>NC_092414.1:218280429-220680429 GCF_040894005.1 Engystomops pustulosus
CCTCAGGTAGCATAAGTAAATAGTCCAAAGAAGACAGAGCGGCACTCACCAGTAGCGTGGAGAAATTCTTTTATTGCGGTGTGTACAAAGGCAGAGCGGGGCCTGGCGGCGACGGGCCGTTTCGCGCTAGTCTAGCGCATCATCAAGCCGAAAGGTCATTCGGCTTGATGATGCGCTAGACTAGCGCGAAACGGCCCGTCGCCGCCAGGCCCCGCTCTGCCTTTGTACACACCGCAATAAAAGAATTTCTCCACGCTACTGGTGAGTGCCGCTCTGTCTTCTTTGGACTATTTACTTATGCTACCACACTATTCCAGCTGAGCACCACCGACCTGAGTGGTTTACTGGGCTCACTTTACCTGCGTGGTTCCTTGCCCGCACCGACCGGAGGAGGAGAGTTGGGTCGGATGGTGCCAGGACACGTTGCTCTTTCCCGATTGATACTTCCTCAGGCTCCTCCTCCGTGCCACAGCATAGTCTGCGCAGGTTGAAAGGGCTACTTCATGATCACCAATGGACAGATACATGAAGACTGTTACACCCGGGTGATAAAGATTTTACATTCTACTACACAATGGGGTCATTTACTAAGGGCCTGATTCTCGTTTTCCCGACGTGTTACCCGAATATTTCCAATTTGCTCCGATTTTACCTGAATTGCCCTGGGATTTTGGCGCACGCGATCGGATTGTGGCGCATCGGCACCGGCATGCACGCGACGGAAATCGGGGGGCGTAGCCGAACGAAAACCCGACTTATTCGGAAAAAACGCTGCATTTAAAAACGGAAAATGTGTCGCGGAGCTTGCACTTACCTTCACTCATCCGGCCTCGGTGTATTCCAGTGCGTTCCGATGCTCTTCAGCGCAGCAGCGCCACCTGGTGGACGGCGGAGGAACTGCCTTAGTGAATCCCGGCCGGACCCGAATCCACCGCAGAGAAGGCGCCGCTGGATCGCGAGTGGGCCGGGTAAGTAAATCTGCCCCAGTATGAATTCACGCTTAGACTGCATATTAATTTGCCATGGTGATTTGGGCCTCCATCAGGCAGCCGCAATAGACAACCTCACCTTTTCTGACCATGCAATGGTCTCTATGTCGATTAACCTCCTTGACATGTCAGATTTTCATTGGCAGTGGAAATTGAATGCGTCCCTTTTAGATGACACGGTAATAGCGGACGAGATTTGTGAATCCCCCCGAACGTACTTTGGCAGAACTACGGAGGAAGGGATCGACCCATGTATTGCATGGGAAGGCCACAAGCATAACATTCGGATTATACAGATCACTCATGGCTCCCGTCGAAAACGGGAAAAAGCTAGAGAGATCACACTGTTATTGGGCAAAATAAGAGAACTGGAGAAATCACACAAAGGTACACCCACGGATGAGCTCCTTGTTTGAGGCACGTGATTCTCTTAAAACACTGCTGACTGGCAAAGCAAAAGGGGTTCTGGCCAAGTGCCGTCGGCACTTTTACGAATACAGCGATAAATGCCGCAGATCCCTACGTATCCTATTTTTTGATGTTTCATTAATTGTATTTGTTATGTATTTTATGTGATTTTTCAATAAAGTATTAAATTATTGGACCTGAATACTCTTGATACTCTTTGGTTTTGTAAGCTCAAGATATCAGGAGGCAGGGCACAAACTCATGTTCAGGTGGTATAGGGTCCCTTCCTGACTACACACCATCTTCCCGCTGGTACCCCCCACGTGCTGGAGAGGAGGAGGGATCCTTTTTTAATATATATTTTGGTCATGCCGGGTCCTTACCCCTTTTTGGCAGCGCCTTATTTCCTCAGTCTGTGGCGATTCTGTGAGACTGGATCCTCTTCTCATCCTCCACCATTGTGATGTCTTGGCACGGACTTACAAAAGATCACTACTGCGTTTCTTAATAATAGTGGCCCGATCCTGCATTCCCATATTCTGGAAGCAGACCACCCCTCCAACAACTGCTATGTGGATCACCAAAGTAAACGACATCTTGCATATGGAAGACCTCACGTCCTTTTTGCATGGCACTTACGCTAAATTCAACAAAACCTGGAACCGAGGTACCGGCAATCCACCTGACATATTCTAATGGCTTCTCTTTTCAGCTCCTTCTTGTCACCCCCCCCCCCCCCCCCGAAACCTGGATGTCCTCATTCCCTTACCTACCCAACCCCACCCTCCATTCCCTCCTCCCGCTATTCCACTACCCTTCTACCGGCCTCATGGCCTTGTTTCATAAAATGATATAGAAAAGGCGAGAGACCAGGAAGGGATGGAGCGTGATCTTGTGAAAGTCATATCTGAATGGATTTTATGCAATGTGTATGATTTCATGTGACTTTAAATTGTATATTTGCAATTTTTTTGTTCTTTTTTAACATTTTAGATGCGTCTCTGTCAGTGTGAGAGACAGAAACCCACAGCAGCTGCCAAACATCCGATCTTTCTTCTTCTCTGTCAGATAACGATTAGACGTGTACAGGTGGCGGGAAATTTTTTTAAAACATTGGGCCACATTTATCACTTTTGTGCGCCTAAGTGTAGTAGTTGCGCCTAAATTCTGGCGCACTGTTTTGCCAGAATTATCACAAGCTACAACCATCTGTGATAAGGTAATTTCCTGCCTCTTATTAATCACTTTACTTTAACACAGTTTAGGCGCAGTTTAGGCTCAATGTTAGATTCAGGCACTTACATGTGATCCTGCTACAAGCTCCTCTCTGCTTCTCCCACAGCCCAGAATGAAGATAACACTCACAGCAGCACCCAGGTGTGTGACACCCTGCACCCAGTGACCTCCTCAGCAGGGGCTTCTCCTGGAGGGGATCCGCCAGTGCCGGTCTCCTGCTGCACCCCTGTAATTCTGCACAGTATCCCCCTCAGATACTGTGCAGAATTACATGGGGGACATACATGGGGGACACTTGTATGTAGTATCTGCAACATTCTGCAAACTTTTGCAAAGTTCTGCAAACTTCTGAGCTCTCTTGCTCTGAGCTCAGGATTTTGCAGAATGTTTTGTAAATAGAAGGTGATGAACTGTAAATAGAGTCTGCAGCTCCTGTCTGTAATGTATCTAATGTATCTATTATATGTTCTAGTGCAGTGATGGCAAGCCTTTTAGAGACCGAGTGCCCAAACTACAACAAAGACCTACTTATTTATCGCGAAGTGCCAACACAGAATTTAAATTGTGATTTATACTCTCTTCTCTGTCACAGTTTTCATTGATACCAGCCCCTGAGGACACCAATAAAGCAGAAAATAGTCCCAGGTCGAGCTGTCACTTTAAAATACCTCTGTGCACAGCAAGTCTGGACTGTCTGGGACTGCAGGAAGATGCTTTGACTCATCTCTGGTGATGGCCTGAGTGTCCACGGAAAGGGCTCTGAGTGCCACCAGTGCCATAGGTTAGCCATCACTGTTCTAGTGTCTGGCTGAGCTCTGCTGCTAGAAATGAGCTGTTCTGCAAAGGGGCTCAGTGCTTTCTTCTCAGATAACGCCACCTTCGGGCTGGAGTGTTTTTGCGCCCGTTTTTGCGCCTAATTGCAAAAGTCGCACGTGATGAATATCATTAGGTGCAGCATAACATCTGGAATTGAACGATAGATGAGGGAAAGGTGGTTATTTTAGCTGCGCGGCTAATTTGACGTTTAATCGCAAACAGGGCGCAAAAACGGTGCGCCTAAACGAAAAGGCGCAAAAACAACAGAAAAAACAAGTGATAAATGTGGCCCCATGTTTCCTGTGAACAACGTGATTGGTCAATCATGGGGTTCACGTCATCAGGACCAGCACCGATCAGGTCCTGATAATTACCCTCAGTACTTGTAATGCTGATCGCAGCAAGTAGCAAGAGATGAAGCCGGGAATCACTGCCAGTGCAGAAAGCGTCTGCGTCTATTAACCGGGTTCAGGCAGAAGGACCCGTTCTGAACCAGGTCAATTCATCGTTAAGGGTTTTTTTTTTTGTTTCCCCAAAAAAGTAGTTTTGTAAAATGCCAGATTGACCCAGCACTGGTAACAATGGTAAAACATATCTCACAAGAAAAGTCCATTGATCAGAGTGAGAGACGTCAGGAGTGGAGGCAGCAGAAATTGAGTAGAACATTGCCCGATTCTTGCACTATGAGGCTCAAACTTCTGAATCCTAAAACGTTTATCAGTTCTACACAGACAGCGCAGGAAAGATAAGATGTGCAGCCTCTTCTTCTGTGGGCGCATTGCTTGGTATGTTCATCTAGAAACTCATCAACATTTGCCAAAGTTTAACATTTCCCGACATGTGACGGCCCTGAGTTGAGGCTCTTTAGAGCATAACAGGGACCCCCATATACCCCATTTAGGATGAAATAGTGACCCCCGCACTTGATGCCCTGAAAAGTGCCATACCTCTCCCTTCTGTGTATTTGTGAACTATATCCTTCTTACCTCACCTGTCCCTCATCCACACAAGTGAAGCTTGGTTAGAGGAACACTCTATATTCAGATAAACTGGAGAATATGGTCCCCTAGACCTGCCTTGATGTTTCGAGGACTGCCATTGTGAGAAACTTGTATATCACGTGGACAGGTACATGATCTTTCGTTTGAGAGAAAAATGACTTCTCCTTGAGGGTGTAGGACGTTTTTATGTGCCCTACGGTATAATACACTTTTAGCGATCTTTGCCGGTTTGCTTTTAGTAATATCTTTGTTTATTGTATACTGACTATTTGATTGTATCTTATTAAAAGTTATGTTTTATATTGGGCTCTTCCACAACTTGTACTCTCCTCTAACCTTGGCAGGTGGATGCGGCAGGGAACCTATGTTTACCCGCCTAATGTACTCCCATTCCAAAGTTATTACCATCTAACGGGACAACTGTGTAATTAAAAAAATAGGGTTTCATAAAACTGCTTTACCAGGTTCAGCCATTTATTAGTCCCACAGGCTTTAGACACGAATACTGATGGTTTCCAGTCTCTCTCATCACTTGTGTTACTAGAAATTCCTGTTAAGCGATGTCAGCAGCATCGACCCCTCCCCGTTACAACACAAGGAGCCAGATCCCTTCCCGTTACAACACAAGGAGCCAGATCCCTCCCAGTACAACACAAGGAGCCAGATCCCTTCCCGTTACAACACAAGGAGCCAGATCCCTCCCAGTACAACACAAGGAGCCAGATCCCTTCCCGTTACAACACAAGGAGCCAGATCCCTCCCAGTACAACACAAGGAGCCAGATCCCTTCCCGTTACAACACAAGGAGAACTTTATATTGTTTCCTCGTTGCACCAGACAGGAAGTTATCACAGAGGAAACAAGTGTTCAGGGAGTGGTGAGAGATGAACATAAGGAAGAAGTAACGCTGTGTCTCTGCTGTCCTCGAGCTAGAATCCAGGGCAGCATCTCCTCATGGATCCTGCAGGTAGGTGGCTGGGTCTTGTATTGAAAGAAAGGTGTCAGCTGACCCATGTTCTGTGATTCGGGGCTTCATCACAGACACAAAATACCACGATGCTGTGGCCAAGTTAAATCCAAAAAAGAGAAGAATTTCCAGCTTGTGAAGATCCAACAGAATTTAGGCTTAATTTTGACAGATTTAAAACATCCATGCCAGTTGCCCGCCCTCAATCATGACTCCATGAATGCTTTAAAGTTGGATAAATTAAGCCTGAATTCTGTTGGACCTTCACAAGCTGTAAATGTATCTCTTTTTTTGGTGGTTGTATCTAACTTCATATAATACTTTTCATTACCTGCTACATCCAGGCAATTGGCAGCAGTCTATAGAGAGCAAGCAGTGATGTCGTGTGTGTCCTGACACCTTTCTATCATAGCCAGCAGTGGTCAGGGGTCAGCATGGGTGCTCTGACCCCTCTGTGACTACACCCCCCATACACAGCGAGCTGCCATGTCCTGTGTGTCCTGACACCTTTCTATCATAGCCAGCAGTGGTCAGGGGTCAGCATGGGCGCTCTGACCCCTCTGTGACTACACCCCCCATACACAGCGAGCTGCCATGTCCTGTGTGTCCTGACACCTTTCTATCATAGCCAGCAGTGGTCAGGGGTCAGCATGGGCGCTCTGACCCCTCAGTGATTACACCCCCCATACACAGCGAGCTGCCATGTCCTGTGTGTCCTGACACCTTTCTATCATAGCCAGCAGTGGTCAGGAGTCAGCATGGGTGCTCTGACCCCTCTGTGACTACACCCCCCATACACAGCGAGCTGCCATGTCCTGTGTCCTGACACCTTTCTATCATAGCCAGCAGTGGTCAGCATGGACGCTCTGACCCCTCTGTGACTACACCTCCCATACACAGCGAGCTGCCATGTCCTGTGTGTCCTGACACCTTTCTATCATAGCCAGCAGTGGTCAGGGGTCAGTATGGGCGCTCTGACCCCTCTGTGACTACACCCCCCATACACAGCGAGCTGCCATGTCCTGTGTGTCCTGACACCTTTCTATCATAGCCACCAGTGGTCAGCATGGGCACTCTGACCGCTCTGTGACTACACCCTCCATACACAGCGAGCTGCCATGTCCTGTGTGTCCTGACACCTTTCTATTATAGCCAGCAGTGGTCAGGGGTCAGCATGGGCTCTCTGACCCCTCTGTGACTACACCCCCCATACACAGTGAGCTGCCATGTCCTGTGTCCTGACACCTTTCTATCATAGCCAGCAGTGGTCAGGGGTCAGCATGGGAGCTCTGATCTCTCTGTGACTATACCCTCCATACACAGCGAGCTGCCATGCCCTGAGTGTCCTGACACCTTTCTAACATAGCCAGCAGTGGTCAGGGGTCAGCATCGGCGCTCTGACCCCTCTGTGACTACACCCCCCATACACAGCGAGCTGCCATGTCCTGTGTGTCCTGACACCTTTCTATCATAGCCTGCAGGGGTCAGGGGTCAGCATGGGCGCTCTGACCCCTCTGTGACTACACCCCCCATACACAGCGAGCTGCCATGTCCTGTGTGTCCTGACACCTTTCTATCATAGCCAGCAGTGGTCAGGGGTCAGCATGGGCGCTCTGACCCCTCTGTGACTACACCCCCCATACACAGCGAGCTGCCATGTCCTGTGTGTCCTGACACCTTTCTATCAAATCCAGCAGTGGTCAGGTGTCAGCATGGGTGCTCTGACCCCTCTGTGACTACACCCCCAATACTCAGCAAGCTGCCATGTTCTGTGTGTCCTGACATCTTTCTATCATAGCCAGCAGTGGTCAGGGGTCAGCATGGGCGCTCTGACCCCTCTGTGACTACACTCCCCATACACAGCGAGCTGCTATGTCCTGTGCGTCCTGACACCTTTCTATCATAGCCAGCAGTGGTCAGGGGTCAGCATGGGGGCTCTGACCCCTCTGTGACTACACCCACATACACAGCGAGCTGCCATGTCCTGTGTGTCCTGACACCTTTCTATCATAGCCAGCAGTGGTCAGGGGTCAGCATGGGCGCTCTGACCCCTCTGTGACTACACCCCCCATACACAGCGAGCTGCCATGTCCTGTGTGTCCTGACACCTTTCTATCATAGCCAGCAGTGGTCAGGGGTCATCATGGGCGCTCTGACCTCTCTGTGACTACACCCCCCATACACAGCGAGCTGCCATGTCCTGTGTGTCCTGACGCCTTTCTATTATAGCTAGCAGTGGTCAGGGGTCAGCATGGGCACTCTGACCGCTCTGTGACTACACCCCCCATACACAGCGAGCTGCCATGTCCTGTGTGTCCTGACACCTTTCTATCATAGCCAGCAGTGGTCAGGGGTCAGCATGGGTGCTCTGACCCCTCTGTGACTACACCCCCCATACACAGCAAGCTGCCATGTCCTGTGTGTCCTGACACCTTTCTATCATAGCCAGCAGTGGTCAGGGGTCAGCATGGGCTCTCTGACCCCTCTGTGACTACACCCCCATACACAGCGAGCTGCCATGTCCTGTGTGTCCTGACACCTTTCTATCATAGCAGCAGTGGTCAGGGGTCAGCATGGGCGCTCTGACCCCTCTGTGACTACACCCCCATACACAGCGAGCTGCCATGTCCTGTGTGTCCTGACACCTTTCTATCATAGCCAGCAGTGGTCAGGGGTCAGCATGGGCGCTCTGACCCCTCTGTGACTACACCCCCATACACAGAGAGCTGCCATGTCCTATGTGTCCTGACACCTTTCTATCATAGCCAGCAGTGGTCAGGGGTCAGCATGGGCGCTCTGACCCCTCTGTGACTACACCCCCCATACACAGCGAGCTGCCATGTCCTGTGTGTCCTGACACCTTTCTATCATAGCCAGCAGTGGTCAGGGGTCAGCCTGGGCGCTCTGACCCCTCTGTGACTACACCCCCCATACACAGCGAGCTGCCATGTCCTTTGTGTCCTGACACCTTTCTATCATAGCCAGCAGTGGTCAGGGGTCAGCATGGGTGCTCTGACCCCTCTGTGACTACACCCCGCATACACAGCGAGCTGCCATGTCCTGTGTGTCCTGACACCTTTCTATCATAGCCAGCAGTGGTCAGGGGTCATCATGGGCGCTCTGACCTCTCTGTGACTACACCCCCCATACACAGCGAGCTGCCATGTCCTGTGTGTCCTGACGCCTTTCTATTATAGCTAGCAGTGGTCAGGGGTCAGCATGGGCACTCTGACCGCTCTGTGACTACACCCCCCATACACAGCGAGCTGCCATGTCCTGTGTGTCCTGACACCTTTCTATCATAGCCAGCAGTGGTCAGGGGTCAGCATGGGTGCTCTGACCCCTCTGTGACTACACCCCCCATACACAGCAAGCTGCCATGTCCTGTGTGTCCTGACACCTTTCTATCATAGCCAGCAGTGGTCAGGGGTCAGCATGGGCTCTCTGACCCCTCTGTGACTACACCCCCATACACAGCGAGCTGCCATGTCCTGTGTGTCCTGACACCTTTCTATCATAGCAGCAGTGGTCAGGGGTCAGCATGGGCGCTCTGACCCCTCTGTGACTACACCCCCATACACAGCGAGCTGCCATGTCCTGTGTGTCCTGACACCTTTCTATCATAGCCAGCAGTGGTCAGGGGTCAGCATGGGCGCTCTGACCCCTCTGTGACTACACCCCCATACACAGAGAGCTGCCATGTCCTATGTGTCCTGACACCTTTCTATCATAGCCAGCAGTGGTCAGGGGTCAGCATGGGCGCTCTGACCCCTCTGTGGCTACACCCCCCATACACAGCGAGCTGCCATGTCCTGTGTGTCCTGACACCTTTCTATCATAGCAAGCAGTGGTCAGGGGTCAGCATAGGTGCTCTGACCCCTCTGTGACTACACCCCCCATACACAGCGAGCTGCCATGTCCTGTGTGTCCTGACACCTTTCTATCATAGCCAGCAGTGGTCAGGGGTCAGCCTGGGCGCTCTGACCCCTCTGTGACTACACCCCCCATACACAGCGAGCTGCCATGTCCTTTGTGTCCTGACACCTTTCTATCATAGCCAGCAGTGGTCAGGGGTCAGCATGGGTGCTCTGACCCCTCTGTGACTACACCCCGCATACACAGCGAGCTGCCATGTCCTGTGTGTCCTGACACCTTTCTATTATAGCTAGCAGTGGTCAGGGGTCAGCATGGGCACTCTGACCGCTCTGTGACTACACCCCCCATACACAGCGAGCTGCCATGTCCTGTGTGTCCTGACACCTTTCTATCATAGCCAGCAGTGGTCAGGGGTCAGCATGGGTGCTCTGACCCCTCTGTGACTACACCCCCCATACACAGCAAGCTGCCATGTCCTGTGTGTCCTGACACCTTTCTATCATAGCCAGCAGTGGTCAGGGGTCAGCATGGGCTCTCTGACCCCTCTGTGACTACACCCCCATACACAGCGAGCTGCCATGTCCTGTGTGTCCTGACACCTTTCTATCATAGCCAGCAGTGGTCAGGGGTCAGCATGGGCACTCTGACCCCTCTGTGACTACACCCCCATACACAGCGAGCTGCCATGTCCTGTGTGTCCTGACACCTTTCTATCATAGCCAGCAGAGGTCAGGGGTCAGCATCGGTGCTCTGACCCCTCTGTGACTACACCCCCCATACACAGCGAGCTGCCATGTCCTGGGTCATGTCATGTCTGCCTTATTCACAGTGATTTAATTACACTTGTCTGATTTCCAGTAGATTACTTGACTTGTCACTAGTCACCTCCATTGTCACCAGTCATCATATTGTTTTAAATATTATAGCTCATTCATGTATTTTTTGTATTTTTTTAAGGATATAATGGGAGCAAGAATTTTGACCCGGTCCAAACCCAGCCTCAATGGCAGAACACTTTCCCACTCTCCCACCCAAATGAGAATTACACCACAGCGATAATTGCCCCAGGACTTAAGTGTCTCGTAGAGGTAAGAGCTGGAGAATAATTTTATGGGGTGCATATGGCCATCAAAAATGAAAGCGGTTTTCAAGTTGCTTGGGCAGGGGACAAAGGAAGGAATTAAAAATGACTTAACTGGCTCCTTATATCCGTTTCCATCTCATGTTTCCGCCTCATTCTCATTTATAGACACTCCCATCGGGGTCCAAAGTGTCGGTTTTCACAAGACTGTAGCCAATCAGTGGCCTCCAGAGGTCACAGAAGCAGAAATAGTGACACCGTCCTGGCATCTGTCATCTTTGAGGTCAATGATTGGCCGCAGCAGTCACATAACTGGGAGTTAAAGAGGATCCAGTGGCCAATAGACTGGAAATTCCCTTAAAGTGGCCCAAACGGTGTCTTTTTGTGATATGAGGGATTTTTGTTATAAGTAATAAATAATGGTTAGTGACTTGATACAGATTAGTCATTGGGGTCCTACAGCTTCAATTGCCCTGAGTATCAGATACCAAACAGATTAAAGGGGTTACCCGGGAGGTGGTTTTTTCGTAATGGCTGGGGGCGGGGCTATGAAAATAATAAAGAACATACGTATACTCACCTCTCCCCACGCTCCCGTTCATCTGCGCTGGCATCCATCATGGCCAGTGCCTTTTTGTACACAAAGCCAAGCGCAAATTTCACAATCGTATCTGTAACCTTCTAAAGAGACTGAAGGGCGACGTCTTATTCTTTCTTTCCTCCATGAGTTAAGATGATTTTATTCCTTTATCGATAGGTGGATGAGGTGACACTGCAGAAGAAAGGTGAGACCGTTTTGTTTTATTCTGTAAAATTTCAATTCTTTCCGTACTTTTTCTGTTACTAATCCTTGTCTGCTCTCTAGATCCTCATGGTGCGTACATAGTGGTGTTTACAAATGCAATGCAATGCCCAGGGGCAGTTCTCGGGGCAATTGTAGCTGCATTTCCAGTTATGCGATTGGAAAAACTCTTATTGAGAAAAACTAATAAAATAAATTTTCTCTAATTAACAAAACCCCAGGAAAGATAAACCCTAGATTGATCACTTTTGATATTGTTTGTTACATTTCTGATCCTTAGGTGAGATTTGTGTTCAGTTTTCTTCGACAGATCAGAGCAGACGCTCTTCACGATACGTCGGGAGTCGGAGTGCTGTGGACCTGCCTTTAATCTGAGGTTACAAGACCCGTACAGGAGGGATGTGGTGTCACTGTATAGAGAGTCCGACGGAGATTGTTGTGGAGGAGTCTCTTATGTAAGCCATATACTGACCCACATACTGACCCATAGTATTGACCCACATACTGACCCATAGTACTGACCCACATACTGACCCATAGTACTGACCCACATACTGACCCATAGTATTGACCCACATACTGACCCATAGTATTGACCCACATACTGACCCATAGTACTGACCCACATACTGACCCATAGTACTGACCCACATACTGACCCATAGTACTGACCCACATACTGACCCATAGTACTGACCCACATACTAACCCATATACTGACCCATATACTGACCCATATACTGACCCATAGTACTGACCCCCATACTGACCCATAGTACTGACCCACATACTGACCCACATACTGACCCATAGTATTGACCCACATACTGACCCATATACTGACCCATAGTATTGACCCACATACTGACCCGTAGTACTGACCCCCATACTGACCCATAGTACTGACCCACATACTGACCCATAGTACTGACCCACATACTGACCCATAGACACGTCTGTCCCATATGAGGTGGTATTGTGTTATGTATAGTTTCCCCCATGGTGGGAATGTGGGTAAAAACTGAACACTTACTGTTCTGTCTCACCAGATATCCTTCAGAATTTACACAAGTTCTGTAGAGCTTCAGATCTTGTAATGTAAATGCTTATGACCCAAATGATTCTTGGTAAAGTGTTGTCATTGATAAATACTCTTCCTATCCCAGGTAGGGCACAGAAAAATGATGTAGACCATCCGTATCCATTGTATGGTCAGTCAAGTACTAGACCTCAGATGTAGAGGTCCTTTATTCCACCCACAATAAGAGTTGACCAGATCCAAGTGTTTACTTCAAATCTGTCATAAATGGTCTTCCTTATCAAAATGTCTTTTTGTTCTCCAGCTGAAGATCATCGCTCTTCCTGGGACAATCATAGGTTACATCAACATTTCAAATTCTTCTCATCAAATGAATGTCTCAATCCAGATGAAGTTTGGAGAGACCGCCTTCACTGCAGAGCTGCCCCTATACAGCTCCCAAGACACTATTGAGGTGAGGTATGACCCATGTTGAGGTCCATCCATGACTCCTGCTTCTCCTGGTGGGGCATGTAGTTCTTGGAAGAGAAGACAACATAAAGGGGCAGATTTACTTACCCAGTCCAATCGCGATCCAGCGGCGCGTTCTCTGCGCTGGATTCGGGTCCGGCCGGGATTTATTAAGGTAGTTCCTCCGCCGTCCACCAGGTGGCGCTGCTGCGCTGAAAAGCATCAGAACGCGCTGGAGTTCACCGAGCCGGGCTGAGTGAAGGTAAGTGCAAGCTCCGCGACAGATTTTTTTTAAATGCGGCGGTTTTTCCGAATCCGTCGGGTTTTCGTTCGGCCAGGCCCCCCCTATTTCCGTCACGTGCATGCCGGCGCCGATGCGCCACAATCCGATCGCGTGCGCCAAAATCCCGGGGCAATTCAGGGGAAATCGGCGCAAATCGGAAATATTCGGGTAAAACGTCGGGAAAACGCGAATCGGGCCCTTAGTAAATGACCCCCAATATGTTACATCCACAGAGCGTTTGTTAATTCTCTTGTGTGACTGTAGTTGTATATGGTTAAACATGACATGTTCTAGGTCACGTGTAGCTTGTACTGTTCTGCAGATACTCAGTGTGAATGGGTCTTATCCCGTGGCCAAGATAATTAAGGAAGGAGAAAGAAAATCTTCCAAAGTCATCTTCCAGTTCCCCTTGGACATGGACGTTACATTGAAAGCTCTTATCTTGGCTGCATTTCTGTACATGGTGAGTTGTGAAGTGGAGTTAAGAAAGAAAACTGGTATTTACATGACCACCACCAGATACGGAGGCAAATGGTTTGGACACATATAATTATAAGAGGCGGATCCATTGTAAGAGAACTGAAGAGGGGTCCCTTTAAAAAATTAGTGTGTTGATCAAAAATTACATTATAGTTACACAGTGAAACTTGGGGTTCATGAAAATGCCAACCTGGCACTTGTTGTACAGGACGGTGAAACTTGGGGTACTGGACACTCACACTTGGGGGGACAGGACAGTGACGTGATGATACTTGGTGGTATAGGATAATGCCACCCTGACACTCAGGGTACAGGAAAGCTACAGGCTGACACTTGGGGAGAAGGACAGGGGCACGCTGACACTTGGGGGGACAGGACAGGGACACGCTGACACTTGGGGGCAGGACAGGTACACGCTGACACTTGGGGGGACAGGACAGGGACATGCTGACACTTCGGGGGACAGGACAGGGACAGGCTGACACTTGGGGGGACAGGACAGGGACACGCTGACACTTGGGGAGAAGGACAGGGACACGCTGACACTTGGGGAGAAGGACAGGGACACGCTGACACTTGGGGGGGACAGGACAGGGACATGCTGACACTTGGGGGGACAGGACAGGGACACACTGACACTTGGGGGACAGGACAGGGACACGCTGACACTTGGGGGGACAGGGACACACTGACACTTGGGGGGACAGGACAGGGACACGCTGACACTTGGGGGACAGGACAGGGACACGCTGACACTTGGGGGACAGGACAGGGACAGGCTGACACTTGGGGGGGACAGGGACATTCTGACACTTGGGGGGGACAGGACAGGGACACGCTGACACTTGGGGGGACAGGACAGGGACACGCTGACACTTGGGGAGACAGGACAGGGACACGCTGACACTTGGGGGGACAGGACAGGGACACACTGACACTTGGGGGACAGGACAGGGACACGCTGACACTTGGGGGGACAGGACAGGGACACACTGACACTTGGGGGGACAGGACAGGGACACGCTGACACTTGGGGCACAGGACAGGGACACGCTGACACTTGGGGGGACAGGACAGGGACACGCTGACACTTGGGGCACAGGACAGGGACACGCTGACACTTGGGGGGACAGGACAGGGACACGGTGACACTCGGGGAGAAGGACAGGGACACGCTGACACTGGGGGGGGGGACAGGACAGGGACACGCTGACACTGGGGGGGGACAGGACAGGGACACGCTGACACGCGGGGGGAAGGACAGGGACACACTGACACTCAGGGTACAGGAAAGCTACAGGCTGACACTCAGGGAGAAGGACAGGGACACACTGACACTTGGGGAACAGGACAGGACACGCTGACACTTGGGGGACAGGACAGGGACACGCTGACACTTGGGGGACAGGACAGGGACACGCTGACACTTGGGGGGACAGGACAGGGACACGCTGACACGCAGGGAGAAGGACAGGGACACACTGACACTTGGGGAACAGGACAGGACACGCTGACACTTGGGGGACAGGACAGGGACACGCTGACACTTGGGGGGACAGGACAGGGACACGCTGACACTTGGACAGGGCAGGGACACACTGACACTTGGGGGGACAGGACAGGGACACGCTGACACTTGGGGGACAGGACAGGGACACGCTGACACTTGGGGCACAGGACAGGGACACGCTGACACTTGGGGGACAGGGACACGCTGACACTTGGGGGACAGGACAGGGACACGCTGACACTTGGGGGGACAGGACAGGGACACGCTGACACTTGGACAGGGCAGGGACACACTGACACTTGGGGGGACAGGACAGGGACACGCTGACACTTGGACAGGGCAGGGACACACTGACACTTGGGGGGGACAGGACAGGACACGCTGACACTTGGGGGGACAGGACAGGGACACGCTGACACTTGGGGGACAGGACAGGGACACGCTGACACTTGGGGGACAGGACAGGGACACGCTGACACTTGGGGCACAGGACAGGGACACGCTGACACTTGGGGGACAGGGACACGCTGACACTTGGGGGGACACGACAGGGACACGCTGACACTTGGGGGACAGGGACACGCTGACACTTGGGGGGACACGACAGGGACACGCTGACACTTGGGGGGGGGGGCAGGACAGGGACACGCTGACACTTAGCGGGACAGGACTTCGATTGTAATTTAAATGGAAGACCTGCTAGGGGGAATCCAGGCATGAAGCTCACGACACTCAGTGTAGGGTCTGTTTATACTGAAAGTGTCGGAAAACATGCATATGTTTTCTTGGATGGGATAAGGAAAACCATGCCTCTTTTGCTACCTTGTAAGGCAGCTCCCTTGACATCAAGCATGACCTTTAGGAAGCCTTATGATGTGATGTGGGATTAAAACCAAACCAATATATCTATTCCAGAAGGAACAGACTCCCAACTATAGGCAGCGCAAGTCGAAACAGCGCTGTCTACAGTCGGGAGTCTGTTCCTTCTGGAAGCGATCTTACTGGTTTGGCTTAATCCCACAGCATATCATAAGGCCTCTTGTAGGTCATTCTTTATGTCAAGGGGCTGCCTTACAAGGTAGCAAAAGAGGCGTGGTTTTCTTTATCCCATCCAAGAAAACATATTTGCATATTTTCCGGCACTTTCAGCATAAACAGACCCTACACTGAGTCTCATGAGCTTCATGCCTGGATTCCCCCTAGTGGTCCACACATCTAGAAGAGGCTTTATGGCAGGTCTTTGATTTAAATTACAATTGGGTAAACCACAACTATAAATGATGAGAACATTTCTGTAATACCACAAAGGAACACACTGACACTTTGGGTGCAGGACAGTGACATACTGACTCCTTTACTCATTTTGTTGTAGATAAGATGATGTGAAGATGTTGATATTCTTGTGTTTTCTGGCATCATCCAAAATTTGGAAATGGTGGGAAAAGCCATAAGATAATATTAATAAATGAATTATTACTCACCTATTGTTCCTGGCAGTGGTCCAGCACTCCCTAATGGTCTATGTTGTCCGCTGCATGACCAACACCATAAGTCTGTCACCACTCGCTGGTCAAGACCTTCCAGGAGCAACGCAAGTGGAGTAGGGAATGACTTAGCTATCAGCGATGCTTTTACTACCATGGTCTTATTTTGTGCTGATCCTCATTCATATAATCATATCCTATTATTTAGATTTTTTTCTCTTTTTTTTTGAACAGAGATTTCAACTGAACAGAGAGTCCAGCAGCAGTTCTTCATCGGATAATGATTGGGGGATGGCAGCTGGAGGTTTTTTTGTAGATGATGGAGGAGGCGATTGGGGGGGTGGAGGAGGAGACTGGGGAGGAGACTGTGGAGGTGGAGATTGGGGAGGTGGAGGAGACTGTGGAGGAGGAGGTGGAGGAGACTGTGGAGGAGAAGGTGGAGGAGACTGTGGAGGAGGAGGTGGAGGAGACTGTGGAGGAGGAGGTTGTGATTAATCATAGTTTTGTTTCATACCATGTTGTGTTTTGGCCACCATCAGGCACCTTCAGTATATGTAATAGGGCTGTTTCATATTAATCTGTGATCAGTCAGTGATCATGGACGTGCCGTGGACTGATCTCTGGTGGGGATTGAATATATATGATGCACAGAGTTGTTGTTCCCCCAATTTGCAGCAGAGCCGACAGTTGGGAAATACCACCACAGTGATCAGTCCGTGGCACGGCACTCGTCATGTCCATGGCACGACACTCGTCACATCCATGGCACGGCACTGATCACATCCATGGCACGGCACTCGTCACGTCCATGGCACGGCAATGATCACATCCATGGCACTCGTCACGTCCATGGCACGGCACTCGTCACATCCATGGCACGGCAATGATCATATCCATGGCACGGCACTGATCACGTCCATGGCACTCGTCACGTCCATGGCGCAATACTCGTCACGTCCATGGCATGGCACTCATCACATCCATGACATAGCAATCATCACATCCATGGCACGACACTGATCACGTCCATGGCACTCGTCACGTCCATGGCGCAATACTCGTCACGTCCATGGCATGGCACTCATCACATCCATGACATAGCAATCATCACATCCATGGCACGGCACTGATCACGTCCATGGCACTCGTCACGTCCATGGCACAATACTCGTCACGTCCATGGCATGGCACTCATCACATCCATGGCATAGCAATCATCACATCCATGGCACGGCACTGATCACGTCCATAGCACGGCACAGGTCATGTCCATGGCACTGGTCACGTCCATGGCACAACACTCATCACGTCCATGGCATGGTACTCATCACATCCATGGCACGGCACTGATCACAAACTAATGTGAAACAGCCCATAGAAAAATAACACAAAGCAAATGTCTGTTGTTGGTCTTCAGCTTAGACCTTGTTCTGTTTTTTTTGTTACTTTTCTATGGTGAAACTTTTCTACACAGATCAGCATCAAAATCATATACAAGGCCATAAAATATTTTGATGCCAAAAAACTTAGTTTTTTTGTTTTTCAAGACTTCGGTCAGGAGTAACATCCATATATAGATGTAAAGGGTAATGTATGACTTTGTGATACCAAAAATACCCTTTATACAGGAAAAAAATCAGCAAGCATGTGGGATGAAGAACTTTCTAGAACTGTATTTCTTTATGTTGCTGTAGTAAAGCCGAATCACAAGTGGAGAACCGTATCAAGTAGTACCGCATCCATATACACTGCAGAGTCTATCAAGAAGAAGGAAAAAAAAAACCCAGTTGACAATTGTCCTCAAATTCTGAGAATACAGACACTTCAAGAAGATGATTGGCACTTTTTGACAACCATATCTGGGCACAGTAGTTGTGGGCATAGTAGTTGTGTACTGTACATGGACTGAAATCTCCGATAGGATAGGGGCACAATAACAGGGGGAGCTGCTAGGGGCTCAAAAACGGGAGCTACTGGGCGGACACAATAGGAGGGGAACCTGCTGGGGGGTACAATATATGGGGGCTTAAATATGAGGGGGAGCTGCTGGGGGGACAGTATCATAGGGGCTACAATGTGACAGGGAGCTGGGGGACACCATGTGAGGGGAAAATGGAGGGTACTAAATAGGAAATTATACTATGTGTAGGGGGAGGTGCAGTAGGTTCGAGGCAAAAGCCATGGCTTAGGGTAAAAAAAATTTCCAAAGCTCACATAGTCCTCTGCATCTTTTGTCCCTCTTTCCAACAAAAGTTTCGGGTTATGCTGTTGCATCATAATGACATCTCCACTTTTTGCTATGGAATGTCCTAAATTCTATGTTCTAATCTCCTTGTATCTACTGTATGTGGACCAATGATGTTCCGAAAACCACCAGCAGGAATCAATGGCTTTCATTCCTTTGAGTTTTTTTTCCGGTTCCACCTCAACAGTGACCACAAGTACCTGTGGATGTTCTCCGCGTCGCCTAAACCTTGTGATAATGTGGAAGTATCTGGGATATTGAAATAAACTAATATCTGTGTGTACGGTGGAGGGCTCTGCGATGTTTCCCTGACGATGGCCATGAGGATGGGGCTCGCTCAGATATATGGATAGAACAAGATCAAACAAGAACAAGAACCTCGGTGTCTTTGAGAAAAAAATTTATTACTTTACGTTAAAATCTGTGTCCACAACAATTTTGATACATATAATTTATGCTGTATGAAAATGTTATTAATATTTTGTATATATTTTCTTAAAACATTAAAAGACTAAACCACCAGATTTTTATTTACATTTCTACTAACGGAGATAGTTACCGCTCCCACTGCAGAACGAGAGGATTCACCTCAAACGTTTCAGAGAGTCACCTCGACACCCTTGGTCCCACAGCTTTACAAGAGTCCCAGTCCGCTCTCTGATGGCTGCCCCATAGGGTGAGGCCTTGCTATCTACCAGCAGTACGAGGAGGTCCTCCATCTCAAACCAACATCTCCATTAGGGCATCCCTGCTGAACAGGATGCTGTGGACACTGTGGCTAGGAAATCATCTATGAATGCTTAATGTCTTCAGATGTTCTTTTAGAGCTTATGTTATGGTTGAAGCGGATAAGGTCTTCCGAGCAGGAGATTTGGTCACATGAGGACATGTGTAGAACTCAATTCCTAAATGTTGGTGGGTCAAGCCAAGGGTCCTGTTCGGAACGGACATTGCATGTAGCGTTGGACATTGCATGATGGCGTTGGCTGATTACCTCAGAGATATATGGAGGGGGCAGGCTCTGGACGGCTTTGTGAGTGCACATTACCTTCCTCTGTACGTTGCCTGGAGGTCTTTTTTAGCATATTTCTGGGTTGCAGCATGAGTAAAAAAAATACTCCTCCTCCAGGCAGGAAACCCCGCTGCACAATTTGTGTGATTGTACGGAAGCTACAAGTAGCTATTAACATATCACTCACAACATTGTATTTCCAGAACCCCAGCAACACATTAAGGAGGTTTAGTAAGGACAGAAACACATTGCTGCTGTCTTCAGATTGTCTGTGGTATTGTACCCCGACATTTTACTTCAGTGCTGATCCATGGCCTAGTTCTTGATCTTCCAGTTCCCAGTTCCTGGTTTTGCTCCACCCCTTCCTTGATTGAACTTCCACCAGCTTCCTCCTGACTACACTACCTGCGTTATCCTCTTCCAATCGTCCCGGATTTTGCAGGAAAGTCCCAGTTTTTAACTGCTGGTTGGGAGAGCATTCCATGCTGTCTCTACTCCCCTGGGTTGTTCCGCCTCCTGGTCCTGTACATTACAGGCCAAATCATTGGGGCCAGGTGGAGGAGGAATTAGCTTCTTGCTACCTCACATGTCTGAAGGAGTCATATCAGTTGGTAGCTTCTCCCCTCGGCTGGCCCAGCCCCATCCTCCAAGTCAAATTCAGAGCCCAGAAGAAGAGGAAGAGGGACTGCTATGGGGAAATGAGGGAAGTTAAGTAACATTTTTTTTTGTTAATAACAGCAATCGGAGAAGAGGGGCTACAGTAAGAGATGGATGGAGGACAGGAAGCTACAGTATGAGGAGGGTGGAGGACAGAAGGCCAAACTACAAACTATGAGGAGGATGGAGAACAGGAGGCAATAGTAATGGTAGGATGGAAGAAGGGAGGCCACAGTACGGGGAGGATGGAGGACAGGAGTCCACAATATGATGGTGATGTAGATCAGGAGGCCACAGTATGAGGGAGATATAGGACCAGGGGCCACAATATAAGGCTGCATTCACACGACCATATGGGGGACATATGTACAGTCACCCCTCCTACTCTCCAATGCGCGGATGTATGCCCACCCGGCTACGGCCAGGTGGGCATATGTTCGTGTAAATGTAGCATAAGGGTGATGGAGGACAGGTGGCCACAATGTGAGGAGGAGAGGGGAGGGGGGAGGGGTACAGAAAGCTCAGTGATTATAAGTTTGGGGAGATAAATAAAAGTGGGGGACCAAATGTAAATTGAGGATAATATTAAAAAGGGGATATTATATGTTGCTGAGTTGCATCAGGTGTATTATATGGGTCCATGGAGGGAGTGGCCACTGGAAGGGGGCATTACACTATTCTACTTGCGGGTGTGGCAATGGGCGTGGTTTATAAATAAAGTCGGGAAGTATGTATTCTTACACAGATTTAAGGAGAAACAGACTCTTATAGAGGAAAAGTCATGAGCAGAGATGTACAGGGTCAGATATGATACCAGGTGAAGACATTGATGCAGCTGTAGATTGTGCTCCACCGGGAATGTAAAGATGAAGGACCAAACATTATCAGGACAAAACAGAGATCAGACATTTGAACATAGAAAAGTTTTTACTACAACAAGAAATACTGAAACGCTCTTCTCTTTTTCCCTCATCAGATGTGGTACAAGCGATGTAATAATGTCTACGCCTATGGGGGAAGTGTATTACAAAAAAAGAAAATGAAAACAAATAGGGATGTAATATTACCACTATACAAGGCACTGGTTCGGCCTCACCTGGAATATGCTGTCCAGTTCTGGGCACCGGTCCATAAAAAGGAGGCCCTGGAGCTGGAGAGGGTTCAACGTAGAGCCACAAAACTGATAAGGGGTATGGAGGGTCTTGGTTATGAGGATTTATTTAGTCTGGAAAAGAGACGTCTACGAGGGGACATGATTAATTTATATAAATATATGAATGGTCCATACAAAAAATATGGTGGTAAGTTGATTAAATCAAATCAAAAGACAAGGGGGCACTGTCTCCGTTTGGAGAAACCAAGGTTTAATCACCAGAGGGGACAGGGCTTTTTTACTATGAGAACTGTCAATCTGTGGAATAGCTGAGCTCAGGAGCAGAGCACAGCAGGGACAGCAGAGAGCTCAGGCGCTGGTCACAGCAGGGACAGCAGAGATCTTCAAGAAGGGTCTAGATGCCTTTTTACACCTAAATAACATTGATTGTTATGCTATGTAGGATTGTTTCCCCTAAATCCCTTCCTCATCCAATCCCTTCCCTTCCTTGGTTGAACTTGATGGACAAGTGTCTTTTTTCAACCATATAAACCATGAAATAAAAAAAAACAACTTTGCTTTTCCTTGTAAACACATTGGGGCAGATTTACTTACCCGGCCCATTCGCGATCCAGTGGCGCGTTCTCTGTGGTGGATTCGGGTCTTCCGGCTAAGGTAGTTCCTCCGCCGTCCACCAGATGTCGCTGCTGCGCTGAAGAGCATCGGAACGCACTGCAGTACACCGAGCCGGGCCGAGTGAAGGTAAGCGCGTGCCGAGCGACAATTTTTTTTTTAAATGCGGCGGTTTTTCCGGATCCGTCGGGTTTTTGTTCGACCACGATTTGTTCGATCGCGTGCGCCAAAAAACCCGGGGCAATACAGGGAAAATCAGCGCAAATCGGAAATATTCGGGTAACACGTCGGGAAAACGCGAATCGGGCCCTTAGTAAATGACCCCCATTAGGTATCACAACTACAATATACAAAGAATTATCTCACACACCATAATGATAGAAAATCATAAATATATTTTCTATTTTGTCACACTGAAAAATTTTACATGAAAATTGAAGAACATGTAATAAATATGACATCTATGTAGGGCAGAGATTATATAAACTTAACCCGTTCCGACCAGCAATATTATACATGCATCATAGAAGGAGTCTCAGGTCCTGAGATACTGACACTTACACTGGATAATATTCCAGCGCCCCCCAGTGGTGGGGCACATGTATTGTCTACCTTGTATATCTTTCTATAGAGAAGGTGAAGTTATTAAACTGAAACTGTGAATGAATAATCATACAGAAGGATGGACAATCACTTAGGGCAGAAATATGACAAGTTCCCCCCTGTAGGTAAGTGGCTGACACAATTTGCTATTGTATGTAATTCCCAAGATGTTGCGCAACATCCCAACTATATAGACAGTCACATAGACAGCTCGAGATACCTCAGCACTGAGTCTGGTAACAACCCCATGTAGGGATCGTTTATACTCAGCCATTATTAGCATTTGTTTGTTTCTATATTTTGTTATAATGATATTTTGCAACTGTTAATGTAGGATGAAGTATAATGTCCTTCAAAGGTCCTGAAATGGTTTTTGTGTACATGTGTATTGAGAACAGGAACAGATGTACAAGGATTTCATGGGTGAAGGTCCTTCTCAGTATAATATTTGGTGGGTGGTTTGGGTAGCCTTGGGCCCTTGGAAGGCTTGTGCCCCAGGCTACCGCCCAAACCGCCTGTATTATAATCGACTAGTGAAGCTGGAGCCTCCTGATAGATCCTGAACCTGGTAGGGGCACTATCATAGGTTGGTGAGCTTAGCACCAGCCTATGATCGATGTGCCCCATGATGAAACCCCTGGGCTCTGCAGTCATTTATGAAAGCCAGGATTGGTTCAGATTTCACAAGTGCAATGAACGTGAAGTCATCAGTGGCCGAGAGCAGAAGAACCAGAAAACAAAAGGTTCCTCAAAGGTTAAATATTACTTTTTCTTCTGTATCGTCTCCGCCAGCTCTTCTCCGATCTTCGGTCTTCTGTTCGGTGATATTTCGCTTCCACCACTGTAATCATTCTTCATATTTGTATTACTATACAATGTAAATAGTATGGTCCAAAGATTTGCATATTTATGGGACAATATAAATAATCAACCATCTGGGAAGGTCATATATTAGATTGACCACCTTTATGCTAATTTGCTAGCCACTATCTGACCCCCTAAAATACAGGACCATCAGAAGGCTTCCACACATTTCTGTTGCCCTGTCCATTATCTCGAGAAGTGGTTTAGGCCATTTTCACTCTTAACCCCAGAAAATAGACAGTACGGGCCATCACGTTGGATATTTGTGTTAGAACCTGGACCCATGGGGAGGATCATCTTGTTCTTTCTGGCGCCGATCCAAACCTGAACTGATAAACAAGGTTTGTCAGGTTTGAGAGGGTAAGTCCAATGCTGACATCCTTACATATACAAGATGATTTGTCTTCAGTAGAGCATGCATTTAAAGAGTCTTAAAAATTGTGAGGTTTCACGTGAAGCCTTTTTCTCCAGCTTCCTGATGATGGGACGGTTGTGTTTCCTCAGACTCTGGAGGACTTTGTCCTTGTCCTTATTACCCCAGGCTCTAATAAAATCATAGAGTCTCCTCATCTGTTCTTGGTCGGTGTTTTGGCTGCGCACCGTCTGATATTGTTCATATGTTAATAGATTTGGACCCAGGAGATCATCTAGAACAGGGTCTACAACAGAGATCATTTGGATCAGATCTGCTCGATGTTCATCCACAAAATGGAGTCTTTGCTCTTGAAGAGATGCACCGGCTCCTGTAACGAGAAATATGATCAATCTGCAAAAACTTTTCTAAACTATTACAGACATAACATAAAATATGAAACACACACAAAAGATCTACATTCCCTAAGAGCCACCAGGTCAGAAGGTCATGATCCCATTAGATAATATAACTTTATAGAACAACCACACACATATAATCTATGACACTCATTCTAGATAGCTTCGCTTTCCCATGGATATATGGAATTGGTAAAGTATCTCTGCGAATGATAAAGAAAGCTTCCAAATGTTTTACAGAACTACAAGGAACCATGGGATTCTATTAGAGATGAGCGAGCACTAAAATGCTCGGGTACTCGTTATTCGAGACGAACTTTTCCCGATGCTCGAGTGCTCGTCTCGAATAACGAGCCCCATTGAAGTCAATGGGAGACTCGAGCATTTTTCAAGGGGACCAAGGCTCTGCACAGGGAAGCTTGGCCAAACACCTGGGAACCTCAGAAAAGGATGGAAACACCACGGAAATGGACAGGAAACAGCAGGGGCAGCATGCATGGATGCCTCTGAGGCTGCTTAATCGCACCATTATGCCAAAATTATGGGCAACAGCATGGCCATGACAGAGTGACAGAATGAAGCTAGATAGCATCTAAAACATCCAATAATTGACCCTGACACTATAGGGGACGGCATGCAGAGGCAGCGGCAGCAGCGGCAGGCTAGAGAGTGGCATGGCGACATACCCTAAATGGACTCAGGCTTCAAACCAATGGGTGGCAGAGAGGAACCAAAGGAGGTGAGCAAGAAGCGCTCAAATAATATCGGTACATGATAAAAGTTTGCCAGTATATTTTGTGGATTACACAGCAGGGTGGCGACAAAGTTAACATGGAAGCCATGAAAACAACCCAAAATTCTGCCTGACACAGCTCGTTTGATAAGGGGACCATGTATGGAGGCAGTGAACTAGTAGTAGATTAAAGGTGCTGCAGTTAAAACTATGTTAGTTGGATCTTGGCATGGAGCTGGCGCTCCGCTGCCAGGCGAGCTTTCGCCAATCCAAGCCCCTGTCTCTAGGCTACTCCCCAAACAGTACTTCTAAGAACCTTTTGTATAAGATCAAGTGTAGTAGCGTTCTTATAAGTTTGGGATATGGCGGGTGAGGGGAATGTAAACAGATGCGCAAGAAGCGCTGAAATAATATCGGTAAATGATAAAAGTTTGCCAGTATATTTTGTGGATAACACAGCTGGGTGGCGACAAAGTTAACAACTTTGATGTGGAATCCATGAAAACAACCCAAATTTCTGCCTGACACACCTCGTTTGATAAAGGGACGATGTATGGAGGCAGCTATATGGACGACTTTTGGAGGTAGCAATGGAGACAACGTGTGGAGGCTGCTATGGAGACAATTTAATTTGGATAGTGCCTGTATGTGGCAGTCCCAAAAAAGTTTTCAAACCAGAGGAGCAGGTAGGTGGCCCTCCAGAATAATGAAATAGATTGAGTGCCTGTATGTGGCAGTCCAAAAAAGTTTTCAAACCAGAGGAGCAGGTAGGTGGCCCTCCAGAAAAATGGAATAGATTGAGTGCCTGTATGTGGCAGTCCAAAAAAGTTTTCAAACCAGAGGAGCAGGTAGGTGGCCCTCCAGAATAATGAAATAGATTGAGTGCCTGTATGTGGCAGTCCAAAAAAGTTTTCAAACCAGAGGAGCAGGTAGGTGGCCCTCCAGAAAAATGGAATAGATTGAGTGCCTGTATGTGGCAGTCCAAAAAAGTTTTCAAACCAGAGGAGCAGGGAGGTGGCCCTCCAGAAAAATGGAATAGATTGAGTGCCTGTATGTGGCAGTCCAAAAAAGTTTTCAAACCAGAGGAGCAGGTAGGTGGCCCTCCAGAAAAATGGAATAGATTGAGAGCCTGTATGTGGCAGTCCAAAAAAGTTTTCAAACCAGAGGAGCAGGTAGGTGGCCCTCCAGAAAAATGGAATAGATTGAGTGCCTGTATGTGGCAGTCCAAAAAAGTTTTCAAACCAGAGGAGCAGGTAGGTGGCCCTCCAGAAAAATGGAATAGATGTAGTGCCTGTATGTGGCAGTCCAAAAAAGTTTTCAAACCAGAGGAGCAGGTAGGTGGCCCTCCAGAAAAATGGAATAGATTGAGTGCCTGTATGTGGCAGTCCAAAAAAGTTTTCAAACCAGAGGAGCAGGTAGGTGGCCCTCCAGAAAAATGGAATAGATTGAGTGCCTGTATGTGGCAGTCCAAAAAAGTTTTCAAACCAGAGGAGCAGGTAGGTGGCCCTCCAGAAAAATGGAATAGATTGAGTGCCTGTATGTGGCAGTCCAAAAAAGTTTTCAAACCAGAGGAGCAGGTAGGTGGCTCTCCAGAAAAATGAAATAGATTGAGTGCCTGTATGTGGCAGTCCAAAAAAGTTTTCAAACCAGAGGAGCAGGTAGGTGGCCCTCCAGAAAAATTTAATAGATTGAGTGCCTGTATGTGGCACTCCCAAAAATTGTTTAAAACAGAGGACCGGGTAGGTGGCCCTCCAGAAAAATTAAATGCATAAAGTACTATAGCTAGAGCCAGTGGGCCCTGTCAAAAAATAGCCAGTTTCCTCTGCTTTACTGTACAAAGAGGAGGAGAAGGAGGAAAATGAGGAGGAGGAGGAGTGGATAAATTATTCAGGTTGAGCTTCCTTCACCTGGTGGAGATTGGAAATTATGAGAAATCCAGGCTTTATTCATCTTAATAAGCGTCAGCCTGTCAGCGCTGTCAGTCGACAGGCGTGTACGCTTATCGGTGATGATGCCACCAGCTGCACTGAAAACCCGCTCGGACAAGACGCTAGCGGCAGGGCAGGCAAGAACCTCCAAGGCGTACAGCGCCAGTTCGTGCCACATGTCCAGCTTTGAAACCCAGTAGTTGTAGGGAGCTGTGTGATCATTTAGGACGATGGTATGGTCAGCTACGTACTCCCTCACCATCTTTCTGTAAAGATCAGCCCTACTCTGCCGAGACTGGGGACAGGTGACAGTGTCTTGCTGGGGTGACATAAAGCTGGCAAAAGCCTTGTAAAGCGTACCCTTGCCAGTGCTGGACAAGCTGCCTGCTCGCCTACTCTCCCTCGCTACTTCTGGCAATATGTCATCAATCCAACCAGAGTTGAGAATGTTTTGGATTTGTTGTTGGTCAATGTTAAAGATGCTTATTGTCCAGTTACTCTGCCCCCGTTAGGA
Organism: Engystomops pustulosus; assembly: GCF_040894005.1. Classification (NCBI taxonomy): domain Eukaryota; kingdom Metazoa; phylum Chordata; class Amphibia; order Anura; family Leptodactylidae; genus Engystomops; species Engystomops pustulosus. The sequence goes on from NC_092414.1 coordinate 218,307,905, forward strand.
AGATCTGACCATAATCTAACCCTGTTATACCCCAAGTACTACTCAGTGAGACACAGTAAACCAATCAGTTCCTTCCAGATCAATGTTTGGTCTGAGGAAGTGGAGTGTGAATTACAGTCATGCTTTTTAACAACGGATTGGGACTTGTTCTTATGTGAGTCTGGAGGGGACATTAACATGTGTGTGGACACGGTGACTGATTATATTAATTTTTGTGTGGGTTCTATAGTGCCGGTCAAGACTATTAGGAAATACCTTAATTCTAAACCATGGGTCACTAAAGAGCTTCAAGTTCTTTTGAAGAGGAAGCATAAAGCGTTCCGGGTAAAGGATGGGGACCTGTATAGGGAATTACTGAAAGAGGTTAAAGTTATGATCCGTGAATGTAAAAATAGATATAAGGAGAAACTGGAAGGCAAATTGGCTGCCAACCAGGTCAGTGAGGTCTGGAAGGGTACGAAATTAATAACGGGGATGCAAGCAAAGATGGATGGTTTTTCAGGGGATAGAGATAATGCGAATGCCTTGAACTCCTTCTTTAATCGGTTTAGTACAGGGGAAGGGAACCCATGTATTGCTTGGGATGGGGACATTAACGAGGAGGATGTTATATTGGGAAGTCTGGCCAATAATGTTGTTGGTTTCTCAATTTTGGCAGGGGATGTAATATGTGAACTAAAGAAATTAAAGGTTAGGAAGTCGACAGGTCCGGACTACATAAGTGCGAAGATCCTTCGAATGTGCTCTGGGGAACTTGGTCCTGTTTTCTGTGAACTGTTTAATCGTAGTATTTCAGCTGCAGTGGTTCCTACGTTATGGAAGACGTCGTGCATTATTCCGGTACAAAAGGTCAGGGCTCCGAGAGAACCAAATGACTACCGCCCGATAGCGTTAACACCAATAATTATGAAGGTTTTTGAGCGTTTTATTTTGAGACATCTTGCTGAAGTAGTTGAACCGTATCTTGACCCTTTACAATTCGCATACCAACCACGTCTGTGTGTGGAGGATGCGATTCTTTATTTGCTCCACAGGGTATACATGCATCTGGACGAGCCGGGGTCTGAGATCAGGATAATGTTCTTCGACTTTGGGAGTGCTTTTAATAGGATTATCCCGAAACGTTTATGTCAGAAATTGGGTAAAATGGGGGTTGGTTCTGGCCTAATTCAGTGGATCTTTAATTATCTGATATTAAGACCGCAGAAGGTGAAAATTGGAAACACGGTGTCGGATGTGGTTGTGAGTAACATTGGAGCCCCACAGGGGACTGTTCTTGCCCCGTTTTTATTTACCATCTACACCGCAGATTTTCAAAAAAATAGAAGTCAGTGCTTCTTGCAGAAGTATTTGGATGACACTGCGATAATAGGGTGCATAAAAGGGGGAGATCTGTCTGAATACTGGTCGACCATTGATGTGTTCTCGGAGTGGTGCGACACAAATGGTTTGGAATTGAATCTATCTAAGACCAAGGAAATGGTAATCAGTTTCCGAAAAGAACGTGATACTGATGGTGAGCCTACAAAGATTAGGGGTGTCGCAGTGGAACGCGTCACAAACTATAAGTATCTGGGCGTCTATCTGGATGATAAGTTATTGTGGCATATAAATTCAGAGAAATTGTATAAAAAGGCGTCCGGGAGACTGTACTTTTTAAGATCGCTCAGGTCCTTTGATGTGGACCGTAGGATGTTGCTGTCCTTTTACCAGTCTGTAATTGGAAGTGTTTTATTTTATGCGGTGGTATGTTGGGGAAACAATGCTCGCACGACTGACCTGAACAAATTTAAGAAATTGGTCAGGAAGGTGAACTCAATTGTTGGTACTAAGACAGAGGATTGGGAGTCAGTCTTGTGTGCACGTATGCTCTCCAAATTTAAATCCATTGTATGTAATGAGAAAAACCCATTACATAACACACTGATGGGTCAGCGTAGCACATTTAGTAATCGGTTTTTGCACATGAAATGTAGAACGAATCGTTTTAAAAATTCTTTTATACCGAGGGCAATTGCATTAGTTAACATGGGCAAGGTTTTAATATGTAACCACGGTGTTATTCTTCTTTTTATATTTTTTATTGATTCTTTTTAAATAACTGTTATTATCTACATGTAAAGTATTTTGTATCTTACTCTGTTTGTATATGTATATCTGTGATCATGAATGGAGGTGTTGCTGCTGTCGTTGTGACAAAGTCAATTTCCCCTATGGGGACAATAAAGCATTCTATTCTATTCTACTTGTCCCGCAGAACTACGCACTCTGCCGCTAGCGCTGTCAGAAGGGAAATACTGTTTCAGCTTGTGCACCAGGGCCTGCTGGTATTCATGCATTCTCACACTCCTTTCCTCTCCAGGGATGAGAGTGGAAAGATTTTGCTTGTACCGTGGGTCCAGGAGAGTGAACACCCAGTAATCGGTGCTGGAATAAATTCTTTGAACGCGAGGGTCACGGGATAGGCAGCCTAGCATGAAATCTGCCATATGCGCCAGAGTACCAACGCGTAAGAATTCACTCCCCTCACTGGCCTGACTGTCCATTTCCTCCTCCTCCAACTCCTCCAACTCCTCTTCTTCTGCCCATACACGCTGAACAGTGAAGGACTCAACAATGGTCCCCTCTTGTGTCTCGCCAACATTCTCCTCCTCTTCCTCCTCATCCTCCTCCACCTCCACCTCCTCCGATATGCGCTGAGAAACAGACCTAAGGGTGCTTTGGCTATCAACAAGGGAATCTTCTTCCCCCGTCTCTTGTGACGAGCGCAAAGCTTCCGACTTCATGCTGATCAGAGAGTTTTTCAACAGGCCAAGCAGCGGGATGGTGAGGCTGATGATGGCGGCATCGCCACTGACCATCTGTGTTGACTCCTCAAAGTTACTCAGCACCTGACAGATATCAGACATCCACGTCCACTCCTCATTGTAGACTTGAGGAAGCTGACTGACCTGACTACCAGTTCTGGTGGAAGTTGACATCTGGCAGTCTACAATCGCTCGGCGCTGCTGGTAAACTCTGGATAACATGGTCAGTGTTGAATTCCACCTCGTGGGCACGTCGCACAACAGTCGGTGAGAGGGCAGTTGGAGGCGGCGCTGCGCTGCCCTGAGAGTGGCAGCATCTGTGCTGGACTTCCTGAAATGCGCACAGATGCGGCGCACCTTCGTGAGCAAATCAGACAGATTGGGGTATGTCTTGAGGAAACGCTGAACTATCAGATTTAACACATGGGCCAGGCATGGCACATGTGTCAGTCTGCCGAGTTGCAGAGCCGCCACCAGGTTACGGCCGTTGTCACACACAACCATGCCTGGCTTCAGGTTCAGCGGTGCCAGCCACAGATCAGTCTGCGCCATGATGCCCTGTAATAGTTCTTGGGCGGTGTGCCTTTTATCGCCTAGGCTCAGCAGTTTGAGCACCGCCTGCTGTCGCTTAGCGACGGCACTGCTGCTGTGCCTAGAGCTACCGACTGATGGCGCCATGCCCACGGATGGTAGTTCGGAGGAGGAGGTGGAGGAGGGGTGGGAGGAGGAGGAGGCATAGTAGGCCTGAAACACCTGGACCGAGGTAGGCCCCGCAATCCTCGGCGTCGGCAGTATATGACCAGCCGCAGGGTCAGACTCGGTCCCAGCCTCCACCAAGTTAACCCAATGTGCCGTCAGCGATATATAGTGGCCCTGCCCGGCAGCACTCGTCCACGTGTCCGTGGTCAGGTGGACCTTGTCAGAAACGGCGTTGGTCAGGGCACGGATGATGTTGTCTGACACGTGCTGGTGCAGGGCTGGGACGGCACATCGGGAAAAGTAGTGGCGGCTGGGGACCGAATACCGAGGGGCGGCCGCCGCCATGAGGTTGCGAAAGGCCTCGGTCTCTACTAGCCTATAGGGCAGCATCTCCAGGCTAAGCAATCTGGAGATGTGGACATTAAGGGCTTGGGCGTGCGGGTGGGTTGCACTATATTTGCGTTTCCGCTCCAGCGTCTGGGGTATGGAGAGCTGAACGCTGGTGGATGCTGTGGAGGATCGTGGAGGCGATGATGGGGTTTTTGTGGCAGGGTCCTGGGCAGGGGGCTGACTATCAGCTGACACAGGGGAAGGAGCAGAGGTGTGCACGGCCGGAGGTGAACGGGCTTGTTGCCACTGAGTGGGGTGTTTAGCATTCATATGCCTGCGCATACTGGTGGTAGTTAAGCTATTAGTGGTGGAACCCCTGCTGATACTGGTTTGGCAAATGTTGCACACCACAGTCCGTCGGTCATCCGGTGTTTCCTTAAAGAACCTCCAGACTTCTGAAAATCTAGCCCTCGCCGCAGGAGCCCTCGCCACGGGAGCTTCACTAGTTGACACATTTGGCGCTGATGCACCAGCTCTGGCCCTGCCTCTCCGTCTGGCCCCACCACTGCCTCTTCCAACCTGTTCTGGTCGAGGACTCTCCTCCGTCTCAGAAGCACTGTGTTCACCCGGCCTATCAACCCAGCTTGGGTCTGTCACCTCATCATCCTCCGATCCCTCAGTCTGCTCCCCCCTCGGACTTCCTGCCCTGACAACAACTTCCCCACTGTCTGACAACCGTGTCTCCTCATCGTCGGACACCTCTTTACACACTTCTTCCACTACGTCAAGAAGGTCATCATCACCCACAGACTGCGACTGGTGGAAAACCTGGGCATCGGAAAATTGCTCAGCAGCAACCGGACAAGTGGTTTTTGACTGTGGGAAGGGTCCAGAAAACAGTTCCTCAGAGTATGCCGGTTCAAATGCCAAATTTTCCTGGGAGGGGGCAGACTGGGGGGGAGGAGGCTGAGGTGCAGGAGCTGGAGGAGTGCCGATTTCGGTGACATGGGTGGACTGCGTGGAAGACTGACTGGTGGACAAATTGCTCGAAGCATTGTCGGCAATCCACGACATCACCTGTTTGCACTGTTCTGGCCTCAACAGTGCTCTACCACGAGTCCCAGTAACTTCAGACATGAACCTAGGGAGTGTAGCTCTGCGGCGTTCCCCTGCTCCCTCATAAGCAGGTGGTGTCTCACCCCGCCCAGGACCACGGCCTCTGACCCCTGCAGTAGTTGGACGCCCACGTCCCTGCCCTCATCCTCTACCCCTAGCCCTCGGGTTAAACATTTTGAAAATGAGAGTTATAACTTTAATTTTTTTTTAACTTTTTTTTGTGTTTTTTGTTTTTTTTTGTGTTTTTTAGTTTTTAAAACCAAACGATGCTATCCTATTGCTATGGCTATTTTCTAGCCAAGTATGAAAGCACACTGCTATGCCAGATGAGATGACGTTGAGTTATTAAAAAAATAAACGTAAAATAAAAAAGGAAATGGCAGACTGTGCCTAATTGAAATCCAACCCCTAATAAATTTTCCCACTTCGGTCTTTGCGATGGATATGTGCGTCACTAAGCGCAAAACACAGTGGTCGCAAGTCTCACTACAAATTGCTCACAATTTGCTAGTAGATGCACTGCAGCAAGTACAGCCACCAGCAGATCAACCAGAAATCAAATATATATAACGCTACTGTAGGCGTTTGGATTCTCCTATGGCTATTTTCTAGCCAAGTATGAAAGCACACTGATGAGATGACACTGAGTTATTAAAAAAATAAACGTAAAATAAAAAGTAAATGGCAGACTGTGCCTAATTGAAATCAAACCCCTAATAAATTGTCCCACTTTGGTGTTTGAGATGGATATGTGTGTCACTAAGAGCTAAACACAACGGTAGCAAGTCCCCCTGCAAATTCCTCACAATATGGTACTAGCTGCACTACTAGTGCCAGCAAGCCCAGCCACAAGCAAACAAAAAAAAAAAAGTATAACGTTATTGTAGCCCTAAGAAGGGCTGTTGGGTTCTTGTAGAATCACTCCTGCCTAACACTATTCTAATAGAACACCCTAACGCTTTCCCTGACCAGCAGCAGCTCTCTCCCTAGCGGCATCCAGACACAGAATGATCCGAGCAGCGCGGGCAGCGGCTAGTCTATTCCAGGGTCACCTGATCTGGCCAGCCAACCACTGCTATCGACGTGTAAGGGTACCACGTCATGCTGGGTGGAGTGCAGAGTCTCCTGGCTTGTGATTGGCTCTGTTTCTGGCCGCCAAAAAGCAAAACGGCGGGAGCTGCCATTTTCTCGAGCGGGCGAAGTATTCGTCCGAGCAACGAGCAGTTTCGAGTACGCTAATGCTCGAACGAGCATCAAGCTCGGACGAGTATGTTCGCTCATCTCTAGATTCTATACCATTGTGCGGGAACTACCACGTCCAGACAAAGGGGCACCCCATAGGTTGCCCTTGGCTAAACGTGTCATTTGCACAATGTGCTGCCAGTCTATAAAGAGGGGCAAATGTAAAAGTGAAGTAAACATGATCTCAGATGGAGACACCAAAAAAACCCTTGAAGCAACTGATGCTCCATCCGCTGCTTTGGTTGTCTAATCCCGAACAACTGCCTCACGAGCAAAGAGAGGATGTGATTTATTCTTTTTGTTGGTACAATCAATTGGCACCCTCTGATGACACCATGGGGGGCACTAACCGGCAGACCACTATGGCGACGCCCATGTGTGGCGCTGTTGTTGGGTTTGACCGCAGCAACTAACAGTTTAGCCAACAGCAGACATCTTGCCTGTATGGAGAGGCCACTGAGCCCTCTCCATACACCCTTGACAAAGACAAGTCGCTTAATTTACATATTTCAAGTCTTCACCTTTAAGTTACTAGATTTAGTTTCTCCCCTTGTATGATCGGTCCTGTAGTCAATGACTAACTTTCTAGTGAGTGTCAAGTCTTAGCATGTGAAGTCAGGGGTGATATTAATGTTGTCCACAACAATAAATCTCCAAATATCAAGAAGTAATCCCCTTATATAAGGACTAGAATGGCCCCTTAAACATTCACCTACCTTCATGTAGTGTAAGCTGTAATGGTGATTGTATAATGTTCTTTATGTCACCTAAACCATAAACACATAAATACCAATATTAATATAAATTTAATATGGAATGTAATAAAGTAAAGTAGAAGCCGCACTTTGTCTCAGATGAGTCGTCCAGACGGGATCTTTAGTGACTTCTTCACAGACGGACAAAAAAATTTCAGCATCTGTTTTCTTTAATTGGATCTCCGTGTACTGGTACCGCTCCGACTGGAACTTTAGAGTCTGAAAAATAACAGAAGACATTTCTAAAGTCTGATTTAAAGTAAAGCCTGATCATAACACTTGGCACAATTAAATATACAAGTACGTCGAAAATTTTGGTCACTGGCCACATCCCGACGTACATGTATGTCTCAATGATCACCTGGGCTCAGTAGCAGAGCCCGTGCCATTGCGGAGACAGCTCAGCTGTATATGAAAGTGGAGCTCCCGCACTAACAGCTGGGATTGCGATACTCACAATCCTCGTGATCCTGGCTGTTTAACGCCATAGACACTGCGGTCATAGTGACCACGGCATCTACGGAGCAGTACTGGGCATTCACCTAGTGGTTTGGCATCCTCCGTGCAGGTCATGGAAGTGCCGATAGATGCTGCGGGCATGGTGACCACGGCATCTACGGAGCAGTACTGGGCATTCACCTAGTGGTTTGGCATCCTCTGTGCAGGTCATGGAAGTGCCGATAGATGCTGCGGGCATGGTGACCACGGCATCTATGGAGCAGAACTGGGCATTCACCTAGTGGTTAGGCATCCTCCGTGTAGGTCATGGAAGTGCCGATAGATGCTGCGGTCATGGTGACCACGGCATCTATGGAGCAGTACTGGGAATTCACCCGGTGGGTCGGCATCCTCCGTGCAGGTCATGGAAGTGCCGACCGTTTCCAGGGCAGTCCTGAGGTCCAATTAAAAGTCAAATAGAATGAAATATTAAAATAATGAATAAAGATCCCCTAATGCCCCAGCAGATATAAAAATCTAATTTTACAATAAAAAAGTTAAAATCACCACAAAACCACTACACATTGGGTATTGCCACATCCTGTACAATAAAATAAAATTGGTACTAAACCCGTGTGGTGAATGCCGTAAAAAAGTTTTAAAAAATTACATGCAGAAATTTTTATATTTTCACATCCAACCTTAAGAAAAAAGATAAAAAGTGATCAAAAAGTAACATTTACCCCAACATGATACCAATAAAAAGTAAAGCTTGTCCTGCAAAAATCCCTAAACAAATCCATATACAGAAAAATAACAATGTTATGTGATGCAAAAACAAATCAATTTTTATGGCACGGCCAACAAAAAAAGCTAAAAAGCCTAAACCAGAATTTATGATTTTCTTTTCTTCACCAAGAAAGAGTTAATAAAATCTCATCAATTAGCTGTTTAAACCCCCTGAATGATGTACCCGAAAAGTGACTCTCATACCGGAAAAAATAAGCCCCCATATGTCCACATTACAAAAAATATAAACATTTTATAGCTGTACAATATGACAATGCAAATCTGCCCTGAATGACTCGGGAGAGATTGGGTAGTAAACTTTATGGATCTTTTCGTCATTTAATCCAATGTGAATTAAATAATTTTGGGCCAAAATTAATGTATTGTCCATAAATATACAAATTGTAAATTCCATCTCCAATTTGTTTTTACCCCTGTAAAACACCTAAAGGGTTAACAAACTTCTTAAAGTTAGTTTCTTATATATTGAAGGGTGTAGTTTGTATTTTGGGATAATTTATGGGGTTTTACCCTCTCAAAGTCACTTGAAAGCTGAGCAGGTTTTTGGCAAGTGTCATAAAAATGTGAAAAATGTGAAAATTGAGAATTTTAAAAACATTTTGCCAAATTTCCATTTTATTCATAACTAAATGCATCATCCAAATGTTTCCACTAATTGTGACGAGAAAACAATCTCAAAATTTCCTAAATATGTCAAAGCATTTGAAGGTTATAACCACTTATAGTGACACAGGGCAGATTTAAAAAATCAAGTGTGTTCCTTAACCGGTTCGCGCCCGCCCGCCGTGTATTCACGGCGGCGGTCGGGTCGCGCTGCATGGAGAGGGCTCACGGGCTGAGCCCTCTCCATAGCCGGTAAGTCTTTGCTGCATATTGCTAGCACCGATCGCGGGTGTTTTCACAGCGATGGCTGCCGGCAAAGCTGCCGGCAGCCTCAAACAGATAGCGGCGCATGGGCGCCGCCATCTTACCTGGGATCGCCGCTCCCCGTGACATCATCGGGGGGCGGCGATCCGTCTCCATGGTAGCCTCGGGTCTTCCGAAGACCCGAGGCTATTTCGTTTTAACCCCTTCATTACAATGTGCTGATAGCACATTGTAATGAATGAGGAAGAAAATCCCCATATACTGCCATACTGTAGTATGGCAGTATATGATAGGATCGATCAGACAACCTAGGGTTAAAGTACCCTAGGGAGTCTGAAAAATAGTATAAATAAAAATAAAAAAAAGTTAAAAAAAAAAAAAATTATAATAAAAAAACCTAAAATTTCAAATCACCCCCCTTTCCCTAGAACTGACATAAATATAAATAAACAGTAAAAATCATAAACACATCAGGTATCGACGCGTCCGAAAATGCCCGATCTATCAAAATTTGATAACGGTTTTTCAATGCGTTTAACCCCGTAACGGAAAATAGCGCCCAAAGTCGAAAATGGCACTTTTTTGCCATTTTGAAAAATCTAAAAAAATCGATAAAAAGTGATCAAAAGGTCGTACAGTCCTAAAAATGATATCATTGAACATATTATCAAATTTCGCAAAAAATGACACCACCCACAGCTCCGTGCACCATAGTATAAAAAAGTTATTAGCGCCAGAAGTTGGCAAAATCAAAAAAATTATTTTTGTACAGGAGGTTTTAATTTTTGTAAATGTATGAAAACATTATAAAACCTGTACAAATTTGGTATCCCCTTAATCGTACCGACCCAAAGAATAAAGTAGACATGTCATTTGGGGCGCTCAGTGAAAGACGTAATATCCAAGCCCACAAGAAAATGGCGCAAATGCGTTTTTTCACCATTTTCATTGCATTTGGAATTTTTTTCCCGCTTCCGAGTACATGGCATGGAATATTTAATACCATCACTATGAAGTGCAATTTGTTACGCAGAAAACAAGCCGTCACACAGCTCTTTACGTGTAAAAATAAAAAAGTTATAGATTTTTGAAGGTGGGGAGTGAAAAATGGACATGAAAAAACAGGAAAGGGCCCGGTCCATAACCGGTTAAGGGGTTAAATATTAAACTCCATTATTTGTCTTTCTTTACCGGCTGGAAGCAGTTGTTTACATGATCTTTTAGGGGGGAAGGGGGGGTTACACAATTTTTCTTTTTGCCAAAAAAGATGACGGGACACAGAAATTCCGCAGCTTTAGTCACTTTGTTTGCCTTTCTGTTGGTTCTTTTTCTTTTAGTATTTTTTATTTTAACGTAAAACAGAAAATTATTCAAACCAGAAGATCGAAAATGCATACATCCGGCAGTTTGATTGCGGTAATACAAATACAGTGTGTAGGAGGGAGGATGTGCAGAGTTCCTGCGGCTAAGGGTTAGTTTTGTATTGCTGCATTCTGATAGGTTGTTGTATTGAGGATTTTATTGGATAAAATAGACTAAGCTTGTGCAACACCCCTGCCAATACGTAGGCAGGCTGGTAGTTGCAAAGAACGCCCTCTCCAGGTCAGGAGCTGTCAGAGGGAGTCATGAACCATCTATGAAGTTTCTAGAACCTGGTCATTATGTAATCAGCAGCTGCAGATCCGGCTCAATAGTTAAGTGGGTGTAAGTTATTGACAAATGATGTTGCTGCATTGTAAACTGGTGTGTGATTGGAGAGGTGCTACCACCTGACCAGAAGGATAAAACCCCTGGGCAGGGAGGAACACAGGCCTCTTCTTAGACCACATGATCTGTCTTCAGAGACAGAGTGAACAGAGAGATACAGTGTGGAGTACACCTTCAGTACTGGCACCTAACCTAATCCCAGGACCAGAGTCAGGAGACTCAAATACAGAGCTGCAGCTTCCACAGCTTGGACACAGCTCCATTCCAGCCTGCATCTACTACCAGGCTGGTGCACTATTCCCGAGGACCACTTTCCACGATGACTCCAGTACAAGATCTGCTGTTAAACGTTTAGGCCTGTTGCCTGCTGTTGTTCAATAAAGAACCGTGAGTTAATTAGCACAACGTTGCCTCCGTCTGATCCCTGGATACGACTGTCACCACCACGGGCTCCCCATTCCTTACCCAGGGACCTATCTTACATACACTCAGGGGTTGCCTCAGGGAGAACAGTACATCAGCCTCTCCCTCCATATTTCTTGCACACACCACCTGCTGGAGAGCTGTCAGGCTGTAGGACAGCCCTCCGGTCCCCATACCAAGCACCGTGACCACAGAGTGCCTAGGCCGCAACCGCCAGCCAACGTTAACGTTATCTAATACTGCGGCGGAGTACAATGTAATCATCGGACCGCTTGCAAAGCAGTTCGACATATTCATGAGGGGGGCGGTCTGAGGCGCTGCCTCTTCCCTGGACCGCCCTGCTCGCTCCATAGGCCAGCGGCAACTGCCGCGCGTCATGCGGCAGTCACCCCCACTAACCACACCCCAATCCCGCCCCCTCATGAATACATCGAGCCACTTTGCGAGCGGTCCGACGTTTACATTGTACTTAGATAGCGTTACCGGAGGTTTACACTATCCTTCTAACACTGCTGCATTTGTTTAAGCACTACTTTAGTAAGCAGCTCCAAGTGCCAAAATTATGGATGACAGGTCCTCTTTAAAGTTCAGAGCCCCCCCCGCCCATTCAAAACAGCAAAGCCATGTCAAACAAAAATCATGGAGCAGCCAATGTTTTTTCGATTACTCTCCTAGCTGGGATTTTGTGGCCCATCCATCTGCCCCAGTTGCAGACATATAGATTCCCAAGAACCTGTGTTGGAGGATGAGGGTGTGGATGGGGGACCATCACAAGAGACAAACAATGATGATGAAACCCAACGGCTGTGGCCTTCTGCGATGTGCCAAAGGAGAAGGAGGGCAACGTTGAGGGCTCAGTTGTAGAAGATACCAGTGGTGATGATGAAGTCCTAGACCCTACATGGATCAAAGGCAGTGATAGTTTGGATAAAGAGGTGGTGGTCAGGAAACCCCAGGCAACCAGTGACATATGCAAGCGGGTAGCAAGGTTCAGCCATCAGCCCCCAGCCACAACTTTACATACTACTGTCCAGGTGCAACTAGGGACTCAGCCAACCCTTACGTTGCCCGCGGCTTGGCATTGTTTTACCCACAGTGCAGAACATGTGTCATTTACACACTATGCCACCAGTCTATAAAGTGCGACCAAAGCCTCAACAATCTGAGAACCTTGTGTATGGTCGTACCTTTGTAGCACCCTCGGGCCTGACCAGGTTGACGCACATTCCTTGCCTTGCAGGTGTGCTCAGGGCCTGCCAGAGCTGCTGCGTGCCGTGTGTGTGTTATTTCACCATTTACACCCTGCTGCTGGCCTGCAATTTATTGCAGTATATGGTAGAAGTGATCAGACCCAAGGGGTACTCATAAAGGAAAATAGTATAAAAAAACTACAAAAAAAAGTAAAACAAAAATAAAAACCTAAAATTTTAAAAATCACACCCCTTTCCATAGAACTGATGTAGAAATAAACATTTAGAATAAAAAAAAAATTGTAGGTATCAACGCGACCCAAAATGCATTTTTTTGCCTCTTCACAACACATAAAATGTTTAATAAAAAAGTGAGAAAAAGGTTCTATAGTCTGCAAAATGTTAGCAAGCAAAATGGTCCAAATGCATTTTTTTTTTGCCAATTTCACTACATTTGGATTTTTTTTCCATACTTCCCGATACATGGCGTGGAATATTAAATGCTAACAAGTACAATTTGGTACACAGAAAACAAGCCCTAATACAGCTCTGTACACAGAAAGGCAAAAACTAAAATGGGCCAAGTCGTAAAGGGCTTAAAAATCGGGTTCAACCCGCACCCATCAGTATCACAGCACAGGATATTCAGAGTATGAGATACCTCAGGACAGACGGACACTTCTGGATGCCCCGAGACGAGGTATTTCATGTTTGTGTACACAGTATTACTGGTGTGTTCAGGTTTTATGATTCTTTGATATCCACGGTATTTGTTTGTTTCGTCAAGATCCTGCAAAAAAATTATATTTAAATTAATCGATATTCAGTATATATATAAAACTGAGTGAATGTGTGTGTATGTATGTTTATGTCTGTGTGTATGTACGGTATGTATGTGTATGTTTGTGTATGCATGTGTGTGTGTGTGTGTATGTGTGTGTATGTATGTGTGTGTATGTATGTGTATTTGTCTGTATGTGTGTGTGCATGTTTGTGTGTGTATGTGTGTATATGTATGTGTGTGTGTATGTGTGTGTGAGTATGTGTATGTTTATGTATGTATGTGTATGTGGGTGTATGTGTGTGTATATTTGTATGTATGTATGTGTGTGTGTGTGTATTTGTATGTATGTATGTATGTGTGTGTATATGTGTATGTATATTTGTGTGTCCACTAAATGAATCTGCACCATTGCATTTACAATCACCACATTTTGCACAGCCGCTCCCGGTGAGTCGGGGAATGTTATAGATTTGGTTTTGAGTCTAAATTTTCACCCTGCAATTTCCAAAATCCACTTATTACCCACCATGCACAGGAGCCATTGTCTGCTGCTGCGGGGGCAGTTAGCAACCAATATTGAAATTGGATGCTGTGGATGGAAGCTTCTGGAATGATATCTGTTTTAAAGCTTCATATGGAAAAATACATTTCTTTCTCCAGCGCTCGAAATTTTGTCAAAATATCTCTGTCTTTATTGATCCATTAAAAAACACAGGATACACGGCAAAGGCCAACGCGCTTCAAACTATTAAGGTTAGTTCTTAATCAATCAAAGCTTCATATAGTAATTTTAAAATAGAAAACAATTACAGTAAGTAATGAGCACTTACCTCTTCTGCGTTTGTTGTATGGGGCAGTACATACAGATGGATCCGGTGCTCCTCCTCCGGGTCTCCTTTACACAATACGGTGAAATAAATAAGGACTATTCCATGGATCGGGATCGTTTTCCTGCCAAATCCAAAGAGAGCCCCAAGTAATGAAAATGTGGGAGCCTCCACTGTGATATAAAATGGGTCAATCCGGGTGGGTGTCTCCAGTGTCAGGTTTCCATCTTTAAAGTGAGCGCATTTAATCTGTGATGTGTCCCCACTAAATCCTGTAAGATACAACAATGACCTCACGAAGAGGAAGAACTTCAGAGACTTTCTATGTCTTTATCATTGGAATTGGACTTATCTCTATTCCTGATACATACAGTATATATATGGGCTGTCACAGTTACCATCTCAGGGCCACATCTGTCATGAGGCGAGATGAAAATCTCGCTTCAGGCAGCAGAATGCAAAGCCCTTTGGGGGGGGGGGGGCAAAATTTAGTATTCTAATGTGGTCGATTCGGGCACCGGATAAATTAATTGCACCTGTCTCTTTAAGACACGGGTGGGATTCATACGTAGGGTGACACAGCACCTGTCCGGCTATCTGTGTTGCTCCATACTATGCAGTGACACAGGCGGTGGATGATGACATCACATCCCCTGTTTCTATGCACAGAGCCGCGGCTGAGAGAAGATCCGGGAGAAGAAGAGAGCCGTCCGGCATAGGAGTACGTTGACTGCAGAGAAGTATTATTGTTTTTATTTTCAGTGGGCAGGTATTGATTAAACCAGGGGGGGCGGCTTGGGGGATCTCTATATATATTTAAATGGGGGCCGTTGTCCTCATATATATATACACTCACCGGCCACTTTATTAGGTACAATGTGCTAGTAACGGGTTGGACCCCCTTTTGCCTTCAGAACTGCCTCAATTCTTCGTGGCATGGATTCAACAAGGTACTGGAAGCTCCTCAGAGATTTTGGTCCATATTGACATGATGGCATCACACAGTTGCCACAGATTTGTCGGCTGCACATCCATGATGCGAATCTCCCGTTCCACCACATCCCAAAGACGCTCTATTGGATTGAGATCTGGTGACTGTGGAGGCCATTTGAGTCCAGTGACCTCATTGTCATGTTCAAGAAACCAGTCTGAGATGATTCCAGCTTTATGACATGGCGCATTATCCTGCTGAAAGTAGCCATCAGATGTTGGGTACATTGTGGTCATAAAGGGATGGACCTGGTCATCAACAATACTCAGGTAGGCTGTGGCGTTGCAACGATGCTCAATTGGTACCAAGGGGCCCAAAGAGTGCCAAGAAAATATTCCCCACACCATGACACCACCACCACCAGCCTGAGCCGCTGATACAAGGCAGGATGGATCCATGCTTTCATGTTGTTGACGCCAAATTCTGACCCTACCATCTGAATGTCGCAGCAGAAATCGAGACTCGTCAGACCAGGCAACGTTTTTCCAATCTTCTACTGTCCAATTTTGATGAGCTTGTGCAAATTTTAGCCTCAGTTTCCTGTTCTTAGCTGAAAGGAGTGGCACCCGGCGTGGTCTTCTGCTGCTGTAGCCCATCTGCCTCAAAGTTCGATGTACTGTGCGTTCAGAGATGCTCTTCTGCCTACCTTGGTTGTCACTGTTGCCTTTCTATCAGCTCGAAGCAGTCTGCCCATTCTCCTCTGACCTCTGGCATCAACAAGGCATTGCCGCCCACAGAACTGCCGCTCACTGGATGTTTTTTCTTTTTCGGACCATTCTCTGTAAACCCTAGAGATGGTTGTGCGTGAAAATCCCAGTAGATCAGCAGTTTCTGAAATACTCAGATCAGCCCTTCTGGCACCAACAACCATGCCACGTTCAAAGGCACTCAAATCACCTTTCTTCCCCATACTGATGCTCGGTTTGAACTGCAGGAGATTGTCTTGACCATGTCTACATGCCTAAATGCACTGAGTTGCCGCCATGTGATTGGCTGATTAGAAATGAAGTATTAACGAGCAGTTGGACAGGTGTACCTAATAAAGTGGCCGGTGAGTGTATATATTGGGACGGGGGACCTATATATGGGAGCAAGGTAGTAATTAAACTGGGTGAAAGGGGCTGTATATAGTTTGTATATAGTCAAACTGCGGGGGATCTAAATATGGGGCCAGATAGTAATAAAAATGGGTGGGGTCTATATTGGAGTCTGTATATAATTGAAGGGGGTGGGCTATATATTGGAGCCAGATAGTAATTAAACTTGGGTGTTGGACTAGTTTGATGGGTTGGATTGTAATTAAACTAGAGGGCGGCTGTATATGGGATACAGTATATAACTAAGCTGGTTAGGATCTGTATTATGGGAGCTGTATATAATTTAATTGGGGGATGTACATTGAGGCCTTTAAATATACTAGAGGGGGGCTGTATAAAAATGAATTAGAGGATACTTGTATATATAGTATGTATTCATTAGAATATATACAAGAATATGTTGCAAACCCTGCTTGCACCAGAGGTGGTAGCACACAGATGCAACAGGTCCTCTACCTGCAGCACCGGCTCCATCACCAGGACCTTGGACCTAGTTTGGCACTGGACTTACCTTTCAAGCACAGGAAATGAGGTAGGTACACTGCTGACACGGCATCAGGTTCACTGCATGACTGTATGTTAAACAAAGGACCCAAAATCTCATAATTTCCTGACATTTTTTTAAAGTGATCCCTCCAGGTGTCCAATTTATATTCAATAATAACTGGAGCTTTCAGCAGGAATTTGATTCCGGTCTTAGGGCAGCGGTAGAGCCCCGGAGATTTCACCTCTAAGCTGAAAGACGGGAGAGGTGAGGTGTTGGATGCTGGTTGGATAATCAATAGAACAATTTTTATACCAGCAAAAAATTCTGTTGTCTTTTTCTTTTTTCTTATTTTTATTGTTTTTAAGACAAGTAAAACATAAGTTAAGATACATTCTGAGCCCTCGTGGGCCTCGATTACACTATCATGTAGACAAATGAAAAAGTTAATGGGGTATTTCCACAAAGACAATAAACAGAGGGTAACAAAATGTCACATTCTATAATTCACAGTTCTTAACAAAAATGCTGAATTTCACAGATATAGGGGCTCATTTACTAAGGGTCCGAATTGCGACCTTTAGTCGGGTTCCCCAACGATTTCCGATTTGCACCAAACTGCCCTGGGATTTTGGCGCACATTACCAAATTTTGGCACATCGGCACCTGCTTTCGCGCGTCACAAATGGGGAGGTGTGGACATCGTACAACCCGACAGATTCGAAAAAAACGCAGGATTTAAAAAAGAATTTGTGTCGCAAGATCAGCACTTACAAGCACTGGGAAGAAGATGGTGAACTCCGGCGGACCTCGGCGAAGCAGCGACACCTGGTGGATATCGGGCGCACGGACCTTAGTGAATCCCAGCAGAACCCGAATCAGTGTCGGACAACACGCCACGTGATCGCTACTGGACCGGGTAAGTAAATGTTCCCCATAATTCCCACCTGTCTCTATCAGTCCTGCTGTACACAACTTCAGTTGCCACTAGACATGACCCTGGATCTTCTCACTTGGGGTCGGGGAAGCCATCTTGGATTTCTGTGGGATGGCCGTGCTTTCTGAGTTTCTCTCTCTCTGCTCTGTGCACCTAGCCCCGCCCCCTGCACTCTAATCCCACTCACAACGCAGTCCAGGATGGAGCTCACAGATGCTTACTTCCTGCCAGCAAACAACACATGATGAGGAAAGAAAAAATGCAAACTACAAACTCCAGGCAGATAAATGATCCGGGGGAAGGGGGAGGCAGGCACATATCTGTGAGAATGTAGCAGAGCTGACAGTGTGTAATAGGCATCTCATGCATCTTTCATCTCTCTGTGTGCCAGTGTGTTAGTACAATGTCAGAAGCCAGATGAAAGTGTATATACACCTGTACCCTGATAATGTAACCACACTGTCCCCCACAGATAATGGGGCAAATTTACTTACCCGGCCCATTCGCGATCCAGCGGCGCGTTCTCTGCTCTGGATTCGGGTCCGGCCGGGATTCATGAAGGTAGTTCCTCCGCCGTCCACCAGGTGGCGCTGCTGCGCTGAAAATCATCTCCACGCGCCGGAATGCACCACCTCGGACCAGGTGAAGGTAAGCGGTCACCAAGCGACACTTTTTCGGGTTTTAAATGCGGCGGTTTTTCCGAATACGTCGGGTTTTCGTTCGGCCACGCCCCCCGATTTCCGTCGCGCGCATGCCGGCGCCGATGCGCCACAATCCGATCGCGTGCGACACAATCCCGGGGCAATTCAGGTACAATCGGCGCAAATCGGAAATATTCGGGTAACACGTCGGGAAAACGCGATTCGGGCCCTTAGTAAATGACCCCCAATGTGTCTGCTTGGAGAGTCTATGCCCATAATCTGAAATTTTGCACAGAGCAGCCTAGGGAGTGATATGAGCTAAAACAGCAATAAAACTGAGTAACATTGTAAACTAAGGTGTTAAAATGATCTTTATTGTGTTAAGATCACTAGGGGATTGAGATTTTAGAATTTTCTTTTTTGTGGGAAAACCTCTTTAAGTACAGCAGTGCTTTTACATGAAACACAGTTATGGCATCTCCGTACATTTGGACAAAAGCTCTTGAGACAATATAGTGTAATATCAAGCAGGAGAAAACTATAATAGAGAAAGTATAAACTGAAAAAGAAAAAGGAGGAAATTACGTCCAAAAAGGCACTTCAGTCCACACCCTATGGTCGAGCCCGAAAATCCAACCCCTATGGCTAGAGGCATATGGTAACACACACCACATTCTCCCCAGCATCCGCAATACTTTTGATGGACTTAAAGATTCCCCCCCCCCAAATCTCAAACCATTTTAACTCATATATTGATGTCCATAAAACTAGCTATCACAAGACATTGGGGCTCATTTACTCCGAATCGGGCATTTTTGTCGGGTTTCCCAAATATTTCTGATTTGCGCCGATCGGATTGTGGCGCATTGGCACCGGCTTTCACGCGGCAGAAATCAGGGGCGTGGCCATTGGAAAACACGGCGGATTCGGAAAAAACGCGGAATTAAAAAAAAATTGTGTCGCAAGAATAGCACTCACATACACCGGGACGAAGAAGGTGAACTCCGGCGGACTTCAGCGCAGCAGCGCCACCTAGTGGCGCATGACCTTAGTGAATCCTGCCAAGCTCCGAATCAATGTTGGACAACGCGCTGCGGGATCGCGAATGGACCGGGTAGGTAAATGAGCCCCATTGGAGAGATACTCGCAGCCCAAATATTGGGACTCGTGGATGAATTGCAGGCACTTCCATGAATGTAATTCTGTAGCCATTTAAGATACTATTGAACCAGATTATGGCAGAACCAATTATCAGACCATAACTTACCGGTACCGGCTGCCGATTTTCTCGCTGACCGCTTCTGCTAAAACCTGGTTCTGGTCCTGTTTCTGCATATAAAGATATAATAATGGATTATAATCTCTGCTGTTTTGAATATTATGGTAAATATTTATCATAAAAATCTTACCTGACCACACAATTTGCAACTGATGTCGCCTACAATCATCTTCATACAACTTGACGGAGGTTCTTCAGCTTCCCGATTTATTTCTGCAAATGTAGGGAACGTTACATATTTTGATCTCACTGAGAAACTATAGTTTTAACCCCTTAACGACTTGGCCCTTTTTAGTTCTTTCACTTCCATTTTTTTTTTAATTTTGCCCTCTTCTGGCGCCAATAACTTTTTCATACTTTGGTGTACGGAGCTGTGGGTGGTGTCATTTTTTGCGACTTTTGATGGCGTTTTCAGTGCTATAACTTTTAGGACTGTGCGATCTTTTGATCACTTTTATTGATTTTTTTATATTTTTCAAAATGGCAAAAAAGTGCCATTTTCAACTCTGGGCGCTATTTTCCGCTACAGGGTATCTTTTTGAAGCCACCAGCAGCATTGCTGGCAGCGATCGTTGGGAAAACACCCGCAGTCCAAATGTTGAGTTTTATACATTTCAGCAGAGGTATGAACATGCTCTACATCTGTTATGGGCACTGATGCAAGAGCATTGAGGGCATTCATATGAATCAGGACAGCATGTTGGCCAACCTAAAGCATGTGATGAGTCATGGTCCTGTTTTCTTGCCCTCCTCATGGCTCCCCCGTGAATACTGTCCTTGCCAGGGCCAGAAGAGTTGAGGGTCATTGGCTCTGATATTGTATTTCTGGTCCTCAACGCCAACACTTCTTACCTAACCATAGCTGTACGTAAAGACCATGGTCATCAGCTTCATCTTAAGAGAATGTGACATAAAACATTAGATACATTTTTGGACTTACCCCTGATTATTGGTGGTCGATCAGTTGTTGTCAAGTCTTCATTGTATTTTTGGATAACTTTATAAGCCTTATACATCCTAATAAACTCCCAGTGTCTTGTGACATTACGCAGTTTTCCTACTTTCTCCTGGGATGTTCTCATCTCCATCACATCGGTGTATTCTTTGGGGGTCAGTAGATCCTGGTCCCGGAGATCAAGCAGGACCTGATCTATATTTGTTATCCATCTATTATCAGCTGAATGATGATGTTCTGTTACCTCACCTGAGGGAAGAATATGGGTGAAAGACACCTCAATACATACCTGGGGATGGTTTTGATTTTTTTGTGGAGTTTTTGGTTTTCTTCTCTTTAACCATCATTATTCTTAACTCAATTTAGTACAGAAAGCACCTGAAATGATAACCCACTGCTAAATGTTGAGCAGATCTAAATTTGCCCCCCAGACTAGAGATCTCTAACGTCTCTCGGTAAATATTTACTCAGATTGAGATTAAATACGTTTTAATTAGAGATGAGCGAACATGCTCGTCCGAGCTTGATGCTCGGTCGAGCATTAGGGTACTCGAAACTGCTCGTTACTCGGACGAATACTTCGCCCGCTCGAGAAAATGGCAGCTCCCGCCGTTTTGCTTTTTGGCGGCCAGAAACAGAGCCAATCACAAGCCAGGAGACTCTGCACTCCACCCAGCATGACGTGGTACCCTTACACGTCGATAGCAGTGGTTGGCTGGCCAGATCAGGTGACCCTGGGATAGACTAGCCGCTGGCCGCGCTGCTCGGATCATTCTGTCTCTGGATGCCGCTAGGGAGAGAGCTGCTGCTGGTCAGGGAAAGCGTTAGGGTGTTCTATTAGCTTACTGTTAGGCAGGAGTGATTCTCAAAGAACCCAACAGCCCTTCTTAGGGCTACAATAACGTTCTACTTTTTTTATTTTAATTTGCATCTTTTACCATTTTGTGAGGAATTAGCAGGGGGACTTGCTACCGTTGTGTTTAGCTCTTAGTGGCACACATATCCATAGCAAAGACCGAAGTGGGAAAATTCAGTAGGGGTTGGATTTCTATTAGGCAATAACTCAGTGTCATCTCATCTGGCATAGTAGTGTGCTTCCTTTGATACTTGGCTAGAAAATAGCCATAGGAGAATACAAACAGCTTCTTGAAGCCTACAGTAGCGTTCTATATATTTGATTTCTGGTTGATCTGCTGGTGGCTGTAGTTTCTGCAGTGCATGTACTTGCCAATTCTGAGCAATTTGTAGTGAGACTTGCGACCGCTGTGTTCTGCGCTTAGTGGCGCACATATCCATAGCAAAGGCCGAAGTGGCAAAATTCAGTAGGGGTTGGATTTCTATTAGGCAATAACTCAGTGTCATCTCATCTGGCATAGTAGTGTGCTTCCTTTGATACTTGGCTAGAAAATAGCCATAGGAGAATACAAACAGCTTCTTGAAGCCTACAGTAGCGTTCTATATATTTGATTTCTGGTTGATCTGCTGGTGGCTGTAGTTTCTGCAGTGCATGTACTTGCCAATTCTGAGCAATTTGTAGTGAGACTTGCGACCGCTGTGTTCTGCGCTTAGTGGCGCACATATCCATAGCAAAGGCCGAAGTGGCAAAATTCAGTAGGGGTTGGATTTCTATTAGGCAATAACTCAGTGTCATCTCATCTGGCATAGTAGTGTGCTTCCTTTGATACTTGGCTAGAAAATAGCCATAGGAGAATACAAACAGCTTCTTGAAGCCTACAGTAGCGTTCTATATATTTGATTTCTGGTTGATCTGCTGGTGGCTGTAGTTTCTGCAGTGCATGTACTTGCCAATTCTGAGCAATTTGTAGTGAGACTTGCGACCGCTGTGTTCTGCGCTTAGTGGCGCACATATCCATAGCAAAGGCCGAAGTGGCAAAATTCAGTAGGGGTTGGATTTCTATTAGGCAATAACTCAGTGTCATCTCATCTGGCATAGTAGTGTGCTTCCTTTGATACTTGGCTAGAAAATAGCCATAGGAGAATACAAACAGCTTCTTGAAGCCTACAGTAGCGTTCTATATATTTGATTTCTGGTTGATCTGCTGGTGGCTGTAGTTTCTGCAGTGCATGTACTTGCCAATTCTGAGCAATTTGTAGTGAGACTTGCGACCGCTGTGTTCTGCGCTTAGTGGCGCACATATCCATAGCAAAGGCCGAAGTGGCAAAATTCAGTAGGGGTTGGATTTCTATTAGGCACTAACTCAGTGTCATCTCATCTGGCATAGTAGTGTGCTTCCTTTGATACTTGGCTAGAAAATAGCCATAGCAATAGGATAGGATTGTTTGGTTTTAAAAACTCAAAAAAAAACAAAAAACACAAAAAAAAAAAAAAAACACAAAAAAAACACAAAAAAAAACAAAAAGAAGTAAAAAAAAAAAAAAAGTTATAACTCTCATTTTAAAAATGTTTAACCCGAGGGCTAGGGGTAGAGGACGAGGGCGGGGACGTGGGCGTCCAACTACTGCAGGGGTCAGAGGCCGTGGTCCTGGGCGGGGTGAGACACCACCTGCTGATGAGGGAGCAGGGGAACGCCGCAGAGCTACACTCCCTAGGTTCATGTCTGAGGTTACTGGGACTCGTGGTAGAGCAATGTTGAGGCCAGAACAGTGCGAACAGGTGATGTCGTGGATTGCTGACAATGCTTCGAGCAATTTGTCCACCACCAGTCAGTCTTCCACGCAGTCCACCCATGTCACCGAAATCCCCACTCCTCCAGCTCCTGCACCTCAGCCTCCTCCCCCCCAGTCTGCCCCCTCCCAGGAAAATTTGGCATTTGAACCGGCATACTCTGAGGAACTGTTTTCTGGACCCTTCCCACAGTCACAAACCACTTGTCCGGTTGCTGCTGAGCAATTTTCCGATGCCCAGGTTTTCCACCAGTCACAGTCTGTGGGTGATGATGACCTTCTTGACGTAGTGGAAGTGTGTAAAGAGGTGTCCGACGATGAGGAGACACGGTTGTCAGACAGTGGGGAAGTTGTTGTCAGGGCAGGAAGTCCGAGGGGGGAGCAGACTGAGGGATCGGAGGATGATGAGGTGACAGACCCAAGCTGGGTTGAGAGGCCGGGTGAACACAGTGCTTCTGAGACGGAGGAGAGTCCTCGACCTGAACAGGTTGGAAGAGGCAGTGGTGGGGCCAGACGGAGAGGCAGGGCCAGAGCTGGTGCATCAGCGCCACTGTCAACTAGTGAAGCTCCCGTGGTGAGGGCTCTTGCGGCGAGGGCTAGATCTTCAGAAGTGTGGAGGTTCTTTAAGGAAACACCGGATGACCGACGGACTGTGGTGTGCAACATTTGCCAAACCAGGCTCAGCAGGGGTTCCACCACTACTAGCTTAACTACCACCAGTATGCGCAGGCATATGAATGCTAAGCACCCCACTCAGTGGCAACAAGCCCGTTCACCTCCGGCCGTGCACACCACTGCTCCTTCCCCTGTGTCAGCTGCTAGTCAGCCCCCTGCCCAGGACCCTGGCACAAAAACCCCATCGTCGCCTCCACGATCCTCCACAGCATCCACCAGCGTTCAGCTCTCCATACCCCAGACGCTGGAGCGGAAACGCAAATATAGTGCAACCCACCCGCACGCCCAAGCCCTTAATGTGCACATCTCCAGATTGCTTAGCCTGGAGATGCTGCCCTATAGGCTAGTAGAGACCGAGGCCTTTCGCAACCTCATGGCGGCGGCCGCCCCTCGGTATTCGGTCCCCAGCCGCCACTACTTTTCCCGATGTGCCGTCCCAGCCCTGCACCAGTACGTGTCAGACAACATCATCCGTGCCCTGACCAACGCCGTTTCTGACAAGGTCCACCTGACCACGGACACGTGGACGAGTGCTGCCGGGCAGGGCCACTATATATCGCTGACGGCACATTGGGTTAACTTGGTGGAGGCTGGGACCGAGTCTGACCCTGGGGCTGCTCATATACTGCCGACGCCGAGGATTGCGGGGCCTACCTCGGTCCAGGTGTTTCAGGCCTACTATGCCTCCTCCTCCTCCCACCCCTCCTCCACCTCCTCCTCCGAACTACCATCCGTGGGCACGGCGCCATCAGTCGGTAGCTCTAGGCACAGCAGCAGTGCCGTCGCTAAGCGACAGCAGGCGGTGCTCAAACTGCTGAGCCTAGGCGACAAAAGGCACACCGCCCAAGAGCTATTACAGGGCATCACGGCGCAGACTGATCTGTGGCTGGCACCGCTGAACCTCAAGCCGGGAATGGTTGTGTGTGACAACGGCCGTAACCTGGTGGCGGCTCTGCAACTCGGCAGACTGACACATGTGCCATGCCTGGCCCATGTGTTAAATCTGATAGTGCAGCGTTTCCTCAAGACATACCCCAATCTGTCTGATTTGCTCACGAAGGTGCGCCGCATCTGTGCGCATTTCAGGAAGTCCAGCCCAGATGCTGCCACTCTCAGGGCAGCGCAGCGCCGCCTCCAACTGCCCGCTCACCGACTGTTGTGCGACGTGCCCACGAGGTGGAATTCAACACTGACCATGTTATCCAGAGTTTACCAGCAGCGCAGAGCGATTGTAGACTGCCAGATGTCAACTTCCACCAGAACTGGTAGTCAGGTCAGTCAGCTTCCTCAAGTCTACAATGAGGAGTGGACGTGGATGTCTGATATCTGTCAGGTGCTGAGTAACTTTGAGGAGTCAACACAGATGGTCAGTGGCGATGCCGCCATCATCAGCCTCACCATCCCGCTGCTTGGCCTGTTGAAAAACTCTCTGGTCAGCATGAAGTCGGAAGCTTTGCGCTCGTCACAAGAGACGGGGGAAGAATATTCCCTTGTTGATAGCCAAAGCACCCTGAGGTCTGTTTCTCAGCGCATATCGGAGGAGGTGGAGGTGGAGGAGGATGAGGAGGAAGAGGAGGAGAATGTTGGCGAGACACAAGAGGGGACCATTGTTGAGTCCTTCACTGTTCAGCGTGTATGGGCAGAAGAAGAGGAGTTGGAGGAGTTGGAGGAGGAGGAAATGGACAGTCAGGCCAGTGAGGGGAGTGAATTCTTACGCGTTGGTACTCTGGCGCATATGGCAGATTTCATGCTAGGCTGCCTATCCCGTGACCCTCGCGTTCAAAGAATTTATTCCAGCACCGATTACTGGGTGTTCACTCTCCTGGACCCACGGTACAAGCAAAATCTTCCCACTCTCATCCCTGGAGAGGAAAGGAGTGTGAGAATGCATGAATACCAGCAGGCCCTGGTGCACAAGCTGAAACAGTATTTCCCTTCTGACAGCGCTAGCGGCAGAGTGCGTAGTTCTGCGGGACAAGTAGCGAGGGAGAGTAGGCGAGCAGGCAGCTTGTCCAGCACTGGCAAGGGTACGCTTTACAAGGCTTTTGCCAGCTTTATGTCACCCCAGCAAGACACTGTCACCTGTCCCCAGTCTCGGCAGAGTAGGGCTGATCTTTACAGAAAGATGGTGAGGGAGTACGTAGCTGACCATACCATCGTCCTAAATGATCACACAGCTCCCTACAACTACTGGGTTTCAAAGCTGGACATGTGGCACGAACTGGCGCTGTACGCCTTGGAGGTTCTTGCCTGCCCTGCCGCTAGCGTCTTGTCCGAGCGGGTTTTCAGTGCAGCTGGTGGCATCATCACCGATAAGCGTACACGCCTGTCGACTGACAGCGCTGACAGGCTGACGCTTATTAAAATGAATAAAGGCTGGATTTCTCAGAATTTCCAATCTCCACCAGGTGAAGGAAGCTCAACCTGAATAATTGATCCACTCCTCCTCCTCCTCCTCATTTTCCTCCTTCTCCTCCTCTTTGTACAGTAAAGCAGAGGAAAATGGCTATTTTTTGACAGGGCCCACTGGCTCTTGCTATAGTACTTCATGCATTTAATTTTTCTGGAGGGCCACCTACCCGGTCCTCTGTTTGAAACAATTTTTGTGAGTGCCACATACAGGCACTCAATCTATTCCATTTTTCTGGAGGGCCACCTACCCGGTCCTCTGTTTTAAAAAATTTTTGGGACTGCCACATACAGGCACTCAATCTATTCCATTTTACTGGAGGGCCACCTACCTGCTCCTCTGGTTTGAAACATTTTTGGGACTGCCACATACAGGCACTCAATCTATTCCATTTTACTGCAGGGCCACCTACCTGCTCCTCTGGTTTGAACAATTTTTGGGACTGCCACATACAGGCACTCAATCTATTCCATTTTACTGGAGGGCCACCTACCTGCTCCTCTGGTTTGAAACATTTTTGGGACTGCCACATACAGGCACTCAATCTATTCCATTTTACTGCAGGGCCACCTACCTGCTCCTCTGGTTTGAACAATTTTTGGGACTGCCACATACAGGCACTCAATCTATTCCATTTTACTGGAGGGCCACCTACCTGCTCCTCTGGTTTGAAACATTTTTGGGACTGCCACATACAGGCACTCAATCTATTCCATTTTACTGCAGGGCCACCTACCTGCTCCTCTGGTTTGAACAATTTTTGGGACTGCCACATACAGGCACTCAATCTATTCCATTTTACTGGAGGGCCACCTACCTGCTCCTCTGGTTTGAAACATTTTTGGGACTGCCACATACAGGCACTCAATCTATTCCATTTTACTGCAGGGCCACCTACCTGCTCCTCTGGTTTGAACAATTTTTGGGACTGCCACATACAGGCACTCAATCTATTCCATTTTACTGGAGGGCCACCTACCTGCTCCTCTGGTTTGAAACATTTTTGGGACTGCCACATACAGGCACTCAATCTATTCCATTTTACTGCAGGGCCACCTACCTGCTCCTCTGGTTTGAACAATTTTTGGGACTGCCACATACAGGCACTCAATCTATTCCATTTTACTGCAGGGCCACCTACCTGCTCCTCTGGTTTGAACAATTTTTGGGACTGCCACATACAGGCACTCAATCTATTCCATTTTACTGGAGGGCCACCTACCTGCTCCTCTGGTTTGAAGAATTTTTGGGACTGCCACATACAGGCACTCAATCTATTCCATTTTACTGGAGGGCCACCTACCTGCTCCTCTGGTTTGAAACATTTTTGGGACTGCCACATACAGGCACTCAATCTATCCCATTTTACTGGAGGGCCACCTACCTGCTCCTCTGGTTTGAAAAATGTTTGGGACTGCCACATACAGGCACTATCCAAATTAAATTGTCTCCATAGCAGCCTCCACACGTTGTCTCCATTGCTACCTCCAAAAGTCGTCCATATAGCTGCCTCCATACATCGTCCCTTTATCAAACGAGGTGTGTCAGGCAGAAATTTGGGTTGTTTTCATGGATTCCACATCAAAGTTGTTAACTTTGTCGCCACCCTGCTGTGTTATCCACAAAATATACTGGCAAACTTTTACCATTTAGGGATATTATTTCAGCGCTTCTTGCGCATCTGTTTACATTCCCCTCATCCGGCATATCCTAAACTTATAAGAACGCTACTACACTTGATCTTATACAAAAGGTTCTTAGAAGTGCTGTTTGGGGAGTAGCCTAGAGACAGGGGCTTGGATTGGCGAAAGCTCGCCTGGCAGCGGAACGCCAGCTCCATGCGCATCATGCGCTTCTTGCGCATCTGTTTACATTCCCCTCACCCGCCATATCCCAAACTTATAAGAACGCTACTACACTTAACTTGGTGCAGGCTGGGACCGAGTCTGACCCTGGGGCTGGTCATATACTGCCGACGCAGAGAATTGCGGGGCCTACCTCGGTCCAGGTCTCAAAGGCCTACTATACCTCCTCCCACCCCTCCTCCACCTCCTCCTCCTCCGAATTACCATCCGTGGGCATGGCGCCATCAGTCGGTAGCTCTAGGCACAGCAGCAGTGCCGTCGCTAAGCGACAGCAGGCGGTGCTGAAACTGCTGAGCCTAGGCGATAAAAGGCACACCGCCCAAGAGCTATTACAGGGCATTCCACATCAAAGTTGTTAACTTTGTCGCCACCCTGCTGTGTAATCCACAAAATATACTTGCAAACTTTTACCATTTAGGGATATTATTTCAGCGCTTCTTGCGCATCTGTTTACATTCCCCTCACCCGCCATATCCTAAACTTATAAGAACGCTACTACACTTGATCTTATACAAAAGGTTCTTAGAAGTGCTGTTTGGGGAGTAGCCTATAGACAGGGGCTTGGATTGGCGAAAGCTCGCCTGGCAGCGGAGCGCCAGCTCCATGCCAAGATCCAACTAACATAGTTTTAACTGCAGCACCTTTAATCTACTACTAGTTCACTGCCTCCATACATGGTCCCCTTATCAAACGAGCTGTGTCAGGCAGAATTTTGGGTTGTTTTCATGGCTTCCATGTTAACTTTGTCGCCACCCTGCTGTGTAATCCACAAAATATACTGGCAAACTTTTATCATGTACCGATATTATTTGAGCGCTTCTTGCTCACCTCCTTTGGTTCCTCTCTGCCACCCATTGGTTTGAAGCCTGAGTCCATTTAGGGTATGTCGCCATGACACTCTCTAGCCTGCTGCCGCTGCCTCTGCATGCCGTCCCCTATAGTGTCAGGGTCAATTATTGGATGTTTTAGATGCTATCTAGCTTCATTCTGTCACTCTGTCATGGCCATGCTGTTGCCCATAATTTTGGCATAATGGTGCGATTAGGCAGCCTCAGAGGCATCCATGCATGCTGCCCCTGCTGTTTCCTGTCCATTTCCGTGGTGTTTCCATCCTTTTCTGAGGTTCCCAGGTGTTTGGCCAAGCTTCCCTGTGCAGAGCCTTGGTCCCCTTGAAAAATGCTCGAGTCTCCCATTGACTTCAATGGGGTTCGTTATTCGAGACGAGCACTCGAGCATCGGGAAAAGTTCGTCTCGAATAACGAGTACCTGAGCATTTTAGTGTTCGCTCATCTCTAGTTTTAATGTTATCTTTCTCTGTAAGACCAGTCCTGTGCTACGAATAAATCAATGGATTTATTTTGCTCCCTGAGCTCAGACCTGAATCCAAGATGGAGTCTATCACTCTGACAGGAGGTCTGACCATGTGCTCCCCCTGCACCGGGGTTTTATACTTCCCCTGGTCAGGTGGTAGCACCTCTCCAATCAGACTCCAATTTAAAATACAACCAACTGATTGGATAACATCTTACACCCATTTAACTATTGCCTTTCCAGGCAGAATATACAGCTGCAAGTTTTGCAGGCTCACCAGAAGGATTCTGACAGGGAAAGGACCCTACTCACAACTACCCCCTTGCCTATACGTTGGCAGGGGTGTTGCACATCCAATTGAAGAAATGTTTACATATGGCAAATTAATTAAATTAAATGTGAATTCCCAGATAGGAATACCCCTTTAAGTCTGAGATACTTAGACAAGTCAAGAGAGACCTTAACATCCAAGTATTTGAACTGTTCAACCACCAGGGTGACAGGAAGTGGGTGGTAAGAGGCATAGGTAGGGGACAGTGGAAGCAGGGAAGATGTCTGCAGGCACAAAAAGGGTCCAAATAACTCAATGAGCTGCAGCGGTGAGAGCAAAGAACACCCCGTATCACCTAGGTGAACTCCAGGATGTCAGCAGCAGCTAAGGATACTTTTTCAACTAGGGATCCTCAGGTACCACCCAATGGTTTGATGGCTAGAGCAAACAATAATGGGGACAGCAGGCATCTCTGTCTGGTGCCCAGCCCCATGTCAAATGAACCTGAAACATCCAGCTTTGTCCTCACCCTTGCCCTGGGGCTCTTTAGAGTAGTTTGTAAAAGGGTATAAAGACCAAAGTGTAAGTTGGCCTACAGCAGATAAAACCGCCCTGACACAATAGTACACAGAAAAGTGACAAGCCAATGACAAACAATTCTGAAACAGGGAAGGCAGGGTCATACCTGGAAATACACAATACTGATGGAAAAACAACAGATACAGAGAAGCAGAACTGGACAGAACCGGGTCAAAGTCAAGGTGGTGGTAAAGGGACAGAATTAAAAAGCAATAGAATGGACAATTAAACGTAGCCAAAGTCAGATACAAAGAATAGCAAGGTAGCAATAACACAAGAAAAGGCAATGAGAATGACTGCAAAAACCAGCACACTCTAAAGGAACTGAGTAGAACATAAAGGGAGTAATGGACACAGCCCCCAGCACTGACCGATTCACCTGCCCATGACTCAAGCCACAGACAAGACGATATCAAACTCTCACCCCGATTTTCCTAAGGAAAGATCCTTAAAGGAAGCTATCAATCACAGGCAGCACTGGGTGTGGTTCTCAAGCACAGAAGCCTAAAATCTGATCTGATCCTATTCAGAGCAATAAGCAAGGTATGACAGATGTAATTTGGGAGCTGTCCACAGTGGTAATCAAGTAGATAGAAGCACAAGGACCATCTACTATCACTACTCTACAACCTTAAGGAAACACTATATGAAAAAAAATAGAACAGACACTATATGAACACATGTATTTGAGGAGGCACCATGGCTAAGATCTGAGACTCTGTCAATCATGGGCCCATCTTAACCTCCCTGAATAAAATACAGATGTGGAATGTCCAGACTTACCGCTGATTGATGGTGGATGATCTACACTTCTCTGCTCCTCCACTTTCCGGTCTTCAATGGTCATTTTATTGTACTTTTGAATAACTTTAAAGCCCATAATCTTCTTAGCCTCCTCCCAGTGTCTGGTAATATCACACAGTTCTATCATCTTCTCCTCTGATGTTTTCTTTTTCATGACATCATCAAACTGTTGGTGACTCACTAGATTCTGGTCCCACAATTTGCACACAACTATATCAATATATGAGATCCACTGAATAAGATGTGGTTGGTGATGGTCTACAAAGTGTATTCCGTCTGTAGAGTCATAAATATGGAAAAGCACTGACACATTACTACAGGGCATGGTAACCAATCATTCAAAATTCTGTTGACCACATTCTGAGTATCATAGTAAATAACTTTGAAAAAGGTTTTAGGTCCATCAAGACCATCAAGACATTTGGACTACTTGGGCAACAACGAGACTGATGTGGCCCCTGATGAAAATGATTTTGATACCCCCTCTGTAGGTGAAGCCTCCTGTCTATGTAGATGGCAGAACATCCTCTCCTTTATGTGTAGAGGATGCTCCCTGTCTATGGAGATGGAAGAACATCCTCTCCTCTAGGTATAGAGCAGTGGTGGCGAACCTATGGCACGGTGCCAGAGGTGACACTCAAAGCCCTTTTTGTGGGCACCCAGGCCTTCATGCCAACAGAGTTGCCAGACAAGACTCAAAGCTTCCCAAGACAGCCCAGGACGTTCCATGCTCAGCGGCATTTTAAAGCAATATCTTTGGCTGCCACAACTACAGGAGGAGCAAGAAGGTTTGGATACATATGGGTTTTCATTGGAGCTTCTGCTCTGGTTCCCCTGATTCTTTTTCTTCGGGGGACCCTGGAGGGAAGATACAATCCAAATTTCTCCATCATGGTATTGGTGAACTCAGGACGCCAATATGATTGAAACCTGTGATACAGTAGGGATCAATAAGTTACTACAAAAATTGGCAGGCTGGCACTTTGTGACATGTAAATGGATATTGGTTGTAGTTTGGGCACTCTGTCTCCAAAAGGTTCGCCATCACTGGTATAGAGGATGCACACTGTCTATTGTGATGATAGAAACCCCTCTCCTTTTAAATGTAGAGGATGCTCCCTGTCTATTGTGATGGTAGAACCCCCTGTCAATTGTGGTGGTAGAATCTCCTCTCCTTCAGGTGTAGAGGATGCCCATTGTCTACGGTGATGGTAGAACCTCCTCTCCTCTAGGTGTAGAGAATGCCCCTTGTCTATGGTGATGGTAGAACCTCCTCTCCTCTAGGTGTAGAGAATGCCCCCTGTCTATGGTGATGGTAGAACCTCCTCTCCTCTAGGTGTAGAGGATACCCCCTGTCTATGGTGATGGTAGAACCTCCTCTCCTCTAGGTGTAGAGGATGCCCCCTGTCTATGGTGATGGTAGAACCTCCTCTCCTCTAGGTGTAGAGGATGCCCCATGTCTATGGTGATGGTAGAACCGCCTCTCCTCTAGGTGTAGAGGATGTCCCCTGTCTAAGGTGATGGTAGAACCGCCTCTCCTCTAGGTGTAGAGGATGCCCCTTGTCTATGGTGATGGTAGAACCTCCTCTCCTCTAGGTGTAGAGGATGCCCCCAGTCTATGGTGATGGTAGAACCACCTTCCCTTTAGGTGTAAAGGATGCCCCTGTCTGTGGTGATGATAGAACTGCCTCTCCTGCAGGTGTAGAGGATGCCCCCTGTCTATGGTGATGGTAGAACCTCCTCTCCTCTAGGTGTAGAGGATGCTCCTCTCTATGGTGATGGTAGAACCTCCTCTCCTCTAGGTGTAGAGGATACACCCTGTCTATGGTGATGGTAGAACCTCCTCTCCTCTAGGTGTAGAGGATGTCCCCTGTCTATGGTGATGGTAGAACTGCCTCTCTTCTAGATGTAAAGGATGTCCCCTACCTATGGTGATGGTAGAACCTCCTCTCCTCTAGGTGTAGAGGATGCCCCCTGTCTCTATTGATGGTAGAGCCTCCTCTCCTCTAGGTGTAGAGGATGAACCCTGTCTATGGTGATGGTAGAACCTCCTCTCCTCTAGGTGTAGAGGATGCCCCCTGTCTATGGTGATGGTAGAACCTCCTCTCCTCTAGGTGTAGAGGATGCCCCCTGCCTATGGTGATGGTAGAACCTCCTCTCCTCTTGGTGTAGAGGATGCCCCCTGCCTATGGTGATGGTAGAACCTCCTCTCCTCTTGGTGTAGAGGATACCCCTGTCTATGGTGATGGTAGAACCACCTCTCTTCTAGGTGTAGAGGATCCCCCCTGTCTATGGTGATGGTAGAACCACCTCTCCTGCAGGTGTAGAGGATGCCCTCTGTCTATGGTGATGATAGAACCGCCTCTCCTCTAGGTGTGGAGAATATCCCCTGTCTATGGTGATGGTAGAACCTCCTCTCCTCTAGGTGTAGAGGATGCCCCCTATCTATGGTGATGGTAGAACCACCTCTCCTCTAGGTGTAGCGGATGCCCCCTATCTATGGTGATGGTAGAACCACCTCTCCTTTAGGTGTAGAGGATGCCCTCTGTCTATGGTGATGGTAGAATCTTCTCTCCTCTAGGTGTAGAGCAGTGATGGCCAACCTATGACACGCGTGTCAGTGCTGACACGCATGGCCATTTTCAGTGACACACGGCCGCCGGAGAGTTAAAGTTCATCCTCGGCTCCTACACGGCCAGGTGCAGTAGCCAGGAGGCTGAGAGATTGTCCAGCACATTGTAATAAATAGATGATGTGGAAAATCCCCATATACTGCTATACTGTAGTATGGTAGTACATGGTAGGATCAATCACACAACCTAGGATTAAAGTACCCTAGAAGTTAAATAATTATACATATTTGTTATTTAAACTATAAATATCACAAAATTATGTTTTTTTTTGTCAAGGTGACACACCACCCGAGTTATGCTTGGTTTTTTTGCGAATTTTGACACACCAAGCTCAAAAGGTTGCCCATCACTGGTGTAGAGGATGCCCTCTGTCTATGGTGATGATAGAACCGCCTCTCCTTCTAGGTGTGGAGAATATCCCCTGTCTATGGTGATGGTAGAACCTCCTCTCCTCTAGGTGTATAGGATGCCCCCTGTCTATGGTGATGGTAGAACCTCCTCTCCTCTAGGTGTAGAGGATGCTCCCTGTCTATGGTGGTTGTAGAACCTCCTCTCCTCTAGGTGTAGAGGATGCCCCCTGTCTATGGTGATGGTAGAACCTCCTCTCCTCTAGGTGTAGAGGATGCCCCCTGCCTATGGTGATGGTAGAACCTCCTCTCCTCTAGGTGTAGAGGATGCCCCCTGTCTATGGTGATGGTAGAACCTCCTCTCCTCTAGGTGTAGAGGATGCCCCCAGTCTATGGTGATGGTAGAACTGCCTCTCCTCTAGATGTAGAGGATGCCCCCTGTCTATGGTGATGGTAGAACCACCTCTCCTCTAGGTGTAGAGGATCCCCCCTGTCTATCGTGATGGTAGAACCTCCTCTCCTCTAGGTGTAGAGGATGCCCCCTGTCTATAGTGATGGTAGAGCCTCCTCTCCTCTAGGTGTAGAGGATGCCCCCTGTCTATGGTGATGGTAGAACCTCCTCTCCTCTAGGTGTAGAGGATGCCCCCGGTCTATGGTGATGGTAGAACCTCCTCTCCTCTAGGTGTAGAGGATGCCCTCTGTCTATGGTGATGGTAGAACCTCCTCTCCTCTAGGTGTAGAGGATGTCCCTGTCTATGGTGATGGTAGAACCTCCTCTCCTCTAGGTGTAGAGGATGTCAGCTGTTCATGGTGATGGTAGAACCTCCTCTCCTCTAGGTGTAGAGGATGCCCCCTGTCTATGGTGATGGTAGAAACTCCTCTCCTGCAGGTGTAGAGGATTTCCCCTGTCTATGGTGATGGTAGAACCTCCTCTCCTCTAGGTGTAGAGGATGCTCCTCTCTATGGTGATGGTAGAACCTCCTCTCCTCTAGGTGTAGAGGATACACCCTGTCTATGGTGATGGTAGAACCTCCTCTCTTCTAGGTGTAGAGGATGTCCCCTGTCTATGGTGATAGTAGAACTGCCTCTCTTCTAGATGTAAAGGATGTCCCCTACCTATGGTGATGGTAGAACCTCCTCTCCTCTAGGTGTAGAGGATGCCCCCTGTCTATAGTGATGGTAGAGCCTCCTCTCCTCTAGGTGTAGAGGATGAACCCTGTCTATGGTGATGGTAGAACCTCCTCTCCTCTAGGTGTAGAGGATGCCCCCTGTCTATGGTGATGGTAGAACCTCCTCTCCTCTAGGTGTAGAGGATGCCCCCTGCCTATGGTGATGGTAGAACCTCCTCTCCTCTTGGTGTAGAGGATGCCCCCTGCCTATGGTGATGGTAGAACCTCCTCTCCTCTTGGTGTAGAGGATACCCCTGTCTATGGTGATGGTAGAACCACCTCTCTTCTAGGTGTAGAGGATCCCCCCTGTCTATGGTGATGGTAGAACCACCTCTCCTGCAGGTGTAGAGGATGCCCTCTGTCTATGGTGATGATAGAACCGCCTCTCCTTCTAGGTGTGGAGAATATCCCCTGTCTATGGTGATGGTAGAACCTCCTCTCCTCTAGGTGTAGAGGATGCCCCCTATCTATGGTGATGGTAGAACCACCTCTCCTCTAGGTGTAGCGGATGCCCCCTATCTATGGTGATGGTAGAACCACCTCTCCTCTAGGTGTAGAGGATGCCCTCTGTCTATGGTGATGGTAGAATCTTCTCTCCTCTAGGTGTAGAGCAGTGATGGCCAACCTATGACACGCGTGTCAGTGCTGACACGCATAGCCATTTTCAGTGACACACGGCCGCCGGAGAGTTAAAGTTCATCCTCGGCTCCTACACGGCCAGGTGCAGTAGCCAGGAGGCTGAGAGATTGTCCAGCACATTGTAATAAATAGATGATGTGGAAAATCCCCATATACTGCTATACTGTAGTATGGTAGTACATGGTAGGATCAATCACACAACCTAGAATTAAAGTACCCTAGAAGTTAAATAATTATACATATTTGTTATTTAAACTATAAATATCACAAACTTATGTTTTTTTTTTGTCAAGGTGACACACCACCCGAGTTATGCTTGGTTTTTTTGCGAATTTTGACACACCAAGCTCATAAGGTTGCCCATCACTGGTGTAGAGGATGCCCTCTGTCTATGGTGATGATAGAACCGCCTCTCCTTCTAGGTGTGGAGAATATCCCCTGTCTATGGTGATGGTAGAACCTCCTCTCCTCTAGGTGTATAGGATGCCCCCTGTCTATGGTGATGGTAGAACCTCCTCTCCTCTAGGTGTAGAGGGTTCTCCCTGTCTATGGTGGTTGTAGAACCTCCTCTCCTCTAGGTGTAGAGGATGCCCCCTGTCTATGGTGATGGTAGAACCTCCTCTCCTCTAGGTGTAGAGGATGCCCCCTGCCTATGGTGATGGTAGAACCTCCTCTCCTCTAGGTGTAGAGGATGCCCCCTGTCTATGGTGATGGTAGAACCTCCTCTCCTCTAGGTGTAGAGGATGCCCCCAGTCTATGGTGATGGTAGAACTGCCTCTCCTCTAGGTGTAGAGGATGCCCCCTGTCTATGGTGATGGTAGAACCACCTCTCCTCTAGGTGTAGAGGATCCCCCCTGTCTATCGTGATGGTAGAACCTCCTCTCCTCTAGGTGTAGAGGATGCCCCCTGTCTATAGTGATGGTAGAGCCTCCTCTCCTCTAGGTGTAGAGGATGCCCCCTGTCTATGGTGATGGTAGAACCTCCTCTCCTCTAGGTGTAGAGGATGCCCCCGGTCTATGGTGATGGTAGAACCTCCTCTCCTCTAGGTGTAGAGGATGCCCTCTGTCTATGGTGATGGTAGAACCTCCTCTCCTCTAGGTGTAGAGGATGTCAGCTGTCCATGGTGATGGTAGAACCTCCTCTCCTCTAGGTGTAGAGGATGCCCCCTGTCTATGGTGATGGTAGAAACTCCTCTCCTGCAGGTGTAGAGGATTTCCCCTGTCCATGGTGATGGTAGAACCTCCTCTCCTCTAGGTGTAGAGGATGCCCCCTGTCTATGGTGATGGTAGAACCTCCTCTCCTCTAGGTGTAGAGGATGCTCCTCTCTATGGTGATGGTAGAACCTCCTCTCCTCTAGGTGTAGAGGATACACCCTGTCTATGGTGATGGTAGAACCTCCTCTCTTCTAGGTGTAGAGGATGTCCCCTGTCTATGGTGATAGTAGAACTGCCTCTCTTCTAGATGTAAAGGATGTCCCCTACCTATGGTGATGGTAGAACCTCCTCTCCTCTAGGTGTAGAGGATGCCCCCTGTCTATAGTGATGGTAGAGCCTCCTCTCCTCTAGGTGTAGAGGATGAACCCTGTCTATGGTGATGGTAGAACCTCCTCTCCTCTAGGTGTAGAGGATGCCCCCTGTCTATGGTGATGGTAGAACCTCCTCTCCTCTTGGTGTAGAGGATGCCCCCTGCCTATGGTGATGGTAGAACCTCCTCTCCTCTTGGTGTAGAGGATACCCCTGTCTATGGTGATGGTAGAACCACCTCTCTTCTAGGTGTAGAGGATCCCCCCTGTCTATGGTGATGGTAGAACCACCTCTCCTGCAGGTGTAGAGGATGCCCTCTGTCTATGGTGATGATAGAACCGCCTCTCCTTCTAGGTGTGGAGAATATCCCCTGTCTATGATGATGGTAGAACCTCCTCTCCTCTAGGTGTAGAGGATGCCCCCTATCTATGGTGATGGTAGAACCACCTCTCCTCTAGGTGTAGCGGATGCCCCCTATCTATGGTGATGGTAGAACCACCTCTCCTCTAGGTGTAGAGGATGCCCTCTGTCTATGGTGATGGTAGAATCTTCTCTCCTCTAGGTGTAGAGCAGTGATGGCCAACCTATGACACGCGTGTCAGTGCTGACACGCATAGCCATTTTCAGTGACACACGGCCGCCGGAGAGTTAAAGTTCATCCTCGGCTCCTACACGGCAAGGTGCAGTAGCCAGGAGGCTGAGAGATTGTCCAGCACATTGTAATAAATAGATGATGTGGAAAATCCCCATATACTGCTATACTGTAGTATGGTAGTACATGGTAGGATCAATCACACAACCTAGGATTAAAGTACCCTAGAAGTTAAATAATTATACATATTTGTTATTTAAACTATAAATATCACAAAATTATGTTTTTTTTGTCAAGGTGACACACCACCCGAGTTATGCTTGGTTTTTTTGCGAATTTTGACACACCAAGCTCAAAAGGTTGCCCATCACTGGTGTAGAGGATGCCCTCTGTCTATGGTGATGATATAACCGCCTCTCCTTCTAGGTGTGGAGAATATCCCCTGTCTATGGTGATGGTAGAACCTCCTCTCCTCTAGGTGTATAGGATGCCCCCTGTCTATGGTGATGGTAGAACCTCCTCTCCTCTAGGTGTAGAGGATGCTCCCTGTCTATGGTGGTTGTAGAACCTCCTCTCCTCTAGGTGTAGAGGATGCCCCCTGTCTATGGTGATGGTAGAACCTCCTCTCCTCTAGGTGTAGAGGATGCCCCCTGCCTATGGTGATGGTAGAACCTCCTCTCCTCTAGGTGTAGAGGATGCCCCCTGTCTATGGTGATGGTAGAACCTCCTCTCCTCTAGGTGTAGAGGATGCCCCCAGTCTATGGTGATGGTAGAACTGCCTCTGCTCTAGGTGTAGAGGATGCCCCCTGTCTATGGTGATGGTAGAACCACCTCTCCTCTAGGTGTAGAGGATCCCCCCTGTCTATGGTGATGGTAGAACCACCTCTCCTCTAGGTGTAGAGGATCCCCCCTGTCTATGGTGATGGTAGAACCTCCTCTCCTCTAGGTGTAGAGGATGCCCCCTGTCTATAGTGATGGTAGAACCTCCTCTTCTCTAGGTGTAGAGGATGCCCCCGGTCTATGGTGATGGTAGAACCTCCTCTCCTCTAGGTGTAGAGGATGCCCTCTGTCTATGGTGATGGTAGAACCTCCTCTCCTCTAGGTGTAGAGGATGTCCCTGTCTATGGTGATGGTAGAACCTCCTCTCCTCTAGGTGTAGAGCATGTCAGCTGTCCATGGTGATGGTAGAACCTCCTCTCCTCTAGGTGTAGAGGATGCCCCCTGTCTATGGTGATGGTAGAACCTCCTCTCCTCTAGGTGTAGAGGATGCCCCCTGTCTATGGTGATGGTAGAACCTCCTCTCCTCTAGGTGTAGAGGATGCCCCCTGTCTATGGTGATGATAGAACCTCCTCTCCTCTAGGTGTAGAGGATGCCCCCTGTCTATGGTGATGGTAGAGCCTCCTCTCCTCTAGGTGTAGAGGATGCCCCCTGTCTATGGTGATGGTAGAACCTCCTCTCCTCTAGGTGTAGAGGATGCCCCCTGTCTATAGTGATGATAGAACCTCCTCTCCTCTAGGTGTAGAGGATGACCCCTCTCTATGGTGATGGTAAACCTCCTCTCCTCTAGGTGTAGAGGATGCCCCTGTCTATGGTGATGGTAGAACCTCCTCTCCTCTAGGTGTAGAGGATGACCCCTCTCTATGGTGATGGTAAACCTCCTCTCCTCTAGGTGTAGAGGATGACCCCTCTCTATGGTGATGATAGAACCACCTCTTCTCTAGGTGTAGAGGATGCCCCTGTCTATGGTGATGGTAGAACCTCCTCTCCTCTAGGAGTAGAGGATGCCCCTGTCTATGGTGATGGTAGAACCTCCTCTCCTCTAGGTGTAGAGGATGCCCCCTGTCTATGGTGATGGTAGAACCTCCTCTCCTCTAGGTGTAGAGGATGTCCCCTGTCTATGGTGATGGTAGAACCTCCTCTCCTCTAGGTGTAGAGGATGCCCCCTGTCTATGGTGATGGTAGAACCTCCTCTCCTCTAGGTGTAGAGGATGACCCCTGTCTATGGTGATGGTAGAACCTCCTCTCCTCTAGGTGTAGAGGATGCCCCCTGTCTATGGTGATGGTAGAACCTCCTCTCCTCTAGGTGTAGAGGATGCCCCTGTCTATGGTGATGGTAGAACAACCAAGCCATAGAGGACTCTCCCCTGCCTTGTTCACAGACCTAGATATATTGCATTTCTATGGTACCATTTTTGCAGGGATTAATTGTTATTTTGATGGGTAAATGAACTGTACTTTTCGTGTACTTTTGTTTATAGGTGTTAATTTTGGATTGGCACATGCCCTGCGGAGCAGAGTATAGTCAATTTATTTTTCTATTTTTATCAAAAATCTAACAGTGGTTTTTGGTTCTATATCTTATGGAATATCTTATGGAATAATGGTGGATCATACATAATGTATACAGAAATAAAATAAGTACCGAAGGATTCCTTACCATGTCTGAAACAGGAGGGATCCTCAGCGTCTCTGGGGGTTATTCTCTCCATAAGTAAGTCCAGCAAAAATATATAATCTCTGCAAGATTAAAAGTTATTTTACTCTAAAAAGTTCTGACAGTTGTTAGGCACATAAATGTGTTCACTACAGATACAGTATATACTCCTCCTTGATTGGTTTATATTTATCTGCGGTTTGACACACTTCTCTAACAAATGTATTCAATGATCTTTTCAGTAAGTATTTGACACTTTTATTAAGTCATTTTATTAAACTTTTATTTCTGAAGTAGAATATTCCACCTTTTATACTCATCTAAGGTTTTAGACTTTTCTCTAACAAAAGTATTCAATGTTTTTTTTTCTTTGTAGACAATGGGGCTTATTTACTAAGAGTCCCGCTGATCGCACTTTCGTCGGCTTTTAGAAATTTTCCAGATTTGAGCCAATGTGACAGCTTTTTAGAAGGGGATTGTGTCGCACACGCGGACTTTCATGTGACAGAAATGGGGGGGCGGGACGTCAGACTGAGCGTGGGATTTAACTTTAAAATTGTGTCACAAGACATGCACTTACATACACCAGGAAGAAGAAGATGAATTCCGGGGACCTGAGTGGGGAAGCGTCACATGCAGGATATCGGGCGCAGGATCTTAGTGACTCCCCGCACAGCGCATTATACACAGACAATGCACTTACATGCACCAGGAAGAAGAAGGTGAACTCCAGGGACCTGAGTGGGGAAGCGACACATGCAGGATATCGGGTGCAGGAT
Source organism: Engystomops pustulosus (assembly GCF_040894005.1). Taxonomy (NCBI): domain Eukaryota; kingdom Metazoa; phylum Chordata; class Amphibia; order Anura; family Leptodactylidae; genus Engystomops; species Engystomops pustulosus. Next base: position 218,348,962 of record NC_092414.1, read on the forward strand.
CTTAGTGACTCCCCGCACAGTGCATTATACACGGACAATGCACTTACATGCACCAGGAAGAAGAAGGTGAACTCCGGGGACCTGAGCGGGGAAGTGACACATGCAGGATATCGGGCGCACGATCTTACTGACTCCCCGCACAGCGCATTATACACGGACAATGCACTTACATGCACCAGGAAGAAGAAGGTGAACTCCGGGGACCTGAGCGGGGAAGTGACACATGCAGGATATCAGGTGCAGGATCTTAGTGACTCCCCGCACAGCGCATTATACACGGACAATGCACTTACATGCACCAGGAAGAAGAAGGTGAACTCCGGGGACCTGAGCGATGAAGCGACACATGCAGGATATCAGGCGCAGGATCTTAGTGACTCCCCGCACAGCGCATTATACACAGACAATGCACTTACATGCACCAGGAAGAAGAAGGTGAACTCCGGTGGACCTGAGCAGGGAAGCGACACATGCAGGATATCAGGCGCATGATCTTAGTGACTCCCCGCACAGCGCATTATACACGGACAATGCACTTACATACACCAGGAAGAAGAAGGTGAACTCCGGGGACCTGAGCGGGGAAGCGACACATGCAGGATATCGGGTGCATGATCTTAGTGACTCCCCGCACAGCGCATTATACACGGACAATGCACTTACATGCACCAGGGAGAAGAAGGTGAACTCCGGTGGACCTGAGCAGGGAAGCGACACATGCAGGATATCAGGCGCAGGATCTTAGTGACTCCCCGCACAACGCATTATACACAGACAATGCACTTACATGCACCAGGAAGAAGAAGGTGAACTCCGGGGACCTGAGCGGGGAAGCGACACATGCAGGATATCGGACGCAGGATCTTAGTGACTCCCCGCACAGCGCATTATACACGGACAATGCACTTACATGCACCAGGAAGAAGAAGGTGAACTCCGGGGACCTGAGCGGGGAAGTGACACATGCAGGATATCGGGGGCACGATCTTAGTGACTCCCCGCACAGCGCATTATACACGGACAATGCACTTACATGCACCAGGAAGAAGAAGGTGAACTCCGGGGACCTGAGCGGGGAGGCGACACAAGCAGGATATCGGGGCACGATCTTAGTGACTCCCCGCACAGTGCATTATACACGGACAATGCACTTACATGCACCAGGAAGAAGATGGAGAACTCCGGGGACCTGAGCGGGGAGCGACACATGCAGGATATCGGGTGCAGGATCTTAGTGACTCCCTGCACAGCGCATTATACACGGACAATGCACTTACATGCACCAGGAAGAAGAAGGTGAACTCCGGGGACCTGAGCGGGGAAGCGACACATGCAGGATATTGGGCGCAGGATCTTAGTGACTCCCCGCACAGCGCATTATACACGGACAATGCACTTACATGCACCAGGAAGAAGAAGGAGAACTCCGGGGATCTGAGCAGAGAAGCGACACATGCAGGATATCGGGCACAGGATCTTAGTGACTCCCCGCACAGCGCATTATACACGGACAATGCACTTACATGCACCAGGAAGAAGAAGGTGAACTCCGGGGACCTGAGCGGGAAAGCGACACATGCAGGATATTGGGCGCACGATCTTAGTGACTCCCTGCACAGCGCATTATACACGGACAATGCACTTACATGCACCAGGAAGAAGAAGGTGAACTCCGGGGACCTGAGCCGGGAAGCGACACATGCAGGATATCGGACGCAGGATCTTAGTGACTCCCCGCAAAGCGCATTATACACGGACAATGCACTTACATGCACCAGGAAGAAGAAGGTGAACTCCGGGGATCTGAGCAGAGAAGCGACACATGCAGGATATCGGGCACAGGATCTTAGTGACTCCCCGCACAGCGCATTATACACGGACAATGCACTTACATGCACCAGGAAGAAGAAGGTGAACTCCGGGGACCTGAGCGGGGAGGCGACACAAGCAGGATATCGGGGCACGATCTTAGTGACTCCCCGCACAGTGCATTATACACGGACAATGCACTTACATGCACCAGGAAGAAGATGGAGAACTCCGGGGACCTGAGCGGGGAGCGACACATGCAGGATATCGGGTGCAGGATCTTAGTGACTCCCTGCACAGCGCATTATACACGGACAATGCACTTACATGCACCAGGAAGAAGAAGGTGAACTCCGGGGACCTGAGCGGGGAGGCGACACAAGCAGGATATCGGGGCACGATCTTAGTGACTCCCCGCACAGTGCATTATACACGGACAATGCACTTACATGCACCAGGAAGAAGATGGAGAACTCCGGGGACCTGAGCGGGGAGCGACACATGCAGGATATCGGGTGCAGGATCTTAGTGACTCCCTGCAGAGCGCATTATACACGGACAATGCACTTACATGCACCAGGAAGAAGAAGGTGAACTCCGGGGACCTGAGCGGGGAAGCGACACATGCAGGATATTGGGCGCAGGATCTTAGTGACTCCCCGCACAGCGCATTATACACGGACAATGCACTTACATGCACCAGGAAGAAGAAGGAGAACTCCGGGGATCTGAGCAGAGAAGCGACACATGCAGGATATCGGGCACAGGATCTTAGTGACTCCCCGCACAGCGCATTATACACGGACAATGCACTTACATGCACCAGGAAGAAGAAGGTGAACTCCGGGGACCTGAGCGGGAAAGCGACACATGCAGGATATTGGGCGCACGATCTTAGTGACTCCCTGCACAGCGCATTATACACGGACAATGCACTTACATGCACCAGGAAGAAGAAGGTGAACTCCGGGGACCTGAGCCGGGAAGCGACACATGCAGGATATCGGACGCAGGATCTTAGTGACTCCCCGCAAAGCGCATTATACACGGACAATGCACTTACATGCACCAGGAAGAAGAAGGTGAACTCCGGGGACCTGAGCGGGGAAGTGACACATGCAGGATATCGGGCGCACGATCTTAGTGACTCCCCGCACAGCGCATTATACACGGACAATGCACTTACATGCACCAGGAAGAAGAAGGCGAACTCCGAGGACCTGAGCGGGGAAGTGACACATGCAGGATATTGGACGCAGGATCTTAGTGACTTCCCGCCCAGTGCATTATACACGGACAATACACTTACATGCACCAGGAAGAAGAAGGTGAACTCCGAGGACCTGAGCGGGGAAGTGACACATGCAGGATATCGGGCGCAGGATCTTAGTGACTCCCCGCACAGCGCATTATACACGGACAATGCACTTACATGCACCAGGAAGAAGAAGGTGAACTCCGGGGACCTGAGCGGGGAAGTGACACATGCAGGATATCGGGGGCACGATCTTAGTGACTCCCCGCACAGCGCATTATACACGGACAATGCACTTACATGCACCAGGAAGAAGAAGGTGAACTCCGGGGACCTGAGCGGGGAGGCGACACAAGCAGGATATCGGGGCACGATCTTAGTGACTCCCCGCACAGTGCATTATACACGGACAATGCACTTACATGCACCAGGAAGAAGATGGAGAACTCCGGGGACCTGAGCGGGGAGCGACACATGCAGGATATCGGGTGCAGGATCTTAGTGACTCCCTGCACAGCGCATTATACACGGACAATGCACTTACATGCACCAGGAAGAAGAAGGTGAACTCCGGGGACCTGAGCGGGGAAGCGACACATGCAGGATATTGGGCGCAGGATCCTAGTGACTCCCCGTACAGCACATTATACACGGACAATGCACTTACATGCACCAGGAAGAACAAGGAGAACTCCGGGGATCTGAGCAGAGAAGCGACACATGCAGATTATCGGGCACAGGATCTTAGTGACTCCCCGCACAGCGCATTATACACGGACAATGCACTTACATGCACCAGGAAGAAGAAGGTGAACTCCGGGGACCTGAGCGGGAAAGCGACACATGCAGGATATTGGGCGCACGATCTTAGTGACTCCCTGCACAGCGCATTATACACGGACAATGCACTTACATGCACCAGGAAGAAGAAGGTGAACTCCGGGGACCTGAGCGGGAAAGCGACACATGCAGGATATTGGGCGCACGATCTTAGTGACTCCCTGCACAGCGCATTATACACGGACAATGCACTTACATGCACCAGGAAGAAGAAGGTGAACTCCGGGGACCTGAGCCGGGAAGCGACACATGCAGGATATCGGACGCAGGATCTTAGTGACTCCCCGCACAGTGAATTATACACGGACAATGCACTTACATGCACCAGGAAGAAGAAGGTGAACTCCGAGGACCTGAGCGGTGAAGTGACACATGCAGGATATCGGGCGCAGGATCTTAGTGACTCCCCGCACAGCGCATTATACACGGACATTGCACTTACATGCACCAGGAAGAAGAAGGTGAACTCTGGGGACCTGAGCGGGGAAGTGACACATGCAGTATATCGGGTGCATGATCTTAGTGACTCCCCGCACAGCGCATTATACACGGACAATGCACTTACATGCACCAGGGAGAAGAAGGTGAACTCCGGTGGACCTGAGCAGGGAAGCGACACATGCAGGATATCAGGCGCAGGATCTTAGTGACTCCCCGCACAACGCATTATACACAGACAATGCACTTACATGCACCAGGAAGAAGAAGGTGAACTCCGGGGACCTGAGCGGGGAAGCGACACATGCAGGATATCGGACGCAGGATCTTAGTGACTCCCCGCACAGCGCATTATACACGGACAATGCACTTACATGCACCAGGAAGAAGAAGGTGAACTCCGGGGACCTGAGCGGGGAAGTGACACATGCAGGATATCGGGGGCACGATCTTAGTGACTCCCCGCACAGCGCATTATACACGGACAATGCACTTACATGCACCAGGAAGAAGAAGGTGAACTCCGGGGACCTGAGCGGGGAGGCGACACAAGCAGGATATCGGGGCACGATCTTAGTGACTCCCCGCACAGTGCATTATACACGGACAATGCACTTACATGCACCAGGAAGAAGATGGAGAACTCCGGGGACCTGAGCGGGGAGCGACACATGCAGGATATCGGGTGCAGGATCTTAGTGACTCCCTGCACAGCGCATTATACACGGACAATGCACTTACATGCACCAGGAAGAAGAAGGTGAACTCCGGGGACCTGAGCGGGGAAGCGACACATGCAGGATATTGGGCGCAGGATCTTAGTGACTCCCCGCACAGCGCATTATACACGGACAATGCACTTACATGCACCAGGAAGAAGAAGGAGAACTCCGGGGATCTGAGCAGAGAAGCGACACATGCAGGATATCGGGCACAGGATCTTAGTGACTCCCCGCACAGCGCATTATACACGGACAATGCACTTACATGCACCAGGAAGAAGAAGGTGAACTCCGGGGACCTGAGCGGGAAAGCGACACATGCAGGATATTGGGCGCACGATCTTAGTGACTCCCTGCACAGCGCATTATACACGGACAATGCACTTACATGCACCAGGAAGAAGAAGGTGAACTCCGGGGACCTGAGCCGGGAAGCGACACATGCAGGATATCGGACGCAGGATCTTAGTGACTCCCCGCAAAGCGCATTATACACGGACAATGCACTTACATGCACCAGGAAGAAGAAGGTGAACTCCGGGGATCTGAGCAGAGAAGCGACACATGCAGGATATCGGGCACAGGATCTTAGTGACTCCCCGCACAGCGCATTATACACGGACAATGCACTTACATGCACCAGGAAGAAGAAGGTGAACTCCGGGGACCTGAGCGGGGAGGCGACACAAGCAGGATATCGGGGCACGATCTTAGTGACTCCCCGCACAGTGCATTATACACGGACAATGCACTTACATGCACCAGGAAGAAGATGGAGAACTCCGGGGACCTGAGCGGGGAGCGACACATGCAGGATATCGGGTGCAGGATCTTAGTGACTCCCTGCACAGCGCATTATACACGGACAATGCACTTACATGCACCAGGAAGAAGAAGGTGAACTCCGGGGACCTGAGCGGGGAGGCGACACAAGCAGGATATCGGGGCACGATCTTAGTGACTCCCCGCACAGTGCATTATACACGGACAATGCACTTACATGCACCAGGAAGAAGATGGAGAACTCCGGGGACCTGAGCGGGGAGCGACACATGCAGGATATCGGGTGCAGGATCTTAGTGACTCCCTGCAGAGCGCATTATACACGGACAATGCACTTACATGCACCAGGAAGAAGAAGGTGAACTCCGGGGACCTGAGCGGGGAAGCGACACATGCAGGATATTGGGCGCAGGATCTTAGTGACTCCCCGCACAGCGCATTATACACGGACAATGCACTTACATGCACCAGGAAGAAGAAGGAGAACTCCGGGGATCTGAGCAGAGAAGCGACACATGCAGGATATCGGGCACAGGATCTTAGTGACTCCCCGCACAGCGCATTATACACGGACAATGCACTTACATGCACCAGGAAGAAGAAGGTGAACTCCGGGGACCTGAGCGGGAAAGCGACACATGCAGGATATTGGGCGCACGATCTTAGTGACTCCCTGCACAGCGCATTATACACGGACAATGCACTTACATGCACCAGGAAGAAGAAGGTGAACTCCGGGGACCTGAGCCGGGAAGCGACACATGCAGGATATCGGACGCAGGATCTTAGTGACTCCCCGCAAAGCGCATTATACACGGACAATGCACTTACATGCACCAGGAAGAAGAAGGTGAACTCCGGGGACCTGAGCGGGGAAGTGACACATGCAGGATATCGGGCGCACGATCTTAGTGACTCCCCGCACAGCGCATTATACACGGACAATGCACTTACATGCACCAGGAAGAAGAAGGCGAACTCCGAGGACCTGAGCGGGGAAGTGACACATGCAGGATATTGGACGCAGGATCTTAGTGACTTCCCGCCCAGTGCATTATACACGGACAATACACTTACATGCACCAGGAAGAAGAAGGTGAACTCCGAGGACCTGAGCGGGGAAGTGACACATGCAGGATATCGGGCGCAGGATCTTAGTGACTCCCCGCACAGCGCATTATACACGGACAATGCACTTACATGCACCAGGAAGAAGAAGGTGAACTCCGGGGACCTGAGCGGGGAAGTGACACATGCAGGATATCGGGGGCACGATCTTAGTGACTCCCCGCACAGCGCATTATACACGGACAATGCACTTACATGCACCAGGAAGAAGAAGGTGAACTCCGGGGACCTGAGCGGGGAGGCGACACAAGCAGGATATCGGGGCACGATCTTAGTGACTCCCCGCACAGTGCATTATACACGGACAATGCACTTACATGCACCAGGAAGAAGATGGAGAACTCCGGGGACCTGAGCGGGGAGCGACACATGCAGGATATCGGGTGCAGGATCTTAGTGACTCCCTGCACAGCGCATTATACACGGACAATGCACTTACATGCACCAGGAAGAAGAAGGTGAACTCCGGGGACCTGAGCGGGGAAGCGACACATGCAGGATATTGGGCGCAGGATCCTAGTGACTCCCCGTACAGCACATTATACACGGACAATGCACTTACATGCACCAGGAAGAACAAGGAGAACTCCGGGGATCTGAGCAGAGAAGCGACACATGCAGATTATCGGGCACAGGATCTTAGTGACTCCCCGCACAGCGCATTATACACGGACAATGCACTTACATGCACCAGGAAGAAGAAGGTGAACTCCGGGGACCTGAGCGGGAAAGCGACACATGCAGGATATTGGGCGCACGATCTTAGTGACTCCCTGCACAGCGCATTATACACGGACAATGCACTTACATGCACCAGGAAGAAGAAGGTGAACTCCGGGGACCTGAGCGGGAAAGCGACACATGCAGGATATTGGGCGCACGATCTTAGTGACTCCCTGCACAGCGCATTATACACGGACAATGCACTTACATGCACCAGGAAGAAGAAGGTGAACTCCGGGGACCTGAGCCGGGAAGCGACACATGCAGGATATCGGACGCAGGATCTTAGTGACTCCCCGCACAGTGAATTATACACGGACAATGCACTTACATGCACCAGGAAGAAGAAGGTGAACTCCGAGGACCTGAGCGGTGAAGTGACACATGCAGGATATCGGGCGCAGGATCTTAGTGACTCCCCGCACAGCGCATTATACACGGACATTGCACTTACATGCACCAGGAAGAAGAAGGTGAACTCTGGGGACCTGAGCGGGGAAGTGACACATGCAGTATATCGGGGGCACGATCTTAGTGACTCCCCGCACAGCGCATTATACACGGACAATGCACTTACATGCACCAGGAAGAAGAAGGTGAACTCCGGGGACCTGAGCGGGGAGGCGACACAAGCAGGATATCGGGGCACGATCTTAGTGACTCCCCGCACAGTGCATTATACACGGACAATGCACTTACATGCACCAGGAAGAAGATGGAGAACTCCGGGGACCTGAGCGGGGAGCGACACATGCAGGATATCGGGTGCAGGATCTTAGTGACTCCCTGCACAGCGCATTATACACGGACAATGCACTTACATGCACCAGGAAGAAGAAGGTGAACTCCGGGGACCTGAGCGGGGAAGCGACACATGCAGGATATTGGGCGCAGGATCTTAGTGACTCCCCGCACAGCACATTATACACGGACAATGCACTTACATGCACCAGGAAGAAGAAGGAGAACTCCGGGGATCTGAGCAGAGAAGCGACACATGCAGATTATCGGGCACAGGATCTTAGTTACTCCCCGCACAGCACATTATACACGGACAATGCACTTACATGCACCAGGAAGAAGGTGAACTCCGGGGACCTGAGCGGGAAAGCGACACATGCAGGATATTGGGCGCACGATCTTAGTGACTCCCTGCACAGCGCATTATACACGGACAATGCACTTACATGCACCAGGAAGAAGAAGGTGAACTCCGGGGACCTGAGCCGGGAAGCGACACATGCAGGATATCGGACGCAGGATCTTAGTGACTCCCCGCACAGTGCATTATACACGGACAATGCACTTACATGCACCAGGAAGAAGAAGGTGAACTCCGAGGACCTGAGCGGGGAAGTGACACATGCAGGATATTGGACGCAGGATCTTAGTGACTTCCCGCCCAGTGCATTATACACGGACAATACACTTACATGCACCAGGAAGAAGAAGGTGAACTCCGAGGACCTGAGCGGGGAAGTGACACATGCAGGATATCGGGCGCAGGATCTTAGTGACTCCCCGCACAGCGCATTATACATGGACAATGTACTTACATGTACCAGAAAGAAGAAGGTGAACTCCGGGGACCTGAACGGGGAAGCGACACATGCAGGATATCGGGGGCAGGATCTTAGTGACTCCCCGCACAGCGCATTATACACGGACAATGCACTTACATGCACCAGGAAGAAGAAGGTGAACTCTGGGGACCTGAGCGGGGAGGCGACACAAGCAGGATACCGGGCGCACGATCTTAGTGACTCCCCGCACAGCGCATTATACACGGACAATGCACTTACATGCACCAGGAAGAAGAAGGTGAACTCCAGGGACCTGAGCGGGGAAGTGACACATGCAGGATATTGGGCACAAGATCTTAGTGACTCCCCGCACAGCGCATTATACACGGACAATGCACTTACATGCACCAGGAAGAAGAAGGTGAACTCTGGGGACCTGAGCGGGGAGGCGACACAAGCAGGATACCGGGCGCACGATCTTAGTGAATCGCGAGTTCATTTTAATTTTCGCCAGACAATGCACAGCGGGGATTGCGACAGACAGGGTAAGTAAATGTTACACGATCTTAGTGAATCGCGGGTAAGTAAATCTGCCCCAATGTGTTAGAGGTAAATTACAAGATTTTTTTAAACTTTTATTAAATCATTTTAGCAAACGTGAAAACATTTTAAGGTATGCTTTTTTTTTAATAAAGAAGTTTTAAATATAACTTTTAGAAGGGAAAACCAAACATGAAGATGATGGAAAACCTACCCAGAAACAAAAAAATAAAAGGAAGGATGAAAAAATACCTAGGGATCACATTATGACAAGCCTGGAAGCCTGTTGGGGTGATTGTTCGTCTAAGGCTAAGGCCATGTGCCCTCGACATAAAGACCTAAAGGCAATAAAGACTTTGTGCGGGAAAAAGCAATAACCTCTTATTGTAACCTCTTCCTGTCCTGTAAAAATGGATTCTACATTCAGAGTTTAACTGTGGGGAGTTATCGAGCACTGGTCACAGTCCTGTCGCGATCCCCGATCCGACGAAGATGAAGTCTGGCGCGATTCACGTAGCTCGTGCGCCCAATTTCCTGCATGTGTTGCTTCCACGCTCAGGTCCGCTGAAGTTCACCTTCTTCTTCCTGGTGTATGTGAGTGCATGTCTTGCGACACAATTAGAATTTAAAATCCAGCGCGTAGTCCGAATCCGTCGGGTTGTCCAACGTTCACGCCTCCCAATTTGCGCCGCATGGGAGTCAGCGTGATTGCGCCGAAATCCTATCGCGTGCGCCAAAAACCTCTTTTAAATGCGGCGCAACACGGAAATCGCCGGGAAACCCGACGAAAAGGCAGTCCGCGGACCCTTAGTAAATGAGGCCCATTATATGTAGTTTAATTGTATCTCATATGAAAGTGCTCAGCTTCTGCTACTTTCACACTGTTTAGCTGCTATGAACAGATTATGCACAAGTCGCCCATCTCCCGGTGTTATGCTGATATACAGAGGATTATCACAAAATTTTTTTCATCTATTGACGCTGCTCAGTGTGGGAGGGGAAAAAATTGGAAGGATGTCTTATGTTGTTTATTTAAAGCGATCTTCACACAGTTTTTAATTGAAGGAATATATGTATATGGCAGATTAATTGAAATATGAATACCCCAACAGAAATACCCCTTTAACCCTTCCTGCTCCACGGCGGAAATATCCAATGCTGAGTGCAGTGACTTAGCGCTCAGCGGCGGATATATCCGACTCTGAGCTGATGCCGGCTCAGCTCTGGATCAGAATACATGGGGTTACATGGGTTTACTCCCCGAGTAACATCCGTGGATGGAGTGGGCTCCGATTGCTGGTGTTCGACCTGTTAAATGCTGCTGCGACTGCGGCATTTAAACTCCATTTTGGGAATCTCTGCCCCATGATCTCCCCTCTCCCCCCCGCATCATCTTCGGGATCTCAAGGGGTTAACAATCTTCCTAACAGCTGTTTCTGATAGCTTAAGGGGTGCAGATTTGAAAATGGGTTGCTACACAGGGGGTTTTTAAATGTTAAATATTTAAAATTTCTTTCAAAACAGTAATTATCTACAAAATAGTCAATTCTGAAAATACGGAAAAGCGACATTCGATTTGTAAGCCGCATGACTTCAAAATAAATTTCCAGGCATATTAAAAAATAATGAAAATGTAAATTAGACATATTGGGAACTTAATTAGGTGGTAAATCTATCTGCCTGAAAGCACAATGATTTTGAATTTCAAAAATGGCAAATTTTTCTTTTTTTGGAAAATAAATTCAAAACTTATCAGCCAATATTTACCACTAAAATTAAGGACAACATGTTGGGAAAAAACTATCTCATAATCGCTTTGATAAGTTACAGTGTTAAAAAGTTAGAACCATATAAAGCGACAAATGTCAGAATACAGAAAATGGGGCTGCACCTTAAGCTATAAACTGGCTACGTCCTTAAGGGGTTAAGCTTGTGTTTTTATGTAAACAGTGGTTGTCTGTTAGACTTGAAGCACATCTACATTAGTGTGTGTCTGGGTGTTCTGCTGCTGGTCCTGGAGTAGGATAACCACAGATGTTGGCAATAAAACAATGTAAAGAAGAGCAGTCAAAATTAATCCAGAACAATTTAAGAGTTGTTGACGTTGTTGACTTAATTTAAGAGTTGTTGAATTGTTTACAGTGTTCCAATGGATGAACACTCACGATGTGCACCACCTAATGAATTTAATAACGACCAAAAAGAAACGGGGAACATGGGGAGAAAGAAGGGATTGGAAAGAAAAAGATGTGAGTGTAACTTTAAAAATTAACTTTTATTAATTGTTTAAAATTGTTGAGTATGTTCTCATACTAATCTGTAAAAAAATTTCTAGTATGGCAGTAATTTTGGCTGACGTACTATTATCCTAGTCACATGGGTGATATGAAAACACCCTGGGATTTGTAATCGGGTGTGGGTGCCCTTATCATTAATTATACCCTCCCGAAATAAATATTTCTCCCACGTAATTGTATTGTGGGGATTAAAGGTTCAGGGATGAGCTTGATAGATAAGTCAGTCCCAGCGCTTTTTGGCAACCTGATACAATGCTCTAATCATATCTATTGTCACTGTCAGAGTAGCGATCGTAATATCAGTAGCGTATATCGCTCTCTGACCAGTGACACAGTATCGCGCCAGCAGTTAGCTCTAGTGGCTGGATCGCGGCTCTTGAGAAACAAACACTGCGTTTCCCTTTACTGCCGCAGCGCGATCGCTGTTGTCTCAGCTAGCGTGCGTCCACACCGCTGAGACTGTCAGCTTGTTTGTGCGCTGATGACTGATATCTATCTCTGTAAGTGTTGATAGCAACTATCCCTGATAAAATCTGTCCCTAAGCTGTGACTAGAGATAAACTAATAGCGTCCCGACATGTGTTTCGCCGGGTCTCCCCGGCTTCTTCTAAGGGCCAGGGAAGCCGGGGAGAAATCTCTAGTTTATCTCCAGCCACTAGAGCTAACTGCTGGCGCGATACTGTGTCACTGGTCAGAGAGCGATATACGCTACTGATATTACGATCGCTACTCTGACAGTGACAATAGATATGATTAGAGCATTGTATCAGGTTGCCAAAAAGCGCTGGGACTGACTTATCTATCAAGCTCATCCCTGAACCTTTAATCCCCACAATACAATTACGTGGGAGAAATATTTATTTCGGGAGGGTATAATTAATGATAAGGGCACCCACACCCGATTACAAATCCCAGGGTGTTTTCATATCACCCATGTGACTAGGATAATAGTACGTCAGCCAAAATTACTGCCATACTAGAAATTTTTTTACAGATTAGTATGAGAACATACTCAACAATTTTAAACAATTAATAAAAGTTAATTTTTAAAGTTACACTCACATCTTTTTCTTTCCAATCCCTTCTTTCTCCCCATGTTCCCAATTTAAGAGTCTAAATCATTCCGAATCGAGGACATGTACATATCATTGCTGTAAAAGTGGAATCTGGAGGGTTCTAATCACAGTGATGTCTCTTCCTATATACATCTTTTATACTCACAGTAATGTCTCTTCCTATAAACATCTCTTCTACTCACAGTATTGTCTCCGCCTGTACACATCTCTTATACTCACAGTCATGTCTCCTCCTGTACATATCTCTTATAATCACAGTATTGTCTCCGCCTGTACACATCTCTTATACTCACAGTAATGTCTCCTCCTGTACACATCTTTTATACTCACAGTAATGTCTCCTGTGCACATTTCTTCTACTCACAGTATTGTCTCCTCCTGTACACATCTCTTATATCACAGTAATGTCTCCTCCTGTACACATCTCTTATACTCACAGTCATGTCTCCTCCTGTACATATCTCTTATAATCACAGTATTGTCTCCGCCTGTACACATCTCTTATACTCACAGTAATGTCTCCTCCTGTACACATCTTTTATACTCACAGTAATGTCTCCTGTGCACATTTCTTCTACTCACAGTAATGTCTCCTCCTGTACACATCTCTTAAATCACAGTAATGTCTCCTCCTGTACATATCTCTTATACTCACAGTAATGTCTCCTCCTGTACACATCTCTTATACTCACAGTAATGTCTCCTCCTGTACATATCTCTTATACTCACAGTAATGTCTCTTCCTGTATATATCTCTGATACTCACAGTAATGTCTCCTGTACACATCTCTTATACTCACAGTAATGTCTCCTCCTGTACACATCTCTTATACTCACAGTATTGTCTCCTCCTGTGCACATCTCTTATACTCACAGTAATGTCTCCTCCTGTACACATCTCTTATAATCACAGTAATGTCTCCTCCTGTACACATCTCTTATACTCACAGTAATGTCTCCTCCTGTACACCTCTCTTATATCACAGTAATGTCTCTTCCTGTACACATCTCTGATACTCACAGTAATGTCTCCTCCTGTACACATCTCTTATGCTCACAGTAATGTCTCCTCCTGTACACATCTCTTATGCTCACAGTAATGTCTCCTCCTGTACACATCTGTTATACTCAAAGTAATGTCTCCTCCTGTACACATCTCTTATACCTACAGGAATGTCTCCTCCTGTATATATCTCTTATGATCACAGTAATCTCTCCTTCTGTTTTCATTGGGGCTTAACTAAGGGCTTTGCACCAGTTTTTTGACAGACTTTGCACATTCTTTTAGATATAAACTTTCACACGTATTTAAGAAGTGTCAGATTCATGATTTCTGGTGCATGTTTTTAATGAATCTGTGGCACCCAGCATTATACAAGGGAAGAGCAATTTTAGTGCAGTTTCCTACATTCTTAGTAAATGTTCCCCATTGTACTTGTGTCTTATAATAACAATAATGTCTCATCCTGTACACATCTGTTATATTCATAGTAATTTCTCCTCCTGTACAACTCTTATAGTCACAGTAATGTCTCCTCCTGTACACATCTCATATACTTACTCTAATACTTTTATCCTGTAGGATGGACTGGACAAAGCTTTAATCAAGTCACTGAGGTGAGGACCAGACATACGGTTACCGGAAAGGCAAAATATCTTCAGTGACTGGTTATTTATGGTTATTGATACAGGCTGGATGTAGAATGTGTCTGGGAGATCATTCCTAGTCAAGCTGGAAGAAGATGAGAGGTGGATAACATGTTGATGCCACTTTATTCAATGTAGACGTGTCCAATATTATCTTGAATTTGTTAAAGCACTTCACTTTCTCAGTAACTAAATACAAAATGCATGTGTAACTCTTAGAAAATTATGCTTCATATTACAAACAGTTCATATGATATAATATATGATATATTACAAACTTCATATTACAAACAGTTCATATGATTTAAAGACATTAAAGGGATAGTCTCATGTGGAAATTCACATATAATGTGATTCATCAGACATATACACTCAGCGGCCACTTTATTAGGTACACCTGTCCAACTGCTCGTTAACACTTAATTTCTAATCAGCCAATCACATGGCGGCAACTCAGTGCATTTAGGCATGTAGACATGGTCAAGACAATCTCCTGCATTTCAAACCGAGCATCAGTATGGGGAAGAAAGGTGATTTGAGTGCCTTTGAACGTGGCATGGTTGTTGGTGCCAGAAGGGCTGGTTTGAGTATTTCAGAAACTGCTGATCTACTGGGATTTTCACGCACAACCATTTCTAGGGTTTACAGAGAATGGTCCGAAAAAGAAAAAACATCCAGTGAGCGGCAGGTCTGTGGGTGGAAATGCCTTGTTGATGCCAGAGGTCAGAGGAGAATGGGCAGACTGGTTCGAGCTGATAGAAAGGCAACAGTGACTCAAATCGCCACCCATTACAACCAAGGTAGGCAGAAGAGCATCTCTGAACACACAGTACATCCAACTTTGAGGCAGATGGGCTACAGCAGCAGAAGACCACACCGGGTGCCACTCCTTTCAGCTAAGAGCAGGAAACTGAGGCTACAATTTGCACAAGCTCATCAAAATTGGACAGTAGAAGATTGGAAAAACGTTGCTTGGTCTGATGAGTCTCGATTTCTGCTGCGACATTCGGATGGTAGGGTCAGAATTTGGCGTCAACAACATGAAAGCATGGATCCATCCTGCCTTGTATCAACGGTTCAAGCTGGTGGTGGTGGTGTCATGGTGTGGGGAATATTTTCTTGGCACTCTTTGGGCCCCTTGGTACCAATTGAGCATCGTTGCAACGCCACAGCCTACCTGAGTATTGTTGCTGAGCATGTCCATCCCTTTATGAGCACAATGTACCCTGTAACATCTGATGGCTACTTTCAGCAGGATAATGCACCATGTCATAAATCTGGAATCATCTCTGACTGGTTTCTTGAACATGACAATGAGGTCACTGGACTCAAATGGCCTCCACAGTCACCAGATCTCAATCCAATAGAGCATCTTTGGGATGTGGTGGAACGGGAGATTCGCATCATGGATGTGCAGCCGACAAATCTGCAGCAACTGTGTGATGCCATCATGTCAATATGGACCAAAATCTCTAAGGAATGCTTCCAGCAACTTGTTGAATCTATGCCACGAAGAATTGAGGTAGTTCTGAAGGCAAAAGGGGGTCCAACCCGTTACTAGCATGGTGTACCTAATAAAGTAAGTGTATATATATACACTTTCCTTTAGTTAGATGTTATTAAATAAAATGTCTTTGGGTGAAGATAATTTCCCATAAATGTAACCATATGGTCCCTCAGACAGCTGTCCTTGGATACAACCACAGCTGCCGGAGTGATAGCACACAAAAACCCCAAACATTTTCTGTATATGAAATAGCCGGGAGTTACTACATGTCCCTCAGTCATTCTGTGGTAATGATTGCTGAAACCAGCTGGTCGGGCAGCCTCAATAGCTCATGTCTGGTGGCTGCAAGAGTGCAATGGTGGTAGTATCCAAGAATGACCATGGACTAAATGGCTACATTTATGGGACATTTCCTTCACACAGGTACTTAATTTTTAAATGACATCCAATTGAAGAACTGTATATATTTGGCAGATGAAGTTAAATGTGAATGGCCAGGCTGGAATACCCCTTTAAGGAGAGAAATGTAATGATGAATAAAATCTGGTTGTGGGATTAAAACTTTTCCTACATGAGACAAGATAGATAAAAATCGTAATTTTGGTAAGTTTTTGAAAAATTATGTTACGCCGTCAACTATGATTTTGTTTTAACGTACAGATAAGGTGATACCATATATGTGGGGATTGTATTGTGGTTTTCACATTTTTCTTGTGTTCTATGTATAGGTGTCCCCGATGGTCATGGGAATGCAGCCTACCAGGCAGGGTCACATAAGCAGAGGCTGTACAATATGGGAAACAGAGCAAAAGGGCGTATCCTTAGGGCAATGTAAAACACCCTTTACTAATAAAAGGGTTTATAAGCTCACCCATGACCTTTGTACCTGTCCACACCTTGCATTCCACCAAGTGCAAGTAGTTGGAAATATGAAACCAGCAAACAGAATGCAACAAACTAAAGTGTTCACACAACACAATTCAGGAAGTTTGAGAAGCTTCAAATGATGGTTAGGTCTTCTTTTATTGAGCTTAGGCACATATAGCAGGTATATAACAAAAATGCAAATGTTATTTCTAGGATGGAATAAGGAAAACATTGCCTCTTTTGGCTACCTTAAAAGGCAGCCCCATTAACATCAACCCTGACTTTCAGGAAGCCAAATCAGTATATCTATTCCAGAAGGAACAGACTCCCAACTCTAGACAGCGCTGTTTCAATGTCTTTGCATCTCAGTACATTGGATGGAGCTCGTTTAGCTGAGTGAGAGACTTTTGACTGGGATTGGGAAATAAGAGATCTCCTTATAGAAGGTTGTTCAATAAAACCACCTTGCAGGTGTGTGGAGACTTATAGCCATTGATGCTTGACTACAGGATTCTGGAAAATATGAAAATTTCCAGTATGGGATAAAGAAAACATTGCCTCTTTTGGACGCCCACCAAGCTCGCCAATTAAGGCCGCCTTGTAATAGGGGCCTTAAAAGGAACCTGTCACCAGGGACCTCATTTTCACTAAAGACAGAAGCGCATCACACCTGCATTGCAACTATGCCTTTCTGCTTTCTCTAAGCATTTGCACTACAGTATAATTGTGTAGTCCCAGGGTTGGGCTTTGGTTTGGCTGCATTTCAAAAAACAACACGTCTTGTGTGGTTCTCACTCCTCAGCTCTCAGCCCCCACCTTTTTGCTCCTGTACAGCGCCTCCCTCCCCTACTGTCATCTCACCAGGCTGTGAGCTCTTTTCCTGTGAAGGCTGAGAGATCAGGAGTCTGCAGCACAGACAAGTCACATGTTGTTTTTTGTTCTGTGTGTTGAATTGTCATATGGTCCAATATAAAGATCTGTAGTATGCAAGCTGGGATTAGGAGCGGGGGTGAGTCAGGACTAACTGAGGAGCACCTATTGGATAATGATGCCTGGTTCTAGCACTGTCGGTTGTCTACAGATCCTATAAGACTAAGTACACATATCCACTTTGGGTTTGGTTACTCAGTACAGCTGTGGACAAACATAGAAGAAGTCAAAACTTATGGTAAATGATATCCCTTCTATTTACCATAAATTACAATAAAATTGCATGCATCTTTTCTTATTATTTTACTATTAGTTGGAGTAGCAGAAGCATGTTGTTCATTGTAAATAGTGGTGGGGGCTTATAAATATTGCCATTGGGTCCAGAATAATATAGTTACCCCACTGACTGGTAGAAGTGGCCTCACCAAGCCTCCACATCTATGCCTAAAAGCCAGATCTTACTAGACAAAGGTCGAGATGACCGAAACGTCGTAAAATTTTTGATCTGTTATGTATATTTCTCTTTTCAAGGCTAAGGCTATTTTATGTGAAATATTCACTGAAAAAAAAAAATTGCAAAATTCATTCCCATGTGTGCCATATTATCTATATAGTTGCACAACTGTTGCACGTATCTCATCCTGTACAAATCTCATACTCACCGGAAATCCTCCATCCTGCAGCCTGGACTGGACAGAGCTTCCATCAAGTCACTGAGGTGAGGACAGGAGAGATCATTATAAGACACATGAAGAGTCCTCAGGGAGGGGTTATTCCTTATTACAGATGCCAACTTGATACAAGATGTGCCTGGTAGATTGTTCAAACTCAAACTGTAAGAAGACAGTATCACAGATTACACCAGCGAATATACATAGCTAAAATAATAGCTGAAAATAACAGTCAATTATTGTCTCTCCTACATGGCACCTGCCTAAACTCCTGTGATAGATTTTTGTAAGAAAACTCCTCCCATTCTGTAAACTTTTCCTAGTTGCCTTGTGTCAAACGAATTAATACCTACAACAGGCAAACTCTACATAACTAAATTCATGACGAAAAAAAATATGTAATCAATACTGAATTCTCAATAAAACACACATAATACCGTATATACTCGAGTATAAGCCGACCCGAGTATAAGCCGAGACCCCTCATTTTACCACAAAAAAATGGGAAAACCTATTGACTCGAGTATAAGCCGAGGGTGTAGTATACAGCCAGCTAGCCCCCTGTAGTATACAACCAGCCAGCCCCTGTAGTATACAGCCTGTCCCAAGTAGTATACAATCAGCCTGCCCCCGTGTATTATACAGCCTGCCCCCATGTATTATACAGCCTGCCCCAAGAAGTATACAGCCTGCCCCCATGTATTATACAGCCTGCCCCAAGAAGTATACAGCCTGCCCCAAGAAGTATACAGCCTGCCCCCATGTAGTATACAGCCTGCCCCAAAAAGTATACAGCCTGCCCCAAAAAATATACAGCCTTTCCTCAGTATGCCTAGCGAATAATAAAAAAATAAACTTAATACTCACCCTCCAACAATACTCACCTTTGATGCTTAGTTGCAGCTCCCGGTCCTCGGCGGCGGCTCCCGGTCCTCGGCGGCAGTGGCTCCCGGTCCTCGGCGGCGGCGGCTCCCGATCCTCGGCGGCGGCGGCTCCCGATCCTCGGCGGCGGCTTCTCTCTTCTATCTTCACTTGCCGGCAGTCGCGTCCATGCGACCTGCCGGCGGGCGCACAGTGCGATGCGGCGGTGTCGCCGCTGATGACGTCATCAGCGGCGACAACGCTACATCATATTGTGCGCCCGCCGGCAGATCGCATAGACGCGACTGCCGGCAAGTGAAGATAGAAGAGAGAAGCCGCCGCAGAGGATCGGGAGCTGCCGCCGAGGACCGGGAGCCCGCGCCGAGGTTCCGAGAGCCGGAGGGTGAGTATTAATTATACTTAATTATACTTTTTATTAATTATTGACTCGTGTATAAGCCGAGATGAGGTTTTTCAGCACATTTTTTGTGCTGAAAAACTCGGCTTATACACGAGTATATACGGTAAGTTAATAAATGACCAAGTACAGGACAGCAAACAACAAAGATGTCAAACTGGAGGGATAAATCAATGTAAGTAGCATAAATAACAATTGTAATCTTTGACACAGGTTTTCAAAAAACTCTACATATAGGGGTTAATAAGATATCCCCAAAAAAGTCTAATGTAGCTAAAATGCAGCTGATAATAAACATAATCATTGGTGTCTACACTAAGCAAAGATGTCTACCAATTTTGTTGATATGGGTATGGCCCCACGGTGAGAAAACCCCAACATGCAATTCCGCTAAACAAACCTTCGTCCAGGGCTGTGTTGTCATATATAACAAAAGCATGGAATATAAAACAGAATAAAATCCATCCTTTTCACACCCACTGGTAACATCTGTGATCAGTTCTGGTACCGATGCCCATTGCTTTTATGCCAATGGTATTTAAATTCCGCTGTCGGCTTTGCCAGTCGCATTAAAGGGTTAAAACCTACACCATCGGCATGTTTATGTCAGGTAGTGGGGCGCCTAAGTGGACAAGCGAAAAAGAGGCTTCTGAGCTGGTCAAGCTGACCAGGTGGCAAGGACAGAGCGGCAGGCATCACAAGAGTTTTCTTCCCGTCACCCAGGAGAGTTACTCCAGGACTAGCCCTTTCATGCCAGGGAGTGCTGCATAGTTGAGGGAAACCCAAAGAGGAGACTTGAGGAGTGGGAAAGCAAGCCAGGTCACTAGTGGAGGCAGAGAGCAGAGGGTAGCATGAGACTAATTTAAATTCCAGAAACTTTGGTAGAATTTAAGCAGTTATGACCCACACTGACCACATTTAAATGTATATGCCAATGCAGCTTTGCCAGTAGGATTTAGAGGGGTAACACTCACTATAATGCCAGGTGTGTTTGGGTTCAGGTTAACCCACCAAACGAGAACCATCCCGAGTCCGCTCATCACTGGTCATCAAATGTCTCCTCTGATAAACATCTCTTATACTCACTGTAACTCCTCTATCCTGGATCTCGGACTTGACAGAGCTTCCATCAAGTCATTGAGGTGAGGACCAGACAGGCCGTTACCATCAAGGTCAAGTATCTTTAGGGACTGGTTATTCCTTATTCCAGATGCCAATTGGATACATGACATGTCTAGTAGTTTATTATAAGACAAACTGAAAAAAGGAGAATTGTGAAATACAGAAGAAAATATCATGAAAGAGGGGCCTAGATACACTAGATCCACAGATGATATCACATATGATAGCATTAGACACCGTTTGCACCACATACTGGACTGCTGGATGCACAGCAACTCAACAAAGATGTCATGTAAAAAGTAATTCATGTTTCTCATGCACATACCAATGGTACTGAGCATAGAATACAATAAAAATGCTCATGTCTTAAACTCACTGCAATATCTCCTCCTGTACACATTTCTCATCCTGTACTCGTCTCTTATAGTCACAGAAATGTCTCCTACTGTGCAAATCTCTTATACTCCCTGTAATGTCTCCTCCTGTACACATCTCTTATACTCACAGTAATGTCTCTTCCTGTATACATCTCTGATACTCACAGTAATGTCTCCTGTACACATCTCTTATACACACAGTAATGTCTCCTCCCGTATACATCTATTATATCACAGTAATCTCTCCTCCTGTACACATCTCTTATACTTACAGTATTGTCTCCTCCTGTACACATCTCTTATACTTACAGTATTGTCTCCTCCTGTACACATCTCTTATACTGACTGTAATGTCTCCTGTACACATCTCTTATACTCACAGTAATGTCTCCTGTACACATCTCTTATACTCACAGTAATGTCTCCTCCTGTACACATTTCTTATACTCAAAGTAATGTCTCCTGTACACATCTCTTATACTCACAGTATTGTCTCATCCTGTTCACATATATTATAACATAGTAATGTCTCCTCCTTTAAACATCTACTATACTCACAGTAATGTCTCCTCTGGTGCAGATCTCTTATACTTACAGTAATGTCTCCTCATGTACACATCTCTTATACTCACTGTAATTTCTCCTCCTGTGCACATCTTTTATACTCACTATAACTCTTCTATCACGCAGTCTGGACTGGACAGAGCGTCCATCAAGTCACTGAGGTTAGGGCCAGACAGATGATTATTAGATAGGTCAAGTCTCTTCAGGGAGGGGTTATTCCTTATTACATATGCCAACTGAATGCAGGATGTGTCTGGTAGATCATTACCAGCCAAGCTGTAAAAAGAAGAAGCAGATGAGTTCAGTTACATATATTGTCCATTACTACAGTCAATTCTTTAATAATACAGCTTAAATGCTCATAATTTAATGGAATTTCAATTTGGATGCAAAATTTTCATTAAACGTGCCACCAACATGTCCCTGTGCCAACTTTTTTCAAAATTCTGTCATAAAATGGAAAAGGTGTGAGGCATAAGCTACCCACCACCTCTGTCTCTGCCTACTTGTCAGGCTCTGCACTAAACTGCAGGCAGAAACTAGACAGTGGACCCTACAGTACTAAGTGCACAGTCCAAGATATGGAAGCAGAACTCCAGAGTAAATGAAAGTAAATCTTTATTCCACCTGTGGCAAAATACAACGTTTTGGCTAGCTTTATGTAGCCATTCTCAAGCATGTTTTGCGGCGGGCTCTGGTGAAGACCCGGTCCCAGGTCGACTAGTACCATCTCCCGTGGTGGTCCAGAGGGTCCACGGACTCCCCGTCCTGACACATGTTTAACGTCATAAGGCCTGGTTCCACTGCACCACTGGATCTAATGCTTTCATGATATAATACAAACATTGTCAACATCGTGCAATTCATACTGTGACCATAGATACAGAGTAAAGTAAGAAATCTAGTATGAATAGAGTACATGAGGAGCACCATCCATCGCCGGATCCATCTAAAGGCCTCTGTTGGAAATTATGTAACTGAGGGACGGAAGGCTGTGCTGGTGAAACTGGCATTTCTTCAGTTTGGCGTACAGATGATTGGCACAAAATTGACCAAGAACTTGGCATACGTGTGTCTGGTAGAATTCAAGGTCTGGAGAGTATACCAAGATGTCGTCCAGGAAGACCACAACTCGATTATAGAGAAGATCCTGGAAAATGTCATTAACAAAGTCGAAAAGGCATTACAAAATATTCAAAATGCCTGTCACGAGTATTAAACGCTGTCTTCCACTCGTCACCTTTGCGGATCGGGATGAGATTGTAAGCACCCTGAAGATCAAGCTTGGTGAACACCCTGGAACCGCGAAGGTGATCAAAAAGTTTCGTAATCAATGGCAGGGGGTAGCGGTTTTTAACCGTGATCTTGTTCAGCTCACAATAGTCTATACAGGAAATTAAGGAGCCGTCCTTCTTGGTGACAAAGAGAAAACCTTTACCAGCCGGAGAGGAGGACTTGCATATGAAACCCCTCTGCAGGTTCTCCTTGATGTATTCAGACATGGCAGCCGTCTCTGGAACCGAAAGCTAATAGACACGACCTCTGGGAGAAGTGGCGCCCGGAAGGAGATCCACAGGGCAATCATAGTGACGATGTGGTGGCAAAGTCTCCACTTGTTTCTTAGAGAAGGCATCAGAAAAGTCCCAGTAAAAAGCTGGCAGACCCTCCAGAGACTTGGAAGACACAGTAGAGGACAAGATCGGAAGTGGCGCCACCATACATCGGGATTGGCATTCAGGGCTCCAACGCCGTATCTCACCAGTCTTCCAATTGATGACTGGGGCATGGAGTTGGAGCCAAGGAAGACCCAGAAGAAGAGCTGATGTGGAGCGAGGCAGGACATAGAAGGCCAAGTTTTCTTGATGTAGGGCTCCAACCTGAAGATGGATAGGCTCCTTGCGGTACCGGACCGGATCAGAAATAAGCTGTCCGCCTACAGAGGAAATTGCGAGGGGTGACTTGAGGGGAACCACCAGAATGTGATGCCAGGAGACCAGAGCGGCATCCACAAAGTTCCCTGCAGTACCAGAGTCCAGGAATGCTGAAACTTGCACGGGAGCAGCGGTGCCGACACTGAGGAGCACCGGAATAGTCAGACATGGAGAAGCTGACTTAGGGACGACTCTCCCAAAAGACCTAAGTGCTGGCGTTTCCTGGACGTTGGGGACGGACTGGACAAGTCCCGATGAGGTGCTTGGGACTGGCACAGTACAGGCAGAGGTTTTCTTGGAATCGTCTGGATCATTCCCCAGGCGTAAGTCGAGCTCTGTCAACCTGCATAGGCTCACCTGCAGACTGTATGACCGGAGACTGGAATGGCTTCTGGAAGACCGGCGCCAACCGAGGCAGACGTGGAAGCCAGACTAGAGGTCACTTGTGCCACAACTCTTCAGCTCGTTCTAAGAACCGCACGTCTATCCGGGTGGCCAACGTGAGAAGAATACTCAAGGTAGCCGGCAGATCACAGGCAGCCAAGGCATCTTTTACCCATGAGGACAGTCCTTTCTTAAAAGTTGCCCATAAGGCTACCTCATTCCTACAGAGTTCAGACGCCAAGGAGCGGAACTGGACAGCGTATTCACCCACAGATGTGTCTCCTTGGCGTAGGTTCAGTAGTGCTGTTTCCACTGAGGAAGCTCGTGCTGGTTCCTCAAACACGGACCGCAACTCTGCCAGGAAGTTGGTAAGGGTGGCCATGACTGGATCATTCCAGTTAGGCATAAACAGACTCAGCCTAGGCTCTGGTGCTGGTGATCTAGCCGGGATGACAGGAGAAATCGCAGGGGTGGTCAATGGAACTGCTGAGGGAGTAGTCACCGGGGCCAGATGTTGAGGCCAAGAGTCAAGCAGCTGTTGGAGAGTGGAAGCGACGTGGACTAAAAGTTCACCTTGGGCAGCAATCTGCTGTGACAGCTGGGCGACACCGGAAAGTTCAGCCAGTATCTGACGTGGCTCCTTGGTGGGGTCTATGGCCAGATCTTACTGTCAGGACTGTGTGTCTGTGCACCCTCTGGACCACCGCAGGAGATGGTACTAGCCGACCTGGAACCGGAGTCTAAGTGGCACCCGGTCTTCACCAGAGACAAGCCGCAAAGCGGGATGGGCTTGCTGCGGCGGGATACCACCAGGTCGTTCCACAGGTGCGACTATCCCGCGGTGGATGCCAAGGTAGTAATACAGGAGACAGTCTGTACCCGTGGTGACGGCAGGAGAATAGCACAGAAAGGCACACTAGGACTTATGTCAGGTGTCAGGAACACAGGAACAGACTGGCACACAGAAACGCAGGAATCACAGGAATGTAGGAATCACAGGAACACAGAAATCACAGGAGAGCTTTCTCTTCAGGGGAAGTTTGAAGATCCGGCAAGAGTCACAGGAAGAGGCAGGCACTTATAGCAGGCCAGCGCCAATTATCGGCGTGCTGGCCCTTTAAATCATTGCGAGCTGGCACGCGCACCCTCGGAGATGGGGATGAGAAGCAGCCGCTGTAGCCAGGGACGGTAAGAATTGCAGAGCTCCGGGGGTACACTTTGGGGCACGCTTGCGCCCGCAATCTGAGACATGGATCGTGGGAGCACCCGTGACAATATGTTGACTCAACAAACTGCAGATCATGCCTGAGCCCTAGAAGTAGTTATTATCTGGACATGCAGGTGCAACATCAAACTTTATTACTTCAACTTCAACCCCCATAAAGGCAACATGGGCGAGTAGATCACCCCATGTTTTGTTCTATTTCTCTTTCTTCTCTACCTATAGTTTCTACTCTGTTTGCAGTTGGAAGGCTTGAGCTTAACTAGACTTGTCCACAATTTCCTGCAGGACAGAAGTACCAGGTACTTTCTTTTAAATCCAAGGAAAAACGAAGATAGCCGGAGCACTTGTATATAAAATCCAAAATCACTTTATTGGGTATCCATTAAAATAGCACACATCTTGTGCATAAACGGTGCAGGTTATAAAGGCAGAAACCTACACGTTTACCATCAAAAACTGGGAAAACCTATTGACTCGAGTATAAGCCGAGGTAGGGAAATGCATTGGTCACAGACCCCCCCCAGTATGTAGCCAGCCTGCCCCCAGTAGTATACAGCACAGCCCCCAGTAGTATACAGCACAGCCCCCAGTAGTGTACAGCACAGCCCAGCCTGCTCCCAGTAGTATACAGCTTGCCCACAGTAGTATACAGCCTGCCCAGCGTTAAAAAAAATAAGAAACTTATATACTCACCCTCCGGTGGCCCCGACGTGCAGCGCTGCTCCCCCGATGTCCGCGTGAGTCCTCTTCTGGCTTCCGTGCCCGTCTTCTTGCTTCTCTAACTTTGTGCCGGGCGCCGCCATTGCTCTTCCCCGGACGGCACCGCCATTGCTCCTCCCGGCTCGAAGTTAGAGAAGCAAGAAGAGGTGCGCGGAAGCCAGAAGAGGACCCGCGCGGAAATCGGGGGAGCAGCGCTGCATGTCGGAGTATATAAGTTTATTATTTTTTAAATATTTTTTAAGTATATATTAAGTATATATATTAAGTATTGACTCGTGTATAAGCCGAGAGGACGTTTTTCAGCACATTTTTTGTGCTGAAAAACTCGGCTTATACACGAGTATATACGGTACGCTAAATCATTTTTGGAATTCATGCCGTGGGGATACCTGGAGTTTAGGGCAAGAATCCAGAAAGCCTCCCTTCTTAGGAAGAGTTTTCTCCAGTTTCCTCCTCTAAGTGGTCGATTAACATGTTCGATACCAAAAAAGGAAAAACTAGAGAGATTTTTGTTGTGCATATCTATAAAGTGTTTAGCGGCTCCTGAAGCATTGGAGTCGCCGTTTTTAATGCTCGTGAGATGCTGAGCTATCCTTGTTTTTAATTTTTGTATTGTGCAACCAACATAAATGACAGAGCAACACGTGCATTGAATGATGTACACCACATATTGCATATCGCAGTTAATAAAAGTTTTTATCCTCCTGCTTGTGTTGGTATCAATTTTGAATTCTAGCATTCTGTTAGCTGCATATACGCACACGTTACATCTGTTGCCTCCACATTTGTAAAAGCCTGTCACAGATAACCAACTTCGAGGGTTGGCACTGGTATTAAAAACGCTGGGTGATAAAATATTACCGAGAGTTTTACCTCGTTTAGCGACGCTTCTATGGCCATCCTTCATAACCTCACACAGTATATTATCCTGATTAAGTACAGGAATGTATTTTCGAATAATATTTTTAATTATGTTAAATTGTGCACTGTAGGGGGTGCTGAAGGTAGGTATATGTGTAGTTGTTTGATTAGAGATGGGAGTATCTCTTCCTTTTAATAATTTTTAAAAAAATTTAAAACAGCTTTTTCTCTTGCATTTTTTAACATAGATGGAGAATATCCCCTCTTCCTAAGTTTACTTTCAATATTAGATGACTGTGCATGAAATTCCACATCGTTTAAACATATGCGTCTTGCTCGTAAAAATTCACCGTATGGAATCGCATGCACAGTATGTGGGGGGTGGCAGCTAGATGCAGACAAAATGGAGTTGCCTGCTAGAGGTTTGGAAAACATGGTAGCAATAACAGTTCCACCATCAGGTGTGACTTTCAGTGGACGGTTGTTCAGATTAAATTTATATAGTTGTTATTGATATATGCAACAAACTCCGAAAATAACTCTGCTTCCCCATGCCATACCATCAGTATGTCATCCACATACCTACCATAAAAAATGATATTCTGTAAAAAAGGATTGTATGTGGAAAAAATAGTTTTTTCTTCCCACCATGCCACAAATAATATGGCTAATGATGGGGAAAATTTTGAGCCCATCGGGGCACCACAAACTTGTAAAAAATATTCATCATTAAACATGAAAAAATTATTGTTCAGTAAATATTCAACACAAGATATTAGAAAGATTTTTAAATCTGGATCAAATTGACTGTATTTATTTAGGTGGTAGTGAATGGCATGGATGGCCAGGGTATGGGGAATGCAGGAATATAAATTGACGACGTCACAAGTACCAAAAAGAAAAGACTTTTCCCATTTGAATTCATCAAAAATTCGTAGCACATCTGAACTGTCCTTAAGAAAACCCGGTGTTCTGACCACGAGTGGCTGTAGGTGTGAATCCACCCAGGCACTGAGTCGCTCATTGAGAGACCCAATGCCTGAGATGATTGGTCGAAGTGGGGGAGGAAAGACATTTTTATGAGTTTTCGGAAGGCCGTGAAATATGGGCCGGATAAATATTTAGCAGTTTTAACATCCAATACCCCCAGAGATAAACCCTCTTTAATCAGTTGATTTATGGTGCACGTGGCAGAAGGCGTGGGATCTAATGGAAGTTTGACATATGTATTAGGATCATATAAGATATCCCTCGCCAGTTGCACGTACAAATGAGAATCCATCATAACAACTGATCCTCCTTTATCCGATTTTCGGACTATAAAGTATTTTTCTTAAGTGTGTGCATGGCTTTGAATTATGCATCACTAAGGTTACATTTTTTAGTACATCTCACAGGCTGAATTGTGTTATTTAATATATGTAACTCCTTTTCCACTAATGTCTGGAACACATCAAGCTCTAGATTTTATCGGATAAAAATCATTGTTAGTCATGGCATATTTCACATTAGAAATGTCAACAGTTGAAACATCTTTGAATTCACTGAGCTCATGTAGATCCAATATGGCATTCTGTTCGTGGAACAGGAGGTCAGTGTCCACAATTTCCTGCAGGACAGAAGTACCAGGTACTTTCTTTTAATTTTCACTGCGACACATCTGCATTCTTGGGACAATCTATCGACAAAGGCTTTACTTCTCCACCGTGTTTCTCAACAAGTTGCTGCTACATTTTGTTGATATTGCTGTACAGGATTTTACTACTAAGGTAAGGACTGTACTACTTTGCCTTCTACTTATTAAGATCTTTAAAGGTATCTTAACCCATATGCAATGTAACCTATAAGGAACTATACTAACAGATACTACATATACTTCCATAAGTTTATCAGAGATGGTCAGAAACTTAAAGGAAACCTACCACTTGAAGTGGCAGGTTTCAGATGGAAATACCGAGCACCAGCTCAGGGTGAGGTCAGGGTGAGCTGGTGCCGGAGCTTATTTTCGTTAGTGTTTTAAACCGCGGTATTGTGGTTTAAAACACTTTTTAAACTTTATAGCCGGCGCAGGGAGGTACGCGCTCGGCGCTTACCATGCGCGCGGCTCACCTTTACTTCCTATGTAGCCGCGCGCACGGTCGCGCGTATGGTAAGCGCCGAGCGCGTACCTCCCTGCGCCGGCTATAAAGTTTAAAAAGTGTTTTAAACCGCGATACAGCGGTTTAAAACACTAACAAAAGTAAGCTCCGGCACCAGCGCACCCTGATCTCACCCTGAGCTGGTGCTCGGTATTTCCATCTGAAACCTGCCACTTCAAGTGGTAGGTTTCCTTTAAAGGAAACCTTCCATGAGGAATCTACTACCTGAAGTAGATCTGATGGTTGATTCCACCTGCCTTCCTCTGTCCTTATCTGTAATTTCAAAATCCTTGGAACCTAACCTAACTCATTAAAAACTTCATGTTAGTAATATGTTAATTAATTGCAGAGGCTACTGGAGTAGCCTGGTCCGACACCGGGAGCTAAGACTACTCCACCCCCCAGTAGCCTCTGCAGTTATTTTAAATATTACTAAAATAAAGTTTTTAACAAGTTTGGTTCCAGGATTTTTAAATCACAGACTAGGGCAAAGGCAGAAAGAATCTACCATCAAATCTTCTTCTGATAGTAGATTCCTCATGGTAGGTTTCCTTTAATATCACAGAAAGATAAAATATATTTAGATTTTTACCTCAGTTCCTGAAGGTTGTGCCACATTGGTGCAAGTTTCCCTAATTTTTCATGGTCTATTGAACATTGAGTTAGATTAATTTCTTTTATATTTGTGCAGGATTC
This sequence comes from Engystomops pustulosus, assembly GCF_040894005.1. Lineage (NCBI taxonomy): Eukaryota > Metazoa > Chordata > Amphibia > Anura > Leptodactylidae > Engystomops > Engystomops pustulosus. The sequence goes on from NC_092414.1 coordinate 218,379,015, forward strand.
CATGATGGAAGCTAACACTGTGCAGTCTAGAGCTGAAATGGCAAATCCAGAAAAGTCCAATTTTGTGTATGAATTTAGTGATTCCTGTACTAGAGCCTTATTCTGAGCTTCAAAAAAATAGAAGAATGTCTTAAGATGATATCGCTTTATTGTTTTATTTTCCACCAGCTGATGCTTAGCCAAGTCCTTTAGCCAAGTGATGACTTCTCTGGAGGCCTGATCTGCTTGTGTGTCCAGGTATCCAGTTAGTATTGACCTGGTGGAGGCATCTGATAGACCACACAGGAAGCGGAGGAATATCTCACTACGTCCATCTTTTAGTGATTTCTGTAACTTCTCGGTAGAATAATCCACATAATGCACCAAGGCTGAGAAGAATTCCTGAAGAGTGAGATGTAAGAATGAGTAGGACACAGGTTCCTTCAATTCCATCAGAAAACTTGAGAAGAGCTTTGACTTATTGTCCACATGGAAAGATTCCAAATCTCGATCATCAAATATAATCCTGCGATTCAGGACTCCATGTTCTGCCATCCATCCCATGGACTGCAGGAGCTTCTGGGCGCCACTTTTCTTTAGGCTGTGATTGGACAGGATGTTGGCGACAAATATGGCAAAGAGCTGGGTCACGGTTTTGGGTAATAATGAGACCTGCTGGTCACTTCTTGTTGTCTGGAAGCTCTTGGATAATACAGTACAGATGATCCAGCAGTAGGCCGGGAGGTAGCAGAATGGGTACAGTGAGTCATTCTGGTTCACATAGGTAAAAGCCTCTTCTGACTGTTTAGGGTTAAGAAAAAAATTTTCATAGAATATCCGTCGTTCTTCTGTTAAAATTCCCATGATCTCTACTTTACACTGGAAAACTAGACGATCCGTTGCTGTCAGTCTGCTTGGGTGACTGGTCATTAGAACAGAACAACCATTAAGAAGAGACTTTCTCACTAAACTACCCACAATGTGACCACAAGGCTCAGGCTGTTTAGGATCAGAGATCAAGTGACCTGATGTGAAATCCATTGTCTGATTGCTTTCATCTAATCCATCAAATATAAAGAGAAGTTTCTCTCGATCTCGTAAGATGATCCAAAGTTGATTCTCCAGATACGGGTAATGCTGAAGGATCATGGTCTCTAGACTAACCTTATCCAGTCTGTTGAGCTCTCGAAATGTGAAGAAAAAGACAAAAGAGAATCTTTGATAGAGATCCCCCTTCACCCAGTCATAGACAATCTTCTGCATCAGCGTGGTCTTCCCTACACCGGTAACTCCAACCACCATCACCATATGTGGCACAGATGTGGATTGCTGGCTCCAATGGAAAAACTTGTCAGGGAAAATGTGTTCTTTACTTAAAAAATCTTCATGTTTCAGCGCTGTCTCTTTTAGCACATTTTTAAAGCGTTCCCTGAGGTGATCATTGGAGACTATGATGAGGTTCGAATAATGGAATGGAAAATTTTTCTCCTCCAGCTTATTTCTCAGAGGGTTGTTCTTTATAATCTTCTCACTTTTATCATATAAATATTTCTTATGACTGTTCTGGAGGTCTATGGAAAAAAATTAGAAAATAAAAATGAAGATGAGAGCAAAACACAAATCACAATCTTTAGTAGAAGAGTATAACAGAGCTACATTGATAATCCTTGGTCCCGTTACAGCAAAAAATTTTGAAGCTCCAATTGTGATAGGGGTACATTTTTTTTTTAATAAAATATATAAAGTTTCGGGTTATATACAAATTCAAGAACAAACCTATGGAACCTATCTTGTACGTAACCCGGGGGCTGTTTGTACACTAAAAAATTTCCACGATGGGGGTTAATCTAAGAGCACAGCATGGTAGGGAATTGGGAAATCTGGAATCTATGGGAATTAGGAGAACCAAAGTAGTAAAATGGACTTTGTTTTATCATATGTTCAGCTACACTTAGGCCCCATTCACACAAACGGATATTTTGTGACCAGATATCCATCCATATAGACGCCTACGGTGCCCGGCCACGTTGAACACACATGTGTCTCACCATACCCTACCATTGACAGGAAAAAGATAGGGTTTCCCTTATATGGGCAGCATGTGTCCCTATGGAGAGGGGATGGCTGAGCACTGCGTCACCCCGTCATGTCTCCAGCCATAATGTATGCAATGCCTGGGTCCTGGCTCAGGCGTAGCATACATTGGGGCTCATTTACTTACCCGGTCCATTCGCGATCCCGCGGCGCGTTGTCTGACGTTGATTGGGAGCTTGCCGGGATTCACTAAGGTTGTGCGCTCGATATCCACTAGGTGTCGCTGCTGCGCCGAGGTCCGGTGGCGTTCACCATCCTCTTCCTGGTGCATGTAAGTGCGTGTGAAGCAACACATTTTTTTTTTAAAATACCGCGGTTTTTCCAAATCCGTTGGGTTTTCAGACGACCACGCCCCCAATTTCCGTTGCGTGAAACCCAGCGCCGATGCGACACAATCCGATCGTGTGCGCCAAAAACCCGGGGCAAAACAGCGCAAATCGGTAATTTTCGGGAAACCCACAAGCGGTTTTCGGGAAACCCACAAGCGGTTCGAGCCCTTAGTAAATGAGCCCAACTATGTGCATGATGCCTTGATGGAAGTGAGCTGTTTCCTTCCTCAGACATTACAATTGTAAAACATTGTTACCCTTTTGCTCAGTGTATTTATAGTATCTCACACAAATAAGTGCACCCCTAACATGTCTGGAAATATTTTATTTGACACTGATATACAATGTAGATTATTCAGTGTACAGCTGTTATACCAGAAAAAATTTGATGGGTTCTTAAAATAATTCAATACAGCTATATTATTAGCCATGTCTAATCCCCTGTTAACAAAAATGATTATATCCTTATGCAAAAAAGGCCAAATTACACCCAAAGTGTCAATATTTTGACACCATTATTTTCCAGCACTTCCTTGACCCTCTTAGGCATGAAGTTCAGTAGAGCTTCACAGTCGTAGCTGCTACTCCCTTGGTGCTGCGCCCATAAAGTCTATGTTTATGTATTACCAGTAAGTGCCGCCGGTCCTTCTCTATTAAGATTGGAGACTACAAAGAGAATTGTATTTATATTATTTAATGTTACAAAATAGAAAATACTTTAAAACTGGACAAGTTTTTTTTACATTTTTATGGAGGTACCTTACTTGGAAAACCTCCTCTGATGGTGCAGTATCTTCTTTATATGGTTTGGTTGTATTGATTGACCTTCATAGGGTCTGGGGACATTGTTACTGTAATTTTAAAATAATGAGCACTTACCTCTCAGTTGTGGAGGAAGCTGATGTCCGTGTTTATCCAGGATTTTGAAGTCATCTAATAAGAAGTGACAGATGTGTAGGATTATCTACTACTTATTATAGTACAAGAAGAAACAATATACAATTATATAATATTATAGAACAGTCCCCGAGAGAAGCTCCTACTACTATAGTGCACAGGTAAGTCGTCGTAGTCAATAAATAACACTTTGTAGGTAATATTGACCACAGATAAAATATGCACATTGAATAGTTCTATAATTTAACACCATTCTTCCATAATCCATTGCAATGATGTGTAGCTAAAGGAGTCCTTGTATTCTTTCACTGGAAGACCTGTAATAAAGTCAGTCCCCGACTTAAGGACACTCGACTTACAGATGACCTGTGACCTCTGGTGATGCTCTCTCGATGCTGATAATTTACCGATAACTTTACGGTGCCTACAATGAAGCTCTATTGTTAATTCTTGTTTTCATATCAACCGAAAATGTTTAAAATGGTTTTTCGGTTGATTCGGGTTAAAATGGTTGATTTTTGGTTTCAGGGACCAAAAAATGTATTTTTCTGGAATTACACTTATGAAATATACCTGCTCTGACTGACAAACAAACCCATAAAACCCGTCTTGTACGTAACCCTAGTACTGCCTGTATATATTACAATTATATGCTCAAACCAGTGCATATACAACACAGAAACCAGGCTCTGTACATATATACAGAACCAGAACCAAGCTCTTACATTCCCGCCCCCTTCATGATCACTCTCCTTTTTCTGTCCAAAAGGATCTTTAGGAAGATGAAATAAAAGAAGTTTTTACAAAAACGGTGAGTGTTACCATCTTTATCCAGAATTTAATCTGTTTGTATAAATAGAGAACCAGAACAATGCTCTGCACATAAAAACAGCAACAGAAACAGGTTCAGTAAATAAATGATGCAACAGAACCAATATCTGTACATAAATGCAGCACCGGAGCAACCTCCGCCAGCCACACGGAGAACAGTGATATCTGTACTTATCATCTATAGATATATATAACTCATGTCTAGATTGGCCCATCTTGTAGGCGTCTAGGGGGGGATATCAGCCTATTATGGCAGCTTTGAGATGCATAGACTTCTTTGAGTGTTTTGGAATGGTATTTTAATACATATAAATAAATGTTCTATATATTAATACTTTGTGATATACTTTTTTTCGGCTTTATTATAACACCAGCTCTTTAAAAGCTTTTTGATACTTATCCTCATACCTGCCCATTTACCTCCTTTCCTGCCTACCTACCCTTCCCCTCTCAGCCTCCTATCCCTTCCTCCTTTCTCTTGTTGCTCAGAAACAAAATGCCTACCTTACACATCAAAGGGTTAACATTGTATGGATGGAACATGGTGCCTCCGATACCCTCCCCACCCTCCACCCCCGTTTTTTCTGCTCACCTGGGCCTTCCCTTCCCCCTTCACTTTGATTGTCTAACACGTGAGCCTTCAATTCTATGGATGAAACAAAGACTTAACAAAGACTTTGTGCACATGTCTGCCCAACCGATCCGGTCTTTACGGTTAATCTGTTGACCCCCCCACTGACAGCAATGTTATGTGATCCTATTGGTCTCCATTCTCTTTTTTATGTACCTGTCATTCATTGCCGTCTGACCGGTTTGTAGTTCTCGACTGTACGCAAGATAACAATGTATGTTTGTTTTAAGCGTTATACATTGTTTGCCTTTATTGGAATCCCGGTCCAATAAGAACCTTGGAACCTTGTTTTGTGTCTTTCTTGCCACCGAACCAATGGCTTCCATAAATGTTACCACTGTAACCAATGTCAGAGGTCTAAACACCCCAGAATTCTAACCCTCTTAGTTCATACCATACCACCTATGAGAAAGTGGCTAGAGGTGCGGGCATTATTATATCCAAATAAGTGTCAGTCACTCACACGCTCACTTGGTCAGATCCAGAAGGTGCATAATAGTCAAAAGTAATATTGGTCAATTATCAGTTACACTGACTTCCATTTACGCACCAAACAAAAGACAGTGGGCTGAGAGAGACATCAAGCAAGATGCAAGATTTATCTGAAGGTATTAGAATTACAGGCGGTCCCCTACTTAAGGACACCCGACTTACAGATGACCCATAGTTACAGACGGACCCTTCTGATCTCTGGTGAAGCTTTCTGAATGCTTTCCTATAATCTCAGGCTGCAATGATTAGCTGTAAAGTGTCTGTTTGAAGCTTTATTGATAATCCATAGTCCCATTACAGCAAAAAATGTTTAAACTCCAATTGTCACTGGGGCAAAAAATTTTTTTGTCTGGATCTACAATTATAAAATATACAGTTTCGACTTACATACAAATTCATCTTAAGAACAAACCTCCGGAACCTATCCTGTACGTAACCCGGGGACTACCCGTATACAGGGGCGGACTGGGAATTTAAAATGGCCCTGGAAAAAACTGTAAAAGCGGCCCCATTTTATGGGCGGAGTCAAGACAAGTGGGTGTGGTCAGACAATATGGGTGGGGTCATAACCGACAAATTGTTGGTATATATAGAATAACACATTTAATCCTGCCTTCTTTATACAAAATAAAACTACTAAAATACGTTTTCCCATATACAAGCTAACTATCTATAATCCTGCCCCCTATGTACAAAAATAGAACTACCGTACTATAATACTGCCCACTATGTACAGGAATAGAACTACTATAATACTGCCCCCTAGCTACAAGAATATAACTACTATAATACTGCCCCCTATGTACAAGAATATAACTACTATAATACTGCCCCCAATGTACAAGAATATAACTACTATAATACTGCCCCCTATGTACAAGAATATAACTACTATAATACTGCCCCCTATGTACAAGAATATAACTACTATAATACTGCCCCCAATGTACAGGAATATAACTACTATAATACTGCCCCCAATGTACAAGAATATAACTACTATAATACTGCCCCCAATGTACAAGAATATAACTACTATAATACTGCCCCCTATGTACAGGAATATAACTACTATAATACTGCCCCCTATGTACAAGAATATAATTACTATAATACTGCCCCCTATGTAAAAGAATATAACTACTATAATACTGCCCCCTATGTACAGGAATATAACTACTATAATACTGCCCCCTATGTACAAGAATATAACTACTATAATACTGCCCCCTATGTACAAGAATATAACTACTATAATACTGCCCCTATGTATAAGAATATAACTACTATAATACTATCCCCTATGTATAAGAATATAACTACTATAATACTGCCCCCTATGTACAGGAATATAACTACTATAATACTGCCCCCTATGTATAAGAATATAACTACTATAATACTGCCCCCTATGTACAGGAATATAACTACTATAATACTGCCCCCAATGTACAAGAATATAACTACTATAATACTGCCCCCTATGTACAAGAATATAACTACTATAATACTGCCCCTATGTACAAGAATATAACTGCTATAATACTGCCCCCTATGTACAAGACTATAACTACTATAATACTGCCCCTATGTACAGGAATATAACTACTATAATACTGCCCCCTATGTACAAGAATATAACTACTATAATACTGCCCCCTATGTACAAGAATATAACTCCTATAATACTGCCCCCTATGTACAGGAATATAATTGCAAAAAAACTGCCTCCTATGTACAGGAATATAACTACTATAATACTGCCCCCTATGTACAAGAATATAACTACTATAACACTGCCCCCTATGTATAAGAATATAACTACTATAATACTGCCCCCTATGTACAGGAATATAACTACTATAATACTGCCCCCTATGTACAAGAATATAACTACTATAATACTGCCCCCTATGTACAGGAATATAACTACTATAATACTGCCCCCTATGTACAGGAATATAACTACTATAATACTGCCCCCTATGTACAAGAATATAACTACTATAATACTGCCCCCTATGTACAAGAATATAACTACTATAATACTGCCCCCTATGTACAAGAATATAACTACTATAATACCGCCCCCTATGTACAAGAATATAACTACTATAATACTGCCCCCTATGTACAAGAATATAACTACTATAATACTGCCCCCTATGTACAAGAATATAACTACTATAATACTGCCCCCTATGTACAAGAATATAACTACAGGCGGTCCCCTACTTAAGGACACCCGACTTACAGACAACCCATAGTTACAGACGGACCCCTCTGCCCACTGTGACCTCTGGTGAAGCTCTCTGGATGCTTTAAAATAGTCCCAGATTGCAATAATCAGCTTAAAATTGTCTGCAATGAAGCTTTATTGATAATTCTTGGTCAATTACAGCAAAAAAATTTGAAACTCCAATTGTCACTGGGGCAAAAAAAAAAAATTGTCGGGAACTACAATTATAAAGTATACAGTTTCGACTTACATACAAATTCAACTTAAGAACAAACCTACAGTCCCTATCTTGTATGTAACCCGGGGACTGCCTGTACTATAATACTGCCCCCTATGTACAAGAATATAACTACTATAATACTGCCCCCTATGTACAAGAATATAACTACTATAATACCACCCCCTATGTACAAGAATATAACTACTATAATACTGCCCCCTATGTACAAGAATATAACTACTATAATACTGCCCCCTATGTACAAGAATATAACTACTATAATACTGCCCCCTATGTAGAGGAATATAACTACTATAATACTGCCCCCTATGTACAGGAATATAACTACTATAATACTGCCCCCTATGTACAAGAATATAACTATTATAATACTGCCCCCTATGTACAGGAATATAACTACTATAATACTGCCCCCTATGTACAGGAATATAACTACTATAATACTGCCCCCTATGTACAAGAATATAACTACTATAATACTGCCCCCTATGTACAGGAATATAACTCCTATAATACTGCCCCCCTATGTACAAGAATATAACTACTATAATACTGCTCCCTATGTACAAGAATATAACTACTATAATACTGCCCCCTATGTACAAGAATATAACTACTATAATACTGCCCCCTATGTACAAGAATATAACTACTATAATACTGCCCCCTATGTACAGGAATATAACTACTATAATACTGCCCCCTATGTACAGGGATATAACTACTATAATACTGCCCCCTATGTACAAGAATATAACTACTATAATACTGCCCCCTATGTACAGGGATATAACTACTATAATACTGCCCCCTATGTACAAGAATATAACTACTATAATACTGCCCCCTATGTACAGGAATATAACTCCTATAATACTGCCCCCTATGTACAGGAATATAATTGCAAAAAAACTGCCTCCTATGTACATGAGCACCTTACATAGAGGGGATGGCAGCAGTCCTGTGTAAGAAAACAAAGGTGGTCAGGCTGCAGCAGGCCATCGTAAAATATGGACCTATGGGGTGCAGCAGACCTGTGTAATTAATCCACATGGCTGCTGCACCCCATGGCAGCATATTATATGCAGGAATGCTGCGCCAGGCCTCCCTATCTTTCCTTCCACAGGACTTCTGTTTCTACCTCGTGTAAAGCAGAAAGTGTCACACTTTGTACAGGATTGTCAGAAGTGACATTTAGCTACTCACAGGTGATGATCATCTCCATCAGGTATAAAAGTGCACTGATTCTCCAGGCCTTCACTTGTCGATAAAGAATTCACGCTCACGTTTAGTTGCTTCCTTGCAGCTCCTCTGTGAGCCTAAAGACACTACAGTCACTTACACTATAGTGTCACCTGAATAACACTGTGCTCCTAAGCAATATAATATATACCCCTCACACCACAACTGACCACACGGTGCCCCCACATATATCATATATACCCCTCACACCACAACTGACCACACTGTGCCCCCACATATATCATATATACCCCTCACACCACAACTGACCACACTGTGCCCCCACATATATCATATATACCCCTCACACCACAACTGACCACACTGTGCCCCCACATATATCATATATACCCCTCACACCACAACTGACCACACTGTGCCCCCACATATATCATATATACCCCTCACACCACAACTGACCACACTGTGCCCCCACATATATCATAGACACCCCTCACACCACAACTGTACACACTGTGTCCCCACATATATCATATATACCCCTCACACCACAACTGACCACACTGTGCCCCCACATATATCATATATACCCCTCACACCACAACTGACCACACTGTGCCCTAGGATAAATTATGTGTGTACTAAAATAATAATATTTACATTGCCACTTATAATTTACTATAAAACATACATATGTTAAATCCACATATACTGCCGTACTGTCGCATTGCAGTATATGGTAGGACCAATCCAGGGGTATGAAAAAGAAAAAAAAAAAAAATTATAAAAAAGCTAAATATTTAAATCACCCACTTTCCCTAGAACTGATATGAAAATAAACAGTAAAAATCATAAACATGTAAGGTATCCCCGCAAAATGTCCTTTCTATCAAAATATAATAACGCTTATTCTCGGTGTTGAACCCAGTAATGCAAGTGATCAAAGGCCGTACAGATTTCAAAAAGGTAGCAAAGAAAACATCAGCTCATCCCGCAAAAATTCACACCTTTACACAGTCCCGTACACCCAGAGGTATCACTAAGATATTTCTAGAAGAGTAATATTACTCCTCTTACTACTTTTGAGGAGTATATAATTTTCAGTAATACAAGTATATACCGTAACTCATGGCGGTACAGAATGTTGATAGACGCTATTTATATAATCATGTGTCAGTGTCTTCTGTGTTTAAATTGAGGCAGTTGTAGTGATGTTACATTATGCATTGCCCAGACTGGAGCCACCAACCCCCCCCCCCCCCCCAACCAGACTGCGACTGCAGCCACCGAAACCTCCCACCACCAACCTGTGGCTGCAGCCACCGAAACCTCCCACCACCAACCTGTGGCTGCAGCCACCAAAACCTCCCACCACCAACCTGTGGCTGCAGCCACCAAAACCTCCCACCACCAAACTGTGGCTAACGCCACTGACACCAAACACCAAGACTGCAGCCGACGCCGCCGAGCCCCAGTGGCCAGACTGCAGCTGATACTGCACATCCATGATGGTTGCTTTGTAAAAAGCTTTTTTTTTTTTTTAAAGAAATTTTATTTCATTTTTTTTTTGTTTGTGTGTGTGTGTGTGGGGGGGGGGGGGGGGGGCATTTTTTCATTATTTTATTAATTGAATTTGCATCTTTGTCATTTTTTGCCACCTGTGCACCCTCCAGACATGCAGCCCCACGTAACACACACCTCATGCCACCTCAGCACCCGCCAGACATGCAGCCCCACGTAACACACACCTCATGCCACCTCAGCACACGCCAGACATGCAGCCCCAAGTAACACACACCTCATGGCACCTGAGCACCCGCCAGACATGCAGCCCCACGTAACACACACCTCATGCCACCTGAGCACCCGCCAGACATGCAACCCCACGTAACACACACCTCATGCCACCTCAGCACCCGCCAGACATGCAGCCCCACGTAACACACACCTCATGCCACCTCAGCACCCGCCAGACATGCAGCCCCAAGTAACACACACCTCATGCCACCTCAGCACCCGCCAGACATGCAGCCCCACGTAACACACACCTCATGGCACCTGAGCACCCGCCAGACATGCAGCCCCACGTAACACACACCTCATGCCACCTGAGCACCCGCCAGACATGCAGCCCCACGTAACACACACCTCATGCCACCTCAGCACCCGCCAGACATGCAGCCCCACGTAACACACACCTCATGCCACCTCAGCACCCGCCAGACATGCAGCCCCACGTAACACACACCTCATGCCACCTCAGCACCCGCCAGACATGCAGCCCCAAGTAACACACACCTCATGCCACCTCAGCACCCGCCAGACATGCAGCCCCACGTAACACACACCTCATGCCACCTCAGCACCCGCCAGACATGCAGCCCCACGTAACACACACCTCATGCCACCTCAGCACCCGCCAGACATGCAGCCCCACGTAACACACACCTCATGCCACCTCAGCACCCGCCAGACATGCAGCCCCACGTAACACACACCTCATGCCACCTCAGCACCCGCCAGACATGCAGCCCCACGTAACACACACCTCATGCCACCTCAGCCCCTGCCAGACATGCAGTCCCATGTAAGATACAGGTGTTCCCTGACCTTACTACAGCCATCCTATCTCCTCCTGTGAAGCCCCCTCACCTCCATACACATGTTTGCTCACAGTCCCCCTACCAGTTCTTCTTGCAGGCAGCCATTACAGCTCCACTTCCTGCACTGTGAGGAGACTGTGTATAAAGCCACGCCCCTTTCCCGGAGGCTCCGCCCCCTCCGGTGACATCACTGCTGCACGGAGCAGCTCCCGTAGGATACAGTGTGAGCTGAGCGGTGCCGGCCTGCGCGCTGTACACCTTACCTGTGCGCTCCGGACACTCAGCTCACAGGCAGCGGCGCTTCACTGCCGCTGTGTGTCACTAGTACCCGCATCAATTATAAGATGTGGGTACTATTGATTAAAGTTGTAGGAAGTTGTAGGGGGAGAGGAGACCGGCCCCAGATAGAGGAGATCGGCCCTGTCCAGCCAGAAACCGACCGGCCCACCGGGAGAATTCCCGGTCAGTACAATGGCCAGTCCGCCCCTGCCCGTATAGGAGGAGACTGAAGTCTTAGCTCTTTACCCCTCTTTTTAGTGCTACAGGGACCTCCATTCACTCAAAAAAATCCTTTGGTTCTATATACAGAAAACTAAGGGACATTGGAGTTGTAAGGGACTTGGATCATTCTCAAGTCTCCGCCTCATTATGTCTCTTCGACATCCCCAGTAGGATCCACAGTAACCATTTCCAATTTTTTCCAATAAAATCTCTACCTAGAAAACAACCCAAAAGACACCTCTCGCTCCATCACTTGTGAAACACCCAAAGGGTTTATAGGGGGGAACTTATACCCTTTTATTTAGGACTACCCAAGCAATTCATAGTTGTGATGATGACCCTTTACCAAAACCCGAGTGCTAGAATTAGGGTAAATGGAATCCTCTCCAACTCATTTAAAATGTCTAATGGAAAGCATCAGGGTTGTCCCCTCTCTCTACCCTCTTCATCCTGGTCATGGAGACACTACTCCAAGCCATCAGACTTCACCCCAATATCAATGGTTTTACAGCCGGTAAGGACCACCATTTGACTGCAGCCTCTTCTGACCATCTTTTACTGCTCCTCACCACCCTCAACGCATTCCCTCACGACGTCCGGTGTGGAATAGTTGTTGCGGCGGCAGTGTATTCCTGGTACCAGGAAAGGTCCTGTGATTGGAAGAAAAAGAGGTGTGCCATTTTTGGACTTTATGATTGGGTAATCACATTAGGGTTTTTACCTATGAAATCCCATAGAAAGTAGGTGTGTTTGTGATTGGACAGAACAAAGTATATCACCTTCTTGTTAGGTTAATACAATTTAGTTTTTTTTATACTAAAAACTCTATAGGAAGTAGGCAAACTTATGGTTGGAATAACAGTGCGCCATTTTAAAACTTATGATTGGTCATCAAACACTTTTACTTATAAAATCTCATGGGAAGTAGGCACCTCCATGACTGGATGGAATGGGGGAGGGGGGCATGATCTTTATGATTGGTCAATGGAATCATGCCTGTTTATGTTGTAAACCCTGTAGAGTTACGCATTGGAGAAAAAAATCTGTGAGAATTTTTTGGACCTTGTGACTGGTCATTCTTATTTATTTATCTATTTTTTACATCAGAAATCCCTTAGGATGAGTGACTACAAGAGAACAGACAAACTTCACAGAATCTCTCACCACAGACAGAGAAACAAGCTACTAGAAAGTATAGATGTTCCTACAGAACAGAGTCAGGGATAAGCTGCAGGTACAACAATCCCCAGCAAATACTGAATGACAAAACCAGCCGTAAATGGAGCCCGGCCCCTCCTGATAGGATAATACAAATTACCACAGCTGAGACCTAGAAACCCCAGCAGATAATGCAGCAACAAAAAGACAGGTATAAAAAAATCAGTCCACATAGCATAGGGGTAGAGAACCCACGAAAAAGGCCAAATGTCAACGGTTCAAATCCTGACAAAAATAGAGAACCTCCTATTCCCGTTTCCCAACTGCTCAGCTCCTATAAAGCTCACTCCCCCTAATTCAGGTTTTTGATGTTTTGGACACTGTCAGAAGACATCTTGCCTCAGTATCTGCAAAATTCCCTCTCCGATATGACATTGGAGACTGGAAGAGAGAAGAATAAGAGCATAGCGGGGCTAGTACTGGCCACTGTTGCCATCTCCCTGTCCAGAAGTCCCCGGGGTCCGACAACAAGTGGCCAGTCTGGTTGTTGAGTCCGGTGGACCGGGCTCTTGGACTTGTCTGAACCTATCATGGGACACTTTGAAAAATTTGTACGATGTGAGACGGTCTGGCTTAACTGTGCGCTGTCTAATTTTATGACGCTCGGGATAAATAAGTCCCATTGGCTTTTATGTGATGATGGTGTTAAGAAAAGAAATCCAGCGTAATCATTCACAGATGTATCTATAAGGGAATAGTATAGGCGAGATATCCGGCCAACATTACCCCCTGTTTACATAAACTTATTTACAAAATATTCAGCAGTCATATCATAGTAATAACTCCTAGGTACTTACCATCACTGGGATGCCTGTCACTCATTGCTGAGCCGCAAATATACTAAATTCACTGAAAAAAAAAAAATTACATTAAGAAGCAAAAATACAATTTTATCTCAATCTCTGGGATATGTTCTGGATTTGTTGATGTGTCTGACTGCGGAATAACTTCAGTGTTTAGAGTCTGATGATGGAAAAATAAGTTCTTTAGTTTACAATCAGGTCCATAGACCTGAAGACATGGAAGGGTCACTTCCATCATTTTAGAAGAAACCAAATCCTAATGGAGAAACAGGGGCCAGTGGTGACTGATGTTACATACTGTACAAGGTTTACTATTCATATGATGATACCAATATTATGTATATAGGATGTAAATCTAGTGCGTAAGATAATACCTCATTTAGATTGTGAGACGCGAAAGCAAATAATTTCTGTTTTATCTTCCATTTCCCCCCAAAAAATAATACGTGAACAATAAATTAATAAAACTGTGAATGAAATGTATCCTAATATACTGTAGTCTGGATACTGGATAAGGGTGGTTTGGTCACCAAGCATGAGAACAGCAGAAGCTGTGACAGTTCAAGGTAGGAGGATGGACTATTGGCTACTAAGTGGGGCAGGAACTATGACTTTGGCTACTCTACGGGGTGCTGTGACTGTTGGCTGCTGTGAGGCTGCTTGACTATAGGATACTATGGGGAGCTTTGACAATTGGCTACAATGTGCACCAAACACTGTAACTATTTGTGGCTGTGAACATCCTGGGGGGGGGGGGTCTAGTGGTACTCTGTTCAAGGGCCCTTATTCCAGAGCCCTATATGAGAAAAACAAATCTATACTCACCTTTTGGCTTCTTCTCCCAAGCCCCGCGGGTTTATCTTCTGCTCTTCTGGCCCAGGCGCATCACTATGATGTGGCGGTGTCGCGACCATGTGATGTATGCGCTGCGTGGGCCCTTGATCTATGACGTCACGCATCACTGCGACAGTTGCTTCTATGGGAGAATTGTGACTATTGATTACTGTGTGAGCACTGTGACTATTGACTACTTTGGGGGCACTGTGATTATTGATACTGTGGGGGTAATGTGACTATTGATACTGTGGAGGCACTGTGACTATTGACTACTGTGGGGGCACTGTGGCTATTGATACTGTGGGGGTAATATGATTATTGATACTGTGGAGGCACTGTGACTATTGACTACTGTGGGGGCACTGTGACTATTGACTACTGTGGGGGCACTGTGACTATTGATACTGTGGAGGCACTGTGACTATTGACTACTGTGTGAGCACTATGACTATTGACTACTGTGGGGGCACTGTGACTATTGATACTGTGGAGGCACTGTGACTATTGACTACTGTGGGGGCACTGTGACTATTGATACTGTGGGGGCACTGTGACTATTGGTTACTGTCGGGGCACTGTGACTATTGAGTAATGTGGGGGTAATGTGACTATTGATGCTGTGGAGGCACTGTGACTATTGGTTACTGGGGGGCACTGTGACTATTGATACTGTGAGGGTAATGTGACTATTAACTACTGTGGGGGTAATGTGACTATTGATACTGTGGAGGCACTGTGACTATTGACTACTGTGGGGGCACTGTGACTATTGATACTGTGGGGGCACTGTGACTATTGATACTGTGGAGGCACTGTGACTATTGACTACTGTGGGGGCACTGTGACTATTGATACTGTGGGGGCACTGTGACTATTGGTTACTGTCGGGGCACTGTGACTATTGAGTACTGTGGGGGTAATGTGACTATTGATACTGTGGAGGCACTGTGACTATTGGTTACTGGGGGGCACTGTGACTATTGATACTGTGAGGGTAATGTGACTATTAACTACTGTGGGGGTAATGTGACTATTGATACTGTGGGGGCGCTGTGGCTATTGATACTGTGGAGGTACTGTGACTATTGACTACTGTGGAGGCACTTTGACTATTGGTTACTGTCGGGGCACTGTGACTATTGACTACTGTGGCGGTAATGTGACTTTTGATACTGTGGAGGCACTGTGACTATTGGTTACTGGGGGGCACTGTGACTATTGATACTGTGGGGGCACTGTGACTATTGATACTGTGGAGGCACTGTGACTATTGGTTACTGGGGGACACTGTGACTATTGATACTGTGGGGGTAATGTGACTATTGACTACTGTGGGGGCACTGTGACTATTGGATACTGTGGAGGCATTCTTATGATTGGGTATTGTGGGGGCACGGTAACTATTGGCTATAATGGGGGCAGGAACTGTGACTATAGGCTGCTAACCCATAATTACATCACTACTGACAGTAAATTATGTCACTGCTTATTTCCTCCATCCCTGCAAAATGACCTCATTATTGATACACTGTTGACCCATCAATACAGAAGTTATAATCAATCATTAAAAACTGCCTAAAAAGTAACAATTGTGATAAAGTTCCTTAAAGAATCAGTAAATGTCTACAGACATCCTGCATCCAGAGGAGAGAGGGGATTGCTGTTGGTCAGTGTATCAGGCCACAGTAACCCTGTCCTAAACCTGGGTATGGTTTGGCCACAGTATACCACGGGGTGTGACTGCTATGGGCATGAAAGGAGAGAACCTCATGCTGTGGCCACCATCTTGAATTGACCTCAACACTGCAGAGAACATTGGAGAATCATCCAGCAAAAGATCTATGAGGGGGGAGGGGGCATTCACATCCGAACAGCAGCTCTGGGGGCGATTCTGACATCACGCCAAGAAATTCAAGCAGAAACTCACAAGTTCAATGGATGCAAAAATTGTGCAGGAGACATCACAGAAGGTTCCTGTGTTACATGTAACTTGGCCTGTTGGGATGTTTTGGAGTGAAATCGCTTTTGATATCAGTGAATGTGACCTCCTAAAGCTGCAAATTCAACAAATGACCATTTTCAGTTCTTTACAACCTATAAAATGTTTGGAAACTCTGCTGTGCAGGATAATATGGACCTGGGCATTCGATTTATTTTTTTAATTTTGAAGAATATCCGGTTATCATTGGGAGGTTTGTTCAATAAAATTCGATTTATACTCTTAACGGGTGATGACTTTTATTATTCTGATTGTCATTTGTATCGACCATTTAGGAAAATCAGAGATAAATATCATTTGCAGAATATTTGGGATATTTCTTAACATTTTTATACATATACTATACACCCATCTAATGTGAAAGCCAGGTATAGTGTACCCTAAGGCAGTGATGGCAAACCTTTTAGCGACCGAGTGCCAAAACTGCAACCCCAAACCCTCATTTATCGCGAGGTGCCACCCAAAAATTAAAGCAGTAACTTATTGCTCCCTGTTCTTCAACAATGTTCAGTCATAGCGGCCTCCTGACGACACCAACATAGTAGAAAGCAGGGAAAATTTGCTTCATTGTAGCTTCTTTCCAGTGTCCCTCTGTACACAGAAAATTGTGGGGCCAGTAGAAGGTCTTCCAAAGAAATTAGGCCCCGTCTCCCTCTTCCTCAGTAGCCAAGTAAGTCACTTTAAAATATCACTAAAAGCTGCATATTTGCTTCCCAGTTGCTTGGAACTGCAGGAAGATTCTTTGAGTCCTGTCTGGTGTGCTGGGGGGGATGGCCCGGGTGCCCACAGAAAGGGCTCGAGTGCCGCCTCTGGCACCCGTGCCATAGGTTCGCCACCACTGCCCTAAGGGATAAACTCTATTCTTGGGTGTGTAAAAAAGCCTAGGCCGGACTATATCCCTCTTGGCCATGATGTTATCACTTCGCTGGTTTTCTCAGGGGGTGTGACTAGGAGAGGCAGGGTTAAAAACATAACTATTAGACTCATATAGACACACACATTTATAGACCTATAGACATAAACATATAGAGGCACATTTACTTACCCGGTCCTGTCGTGATCCCCGAGGTGCATTGTCTAACGAGGATTAAGTCCGACGCAAGTCACTAAGATCGTGCGCCCGATATCCTGCATGTGTTGCTTCCCCGCTCAGGTCCCCGGAGTTCACCTTCTTCTTCCCGGTGTATGTGAGTGCATGTCTTGCGACAAAATTAGAATTTTAAATCCTGCACTTAGTCCGAATCAGTCCAATTGTCTGACGGCCACGCCCCCAATTTGTGTAGCATGAAAGTCGGCGCCGAAGCGCCAAAATCCGATTGTGTGCGCCAAAAACCCAGTGAATTGCTGCGCGAAAGGGAAATAGTCGGCAAACCCGATGGAAATGCGCTGTGCGGACCCTTAGTAAATGTGCCCCATAGTTCTTCACGCACACACATTTATACACTTGCACACAGAAATGCACACATATAGAGCATATAGCAGGTGGTTGTATCCAAGGGCAATTATCTTGTTTTTAATGGACAACATGGTCACATTTATATGCAATTATCTTCACACAGGTAACATTTTTTAATAACACTCAATAAAAAAAGGTATATATATGTCCGAAGAATTAAACTAAATGGGGCAAATTTACCTACCCGGTCCTGTCGCGATCCCCGATCCGGACGGTCCGGCGAAGATGAAGTCCGGCGCGATTCACGTAGGTTGTGCGCCCGATTTCCTGCATCTGTCGCTTCACCGATGAGGTCCGCCGGAGTTCACCTTCGTCTTCCCGGTGCTTGTAAGTGCGTGTCTTGCGACACAATTCGAATTTTAAATCCCACATGTAGTCCGATTTGCGTCTCATGAAAATCGGCACAAAATCCGATTGTGTGTGCCAAAAACCCCTGTTAAATGGAAACCCCTGTTAAACGGAAACTCCCGTTAAACGGAAATCACCTGGAAACCCGACGAAAATGCCGGGACCCTTGTGTTTGTAAATGAGCCCCAATGTGTTTGTCCAAATAAGAAAAGACAATCTACAGAAAATCATAATACACACATCTGCTGCTGCAGAACCTTGTAATATGAAAGTGCAGAACATCACCATACACACCTCAGCTGCTCCAGAACATCACACAACACACTTTAGCTGCTGAACATCAGAATATACTCAGAATGTACTCAGAACATCACAATGTAGCTGCTGTGAAACTTCATAATACACACGTCAGCTGCTGCAGAACATCAATACACAATAAATACACATACATACCTGAAGACATATGCACACACAGACACTTAGAGACACATAAACACATATATATACAAATATGCATGTACACACATAAATATGTACACATACATTCAGGGGAAAGATATTGAAGGGAGACAGCCATGGCCCCCCTCCCTGCAGGCCCAGTCACGGCACCCACCAAACTGATTACATATCAGCCCCTGTAGTATATAGCCAGCAAGCCCCCTGTAGTATATAGCCAGCAAGCCCCCTGTAGTATATAGCCTGCCAGCCCCCTGAAGTATATAGCTTGCCAGCCCCCTGTAGTATATAGGTTACCAGCCCCTGTAGTATATAGCCAGCCAGCCAGCCCCCTGTAGTATATAGCCTGCCATCCCCTGTAGTATATAGCCTGCCAGCCCCTTGTAGTATATAGCCAGCCCCTGTAGTATATAGCCTGCCAGCCCCCAGTAGTATATAGCCAGCCAGCCCCCTGTAGTATATAGCCACCCAGCCCCCTGTAGTATATAGCCTGCCAAACCCTGTAGTATATAGCCAGCCCCCTGTAGTATATAGCCTGCCATCCCCTGTAGTATATAGCCTACCCCCTGTAGTATATAGCCAGCCATCCCCTGTAGTATATAGCCTACCCCTGTAGTATATAGCCTGCCAGCCCCCTGTAGTATATAGCCTGCCATCCCGTGTAGTATATAGCCTACCCCTGTAGTATATAGCCTGCCAGCCCCCTGTAGACATCATAGTGTGTGTCAATGCCGGCACACATAGTAGAATGTCAGTAAGCGGCTGACATCACGATGCCTGCGACGGGCCGGGATACGGAGCTGATGCCGAGGCTTATACTCGAGGATATATGTTACATTCCCCCCTAGGGAATTTACCCCCCTATGGTCTCTTACACACAAACATTTTTTTCACATCTTTGCTCCAGTGATTTTCACTAATGTCTCACTGGGTTGTTTAAAAGTGCATTTTCACAATTCATTTTTTTTTTCACTTATCCAATATCGTTAGGGGGGAAAAAAACATCCGGCTCTAAAATGTTTTCGAATGACCATTGATAAGTGGAAAACATTCCATCTGTTTCTTATCACATTGTCACTACAATCACAGAGCTCCCTATACAAACATACAAGAGACTGAACGCCCCGGGGAGGGGACAGGACGCAGGCGAATGCCGGGACTATGACTTATGAGTTGTGTTACTGCTCTGTTACTATGTATATACACAAAGAGAATGTGCAGCAATATATATATATATACGGTATATATATAGAAGTGTATCCTCGTGTGTAACATGATCCGTGCACAGTATTAGTGATTTAGTGATGTATGAAGTATAAAACATACCCAGGGCAGTAAAGATTATTCCCTCCACTTCTCCCGACTGAGGAGGACACCTGTGAGCATGCTGGACAGCGCTGCACTGTGTGCTATATGTGGCGACCCTGTAACCTTGACAATGGGAGCGTCAGAAAGGGAAACCAGAAGACGTACGGTGGACACAAACAGGTCAGGTAAGTCCAGCTGTAGCACTGGATAACATGACTGGCTCAACCTGTTAGCCCAAAGCGAGTGTGGTGTAAGGGAATAGAAGGAACCACCTATTTTCTGTGATAAGGAAATGAGTTATCTCACCTTAAAGGGAACCTGTCATCAGGAACAGGCACAATAAACCTTACTCACCCCGCACTGATGAAAAGTGCAGCACAGGCTCTCCAGCTTAAATCTGACTCCTACCTTTAGTAATTTCATTACACAAAGTCTTTATGTTTTTGTCTATGCTGGCTCTATCCAGTGGTGTGTGGCTCCACCCACCACCAGGTGGCCACGCCCCTCACCATACAGTGAGAGGGACAGTATTTTGGTAAGGACAGGAAGTGGACAGGAAGAGGACTTTCTGTCTGCTCGGGACAAGATTTGAAGAGGCACTGAGCTGTCAATCAAAAGACAGAGGCGTGGTTTACTGGCAGCCTGGAAAAAAAGATGACTCTTCTGTTCAGAATATGATGCTTGTATATGTAATGACTATTGTTGCCAGAGAATATTACGTTATTCTACCTGGTTCAGAAAAGTGTGATCACTGAGGATAGCGGACACAAATACCTAATGCAGAAGTCCTGTTCTCTTTTATAAATGGATCATAAAAGTCTTGGTGTGGGTGAATAGCGTCCAATAATACGTTGTTTGTACCGGTGCAGTCGCGGTATTGTTTGGTGTTGCAGGTCTTTTAAAATGAGGAAATCAGGAATTTAGGGACAGGGACGTGGCTGTGGTACCGCTGGTGCTACAGGGAGAGGACATGTTTTGTCTTTGCATGCTCCATGTTTGTTGCTGCCAGAAGGTGCCAGGGCATGTGGGGTGTACTGGTAGGCCCCAATAGGTCACATGAAGTTGAGGCATTGGACAATTACACGGCAGCTGTGGACTGGGGTCGAGGAGCAGACAGATGAGTGGTTGCTACTGCTAAACCTCAACTCTGGCAAGGAGGTGTACGACAGTGGCTGGAACCTTGGAGCATCTTTGGGCCGAGTCAATTTGACGCACGTCTTGTGTATTGCACATGTGCTCAACTTGGTGGTACAAAGGTTCCTGGCCACCTATACAGCCCTGCCACAGCTGCTGCTTGAATTGCGCGGCGTGCGTTCCCATTTTCGGCTTCAGATCTTATTGCTTGCCTATCCACACTGCAGAGGAACTTTGGCCTGCCCGGCCACTGCCTCATTTGCGATGTACCAACTGGGTGGAAAATAGCAGCACGAGGAGGAAGTCACCAAGACAGCACAGGAAATTCATATTTTTCAACTCACGATTAATGGAAATTTGCAAAAGTGTTTCAATTCCATTGAATAGAACTTTAAATTAAAAAAAAGATTAAATTCTGGATTAATGAAAATTCCATATTCCAAAATGTTTAAATTTCAGATTTATTTTTAACTTCAAATTCAAATTTTTCAATTTCCAATGAATGGAATTTTGAACTAAAAATTGTTTCAATTCTGGTTTAATGGAAATTCAAATTCAAAACGGTCTTATCCTCGACAGTCAAAAATGAAGGGACATTTGTTTCTAGTTACAAAAGTTTTTTCTACCAAAGTCCCCGTCAACCATTCTGGTCTATTTTTTAGTCTATTGGTCTGAATGAAGGTTTATACATTTTCATCATTTTGCTTATGTTAGGTTCCCATCATTTCTGTTTGTCCGGGATTAAACCATTTTGGTCTATTTTCTTGTCTTTTAACTAAGGAATTTTCCCTTTCTTAAAGTTAGGGGCATTGTAGATCATTAAATTACATCTACTAGACACATATCAGATCTTTTAGGCAACAAGGAACTGCTGTATATGACATGTTATAGGTGACGTAGATGACTTGTGTCACTGCTGGGATTGTATTTGGCAGGTGATAGAACCGCTTAGAATTCACATCATAAAGTTCAATCTGAGAGAATCTTATTCCCCATAGTCGGGGATCCTCATGTGTTATGCACACTGTATGCGGCTTTCATATGTCTTGCACTGAGGAGAAGCTTCCAGACTCTGCCATAAAGCCCCGACTGCTGGAGGCCGCAGTGATAGGTGACTCCCATCTGCCTACTACATCTCCGGAGCTCAGGGATCTTGGGGTCTTCTTTATTTCTCTCACCAAAGCTCTTCTCCCACGATTGCTTAGTTTAGCTAGACGGCCAGGTCGAGGAAGAGTTGTGGTTGTCCCAGATGTCTTCTATTTAAGGATTATGGAGGCCACTGTGCTCTTAGGAACCTTGAGTGTTGCATGAATTCCTTTGTAACCATGGACAGATCTGTGCCTTGCCACAATTCTGTTTCTGAGCTTTTTGGGGGGTTTATTATACCTCATGATTCTCATGTGGTCTGACATGCACTGTGAGCTGTGGGCTGTGAGGTATGTGATTTTTCTAATAAGGGCCAATCAGGTTTAATAAATTTGCTAAACATGTTTAATTAAACACAACTGGACTCCAATGAAGGATTAGAATCATCTCAAGTAGGATCAGAAGGAAATGGACAGAATAGGAGTTCAATTTGAGTGTCACAGCAAAGGGGTTATCCGGGTTTAAGAAGTTACTCAGGGCCGGGCTGGGGCGAGCAATTTAAAAATAATAAACATGTACTTACCTCCTCTGGCGCCGCTGATGTCCCGTGACACGGTCCGTAGGATCTGTGCCCCTGTTTGTTTATAGGGGCACAGTGGCCACACACATGGAGCTTCTGCCCAACGCAGGGACCAGCCCCACCCATCCGTCCCTATCTCTCAGCATTAGCACTGGGGGAGGGCCCCGGCCCGTCTCTAAATTATTCTTAAACTTGGATAGTTCCAACATGTGATATTTCAGTTTTTCTTGTTTAATAAATCAGCAAAAATATCTATATTTCAGTTTTTTTCATGACAGGGTGCACATTAATGTACAAAGAGTGTACATTAATGAACAAAAAAAAAAGTTTGATCTTACCAATTGGCTGCAATGAAACAAAGAGTTAAAAATTTTAAGGGGTCTGAATACTTCCCATACCCACTGTACACACACACACACTCAAATACATTATATACAGACCACACACACATACAGTATAATTACACCCAATACACACCCAATACTCCAGATGCCGGGCCCCTTTGACACTGCAGGCCCCATAGCAGCTACCTAGGCTGCCACCCCTGTAGTTATGCCCCTGCAGTGTATTGTAGGTGATTGTGAACTGGTTGGTTTTCAGGTTATGTGTGAAGGTTTGGAAGGTGAGGGACAACCTGACACATCAGAAGCTGAAGGTCCAGTGCAGAACACAGGTAACATATGGGACGGTATCGGATGATATATGGAGGGGACAGGATGTGGACGTCTTTGTAAGTCATGGTTAGTATTTTAAATACTGAACAATATGAAATCTTTTTTTATACATTTTATTTACATTTATTATATTTATTTTCTCAACTAAAACAATCTGCTATAATGTACAGTATGAAGAATAGACCCTCATTCCAGATATGGAGAAGAGAAACTGTGTGAGGGTCCGTTCACATGTTCAGTTTTTCAGATGCAGTTTTTGTAGCTGATAATGGATGAGAAATTATCATTGAGAGAAGCTGCTCCTCCTTTATTTTTTGCTGGTTTGGACAACAGAAACTGCATCTAAAAAACTGAACGTGTGAACGCATCCTCAAGCTCTTTGGCAATTCGCTGGTTCCTGAGGTTATAGCTAATTGGTGGGAGGTTAATGGGTGGGACCATGAGTGTCCACCCCCAGACTAAGGCATTGTGCCGAAACACGCAACATTGTGCCTGTTGTTTTGGTAGGTGCTGGGCTCTCAGTCAAGAGTAAGTGGTTATTCAGCATTTACTACCTCCCAGGGTAGTGCACTTCATTTGAGAAAGAGTCTAATAATGAGCACGTTGCTGTGCACAGTATACATCACTGGTTATATACTTATCTCCTTCTCATACAACCTGAATTTTCTGGCTGCATGCTACTCATACTATACCATTTTGTTACCCTAGTACCCTATGTAGGAAGTGAATGCCGGACTTGTAGGGGCCCATATTATTCATATAGCCCTGGGCCACCCTTTCCGGTATATACGGCCAAGCTGCATGGCTCCCTCTGGAGAAGAGAGGGGTGACCAGTTGAACGTATGCTACACCCAAGTCCTGGCCTAACCTAGCATACATCGTGTTGGATATCATATATGAATTGTGTCAGCCTCCCTCGACTTGCTCCCGTTTTCTTGATTGACTGCTTTTGTACGATACACTTGTAATGTAATTTTGTGGATATTTAATGTATATAGTATGTATTCTTTCAGCTAAGCTGACTTTCATGTTTTGTAATATCTTGGTTCAACCTGAGTTGAATTACTATGTGTGATGATTCTTAAAAGTTTTGAAGAACTTGGTAAGAGGTTTTATCCACCAAGTGGCTTTCAAAACCCAACCTGACTTGTCCTCTGGCCCATCACATACATGAATTAGAGACCCCTTCTTCTGTGATATGGCCATTTAGACTGATCATAATCATTAATAATGAACCTTCTGGGGTGACCACCCTGGGACAGTGCTGCCTTCGTTGTGACACTACCGATACAGGACCGTCGGATGGCTTCCATAGATTTTCTGTTGAGATGCCTCCTGGATCTCAGCGTTATCTGGAGATTATCTGGTCCAGTGTCAAACTAAGCCCCTTTCCAGATGATTGATGATGGAACGGTTGTGTTTCCTCAGACTCTGGAGGACTTTGTCTTTGTCCTCATTACCCCAGGACTTGATATAGTCATAGAGCCATCTCATCTTTTCGTGGTTGATGTTTTGGCTGCGCACAGTCTGATACTGTTCACTTGTTAATAGATGTGGACCCAGGAGATCATCTAGAACAGGGTCTACAACAGAGATCATTTGGATCAGATCTGCTCGATGTTCATCCAAAAAATGGAGTCTTTGCCCTGGAAGAGATGCACAGGATCCTGTAATGAGAAATACGATCAATTGGCACAAGCGTTTCTGGGCCATTACACGGCTATAACATAACATTTTAAAGAACAGCCCCCACCTTTCATACACACACAAATCATGTTGTCAATGTTTAACGGTTCGAGTCCATTTGAACCGGTCCAGCATCTATCAGTACAAAGGAGTCCGTACCAGGTTTGTGGGACGTTTCTGTATGGAATCCATTACATGTCTTTGCACCCACTGTATTGGCAGGGCCAATACAATAATGCAGGCAGTCCCTGGGTTACGTACAGGATAGGTTCTGCAAGTTTGTTCTTAAGTTGAATTTCTATGTAAGTCAGAACTGTATACTTTATAATTGTATCTCCAGGCAAAATTTTTTGGGTCTCTGTGACAATTGGATTTTAAAAATGTTGGATTGTCATAAAGACCAGGATTAATAATAAATCTTAATTACAGACACTTGATAACTGTTACAGCTGTTTATTGTAGCCTAGGGCTAAAGTGCAGTAAATTACCAAAATCCAAAGGGCCGTTT
Organism: Engystomops pustulosus; assembly: GCF_040894005.1. Lineage (NCBI taxonomy): Eukaryota > Metazoa > Chordata > Amphibia > Anura > Leptodactylidae > Engystomops > Engystomops pustulosus. Next base: position 218,405,148 of record NC_092414.1, read on the forward strand.
GTAACTCAGGGTCATATGTAAGTCAGGTGTTCTTAAGTAGGGGACCGCCTGTATACAATATTAGCTGTAATAGCCAATATAACCCACACAATTGCAGTTGATAGCAGTTATATCCAGTTTTGTCACTGAAGAAGAAGTGCAATACTTCGATACGTGCTTGGTAAAATTATTCTACTTTATTGAAGCATTAAAGAATATACTATCTTAGTATAGTATCGAGTCGGCCGATCCTTTCCACCGATTGCTGCAGAAGAACACTACTCCATTAGAACCTGATACCAGCACAGCCAACGTTCAGCAGGAAGCGGGTCTCAGCAATAGTTAATATCGAGCAGAAACAATGTTTGTTATGCATTCATAGTGCACCGGCTGCACCTATTACACGTGCACAAGGATATACGACTACGCATGCGCATAAGGCATGAATCCGCTTCACTCATATCGCTGTCAGTAAGGGATTTTTTGAGACTGTGTGCAGCAGTAGGTCACTTACTGTATTTTTCGGACTATAAGGTACACAAAAAAATCCTTTGATTTTTTCAGAAATAAAAGATGCGCCTTATAGTCCGGTGCGCCTTATATATGAACTGTACTTCGTATGAACAGGGGAAAGAAAGAGAGCCACAGGGAACCAAACAGGACTAACAGCTAGCCTTAAATATGAACCTAGACATTTTAGCAGGCATTTATTGATGGTGCGCCTTATAATCTGGTGCGCCCTATAGTCCGATAAATATGTAGGGAAATATAGAAGTAGGGAAATCGATGCCTTGTTAAAACTGTATCATAGGCCATACAGTGTTGGATATGGTCCTATGTATCCTACCAGAATGGCCCTTTATACATTCACCTACCTTCATGTTGTATTAGCTGCAATAGAGACTGGATCGTGTTCTTCATGTCACCTAAAACAGAAACAAATACCATAAATATCCTCACAGCAAAGTAAAATGGGGGTGGAAACGGAATAAAGTAAAGTAGAAGCCGCACTTTGTCTCAGATGAGTCGTCCAGACGGGATCTTTAGTGACTTCTTCAGAGACGGACAAAAAAATTTCAGCATCTGTTTTCTTTAGTTGGATCTCCGTGTACTGGTACCGCTCCGACTGGAACTTTAGAGTCTGGAAAACGTTAAATAACGGGATCAGTAAGAATTTTTTTTGGGGAGCTAGAGTAAAGTCTGTTTCAAAGTGAAGACCAGCCTGGTCAAATTTTCTATTCCCAGCCTCCATTTTCTACATATTAAACTCTATTTTTTTGTCTTTCTTTCCTTTATTGAAGCAGCTTGCTAAAATAGGACCTTTCTTTACCCCAAATATATCAAGCTCCAAAGACCAGGATGTAGGGGCATATGTATTAATTCAGGGGCACTTTGAATTTTGCTCCTAGCCCCCACCGTTCCCGGAATACCAGTCTCTGACTATTCTAAGTCCAGGATCGGCAGAAAGGAGGAGCTCCAGCACCAGTGGGGGCGTGTGAGTATATGCTAAACTTCTCTGACACCATCCAATCAGTGGCAGACAGTGGCAGAGAAGTAGCTTCCTTGTGGTGTCTCACTATGCTGCTGCTAGCGGACCACTCTGCCTGCTGCGTGGCTCCGGCTCTGCACTGTGATCACTCAACCGTGTGTGCAGCTGCTTTGCTTGGTCAATAAAACACACCGTGATATTGTGAGATATCTTCTTCAAATTAACTATTTATACCTTTGTGCACCAGGACGTACTATACCGTACAGGTACTGCGGGGGGTGAGCTCACGGGCTGAGCTCTTTCCATACACAGCAGGTGTCAGCTGTATAATACAGCTGACACTCCCCTGTTACTGCCATGGTTGGTGCTGGCCCCAATCGAGGTAGTTACCTTGGATGGGCAATCGATGCCCCCCATGACATCATTGCCATCAGTAAAATTGCTATATACCACAATACAGTAGTAGTGCAATGAGCAATCAGACCCTGCAGGGTTAAATTACCTTACAGGGTCTGAAATAATAGTAAAAAAAAATAAAATAAAAAAAGCACAAGTTCAAATCACCAAGAAAACATCTAAAAACAAAAAGTAAAAAGCATAGACACATGAGATATTGCCATGGCCCAAAATGCCCGTTCTATCAAAATATAAAAAAAAGATTATTCTCGTTTGTGAACACGGTTACAGAAAATAGGGCCCAAATGTCCGAATCGCCACTTTTTCACCAATTTTCATTCAAGACTATTTGAATAAAAAAAAATGAAATGATAAAACAGTCATATAGATCTTAAATTGGTGTCAAATAAGAATTGCCTGTACGTACCACAAAAAATAACACCTCACACCACAGGTCCGTACACCAAAGTGCAAAAAAGTTACTGGCTAAAAAATTTGGCAAAATGTCAAATATTTTTTTTTTTGCACAAAACATTAAAATTTTTTCTAAAATCTTCTAAAACCTAATAAAACCTATATAAATCTCTGTGATCGTATTGACCCAAAGAATAAAGAGAAAGTATCATTTGGAGCACAGAATGAAAGCCGTAAAATTGGAGCCCACGGGAAAACGCCGGAAATGTGTTTTTTCTTGTTTCGGTTATATTAGTTTTTAATAGATTTTAAAACATTTCACATCTAACTTTTACAAACTTTTGTCCACTTTTTTGTTTCGATTTTTATCAGTTGCAAAATGGCAAAAAAGTGCAGTTTATTTGGACTTTTCGGTACGATAGGAGAAACCCCTTAGGAATTGTGTCCCAGGGCCCAGTGGACTCTAGTTACGCCACTGCTCCCGTGCATCTCCCATCTCCCATACTCCCCCCCATCTTCCTACATTACACAGTCACCCCACTGCTAAGCTACTTACCTAGCGTCACTATCCACACCCATCAGTATCATAATGCACAGGATATTCAGAGTATAAAATACCTCCGGACAGACGGACACTTCTGGATGCCCCGAGACAAGGTAATCCATATTTGTGTACACAGTATTCCTGGTATGTTCAGGTTTTACGATTCTGAGATATTTATGGTGTTTGTTTGTTCTGTCAAGGTCCTAAAACATGATATTAAAATGAATCCATGCGATCATTATTATTGTTATCACTGTAATCAGAACTTTGTGCAAGTGGTTAGTAGCAGCAGGACTGTGAAATATGGATTTGTATTCCAGAATTGTAGCTGGACTTGGTGTACTGGAGCACGTGATCACTAATAAATTGCCCAACAGCTCCTCCCCTGAGCTCTTCTTTGAGCTTAAGTTGTATCAGCCTTCTAGTTGTATACTACAGTAATCACGAAGGACAATACACCAAATAATGTACAAAAATACTTTATTAACAAAAAAATATAGACACGCTGCTTTCGTCTGAGGGATTGTCTGTCATCCTGGTAGATGCAGTGGATATCAATATGGCTAATCACGGTATGTACTCATATACTCATACTTTAGAAAGCACTTACCTCTTCTGCGTTTGTTGTATGGGGCAGTACATACAGATGGATCCGGTGCTCCTCCTCCGGGTCTCCTTTACACAATACGGTGAAATAAATAAGGACTATTCCATGGATCGGGATCGTTTTCTTACCAAATCCAAAGAGAGCCCCAAGTAATGAAAATGTGGGAGCCTCCACTGTGATATAAAATGGGTCGATCCGGGTGGGTGTCTCCAGTGTCAGGTTTCCATCTTTAAAGTGAGCGCATTTAATCTGTGATGTGTCCCCTCTAAATCCTGTAAGATACAACAATGACCTTGTATCACGAAGAGGAAGAAGTTCAGAGACTTTCTATGTCTTAATCATTGAAATCATTGACATGTGGGCTATTACAGTAACCTCTATGGATGGACACATTTCATGAGACTACACTATCACCAGGGCATAGTTGTAGCGCCACAAATGCCTGATATAGCAGAATGGTGACAGTCACCACGTATGAGCATCCACTTATCCATTCATTCCTCTATTTGTTTCATTCTGACTTAATTTCATAACAAAGCAAAGAACATTCTGCATTTGGTCAATATTTTTTAGCTGACACTAAAAAAGCTCCCCTTGACACCGGTGTTACCCAAGCTAAGCTAAGCTTGACACGCCGGGATCACCTAGAAAAGAAATTTATAATTAGCAGCACGAAGCACTGGGATGAGATTTCCGGCACTCCAGACTGCTAACTATGCCCGCACCTCCCTCTCCCTTGTGTGACACCTCCTCACTCTCCATTACTCTCAGCATGGGAGAGGGAGGGGCTGAGACATGCATAATTAGCAGCCCGAAGACCTGGACATCTTGTCCCCGCTCTCCGTGCTGCTAATTACAAATTCATTTTCTAGGTAATCCTGGCATGTCAAGACTAGTGACGGACAATGCCGGGATCTAGATGAAGAGGAGCGGAGGGGAGTATTTCTTTTTTTTTTTTCTAATGGTTAATTTTCTTTAAACCCTTTAAACACAATAGTCATTGGAATCAATGGATTTTCGACATTTGTTTTCAGCTGATTCCATTCTATATTATGAGCATTTAATAAATTCTCCATAGAGGGGGCTCATCATGTACATTGTATTGGGTTACCGGCTTCCACTGTGTGTCGCTGATTGTAGAGAAGAAAAGAATGTCTTATCCAGAGCAGCCGTATGTGGATTCCTTCCTGTAATAATCCAGATACAGGCAGTCCCCTACTTAAGAACACCCGACTTACAGACGACCCCTAGTTAAAGACAGATCCCTCTGCCCACTGTGACCTCTGGTGACCTCTCTGGATGTTACTATTGTCCCAAACTACAATGATCATCTGTAAAGTGTCTGTAATGAAGCTTTATTGACAATCTTTGGTCCAATTACAGCAAAAAATTTTGAACCTCCAGATGTCATTGGGGCAAAAAAGAAATTGTCTGGGTCTACAATTATAAAATTCGACCTGCATACAAATTCAACTTAAGAACAAACCTATGGAACCTATCTTGTATTTAACCCGGGGACTGCCTGTAAATCATTTCTATGCTCACATCTACCCCATTATCTTGCGCAGAGTTTCAGTAGTGTTTAGGGTATATATCTCTTTAGTTATAATCACAATCTGTGAACATTATTTTTTTCATGCATCACCAACACCTGGGACCTCTTACAGCATTGGACTTACCTTTTAAGCACAGGAAATGAGGTAGGTACACTGCCGATACAGCATTTGGTTCACCGTGTGTCTGTATGTTAAACAATGGGCCCAAAATCTCATAATTCCCTTGAAAATGGTTCAAGTGATCACTCCAGGCCTCCAAATTATATTCAATAATAACTGGAGCTTTCACCTGAAATTTGATCCCAGTCTTCCTGCAGTGGTAGAGCCCCGGAGATTTCACCTCTAATCTGTAACACCAAGAGATGGTTGATGGATTAATAACGTACGTTCTAGGGATGAGAGGACCAGTAAAGAATCAGATTTGGGTATCGAACCCGATTGCTCATGCCCACTGGAACCACCCACAATCGGTTCTGGTACTAATCACGGTTGTTACTCGTGGCACATACAGTACATGCCACAATTTTTCTTAGGCTAGTCATGAGACCCAGGTTGGAGGAGCCGAACACAAGTTGTTCAGCCCTGACAAGAACATGGCTGGTTTGGTCCAATCTACTCATCACTAATCCTAAATGATGCCTAAAATGTCACATAATTTTATGACTTTGTGTTCAACAGTGAGTATACAATGAAAAGATACTCATTCTGCATGTACTAACCCATTGCATTGATATATAGACAAGTCTGGCTGCTGCATTAATGCTTAAAGGGGTTAACTTGCTGATTGGTGGGGGTCTCACCATGCTCAGCAATCTCCATCAGCTCCATAGAGATGAATGGACACGCCAAGCTGTCTCCTCCACTCATCTCGGGGAGCAGAACTTACCGGTACCTGCTACCAATTCTCTCGCTGACTACTTCTGCTAAAACCTGGTCCTGGTCCTGTTCCTACATTTAAAAAAATCAATAATAGATTAACTTCCCTCTGTTTTGACCATCAGGGTAATTTTTTTAACCATAACAAAAATCTTACCTGACCACAAAATTCGCAACTGAAGTCCATCTTATGACAACTTGCCTGAGGCTCTGCAGGCTCCTGACTAGTTTCTGTAAATGTAGAGATAGAGAAGATATTTATAGCTCTAAGATACAACAGAAATTCAAGACCACAGAGTTTCTCATTATTTTAGACTTACAGACAACCTCAAGTTACAAACGGACCTCTGGATGTTGATAATTTACTATACTTTAGGCCTAGACTACAATAATAAGCTGTAACAGATATCACAGGCGTCTGTAATGTACCTTTATTGTTAATCCTGGTTCTTATGACAATCAAACATTTGTAAAATCCAATTGTCACAGAGACCCAAGAAATTTTGGCTGTGGTTACAATTATAAAATATACAGTTCCGACTTACATACAAATTCAACTTAAGAACAAACCTGCATCTTGTACATAACCTGGGAACTGCCTGTAATTAAGAATGTTTATTTGACAACCTTTTTCTTTGTATATTAGTACACAGATTTGTGTTATTTAAGTTGATTATTAAAGAAAACCCACCATGTGATTTGATGCAGTATGAAGCAATCATACCCTGAGAATGCTGTAGCTACACTGATGCAGGATCAGGTCTTGGTTAATCCCTGAGCTGAGCGGTTTTGCTGATAAAACAATTATAACATTATGATAATGAAGCTCTGTTGCTTCTATGGCTGGTTCAGTGCTTCTCCTAGCAGGTGAGTTTTTCTCTGCAGGAGAGGATGATGCAATCACTGTTCTCCCTGCCAGACAGAATAATCAATTGCTGCACCATCCCCCAGCTGCTGTGTATGAGTCATCCAGTTTAGGTTGATTAGTCATGCTTGACTAACCTCTATGTATAATTAGAAGCTCAGTGTCTAATATGTTGATCAAGGCTGCCAGAATGACCCAGATTTCCCAAGGTCCTGAATGTTATAATTGTTTTTCCAGCAAAACCACTCAGCTCAGGGATTAACCAAGATATGATCCTGTATCAGTGTAGCTACAGCATTCTCAAGGTATGTTTGCTTCATAATGCATCAAATCAATTAGTTTCCTTTAAGAAACTGTTCTAATAACAGGTCATTACTACATAACTAAAACCTATCCCTGGATTCAGACCATAATAAAACCATTGTTGCTATAGAGTAGTGTGACGGAAGAGGGGGGCGTGGGGTGGTCCCTTTTACATATTTTAGATAATTCCGTGTCTATACATTTGCTGTCACTGCCACCAAGGTAAGTCCAAGAGGAGGCTGCCTGGGTCATTGATTCATGTAAATGATACAATCTGCTACTTCACCACAGAAAATTCTGTAAACGCACATTGCCGACATTCCTATCATCAAAGGTAATAAGATAAACACTGCACTACTTCTGCTTCTTACTAAGGGTCTGAATTGCGTTTTTCCGCCGGGTTTCCAGAATTTTTCCAATTTGCGCCGAATTGCCCCAGGATTTTGGAGCACACAATCAGATTGTGGTGCATCGGCGCCGGTTTTCCCGCAACAGAAATCCGGGGCGTGGCCGTTTGAAAACCCGACGGGTTCGGAAAAACCGCTGAAGTTTAAAAAAAAATTGTGTCGCAAGAATAGCACACACATGCACCGAGACAAAGAAGGTGAACTAGTGGACACCTAGTGACATCTGGTGGACATCGGGCGCACAATCTTAGTGAATCCCGGCAGAACCCGAATCAGCGTCGGAGAACGTGCCGCTGGATCGCGACTGGACCGGGTAAGTAAATCTGCCCCTGTGACTTAGAGTTTTCTTAGAACAGTTCCTTCATGTGGTGCCCTGGACGTTTTGAGACCAAGATGGCTCTTATTTTAATGATGCAACCAGCAACATATGCAGCACCCAGTGACTGGCTGTGTCATGGCTGTTGGTTACCCACCACTTACCCAAATATTCCCTATCTTATTGGGGGGATTTATTTAAGCCTGTACTATTGTAACAGCCTTGATTATGTTACAATTCCTGGCAATGTGCAATGGGGGAAACATCATGCTCTGGCAATAGGTTTCAAAGACTCTCAGTGGGAGGACTATTGGATTTATAAGCTCAGTTCCTAGGTTGCTTCTAAAAAAAGCTTCCAATATACTGAACACACTACTAACTCAACTTCCCTCCTGCCTCACTGCTTTCATCCAAATTAACAATTGGTTTCGAAACACAAAACAACTGGTAATCCACCGGTGCTTGTCCTCCCTTATTAGTGAGATGAAACCGGAAAACAATAAGTAACCAATATGTGGGCATGTAACATGGACCTATACCAGGATTATATGAAATACCCCCCAAAATCCTAAGGAAAACCTGTTAGATTTGGACCCCTCTGTGAGTCGGAGCTACCGGCTGGGGCTGCTCTGTTGGCCAGATCCACCACCGGATAAGCAATAGACATTCATTGTATATTTTTCTGCAAGGTGTTTGATCACGAAATGAGGGTCAGGTCATTCCACTGAATCCACCGTACCTTGATACAATACTTTATCTTACTCCAACCAGTGTGTGTCATATGAGGTACAAGTAGGATTTTTGGGGGTATTTTGTATAATCCAGGTATACTTGGCTACTTATTGTTTCATCTCTAATGAGTGAGGACAATCGCCGGTGGACCACCAGTTGTGTTCTTCATGCTTTGGTTACTGCATCTGCTGGTTACTGCCTCTACCAGCAGCAAGTCCCTAATTTCTAGGTATATAGTAATATAGAGAATCACAGGAGTTTTTGATCAACTAATTACAAGCTGTTCTATTGCCGATGATATAATATATCAGACTCCTGTAGGCAAGTTCACATTACCCACAATGTAAGCTTGGAGTTCTACATTCTTTCTTTGTAAAAATTGGAAACACAAAGTTGGACACCAGCTACGACAGGACAAGACTTATTACAATCATTCTTTGATATTAGGATGGTGTATCCCTTTTTTAAATATGATACACACTCGTCATTTATCCATATTTTCATACAATTCGTTGTTTTTGCTTACACCTTATTTTCCCGTAGGTCTAACGAAGACACTAACGTTGTTCTTGAAGGTCAAAACACATAACCAGCATCTGCATCAACAAGTAATCTGTGTCTGTCCATCCTGATGGCCCCATGGCAGTTCTCCTAAGATCCTAATACACTACAGGGTAGAATGCAGCAGTGGAACTTCATCGGCCTCATAATTATACTTTGCTTTTATGGTTTGAGCCCATTAAGAAGGTTCCATTTGACCACAATTTTCTACAAACCTCCTTATATCTTACCATAATGCACCATTCGTGAAATGGTTTGCTAGGAATCCAGGGTTGGGTAAGTAATAAATAAATAAAAATATAGTATACTTACCCTGCTCGGGCTCCTGATTCTAGCGTTGCGGGGGCAAGCTGTGTACCCACCATCCCTGGCAGGGCCAGAAGAATTAAGGATCACGGGTCTGCTGCTATCCGTGGCCTGGTGATGTAGAATGGCTCCCTTGACCCAAGACACGTGCGGACCATAGTCATCAGCTGCATTTTAAGTCAATTAGTTATCAAGCATCATATATTCAGACTTACCCCTGATTATTGGTGGTCGATCAGTTGTTGTTAAGTCTTCATTGTATTTTTGGATAACTTTATAAGCCTTATACATCCTAATAAACTCCCAGTGTCTTGTGACATTACGCAGTTTTCCTACTTTCTCCTGGGATGTTCTCATCTCCATCACATCCGTGTATTCTTTGGGGGTCAGTAGATCCTGGTCCCGGAGATTAAGCAGGACTTGATCTATATTTGTTATCCATCTATTATCAGCTGAATGATGACGTTCTGTTACCTCACCTGAGGGGAGAATATCGGAGAAACGCACATCAATACACACCTGGGGATGGTTCCCTATTAATTATCGAAGTAGATGCAGCGAATTCTAGACACAGGATTGTAAATAAAAAAATTTGTGGAAAATAGTCTTGCTCTGCTGTTCATTAGAGGAATCCCATTTAAAGTTTTGGGGGCATCTCTCTAATAGTCAAAATTCCCTATTATTCAGAATTGCAACTGGTTTATTAATATAAAAGATCAGAGATATAAATTAAAAAAAGAAGCTCCTCCTTATAACGCTTTGTTGTTAATAATAATAAAAGATATGTAACTCACACTCAAAAAAAAAGGTGACCCCTAAAAATATTGTGTAAGAAGCAATCAGGTGCCAGATGACAAAGAAATCACAGCCATTAAATTCAGCAGCAGCAGGTTGTTCAGCCAGCTCTGTCCCCGCACACAGTGGGACACATTTATTAAGCAATCTGTGCCTGGGTATCAGTCAATCTATAGGTAGATGTCCTTTAAATCAAGTTGTGAGATTGTACAAATTGATTTTCAGATATATGTCATATCAACTTACTTATGGTAAACAAGGCCCCCATAATCACCTGGCACACTGCTGCCAGCATCAAGGCCATCAAAGCTCCTGGTATTCAGATGTATGTCATATCAACTTACTTCTTATGGTAGACAAGGCCCCCATAATCACCTGGCAGACTGCTGCCAGCATCAAGGCCATCAAAGCTCCTGGTATTCAGATATATGTTATATCAACTTACTTTTTATGGTAGACAAGGCCCTTATTATCTCCTGGCACACCGTTGCCAGCATCAAGGCCATCAAATTTCCTGGTATTCAGATGTATGTCATATCAACTTACTTCTTATGGTAGACAAGGCCCCCATAATCACCTGGCAGACTGCTGCCAGCATCAAGGCCATCAAAGCTCCTGGTATTCAGATATATGTTATATCAACTTACTTCTTATGGTAGACAAGGCCCTTATTATCTCCTGGCACACCGTTGCCAGCATCAAGGCCATCAAAGTTCCTGGTATTCAGATATATGTCATATCAACTTACTTCTTATGGTAGACAAGGCCCCCATAATCACCTGGCAGACTGCTGCCAGCATCAAGGCCATCAAAGCTCCTGGTATTTAGATATATGTTATATCAACTTACTTTTTATGTAGACAAGGCCCCCATCATCGCCTGGCACACTGCTGCCAGCATTAAAGTCAGAAGAGCTCCTGGCTGGGCCCAGTTGGATGCCAGCACTGTACGATCACACAGAAATATCTCATTACGTCCAGCTCAGGCTGCTCAAGTGTTATTAAAGTACTTGCAATAAGGACTTTGTGCGGCACAATGCCTGCCTGGGCACCTAGTCCTGTAGACACTCCACCTGTGTAAGAGCCGCGTTGGACACAAGGGACCGGTGAAGTTGGTGGCCATGGGAACACTGGGAGAGGTCTGTGATTTTATATATATTTATATGAGCCACTATATTTAATAATTATAATAAAAGGAGAAATATGTTATATAGGGTGAGGGAGAAATTATTGGAATTGAAGAAGGCATTACAATAAATAAATGGGACAGGCTCTGCATGAACTCACAAACTGGAGGAGACATTATACGGGAGACAGCATTAATATAGGGGTCCTTGCTTTATGGACTGGGGGGCACTATATATTTTTAATATTTTTAAAAGGAACCCACTGAGGCTTGGTCAACCATGGGCCCATCTTAACCTGGAGTCCTCCCTGAAAGCAAATCAGATAAGAAATGACTGATAAAGATCCAGACTTACCGCTGATTGATGGTGGAGGATCTACACTTTTCTGCTCCTCCACTTTTCGGTCTTCAATGCTCATTTCATTGTAGCTTTGAATAACTGTAAAGCCCATAATCTTCTTAGCCTCCTCCCAGTGTCTGATTATATCACACAGTTCTATCATCTTCTCCTTGGATGTTCGCTTTTTCATCACATTGTTGAACTGGTTGACATTGACTAGATCCTTGTCATAAAACTGAGATACAACTAGATCTATGTATGCGATCCATTGAATTAGATCCGATTGGTGACGGTCTATAAAGTCTACCCTGTCTGCACAGTGAGAAATATAGAAAACCATAGACATTTATACCGGGCAAATTTACCAAACTTTCAAAAGTTGCTTACACATGAGCGAGTTTGTTTCCAATTTGCATCAAACCCGTAGCGTGTGCTGCCCGGAATGTCCGACCTGAATGCTGAGCAACCGGAACTGAACTGACATGCTGAGACCAGTTCAGCGCTAGGGCTGAACGTCTGGACAGAACACACAATGGGGCACATTTACTTACATGGTCCCTCGGAGTTCCCGAAAGTGCATTGCCGACGACAATGCACTGTGCCGCGATTCACTAAGATTGTGCGTCTGATATCCTGCATGTGTCGCTTCCCCACCGGAGTTCACCTTCTTCTTCCTGGTGCATGTAAGTGCATTGGATGCGACACAATTTGAATCTTAAATCCTGCGCTCAGTCCGAATTAGTCAGATTGTCCGACAGCACCCCCCCCTATTTCTGTCGCATGAAAGTCAGCGCAGCTGCGCCAAAATCCGATCACGTGCAACACAAACCCCAATTAAGTACCCGTCACACCTGAAAATCCGCCAAAAGTGCGATCCGCGGACCCTTAGTAAATGAGACCCTTTGAGTTTAATGTGAGTTGGATGCAACAAACTCACTCGTGTGTAAGCAGTCTTAGTGGCATCTACAAATATCAAGATTTTTTTTATTTAGCTCTTTATTTCGAAATTTCAGAAACAGAAAACAGATAGTAAACAAACTAGTACCATGATAAATTATAAAGAATATAGAATAAAAGATATGCAATACGGAACTGTATACACATCAAGCATAGAAGGCGGGACCAGACCATATTAGTAAGAATGTGGAGGAGCAACCTAGCACATGGTTCCCTAACATTACTAGGAAGGAGATTAAGGAAGGAGGACTACTCGGTCTAAGCCCCTTTCACAAAAACATTGAGGGGAACAATATCTGGCTACACAATGGGGTCCCCAAGAACTACTCTGGCAACTGCATGTATGTGACCCCAAGCACAATTTGGAATGCAAAAAACAAGCCCTCATATAGCTCTGTACACAGAAACATAAAAAATGATGGCTTTTCCAAAGTGGGGAGCAAAAAATGAAAACACAAAAATGAAAAACCAAATTGGAGGATAGCGATTTAACTCTTTTAATTATACTGGGGGTCACATGCACACGATGGGGGTAATGACTTTGGAGCTCCACTTTCATCAGATTTATTAACGTGGCTTTAATATGCTGGTATTGTCTTATGTTAGGGGGGGGGGAGTGTTGGTAGTGGAGTGCAATTTTTTTTGCACAAAATTCTACAAAATTGCAAATAATAATACATTTGGCGTAAAAACACCTATGAGATTAGATTATGTAAAAAAATCACAAAAAATCCAACAATGCGATTATTTTGCACACAAAAATAACCAACATAGACCAAATTTAATCTGATAAATGTGGCCCATTGGGATGTAAAATATATGTATTAGAGCACAATTGGAAGTCACCAAATTCCTAAGATGAAAACAAGTGGGTAAAAAAAATTATTGCAAGAATGATGTATCTAAAAATATATTTATAAAAACTTGGTATCAGGCACCAGGGGTAGTGGACCCACTGGAGCACCATGGACGATTACGTGAGCCAACACCTGGGACCAGAGTCTGTGGTACCCGGTTTCCACCACAACCCACCGCAAAGCAGCATGGACTTGTTGTGGCGTGGTACCACCAGGTCGTTCCACAGGCGTGACTTTGTCCGTGGTGGCGGCCAAGGCGAGATACAAAGATGTTGAGCAGAATCGTAGTCGGGGACAGGCAGGAGGTTAGGACAGGCAGCACAGGATCAGAGTCCGGGATGAAGCGGAAGGTCAGGACAGGCAGCAAAGGAGCGTAGTCAGGAACGGAAGCAGGGTTACAATGGGAATTCAGAACACGAGCACAGGGCATTCGGAACAAAGCTTTCTCAAAAGGCACAAAGATCTGGCGGGGTGGGCAGGGAGAGGCTGGATTATAAAGGATTCTGGGAATGGTCAGCACCAATCAACGGTGCACTGCCCCCAAGAGACGGGGACGCACATACGACCGCCGGAGCAAGTTAATAATTGTAAGTTTCTATGAAATATCCTCTGGAATCATGGTGCAGCATATGTATACAGAGAAGGAGTAATAACAGAGGGATCCTCACCATAACTGAAAGAGGAGGGGTCTGCACCGTCTCTGGGGGTTATTCTGTCCATTAGTAGGTCCAACAAGAAAATAAAATCTCTGCAAGATTAATAAAAAGGGTTCCAGTTAAAGCATGAATATTCTTGAACCTCCATAACACAGTGGACGTAGCATATATATATATATAATATTAAGCTGAGTGCATGTGTGTATATATGTATGTGTGTATATATGTGTATATGTATGTGTGTATGTGCATGTATGTATGTCCGCTAAATGAATCTGCACCGTCGCGTTTACAGACACCAAATTTGCTCTTTGTGACTCAGGGAACATCATAGACTTGGTTTTGCGTCAACATTTTCACAGTGCACTTTCCAAAATACAGTTATTAACCACCATATACAGGAGCCATTGTCTGCTGCTGCTGCTGTTGCCGCAGTTGGAAGCTGAGATGTGATTGGTTGCTGCTCTGCCACAGGTGATTAATATGAGCTCGGAGCTGTGATTGGTTACTACAGGCAATGAGTATAAGACGCTTATGTGTGAGGTAAGATGGATAGGGATACAGAGATAGGGGGAGATTTATCAGAGGTGTCTGAGGCAAAACTGTTCTAGTTGCTCATGGAAACCAATCAGAGATCAGCAGTAATTTTATAAACAGCTGTGGGAAAATGAAACTTGAGCTCTGATTGTTTGCCATGGCCAAGTAGAGCAGTCCTGCCCTCAGACACTTCTGATAAATCTCCTCATAGACAAAGTGACATTCGGAGACAGGGACAGTCGCTGGAATGAGAGTGTCAGAGACAGTCCCTGCAATGAGAGTGTCAGAGACAGTCACTGGAATGAGAGTGTCAGAGACAGTCACTGCAATGAGAGTGTCAGAGACAGTCACTGCAATGAGAGTGTTAGAGACAGTAACTGGAATGAGAGTGTCAGAGACAGTAACTGCAATGAGAGTGTCAGAGACAGTCACTGCAATGAGAGTGTCAGACACAGTCAATGAAAGAGACTGCCAGAGACAGACAATCACTGAGAGTGTCAGAGAGTCACTGAATGAAAGTGACAGATACAGTCACTGAAAGAGACTGCCAGAGAGATGGAAGTTTATAAAAAAGGGACGGTCAATGACAGAGAAGGTCAGAGGCAGTGAGACAGTCTAAAGATATATATAATATTTTTGTTAACCCATTCTATTTTGTTATATAATTACAGAAAAGAAAAAAACAAGAGCAAAGGGAATCAAGGCTTCACACAACAGGAATATGAGAATAATCTTTATTAAACATAGCAGTGATAAAATATGTCATAAAATGAATGCATCTCAGGAAGAGTAAATACATACACGCCAGGTAATAGGTCCAAATATAAATTACTATACTATAAATATAGTCAAAATGTAATATAGCCAATAGCACACAGATATATACAAACGTATAAATAAACACCAAATGGCATAAAGTGTGGGTGACACAGAGGATAGTGTAGGCCAAATAACACTGAGATAAAGAGCAAACAGTAGTGCAAACATAAGCGCCGAAAACGGCAGAAAAGTAAACACAGAGGGGCATATTTACTTACCCGGTCCATTCGCAATCCAGCAGCGCGTTCTCTGCGGTGGATTCGGGTCCGGTCGGGAAGTCCACTGAAATGCACTCAAGTTTACCGACCTATTCCTAGTGAAGGTAAATGCAAGTTTTGCGACACTTTTTGTCTTAAATGCGGCGGTTTTTCCGAATCCGTCGTGTTTTCGTTCAGCCATGCCCACCGATTTCCGTCACGTGCATGCCAGCGCCGATGCGCCATAATCCGATCGCGTGCGCCAAAATCCCGGGGCAATTCAGGGGAAATCGGCGCAAATCGGAAATATTCAGGTAACACGTTGGGAAAACGTGAATCGGGCCCTTAGTAAATGACCCCCAGTGTGTGGAGGTGAGTGGACAAAGTATTACCTGGCGTGCACCCCCGATGTGCGTTTCAACCGCAGCAGGTCTTTGTCAAGTTAAAAGCAATTATTTACTATACTATCCCGGGCAACGCTGGGAGCTACAGCTAATATATATATATATATATATATATATATATATATATATATATATATATATATGTATAATATGCTTTTAATAAAAGGGTTTTATATCAGTAATTTTGGGATTCTTATGAATAATTGTTAATTTATATTATATTTTTACTCTATAAAATGCAGCAAAAAGTTAATTGCTGACAGTTGCTAGTCCGATTAATGTGTAACACACTATACATACTGTAAAGACAAACATGAACACTATGGGGGTCATTTACTAAGTTTTCGCGTTTTCGCGACGTGTTACACGAATATTTCCGATTTGAGCCGATTTTCCCTGAATTGCCCCGGGATTTTGGCACACGCGATCGGATTGTGGCGCATCGGCGCTGGCATGCACGTAACGGAAATCGGGGGGCGTGGCCGAACGAAAACCCGACGGATTCGGAAAAACCGCCGCATTTAAAACAAAAAAAGTGTCACGGAGCTTGCACTTACCTTCACTAGGAATAGGCTGGTGAACTTGAGCGCGTTCCGATGCTTTTCAGCAGCGCCACTTGGTGGACGTCGGAGGAACTGCCTTAGTGAATCCCGGCCGGACCCGAATCCACTGCAGAGAACGCGCCGCTGGATCGCGAATGGACCGGGTAAGTAAATCTGCCCCTATATGTACCCTAAACACGTAGACTATACACAGACACATACTATAGACACACATATTATACATATACTGAGTTTTCTCTATACACGGATGTCATCACATTGGAATTGGAATTGGACTTTAGTTTTAGAGCCACAGAACCTGCAGTTTGCAGTAATTGAAAGGAATTTTTCCATTCTGGCGTTTTTCCCGTCCAATCATCTCAGTGCAACGTGCGCAAAATATATGAGGAGTAGATATGAGCGAGTAGGTCTAAATTCAGGTTTAATGGGTTTGACTGAATTTCATGACAAAATTTGGTTCTGTGCCTAGACTTTGGATCATATTTGACACAAACATAAAGTCATTAGGGACCTACATTCTAACACCAAAAAATTCTGTAAAATGGGATTGAAAGGGCTAGGGGGCTGAAATGGTGCGCTGCCCAAAATTTGCTAGGAAAAGTCAAGTACTTTTCATTTACATATCATTAAAAATTTAAATAAAAAATGATGTCATAGCAGAGAAAGGTGCTCTGCGTGTTCAGACCCAGTTATTTACATGGATGAAACAATAGAAAAACCAGACACCCTTCCTCTCATCCTGTTTGAATCAATTCTAGGTGTTTAGACCCAGTTATTCTCTCTGAATTGAAAAAAAATGTAATTTGAAATTCTGGGATTGTGTAAGTGAAAAATTCAAAATCAAGTCCCAGAAATGCTGAACTTATTCTGACACTGGCAAAACCAAGTTGCATGGGATCCAAGGCTTCTTCAGTCTTATCATGGCTTGATAAATGCTTGGATGTTTGCTGTAGAGAGGTGAATCATCTTGTGGTTGATGACTCCACCGCCAGCTAAACACATACTGTGACAGCAGGGCAGAACCGCATCTGCAGGGCATATAGTGCAGGCTCCGGCCACATGTCCAATTTTCCCACCCAGAAATTGAATGGGGAGGAGTTATCTGAGTCACATTCTTCCTCATGGTACTATGTGCCCTATCTGATGGTGGTGGAGGTTCAGCTGAAGTCAACATAGTATTTCACATTGTGGCCATGGTGGTCTTCCCATTGCGCCAGCGACTTACTCCTCCTGGCCTGGCACCTGTTCCGCTTCTTCTTCCTTATCTGTCTTAAGAGCTTTTTTCAAGCAGGTAAAAGATGGGGATGGTCAAACTGATGATGGCCTGGTGCTGATTGGTGCTGATCATATTGGTGGAATATTGGAAGCAGCGCAGCACCTTTACAAAACTTTACTTTCTATTCATGATTTAGGGGAAGGAAAGCTGAATAGATGATTCAGACAGGCTTGGTGATGATTGTGCTGCTGGTGGTGGCCACGTCACACCCTCCATTTGCAAGGAGACAGGTGTCCTTGTGACTTGGAAGCTTATGGAACAGGCCAGGTGTCACGATACTGGTGATATATTGCTGGAATCCAATAGCAGGGACTAGACAGGACACTGAAAGCACCAAGGGTGGACACAGGAGGTGCAGCGAGCAGACTGGGAAACAGTAGTACTACAACAGGCAGGTAATCAGAACTTGCAAAAGCCAGGAGAACAATCTGGGAGGAGTAGTTCAGCAAGCAGAAGGGAGGAACAATCCGGAGAAGGAGTTCCAAGCAAGAGGACTGTCCAAGCAGGAGCTATACACAATACTCAAGCAATGTCTACTGAGCAGGACAGGAAATATATACAAAACAGGAAGTAAGATGGCACCCGGTTGAGACAACATCCACCATCTTAACTGAGGGCAAACTTGAGGGCAAGGCAAACTAAATGGGGAAAGGCAGACCATGCCTGACATTACTCCCACCTCAACAGCGGCCTCTGGACGGCACTTGATTCGGCCTATTAGGATGTCTTTGATGAAACTGTTTGATCAGTCTAGGAGCATTAACATTATTCACAGGTTCCCAGGAATTCTCTTCAGGTCCATAACCTTGCCACTTAATAAGATACTGTAGGCGGTTCCTAAAAATTCTTGAGTCCAAGATTTTCTCCACCACAAACTGTTCTTCTCCGTCTATCTCCACAGTATTCGGAGGAGGAAGTTCACGTTCCGGAAAAGGATTGGGTATGACAGGCTTTAAAAGAGATACATGGAAAACAGGATGAATCTTCATAAATTGCGGGAGTTTGAGTCGAACAGCTACTGGACTAATTATCCCCATAATCTTGTAAGGTCCGACAAATTTCTGTCCCAGTTTTGATGAAGGAACCTTAAGTTTCAGATTTCTGGTGGACAGCCATACCTTATCCCCAATTTTAAAAACTGGTGCTGGTCTACGGTGCTTATCTGCAGTCTTCTTGTAATTGTCTTGGGCGGTCTCTAGTGTTCTTTTCAATAATTCCAAATTTTGCTGTAGCATAGAAATCCTTTCCTCTACCGCAGGAATAGATGCCATGGTGGGAAATTTTGGAAGGATATTTGGATGATAGCCTACATTTGCAAAAAAGGGAGTTTGTTTGGTGGAAGCGTTTTGAGTGTTGTTATAGGAAAACTCAGCAATTGGGAGCAGATCTATCCAGTCATCTTGCAAATGGCAAATATAACACCGGAGATACTGTTCAAGAGTCTGATTTGTGCGTTCCGTCTGCCCGTTAGACTGAGGATGAAATGCGGTTGATAAATTGATTCTGATATCAAGTGCCTTGCAAAAACTTCGCCAAAATTTTGATGTAAATTGCACTCCACGATCCGAGACAACTTCATCAGGGACTCCATGAAGACGGAACACATTATGGACTACTAAATCAGCGGTGTGTTTCGCAGAAGGTAGACCCGTACATGGAATGAAATGTGCAGCTTTGGTGAGCCGGTCCACTACTACCAGGATAGTATCTTTACCTTTAGAAGGGGGTAGATCTACAATGAAGTCCATAGATATAGAACCCCAGGGACGAGAGGGGACTGCCAAAGGCTGTAATAAGCCTGTGGGTGAGGAACGTGGTGTCTTGCATCTGGCGCAAATATCACAGGACTTGACATATTTTCTTACATCCCCTTTAAAACTGGGCCACCAGAAGAAACGGGCTAAGAATTCTTGGGTCTTCTGTACTCCTCTGTGACCAGCTAATTTTGAATCGTGGACTAATTGTAGAATCTTTAATCTTACTGTTTCGGGTACATACAGCTGTTGCCCATGAGTCCACATCTTGTTTTTAAGCATTAAATGTAAGTCATCTGGTGGTCGAGATAACAAAGTGTCGGTGTCATAGGCTACTCGTATTTCTTCAAGCAAGTCTTTATTATGAATTACTCCAACAAAATTAGATTCAGGAAGGATGGTCTTTGGTGGAACTGTAGAAGAGTCATTGGAGAATATTCTGGACAAAGCATCAGCTTTACCATTACGGGAACCAGGCCTATATGAGATCACAAAATTAAATTGATTGAGAAATAGACTCCAACGAGCTTGACGAGGGGACAAACACTTGGCAGATCTCATGAATTCCAAGTTACGGTGGTCAGTTAGAACTATTATTTGCTGTGAGGCTCCCTGAAGAAGATGTCTCCATTCCTTAAAGGCTGCAATGATGGCTAGCAATTCTTTGTTCCCCACATCATAATTCTTTTCAGCAGGTGATAAGCGTTGGGAAAAATAAGCACAGGGGTGCAATAAGCTTTTCTCTCCTCTTCTCTGTGACAGAATAGCTCCTATGGCGCAGTCTGAAGCATCTACTTCTATGATGAAAGCAAGTTCTGGATCGGGATGAACTAATATAGGAGCTGTCGTAAATTTGGATTTTAGCCGAGAAAAGGATTCCTGTGCTTCAAAAGACCATGTAAAAACGTTCTTTTTCTTAGTCAGCTGTGTGATAGGGGCGATTACTTCTGAGAAATTTTTAATAAAACGTCTATAAAAATTGGCAAAACCTATAAAACGTTGTACGTCCTTCAAGTTCTTAGGAGTAGGCCAGTCAATAATTGCTTTGATCTTGCTGGGGTCCATCTGTAATCCGTGAGGCGAAATTATGTAGCCGAGGAATTGGATCTCAGTCTGATGGAATTCACATTTTTCAATCTTAATGTAGAGATGATTTTTTCTTAATCTTTCTAAAATGAGCATCACATGACGTTGATGTTCTTCCACCGAGTTGGAAAAGATCAAGATATCGTCTAGGTAGATAACTACAAACTGGTCCAGAAGATCTCTGAAAATATCATTGACAAGATGTTGGAAGGTGGCTGGGGCATTACATAAGCCAAAGGGCATAACGAGATATTCAAAGTGTCCATAACGTGATCTGAAAGCTGTCTTCCATTCATCCCCGGGTCTTATGCGGACTAAATTATAGGCACCACGTAGGTCTAATTTGGTGAAGATTTTAGCATGTCGTACTCTCTCTAGAAGCTCGGGGATCAGTGGTAACGGATAACGGTTTTTAATAGTAATTTTATTTAGCTCACGGTAGTCGATGCACGGTCTTAGTGAGCCATCTTTTTTCTTTACAAAGAATATGGGAGCCCCTGCTGGCGAGGAAGATGGACGGATGAACCCTTTAGCTCGATTCTCTTCTATATAGTCCTTAAGGGCCTGTAGTTCTGGGCCTGCCAAAGGGTAGATGTTTCCAAAAGGTATAGATGCACCAGGAAGCAACTCTATGGGGCAATCATATGGTCGATGTGGAGGGAGTTTATCTGCATTTTGTTTGTCACAGACATCTGCAAATTCCTTGTATACAGGAGGTAATTCTTTTGTCTTGACATCCTGTACTGACTTCTCACGACTTTGTTCAGACTGGTGTGCCAGAGGAGAATCACCTGTTGGGAAACATACTTCCTTAGTTTCCCAGTTGATAACAGGATTCTGTGCCTGTAACCAGGGCAAACCTAGGATAACCGGAAAATGTGGAGATGAAATCAATAGGAATGGTAGAACTTCACGGTGATGGGGTGTTATAATGACTTCAAGTGGCTCTGTTTCTTGATCCACTGGCCCTGAACTCAGTGGAGAACCATCCACAGTCTCCATTACCATGGGTGAAAGTTTTTTACAACACTTTACCCCATGCTTCAAAGCAAAAGAGAGGTCCATGAAGTTGCCACTAGCTCCGGAATCCACCATAGCAGAGGTGGGTATCCACTGAGAATTAATCAGAAGCTTGATTCGCAGAAAACAATGGGAGTCTTTATTCTCTTTCTTAATATGAGGAGCCACTGAAGAAATGGAATGGATTACTGTATTCTCAGGTAATTCAGCTTCAGAAGCAGTTGATTCCACCTCAGAAAAGTCAGGATCCGCAAGGGCTGCTACAAACTTCCGTGGGCGGCTAGGGCAGTTGATAAGGAAGTGGTCAGACTTCCCACAGTAAAGGCACAAGTTCTCCCGCAGCCTACGCTCCCTTCGGTCACTGCTTTCCCTTCGAGATACGGAATCTACTTGCATAGGCTCACTCACTGGTTCCCGGGAAATTTTCCTTTGGGGTTCCCTGGAGATAGAGACAGGGAGAGAGGAAGGTTGATTAATATCATGATTCCAGGTAGCCCATCTCTCTTGTCTTCGTTCAGACAGTCGGGTGTCAATTCGAATGCAATGGTTAATAAAGGCATCCAATTCTACGGGGGCCTCTGCACGAGCAAGTTCATCTTTTAAGGAGCTAGATAGCCCTTTTCTGAAAAAAGATAATTTTGCTGCATCATTCCAATCAGTGTCGATAGCCCACCTCTTGAAATCCATTGCATATTCAGTGACTGGGCGTCTGCCCTGGCGTAAGGCTAGTAATGATGCTTCAGCTGTGGCAGCACGATTGGGGTCATCAAACATCTGACTCATGGCATCGATGAAGTACTCTAAGTTGTTCAGCCGGGCATCTTCAGTCTCAATTAATGGATTTGCCCAAGCGATGGCTTTATGTGTCAACAACATAATTATACACAAGACTTTAGATTTGTCCGTAGGAAACAGAGTAGGATTTGCAGCGAAGTATAAGCGACACTGGTTGAGGAATCCCCGGAATTTGTCGCGGTCTCCACCAAATCTGAATGGTGGCAATTTAGGCACTGTTGTAGCTGCTGGGATCTGTGGTGTAGTCTGATTCTCCAAATGGGCTATCCGATCAGACAGCGTCTGCACAGTATTGCGTAGATCTTGAATTGCTTGTCCATAAACCTGGGTGTTGTGATTGGACTGTCCTTTAAAGGCATCATATGCATTTTTGAAAGTCTGCATCTCAGTATGCATATTAGTCACAGTAGTTTGGAGTTGTTTAATATGAACCTCCAAGTTTCCAGTCCCGGCGGACTCCATCTTTAGGGCTTGAGTATCCTGTCACGATACTGGTGATATATTGCTGGAATCCAATAGCAGGGACTAGACAGGACACTGAAAGCACCAAGGGTGGACACAGGAGGTGCAGCGAGCAGACTGGGAAACAGTAGTACTACAACAGGCAGGTAATCAGAACTTGCAAAAGCCAGGAGAACAATCTGGGAGGAGTAGTTCAGCAAGCAGAAGGGAGGAACAATCCGGAGAAGGAGTTCCAAGCAAGAGGACTGTCCAAGCAGGAGCTATACACAATACTCAAGCAATGTCTACTGAGCAGGACAGGAAATATATACAAAACAGGAAGTAAGATGGCACCCGGTTGAGACAACATCCACCATCTTAACTGAGGGCAAACTTGAGGGCAAGGCAAACTAAATGGGGAAAGGCAGACCATGCCTGACACCAGGCCAACTGGAGCAGCCGGGGGAGCATTAGGTGTTTACAGGCTTTTTGGTGTCTCAGGCACTGCAGCTCATGTTTTCTTTGTAGGTGCCTGGTCATACATGAGGTGCTTAGATTGTCAACACTTTGGCCACAATTTATAGATTGGTGGCACAGTCTAAAAATTACACACGTTCTCCATTCTGTGAGAAAAAAAACCTACTCTGCAGACATCATGTGGGATGGTCTACAGTCCACACTTTCATCCTCTAATAAAAGTTCTGGGTGATTTTGGAACTCTATCTCTGATTCTATGGCAGGTAGATGGGTCTGAATACCAGCCTGGAGACTCATCATACAGCTTGACTGACTGTTTCATAGCTTGTGGCTGAGACAGCTTTGCCACGCTGATGGTGAGTGGGGTGGAGGGCTTTGAACTTCCAACTGCGGATGAGCACAGTAAAGATAATCCTATGGAAGTTGTGGCACTGTCTGCCATGTAAATGACCAATGCCTTTAAGGAGTTGTCGACTTTCAGCAAATATTTGATATGCTTTGTGCAAGGAAAAGTTATCAAATTTTCCAATGTACTTTCTGTATCAATTCATAATGGTTTTCAAGATCTCTGCTTGCTGTCCTGCTATAAAAGCAATTTTTACTTCCGGTGGTTAGAAATCTGTCCATGTGATGTGATGGATATGCAGGTGCATGAGACGTTATTATCATACAGCTCCTGTTACTCTCTGATAATAACAGTACGTGCACCTGCATGTCCATCACATCTCATGGACAAATTTCTATCCACCGGAAGTAAACAAAGAAGCTTTCTATGGCAGAACAGCAAGCAGAGATCTAGAAAACCGTGATGAATTGATACAGAAAGTATATTGGCTAATTGGATAACTTTTGCTTACACAAACCATATCAAATATTTGATAAAGTGGATGACCCCTTTAACTTTGTGTGACCTTTATTGGGCCACACGCTGCACACCCTGGCACCTACTTGCACTAAAAGAGGTTTCAGCAGGTAGAGACGAAACATGTCTTCTCCCTGCAGCATTAACTCCATCACAACCACTTGAAAAAGCACCACGGCCATCTCCCTGTCCCTTCATTCTTCATTTTAAAAGACATGCAGTACCAAACTATACTGTGACAGGACCATTATGCTTAAGGTATTAGAGGATGCTATTCATTGACAACATCACTTTTATCCATACATAACTGTGAATTATTCACTGACAGCATAAACTTTAAAATCAAAGTATGATGCATGATGACATAAACATTTTGTGGAGCTGAATAATAGACAGACAGGACCTCCAAGTTCTTGATGGATAATTCAGTTATTGCAAATAATCCTGTTTGATCTTTGCAAGTATTGCTGTATAGTTCTTTAAAATCTATAAGAATGTACCTGCAATATAGCAGACTGTGGATAGCCTAATTTAGTTCCTCAGAGAGTCCTAATAAGGGTAAGTGTTTCAGATTTTCATCTATCCCTAATAACCGCATCCTTCTTTATATATACACCTAAGTGCCCTGTGAAGGGTAAGTTCTGGTTTTTGAGAAGTCTTTACCTAAATGACTGGCCCCTTGAGGAACAGAAATCTCTTTTAGCTCTGTCTTCTTTGTACAATGGCATCTGGACATGAGACCCTGCTTCGATAATACAGAGTCACATGCCCAGCTCGGCCAATCTCAGGCATGAAGAGGACATGCACAACACAAACACAAACCCAGATCATGGACAGAATTGTTTGTTTGATCATTGGGTCTGTATGTGCTAGCCCGCCAAATTTGGTACTAATACGATTTTGGCGGTTGGGTTTACGTCGCAAAAAAATGGGGTCAAAGGTGGTTCAGAACTGACCTAAGTGAATTGGTTAATCACAGTAATGTCTCCTCCTGTACACATCTCTTATGCTCATAGTAGTGTCTCCTCATGTACACATCTCTTATACTCACAGTAATGTCTCCTCCTCATCTCTTATACTCACTGTAATGTCTCTTCCTGTACACATTTCTTATACTCACTGTAATGTCTTCTTTTGTACATATCTCTTATACTCACAGTAATGTTTCCTCCTGTACACATCTCTTATACTCACAGAAATGTATCATCCTGTACACATCTCTTATACTCACAGTAATGTTTCCTCCTGTACACATCTCTTATACTCACAGAAATGTCTCATCCTGTACATATATCATACTCATAGCAATATCTCCCTGTACGTCCCTCATATTCACTGTTATGTCTCCTCATATACACATCTCTTATACTCACAGTCATGTCTCCTCCTGTACACATCTCTTGTACTAAATGTAATGTCTCCTCCTGTACATATCTTTTGTGCTCACAATAGTGTCTCCTCCTATACACATCTCTTATGCTCACAGTAATGTCTCCTCCACTCATTTCTTCTACTTACAGTACTGTCGCCATCTGTACATGTTTCTTCTTCTCACAGTAATGTCTCTTTCTGTACACATCTCTTTTACTCACAGTATTGTCTCCTCCTGTACATATCTTATATACTCACAGTAATGTCTCCTCCTGTAAACATCTCTTATACTCAAGGTAATGTCTCCTCTTGTATGCATCTCTTATACTCACTGTAATTCCTCTATTTTGCTGTCTGCACTGGACTGAGCTTCCATCGAGTCACTGAGGTTAGGACCACATAGACATTTATAAGACAGTTCTAGAATCTTCTGTGATCGGTTATTTTTCATTACAGATGCAAGCTCGATGTAGGATGTGTCTTGCAGTTTATTTTTAGCAACACTGTAAGAAGATAAGAAGTGGGTAACATGTTGATGCCACTCGGTTTAATATAGATGTGAACAATTTTTTTCTTTGTTAAAAGACTATTATTTCTCAAGAAACAAATTAAAAAAAGTAAAAAAATGTTTTCTCATAACAATTCACCTGCCATAAAGACAGTAACAGGATTCTACCGTCTTCTGTATTTTAAACATTTGTATAGTAAAAGGCATTTGTAGCAAACTCTATTTGGGCGGGCTTTGGGATTTCTGAAAAAGATGTGAGTTTTAGAGGTGGCACTCACATCTGTCATGTGATATTGATCATGTGTCTATCCGATATCATGTGATAATAAATACAGAAGAAGGGAATAACCGTTTAAGGAAAGACATCTAATAACAGTGTATTATTAAATCAAATGTCAAAAGTAACACTTATGTGCATGTAGCTGCTTGTCTCAATATGTATATATGGTATATTGTCTCTCCTCACAAAATACACGGAATTTGGGGTTGTTTCTGTTTGTGCTGTGGAAATAGAGGGCCATAACTATAACCAGAACTTTTTATACTTTCCAATTTACAGAGCTGTGTGGGGGCTTGTTATCTGCAAGACAATTTGCATTTTTTTACCATTTTGTGAAAGGTACTCGGAATCTGAAAATAAAAGTAAAATTTTTGCAAAAGAGTCTATATATTGCCATATTCTGTTACCCATAACTTTTTATATATCTGAATACGGAGCAGTGACAAGATGATTTTTTCATTGATAGTCGGGGCACAATGGGAAGAGGGTAATATGATTAACCTCCACTGGTCATTATAAATGGGGGTATTATGAGTGGGTGCTACAGAATAGGAGGCACCAATTGGGGAGAAGAGGCTAAGAAAGAAAGTAGGGTACAGGACACAAGACATTATACAGTAGATGTCACATGATGGAGGCTTTGTTGGGTGAGCCACATAAAATTCACAATACACTGGATGGGGGTAAATGGAAGGTTTAGGCAAGGCCTCCAGTGAGCTTGGTCACCTCTTCAGGGAGTGGGTGAAAAGCTCTGGTCTGGAAACTTATTTCTAATCTGTATACAAACAGAGAGAAAAAAAAAACACAGGAGCCAGAGGCGCTCGATGTGTAGATGATCCTAAGGTGACTTTTTGTGCTGTGCAGGTGGCTATAATATAAATGCTATAATAGATAGAATCATCCACTGCCAGTGGGAGTTTGTTTCGGTATGAATACCGACAATAGCCAGGTAGTAGGTGATCGGCCAGTGAAGGCGTCTGTTGGATTTTCCCGTTTATCCTCAAAGGATTAGGCGTGGTATATTCTTCAAGGTGATCAACTTAAAACATATAAAAATGTTTAAAACAAATAAATAAATAAATGGATGAAATGGCAAAACGCGTTTCGAATCAGTTGCAACTGATGAAGAATCCGTTCTGGATTCGAAACACGTTTTGCCATTTAATTAATTTATTTTTTTATACATTTTATATGTTTTAAGTCATTCAGCTTAAATTTTTCTGTATAAATAAAATCACTTGAAGAGTATACTGTGCCTAATCCCTTAAGGATAAACGGGAGATTCCAATTGACGCCCTCATTGGCCAATCACCTACTACCTACCTATTTCTAATCTGTTTAAGACAAACTGTGATTTTCAAGAAAATGAGCTACGTGTCAAAACCAAAAATGTAGCCAGCACCACTCTGTGGAACCATGCCGTGTATGAAGTGCTGTCATGTCTTGCAGTTGTCAGAGCATAGTGGCCACCAAGAACAATAAGGGATTCCTTGCAGCATCCAGCCTGCCCCCAGGGGAACTACAATACTACTTCTTACATGTCATCATCCATGTAGGCTTCTCTAGCTTGGATGCCTCCTTCTCCACTTGGTCAAAAATCTCCGGCATCAATAATGGAATGGCCATGGCCAAGAAGCAAGTTTATGCACCAGCCATTCCACAGTTTGCAAAATTAATCCGTACCTGGCCAAATTGCTGATTGAGTAGTCTCAGCCTTACAATTCAGTTGATTCTGTTGACTTAAGCTGATGGCTTGTGCTCAGCAATGCTTCAAGATCCCTGGCTGGCATTACTTCTCCCAAAATCGACCCAAGCTGTCTCTCCGCCAGCTCCATGTCAATAAGCTTGTGAAAGACAATGGTCAACCATGCTGTACTTAGACCAAATGACACATTCACCCTGTATGTCACATGTGATGGACCTTGTTAAAAGAATTTACTGGCCGATGCAAAGCCCTGGCAAAGTCAAGTACATTGTGCAATCATTTCCGCTATTCCTAACTGGCACCTAACACTCTCCTGGACCTGCAGCATCAGAAAGCTCTACCATTTCACCAAGTGATTCATGGCAACTGAAATTTGACATTGCACATGCGGGAGAAGCTCTATTAGCAGATGTGTTTATTTAGCCTTGGTAACAGTGTCCACTCTTACTACTCTTAGTTCCTGCCTTTCCGGCTACCATGTTATTACCTGCTGACAAAATCTTCCTTACAATGACTGCACCTGCTCCTGCTGTCATGCCACAAACACAATTATGAAACTACCGGCACCTGTCTGACAATATGTAACAGCTGTTACTGCCACCATCACCACCAGTGCAGGAATCAATACTTCCTGTTGATCCTTTACTTCTTCCACCATTCACACTTTGCTATCATCTATAAACAGCCAATCTATTACCATACCTGTTACTACTGCGTGACGTCACCAAGCTCTCAGCACCTATCGCGCATGCGCAGATACTAACTCTCGCACAGCCGGCCGGCAACAGATGCCGAGAGCTTGGTGACCACGCGGCTCTCGGCACCTAAAGGAGGACGGTTCCAATGAAGGAGGCGTGAATATTTAAACATCAGAAGCCATCGCCCTTCCGAAGATGACGTAGGAGTAGCACCGGAGGGCTATTTACATATGTAAGGTAATCGTTTTTTTAGCAAAACTATAGTTCGCAGAGATTAACTAAAGTATGTGCCGGCATCAGTATTAAATAGCCTACCGGGTAGTCTGCTGTGGTAGGTTTCCTTTAAGTCATCCATTTTTGAGAACTAAGTCTGTGTGCATTAAGGTCAAATCATGAAGCATTAATTTTTTCCAAATAACACTAAGTCTTATACTCACTATAATTCCTCTATCCTGCAGCCTGGACTGGACAAAGCTTCCATCAAGTCCCTGAGGTGAGGACCAAAGAGTTGGTTATAAGACAGGTTCAGTATCTTTAAGGAGGGGTTATTCCTTATTCCAGATGCCAAATAGATGCAGGATGTGTCAGGTATAATATTAACAGCCAAACTGTAGGAACACAATACCATACAATAATTCTATAATATACAGCAGCTCTAGCAAGGTGTCAAATCAACAGGTGTCTATATCATATACATAAAGATGGTAGAGAGCAGAAAATAGAATTAAATCAATGTATATATTTTCCACCCATGCCCCTTCCTTTACATAACTCTTATCACAATTATGTCTCCTCCTTTACACATCTCTTATACTCACAGTATTTTCGCCTCCGGTACACATTTCTTATTCCACAGTAATGTCTCTTTCTGTAGATATCTCTTATGTGAAAGTATTATCTCCTCCAGTAGATCTCTTATATATCTCCTCTTATACACATTATATACTATTATGATACAGTATTATCTCCTCCTGTACACATTTCATATATTCATAGTAACGTCTCCTCCTGTACACATTTCATATATTCTTAGTAATGTCTCCTCCTGTACACATCTCTTATATTCATAGTAATGTCTCCTCCTGTACACATCTCTTATATTCATAGTAATGTCTCCACCTGTACACATCTCTTATATTCATAGTAATGTCTCCTCCTGTACACATCTCTTATATCACAGTAATGTCTCCACCTGTATACATTTCTTATATTCATAGTAATGTCTCCTCCTGTACACATCCCTTATATAACAGTAATGTCTCCTCCTGTACACTTCTATTATATAACAGTAATGTCTCCTCCTATACACTTCTATTATATCACAGTAATGTCTCCTCCTGTAAACATATCTTCTACTCACAATAATGTCCCCTCCTGTATGTATCTGTATACTCACATTATTGTTTTCTATTGTACACATCTCTTATATCACAGCAAATTCTTCTCCTGTACACATTTCTTATATTCATTGTAATGTCTACTCCTGTACATATCTCTTATATCAAAGTATTATCTCCTCATGTACATCTGCTATATCACAGTAATTTCTCTACCTGTACACATCTCTTATATTCATAGCAATGTCTCCTCCTGTACACATCTCTTATACTCACTGTAGCTCCTCTATCTTGCAGGCTGGACTGGACAGAGATTCCATCAAGTCACTGAGATGAGGACCATAAAGACGATTACAAGTCAGGTCAAGTATCCTTAGGGAGGGGTTATTTCTTATTACAGATGCTAATTGGATGCATGACGTGCTTTCCATATAATTTTGAGCTAAACTGTAAGAACAAAAAGATGATGTGCTTAACATATCTGAATGTTTGACACATAATGGACAGTATCATACATGATCATTTAAAATACACTATAACTAATTAACTATCTATCCTTTATGCTAATTAACCTCAGATGATAATAGTGCATGGAGTAGCCTGTCGGAAAACTGGGGCAAAGACTACACCACACCCCTGCAGCCTTTGAAGTCTCACCTCCATGTGCGGTTCCGCAGACCTTTTTGGCTATTCAGCCATCCAAACACATGTGCAATAACCTCTTTTCGGCAGTGAATCAAGTTACTGCACATGTGTGGCAATGGAGGTGAGACTTCAGAGGTTACTGGGGTGTGGAGTATCCTGCCTGACTGCCGGGGACTACGGCAACACCACGCCCCTGTAGATCTATGATCTATGACAAACTATACTGTGACAGCATTTTGAGGATCAAGCTTTTACTGCACAGTTTTCATTGAGATGAGCACTTTTAATAACCACACTTAAATTCACACTATACAAAATGATTAGCAGTTCTATGATTCACATCCTAATGTACACTACACACTATGATAAGCGCTTCTATAATCTTTGTATATATACGCATGTTATTCACTATGATAAGCACTTCTGTTATCCACATATTAATGCACGTTATTTAATATGATCAGAACTACTATTATTCACAATAGTGCAAACTATTCACTGTGATGAACACTTCTATCATCCATGTATTAATGTGCGCTATTCTTTATAATGAACACTTCTATTATCCATGTATAAATGTGAGTTATGCACTGAGAAGAGCACTTTATTTATTCAAGTATTGTCGCACTGTTCAGTATGATGGGAGCTTTTACTATCCACATATTAATGCACACTAATCACTATAATGTGCACTTCTATTATCAAACTATTAATGCATGCTACTCAAAAGCGTAACTATAGGGGTCCTGCTATGGGGCCCACATCTGCTATGGGGCCCACAGTGTCAAAGTATTCAGATTTGAATATGCTTTATGTGGATATTTGTGATTTATATATGCTCTAAATGTTTTTGCATATGTGATGTGCATATGCTGTATGTCTGTGCATATATGATGCATGGGTTTATATATGCATTTATGTATATATGGTGTGTGTATAGTATATGTATACTTTTAAGGGGTAAATGAGGTCCCATTCAGATGTTTACTATGGAGCCCTGCCTCTCCTAGTTATGCCACTGATGCTGCTTACTATGATGAGCTCTTCTATGATCTAATGTGCAATATTTAATATGACGAGCACTTTTATTATCCATGTATTACTCTATTCACTGAGAAGATCAATTTTAATATCCACATATTAATGCAGGCTATTCACTGAAAGAAGCAATATTTCAATGATTGATAAGGATTTATGCCATTTCTGGAGCAGAATACTATACAGATCTTGCTGGATGATGCAGTAAATGAATGGGCTCTCACACCTTTGGCACACCGCCAAACTTCGAAGTAAGTCTCCTAGATGAGTTATGAATCTATGATACATTCTATCTATGTATTGGCTACATTTCCATCATCTGGGGATTGGCATGAATGCCCACCTTGGTCTCAGTCTGTTTTAGAACCCCAGGGAGGGAAATACTGAGAACTCTATTGGAAGCATAGGAGCTGAGCTGTTCAAACATGCTGGGGACCCATTTGAATTTGATGACTCCGCCTTTTTATGACCTTCCATTGAGGTTTTCTGATCTTCCCTAGGGGAGGGAAACTAGGATTCTCCCAGGGACAGGGAGTGTGCAAAAAAGGGGTTAAATACCAGATGACAAGTAGAGCTTTCTTCTCTTGTAGAGGAAGAATGGAACACACTCACACACTTATCTTACAGTGGTTGGAACAACAGAACTGGAAACTAGTTTATCATTGTCTCCATCAGAGTTCCAGTGGAGAGACTCGAGCAAAAAAACTCTGTCAGTTCCGACCTGGTCTACAGATTGGAACTGGCCAAGTTTTCGCCTATATCCACTAAGAGCCCAGGGCCTCTTAGTGAATATGGGCACAGGACCACCATTGGGAGGAATTACCATCCTGCCAATCTTAATGAGTTCCCCTCTACATCTAGTCTTCTCCAGACTTGTGATTCCATATAGACTTAAGATCACCAGCTTTTATTACTCTCACCACCATGTTTATCTCTCTACAACGGAGACCCTATTCATGATCTGAAATATATAAATATTTAACATTACAAAGTTTTAATTTACTACTTTGTCCTCTCCTCATAAAGATCACCAAAGGTATATGACCCCCATACACAATATAACATACAGCATTTTACCTCAGCTTCTGTAGGTTATGCATCACTGGTACAAGTGTTCCTATTTTTTCGGGGTCTAATGAACATAGGGATAGATTGAGTTCTTCTATATGTGTGCAGGATTCCATGATGAATGCTAACACTGTACAGTCTACAGACGACATGGAAACTCCAGAAAAGTCTATTTTTTTCACTGATTGTAGTGATTCGCGCACTAGAGTCTTATTCTGTGCTTCAACAAAATAGAAGAATGTCTTACGAAGATGTTGCCTCTCTTTTATACTTCCCATCAGTTGTTCTTTGTTAACTAAGTTCTTAAGCCAAGTCATAACATCTTTGGAGGCCTGATCTGCTTGTGTGTCCAGGTAACCAGTAAGTATTGACCTGGTGGAGGCATCTGATAGACCACATAGGAAGCAGAGGAACATCTCACCACGTCCGTCGTGAAAGGAAGTGGCTCTTTTCAGTGAATTTTGTAACTTCTCCGGAGAATAATCGACATAATGCACTAATGCAGAGAAGAATTCCTGAACGGCGAGATGTAGGAAAGAATATGTAACATCTTTATTTGATTCTATCAAAGAACTAGATAAGAGCTTTGACTTATTGTCCACATGGAAAGATTCCAAATCTCGATCATCAAAAATAATGGTGCGATTCATGACTCCATATTCTGCCATCCATCCCATGGACCGTAGGAGCTTCTGAGTGTCACTTTTATCCAGGATTTGATTGGACAGAATGCTGTTAACAAATATGGCAAAGAGCTGGGTCACTGTTTTGGGTAATGAAGAGACCTCCTGATCAATGCTTGTTTTTTGGTTGATTTTGGATAATACTGTACAGATGATCCAGCAGTAGGATGGGAAATAGCAGAACATGCTGAATGTGTTCTGCTTCACATAGTTAAAAACCTTATCTGCCAGTTTAGAGAAAATGTGTCTAAAGTAAATCTGCTGTTCGTATTTTGAAAAACCAATGATCTCCACCATGCGCTGGAAAACATCACAATCAATATATCTCAGTCTGATCGGGCGACTGGTGATTAGAACAGAACAACCATTCAGAAGAGACTTTCTCACCAAACTGACCACAATCTGACCACAAGGTCCGGTCTGTTTAGGATCAGGGCACAAGTCATGTGATGCAAAATCTATCGTGTGATTGCTTTCATCTAAACCGTCAAATATAAAGAGAATTTGTTCTGGTTCTTCTAAGATGTTCCCCAGCTTCTCCTCCAGATATGGGTAATGATGAAGGATCATGGACTCCAAACTAACCTTCTCCAGTCTGTTGAGCTCCCGAAATGTGAAGAAAAAGACAAAAGAGAATCTTTGATAGAGATCCCCCTTCACCCAGTCATAAACAAACTTTTGCATCATAAAAGTCTTCCCGATACCGGGAACTCCAACCACCAACACCATATGCGGTACAGGCCTGGATCTCCAGCTCCTATGGAAAAACTCATTAGGAAAGATGCTTTTATCTAATTTCTTTTCATGTTTAACCACGGTTTCCAAGAGTTCATTCTCAAAGCATCTACTGGAGTAATGAGCAGAGTAAGTGATTAAGTCCAAACAACGTGCTGAAATTTTTCCCTCTAGAGGGCTGTTCTCAATAAGCTTCTTAGTTTTCTCAAATAAATATTCCTTGTGACTGTTCTGGATGTCTATGGAAAATAAAAATGAAGATTAGACCAAGAGACAAAGCAGAATCTTTAGTAGAACAAATGACAACCAACCTTGATAAAGAGGGTTACACTAACATGTATTCTGTGATGGTGACTTGAGTGCGTTATTCTAAGGGCACAGCTAGTAGGGTGAAAATCTGGATGTTTTAATTAAGAGAGTATAAAAGAAAGTGAAAGAGATTAAGCCAAATCCAATAACCTCCTCCCCATTCACACCCGAGACTGAGGAGTCTCATGACACAGAGGAGGGAAATGGCTTATTGGGGTGTAGTCACTTTTGGTGGCAGCTGTTTAGACAATAATAAAACAATTTTACACTGCAAAACGAGCTAAACATTAACTACTTTACAATGTATCAAAGTGTCATATCTTCAGTGTTGTCCCAAGGAAAGCTATAATACAATATTTCCAAAATGTTGGATAGGGCATGTCCTGTTGATAGGGCCCTACTTGTATTTGTGGGAAAACCCCTTTAAGGATGTAGTAACTTTTTAGAAATACTATATATCATGAGCTTGTTGCTGGTTCTGTATTTATGGGATGATCGTTGTTTGGTATTTCCGTACAGTGAATATTGTACCTAAATGAGGATCAGGTCCTGGAGACATGCCGAGCTTGGTTCTCCATTATCTTCTCTATATGGTTTGGTTGTATTGATTGACCTTCATAGGTTCTGTAGACATATTAAAATAATGAGCACTTACCTCTCAGTTCTGGGGGAAGCTGATGCCCGTGTTTATCCAGGATTTTTAATTCATCTAATAAGAAGTGACAGATATATAGGATTATGTAGTGTATAGTACAAGTCTCATCAGTGCTGGTGCTGCAGATGTACAGTAATAGAAACATGATAAAAGCTCCTACTGCTATAGTGACCAGGACGGCATGAAGGAGACATTACAGCTCAGCATTCATTAGACCAGTGCTCATGGATATATTATAGGGGATCTGTAGCAACTGGGCAACTGAGCACAGCTCGATAAATGTGCCCCAATATGTTTACCCAGTAAGTCGCGTTCTAGCTATGGACTATAGAGAGATGGCAAAAAAAGCAGCTACAATGTGGCAGCCAAAGATCAGTGACTCCAAGATTCCATTAGCTGAAATTACACCAAATTTGATTCAAGTCCAAATTGATGATGCTCCAGTTGTCCTGGAACGCACTTGTTTGCGAGAAAAAGTCTTGTGTCTGTGTCTTATAGTCTGGAGTTCAGAAGGATCCATCAGTGCTTCAATCATCAATCACTTTTACTTTATTTCATTATTTATTTATTTTTTTTCCCCTTTCAACATTTCAAAGAATGTTTGCAGGGCCACATCACTTTTGGGGAATTTTTCCTATTTTGATATCACTGAAAATATAAAGCCTGACTACAGACAGCGGCGCCTTATTGGGAAATTAATTTTTTTTTTTTTAAAAAAGGCCCCAGGAGCCTGCAGTTCCAGCACTCTGGACAAGGACAGGGCGGGAGGGCTTGTTTCCTTCGGACCTAGAAAAGTTCTCCCTTTTAGAGAAGAGAAGAGTAGCGGTAGCGCTAGTAACCCGGCATGGAGAACATTGGCTGTATATGGGTGATAGTAGCAGTCGTAGTAGATACGGAGACAAAGCATGAATAGTGATGTCTGTAGGGCCGTGATGGCGAACCTTTTAGAGAAAGAGTGCCCAAACTATTACCAAAATCCACTTATTTACCGTGAAGTGCTAACATTGCATTTTAAGCAGTAATTTATTGCTCCCTGTTCTTCCTCATCTTTCAATCTTATCGGCCCCCGAGGCCATCAATACAGTTGAAAGTAGGAGGGCAATTTTAGACTCTCATTGTAGCTTCTCTCCATGGTCTCTCTGTAGAGGAAGAATTGAAGGTCCAGCAGGAGGACCTCCAAAGACAATGCAGTTCTGTCAGCACCTTCTCACTTTTCCTACAGTTCCAAACAGCCAATGAATTGTCGCTTTAAAACAGCACTGAGAGCAACATCTCTTAAGTTGCCTGGGACTGCAGAAAGATTCAGTGGATTTGGTCCTCTTTGGTGAACTCTGTCCTGAGGTCGACGGCTTGAGTGCCCAAAGAAAGGGCTCTGAGTGCCACCTCTGGCACCCGTGCCATAGGTTCGCCACCACTGCTGTAGGGGGATCCGCAGCTCAGAGTGGTCACTGCACTGGTGGTACTGCACTGGTGGTGGTGGCGGCAGCAGCTGTTGTGGTACATATTGGCAGAGGGCAGCAGTGCTGTGGTTATGGCTGTGGCATGGTAGCACCAGCTACAGCTATAATAAGATACATGATGGTCAGGAGGCAACATCATGGTTGGCCAGGTAGACCCCGAGAGCGACAAGAAGGAACACATCAGCAATGCCCCATCTATGCATCTGCCACAGGAGTGTGACCAGGAGCCTAAAGCCTCCTGCACATGGACCTAAATGGCCGCTTCCATGTAACTGCTAAATAGAGGACATCCTATTCCTGATATGCAGAGTAACCACCCAGATCTTCACCCTCTCATCTCCCTCCCTGGCCACAAACATGTGGAAGCTTTAAGCACAATGTTATGTGCATTTTGATGTTTTGGACACTGTCAGAAGACATCTTG
This sequence comes from Engystomops pustulosus, assembly GCF_040894005.1. Lineage (NCBI taxonomy): Eukaryota > Metazoa > Chordata > Amphibia > Anura > Leptodactylidae > Engystomops > Engystomops pustulosus. Next base: position 218,442,376 of record NC_092414.1, read on the forward strand.
GCTCATTTGGACCATTATCTAAAGTGATAAAACCCCCCTCTCCACTATGACACTAGAGGCTGGAGAGCAGAGAGGGGCAGGAGTGGCCACTGGTGAAATGTCCTACAAAATATACAACAGTCATATCATCGTAATAATAACTCATAGGTACTTACCATCACTGGGATCCATATCACTTATTTCTGAGCCGCCAAAGATACTAAATTCCCTGCAAGAAAACAACTATATTCAGAATAAAAAAAAAACAATATTATCTTAATCTCTGAACGAAATATTCTGGATATGTTGATGCATCTGTCTGCGGAATGACTTTAGGGTTTAGATTTCATGATCGAAAAATGGAAGTTCTACATTTTACAACCCGAACCATAGACCTGCAGGCAAAAGAGGGTCACTTCCATCATTTTAGAAGACACCAAATCCTGATGGAGAAACAGGGGCCAGTGATGACTGATGTTACATACTGTAGAAGGTTTAATATTCATATAATGATACCAATATTACGTAATCACATCATTTAGATTGTGAGAAGCAGGAACAAACAAGCAAACAAAATGTCCGTCTTATGTTCCATTTCCCCAGTAAAAAATTATAATATTCATCAATAAATATTATAAACCCTAAAGTAATGTGGTCTGGATACTGGTACCAGGCAAGTAGGTGAGCAGCAGAAGCTACAACAGTAAAAGGTAGGAGGGTAGACTATTAGCGACTATGTGGGTCGGCACTATGACTTTTGGCTGCTGTGAGGCACTTGACTTTTGGCTGCTGTGAGGCACTTGACTTTTGGCTGCTGTGAGGCACCATGACTTTTGGCTGCTGTGAGGCACTATGACTCTTGGCTGCTGTGAGTTACTATGACTTTTGGCTGCTGTGAGGCACTATGACTTTTGGCTACTGTGAGGAACTATGACTTTTGGCTGCTGTGAGGCACTATGACTTTTGGCTGCTGTGAGGCACTATGACTTTTGGCTGCTGTGAGGCACCATGACTTTTGGCTGCTGTAAGGCACTATGACTTTTGGCTGTTGTGAGGTACTATGACTTTTGGCTGCTGTGAGGCACTATGTAGGGTAATTGAGGGGCATTTTATCCATTGGCTACAATGTGTGGCAAAACTGACTATTTGCTACTGTGAATGTAAGCACTGAAACAATATTGGCTACTGTGAGTGATTTGTGACTATTGGCTACTGTGAAGCTACTGTGACTATTAGATACTGTGGAGGCACTGTGACTATTGGATACTTTGGAGGCACTGTGATTATATGATATTGTGGAGGCACTGTGACTATTGGATACTTTGGAGGCACTGTGACTATTGGATATTGTGGAAGCACTGTGACTATTGGATACTTTGGAGGCACTGTGACTATTGGATACTGTGAAGGCACTGTGACTATTGGATACTGTGGAGGCACTGTGACTATTGGATACTGTGGAGGCACTGTGACTCCACAGAGGCGCTCTTCTGGAAGAGCCACAGGTGCCCCTGCAACCCACCACTTTCCGGATGGCCAGAGCGCGCACACCGGCACTGCCCACTTTCTGGGTTCCTATAAAGACCGGGTTCTACCAGATAGGTCCCGGACATGTCCCCAGTATATAGGTAGCCACAACACATGCCTCCAAGTAGACAGGTAGCCACAGAACACGCCCCCAGTATATAGGTAGTCACAGCACATACTACCAGTAGATCCATTGCCACAGCACATACTTCAGGTTGATAGGTAGCCACAGCACATTCCCCCAGTAGATAGCTAGCCACAGCACATACTACCATTAGATAGGTAGCCCCAGCACATGCTCTCCAGTAGATAGGTAGTCACAGCAAAAAAAAAAAAAAAGAATATTCACTTACCAGCGCTCCCTGCAGCCAGCTCCTCATCGCTCCCGCACTCTTCTCTTTAAACCAGGTTTAGACGGCGCCTGGGTCGTACAAAGGACGTAGGCAGCGGTAACATCGCTGCCTGTGTCCAGTGATCTGTCTATGACACACAGCAGCCATCACTATTTATTAAAGATCTGTCTGAGAGCCAGATGCAGCCAACAGAAGAGCCACATCCTGAGCCATAGGTTCCCTACAGAACATCACTTTTAACAATTAAGCTGCTGCTGAACATTAAAATATAGCTCATATCTGCTGCAAAGCCTCATAATATGCACCTCAGCTGCTACATGCTGACATATACATGCAGATACACAAGAAATACACACACATATGAGCAGCCTTATGCACGCACATACAGACACATGCACGCATGATTCCATGCACAGACACATACATACAAATATGCATGCATTGTGCACACATATAAATACGCACACAGTTTTATGCACGCACAGACAGACACATGCAGACACCTATATACTAATATGCATGCACACATATAGATACACACACATACACACAGCCTTATGCACACACACTTGTCATACATGACAGACACATGCAGACATGTATATACTAATATGCATGCACACATATAAATATGGACACATACATGCAGCCATATGCACACACATACACATACAGAGACATAATGTGCATTCAGACACATGCGGGCACTTTATATTCATTATTCATACACACATACACACACATACATACCTGGTACATACTTACCAACAGTGAAGTCGGTGTCAGGCCTGCAGTCTTGCCAGGAGGGCCGTGCTGTTGTTGGTGCACGCTCCAGTACAGTCCGGGAGGCAGAGGGTTACTCCTCACAAAGATCAGCTTCCTCTTTCTGTTTAGACTTTGTGTCCCTCTCCTGCTGTGCTCCACCCCCTGCTGTGCTCCGCCCCCTGTTGTGGTCCACCCTCTTCCCAGTTACCAGACTTGTAGAGAGCATAGAAAGGAGAGTGCAATGATCTGCACATAGGGGCCCAGAGCTCCAGGACAGGTGGCAGGGGCCCCCTCCACTAGCGGGTGAAGCCCAGACAGTCTGTCCCTGTGGGCCTGGTAAAAAACCCTGGCACCTAACAGAACTGATGACATATACCTGCTCCCAATAAATCATATTTATATATTTGATATAATAATTCACATGCAGCGCCCACATTATTTATATTCAGCCCCAGCCAATGAAATCATGTATATACATTGTATAGTAATATATTACACATCTCTATATGTGTATATACTGAATATACCTTGTCTATGTCCTGACCCACCACAATAGTTAGAAGTTATGCTCTGAACTTATCATGGAACTGGATAAGAAGTTTGTGCCCCCCTCATTCTAGTGATCAAATGACACATCACACACACACACTATATATATATATATATATATATATATACAACATATGTGTTACCTGCTATGTGAGCGCAGTGTAGAGGAAGCACAAAGAGGAAACAGCAGAACCAGTCACGTTTACTGATTTAACCCCGTATGTGCTGAGTAGATGATTGTCTAGAGGCTCATTATTTCCTTCTCTTCCTCCTTCCCTCTGTTTCTTATCCTATTACCAGAGCTACCAGTACAAACACACAAAGCACTGAACGCCCCGGGGAGGGGGCAGGACGCAGCCGAACGCCGGGACTATGACTTTTGAGACGTATTACTGTATTGTAGCCGTATTGTTGACTGAAGGCAGTTCAGCATTTCTGGTAGTTACTAGTAATATAATAGTAATAATCTTTATTTTTATAGCGCTATCATATTCCATAGTTACTATATATATATAATCCTTTTCCAATTACAGCAAAAATTTTCGAAAATCCAGTTGTCCCTGGGACAAATTCTTTTTTTTCTGGAGTTTGGTTCCGACTTACATACAAATTCAACTTAGAAACAGACCTACAGAACCGATCTTGCATCCAGCTGGAAGTCCTGCACAAGTCCCAGGTGCAGACGTCCCACCAAGTGAAGAGACCGGCCATGCTGAAGGCCGGTGGAGCTGATCTGACACCATGAGCTTTTGGGGTGCCTGCCAGTAGGTCTGTACCTGGTGAGGTAAATTTATGTTTTGGTGAATCCCACCCCTAGCATGTCACCTGACTCCTCCTCTGATTGTTTTATTCCTGTGATTCAAATAAAGCTGTGGCCATTTCACCCATTAAGTTATGTGGTTGTGTTTACATCTGTCGAGATAAGGAAGAAGTGAGAACCTTGCGCTTTTTGCAGCCTCTGTCCCTGCCTACTTTCCCCCCTGAATTAAATTGGAGGTGATAACTGGGCAGTGCTCCCTATCCTGGGTTCATGCACAGAACAATAAGACTTTCTGCACATGTTCAGGATTCTGTGTGGATTTTATGCACAGATTTTGTTGCAGGAAATCTGCAGTCACAGAAGCTTTTAAGTGCATGTCATTCTGACAAGTGATGTAGATGTAATGTATGGTATGCATTTTTTTTCTTCAATGTGGAAAATCAATGTCATTTTTCTTGTGCACGCATGTTTTTACACTAGAGTGTAGGTCATGTGAAAATCTGTATAAAATGCATCATAATGCATAGGCCTGCAGGAAGAATGCATGTAAATCCACATCAAAAACACACTACAAATATCAGCAATCTGCACCAAAAAGGAACATAAAAATACAGATATTTCATCCAGATTTTCTGTATGACAGTCCGCAACATGTGCAGTAAGTCTAAGACCAAGAAACCAAAAAAAAAACAGATACAGAAACAATAAGTGATATCAGGCAAACTGGGTCAAAACCACAAGGGTGGCGAGGTACAAAATCGCAGCAAAAGCACAATAGAGATGACTGATAACTAGAGCTAAAATACATGTCTAAGAGGCACCAAATAAAGTCACATGTGAGTAAACGTGGAGTTTCTGGATGAAGCCGTAGCGGCTTATTGGTCCAGCTCCTGTGGCACACACCTAGCCCCCCACAGAGCATACACCTGGTGTTGTACTCAACTAGGAGAACTGCAGAACTAGAACCGGTGGACTTCATTCCAGTGTTATAACACATTAGTTGGTTCTTTTACAAATCATCTCTATATGATTATTATGTAAGTATTTTTTTTTCTCCCCATAAAAGGGGTGAAAGCTGAATTTACCTCCTGCCTCTTCTATGTGTAAATATTTTTTCTGAGAAACTTTCATTCCAAGGGCAGAATAAAACAAACACATGAAAAAAATACTTTATTGAAAGTCACATCCCTCTATCATCCTTTTTACATATTTAGTTGTTTTTATTCCGGAAACAATGTATTTTTGCGGCATACAAGGGCTTTTCGTCTGTGGGACATATTGCCACGTAGTGTACAATAAAGTAAGAAAGTAAAAAAAAATTCCAGTTGTGGTAGAGTATGGAATGAGATACACAATTAGGCTGTATACAGCATGTACCGTACCATTGCGGAATAGGGTGCATACGTTCCCATAACTTTCAGTGGGCCATGCATCCATCTATCTTGATGGAAGTATTGCCCATGGGGCTGTTCTCGAGGGGTAAAAGATAGAGCTGGCTCTATTCTCCCTTGTAATTATGGCGGTGCCTATTGAGAGGGGAGCGGTAAGCAGTGTCTGGGCTTTTTTATGAAATTGAAATGGAAATCACTTCGAGCTGTAACGTCTGACTACCCTGACAGGTCTACCCTGGCTGTGTCGCAGTTGTAAATGTTCTTTACTTTTATTATATCTTTTATAAGATGCAGCACTTAGAGGTACGAGACAATTTAGAAGATTCATGGGAGTCTGTAGGTTCTCCATTCTCCAGCTTCCTGATGATGGGTCGGTTGTGTTTCCTCAGACTCTGGAGGACTTCGTCTTTGTCCTCATGACCCCAGGCTCTTATATAGTCATAGAGTCTCCTCATCTGTTCTGGGTTGGTCCTTTGACAGAAAACTGTCTGATACTGTTCGTATGTTAACAGATTTAAACCCAGGAGATCATCCAGAACCGGGTCTATCACAGGGATCATACGGATCAGATCTGCTCGATGTTCATCCACAAAATGAACACTTTGCTCTGAGAGGAGATTACGGCCTCCTGTGATAAGGAATATGGATTATTGTCAAAGCCACCTGATAATAACTCCTCACAATCCACCGACACATCTAATACATAAAGGGAAACATTGACCACTCCCACTAAGGGCTTAACATCCCACCTACTTGACCACCCACCCAACCAACACCCACCTGACTCACTGAAATGTATTAAAATGAATACCTTATAATACAACCTATTGTATAATGTTCAATTTTATATGGAGAACATAGTTTTTATATTAAACTACCATATCTTATAGAACAACAGCCTTTCATAAAAATTACAACCAGGTTTTTAAAACTCTTGCCATGGGATGAAAAAGCTTTCATATGGTTTTATTGTTTAAATGAAATCTACCACTTTGAAATCCCCTATTTAAACCAAGCAGAGATCTTTGTCGCTACTTGCAAATTAGCTCCGGGCGCTTCTGTGCTCGTCACACAGGGCGCTCCTTCTGCTTTAAGTTATGCACGCCTCTTGTGTGCTGTGTAGTCTCCCATTCTGCAGTTCCCAAGAGCCGGCCATGTCAACTGGTTCTTGGGAACTCTCGCGCATGCATGCACGGCATCACTATCATACTGGCTGTGCGATAGAACCAGCTGCATCATATGGGTGACAAGCATGTGTTCTTGATAGTTGGGTGAAGTCACCGGCTCTTGAGAACTGTGGAATGGGAAGGAGTGGGTAGATTACACAGCACGCAGGAGGCGTGCATAACTAGAAGCAGAAGGAGCTCCGGACGAGCACCGGAGCGTGACATGGCCTAATATGCAACATTTTAAAGCAGATTTTTTTTTGCATAAACCATAAAGTTTTCTAGGTTTATCAAGATAAGATCTTGATTCTACAGGGTGTTAAGGTGGTTTAAATAGGGGGTTTCAAAGAGGAAGATTTACTTTAAGATTGGAAACTGGTTCTGTTTGTTCTTTCTTACCTCGGGAGATACATCTCTATCTAGATCTTGTAGTTTCCAGTCATAGATCGATATTCAATATATAAAAGTCAGTACCTACCTGGGAGAGCTGGGAGCTTTGACATTGGGTTTGGTAAATTTAGCATATCCTCTGAAAATACACACATACATAGAAATTTTATTTTTAGATCTACAACCAGTCGTATGGAGATTTTCCCATCACTTTGTTTTACCTGCAGACACCACAGATTTCCATATTGTAGAATCTACATCTTCTTGAAGTATAGACAAATTCACTTCAGACTCAGAGTTTCCCTTTATCCTGATTTCTGTGAAGGAATATATCTCCGAGGGGCAGTGGCTTTCGAACAGCAATGTCTACAAAACAAGCAAGTAACTTATAAAGTAGGGTATACAGATTTACATCAGCCAAACCAATCAGTGGGATTGATAAACTACTAATGCATAATATTCAGGGGTGCAACATCCGTGAGGTGAGTTGAGTCTCTTGCCTCAGACAGCACCACAATCCCTTGATCTAACTCCTAAATGTGTCAGTATGGGTGTGAGACACTGCATGGAGAACCCGTTTACCCATATAACCTGATATATTACTTTTGGATGAGACGGAGGGGGCACAATTGTATATAGCTCACCACAGGTTCCCCCCTGATAATGTGCATGGGGTCACTTGAGTTGAGGATCAGAGTAAGATTTCAGCATGCCTGATCCTTTTGTTCTAGGTAAGATAGAATTGTGTAGCGCTGCTTACAGTGACTTAGTTATTGCACCAGGGTGTTACCTAACTCTACAGATGTTACGTATCACATTTATCAAGGAGTAAGACCAGGCATGACAATCATCTCTACAGAAGCTCCTTCCTCTGTCCCCATAGTCAATCTTCATTTATATAGGACCATCATATTCTGCCGTACTTTATATATCATCACAACCAAAGTAAGAGATAACATAGCACTAAGACAGTCAGACGACACAATAGGATTAGGCTCCTGCTCGCAGCTTATATGAATATATGGCATAAACCCCCCAGAACCCTACAGTGTATATAGTAGACGTACCTCGGGATTTACACTTACAGCCACAGGTCCGCTGATTCGGTATATCTTATTGCTGTACACGGATGTTGTCTGATGCGGTTTATGAATTCTTTGGAATGAAAATCTTGACTCAGTTTGCTCTACCTCCTATAACATAACAAACAACACATTGGCCCTGTACACATTGCACCTATAGAATAATCTAATCTATGGGCATCCACAAAACGTTGATCAAGCTTTTCTATAAAGCATTTTCCATTCTTTTGGAGGTTTGTCTACAAAATTTTAGTGTAAAGCCTGGGAAAAAGGCAAGTTGTCCACTGGTGGGTGGAAGCCTCCAAAGTAGACGGAAAAGTAGGCAAAATAAGCAGGGGCACAGCCCTAGTGTAAAATGTAAAAATCATGTACGCAGGAGGTCTGTCACCTGGTGGCTCTAGGTATAGCTCTACAAACCAAGATCCTGGCAGCTGGTCTCGTTGTAGCAATTCTACACTCTGTTCCAGTTGACCAGGGGCGTGGGGATGAATGAGTAATGCTGACCTCAAAGGAAAGGAGCTCATAGAAAATTGGACCTTGAGTAGGAATCTTAATAACACTGACACGTTTCAGTATAGGACTTAGACCTCCAGGCTGATGGTGGTCGACTCTGTCCTTAAGGCTAAGCACCGTGCTTTGGTCTTATCCATGATCAATGGACATACACTCTAGTCACTCCAGTCTGAATACACTATATACCTGCTCAGACATGTCTTGCTCCAGGCTGGATACATTATATACACTCACCGGCCACTTTATTAGGTACACCATGCTAGTAACGGGTTGGACCCCCTTTTGCCTTCAGAACTGCCTCAATTCTTCGTGGCATAGATTCAACAAGGTGCTGGAAGCATTCCTCAGAGATTTTGGTCCATATTGACATGATGGCATCACACAGTTGCCGCAGATTTGTCGGCTGCACATCCATGATGCAAATCTCCCGTTCCACCACATCACAAAGATGCTCTATTGGATTGAGATCTGGTGACTGTGGAGGCCATTTGTGTCCAGTGACCTCATTGTCATGTTCAAGAAACCAGTCTGAGATGATTCCAGCTTTATGACATGGCGCATTATCCTGCTGAAAGTAGCCATCAGATGTTACAGGGTACATTGTGCTCATAAAGGGATGGACATGGTCAGCAACAATACTCAGGTAGGCTGTGGCGTTGCAACCATGCTCAATTGGTACCAAGGGGCCCAAAGAGTGCCAAGAAAATATTCCCCACACCATGACACCACCACCAGCCTGAACCGTTGATACAAGGCAGGATGGATCCATGCTTTCATGTTGTTGATGCCAAATTCTGACCCTACCATCCGAATGTCGCAGCAGAAATCGAGACTCATCAGACCAGGCAACGTTTTTCCAATCTTCTACTGTCCAATTTCGATGAGCTTGTGCAAATTGTACCCTCAGTTTCCTGTTCTTAGCTGAGTGGCACCCGGTGTGGTCTTCTGCTGCTGTAGCCCATCTGCCTCAAAGTTCGACGTATTGTGCGTTCAGAGATGCTCTTCTGCCTACCTTGGTTGTAACGGGTGGCGATTTGAGTCACTGTTGCCTTTCTATCAGCTCAAACCAGTCTGCCCATTCTCCACTGACCTCTGGCATCAACAAGGCATTTCCGCCCACAGAACTGCCGCTCACTGGATGTTTTTTCTTTTTCGGACCATTCTCTGTAAACCCTAGAGATGGTTGTGCGTGAAAATCCCAGTAGATCAGCAGTTTCTGAAATACTCAGACCAGCCCTTCTGGCACCAACAACCATGCCACGTTCAAAGGCACTCAAATCACCTTTCTTCCCCATACTGATGCTCGGTTTGAACTGCAGGAGATTGTCTTGACCATGTCTACATGCCTAAATGCACTGAGTTGCCGCCATGTGATTGGCTGATTAGAAATTAAGTGTTAACGAGCAGTTGGACAAGTGTACCTAATAAAGTGGCCGTTGAGTGTACCTGCTCAGTGATGTCCTCCTCCAAGCTGGATACACTATATACCTGCTCAGTGATGTCCTCCTACAGGCTGGATACACTATATACCTGCTCAGTGATGTCCTCCTACAGGCTGGATACACTATATGCCTGCTCAGTTATGTCCTCCTACAGGCTGGATACACTATATACCTGCTCAGTGAGGTCCTCCTACAGGCTGGATACACTATATACCTGCTCAGTGATGTCCTCCTACAGGCTGGATACACTATATACCTGCTCAGCAATGTTCTCCTCCAAGCTGGATACACTACATAACTGCTCAGTGATGTCCTCCTACAGACTGGATACACTACATACCTGCTCAGCAATGTTCTTCTCCTAGTTGGATACACTATATACCTGCTCAGTGATGTCCTGCAGGCTGGATACATTATATACCTGCTCAGTGATGTCCTGCAGGCTGGATACACTATATACCTGCTCAGTGATGTCCTGCAGTCTGAATACACTATATACCTGCTGTGATGTCCTGCAGGCTGGATACACTATATACCTGCTAAGTGATGTCCTCCTCCAAGCTGGATACACTATAAACCTGCTCAGTGATGTCCTGCAGACTGGATACACTATATACCTGCTCAGTGATGTCCCTTCAGGCTAGATACACTACCCACTCGAGTCATCAAGATTCTGAGTCAAGGTCCAAGTTTTTAAGAGCGCCATTCCTCTATATATGTTTTCCTTTCAGGTCAGCATTATGTTCTACATAATGTTAGAGAGTTTTTATGGGAGCATAAGTGATTTGAGAGGTTTTATTACAACACGCTTTGTGGTTTAATATTAAAGTTGTGATCAATAGATTAAGTGACATTAATTATATTGGGGAGTCCAGTGGGTTTTGCACATCAACAGACTCCAATCTTTCCTTCCTTTATAAGAAGACTGAACACAAGAGTAGATCATGAATGCTTTCCCAAAACCTTATACCAGATTATAGTACAAATATAATACAATAGGAATGATGTAATACCAGTGTCAGGCACCAGGGACCCACTGGACCACCACGAAAGATGACATAAGACGACACCTGGGAGCGGAGTCTGAGTGGTACCTGGTTTTCACAGGAGCCCGCCGCAGAGTAGGTTGGACTTGCTGCAGCGTGGTACCACCAGGTCGCGCCACAGGTGCAACTTTGTCCGCGCTGGTGACCAAGGCGTAGTACATAGTCATAAGGCAAAACCGTGGTCAGGAACAGGCAGGAGGTCGAGACAAGCAGCACAGGATCAGAGTCGGGGACGTAGCGGTAAGTCAGGACAGACAGCACAAAAGCAAAGTCAGGACCAGAATCGAGGTCACAACGGGAAATGAGAGCAAGGAACACAGCTTTCTCTCAGGCATAGAGGTGCAAATATCCGTCAGGGGGCAGAGGAAGAGGCAGTTCATTTACTAGGGTAGGCGCCAAGCCAGCACATGTGTGCACTAGGGAGCGGGATTGCACGCGCCGGAGCACAGGAGATACCCCTGGAGCCGGGAGAGGGGAGAGATACTGCGGCTGGGCTGCAGAGACATGGGGCACACGGGTCCACCTGTGACCCGAGACTACTTAGCAGCAGCATCAAGTTCCTGCGTCTCCTCCTGCTACTCCGGTTTCCCTGCTTCCTGCAGTATCTAGGCTGAGACTCTCTAAACCTTCCAAGTATGATGGAGATCACAGGGTGTGCAGGGGCATTATCGCCTTTTGCTCCTTGCAAATTGAAATTATGATGACATATTTTGTCACAGAACGGTCTAAAGTGGCTGCTGAGTAGTCATCAATTGCTGCAACATGGCGGTGACTACTGGGACTGCTGGGCCACAATGGTGGTAGGATCAGCAAGGCCAGGTAGTGGAACCTTGACAGGATCCATGTCCGGATCTTACTGTCAGGCACCCGAGCTAGTGGACCCACTAGACCACCGCGGACGATGACGTAAGCCGACACATGGGAGCGGAGTCTAATTGGTACCTGGTTTTCACCTGAGCCCGCGGCATAGTGAGATGGACTTTCTGTGGCATGTTACCACCAGGTTGCTTCACAGGCGCGACTATGTCCACAATGGCAGCCAAAGTGTAGGAGAGAATCTTAAGGCAAACGGTGGTCGGGGACAGGCAAGAGGTCGAGACAGGCAGCACAGGATCAGAGTCGGGGACGTAGCAGTAGGTCGAGACAGGCAGCACAGGAGCAAAGTTAGAAATGGTATTGAGGTCACCACGGGAAATCAGGATAAACGCACAAGGCAAGGAACACAGCTTTCTCTCAGGCATAGAAGCACAAAGACAGAGGTAGAGGCAGTCCATTTATTAGGGCAGGCGGCCAGCAGCACCAATTGTACACACACTAAAAAGCGGGGACATGCTTGCCGCAGCGCAGGAGACGCCACTGGAGCCAGGAGAGGTGAGAGACGCTGCGTCCAGGCTGCAGGGACATGAAGGGGCACACGGGTGCGTCTGTGACCCGTGACAACCAGCACAAGTAATAATATGAGATCATGTGCAGTGTTATAATATTATGTCATGTTTAGTAACAGAATGAAATATAAACTGGTTCTCATATGAAATATAATAAGTAAAACTATATCCGTTCATTTTTTTTTAAAAAATTGATATGCTCCGCCCACAATCTTAAACAAATGGCTCCATTCAATGTGGTTCTGAATCATTAGTTCAAGGCAAGGGAAGACCATGAATAATTGGATTAGATACCTTCTCCACGGTGCGGATCCTTGGCAGTAGATACAGGTGGAGAATGAAGCGTTGTATAAGATCGTCCCGGGTAATTGTATTACAGAATAACAGAACCATCCCGTGATAAGGAATGAGCTTTATTAATTCTTCTTTTAAAAGGGTTAAAGGATATAATATCACCCCAATACAGGAGAAGGAGGGGTTATCCAGCACAGCGTACATGGCTTCTGTTCTGGAAGGGGCTTCCAATACCACATTATCGTCCTTGTAATGGAAACATCGAATCAGAGATTCATTTCCTTGAAAACCTGCAAAAAAATTATGCAAATAAAATGTGTTAAGACAAAAATGATTTAGAATTTCTATAAATGCTGCATAAATATTTTTGATAATGAAAATCTTACTGTAAATTACCTCCAATACACAGACAATGAGGTAGGTAGACGGTGGCCACTATGTTAGGTTGTAATCTGGATTTTATGTTGAAGAGAGGACCAATAATCTCATATCCACCATGTAGAGTCTGTAGGACCTCACTGTAGTTACTCCATGAATCCACCTCATACTCAATGGTCACAGGTTGTGTAACCCGGAACTGGATCCCGGATTGTGAGCAGCGGAACAGTCCTGGAGAGGTCAGTGATAGACTGAAAACAGAATGTTATGGTTAATTTACACTTTAATAGGAGCAAAACATGTTCTGAAATGAGTCTGTGGGAGAGAAATGACAGGATGTAAGTATGAAGAACCTTCCAAAAACAAGGAAGAGAGGACGTTGCTCCTCACAGAAGGCTAGTGCTGAGCAGACCAGGACTGCAAAGTATGATATGTGCCAAACTTTGAGGTTTGGGTCTGTGATCATGGAATAAACCCTCAGTCAGATGTCTGGGTTCGGCTGCCCAATAAAACCCAGGATCGGAGCTGGAACAATTTGCAGGTGTTTTCTCTTTGAATGAGCTCCTCAGCACCATTTCTATCATTGTGGCGGACTTCATCAACTTTTTTGATAAAGGAAACAAATAGATCAGAAAAATCCCCACTGGGATCTGCTCATAAAAGACGCCTATCTGAAGAACCCAAGTAAAGTTCATACAGGTGTCTCGAAATGTAACCATAAAAGTATTTATGCTGCCCAGTTATCAATAATGGATGAAAATATTTCTCCTCCAATGCTGGAAGAGAGGTTTATAAAATGAAGCACATGTTCAGTTTTGATTCCTCCTGCCATCCATGTAGAGGACCCTTGTCTTTGGTTCCTGCCATCTATGTAGAGGACCCTCATCTTTGGTTCCTGCCATCTACGTAGAGGACCCTCGTCTTTGGTTCCTGCCATCTATGTAGAGGACCCTTGTCCTTGGTTCCTGCCATCCATGTAGAGGACCCTTGTCCTCAGTTCCTGCCATCCATGAAGAGGACCCTTGTCCTCAGTTCCTGCCATCCATGAAGAGGACCCTTGTCCTCAGTTCCTACCATCCATGAAGAGGACCCTTGTCTTTGGTTCCTGCCATCCATGAAGAGGACCCTTGTCCTCAGTTCCTGCCATCCATGAAGAGGACCCTTGTCTTTGGTTCCTGCCATCCATGAAGAGGACCCTTGTCTTTGGTTCCTGCCTTCCATGAAGAGGACCCTTGTCTTTGGTTCCTGCCATCCATGAAGAGGACCCTTGTCCTCAGTTCCTGCCATCCATGAAGAGAACCCTTGTCCTCAGTTCCTGCCATCCATGAAGAGGACCCTTATCTTTGGTTCCTGCCATCCATGAAGAGGACCCTTGTCTTTGGTTCCTGCCTTCCATGTTGAGGATTTTTGCCCTTGGTACATGGACATTCTTTTCCTCTACCCTACAAAACTGCCAGCTATATGTAGACCTGTAGTTATGGCACAGATAGCCATGGAGTCGGGGAGAGAGCCAGAGATAGCGATGTACTCTTCAATTTCTGATGTTCCTTTATTATTAAGTAGAGAGTCAGGATGAATACTCGACCTGTAGCTCCATCACTTAGCAGCTGGACCCCCATGATCAGATTGTTATCCTCTATCCTGTGGATAGGGACTTATAATAAAACAAGGCACAACCAACATACACAACACTGTCTTTATATGGATGTGCTATATGTCACTCAAATATGGCGGCTCCTGAACAACATGACTTGTGTTATAACATTCATGGAAATGGTCCTACCTGTATGTGCCGCCAGTCATAGAGGGGGTTACAACTTGCACCGGTTCCTGTGCCTGAAGAAAAAAATGCATAAATTGGTTAAAAGCTTAAATTTTGAGCCTGTAGACTGGGATGGGAAAGTTGTGATATTAAAATGGATATTTTGAGGACAGATGACCCCATAATGTTTGTCACATAAAGTACAAATAATATTACCATGTTACACAGGTTACAGTCCATCTCATTAATGATGGGCCTCTCAGAGGACCTCTCAGACTCTTCAGCTTGATGAGTGTTGACCTTGGGTGTCGAGTAGACCATGGGCACCTCCTCACATATTACTTGATTGATGTTGGCCATGTTGGAGTATAGATTTTCTGAATTAACCCAGAGAGAAAGGGAAAGTTGGATGAGATGGTTTTTTGGTCCTCTTTAGGGAGTATAGCCCGGGACCCATGTACAGCGAGTCCCTGATGGTAATGTTGTCCAGGACCAGCACAGAGCCAAATGTAAAAAATGTTTGAGACAAGTGACTGGTAGAGAGTAGTGATCCAAATACTATAACTGATCCAAAAGAATGTATGGATATACAATGTACAAAGTGCAGGGCATCCTGACCTCACCCTCAGCTAAGAAAATCCTTGTTCCAACTCCCCAACACACATTTCGTTAAGGTCTCCTCAGGACTTTATGGACTGATGTCTACATCCAATAGTTGGCCCTGTTCTCTGTATTTACAATTTAGACTTGTCCCTAAACTTGGATACAATGGGGCAGATTTATCAGAAGTCAGAATGTTCTTAGTTGCCCATGGCTCCCCTTTAAAATGAAAGCTGAGGGGTCAGACCAAGACTTTTTTTTGTGCACAACCTATTGTTTGTTTGAGACATTTTTTATGCATTACTTTTTAAATGAGATATATAATAAATTACAGTATCTCTTATTGAACTCATGTTTTGTTCATTTTTTGGGGAGGCTCATCTCTCTTATGGTGAATGATAGAGAGTATTGATGAGTAAACCTGAAGTGCACACGTCAGGTCGGTACCGAATTTCACAGTTTTGGCAGCTACAAACCCGGTGTAACAGCCCAGAGTATGCCCCCAGCCCAGACTATACCCCAGGGTATAAAGTGGCCTAGGCCAGAGTATACCCCCAAGGTCAGAGTATACCCCCCGAGGCCAGAGTATATCCCCATCAATAGCATTGTGATACACACAAGAATTGTTTAATTTATCTACATTTTATTTGAGATTCAGCACAGGTAAGTTATAGCCTTCCAGCCCCTGTAGTATATAGCCAGCCTGCCCTCCCTGCAGTATATATATAGCCCCCTGTAGTATATAGCCACGAGCCCCCTGTAGTATATAGCCTGCCAGCCCACTGTAGTTTATAACCTGCCAGCCCCCTGTAGTATATAGCCTGCCAGCCCCCCTGTAGTATATAGCCTGCCAGCCCCCTGTAGTATATAGACTGCCAGCTCCTGCAGTATATAGCCTGCCAGCCTCTTTAGTATATAGCCTGCCAGCCCCTGTAGTATATAGCCTGCCAGCCCCTGTAATATATAGCCTGCCAGCCCCAGTGGTAATATAACCTGCCAGTCCCCTGTAATATATAGCCTGCTAGCCCCTGTAGTATATAGCCTGCCAGCCCCTGTAATATATAGCCTGCCAGCCCCAGTGGTAATATAACCTGCCAGTCCCCTGTAATATATAGCCTGCTAGCCCCTGTAGTATATAGCCTGCCAGCCCCTGTAATATATAACCTGCCAGTTCCCTGTAGTATATAGCCTGCTAGCCCCTGTAGTATATAGCCTGCCAGCCCCTGTAGTATATAACCTGCCAGCCCCCAGTATGGCCAGCACATAAAAAATAAACAGAGTACTCACCATTCTGACTCCCCGGGCAGCTCCTCTTCTATCTTCAGGTGCGTGGGCGCCGGCTCAGATGACAGCAGTGGACCTGAAAATAGAAGAGGAGCAGCCTGGGCCTTCGGAATGGTGAGTAGTCAGTTTAATTTTTTTTGTATACCCGAGTGTAAGCCGAGTGGAAAGTTTTCAGCAGAAAAATTGTGCTGGAAAACTCGGCTCATGCTCGAGTATACACGGTAAGTGAGAAACCTAAGTATTTCTGCACACATCACTGTCCATCATCCCCACATGGAGGTTTTCTGATGCAGTTTTGTAGCCGGTGAAGATCTTACTGGGTGAGAAGATATCATGGAGATGCTGCTGCTCCTCTTATTTTTTCTCCACTCCTGATTTGGACATCAAAACTGCTTAACCCCCCCCGCCCCCCATTCTTATCTCGGCAGTCACATTGTCATATACAGACATTGCTACAATGACATTTTGTTTAAAGAATGCAAAGATAATTTCTCATAAATGTCACCATTTTGTCTCATAGAAAAAGATATTTGTCCTTGGTAACAACTGTTTACGGATATGTGGTGTAAACATGATGTTCACCTGTCCTGACGCGTTCCCCAAAAGTGCATTGTCCGTCCAGAACGGCGACAATTACACCGCGTTTGCGTAAATGCAACGTCAAAGGGATGTTAGTCTACGCTCACACATTTATTTACATAGTGTTAACATTGCACTGATTTAAACAGTTTACATGAACATAATGGGGCTTATTTACCAAGTGTCCGCAACAGCACTTTCTTTGGATTTTTCGTGAATTGCTCTGCTGTGATAGGTATTTAACTGGGGATTGTGTCACATGCTATCAGATTGTGGCGCAGCTGTGGCTTCCATGCGACACAAATTGTGAGGTGTGGCGTCGGATGATCCAACGGATTCGGATTGCGCGCAGGATTTAACTTTAAAATTATGTCGCAATACAATGCACTTACATGCACCAGGAAGAAGAAGGTGAACTCCGAGGACCTGAGCGGGGAAGCGACACATGCAGGATATCAGGCGCAGGATCTTAGTGACTCCCCGCACAGCGCATTATACACGGACAATGCACTTACATGCACCAGGAAGAAGAAGGTGAACTCCGGGGACCTGAGCGGGGAAGCGACACATGCAGGATATCAGGTGCAGGATCTTAGTGACTCCCCGCACAGCACATTATACACGGACAATGCACTTACATGCACCAGGAAGAAGAAGGTGAACTCCGGGGACCTGAGCAGGGAAGCGACACATGCAGGATATCGGGCGCACGATCTTAGTGACTCCCGCACAGCGCATTATACACGGACAATGCACTTACATGCACCAGGAAGAAGAAGGTGAACTCCTGGGACCTGAGCGGGGAAGCGACACATGCAGGATATCAGGTGCAGGATCTTAGTGACTCCCCGCACAGCACATTATACACGGACAATGCACTTACATGCACCAGGAAGAAGAAGGTGAACTCCGGGGACCTGAGCAGGGAAGCGACACATGCAGGATATCGGGCGCACGATCTTAGTGACTCCCGCACAGCGCATTATACACGGACAATGCACTTACATGCACCAGGAAGAAAAGGTGAACTCCAGGGACCTGAGCGGGGAAGCGACACATGCAGGATATCGGGCGCACGATCTTAGTGACTCCCCGCACAGCGCATTATACACGGACAATGCACTTACATGCACCAGGAAGAAGAAGGTGAACTCCGGGGACCTGAGCGGGGAAGCGACACATGCAGGATATCGGGTGCAGGATCTTAGTGACTCCCCGCACAGCGCATTATACACGGACAATGCACTTACATGCACCAGGAAGAAGAAGGTGAACTCCAGGGACCTGAGCGGGGAAGTGACACATGCAGGATATCGGGCGCAGGATCTTAGTGACCCCCTGCACAGCGCATTATACACGGACAATGCACTTACATGCACCAGGAAGAAGAAGGTGAACTCCAGGGACCTGAGCGGGGAAGTGACACATGCAGGATATCGGGGGCACGATCTTAGTGACTCCCTGCACAGCACATTATACACGGACAATGCACTTACATGCACCAGGAAGGAGAAGGTGAACTCCGGGGACCTGAGCGGGGAAGCGACACATGCAGGATATCGGACGCACAATCTAAGTGAATTGAGATCTCAGTGCATTATTGTCGGACAACGCACTTTCATTGAATTCCTCTGGACGGGTATGCAAATGTGCCCCTTGGTATGTGGATGTCCTGTACACATACAGAAGAAGGTCTGATCCCTAGAAGTTATATCAGATTATGGTTCATACTAACCATATATTGTCTGGTCTTCAATGGTTTCTTTGTTATATTTTTTGAGCCCATCGGATAATGTTTTCTTTTTCATATAGCTTTCTTTTAGTTTTCTTCCAATGTCACCCATTTCTCTTATCTTCATCGGGGATCTTGCAGTCTGAAGCTCATACACAGCCTCTTGAACTTGAGTAACTTATGAGGGAAAAAAGACCAAGCTTTATTACTTTTTGGAAATTGTTCTATCTTTCTAATTGTATTATGAAATACATTGAGTAAAGTTATCTGCTTTATAATACTAAATCAGCTTCCTACCAGATTGGAGTGCATTTTTTTTTATTTATTATGTAGTCTTAAAGGGATTGTTCCCTTTAAGTACATTCCAGCAAATGATTGATATTGTTTGTGCAATGAAAAGTGATACAATTTTCCAATATCATTTCTGTATCAATCTTTCATGGTTTACTAGATCTCTGCTTGCTGTCTTTGTGCTATTATGCAACAGGAAGCCTCATCATTTACTTCCTGTAGATAAAAACCGGTCCATGGTCATGTGATGTCACACAGGTGCACGTCTCGTTATAACACACAGCTGTGATGACTCTCTGTGATATAACAAGCCGTGCACCTGTGTGACATCACATGACCATGGATGCTTGCATTCTTTCTATGCTTAGTATAATATTCTCTGCTAAGTATAATATTCTGACAAGTATGAGACTGCAATTATACATTGAATGGATATAACATCAAACTCTCTTCTTCTCTTCTACAGGTATGTATCTCTCACTTATCTACTCTGTCTTTTAATCCAGTCTCACTCTCTGCAATGGTATATATCTGCTAATTGCCCTAGTATTACATGTGTCTGTTTCTTTCTGTAACATTTGACCCTTTTCTGTCCTACCTGATTTAATGTTCATCTCTGCCCCTCAATGAGTTTGTTTTTCTCTGTTTAGAACTTGATCCACATGTGTTAATTCTTTTAGATTAATTATTTTATGAGCTAAATGAGGGTCTGGTCTCTTGTCTTCTCTGGGTATAAATTTAGTTATAGTAGTGGATGCTTGCATTCTTTGTTTGCTTAGCATAACATTCTGCTAAGTATAATATTCTGACAAGTATGATACTGCAGTTATACATTGCAGTATAATATTCTGACAAGTATGAGACTGCAGTTATACATTACAGTATGATATTCTGACAAGTATGAGACTGCAGTTATACATTGCAGTATAATATTCTGACAAGTATGAGAATGCAGTTATACATTGCAGTATAATATTCTGACAAGTATGAGACTGCAGTTATACATTGCAGTATAATATTCTGACAAGTATGAGACTGCAGTTATACATTGCAGTATAATATTCTGACAAGTATGAGACTGCAGTTATACATTGCAGTATAGTATTCTGACAAGTATGAGACAGCAGTTATACATTGCAGTATAATATTCTGACAAGTATGAGACTGCAGTTATACATTGCAGTATAGTATTCTGACAAGTATGAGACTGCAGTTATACATTGCAGTATAATATTCTGACAAGTATGAGACTGCAGTTATACATTGCAGTTAGACAGGGCAGGAGACAGGTTAGATAGCAGAGTAAAATGAACAATTATGTTTGTTTAAAAATGTTTTCCATTTTCTCTCTCTTTGCTACGGTTGTTTTACTTGCCTACCGTCCATCTATTCCGCCAGTACCAACTATCCATATCAATGCCTCCCGTCTTCACCCACCTTTCTACACCACTCACACACTCTCTACGTTATGTAACCAGACTAACTTATCACAGTGTACTGCTGTGAAGCAAGAAATAACTTCTTGTAAATCTCTAAAGCATCTTTGGTCTCTTCTCTTTCGCCTTCTGCTTGCTGCAGGGGAAATCTCTCCTAAGCCAGGGCCACCTTCTGCTTATTTTAACCCTTCACACAGAAACCCTGCTAACCTTATAAAGATTCAGTGTATCCCCACTTTTCCTCCTCCACCCGTAATCTCTTTTAAATGTGCCCTATGGAACGCCTGCTCTGTGTGTAATGAACTAGAATCCAGTAGGATGACTCCGCCTTGGTTGTGGCATTAGCTTATGGCGGCTTACACTTTTCTTACTGTTCCAGACCTGAGAATAGGCAGGGAGGTGGGGGTAGGCATATTCCTCTCTCCATGATGCACTTTCCAGGTCTTTCCTCCTCAACCCTCTCTTACTTTCCCATCTTTTGAGGTTCACACCCTCAGTTCCTTGACCACTTTGCCTCTTGTCTACCTCACTTTCTATCCTGTGACATTCCAACCATCATCATGGGAGACTTTAACATCCCTGTTAACACTCCCATTTCCCCTCTTGCCTCTCAGCTCTTAGCACTCACTAGTTTTCTAGGTCTGTCTTCAATATCTAATTTTACCAATTCTTCATTTCCACTTTCAGATCAAAACCTCCTATCTTTTACATTCAATAATCCTTCTCATTCTCAGAATCCTTCCACCCATTGTTCATACCGGAACCCACATGCAATAGATACTCACCAACTCACAGAAACCTTACAGTCTGCACTGTCCCCCATATCCTCTTTCACCTGTCCAGACCTGGCTACTAACCACTATAATCATACAGAAGCGTGCTAGATGGGATGGCACCACTCACTATCCGAAATTTTCAACACAGACGCAGGCAACATTGGCACACCAAAAAAACTGTTTCCTTCGGCAGTGCTCCAGGATTGCCAAACACGTGTGGAGAAAATCGCGCACATCTGAAGACTTTTTAAACTTCTGCCCTTCACCTGGCTAAACAGGTCTATTTTACTAATCTTATTTCCTCTCTCTAGCAACCTCAAAAGGCTCTTTAATACTCTTCACTCCTTACTAACACCAAAGAAGCAGCCACCTGGCCCCTACTTTAAGGATAAAAGTTATTGCATTTGTATGGAAATAATTGCTCAATCCTCTCACCCCACTAATCCCCTTCCCTCTTGTTCCTTACCTTGTTCACTCTCTTCCTTTGAGCCGGTCACAGAGGAAGAAGTGTCTAGGCTCCTCTCCTCTGCTCGCCCCACTACCTGCATCAGTGACCCCATCCTCTCGCATCTCGTACAGTCTCTCTCCCCAGCAGTCACTTCTCACCTCACTAACATCTTCAATCTCTCTCTCTCTTCTGGTGTCGTCCCCTCTTCTTTGAAGCATGCTGTTGTTACCCCATTACTAAAGAAACCTGGATCCATCCAGTGCTACTAACTACCGACCAGTTTCTAACCTCCCTTTCATCTCCAAACTCCTGGAACGCTTGGTCTATTCTCGACTGTTCTGTTTTCTCTCAGCTAACTCCCTTGACCCCCTACAATCTGGTTTCCGCTCTATGCATTCCACTGAAATTGCCCTTTCTAAAGTCTCTAATGATCTCCTCACTGCAAAATCCAAAGGTGACTATTCCATCCTCATCCTTCTGGATCTATCAGCAGCGTCTGATACTGTGGATCACCAGCTCTTCCTCAGGATGCTTTGCTTCATTGGCCTAAAGGACACTGCACTCTCTTGGTTTTCTCCCAATCCCTCTGACCGCACTTTCAGTGTCTCCTTTTCTGGATCTTTCTCTTCTCATCTTCCTCTCAGTGTTGGGGTTCCTCAGGGCTCAGTCCTAGGTCCTCTTCTCTTCTCTCTCTATACTGCCCCCATTGGACAAACCATCAGCAGATTTGGTTTCCAGTATCATCTTTATGCTGATGACACCCAGCTATATACTTCTGCACGTAACATCACCCCTGCCTTACTCCAGAACACTAGTGACTGTCTCTCTGCTGTCTCTAACATCAATGCCTCTCTCTACCTAAAGCTTAATCTTTCTAAGACAGAACTTCTTATCTTTCCACCCTGTACTAACTTACCTAACCCTGACCTCTCCATCTCGGTCTGTGGAATCACTATAGCACCGGGGCACAGGCCGCTGTCTTGGGGTTATGCTGGACTCTGACCTCTTCTTTTTACCATATATTCAATCTCTTGCTCACTCTCGCCAGATGCATCTCAGAAACATCTCCAGAATCCGACCGTTTCTGTCAATTGAAATTTCTAAAATGCTAATGGTTGAGCCGATTCACTCTCGACAAGATTACTGTATCTCCCTACTAATCGGTCTTCCACTCGTTAAACTCTCTCCTCTTCAATATATTCTTCATGCAGCAGCCAGGCTCGTATTTCAGACCAAACGCTACACGGATGCCTCCAGTCTGTGCCAATCACAGCACTGGCTGACCGTCTCCTTCCATATTCACTTCAAAATAATAACCCTCATCCACAAAGCTCTGAATAATGCTGCACCTGCCTATCTCTCTTCTCTCATTTCAGTCTATCGCCCTTCCCGTACTCTTCGATCTGCCAATGACATTAGATTAATCTCTTCCTTAATTCGAACCTCTCATGCACGTCTCCAGGACTTCTCCCAAGTTGCACCAATTCTCTGGAATGCCCTTCCCCGGACTCTCAGACTAATACCCACCCTCCAAAGCTTCAAACCTGCTCTTAAAACCCATCTCTTTAGTAAGAGCCATCACACTCGCTAACTGCATGAAATATCAACTCTGTTTATTAATCCATCCTATGTCCTATCTCCCATCTGTTATCTGGCAAACACCAGATATATACCAAGCTCCAGACTTCTCTGCAGTCCCATTCACCTTGGACCATGTATGTAATATGCAGATGATGACTGATTCAAGTAGCAGAATTTTTATTTATTACATTATTTATTAAATTATTTTATATTGTTCCCTTACCTCCTTACCTCTTGCGTCCCCTTCATCCTCATAGACTGTAAGCTCTTGTGATCAGTGCCCTGACTCGTATTGTTGCATTTGAATGTTTGCACTTGTAATGTAATATTATATGTGTATATGTCCCCTATGATTTGCAAAGCTCGGAATTTAATGGCAATATATAAATAAAGATTATTATTATTATTATTATGGACCAGTGTTTATCTACAAGAAGTTAATGATGAAGCGTCCTGTAACTGCTTGGTGTCTATACTTGCAGGTACTATGCTGCACCCAATATGTAGGGAACAAACTGGTTGGTTACAAAGAATGTGGTCAAAATATGTACAAATAAACTTATATCCCTCAATGACAAATGTAAATAAGTGCAGAGGGATGTAAAAACTATAGCAAGTGAAAGTACAGTTGAGCAAAAGGAAAGGTCGGAGAGTAAGTTTGCTCAGAATAACATTATAGAGTTGTAGTCGGGACTCAAACAAATTCGGCTTTAAGAACGAGCCAGCAAATCACGGGATGTAATTCATATTGGACATTCACTGGATATGTACATGGGAGGGGCCTATATAGGGGGGACTGTATGTAATAAACTGGGTTGGAGCTAATATATAGGGCAGGATTTTAATGAAACGTGGGGTGGGGCTGTATATAAATAAACCGGGGGGAAATCTGCATGTGCAGGGCTGCAATTCTGGGTCATCAGTGGGCTTGAGGCTGATGGGCCCCTATGCAAAATCTGTGCACGGCCCATTATTATAATGTACAGTTTACATTACTAGTCTTCCCATATGGGAAAGTGACCCATGATGGGCCCCCTAAGCCTTTTGGGCCAGGTTGCGTTCGCACCCTCTGCACCCCCCCCCCCCAAGTTACACCCCTGTGGGTTACTAACCTATATGGGGGCACTTGTGAAGCCTAATGTCTGGTACAGACAAACCCCCCTTTATCACTAGGCAGTTTCAGTATATCCGTTGTTATCCTAGATCACTTGTCTTGCCAAACTGAATCACATGACAAACTTTCCACTATTCTGAAATATCGAACTGGGATGCATATATGGGCCGCAGATGACACATAAATCAGCCTTGGTGGCAGAAACATTTTCAAAAGAGCAACACTTCCCATCATATTAAAAAGTTAGACTCACCATTACTGAGGAGCATGTTGTCTGGGCAGAGGAGAAGTGATTTACAGTTCATTTTAATGATGAAAGAATGTTTAATATATTTGGATCTGATGGAAAACATGTTTGTTGACAAAATCAGGAAAGACTGAACCCAAATTGTGTAAATAAGTCAGTGACTGGTGGTGGAGGAAGTGTCAGGGTTTGGGGAATGTTTTCTGCAGGAGGAGTTGAACCACTCATACAGATACATGGCAGAGGGATACAAGTATCAGAACCTTCTACGAAAACACGCGGCTCCTTCCTTGTGTTCATCAATCAGCCAGCAATGGTGGACAATTCCTCCTGTCACACAGCAAAATGGGTAAAGTAGTTCCTTGAAGGAGAAAACTCTGAAACAATGAATAGGCCACAGTCCTGATCTAAACCCAAAATAGAACCACTGGAAAATCCTTGGTAACAAAGTTATGGCCAAGACGCCCACAAGTCACAGAACTGTGGAAGGAAGAAGAGCAGAGCCGATCCCAGTCGAGCCGTGTGAGAGACTAGTGATGTCCTGTGGCCGGGGCAGGAGTCCTGTGTACTCCCTACTGACTGGTGACTGCTGGGACCTGCAGGAAATGTCATTCTAACCTTTCTCTGGGCTCCAGTTATTGCTGTTCTCTAATTATCATCATCACGTTTTTTGAAAAATAACGTTTTTATGTTAAAACTTTTGGTGATTTGGTAAAACTTTGTTCTATTGACCTGCTGACCCCTTACAAAAAAAATCATAAAATGTTGATCAGTGGAGACTACATTATTTCGGGAAAAGTCATATACATACACATAGAGAAGAAGTCATAAGTTTGTTTTGTAAAGTGAATCAATTGAATATTAGATTCAGACTTACGGCCGAAAGACTTTAGATCCTCCATCATTTTGCAGTTTTCCTCTATTTCCAATTCTACAATTGTGTCTTCATTATATTTTCTGAGAATGTGATAAGCCAAATACTTCTCGATATCCTCCCAGTTGCTGATTATTCCACACAGTTCTCTCCTCTTCTCCTGGGACGTTCTCTTCCGCATCATCATCACCTTGTATTGTTCTCGAGTAAGTAGATTATGGTCCAGGAGTTCTCGTAGAACTGCATCTAATTTTAATATCATTTCAATAACATCTGATCGATGATCATCTATAAACTTGACCTTTTCTGTAGAGTGAAGGTCGGAGAAAAACACAACATCACTACATGTCTGGGGATGGGTCTATTTTATTTTACTGAATTCTGAGTTTCCTGATGAAAAATACTTATTGTAAAAGATCCCCAGTTATTACACGCAGGTAGTAGGGTCTCATTAGGTTTAGATTTTTTCTGTTTTATTATATTTGTTTATCCTGATGCCATAAGTTGGACTCTACACTCCACCGAGCATCAGCCTGATGAAGAGACCCATGTGCTCTAGAATTGGTCATTAAGATCCTTAGTAGAGATGAGCGAGCACTAAAATGCTCGAGTGCTCGTTATTCGAGACGAACTTTTCCAGATGCTCGAGTGCTCGTCTCGAATAACGAGCCCCATTGAAGTCAATGGGAGACTCGAGCATTTTTCAAAGGGACCATGGTTCGGGAATAAAATGTGTTAATTAATTGAAAAAGAATGTCTTCTGATAAGTTAGCAGATGTATGCAAACATCTGCAATCTATTCTTCACTGTTCCGCGCGTATATTATCTCCCGACAAGTTAACAGATGTGAAGAACAGTGAAGAATAGAATAAAAACAGTGAACACAGGATCATTTAAGTGAAAAACACAGTGAAGAATAGATTGCAGATGTTCTGCACATCTGCTTACTTGTCGGGAGATACGCTGTCCCGGGATCCGCTGCTCTTCTTCCACTGAAGTCTCCCCGATGTCTCCGTGCCCCTCGATGTCTCCGTGCCCCTCGATGTCTCCGTGCCCCTCGATGTCTCCGTGCCCCTCGATGTCTCCGTGCCCCTCGATGTCTCCGTGCCCCTCGATGTCTCCGTGCCCCTCGATGTCTCCGTGCCCCTCGATGTCTCCCCGTGCCCCTCGATGTCTCCGTGCCCCTCGATGTCTCCGTGCCCCTCGATGTCTCCGTGCCCCTCGATGTCTCCGTGCCCCTCGATGTCTCCGTGCCCCTCGATGTCTCCGTGCCCCTCGATGTCTCCGTGCCCCTCGATGTCTCCCCGTGCCCCTCGATGTCTCCGTGCTGCCGCTGCCCCATGTCTCTGTCCTGCTCACCGTGTTCTTCAATGTGTTCTTCACACATATATATTGTTCTTCACATACTATTTTGTTCGCACCGTTCCGCGCGTATCTTCCGACAAGTAAACAGATGTGCCGAACATCTGTAATCTATTCTTCACTGTGTTCTTCACTGTGTTTTTCACTTAAATGATCCTGTGTTCACTGTGTTCACTGTTTTTATTCTATTCTTCATTGTTCTTCACTGTGTTTTTTTAATTAAATGCTCGATCTCGAGCAGGGGAAATACTCGTCCGAGCAACGAGCCGTCTCGAGTACCTTAATACTCGAACGAGCATCAAGCTCGGACGAGTATACTCGCTCATCTCTAATCCTTAGTAATCATGGATCATACAAAGTAATTAACATGTCCTGATATATATTTTTTTTTGTGTTTTTAAATTGTATATGAGGCCACCGCCATCACTAGTTGGTATGAGATAGAAAGAGCAGAGGAGAGAAGGAGCAGTAGAAAACTATTTGCATGTTAAAAATCAGTGTTAAAGATCAGGCCATAGAAGAGCCATATTTTTTTAAATCCCTCCAATCAAATTAAAAAAATAGAAAGATGCATCAAATTTATTATCCAATGTGACCCATTGGGGCACATTTACTTACCCGGTCCTGTCACGATCCCCGAAGTGCGTTGTCCAATGAAGATGAAGTCCGGCATGATTCACTAAGATCCGTGACAGAGTTCACCTTCTTCTTCCCGGTGCATGTGAGTGCATGTCTTGCGACACAATTTGAATTTTAAATCCCGCGCTTAGTCCGAATCAGTCGGGTTGTCCGACAGCCATGCAACCCGATTTGTGTTGCATGAAAGTTGGCGTGATAGCGCCAAAAATCCAATCGCGTGCGCCAAAAACTCAGTGAATTGCGACACAAAAGTGAAATAGTCGGGAAGCCCGACGGAAATGAGGTCCGCGGACCCTTAGTAAATGCCCCCCATTGTGATGACTCTGGTGCATTCCCATACAGCCAGGCATATCATGTGTACACAATTAGTAAGTCTACCCCAGTATTTCTGTTTGCAGATGACCACAATCAGGGCCAGCACTGGACATACCTGGGCAGGTGTCGGGTCGCAGAGCTTCTGGGGGGCCCACATAAGGCTGTACATATGTATCTGAAGAATCCATAGGGAGTGGGGGGATGTGTATAAATAGCCATGAGGGGGCTGTTTGGGATGATAAACCAGGGAATATTTTAGAGAATAGGAGACTGTTTAAATTCTGAATTTTATATGACGCCATGTGAGTTCACTGTTTTGTCGCCCAGGGGCCTACTGAAACCTGGAGCCAATAGCTATTTCCTTATGTCCGATAGAGATCATTTTTTAAAACTTACTGATGAAGAATTGTGAGAAAATAATTTTCCTCATCCTCTCCTCCATGTTCATATCTTCAAAGATTTCCTCATTATATTTTCTGAGAACTTGATAAGCCACAACCTTCCCAGTATCTTCCCACTGACTGATAATATCACAAAGTTCTTCCATCTTCTCCTGGGATGTTCTCTTCTCTATCACATCATCGTACTGGTCCTGGGTCAGGAGACCCTGTTCTCGTAGATCACATAGGACTGGATTTACATTCATTATCCATCTGATAAGATTGGATCGGTAAATATCTATGAAGTTCACCTCGTATGCATGAGGGAGACCTTAAAGAAAGAAACATTGGAAATATATAACATGATGAGACATCAAGTCAACTTTGTTGGAAACTACATTTACACAGATATGGGCCAAATTTTTGACGAAATCATTGCATCTTTAAGTCCGACTTCAGATGTTACTTCACTTAATACGTGGCTACTTTTGCAACTTTTTGGCATGTGGAAAAAAAAAATGTTTACGTGTTTGGAAATAGTTTGATATTTTCTAGCTTACTATACTACTAATGATAGAATGTACAGACATGTCCTTTAAAGAGGTATTCCTCCCACGAAGACTAGATTCTTAAATATACTCAGGATAACAAAATATCAAATAGAAAGATATAAAAAAGTTCAGCGGCACTCACCAGACAGTGCGAAGAGTACTTTATTGAGGTGTGCACAGGTACAGAGCGGGGCCAAGCGGCGACGGGCCGTTTCACGCTAATCTAGCGCATTCTCAAGCCAAATGACGTCACCTCCCGGCGCCGCGCACAATATATGCGTCGGAGCCTGTCGGCGGCGCCATGGAAACAATGATATAACAATAAGCATAAAAAATGTATGTGAATGTGACAGTTAAAATACACACAGTATAACAACATTAAAACCACGTCGGCACTACGTGCCGGTACTAGGACCTGCTGAAATAGGTATTAATAGAACACGGGACACAGTAATCACCTACAAGTGGAACGTTCCATCCAGAGTCCGATGGACAGAAAGTGTGATAGATCAAGACAGACATAACTAAAGATTAGGCAACGGTAAGTACATTTATAAGAAGCAGCTATAGTCGTTCCTGTCGTTCAGACCTAGGGCGCCCGTGGCGTTAAACCGGATGATCTGTCTACTTTCCTGCCTAAGTTGCTGCTTTTTTCTATCCCCACCAAGGGGATCCACTTTTATCTGTTCAATCCCTGCAAAACGTAAGACCCGTGGGTCACCACCATGCTGTTTTTTAACATGATCGATCAGTCTGGGGCAACCGTCCCCTGTACTGATCGATTTGTAATGTTCTCTAAACCTGACATATAACTTTCGTATTGTTTTTCCAATGTAGAAAAATTTGCATGGGCAAAAGATGATATATACTACATATGTCGATTTGCATGAGATGAATGATTTAACCCTGTGTGTGACGCCTCCCAGTTGGATGGTTTTGAGCTGACTGTTGTATTCACAGAATTTGCAAGAGCCACACCTGAAGTTACCCATCGGGACACTCTTGTCCAACCAGGATTGGTTCTGTGTGGAAAAATGACTTCGCACAAGCATGCCCCTGACTGTGGGACACCGTCTAAAGGCAATACATGGGCGTTCATTAGTGATGTCCTTAAGTTGGGGATCCTGACTTAGGATACTCCAGTTCTTAGCGATAGCCTGACGTATGGCTCTTTCACAGGGACTAAACTCAAACGAAAAAGTGAGCTTTTTTCCTCTTTTTATAGGTTTTTGGCCCCCTGTATATTGCCTATTTTTTCGTCTGGAATCGACATACAACAGGTCTTTTTGGGACAACATAGTGGCCTTTTTATAGGCCTCTAGGATGATCTCATTAGGGTAACCCCTAGCTAGAAGTCGTTCACCTAGTTCCTTCGCTTGTTGGCAAAATAGAGTTGTTGTTATACTGTGTGTATTTTAACTGTCACATTCACGTACATTTTTTATGCTTATTGTTGTATCATTGTTTCCATGACGCCGCCGACCGGCTCCGACGCATATATTGTGCGCGGCGCCGGGAGGTGACGTCATTTGGCTTGAGAATGCGCTAGATTAGCGTGAAACGGCCCGTCCCCGCTTGGCCCCGCTCTGTACCTGTGCACACCTCAATAAAGTACTCTTCGCACTGTCTGGTGAGTGCCGCTGAACTTTTTTATATCTTTCTATTTGGATTACCTTTGCTCTTGCTGAGCACCACCGTATTCCGAGTTGTGCAAGAAGGCCTTACCACCCTGTCAAGACCCCTGCCGGGTGTTATTGGGATCCATGTATTATCTTGGTCTGATGGTGCCAGACTACTGTCTTCTCCGTTGATTGATAACAAAATATCACCTTCTCTAATTCAGTGTTATTAATAAAAATTCTGCATCTCACAGATATAATTCCCACCTTTCCCTATTGGTCCTGGTGTACACAATTTTGCTTGCCCCTGGATCTTACCATAAATTTTCTGGCTTAGGGTCGGGCAGGGCAGATTTTTCTCATGAAAATCTTCTGTTTTCCGCCCGCTGCAGTGTCTCTGCCTCATGTCCCTTCCCCTATATTCCAAGAACAGCCCACATATACGCACAGACTCTCATACTTCCCACCGGAAAGTGTGAGGAGACTAAGATCTTTATAGAAGGGAACGGTGTGTTTTATAGCTCAGATGTAGCAGAGCTAAAGCGTGTCATTGTGTGTTATATTCATCTCATGATTTTCATCTTCTCTCAACTCTGATCTCTCTTTTTCTATGTGTGAGATACTGGTAAATGTTCAGAAGCTAAATAAAAGTGTATATAAACCATGTACCTTGATGAACTAAGCACATTGTCAGCACACATCATCTCATAGCAAAGAGGGATCATAAGTGTCTGCTTAGAGTGTCCCCGCTCACACTCTGGAATCTTACACTGACCATCACCTGAGTGATAGGAGCTAAAACAGCAATAACACTGAGTAACATTGTACAGTAAAGGGGTTACAAATTATCTTTATTGTGTAGAAATCACTAGGAGATTGAAATTTGAGAACTTTCTTTCATGGGAAAACCCCTTTAGTTTTTAGATTCAAACATATCTTTAAAAAAAATTACTTTTGGGTACCTCTTTGTTATAGAGCAAACGTATCATGAAAAATGTCTAGCAGTCAACAGTTGACAGACTTTGAGGGAGGAAACATTATTGGACTGAGAAAAATTGCTTGACCTAGCTGTAAGGTTTTAAGAACAAATGTCATGTAAAAGAAAACACATATGTCTAATACTGTAAGGAAGCACCTGATGTATACTGAATGCTCTTATTATAATAGTACATAGTATAGTAGTACCAATAATACATATAGTATAGAAGTACATGCATAGTATTAACCCTAGTGTCAAAGGGGACAAAAATTACCTTCAAACTGTAAGAAATAACACAGTACAGTACTTTTTTGTTTAAAAATGTACAGTACGTTGTAGAGATGAGCGAGCACTAAAATGCTCGGGTGCTCGTTATTCAAGACAAACTTTTCCCGATGCTCGAGTGCTCGTCTCGAATAACGAACCCCATTGAAGTCAATGGGAGACTCGAGCATTTTTCAAGGGGACCAAGGCTCTGCACAGGGAAGCTTGACCAAGCACCTGGGAACCTCAGAAAAGGATGGAAACACCACGGAAATGGACAGGAAACAGCAGGGGCAGCATGCATGGATGCCTCTGAGGCTGCTTAAACGCACCATTATGCCAAAATTATGGGCAACAGCATGGCCATGACAGAGTGACCGAATGAGGCTATATAGCATCTAAAACATACAATAATTGACCCTGACACTATAGAAGACGGCATGCAGAGGCAGCGGCAGCAGCGGCAGGCTAGAGAGTGGCATGGCGACATACCCCAAATGGACTCAGGCTTCAAACCAATGGGTGGCAGAGAGGAACCAAAGGAGGTGAGCAAGAAGCGCTGAAATGATTTCCTATGTGAACAAAAGGTTGACGGTATATTTATTCGATAACACAGCATGGTGGCGACATAGTGACCAAGTTCCATAACGTATCTGGTGAAACACCCGAACAATGCGCCTGACACAGCTCGTTTGATAAGGGGACGACATGTGGAGGCAGCCATGGAGACGACTTCCATGATTAAGAGTGACAGTATGGGGCATCCATATTGCTTCTATGATTGAAACTTCAGGTCTCCAGCATGGCGGCGAAAGATGCGCCGAGTTCCATTATGTATCTGTTGAAACACCTGAAAATTCTGCCTGACACAGCTCGTTTGATAAGGGGATGATGTGCTGTATATCCTCTCGCGCTCCAGCGTCTGGGGTATAGAGAGTTGAAAGTTGCGCATGGATACATTGGTGGACGCTGTGTAGGATCGTGGAGGCGAAATGGACAGGAAACAGCAGGGGCAGCATGCATGGATGCCTCTGAGGCTGCCTAATCTTGGGATGGAGCTGGCGGTCCGCTGCCAGGCGAGTTTTCGCCTGTCCAAGCCCCTGTCTCTCGGCTCCTCCCCACCAAAAATGGGCCTGGGGGCCAGAAGCGTTTACTTTGAAAAAATTATAATTTTCAAAGCAGGCGGGGTCGTTTGAATATTTTATCTAGGAATAATGGAATAGCAAAGTGGTTCTATTTTTAATTTTTTTTTTCGGAAATGGTTCCATGATTAAGAGCGACAGTATGGGGCATCCATATTGCGCTGCTATGATTGCAACTTCAGGTCTCCAGCATGGCGGCGACAGATGGGCCGAGTTCCATTATGTATCTGGTCGTTTGATAAGGGGACGATGTATGGAGGCAGCTACATGGACGACTTTGGGAGGCAGCTATGGAGATGATGTGTGGAGGTAGCAATGGTGACAACATGTGGAGGCAGCTATAAAGACGACGTGTGGAGGCTGCTATGGAGACAATTAAATTTGGATAGTGCCTGTATGTGGCAGTCCAAAAAAGTTTTCAAACCAGAGGAGCAGGTAGGTGGTCCTCCAGAAAAATTAAATAGATTGAGTGCCTCTATGTGGCACTCCCAAAAATGGTTTAAAATAGAGGACCGGGTAGGTGGCCTTCCAGAAAAATTAAATACATAGAGTACTATAGCTAGAGCCAGTTGGCCCTGGCAAAAAATAGCCAGTTTCCTCTGCTTTAGTGTACAAAGAGGAGGAGAAGGAGGAAAATGAGGAGGAGGAGTGCATACATTATTCAGGTTGAGCTTCTTTCACCTGGTGGAGAATGGAAATCCTGAGAAATCCAGGCTTTATTCATCTTGATAAGCGTCAGCCTGTCAGCGCTGTCAGTCGACAGGCGTGTACGCTTATCGGTGATGATGCCACCAGCTGCACTGAAAACCCGCTCAGACAACACGCTAGCGGCAGGCAAGAACCTCCATGGCGTACAGCGCCAGTTCGTGCCACATGTCCAGCTTTGAAACCCAGTAGTTGTAGGGAGCTGTGTGATCTTTTAGGACGATGGTATGGTCAGCTACGTACTCACTCACCATCTTTCTGTAAAGATCAGCCCTACTGTGCCGAGACTGGGGACAGGTGACAGTGTCTTGCTGGGGTGACATAAAACTGGCAAAGGCCTTGTAAAGCGTACCCCTGCCAGTGCTGGACAAACTGCCTGCTCGCCTACTCTCCCTCGCTACTTGTCCCGCAGAAGTACGCCCTCTGCCGCTAGCGCTGTCAGAAGGGAAATACTGTTTCAGCTTGTGCACCAGGGCCTGCTGGAATTCATGCAGTTTTTCAACAGGCCAAGCAGCGGGATGGTGAGGCTGATGATGGCGGCATCGCCACTGACCATCTGTGTTGACTCCTCAAAGTTACTCAGCACCTGACAGATATCAGACATCCACGTCCACTCCTCATTGTAGACTTGAGGAAGCTGACTGACCTGACTACCAGTTCTGGTGGAAGTTGACATCTGGCAGTGTACAATCGCTCTGCGCTGCTGGTAAACTCTGGATTACATGGTTAATGTTGAATTCCACCTCGTGAGCACATCGCACAACAGTCGGTGAGCGGGCAGCTGGAGGCGCAGCTGTGCTGCTCTGAAATGCGCACAGATGCGGCGCACCTTCGTGAGCAAATCAGACAGATTGGGGTATGTCTTGAGGAAACGCTGAACTATGAGATTTAACACATGGGCCAGGCATGGCACATGTGTCAGTCTGCCGAGTTGCAGATCCGCCACCAGGTTACGGCCGTTGTCACACACAACCATGCCTGGCTTCAGGTTCAGCGGTGCCAGCCACAGATCAGTCTGCGCCGTGATGCCCTGTAATAGCTCTTGGCCGGTGTGCCTTATATCACCTAGGCTCAGCAGTTTGAGCACCGCCGTCGCTTAGCTACGGCACTGCTGCTGTGCCTAGAGCTACCGACTGATGGCGCCGTGCCCACGGATTGTAATTCGGAGGAGGAGGTGGGGGAGGGGTGGGAGGAGAAGGAGGCATAGTAGGCCTGAGAGACCTGGCCTCCACCAAGTTAACCCAATGTGCCGTTAGCGATATATAGTGGCCCTGCCCGTCAGCACTCGTCCACATGTCCGTGGTTAGGTGGACCTTGTCAGAAACGGCGTTGGTCAGGGCACAGATGATGTTGTCTGACATGTGCTGGTGCAGGGCTGGGACGGCACATCGGGAAAAGTAATGGCGGTTGGGGACCGAATACCGAGGGGCGGCCGCCATGAGGTTGCGAAAGGCCTCGGTCTCCACCAGCCTATAGGGCAGCATCTCTAGGCTAAGTATTTTGGAGATGTGGACGTTGAGGGCTTGGGAGTGTAGGTGGGTTGCACTGTACTTCCTCTTGCGCTCCAGCGTCTGGGGTATGGAGAGCTGAACGCTGCGCATGGAGACATTGGTGGATGCTGTGGTGGATCGTGGAGGCGAAGGTGTGGTTTTCGCACGGGAGGTGTTTGGGCCGGGGTCCTGGCTGCTGGCTGAATAGTAGAGGAAGCAGATGACACAGGGGAAGGAGCAGTGGTGTGCCCGGCCTTGGTTCCATTGAGTGGGGTGTTTAGCATTCATATGCCTGCGCATAATGGTGGTGTTTAAGCTGGTAGTGGTGGGACCCCTGCTGATCCTGGTGTGGCACAGGTTGCACACCACAGTCCGTTGGTCATCCGGTGTTTCTTTAAAGAACCTCCAGACTTCCGAAAATCTAGCCCTCGCCACGGGAGCTTCACAATGTGAAACATTTGGCGCTGATGCACCAGCTCTGGCCCTGCCTCTCCATCTGGCCCCACCACTGCCTCTTCCAACCTGTTCTCGTCGAGGACTCGCCTCCGTCTCAGAAGCACTGTGTTCATCCGGCCTATCAACCCAGCTTGGGTCTGTCACCTCATCATCCTCCGATCCCTCAGTCTGCTCCCCCCTCGGACTTCCTGCTCTGACAACAACTTCACCACTGTCTGACAACTGTGTTTCCTCATCGTCCGACACCTCTTTACACACTTCTTCCACTACGTCAACAATGTCATCATCACCCACAGACTGCGACCGGTGGAAAACCTGGGCATCGGAAAAGAGCTCAGCAGCAAACGGACAAGTGGTTTGTGACTCTGGGAAGGGTCCAGAAAACAGTTCCTCAGAGTATGCCGGTTCAAATTCCAAATTTTCCTGGGAGGGGGCAGACTGGGGGGAAGGAGGCTGAGGTGGAGGAGTGCTGATTTCGGTGACATGGGTGGACTGCGTGGAAGACTGACTGGTGGACAAATTGCTCGAAGCATTGTCGGCAATCCACGACATCACCTGTTCTCACTGTTCTGGCCTCAACAGTGCTCTACCACGGGTCCCAGTAACTTGAGACATGAACCTAGGGAGTGTAGCTCTGCGGCGTTCCCCTGCTCCCTCATCAGCAGGTGGTGTCTCACCCCGCCCAGGACCACGGCCTCTGACCCCTGCAGTAGTTGGACGCCCACGCCCTCGTCCTCTACCCCTAGCCCTTGGGTTCAACATTTTCAAAATTAAAGTGTAAACTGTAAATTTTTTTTGTGTTTTTTTGTTTTTTTAAGAAAACAATGCTATCCTATTGCTACGGCTAGTTTCTAACCTACACTGACAGCACACAACAGGATTTTGTGCTGTGCCTGATGACTTTTAGTTTTGAAAAAAAAAAAAAAACAGACTGTGCCTAATTCAATCAAACCTCTAATAAATTGTCCCACTTAGATATTTGAGATGTGTGTGTCACTAAGAGCTAAATAGAACGTTCGCAAGTCTCCCTGCAAATTCGTCACAATATGGTACTAGCTGCACTACTAGAGCCTGCAAGCCCAGCCACAAGCAAATCAACAAAATATATATATATAACGCTATTGTAGGCCTAAGAAAGCCGGTTGGGTTCTTGTATGCCTAGTTTCTAACCTACACTGACAGCACACAACTGGATTTTATGTCACTTTAAGTTTTGAAAAAAAATAAAAATCGTCGGACTGTGCCTAATTCGATCAAACCCCTAATAAATTGTCCCACTTAGGTGTTTGAGATGGATATGTGTGTCACTAAGAGCTAAATAGAACGTTCGCAAGTCTCCCTGCAAATTCCTCACAATATGGTACTAGCTGCACTACTAGTGCCAGCAAGGCCAGCCACAAGCAAACAAAAAAATAAAATAAAATATATCGCTAATCTAGCCCTATCAAGGGCTGTTGGGCTCTTGTAGACTCACTCCTGCCTAACAGTAAGCTAATATAACACCCTAACGCTATCCCTGACCAGCAGCAGCAGCTCTCTCCCTAACGGCATCCAGACAGAGAATGATACGAGCAGCGCGGGCAGCGGCTAGTCTATTCCAGGGTCACCTGATCTGGCCAGCCAACCACTGCTATCGACGTGTAAGGGTACCACGTCATGCTGGGTGGAGTGCAGAGTCTCCTGGCTTGTGATTGGCTCTGTTTCTGGCCGCCAAAATTCAAAACGGCGGGAGATGCCATTTTCTCGAGCTGGCGAAGTATTCGTCCGAGCAACAAGCAGTTACGAGTACGCTAATGCTCGAACGAGTATGTTCGCTCATCTTTAGTACGTTGTATTTATTAAAAAAAAAAATAATATTAGTGATATCCAAAAATATCATAAAATAAAAAACGGTAAAACAATAACAGAATAGATAACATCCGATCAATCCATAAGACAAATATATAAGTCATAAAAAATCTCTATACACAAAGACCCTGGTGAAATAGTAACAATACAGGTCCAGCAATCTGTTGTAAAATAAACTAAAAGTTTCACCTTACCACTTGTAGTTTTCTCTGTTACTCTGTATAGTAAAGGAATCGATTCTACGTTTGCATAGTTTATTTCTTGAACCAGTATGAGAATGGAAAAAAGATTTAACTGTACTTGCCATCCAGTTTGTAACTGAAGCCGTCTGTTGGCGAACTCCTTTCTCCTTCGGCAAAGGAGTGCAGTATGGAGTGTGCATGCGCCTGACGGCACCCATTGAAGTCGGTAGATTGTTACTAAAAGTGCACAACTCCTGATGCCTTCTGAACTTTTACATAACTATTCACCTCTCCCAACAAAACACATAGGGGGTCATTTACTAAGGGCCCGATTTGCGTTTTCCCGACGTGTTACCCGAATATTTCCGATTTGTGCCGATTTTCCCTATATTTCCCTGGGATTTTGGCGCACGCGATCGGATTCTGGCGCATCGGCGCCGGCATGCACGCGACGGAAATCCAACGGATTCGGAAAAACCACCGCATTTAAAACAATAAAAGTGTCGCTTGGGACGCACTTACCTTCACTTGGTCCGGCTCGGTGAAGTTGAGTGCATTCCGATGCTCTTCAGCACAGCAGCCCCACCTGGTGGCCGGCGGAGGAACTACCTTGATGAATCCCGGCCGGACCCGAATCCACCGCAGAGAACGCGCCGCTGGATCGCGAGCGGACCGGGTAAGTAAATCTGCCCCATAGTGGAGGAGCCACCACAAAGGACCAATGAATAAACACGATCAGTAAAATACTAATCTGATGTAAAACAAACCGCCATTGTTTTTGGCTGTAAAGTTTGGCATCCATTTTAAACTTGGCAGCAGTATTGTGCAGAATTCACCAAATTCATGAGGAACGCTGCATGAATCTGGCGCATGCTTCAGGCGCCAAAATTGCATGACCTGAGTGCACCAGTTTTTTCTGGTGCACTCCGTGTAACGGGCGTGCGACACATTTATGTTGGATTTCCGACATACCGTAAATGTGACGGCCGGTGCAAATGTGCACCCGGATGCCCATTTCTGTGCACGAAATACTGGCACAAACACTTCAAAAATGTATACACAACCAGT
Source organism: Engystomops pustulosus (assembly GCF_040894005.1). Taxonomy (NCBI): domain Eukaryota; kingdom Metazoa; phylum Chordata; class Amphibia; order Anura; family Leptodactylidae; genus Engystomops; species Engystomops pustulosus. Next base: position 218,481,117 of record NC_092414.1, read on the forward strand.
TTGTACGGGTAATTATGTTCAGTCTGTGCCAGAATTCTGCTTTAATAAATGTGGTCCATTGACAAAAAGTGTCAGGAAAGGTGCAACTGTGACACAAAGCAGGAGGAACTTATAAATACGACTGAGACCACAACCAACAAAAATTTAGATGCAAGCAAAGACAAAAAAGTGTTGGAGATACAATAAAGGATCAGTCCCTTTGTGTCCTACCGGTGTAGACTTCTTGGTCCGGGTTCTCCCATTTCCATTGCTTAATTTTCAAGTTGATGATTTCTTTATTGTACTTTCGGAGAATGTTATATGCCGTATACTTCCCGGGATCGTCCCAGCGGCTGACAGTATCACATAACAATTTCATTTTTCCCTGAGACGTTTTCTTTTCCGAAAATTCCTTATACTGTTCTGGAGTCAGTAGATTCTGGTCCAAGAGATCCCGGAGAACTGGATCTACATTTGTTGTCCTTCTAATAAGATGAGATCTGTGACGATCTATAAAGTTCACTCTTTCTGTGTAGTGAGGAAAGAATAGTTTAGTAGAGACAGATTTAGAATAGAAAATGTGAATGCATTTTTATGTTCCCCCCCTATCTGCCCCCCTGGACGAGAAGAAAAAAAAAATCACATTCATAAAGTTTATTCATATACAAAGTAATAAATTATATACACACCCCAATGATCTATTGCCCAATTTGTATCATCTTCTAGAATTTGACCCTAATGTAAACCAATGTAGAAAATGAAAACGAGAGCAAACCTTTATATATACCAATCTGATGAACCATTGGAGCAACACTGATCTGGACTAATTCAATAAGGATCCGAGCCAAAACTTTTAGAAAAAAATTAAATTCAGCAAATTGAATTTTGAAATTGGAATTCTTGCTCAAGCTGAGTATGGAAGAGCAGAGAATTCCGCACCTTTCTGAGCCCCTGTGTAATGGCAGGTTGGGACCTCCTAATACGGTCTAACTGGGCGCCAACCTAAGCCATGGCCAGTAACTGGTCAACAATCCATCCCTACTCTAAGTAGTAGAAAACCCAAATTTTGTTTGGAAGTTTCGGATTTCGCTGGCGCTCAAAAATATAAACTTCTCTCTTTGGGAGATGTTTATTGGGAACACACAACGCGTTTTGACTCGGGATTCAAGCCTTCGTCAGGCATAAAGATAGTGTTCTCTTAGCAGACGACCGCTAAGAAGAGGATGCCGGCAGCCACACCACGAGACAATGCAAAGCGCTATAAGGTGAGAGCATCCACTATTAATAATTTTGACATATACAGCTCGCATACTACACCATGATAGCACTCTTTGTCCTCCCCCCCCCCCCACCTTTTTTTTTCTCTCCTACACCTGACCTCATCTTGGAGTACCCACGATCTCCAGATACGGCTTCCAGGGTATTATCTTCAGCTTATCCCTACTTCAAGGTGAGGACACAAAACAACACTCACAAACAAATAAAAAAGCGAGGTCAGGGGTCCGAGTCACAATAAAGATAGTATAGACAGCGCAAGTCCTGAAAGGGTTAGTCAAAAGTACAAGAGCCAAGATGGGAAAACCAGAATAATAAGAAGTATGTAGAGAGTATAGCAAACAGAAGGCTAAGTTATAGTATAACCAGCCTAGGACCAGCTTTGAGTAGGAATATATATATAGCTAGGTAACTGTTGCTGGATCGGAGCTGAGTTCTGCAGGAATTAGGTGTCGTGCAATCTGCCCTAATTCAGCCAAAAACAGAGGAAAGTCAACACCCCCTAAGCCTCCTACTGTGGACAGCATACGATGTTGGCTCGGATTACACCCTATCACAGTGGTGGCGAACCTATGGCACGGGTGCCAGAGGTGGCACTCAGAGCCCTTTCTGTTGGCACCCAGGCCTTCAACCCAACACAGTTTGCCAGATAGGACTCAAGACTTTCTTCTGTGGTCCAATATAGACCAGAAAGTGCCAAGCCCAGTGCTATTTTAAAGCAACATCCTTGGCTGCCAGAACTACAGGAGGAGTGAGAAGGTGTGGATAGAGATGGATTGTCATTGGAGATCCCGCTCTGGCTCCCCTGATTCTTCCTCTTCAGGGGACCCTGGAGAAAATCTACAATACAATTTTCTCCATTTTTCTATTGTATTGGTGAACTCAGGACACCAATACGATCAAAACCTGTGATATGGCAGGGATCAATAAGTTACTGCTTTGTCATGTTGGCACTTTGCGACATATATGTGTGTTTTTGTTGTAGCTTGGGCACTCTGTCTCCAAAAGGTTCGCCATCACTGCTCTATCACATTAAATATACTATATCAGAAAACAATATCAAAATATCAGAGAGTAAAACTTACTCCTGAAGCGCTGGGAGTAAATCTTTTTCCACATCCAGTTTTTCATTTCTAAGACTTTGATGACATCTCCATTATGTGTCCTCAGTACTTCATAAGCCAAGTACTTCCCAGCATCCTCCCAGTGTCTGATAATATCACACAGTTGTCTCATCTTCTCCTGGGTCGTTCTCTTCTCCATCACATCATCGTACTGGTCCTGGGTCAGGAGGTCCAGGTCCCAGAGATCATGTAGGACTGGATCTACATCTGTTATTCTTCGAATAAATTCTGATCGATGACGGTCTAATAAGTTGACCTTGTCTGAAAAAGAAATGACCATATTTTTTAAGATGAGGATTTTCCTGTTCATGATACACAACAATGATAGTGGAGTCGTAATAGTTCTTGAAGCTTCAGGTTTTTAATACTATTGTCCTTTCAATGGGTTTATGGATGAGATGTGGTATATTATATGCAAAAACAACACAAAAAAAACACAATACTTAGAAGTATCAATAGGTATTCAGCAGCAATAAGCAGTGTAACATCTGTCAACGTGGACGAAGGCAGAGACAGTGTAATGGAACAGAAGTGGGAATACGAAAACCCAACAGGAGACAATGGGGGGTTTTCATCATACGCCAGCGCTTGTGCGTATGATAGCCTCGCCGCTGCTCTGGCGCAGCCGGATACATCAAAAGGCTCCGGCCTCCGGTCGATGCATTGGTGTTCCTGTCACCGCATCGGTGCACTTGCTGCATCCAGCAACCTTTCATGTGTAAGGACCTGACCTAGAAATAAACATTGTGCATGGTCCCCATGGATACAACAAGGGGCTGGAGATTCTTGATGTATTTGGCTGCGCCTTTTGGGTGGCGGGGCTATCATATGCCGGCACACGAGTACTGATGTATGATAAATAGCCCCCAGTTTCTTTAAGATTTTGCTGTAGCTGCAAAGTATACATAGACTGCCCCTTTAATATTTTTCTAAATGATACTGGAACTGCAAACTAAACTGAGATTGTGCCATTAAAATATTACTGGATGATGCTGGAACTGCAAGATTTTCTGAAACTGCCCCTAAAATATTTTGCTGGAACTGCAAACTATACTGAGACAGTGGCTCATATATATCAGAACTGGTGCTATCTGCCTTACTGCAGTTTGTCTCCCTCATGTGCCGGTCTCCTAGTCTCCCCTTTTCAAAGAACCTCACAAGTGGCAGTTAAAGGAAACCTACTACCACGGATCTACCGTTTATTGGATGTGAGGATGTGAGTGTATCTGAGGTGACATGGCACAGCTACTCCACGCCTCATTAGCCTCTTTGATCCTCCTACCAGATACCCTCGTCCACGAAGCCTGCCGTCTGCGCATGCGCAGTAGCTCCAGCTTCGGAGCAGTGACCGCACAGCCACATGTGCAGACGGCTTCGCGGACGAGGGCGTGCTGAAGATGACTGGTAGGAGGATCAAAGAGGCTACTGGGGCCGTGTAACCTCAGCTCCGGCTACTCCACGCCCCAATAGCCTCTTTAGAAAATCTCTTTAGAAAATCTCCGTAGATCCACCTACCACCCGTGGTGGGTTTCCTTTAAGTCGATTTTCTTACCTATGAAAGCTGTTGTTCCCAGTCCATGTGCTGCAGTATCTACTGCGAATACAAAACCAGTAAGTTACATGTTAGTTTTCAGCAAATCTATCATCAGAGGAATTTAGGGAAATTAGAACAAAAGGTAAACGTGAGTCTTTTGATTTTCTCTACTTTTATAAACCGATGCTGCTCCATAATCTCAGAGAACAAACTATTACCTGAAATATGTCCTACACCGGGATGACACAACTAGCAAGCAAAAGCTGAAATCTCCAGTCAGTTTCATTTGTAGATATCCCAATATTTTTGCCCATTGAGGAAATTATTGACAACTTCCAACAGAGCAGTCTAAAGGGAACTTGTAATTTTCAGCTGGTGACAGGTTCCAATAGCCCCTTCAAGGATGAGTTTCACAATCCCTTTGTCGGCATTCCACATGATTTCAGGACATTATAAAAGTATATTAGCGTTACTTAGCTCCTACAACGTTCCGTGAGTCAAGAGGGGGGTTGACTGCTCGGAAGGCCAGAGTCCCCTTCTCCTTGTTTAGCTGTTGTAAGCAGGGGAAGGAGTGAGGAGAGGCAGAGGGAGGGGGGTGAGTGAGGAAAAAGGGTAGATCAAGGAGATGGGGACTTAGAGCTGTCTCCCCATGTGACTCGCTGGATGGTGTTGGTAGGGATCCAGATAATGTCTAATATACTTTTATTAAAGGAAACCTACCTTCACGGATCTACCTATAAAGGTAGAGGGTGGTAGGTGCATCTATAGGATGTGAGGATAGCCCTTTTAAGGGCTAATCTTCACGTTCCCGCAATCTTTTAATAACATTTAACTCCCTAAAATGCAGATTTTCTGAAGCTGAGGCTTCACGGCACGGCTACTCCACGCCCCAGTAGCCTCTTTCATCCTCCTACCAGAAATCTTTGACACGCAGCTTCTCATCCGCGAAGCCTGCCGTCTACGCATGCGTAGAACACCAGGCCCACTGCTGCGTGCCAAAGATTTCTGGTAGGAGGATCAAAGAGGCTAATGGGGCGTGGAGTAGCTGTGCCGTGAAGCCTCAGCTCCGGCTACTCCACGCCCCAGCAGCCTATTTAGAAAATCTGCATATTAGGGAAATTAAAGTTTTTAAAAGGGCTATCCTCACGTCCTATAGAAGCACCTACCATCCGGGGTGGTTGGTTTCCTTTAAAGGGGTATTCTCATCTGAGCATTCACATTCAGTTTGTCAACATTTCTTCAATTAGATGGTATTAAAAAAAATGTTCCTGTGTGAAGATAATTTCTCATAAATGTAGTCATTTTGTCCCTTAGAAACCAGATAGCTTCCCCGGATACGACCACCTCTGCTGGAGGGATTGCACAAAGAAACAAAAAGTTTTTGTATATGAAATGTCCGGGAGTTACTGCAGGTCCCGCAGCCGTCCTGTGGTAATGATCGCTGAATCCTGGTGGTCAGACAGGGGTCATTAGCGCATATCTGGCCACCGCTGCCAGAGTGTGAGGTGGTCGTAACTGAGGAAGCTATCTCGTTTCTAAGGCACAACATGGCTGCATTTATGGGAAATTATCTTCACACAGGAACATTTTTTTTTAATAACATCCAATTGAAGAAATGTTTATATATGGAAGATTAGTGAAACTGAATGTGAGTGCCCAGACGAGAAAACCCCTTTAAGTACTGAATTTATTCAGAATTACGACAAAGGCATTTTCAAACTCATCATTGCTGAGGCTATTGGAACCTGTCACCAGCTGAAAATGACATTCCTGGTGACAGGTTCCCTTTAAAATCAATTTTTCTTTTCAATATGTCAACATATGGGAAAAGTTGAGGAAGGACATATTTGTAAGTCTCTCCTAATATGAGTTGTGAATTTAATAGACTGTAGACCACTTGTACTGTCTTTGTGGTGAGGAATAGCTGTAAGGGGTACAGATCTGTCACTCACCCCTTTGCCTTTGTGCCTGAGGAGGTAAAAAGAAAACGAAGACCAGGAGCATCATGTATAACATTGGTCTATCACCCCGTGGTCAGTGGCATTGTTCTTGTGGCGCTCCCAGTGTAGCAGGCCAGAATAAATCTGTCTTAGATTATACCCGGGTTTGTTTGGCCTAGACCAGAGAATACCCCGGGGTATGAAATAGCCAAGGCCACACCCCAGACCAGAATATACACGTCCACCGTGGAGCTTGGGTATATACAGGCCAAGGCCACATTATACCCCGGGGATAAATTCTCTACCAGGGGGGATTAAAGTAGCCTAGGCCGGAGTACATCCCTCCAGTCTATAAGTCATCACTGGTTTACTCATTGACATAATGCCGACATAAACCGTTTTAGGTACACATAATAGGAACGCAATGGGGCTCATTTACTTACCCGTTCCTATTGCGATCCCGTGGCGCGTTGTCCGACAAGGATTCGGGTCTGCCGGGATTCACTCAGATCGTGCGTCCGAGTTCCTGCAGGTGTCGCTGCTGCGCCGAGGTCCGCTGGAGTTCACCTTCTTCTTCCTGGTGCATGTGAGTGCTTGATCTTGCAACACAATTCGTTTTTTAAATTCCATGGTTTTTCCGAATCCGTCGAGTTGATCGGCGGTCATGCCCCCCGATTTCTGTTGCGTGCAAGCCGACGCCGATGCGCCACAATCCGATCGCGTGCGCCAAAAATCCAGGGCAATTCAGCGCAAATCGGAAATATTCGGGAAACCCGACGAAAGTGCGGCGTTCGGACCCTTAGTAAATGAGCCCCAATGTTTACACATTCACATCAGAAAATCTGAACGTGTGATAATTCTGTATGTGAAACTATAAGATTTCAGTCAGTTCAGTTTCTAACTTAACTTCTCAGAGCTGAATCCCCAATAAAATGTAGAAAAATATAGTATTCCCGTGCATATCACACTGCTGCTTATGGGGTATTAAATGGCCTAAGGAGGTATGAATAGGCTCATTTATACCCCAGGGTAAAATATAGCCTAGGCCACTGTAACCCGGGTATACTCTGGCCAAATGCTGGGCCCTTACAAACTTTTCATACTGATAATGGGGCACATCTATCAGGAGCTCTGCGCCACGCCAGCTTATTGCTAGCACTTGCGATTATTTTGCATTCTCCGCCACCTTCACGCCATCAAGAAGCCTCTTGGTGTATGCCTCTTGTGTAGGTGAGGTTTGGCCAACACAACCCGCATTCTCAGATTCTCAGTGGGTTCTTCCTTAATTTTCCTTTAATAACCTATCCATTGCCGTCTTTAGTGAAAATGAGGTGCCTGGTGACAGGTTCCCTTAAATGAAGTATATTAGAAAGATGTTCACTACATCACACACACAATAAAACGATTTATGATGACACTTTAAAGTGTGACCTGCATATTCTCTCATCCAGAATTTCTTCAAAACTGTCTAGATTTTGCAAGATGTTACCACCAGTCCTTTAAAGAGACTCACTCTTTACCTTCATTCAGGTCGTGTCGGAGGTCCTCACTAACTTTCGCCTCTTTTATGTCCTCCAGAACAGCCAAGGTCACTTCAGCTCCATAGGCACATCTATAATGGTCCAGAATCTGATCTACAACATGTTCTGGATCTCTCCCCATCAGCTCATCCTTGTGGATATTTTTATATTCTTCTCTGATTTCCCAAACACTCAGTTTCTCTTTGAATCTCTGGAAACTTGAGTCCTTCAGCTTCATCAGAGCCTTCACCAAGGCCGCCCGTAACGTCGGCGCCATCCTGATATCAGAGAGAGTTGGGTCACTTTCTGATGTGGACTTCCCTTCCGATATCACTTCTTCATTCATTAGAATTGATCTAAATGGTTCTTAGTGCTGTGTATCTGAATGATGGGTCTTAGGCTTCTGCTGTAGACGTCTATGAGATAAAATAGAGAACAAATAAACCTACAAATAACAATTCAGAGCTTAATTTCAGATCACTCCCGGATGCAGACCTATGCGTTTGCTGGAACGTCCGTCGTGTAGGCATCTCCAGGTTTTTTTTATGTACATGTGTTTCCCTCTTTCGTTAGTGGGAACATATAACATTCTTATTCTGTTACATTAAAGGGGTTTTCCTACTTTGGCTATAATCAGGCAGGTGGTCTGGGGAGGTAAGTTGTAAAAAAAGAAAGCTGTACTCACCTCCTCCATTGCTCCCCGCGTCCCGCTCCGCTGTCTCGCTGGTCCGTGTCCCTATTTGTTCAGGGGCTCTGCTGAGTTTGGCTTCCGGTCCGACCGGTCTCATTATCTCGGGGCAGGGTACAGCGCTTGGAATAGGGACGGGTGGGTGTTGCCAACCACCTCGGGCGGAAACGGAACTCAGTGAGATGGTGGCGCGGGTCTCCGGGAGGGATGGAAGAGGTGAGTACATCTTTCTTTTTATAAAACTTACCTCCGCAACCCGCCTGCCTGATCTTTTCCATAGTCGGACAACCCCTTTAATGCACTTTGAATACAAACAAATACTAAACCATTGAGGGATAGTTTGATGTTTACATTTTTTTGAAAGATTTTTACATTGTGCTGCTAATTTTTATATGTTCTTTATTTGAGGGTTTATATGTTTGATTGCACAGAAGTGCCACCTAGTGGGTAACTCGCCCTATAGCCGGTGTGTGAATAAATTGTATGTTTCTTTTCCTCTAAACTTCGTATTTTGTTATATAAAATAGAAAACAGATTGGAAACTATAAAACTGATGCAAATAGCACAATTATCCCTAAAAGGGGCAATGGTTTCACATGGCTCTCCCAAAGGTGGTGAAAACCATCTTTATTGTACCCACAAGACAGAAGTTACCTCACACTTAGCAACATCAAGTTATAATCCCCTTCACGCAATAGGACGTACTTGTACCGGGATGATGTCTGGTAGTAAAAGCTCACAGCCCAGATACAGGAACTTGGAACTGGAGAAGATAGAAACTGCTTGGGCAGCAAGTTTAGGGCAGGCTCTTTATAGGGCTTTAGGTTGGATGGAGGGAGATCGTCCTCAGTGTGAAGACAACAGCAGCTAGTCTCTGCAGGCCGCGTGTCCTATAGCAAGGATCACTAAGATTGTTCTCCAATTGTTTTGGAACTTCGAAGACAGAGGGAATAAAAGTAAACTTCCCCTCTGGCAGGGATTCTGGTCATCCAACAAATTTGGAAGCTTGGGGCAGAACAGGATTGACAAGCATAAAATATTAGTTATAATTGATCAGCAAGTAAACCCTCCTTCACGGCAGACAAACATTACAGCTGCACTACCCGTTATGGACAGAAGAGGGTGCCAATAGCCTCACAGAGGTGATCAGGCTCAATGGGACATAAGGGAGCACATTATTTTGTAATGACTCTACATAGTGGGCCGTTACTCATATCATGAAAAGGTGCAAATTCCTAGCGCAGGGACACCCTGTCTGGCGCATGCACTGTAGCCTGTGCCCGGGTTCCTGGAGCTAAAGTACAATTCTACACCAGACAGGGCCTGGCAAACATGTCATCAGGGCACCAGTGGGGAGAAATCAAGACTGAGGTATTATCCGCCCAGTCATCATATATACCCCTTCTTGTGCTGAGCCTCCCAGCTTTGTGTGCAGCTTGACTTATTGGGGCTCATTTCCCAAGGGTTGTGTTTCTCACTCTTGTTGGACTGTTCGCCTTTTTTGGGGATTACACAGCTTGCACAGGTATTTAATCAGTGATTGTGTCACACGCGATCGGATTTGGTCACATCTGCGCTGGTTCCATGCAACACGATTTAGGGGGCGGCCGTCAGACGATTTGACTGATTCGGACTGAGCTCGGAATTTAACTTTCAAATTGTTTCGCAAGACAATGCACTTACATGCACCAGGATGAAGAAGATGAACACCGGGGACCTATGCGGGCAAGCGACACACGCAGGATATCAGGCACAGGATCTTAGTGACTCCCCGCACAGCGCATTATACACGGACAATGCACTTACATGCACCAGGAAGAAGAAGGTGAACTCCGGGGACCTGAGCGGCGAAGCGACACATGCAGGATATCGGGTGCATGATCTTAGTGACTCCCCGCACAGCGCATTATACACGGACAATGCACTTACATGCACCAGGAAGAAGAAGGTGAACTCTGGGGACCTGAGCGGGGAAGCGACACATGCAGGATATCGGGTGCAGGATCTTAGTGACTTACCCGCACAGCGCATTATACACGGACAATGCACTTACATGCACCAGGAAGAAGAAGGTGAACTCCGGGGACCTGAGCGGGGAAGCGACACATGCAGGATATTGGGTGCACGATCTTAGTGACTCCTCTCACAGCGCATTATACACGGACAATTCATTTACATGCACCAGGAAGAAGAAGGTGAACTCCGGGGACCTGAGCGGGAAAGCGACACATGCAGGATATCGGGTGCAGGATCTTAGTGACTCCCCGCACAGCGCATTATACACGGACAATGCACTTACATGCACCAGGAAGAAGAAGGTGAACTCCGGGGACCTGAGCGGGGAAGCAACAAATGCAGGATATCGGGTGCACGATCTTAGTGACTCCCCGCACAGCACATTATACACAGACAATGCACTTACATGCACCAGGAAGAAGAAGGTGAACTCCGGGGACCTATGCGGGCAAGCGACACATGCAGGATATCAGGCACAGGATCTTAGTGATTCCCGCACAGAGCATTATACACGGACAATGCACTTACATGCACCAGGAAGAAGAAGGTGAACTCCGGGGACCTGAGCGGGGAAGCGACACATGCAGGATATCAGGCGCAGGATCTTAGTGACTCCCCGCACAGCGCATTATACACGGACAATGCACTTACATGCACCAGGAAGAAGAAGGTGAACTCCGGGGACCTGAGCGGGGAAGTGACACATGCAGGATATCCGGTGCACGATCTTAGTGACTCCCCGCACAGCGCATTACACACGGACAATGCACTTACATGCACCAGGAAGAAGGTGAACTCAAGGGACCTGAGCGGGGAAGCGACACATGCAGGATATCAGGTGCAGGATCTTAGTGACTCCCCGCACAGTAAATTATACACAGACAATGCACTTACAAGCACCAGGAAGAAGAAGGTGAACTCCGGGGACCTGAGCGGGGAAGCGACACATGCAGGATATCGGGGGCACAATGTTAGTGACTCCCCGCACAGCGCATTATACACGGACAATGCACTTACATGCACCAGGAAGAAGAAGGTGAACTCCGGGGACCTGAGCGGGGAAGCGACACATGCAGGATATTGGGTGCACGATCTTAGTGACTCCTCTCACAGCGCATTATACACGGACAATTCATTTACATGCACCAGGAAGAAGAAGGTGAACTCCGGGGACCTGAGCGGGGAAGCAACAAATGCAGGATATCGGGTGCAGGATCTTAGTGACTCCCCGCACAGCGCATTACACACGGACAATGCACTTACATGCACCAGGAAGAAGAAGGTGAACTCCAGGGACCTGAGCGGGGAAGCGACACATGCAGGATATCGGGCGCACAATCTTAGTGACTCCTCGCACAGCGCATTATACACGGATAATGCACTTACATGCACCAGGAAGAAGAAGGTGAACTCCGGGGACCTGAGTGGGGAAGCAACACATGCAGGATATCGGGTGCACGATCTTAGTGACTCCCCGCACAGCACATTATACACGGACAATGCACTTACATGCACCAGGATGAAGAAGGTGAACTCCGGGGACCTATGCGGGCAAGCGACACATGCAGGATATCGGGCGCACGATCTTAGTGATTCCCGCACAGAGCATTATACACGGACAATGCACTTACATGCACCAGGAAGAAGAAGGTGAACTCCGGGGACCTGAGCGGGGAAGCGACACATGCAGGATATCAGGCGCAGGATCTTAGTGACTCCCCGCACAGCGCATTATACACGGACAATGCACTTACATGCACCAGGAAGAAGAAGGTGAACTCCGGGGACCTGAGCGGGGAAGTGACACATGCAGGATATCCGGTGCACGATCTTAGTGACTCCCCGCACAGCGCATTACACACGGACAATGCACTTACATGCACCAGGAAGAAGGTGAACTCAAGGGACCTGAGCGGGGAAGCGACACATGCAGGATATCAGGTGCAGGATCTTAGTGACTCCCCGCACAGTAAATTATACACAGACAATGCACTTACAAGCACCAGGAAGAAGAAGGTGAACTCCGGGGACCTGAGCGGGGAAGCGACACATGCAGGATATCGGGGGCACAATGTTAGTGACTCCCCGCACAGCGCATTATACACGGACAATGCACTTACATGCACCAGGAAGAAGAAGGTGAACTCCGGGGACCTGAGCGGGGAAGCGACACATGCAGGATATTGGGTGCACGATCTTAGTGACTCCCCGCACAGCGCATTATACACGGACAATTCATTTACATGCACCAGGAAGAAGAAGGTGAACTCCGGGGACCTGAGCGGGGAAGCAACAAATGCAGGATATCGGGTGCACGATCTTAGTGACTCCCCGCACAGTGCATTATACACAGACAATGCACTTACATGCACCAGGAAGAAGAAGGTGAACTCCGGGGACCTATGCGGGCAAGCGACACATGCAGGATATCAGGCACAGGATCTTAGTGATTCCCGCACAGAGCATTATACACGGACAATGCACTTACATGCACCAGGAAGAAGAAGGTGAACTCCGGGGACCTGAGCGGGGAAGCGACACATGCAGGATATCAGGCGCAGGATCTTAGTGACTCCCCGCACAGCGCATTATACACGGACAATGCACTTACATGCACCAATAAGAAGAAGGTGAAGTCCGGGGACCTGAGCGGGGAAGTGACACATGCAGGATATCCGGTGCACGATCTTAGTGACTCCCCGCACAGCGCATTACACACGGACAATGCACTTACATGCACCAGGAAGAAGGTGAACTCTGGGGACCTGAGCGGGGAAGCGACACATGCAGGATATCAGGTGCAGGATCTTAGTGACTCCCCGCACAGTAAATTATACACAGACAATGCACTTACAAGCACCAGGAAGAAGAAGGTGAACTCCGGGGACCTGAGCGGGGAAGCGACACATGCAGGATATCGGGGGCACAATGTTAGTGACTCCCCACACAGCGCATTATACACGGACAATGCACTTACATGCACCAGGAAGAAGAAGGTGAACTCCGGGGACCTGAGCGGGGAAGCGACACATGCAGGATATTGGGTGCACGATCTTAGTGACTCATCTCACAGCGCATTATACACGGACAATTCATTTACATGCACCAGGAAGAAGAAGGTGAACTCCGGGGACCTGAGCGGGGAAGCAACAAATGCAGGATATCGGGTGCACGATCTTAGTGACTCCCCGCACAGCGCATTACACACGGACAATGCACTTACATGCACCAGGAAGAAGAAGGTGAACTCCGGGGACCTGAGCGGGGAAGTGACACATGCATGATATCCGGCGCACGATCTTAGTGACTCCCCGCACAGCGCATTATACACGGACAATGCACTTACATGCACCAGGAAGAAGAAGGTGAACTCCATGGGACCTGAGCGGGGAAGTGACACATGCATGATATCCGGCGCACGATCTTAGTGACTCCCCGCACAGCGCATTATACACGGACAATGCACTTACATGCACCAGGAAGAAGAAGGTGAACTCCGGGGACCTGAGCGGGGAAGCGACACATGCAGGATATCGGGCGCACGATCTTAGTGACTCCTCGCACAGCGCATTATACACGGACAATGCACTTACATGCACCAGGAAGAAGAAGGTGAACTCCGGGGACCTGAGCGGGGAAGCAACACATGCAGGATATCGGGTGCACGATCTTAGTGACTCCCCTCACAGCACATTATACACGGACAATGCACTTACATGCACCAGGAAGAAGAAGGTGAACTCCGGGGACCTGAGCGGGGAGGCGACACATGCAGGATATCGGGCGCACGATCTTAGTGACTCCCTGCACAGCGCATTATACACGGACAATGCACTTACATGCACCAGGAAGAAGAAGGTGAACTCCGGGGACCTGAGCGGGGAAGCGACACATGCAGGATATCGGGGGCACGATCTTAGTGACTCCCCGCACAGCGCATTATACACGGACAATGCACTTACATGCACCAGGAAGAAGAAGGTGAACTCCGGGGACCTGAGCGGGGAAGCGACACATGCAGGATATCGGGGGCACAATGTTAGTGACTCCCCGCACAGCGCATTATACCCGGACAATGCACTTACATGCACCAGGAAGAAGAAGGTGAACTCCGGGGACCTGAGCGGGGAAGTGACACATGCAGGATATCAGGCGCAGGATCTTAGTGACTCCCCGCACAGCGCATTATACATGGACAATGCACTTACATGCACCAGGAAAAAGAAGGTGAACTCTGGGGACCTGAGCAGGGAAGCGACACATGCAGGATATCCGGTGCACGATCTTAGTGACTCCCCGCACAGTGCATTATACACGGACAATGCACTTACATGCACCAGGAAGAAGAAGGTGAACTCAAGGGACCTGAGCGGGGAAGCGACACATGCAGGATATCGGGCGCAGGATCTTAGTGACTCCCCGCACAGCACATTATACACAGACAATGCACTTACATGCACCAGGAAGAAGAAGGTGAACTCCAGGGACCTGAGCGGGGAAGCGACACATGCAGGATATCGGTCGCACGATCTTAGTGACCCCCGCACAGCGCATTATACACGGACAATGCACTTACAAGCACCAGGAAGAAGAAGGTGAACTCCGGGGACCTGAGCGGGGAAGCGACACATGCAGGATATCGGGGGCACGATCTTAGTGACTCCCCGCACAGCGCATTATACACGGACAATGCACTTACATGCACCAGGAAGAAGAAGGTGAACTCCAGGGACCTGAGCGGGGAAGCGACACATGCAGGATATTGGGTGCACGATCTTAGTGACTCCCCGCACAGAGCATTATACACGGACAATGCACTTACATGCACCAGGAAGAAGAAGGTGAACTCCAGGGACCTGAGCGGGGAAGCAACACATGCAGGATATCGGGTGCACGATCTTAGTGACTCCCCGCACAGCGCATTACACACGGACAATGCACTTACATGCACCAGGAAGAAGAAGGTGAACTCCGGGGACCTGAGCGGGGAAGCAACACATGCAGGATATCGGGTGCACGATCTTAGTGACTCCCCGCACAGCACATTATACATGGACAATGCACTTACATGCACCAGGAAGAGGAAGGAGAACTCCGGGGACCTGAGCGGGGAAGTGACACATGCAGGATATCGGGTGCACGATCTTAGTGACTCCCCGCACAGCACATTATACATGGACAATGCACTTACATGCACCAGGAAGAAGAAGGTGAACTCCGGGGACCTGAGCGGGGAAGCGACACATGCAGGATATCGGGTGCACCATCTAAGTGACTCCCCGCACAGCGCATTATGCACGGACAATGCACTTACATGCACCAGGAAGAAGAAGGTGAACTCTGGGGACCTGAGCGGGGAAGCGACACATGCAGGATATCGGGGGCAGGATCTTAGTGACTCCCCGCACAGTGCATTATACACGGACAATGCACTTACATGCACCGGGAAGAAGAAGGTGAACTCCTGGGACCTGAGCGGGGAAGCGACACATGCAGGATATCGGGGGCAGGATCTTAGTGAATCGCAGCACAGCGCATTATTGCGTCATTGTGATGCTTTTCCAGTTTACCCTGAAATTTTTAAGAACCAAAATTGAACCAAAATGATACTCAGGAGTTTTGTTCATTACTACCCATAATCATACAATCACAGGGAAACTAATTTTGTAGCAAATATCTTAACTCACACACTGAGGGAAATTTATCATCAGACATCTAGACCTCATTTAAAGGAAAACTATCACTAGATTTTTACTAATAAACCTAATGACAGTTCTCATAGCGTTAGACTAACTCTTTCCAGCATTTCCCTCAACTCCCAACTCCCCCCCCCCCCACCCGCTCCTTTGGGCAGAGCAGAGGTTGATGTTAACTGAAGGGAAAGGGGATGAGGGACATGCCAGGAGACATAAAATTAAAGACACATTGGGGTACATGTATGTAAGTCCGGCTTTGTCCGTCTGTTTTTCTTTATTTGTCCTTCAGGTCAGGTGTATCTCAGCGTTTTTTTCTTATTGATACATGTGGCTTTCGTCTTAAGAGAATTTGTGACTTTTTTTTTTAAACAAAAATCCCAAATAATATCCAAAAGTCCCAATCAGTTCTATGTTAATTTCTACTCCTGGGAAGGGGCAGCCTTAGACTTATGTCAAAGTCTGCAACTTTTTATAAAAGGTCACTATTTGCACATCGGGATTCAGGTGATATCTTAGGGAACACTGCACAAAACTTGACAATTGAGAACTTTGAGAGGACAATGTTTTTGGTGCAAAAAAGTCGCATGAAAAGTCTTAAAAATTAAAGAAAATTGATAAATGTGTTCTATTGTCTTGCATGAATAACACACACTTTTGGTACTCGCTGCTCCTTTTGGCAGGGTGGCCAATAGTCTTACAAAGTTCATTTTCTGGGGATAGGAACTATGCAGTTTTTTAGTTAAAAAAGTGTGGGCAAAAGTTACTATAGTGTTATAGGAACCTGTCATTAGGCTTATTCAGGCCCGGCTCCAGCACCCGGCATACCTGGGCAAGTGCCGGGGCCCAGAGAGCTGCCGGGGGCCCACACACACGCTGTGAACATCTTCACTTCCTGTTTTGACTGAGGAAGTGTCCTGTGCCCTGCACTGTTCCTCCCTCACTGGGACAAGGCACAGGAGAGTTAGAGGCTGCTCAGCAGCCTGTGAGATACAGCACATAATGGGTTAACCCACCCTTCCCCCATCTCCTCTTCACACGGAGCTGCAGTATAGCAGAGATCTGGCAGCTTAGAGATCGGGACGAAGAGATGGAGGAGGAGGAGGAGAAGCCTGAAGACTCCTCTGTGTGATGCCAGGGCTGCTGCAGACACCATGGGGTGTAATGGTATGTCACATGTATGGCTGTGTATGACTGATCCATATGGTGAGTGTATGGTATGTGTGATGATGTGTTTGCCTACATGCTTGTCTGTATGTATCTGTCTGTATGTAGCTATACTTGCTGCATGTGTGACTGCCTGTATATGTCTTGCTGCATGTGTGACTGCCTCTATATGTCTTGCTGCATGTGTGACTGCCTGTATATGTCTTGCTGCATGTGTGACTGCCTGTATATGTCTTGCTGCATGTGTGACTGCCTGTATATGTCTTGCTGCATGTGTGACTGCCTGTATATGTCTTGCTGCATGTGTGACTGCCTGTATATGTCTTGCTGCATGTGTGACTGCCTGTATATGTCTTGCTGCATGTGTGACTGCCTGTATATGTCTTGCTGCATGTGTGACTGCCTGTATATGTCTTGCTGCATGTGTGACTGCCTGTATATGTCTTGCTGCATGTGTGACTGCCTCTATATGTCTTGCTGCATGTGTGACTGCCTCTATATGTCTTGCTGCATGTGTGACTGCCTGTATATGTCTTGCTGCTTGTGTGACTGCCTGTATATGTCTTGCTGCATGTGTGACTGCCTGTATATGTCTTGCTGCATGTGTGACTGCCTGTATATGTCTTGCTGCATGTGTGACTGCCTGTATATGTCTTGCTGCATGTGTGACTGCCTGTATATGTCTTGCTGCATGTGTGACTGCCTCTATATGTCTTGCTGCATGTGTGACTGCCTCTATATGTCTTGCTGCATGTGTGACTGCCTCTATATGTCTTGCTGCATGTGTGACTGCCTGTATATGTCTTGCTGCATGTGTGACTGCCTGTATATGTCTTGCTGCATGTGTGACTGCCTGTATATGTCTTGCTGCATGTGTGACTGCCTGTATATGTCTTGCTGCATGTGTGACTGCCCGTATATGTCTTGCTGCATGTGTGACTGCTCGTATATGTCTTGCTGCATGTGTGACTGCCTGTATATGTCTTGCTGCATGTGTGACTGCCTCTATATGTCTTGCTGCACGTGTGACTGCTTGTATGTGTCTTGCTGCATGTGTGACTGCCTCTATGTGTCTTGCTGCATGTGTGACTGCCTCTATATGTCTTGCTGCATGTGTGACTGCCCGTATATGTCTTGCTGCATGTGTGACTGCCTCTATATGTCTTGCTGCATGTGTGACTGCCTGTATATGTCTTGCTGCATGTGTGACTGCCTCTATGTGTCTTGCTGCATGTGTGACTGCCTCTATATGTCTTGCTGCATGTGTGACTGCCTGTATATGTCTTGCTGCATGTGTGACTGCCTCTATATGTCTTGCTGCATGTGTGACTGCCTGTATATGTCTTGCTGCATGTGTGACTGCCTGTATATGTCTTGCTGCATGTGTGACTGCCCGTATATGTCTTGCTGCATGTGTGACTGCCTGTATATGTCTTGCTGCATGTGTGACTGCCTGTATATGTCTTGCTGCATGTGTGACTGCCTCTATATGTCTTGCTGCATGTGTGACTGCCTGTATATGTCTTGCTGCATGTGTGACTGCCTGTATATGTCTTGCTGCATGTGTGACTGCCCGTATATGTCTTGCTGCATGTGTGACTGCTCGTATATGTCTTGCTGCATGTGTGACTGCCTGTATATGTCTTGCTGCATGTGTGACTGCCTCTATATGTCTTGCTGCATGTGTGACTGCTTGTATGTGTCTTGCTGCATGTGTGACTGTCTCTATGTGTCTTGCTGCATGTGTGACTGCCCGTATATGTCTTGCTGCATGTGTGACTGCCTCTATATGTCTTGCTGCATGTGTGACTGCCTGTATATGTCTTGCTGCATGTGTGACTGCCTCTATGTGTCTTGCTGCATGTGTGACTGCCTCTATATGTCTTGCTGCATGTGTGACTGCCTGTATATGTCTTGCTGCATGTGTGACTGCCTCTATATGTCTTGCTGCATGTGTGACTGCCTGTATGTGTCTTGCTGCATGTGTGACTGCCTCTATGTGTCTTGCTGCATGTGTGACTGCCTCTATATGTCTTGCTGCATGTGTGACTGCCCGTATATGTCTTGCTGCATGTGTGACTGCCTCTATATGTCTTGCTGCATGTGTGACTGCCTGTATATGTCTTGCTGCATGTGTGACTGCCTCTATATGTCTTGCTGCATGTGTGACTGCCTGTATATGTCTTGCTGCATGTGTGACTGCCTGTATATGTCTTGCTGCATGTGTGACTGCCCGTATATGTCTTGCTGCATGTGTGACTGCCTGTATATGTCTTGCTGCATGTGTGACTGCCTGTATATGTCTTGCTGCATGTGTGACTGCCTCTATATGTCTTGCTGCATGTGTGACTGCCTCTATATGTCTTGCTGCATGTGTGACTGCCTCTATATGTCTTGCTGCATGTGTGACTGCCTCTATATGTCTTGCTGCATGTGTGACTGCCTGTTGGTTTGTATGTACATGAGAAGGAGAGAGGCTTCTGTTTCAGCAGTGATGTGTATTAGGAGGTTCTGCAGCAGCTGAACTGTTATTGTGATGTATTGAAGCAGCTGAAGTGTGTATTATGATGTTAGGCAGCAGCAGTGATCTGTATTATGAGGGGTGTATAATGAGGTTCCGCAGCAGCTGAGGGGTGTATTATGAGGTTCCGCAGCAGCTGAGGGGTGTATTATGAGGTTCCGCAGCAGCTGAGGGGTGTATTATGAGGTTCCGCAGCAGCTGAGGGGTGTATTATGAGGTTCCGCAGCAGCTGAGGGGTGTATTATGAGGTTCCGCAGCAGCTGAGGGGTGTATTATGAGGTTCCGCAGCAGCTGAGGGGTGTATTATGAGGTTCCGCAGCAGCTGAGGGGTGTATTATGAGGTTCCGCAGCAGCTGAGGGGTGTATTATGAGGTTCCGCAGCAGCTGAGGGGTGTATTATGAGGTTCCGCAGCAGCTGAGTAGAATCTTCAGTTTTATTACTTGGCAGAGGGGCACAAAGTTTTAGGCTTGTCCTGTTGGTTAAATGACCTCAAAACTGCCCTTTCCGTGATACGGCTGTTTGGGATGATAAATTAGGGAATATTTTAGGGAACAGGAGACTGTTTTAGTTTCTGAATTTTAAATGCTGCCACGTGAGTATACTGCAAAGGGGCCCCCTGAGGTTCTGTCGCCCAGGGGCCTACTGAAACCTGGAGCCGGCCCTGGGCTTATTAGTGATAATCAGTTGACAGGTTCCTTTTAAGTATTGTTGATCACATTGTGGCTTTGATCACATTGTCATTTTATTAAATATTGCAGCAGTCTTATTCATCCTTGTAACCTTTTTTTTCCCAAAAAGTCCCAGTATATAAATTCTTGGTTGCACGGCCTTGCATTGCAGAATAATAATTTTGTCACACATTTTGTGACACATTTAAGGTTAAAAAGTCACCAAAACAGAAACAACTTTTTGTGACTTTTTGCTGATAAAAAGAAGGTGGTTTATAAATGATACATGACCCCCAGTGTATCCTCAGTCTCACTGACACTGACGTCACTGGTTTTCCATAGTGACGTGTGGGGCAGGTGATCACCAAAAGTGGTCTAAATGGGGTTTATTACTTATTTTCTCCAGAAAACTGAAGGGACGGCATAGTAGATCTGCCCTTGGGTTGTTTTTAGTCCTTTGAAAATCTGGAATTTTGCAGGAAAACTAAAATTTCCAAAACTCGTACACTAGTACAGTAAGCAAGGTAGGAACACCCCATGCCGGCCCACTCTACCACCTGGTACGGCCCCCTTCATGCCCCTCTATATGGACTTGTCATGGAGGTGGCATAAGGGGGAAAATAAGTTCCTGGCTGTGCACCAGCAATTGTGATTATTTCAAAGCTTGTATGCCAGAAAACTGGGTTACTACCATTGATAAATCTCCGCCTTTGACTCCATCTTCCTTAACCTTTTGCCCATGAGGATTTGTCTTTACGCAAATAAGATAATAAGCAAGAACCCCAGACCGCTAAGCAAAGCATCGAAAGCTGGTAGCCCAATATTGCTGGTGTTGACACAAGGAATCATATACCACATACAGACATTACATGCACAGACTACGAAACAATAGACAGAAGTTACAGAACGTGGCACCACATATAAGAACATAGACCGATATTGTGACCTACTAACACTCCGTTTCCAAAACAAGTGACAGAGATCATGGGGGACATGTATCAGGGCTTCTACGTCAGAAAATTAAAATAATCACAATGCCTTGTGAACCGGCAGGGATTTCAATTATTATCCGCTTTGCGCCACCTCCACGCCAAGGGGGAGAGGGAATGGGGACGCGGATGGCCTTGGAGTGGGCCGGCGCAGAGCATTCCTGCCCCACACCTGGACATTTGCTGCAGTCAGCGCCATATTTGCACACTAGGTACAACCTGTCGTATAAAAAGACACTTACCGACCCCCCTGAGCACCGGCGTGTTATTAATCTCCCCCTGGGTGTGGTGATGTTTCGGAGGATAGAATTGCTGCACCAGGCACATTACACAAGACACAGAAGTGTGCAAAGGAATAAGAGGAAACACGTCTGACTCCAAAATATTTAACCCCATACTGTAACTTTTGTTACAGGTTTGGACTCGTTCTTCTCTTATCCTATTAGATCTCCATACAGAAAGTGATAGTAAATAATGTCACATGCAAAGCTCTGCACTGAATATACTGAGGAGAGGACAGAGAGGAGAATTTGGGGCAAGGTACTGACCCTGGACAGACCCCGCACTGAGCCCCCTGTAATAGGTCACTTCCATTCGTTATCTTCTGTTTCTGTGTTACTTCCTCTTGTCATTAGGACATTTAAACCTCCGAATACTGGGAGGAGCCAAAGCGCAGTCACTGGGCTTCAGAGGTTTTCTTTTTTTTCTCCATAACTTTAAATTTAAACATTTTATAACAACAAAAAGAAAAAAATAACAAGGAGTAAAGTGGATCCCCGAGACAGAGGGCTACCTCACACATTGTAGCAAACTTAACTGAAAACAGGACTGCATGCATAAAAAACATACCCGTAATCCCCAAGACAGGGGGCTACCTCACACATTGTAAATGAAAACAGTATTACATGCAAAGTTATGAGAAGATTCCGAAATTGCCATAGTAATACAGCAGTACATCAAAATAGAAGGGGGGTTAAAACTAACCAAAAGGCAATCCACGTACTAATAGTATCATTAATATATCATAATAAGAGGACACTCATTGGTAGGTAGATCTCTTATGAGTGATAACCCAACCATTAGGTATTGCGCCTGAGGAAGGGAAATTGTGCAGCCTAACCAGGGACGGTGAGGTCCATAGAATGTAACCACTTTTCCCAATATCTCTTGTAAGTGTCAGCCTGACCAGTCCGTATAGCTATAGATGCTCTATGTACAACTACATTGAACTTCACATTCTATAGTTTCATTTCGGGACTATGTGGAACTTCCATAATCTCTATATAAAGTCTTGCAGTGATGAGAATGTGGAATATAGTTGAGCAATCCATTTTAGGCAAATTTTCTATCCCCAGTGTACCAGTGCAGCACTGGTGGACCCAAAGGATGGGGGTATTTCAACACTTTTGTGATAAGGGACAGAATATTCTTCCAGGAAGTTAGTAATGATGAGCAGGACCACCAAATATGGAGTACCGAGCCCGTCTCTGACCGGCATCTCCAACATTTACTCGATGTAGACCGGTACATTTTTAATAGCCTACATGGGGTAAGATACCATATCTGCCGTCTAGAGATGGTAGCACTGGTAGCTAAGGCTATTTGCCACTGTTTATCTGGGGGATAGTGCCAGAAGGTGAGTACTAAGTTTATTTTTTTTATATACCCGAGTATAAGCCAAGTTGGGCTTTTCCATCACAAAATTTGTGCTGAAAATCTCCGCTTATACTCTAGTATATATACGGTAACTAAAAACAGGATTTAGCAGATCTTGCCTTCAAACATTTTACTAACTAAGCACCCCGTTTGTTACTCCGCCAGTAATAGGACATTTTTACCTTCTTCAAGGCAAATTTGACTCGTGAATATTGAGTTTGTGCAGCTGTGAAGAAGTGGATGAAATCTTGGAGGCTCTAGTGGGGGAGAAGGCCTGTTTGTGGAGTTCTACGAGATGTCCTAGTAGTTTGGTCTCCTGATAGGAGTGAATTAATTTGGCGTGAGCTGGTTGATAAAATGACCTCTCAAGGTGGTACACCACAGGGCAGGATCATCGACAAATTTGTTATCGTTTGTCAGAAAATAATAAGAAGTTACAACAGGGGGATAAGTGGTTGTGGATAATGGTATTACCATGTTTCCCCTAAAATAGGACATCCCCTGAAAATAAGACCTAGTACAATTTTGTTCAATCTTAGAAATATAAGGCCTCCCCTGAAAATAAGACCTAGTGGCAGACATTGCTACGTCTCACCCCAAGTCGTACATTAGTATTAGTAGTTTTTTTAGATGCTGCAATAGGTTATGACATGGGGGAAGAATTGCGGAATAAAATAATGTACTGTTGCAGGACGAATGCGCTACAAGAAGCTACATAAACATGAAGTGCTCATTCCTAAACATGAGATTCGGGCCAAATATTCCAATAGTTCAGAGTTTGGAGAGTTATAAGGATGTTTTAGAAGTTGATTCTTTGTTCACCAATAAATGTAAATTCTTGTTCATGGAAAAATAAGACGTCTCCTGAAAATAAGACCTAGCGCCTCTAGGAGGAGCAAAAATTAATATAAGACACTGGGGCAGATTTACTTACCCGGTCCGTTCGCGATCCAGCGGTGCGTTCTCTGCGCTGGACTCGGGTCCGGCCGGGATTCATCAAGGTAGTTCCTCCGCCGTCCACCAGGAGGCGCTGCTGCGCTGAAGAGCATCTGAACGCACCGGAAATCACCGGGCCGGACCAAGTGAAGGTAAGCGCGTCCCAAG
Source organism: Engystomops pustulosus (assembly GCF_040894005.1). NCBI lineage: Eukaryota > Metazoa > Chordata > Amphibia > Anura > Leptodactylidae > Engystomops > Engystomops pustulosus. The sequence continues at coordinate 218,504,992 of NC_092414.1, forward strand.
CGACACATTTCTTTCTTTAAATGCGGTGGTTTTTCCGAATCCGTCGGGTTTTCGTTCGGCCACGCCGCCCGATTTCCGTCGCGTGCATGCCGGCGCCGACGCGCCACAATCCGATCGCGTGCGCCAAAATCCCGGGGCAATACAGGGGAAAACGGCGCAAATCGGAAATATTCGGGTAACACGTCGGGAAAACGCGAATCGGGCCCTTAGTAAATGACCCCCCAATGTCTTATTTTCGGGGAAACATGGTAAATCGGCAGGCTGATTTTGTAGGGGCAGCAAATGGTTGTTGTACTGACAATGAGATAGGTGCGTGATCTGACCAGGAGATGACGCTCACAGAGACCTCCAAAACTTGAAGCAGCATTTGTTCATCTACTAAAAATAGTCAATTCATGTATAAACCTTATGTGGTGTGGAAAAGAAGGTAAATATAAGCTATATTTAAAAATAGTTTTGGAGGAGTGTTATATAATGGAATATTATCATTCTTTTCAGTGTGCGTTAATAAATTCTTCCCAAAATATTTTACTTGAGTGACACCAGAAGGACTGAGGGTAATTACCATATATACTCCAGTGTAAGCCGACCCTAGTATAAGCCGAGGTACCTAATGTTACCACCAAAAACTGGAAAAAACCTGTAGACTCAAGTATAAGCCTAGGGTGAGGAATGCATTGATCACAGCCTCCAGTATATAGCCACTAAGCACCCCGTAGTATATAGCCAGCCCTTAATGGTATATATCTAGCCCCCTGTAGTATATAGCAAGCCCCTGTAGTATATAGCTAGCCCCCAGTAGTATACAGCCAGCCCTCAGTAATAAATAGCTAGCCCCCTGTAGTATATAGCAAGCCCCTGTAGTATATAGCTAGCCCCCTGTAGTATATAGCAAGCCCCTGTAGTATATAGCTAGCCCCCTGTAGTATATAGCAAGCCCCTGTAGTATATAGCTAGCCCCCAGTAGTATACAGCCAGCCCTCAGTAGTAAATAGCTAGCCCCCTGTAGAATACAGCCACTCCTCAGTAGTATATAGGCAGACATGGATAGCCTCCTCGGGTGAATTAATTACCGACTTGACTCCATTTCTAGTCACAGGAAAACTCCACCTGTATTGCATATTGTGGGCTCTCGGGATGGTAGTACTGCTCTGGAAGTCTTTCCTCTTAGCAAGGGTAAAATACTGCAGTTTCCATGAAACAGGTTGGAAGGTCCGGATGGAACCTCACTGACGAGGCAATTTTTTCTTTGATGTGATAGAAATGTATTCTAGTGATGACATCTCCAGGGGTGGATTGAGATAGATATTTTGGTTTGGGTAACCTGTCCACCCTATCAATGCACAGATCCATTTAAGTAGCCTCAGGTAGAAGCAAAAAGTATTGTAGTGCCCCTGATTTAACAGACTATGGGATGCCGCCGAAGCAAAGGTCGTTCCTTTGCTATCTATCCTCAATGTCAACTATTTTCGTTTTGAGGCATTCAATTTCTCATCAAGAGTGTTGGTGGCGTCATTTATTGCTATGAATCCTGGTGAGTTCAGCTAATTTATTCTCTATGTGAGAAGTTCCAAGAGTGTCCAAGACCTACGCCTTTATGCACTGCTCAAAAAAAAGGGAACATTCAAATGACACGTCCTAGATCTGAATGAAATATTCTCATTGAATGCTTTGTTCTATACAACAAAATCAATCAAAAAAATTACCAATGGAAATCAAATTTATTTACCAAGGAAGACCTGGATTTGGCATCACCCACAAAATTAAAGTGAAAAAAAACGCTACAGGCTGATCCAACTTTGATGTAATGTTAGTAAAACAAGACAATGACCTCCCTACAACACCTCAAGCTGTGGCAAGAAGGTTTGCTTGTCTGTCAGCATAGTGTCCAGAGGCTGGAGGCATAGGAGAAAGGCCAGTACACCAGGAGATGTGGAGGGGGCTATAGGAGGGCAACAAGCTGTCTCCGCCTTTGTGCATGGTGGAAAAGGAGGAGCACTGCTAGAGCTCTGCCAAATGACCTAGAGCAGTCCACAAACAAGTCTGCACACATGGTAAATAACCTACTCCATGAGGATGGTATGAGGGCCCAATGACCACAAATGGGGTTTGTGCTCACAGCCCAACAGTGTGCGGGATGCTCCCTGTCAGAGAAGACCAGGATTGGCAAATTCGCCAATGGTGCCCTGTGCTCTTCACAGCTGCAAGCAGGTTCCTACTGAGCACTTATCAGATATGACAGTTTGGAGATACCGTTAGGAGCTATCTGTTGGCCGCAAAATCCTTCAACATGACTAATATGGGGTGGCATTTCTTTGTGCTTGACAGAAGTAGCCTCACTGCCATTAGATACCAAGATAAGATCCTCAGACCCCTTGTGAGACCATATGCTGGTGCAGTTGGCCCTGGGTTCCTCGTAATGCAGGACAATGCTAGACCTCATGTGGCTGGAGTGTGTCAGCGGTTCTTGCAATATGAAGGCATTGAAGCTAAGGCCTGGCCCGCTTGTTCCCCAGACCTGAATCCGATCCAAGCACATCTGGGACATCATGTCTCGCACCATCCACCAACATCACGTTGTAGCACAGTTGGCGGATGCTTTAGTCCAGGTCTGGGAGAAGATTCCTTAGGAGACCATCAGAACCTTATCAGGAACATTGCCGAGGCATTGTAGGGAGGTCATACAGGCACGTGGAGGCCATACACAATAATGAGCCTTGTCTTGTTTTACCAACATTACATCAAAGTAGGATCAGACTCTAGTGTGTTTTTCCACTTTAATTTTGTGGGTGACTCCAAATCTAGGTCTCCCTTGGTCAATATATTTGATTTCCATTGATGATATTTTTGTGATTATGTTGTCAGCACTTTCAGATTTCTACAAAACAAAGTATTCAATATTTTATTTGTATTCATCATTTAGAAAATGTGAAAAAATATCAATTAGGTTGGTACCTTTCTCCCATAAAATACTTATGATAATTCCTGTTGGAGGCAATGTGAATCCGTGGCAGTTCAATTTCATATATGGTGGGAGTGTCCATTTGTTAAAGATTTTTGGGATTATGGGACTTATTTCTGTCGGATTGTTCATGGTTTTGGGGATTTGTGCCGCTGGGACAGGGATTTCGAAGGGGATTGTGTCGCACGCGATCGTATTTTGGCACATTGGCGCCGGCTTTCATGCGTCAGAAATCGGGGGAGGGGCCGTTGGACGATCCGACTGATTCGGACTGAGCGCGGGATTTAATATTCAAATTGTGTCGAATCCAATGCAGAAGGTGAACTCCGGGGACCTGAGCGGGGAAGCGACACATGCAGGATATCGGGCGCACCATTTTAGTGATCGCGGCACAGGGCATTGATGTCGGACAATGCACTTTAGGTGAACTCTGTTGGCCGGGTAAGTAAATGTGCCCCAATGTGTTTTAATATCTAAAGTTATCAATAATAACTTAACCACAAGCCCAGAATTAGCCTTGCTAAACATAGGTCTAATAAAATATAACTTTTATTATGACGTCTTTTAAAAGACTGAGAACAAATTCCTCAGTATTGAAATGGTAATACACAGGCCATCAACATGTATTATTCTATTGACGGCTAGCAACAAATGGAACAACAATTGGAGCAATACCCGATCACTCCACTAAGTGTCATGCACGTCTAGTGTTTTAGCACCTCTATCATGTGGGATGTGATACACATGGAGGCTGTGACAGCCAGGAGGGTGAAATATAAGCCCACTTATGTTCTGCAGTACACCGCTAAGGACGGTGAGTTGTACCATTCAGCACCTAATCCTGCCCAACCCTCCCTCAGTGTTATGAGAACTCCGAAAGATACATCAATATTCTATATCTATTCCATAAGAGCTCATACTGGTCGGGGGGGAGAAGGTTTTGGGCTTAGAGGTGCATCTTCCGTCATTCACGTAATACACAGATACGTTCACATTTCCAAACGCCATGCACAATTAGACGGATATCAGTCATTCTCTGTGTTTATTTCTGTATTATAGATCACAGATATGACAAAAGGTAAGACGCACCGTTCAATATCACCATGTGCATCCTACATATGTGCATACTACATCGATGCACATCTCTAGTGTTTTGAGTGCCCTGTCTTGTCATGCATCTCTTAAAACACACACCACTTATTTAAGGTAACACTTTGCATGCACACTAGGTGCTCGTGCACACTTTCATACGTATAGCCTCAACGCGTTTCACCCGCTTTTGAACGGGATCATCAGGAAGGCAAGCAAACAAGCTAATGCATGGTAGCACTAGTTATTCCCATAGGGACAAAAAAGGCTGGACGTCCTGATGGTGGGCGCCAGTAATCCAGTGATAAAGAACAAAATAATAAACACCATCAGGACGCCGGCATTGGGATGATAAGCCGCGAGTCGCGGTGAAAGGACGCCTATATTTAAAGGGCGGCAGGCCACGCCCCCACTGACCAGCCCTCCCGTACCAGCCGTTCTATTAGTCCATTGGTTTGGACTGAACAGTGAATCACGCGAGGGGTGGGCGGGGTTAGTCTTCTGGAGTTGGATTATCGCTCAGGTAAGTGTGCTCCTTGCGTTCTTCCAGACAAATCCAGTGTATAAAACACTGGAAACGCATGGGTCTGCACAGGGTGATGAGATCGAGAGTACCCTCTATCGCAGAGTCAAAGCTCCGTTATGGGGCCGTGCATTAGTACATCCTGAAGCATATTGGGCATTGTGTATTGAGTATATTGGTGATATTAGCATATTGGGTATAATAGTGACATAGCTCAGTAGTGGATAGGTAATGCTGTTATATACACTGCTGCTACATCCACCAGCTATACACCACCAACTATACACATAGGGCGAGCCTCTGGTATATGAGTGTGTCGCCCAATTTGTACATCAGATACAGATGCCTAGGTGGTAGATATTAACTTAAGTTAAGTCAACTTCCTCTATAGTGTATGGTAATGGTCCACAGTGTCTAGACACTGGGTGCATACCCTGTGCATCTAGATAGTTGTGACACTGGGTGCCCACTCTATGCACCTAGACACATATTGCGGCAGAGATCATTTACTATCTCGCGAGGTACTGCCGGAGTATAGTAGAGGTATACTGTGCATAACCCTCTCGGGGGTCAGTGCTCTGATCTTAGAGAGCAAGGTGTGGATAAGGTACTGATACCTGAGGAGGTGGTATTTGAGTCACCCTGAGTGGTAGAACGGGCCGCTTAGGACTTTAAATATAGGCGTCCTTTCACCGCGACTCACGGCTTATCATCCCAATGCCGGCGCCCACCATAAGGACGGCGGCACTTTGTTTATTATTTTGTTCTTTATCACTGGATTACTGGCGCCCACCATCAGGACGTCCAGCCTTTTTGTCCCTATGGGAATAACTAGTGCTACCATGCATTAGCTTGTTTGCTTGCCTTCCTGATGATCCCGTTCAAAAGCGGGTGAAACGCGTTGAGGCTATACGTATGAAAGTGTGCACGAGCACCTAGTGTGCATGCAAAGTGTTACCTTAAATAAGTGGTGTGTGTTTTTAGAGATGCATGACAAGACAGGGCACTCAAAACACTAGTACGGCGCAAGTCGGGAAGGGGTTAACATTAAGATTTTGCATTGTGTATGTTTTGTGAGATATTACATGCAACTAACGTATTAGATAAAGATTAGAGATGAGCGAGCACTAAAATGCTCGAGTGCTCGTTATTCAAGACGAACTTTTCCTGATGCCCGAGTGCTCGTCTCGAATAACGAGCCCCATTGAAGTCAATGGGAGACTCGAGCATTTTTCAAAGGGACCATGGTTCGGGAATAAAATGTGTTATTTAATCGAAAAAGAATGTCTTCTGATAAGTTAGCAGATGTATGCAAACATCTGCAATCTATTCTTCACTGTTCTGCGCGTATATTATCTCCCGACAAGTTAGCAGATGTGAAGAACAGTGAAGAATAGAATAAAAACAGTGAACACAGGATCATTTAAAGGGCACTTACCACCCCGATTCTACCTATAAATGTAGATCGGGTGGTAGGTGGATAAATGGGACGTGAGGATAGCCCTTTTTTGGGCTAATCCTCACGTCCCGGCTATCTTTTAGAAAAGTTTAATGCCGGCATATGTAAATTTTTGATGCGGCTGCTGGGGCGTGGAGTAGCGGGACATGAGTATACAAGTCGCGGCTACTCCAGTACTCCAGTAGCCATGTTACTCTGCCTACCATTTAATCTTCCCCTCCCTTGTCCTAGTCCCCGGCACATGCGCAGAAGGCCGCAGACGCTGGGGGAATCGGACGAGCTGCGCGCCGAAGATTAAATGGTCAGCGGAGTAACGTGGTTACTGGGGCGTGGAGTAGCCACGACTTGTAGCCTCATGTCCGGCTACTCCACGCCCCAGTAGCCGCATAAAAAAATTTACATATGCCGGCATTAAACTTTTCTAAAAGATAGCCGGGACGTGAGGATTAGCCCATAAAAGGGCTATCCTCACGTCCCATTAATCCACCTACCACCCTATCTACCTTTATAGGTAGAATCGTGGTGGTAGGTTCCCTTTAAGTGAAAAACACAGTGAAGAATAGATTACAGATGTTCGGCACATCTGCTTACTTGTCGGGGTGATACGCTGTCCCGGAATCCGCTCCTCTTCTTCCACTGAAGTCTCCCCAATCTCTCTACCCTTCCCGATTTCTCTACCCTTCCCGATTTCTCTGTCCTGATCCCCGATGTCTCTGTCCTGTTCCCCGATGTCTCTGTCCTGTTCCCCGATGTCTCTGTCTTGCTCCCCAATGTCTCTGTCCTGTTCCCCGGTGTCTCTGTCCTGTTCCCCGATTTCTCTGTCCTTCCTGCTCACCGTGTTCTTCAATGTGTTCTTCACATACTATTTTGTTCGCACCGTTTCGCGCGTATCTTCCGACAAGTAAGCAGATGTGCCGAACATCTGTAATCTATTCTTCACTGTGTTTTTCACTTAAATGATCCTGTGTTCACTATTTTTATTCTATTCTTCATTGTTCTTCACTGTGTTTTTTTAATTAAATGCTCGATCTCGAGCAGGGGAAATACTCGTCCGAGCAATGAGCCGTTTCGAGTACTCTAATACTTGAACGAGCATCAAGCTCGGACGAGTATACTCCCTCATCTATAATAAAGATGTATGTGTTATATTTTATCATATTAAATTTAAATAAATGTATTATTGAATAAAACAATTATCTTTACAAACCACTCTTACTAGTGCCCACAACTTTTTATGCTCATTTTTAACATTTTTAACCGTTAAGGTGTTAGGGCTAATGTGGCAGCACCTTAGACTGGGTAAGAACCTCCTGGTTGAGTTGTTTACACTTCATCATCATCATCATACATATTTGTCACAACAAGGGTCGGCTGGATGTCGGCTGGACACTGCTGCTCAGGTGACTCAGTGCTGGTTACTCTTTCTTCTGTAACCTGACTCTGTGAACGTCAGCCTGGTCTGGTTCTTCTGTGACCGATAGTACATCTGTATCCTGTCCACCACAGCCGAAGTAGGCTCTGTGCATCCCAGTACTGTAACCTGTATGCGAGCCTGTATCCTGAACCCCAGTGTGAACTGTAACCTGTATCTAACCCTGTGTATCCTGAGCCTTTATCTGTAACCCCTTATCCTGATGGTAAATGGTAACCCTAAACCAGAAACATGTACTCGGAGCCCAGTTTCGGAGCCTGCGCACTATTCCGGTGCTTGTACCCCAGTCCCATGCCGGTCTGCCGATGGGTGCACTTACCTGCCCTGACAGAAAACATAAATACTCATCTGAAGGCCTGACGCTCTGTACCTTGATGTAACATTTGATACATGGCAGAGACACTTCTAAATGCAACTTTTTCCAGATGGTGACTAAATTTAAAATTCATAATTTTATTTATCCGGTGGTTAATCCGATGCTGTGGGGGTTAATACAACTCAACCAATTAGTGGTCTGTGCTGATCTCAGCAGTGCTGTCCATGATCTGCCTGTACGGGCAGGATGTCCCTACTTCACTTTTAAATGTATTGTCCAAAAAATTATGCTTTTCCAAAAATACTACATATTTGATCATATTTGATCCAGTGCTGCAAGTGACCCGAAACAGCGACCTCTGGGACTTAGAGGATGTTCTGGTTCGGTCAGTCCATAACACAATACTGTTTGTTTGGCCGAGGGTGGCCAAGAAGATCTAGAATGATTGTCGCACCATAATGAGATAAATATTTAGCTGCCATTTTCAAAAGAGTTTACATCTATAGTTATTTCGTGAAGTGCGGGGTTCATCGCAGTCTACAGGATCTCCACTCTCCAGCTTCCTGATGATGGGACGGTTGTGGTTCCTCAGACTCTGATAGACTTTGTCTTTGTCCTCATGACCCCAGGCTCTTATATAGTCATAGAGTCTCCTCATCTGCTCTTGGTTGGTGTTTTGGCTGCGTACGGTCTGATACTGTTCGTATGTTAATAGTTTTAGACCCAGGAAATCATCTAGTACCGGGCCTACCACAGAGATCATACGGATCAGATCTGCTCGATGTTCATCTACAAAATGGACACTTCGCTCTGGGACTGATGCACAGGCTCCTGTAATGAGAAATATGACCTTTTGGATATAATGTTCGATAACAGAATTAAAAATACACCATCCCACCATTACCTTTCTACCGGCTGAACACAAGGCCTTGCATCCTATTGGAATGCTTATACTCTACCAACCGATTAGATCTCAGAAATATTATGCAGGCTTGATTACAAGTTCTCATGTATCTACCATACATGCTGTAGATAAAATGATCTCTACAAATAATAACCAGATTTCTAAATTGTTGCCAGAACTACCATAGACTGCGGCACTGGGTGCACCCACCCATGATTGTAGCATTGACCAGAATATTGAAAAAGATTCTTGTCAATGGCAAAAAATGGGAGAGGCTAATAAATGGGGGCGGAAGAGACATCTGGAGAGAAGTAGTTTGTTCTGCAGTGTTCATGGAGCACACAGTTAATAAAGCTGTGGAAGAAGTCAAAGCCCCCGGTGCTACACGGACACTATGGGGGTAATTTACTAAGGGCCAGATTCGCATTTTCCCGACGTGTTACCCGAATATTTCCGATTTGCGCCGATTTTCCCTGTATTGCCCTGCGATTTTGGCGCACGCAATCGCATTGTGGCGCATCGGCGCCGGCATGCACGCGATGGAAATCGGGGGGGCGTGGCCGAACGAAAACCCGTCGGATTCGGAAAAACAGCTGCATTTAAAAACGAAAAATGTGTCGCTAGACTCGCGCTTACCTTCACTCAGCCGGGCTCGGTGTAATCCAGTGCGTTCCGATGCTCTTCAGCGCAGCAGCAACATCTGGTGGACAGCGGAGGAACTGCCTTAGTGAATCCCGGCCGGACCCGAATCCATCGCACAGAACGCGCCGCTGGATCGCGAATGGGCCGGGTAAGTAAATCTGCCCCAAAGTCAACTACCCTGTGTTTACACGGAGCTGAACATATGGTCAGTTCCAGGGGGTGGTCCCTTCAATCACTAGATACTATTGGCCAACCCCTTATACTATAGGAATAACAGAACCCCATCTGATAAATTATCATCCAGGCAACATTAAAGCATCTCAGTAAGTATACCGCATGCTTGTGTCATATAAATAGTGTACGTGTATCCTATGTGGCAGCCATTTTTACTTTTTTCGAAACTCATGATTAGCTATTTCCAGTTGCCAGTACAAGCCTCGGCTATGTGTCTTATCCTACTGTAGGATAACTGTTTTGTCACTCATTGGATGACTAAAGATGTCCGGCTCATCCATTGACATCACAACAGACAGAGCTGAATACATTTTCATTTGTATCCTCCATGGAATTGGCTCTCAGTCTTGAAAAATAAAATTAGACTGATAATTAACTTTGTGAATTTCAGTCCCCTCAGAGTCTCAATGCGCCCTCATTTATTTTTAAACTACAGGGAAAACTTTCAAGAAGAGAAAAAGGTTTATAAAAGGCCAATAATTTTTTCAGTGTCCGATTTGCCCTCTCATTATACTCTGTGGAAGACTATGAGCAGACCAGCCCTTTAACCTCTTAAAGAATTGAGCCCTCTCCATATAAGCCAGGTTGTTGCTGCATATTGCATCAAACACCCCCGGGTAACACCCATGATCAGTGTTGCCACAAATCGCTGGTGATAACCCTTTGACTTTGATTGTTGCTCCTTTTGACATCACTGCAAAGCGATGATTAGTTGCCATGACAGCTTGAAGACTCCAGGACCTATCATGGCTGTAGATCTGTAACACTGGGGCAGATTTACTTACCCGGCCCATTCGCGATCCAGCGGCGCCTTCTCTGCGGTGGATTCGGGTCTTCCGGCGATTCACTAAGGTAGTTCCTCCGCCGTCCACCAGATGTTGCTGCTGCGCTGAAGAGCATCGGAATGCACTGGAGTACACCGAGCCGGGCTGAGTGAAGGTAAGCGCGTGCCGAGCGACTATTTTTTTTTTTTTAAATGCAGCAGTTTTTCCAAATCCGTCGGGTTTTCGTTCGGCCACGCCCCCCGATTTCCGTCACGTGCATGCCGGCGCTAATGCGCCACAATCCGATCGCGTGCGCCAAAAACCTGGGCCAATTCAGGGAAAATCGGAAATATTCGGGTAACATGGCGGGAAAACGCGAATCGGGCCCTTAGTAAATAACCCCCAATGTGTCATGTGGAGTGCACAGTGAATACTGTAAAATCCAAGCCCAAAAGAAAATGGCACTAATGTGTTTTTTCCAATATCACCACATTTGGAATTTTTTACCCACTTCTCAGGACATGGCATGGAATATTTAATACAGTGGGACACATGTATCATAGTTTTTCGGCTGCCACTTTTTCAAGTTTCCTGAAGTGGACTACTTAATCATTGCAATGTATCTTAAGTTTTTCCCTTTGTGATACACGTGATACGCGTTTCCTGTTTAGTCTCACTTTTGAGACTTATTGTGACTTATTGTGATGTGCGACTTTTTAATTTACCAAAAGTAAGTCTGGGTCTAGCGCGCTCTGTTTAGGCGCAAGAATGGGACAATTCCAAGCCCAAAAGTCGCAACAAATTTAAAAAACATCTGGGCCACAAAGATAAATCTGGCTAAGTTTGGTACGCTGTTTGATTCTGCGCCTAAGAAGTTGCAAACTGCAAAAAGTCGCACCAAAATAAAAGAAAAAGGAAGCAACAAGCCCTCGCACAGCTCGGTACTCAGAAAAAGCTATAGATTTTTGGAGGTGGAGAGTGAAAAAATGTTAACACAAAAGCAGAAAAGGGCCAAGCTGTTAAGGGTTTAAAAGATCAACTTTCTGGGGCAGATTTACTTACCCGGTCCATTCGCGATCCAGCGGCGCGTTCTCTGCGGTGGATTCGGGTCCGGTCGGGATTCATTAAGGCAGTTCCTCCGACGTCCACCAGGTGGCGCTGCTGCGCTGAAGGGCATCGGAACGCACTCAAGTTCACCGGCCTATTCCTAGTGAAGGTAAGTGCAAGCTCTGCGACACTTTTTTTTTTTAAATGCGGCGGTTTTTCCGAATCCGTCGGGTTTTCGTTCGGCCACGCCCCCTGATTTCCATCGCGTGCATGCCAGCGGTGATGCGCCAAAATCCCGGGGCAATACAGGGAAAATCAGCGCAAATCGGAAATATTCGGGTAACACGTTGGGAAAACGCGAATCGGGCCCTTAGTAAATGACCCCCTTTATGTTAAATTGGGGCGTCTGCTCACAGGTTTTTTTTACTGTAGTTGTGATGCCTCAGGTTACACAGCAATATTTGGTCATGGTATAGATGTGATAGACAAATTATCCATGTATCATCAGTTTTACACTACAGGCAGTCCCCGGGTTACGTATAAGGTTCTATAGGTTAGTTCTTAAGTTGAATTTGTATGTAAGTCGAAACTCTATACTTTATAATTGTAACCCCGGCCAAAATTTTTTTGGTCTATGTGACAATTGAATTTTAAACATGTTGGATTGTCATAAGAACCAGGATTATCAATAAAGCTTCATTGTAGACACCATTGATAACTGTTATAGTGGTTTATTGTAGCCTAAGTCTACAGTACAGTAAATTACCAACAACCAGAGTCTGTAACTAGGGGTTGTCTGTAAGTCGGGTGTTCTTAAATAGGAGACCGCCTATATAGAGAAAATCAGAACATACCTGAATGAACCGTAGGCTTTGATATTGCGGATGATAAATCTAACATTTCAGCTGTTAGAAAGAAAAAATACATATAAATAATTCTTAAATAAAAAAAAAAATCCTTAATCTATGAATAGTATATAGGATGAGATCCGAGATCCAATAATTAGATAACTAGAATTAATATTAGTGATTACTATTATAGCCCCAAAGATCAAACAAAGGTCACCTATCCGGCACGTCTACCGGTCGTCTGTTCTAAGCAGCCGATACTTCGGTTATTACCGGTGATCTCCGATTTAGTTGAATTCACTTGACTTGTTTCAGCATCTACACAAAGAACGGAGCCAACCTGTGCCGTGTGTCCCCACCTAATCAGATATTTAGGACCCCTCCTTAGGATAGATAATCAACTTATTTTTGTTGTAACAACCCCTTTACCCTTCTAGCCCTTATGATGCAAATGCCCGTGGAATAATGGTGCGGAGGCGGACCAGCGCTCAAACGTCCAATGAATTGTTGGAGCCTTGTGGAAATTTCAATCCTTTATTGTAAAAATACAACGCGTTGCACGTGGGGTAACGGGAGGTCATAGGTTATAGGTCATACAAAATCAAGTAACAAAATATTTAAAAAATCCATTATGGAATCTCTGGCTGATGAGGTAAAAGACAGAAGTCTTCACTTTATTATCTCAAGAAAGCGGAGAAGAACTTATAATGGATGTATATTGGTAAATTACCTAATATCCTGCCCCCCACACACAGAAAACACAAGGTAAAGTGGCCAACCCCTTTAAGGTAATGAAAATCCCATAGCGGAGTGAAATCAAGTTCCCCCTGTGTTTTTATTTCTTTCATGGTCTATTAACATGTTGGGTTAATAGAGACACTTCCCTTTTTTTCTACAGTTAGAATATGGTGATAAACTGAATATAGTGATAGAATAACCACATTATTAAAGAGATTGACCTGTCACCAAATTCTACCACCATGACTAACAATGCCTTTCGAAAAAGGGTGGCAAGTCCTTCCTATATCACCTAAAATTAGCTGCCAGGGGGGCACTGTACCTTAATTACAGACATTTTTCTGATATGCAAATTAGCTTTTCTGACTCATGTCTGCTGGCTGTGACTCTTCTCCTCTCCCAGGCTGTCAGTGAAACACACCCCATCATTCTGGCTAACAACCTTGTGTCTCTTTAAATCACCCCCCTTCCTCCTTGTACTCTGCCAATATTCAAATACAGACAAATAAACCTCAATTTAATTGCAGGAAATATTGTGTAATTTTTTTTTTTACACGGTGCCTTGTGTTTAATTCATATGATTTGGCCAGAGTGACATCATCGCAGGTACTTTAGTTTTCTAACAATAGCAAACTGTAGACCATGTATGTGATCATATGAGATTACGGAGAAAGAGTAGTAAAGCCCATAGAGGATGCTGTGACTTCATGTGGTCAGATACATACACGGGGTACAGTTTGCTATTGTTAAGAGGTTAATGAACCTGAGATGATGACACCCTGGTCGCATGGCATGAACTGTTGAATACTAAAAAGGCATAAGGCATGGGGAGGAGAAGATGGGAGGGACCTGATTAGCAGAACACGCCCCCTCTGATGCCAGGTAATATAAGATAAAAGGTGATTTATGTGGATGTAAGGGGAACAATGTTTAGCTAAAAGAAGGGGGTCAGTCAGTTATTAGAGCTCTATAGGAACCTGTCACTGTGCAAATGTTGTGACAGGTTCCCTTTAAGCTAACTCTATTGCAAAATATCAAGTGTGTAATCATAATGGGGGTCATTTACTAGGGGCACGATTTGCGTTTTCCCGACGTGTTACCCGAATATTTCCAATTTGCGCCGATTTTCCCTGAATTGTCCCGGGATTTTGGTGCACACGATCGGATTGTGGCGCATCGGCACCGGCATGTACGCGATGGAAATCGGGGGGTGTGGCCGAACGAACACCCGACAGATTCAGAAAAACCGCCGCATTTTTTTAAAAAAAGTGTCGCGGGACTCGCGCTTACCTTCACTAGGAATAGGACTGTGTACTTCAGTGCATTCCTGCGGGCCTCTGGGAACTTCAGCGCAGCAGCGCCACCTGGTGGACGTCGGAGGAACTACCTTAGTTAATCCCGGCCGGATCGCGAATGGACCGGGTAAGTAAATCTGCCCAATGAGTTTACGTGTCATAGTCAGCGCGATTATCACTGAGGTTACTTACCTCCGGACACTGAGGTTTCCCACACTGTATCGTTGCAATTTTCTGGACATATAGACACATCCACCTCTGTGTTTCTCTCTCCTTCCATACTGATTTCTGTGTAGGCGAAGATCTCTGATGGGCAGTGACTCTCAAAGAGCAGCATCTAAAATGTAGACATGTAGAACCTCAGTGTATAATGGTCACATTCTGTGGCAACGCACGGAGTAGATTTATATATTCTAAGAGCAGATAATAAAGCAAAGATAGAGCATGTAGTAAATAATGTATTAAATGAATCACAGCTGAACATGTGACTTTGATGTAATTGCCCAAAAATAATAATTTGCCTCAGCTTAGAATGTTCTAGATATGTTTTATTTTACTCTTAGTTATGCAACATTTAGAGGATTCAAAACTATTTAAAAAAAAACTAACGAGAAAGTAAAAACTCACTTTGGGGAACACCCGGGCGGCCATGGGTCCATGAATTTTGTATTTCTTCTTAAAATACAAAGACTCTGTCTGAGGGGGTTTAGAAATTCTTTGGAATGAAAATCTCATTTCCGAAATCTCAACCTGCTGTTGAGAACAAAGATAATGTTAATTATAACAAAGTTCTGTCTTTTCATAAATCTCTAGTTAGACGACGAGTGTACAGAATAGACATGGGAGGGAGGGAGGGCGTTTCACAACCCAAATTTACTATTAGACCACATAGGTAGACAACAATTTCCAGACAGATCATCAAAATCAGAAAAAGAAAAAGGGAGTAAAGTCGCGGATGGAAGGGGCCCACATCCTACCAAACGGCAGACTGTGGGTCTACGACAAGGGAAGATAATCAATTGTATGCAAGTAAGACAATGGATTATGAGAGCAAAGTGATCTGCGCTCTATGACTGGGCACTCTATGTGATGTCATCAGGCTGCGACATCGCCGCCTCATATAGCATGCGTGGGCGGACCACATGGAGGTGCCTCTGCCTGCACTGCTGCACAGGAAGCTGTGAGGAGAAGAACAGGAGGTGACTATAGAGTTCATTATTCTTTGTTAAAATTTATGATGGGGCCCTCGTGCTGTGAGAATTTCATTAATAAGGGGAGACTGCTGGACATTTCATTAATAAGGGGAGACTGCTGGACATTTCATCAATGAGGGGAGACTACTAGACATTTCATTAATGAGGGGAGACTGCTGGACATTTCATTAATGAGGGGAGACTGCTGGACATTTCATTAATAAGGGGAGACTACTAGACATTTCATTAATGAGGGGAGACTGCTGGACATTTCATTAATAAGGGGAGACTGCTGGACATTTCATTAATGAGGGGAGACTGCTGGACATTTCATTAATAAGGGGAGACTGCTGGACATTTCATCAATGAGGGGAGACTGTTTGAAATTTCATTAATGAGGGGAGACTGCTGGACATTTCATTAATGAGGGGAGACTGTTTGAAATTTCATTAATGAGGGGACGCTGCTGCTGGGCATTTTGTTAGTGAGGGTAAGCAACAGGACTTGTAGGCATAGTAGAGGATTATTTAAATTAAGACCAGTAAGACTATGGAATTATTTGGCAAAGGATATTTTTATGGGAAATAGAAAGAAGACCTTTCATCTCCATCATTATCTCCAGCTCTTTGTATCTTTTAATAATAACATATACTGTGAGGATTCCAGTACAGTTAGAATTTCTCTCAAGCTTCCACTGTTCCAATGAAATTTGTGCCATTGTTTTGGCATCCAACAGGATTATGACCACATCCACTGTCTAAAAGGTGGTAACTGGCTGTTTGCTCCAAACTAGGACCACCCACCTGACAGTGAAGAGACTAATTGGCACATTAGGTTAAAAAAAAAACAAATGGCAATGATTTCTCTGGAACATTTAGGGCTTGACAAAAATTCCAGTTGCGCAGTAGAGGGGCACATATATAAGATGGATTTGTTGGAAGTGGTGATAGGTTGGAGGTTGTGGGGATTTTTCCCGATTTATAGTTGAGAAGTAAATCTGCTGCAAAGATTAGGAGCGATGGCTACTGCCACATACATGTGATGTACAATCACTATTTCCAATGAGAATTATCCTTTACTCAAAGAAAACAAACCTATAGAAACACTGGGATGTAGACAGGGTTCTATAGAGGGGTTGAGGATAAAAGTTGGTTCAGCAGATTCCCCATATTTACTGTATACAACATCTCATCACAAATGTCATCTGAATAGTAAGAAATTAAAATAACTAATAGAAGTAGAAAGTCAGAACAAATTGTAAGTTCAGCAGAAGACTTTCTAGACAAATAATAAAGTGTAATTTGTAGCTAATTTTGAGTGTTTGGCATTTTTTACTTTATTAAGGCATTCAGCTTGTTTTGTGAAGAAGCTGCCTGTAGAGACCTCCATAGCAAAAAAGTGACCGTGGCCTGTATTCAGTATGTACAGTATATGCCTAAGGCCTCATGCACACGAACATATCCCCTCCCGGCCGTAGCGCGGCAGACATACATCGACGCACGGGAGAGGAGGTGGTGAATGCTGCTCACACTGGGCGGCCACTCTCCATAGAAAATAGTAGCCGCATGCTCTATCCTAAGCCATATCGATGGTCGTGCGAATACTATGTTCTATGGAGAGGGGTGGGAGTGAGCAGCGCTCACCCCCTCCTCCTCTCCCACGCGCCAATGTTGTGCTCACCGTACCAAGCCCGGGCACTATAGCTGTCTATGGGGGAAGTATGTAAGTCTACCAATGGGTCGTGTGCATGAGGCCTGATGGTTACACAAAGGTCAGGGAGTAAGAGTTCTCCTTGTGGACAGTTTGCCACTTAAGACCACGTAGCATGCTGAGACTTATAGTCATTGATGTTCTACTAGGAGACTGTAAAATATGCAAATAAGTTTTCCAAAATGAGTCAACGAAAACCACGCCTCTTTTGCAACCTTATACGGCAGCCATCTTAACATTAAGCATGACTTTCAGGAACCCTAATGACAGGATGTGCAATTAAAGCCAAACCAGTATATCTGTCCTATCCAGGTCAACATTTGCATGTTTGTTCATTTGTATGTTCTCTCCGTGTTTGCGTGGGTTTCTGGTTTCCTGCCACACTCCAAAACATACTGGTAGGTTGATTAGATTGTGAGCCCCACTGTTTCGAGGTGGTTGCACTCTTTCTCTTTAGTACATTGTAGTTAACTAGTTAAGCCGAACGAGAGGCTTTTGACTAGGGTCAGGAAGAAACAGTTCTCCTTACAGAGAGTTTGCCAATAAAGGGGTTTGCCCATGAAAGAAAATTCGCAAATTTCAATCCCCTAGTGCTATTTACACTATTAAGATAATTTTAACCTCTTACTGTACAATTTTACTCAGATTTATTGCTGTTTTAGCTCCTATCACTCACTGATGGTCAGTGTAAGATTCCAGCGTGTGAGCAGAGACTATATAAGCAGACACTTCTAATCCCTCTGTGCTGTGAGATGCTGTGTGCTGACAATGTGCTTAGATTATCATGGTACAAGGTTTATCTACACTTTCATTTACCTACTGAACATTGTACTTAGGCATAGAAAAAGAGAGATGAGACAGATCAGAGATGATAAGATTCATGAGATGGATATAACACATAATGACAGCTCTGCTATCTCAACCATTACATAAACTGTCCGCATTGCTATATTCCTCTCTCTTCTGGATAATAACCTTATCTGCTTGTAGCTTGAAAAGTAAGTCTCCTCACACTGTTGCTAGCCGGCAGTAAGTCTGTGTGAGCTCATCTTGGAATGCAGGGGGAGGGGCTGATGCAGAGAGGAGCTCACTGCAGCATCAGACAGGAGAATAATCCGTCCTGCCTGACCCTAGACTTCTGATTTATGGTCTGATCCCGGGGCAACTGAAATTGTATATACCAGGACTGATAGAGACAGGTTGGAATTATACCTGTGAAATGCTGTGAACAGGCCTAAATGCTATAGTCTGCCGAATTTATTGTAGTCTCCACCAGGTCAGACCAGGTAGAAACTGGCGCTTCCGGATATACCAAAGGCCAGAGTCCTTTGTGTGTTTAGGAGGTTGAAGTATTTAAAAAGATGTTTAACTTAATAAATATTTAAACTCTGTTATTTTTTAGGGGTGGGAATTGGGGGACAAATGTCTAAACACTGGGAACTGAATGGGAATTTCATGGCAGTCATCCTTTTAGACTTTTTGGAAGAATGTCTTTTCCGTGAACTGAGGAATTTTATGGAGAGGTAACTTTGTCTTTGTTTGGGATATGGGTGAGTATGCGGCTTCAAAGGTTATATATACCCTAAACAGACAAAAATGTAACCTTCAAAAACAAATTTGTCTATTTTATCTAGATAATTAGGAATGGATCAGATACCTTCTCCATTGTGCGGATCCTTGGCAGTAGATACAGGTGGAGAATGAAGCGTTGTATAAGATCGTCCCTGGCAATTGTATTACAGAATAACAGAACCATCCCGTGATAAGGAATGAGCTTTATTAATTCTTCTTTTAAAAGTGTTAAAGGATATAATATCACCCCAATACAGGAGAAGGAGGGGTTATCCAGCACAGCGTACATGGCTTCTGTTCTGGAAGGGGCTTCCAATACCACATTATCGTCCTTGTAATGGAAACATCGAATCAATGATTTGTCTCCTGTGAAACCTACAAAGCATTTGAAATTAAATAAAAGACAGAAATAATTGTAGAAGAAGAGAATAATAGTATGTAACATTATTCACTACCTTCTATGCATAAACAATGAGGTAGGTAGACGGTGGCCACTATGTTAGGTTGTAATCTGGATTTTATGTTGAAGAGAGGACCAATAATCTCATATCCACCATGTAGAGTCTGTAGGATCTCACTGTAGTTACTCCATGACTCCACCTCATACTCAATGGTCACAGGTTGTGTAACCCGGAACTGGATCCCGGATTGTGAGCAGCGGAACAGTCCTGGAGAGGTCAGTGATAGACTACAAAAGCAGAAATTTTTAAAAATTAATATGTAAAATCAATCTTAAATAAGACCATACAATGATGGGGAAACTACTACTACTAAGTAGATCCAGTCGGCGTGTGAGAATGATTTAGCAATACAAAAGAAAGGAAAACAAGGGGGCACTGTCTCCGTTTGGAGAAAACAAGGTTTAATCACCGGAGGCGACAGGGCTTTTTTACTATGAGAACTGTCACTCTGTGGAATAACCTGCCTCAGGCGCTGGTCACAGCAGGGACAGCAGAGAGCTTCAAGAAGGGTCTAGATGCCTTTTTACACCTAAATACCATTGATGGTTATGTTATATAGAACGGTTTCCCATAAATCTCTTCCTCATCCAATCCCTTCCCTTCCTTGGTTGAACTTGATGGACAAGTGTCTTTTTTCAACCGTATAAACTATGAAACTATGAAAGGGGAGAGTAAATTAAATACATTATCCAGGAAATTGTCTGGATGAGAGGGGAAAAGTTTTGAGATAAGTGTTAAATTGGAAGATTACCGTATATACTCAAGTATAAGCTGAGGTACCTAATTTTAACACAAAAAACAGAAAAACCCATTGACTTGAGTATAAGCCAAGGGTAGGAAATGCATTGGTCAGCCAATTCCCCCCAGTATACAGCCAGCCCCTGCCCCCCAGTATAAAGTCAGCCCCTGCCCCCTGTATACAGTTAGCCCTGGCTCCCCAGTATATAGCCTGCCAGCCCCTGCCTTCTCAGTGTATAGCCTGCCAGCCCCTTCCCCCCCAAGTATATAGCCAGCCCTTGCCCCCCTAATATACAGCTAGCCCCGGCCCCACAGTATATAGCCTGCCATCCCCGGCCCCCAGTATATAGCCTGCCAGCCCCTGCCCTCCCCCAGTATATAGCCTGCCAGCCCCTGCCCTTGATATAAAGCTAGCAGTCCCTGCCCCCCAGTATACAGCCTGCCAGCCTCTTCCCCTCAATATATAGCCAGCCCATCCCCCAAGTATATAGCCGGCCAGCCCCTGCCCTTGATATAAAGCTAGCAGTCCCTGCCCCCCAGTATACAGCCTGCCAGCCTCTTCCCCTCAATATATAGCCAGCCCATCCCCCAAGTATATAGCCGGCCAGCCCCTGCCACGAGCATGCCAAGCCTATAAAAAAAATTAACACTGTACTCACCTTTCAGATGCCCCCCGTAAGTCCTCTTTTAGCTTCGTGTTCCTCCAGCTCCATCTTCTGGTTCCTCCGGCTTCTCTTCTGATTGCGGCCGGCACACACAATGATGTCAGCCGCTTGCTGACATCATTGTGTGCGCCACCGGCATCGCGCAGGGACCCAAAGAGGAGGCAGAGGAACCCCAAGAGGAGCTGAAGGACCCAAAGAGGAGCTGAAGGACCCAAAGATGGACCTGGAGAACCTGAAGCAAGAAGAGGACCTGCGGGAGAGTCAGAATGGTGATACAGTGTCATTTTTTTTGTATAGACTCAAGTATAAGCCGAGTCAGGGTTGTTCAGCAAAATTTTGGTGCTGAAATACTTGGCTTATACTCGAGTATATACGGTAATGGGAAGGTGAAGTGGGATGGAGGGTAAAATGAGGACATAGATATTTTTATTTGTTTATGTGTCTGGTCATAACTGTTTAGTCATTTCAACATCTTTATTTTGGATTTAACTGAACTAAACAATGTTACTGCTATTTTATTTTTATAAAAGTTTGTCGTACATTATTAGCAATGGGTGGACCTGTTAGAATATGGGCTCAACCGAACCCAAATTTTAGCATCACATAGCTTTGGTTACACTGTGTGTTATAAGGAGCCGTGCACCTGACCACATGACCATGGATCGGCGTTTATCTACAGGAAGTAAACAATGACACTTCCTGTTGAATAACAGCAGAAAGACAGCAAGCAGAGCTCTAGAAATGTGTGAGGAACCGATAAAGAAAGTGCACTGGACAATTGTATAACTTTACAATACACAAACAATATCAATTATTTACTGGAATGTACTTAGGCTACATTCACACTGCCGTATGGGGGACGTATATACGGCCGATATACGTCCCCCATAGACGTCAATGGGCGCACTGCGCCCTACGGGAGCGGTACGGTGCAGTTAGGGCATGTCCTATCTCTCTCCGTAGTACGGCGCCGTGCGCCATAACTTCCTATGGAGAGGGGCGGGGGAGAGCTGCGCTCACCTCCTCTCCCCGTGCACTGCCGTTGCCCGCTACGGTACGGTACGGCGGGCAACGGCAGTGTGAATGTAGCCTTAAAGTGGACAACCCCCTTAAGGAGAGAAAAAAACACTCACATGTAAAGATTTTGTGATAAGACTGAACATGTATAAATTATCCCCACAGGGCAACTTACTGGTAGATGCTGCCAGTCATGGATGGGGTGATTAATTGAACAGAATTGTCATGTACCTAATGAAAGAAAAGATGATAAATAATGAATGAACCATAAGTACGGTTATAATTATACATGGTTCTCTGCAACACAATTCTATTGCAATTTAAAAAATCTTTACAATTGTTCCAGAACTCTGGTTCTTGCAACTATAGATACCAAGATATAGGAGTCTGAAGTAATGTTCCCCCTCAAGCTCTATGCAAATGAGCAAACACTATTCTGCTCATTTGCATATGAATTTAAAGGCAATTTTCGAGTTCAGAAAATGGATGAGTTTTAGTACAAAAGCGGAAATACTAGAAAGGATATAAAGCGTGACAACTAGAGATGAGCGAGTATACTCCTCCGAGCTTGATGCTCGTTCGAGTATTAAGGTACTCGAAACGGCTCGTTGCTCGGACGAGTATTTCCCCTGCTCGAGATCGAGCACTTAATTATAAAAAAACAGTGAAGAACAATGAAGAATAGAATAAAAACAGTGAACACAGTGACCACAGGATCATTCAAGTGAAAAACACAGTGAAGAATAGATTACAGATGTTCGGCACATCTGCTTACTTGTCGGAAGATACGCGCGGAACGGTGCAAACAAAATAGTATGTGAAGAACACATTGAAGAACACGGTGAGCAGGACAGAGACACCAGGGAGCAGCACAGAGACACCGGGGAGCAGCACAGGCAGCGGCGGGCACGGAGACACTGGGGCAGCGGCAGGCATGGAGACACTGGGGCAGCGGCGGGCACGGAGACACCGGGAAGGGCAGAGAGATCGGGGAGACTTCAGTGGAAGAAGAGGAGCGGATCCCGGGACAGCGTATCTCCCGACAAGTAAGCAGATGTGCTGAACATCTGTAATCTATTCTTCACTGTGTTTTTCACTGTGTTTTTCACTTAAATGATCCTGTGTTCACTGTTTTTATTCTATTCTTCACTGTTCTTCACATCTGATAACTTGTCGGGAGATAATATACGTGCGGAACAGTGAAGAATAGATTGCAGATGTTTGCATACATTTGATAACTTATCAGAAGACATTCTTTTTCAATTAAATAACACATTTTATTCCTGAACCATGGTCCCTTTGAAAAATGCTCGAGTCTCCCATTGACTTCAATGGGGCTCGTTATTCGAGACGAGCACTCGAGCATCTGGAAAAGTTCGTCTCGAATAACGAGCACTCGAGCATTTTAGTGCTCGCTCATCTCTAGTGACAACATTTTATTAGGTAAACAGATACAACATTTTTGTGTCAAATATGTCTCCATTTCTATATATATACTATATACACACACATATTGCATATGTATATTTTAGATCTTGATGTGTATTTCTCAAAACATCCCCTTTTTCAACGTTTTCACACGCACACTTTGATTTTAGTGACTACAGTCCAAACTGTCACCAAAATTGAAAAAGACCAAGATCAAAATCAATGTAATTTTTCCCGGGGAATCCGAATAAACAATGGGGGAGGGGACAGAGTCTGGTATTATTGGATAGAGTTTTAAAAAAATACTAGACCTATATTTTTTGTTTTTTGATCCTATATGTATTTCGTGAGATATTCCATCTCTATCTCTTTACACTGTGGGGCTCATTTACTAAGGATCCAAATCGCGTACTTTCGCTGAGTTCCGGGCGATTTCTGATTTGCGCTGAGTTGACCCGGGATTTTGGAGCATGCGATCGGATTTTGGCGCATCTGCGCCGGCTTTCACGCGACAGAAATGGGGGGCGTGGCCATCGGACAACCCCACGGATTCCTAAAAAGCGCTGAATTTAAAAAGCGATTTGTGTTGCAAGATCAGTACTCACATACACCGGGATGAAGAAGGTGAACTCCGGCGGATCTCGGTGCAGCGGCAACACCTGGTGGATATTGGGCGCACGGACCTTAGTGAATCCCGGCAGACCCGAATCAGAGTCGGACAACGCGCCGCGGGATCACGACTGGACCATGTAAGTAAATGTGGCCCTGTATCTTATGTGCTAAATAATGGACTGGTGGGAATTTTCCGGTGCTAGGCCTCAGCATCAGGACCCACAAGAATCCATTCTCCTCCTCTATTCAAAGTCCTCCAGTAAGTGCAGGACGTTTCCATAAGCCACTGTACGAAGTATGGAGAATACTTGACCATTACACCAGTCCATATAAATGTTACCGTATCACAGCACGTTCCGCTCCTGTCCTCTTGGATCATCTGGGTTGGACTCTGGGAGGCTCCCGATTCTTCACTTGGATCTGTATATAATAATAAATTTAACCACATGAGGATAAATCTTAGCAGTTTTTCTGTCTCTGAACTGGTGTAAAAGCAGGAACTAAACTGAAGACACTGGGGGTCATTTACTAAGGGCCCGATTTGCGTTTTCCCGACGTGTTACCCGGATATTTCCGATTTGCGCCGATTTTCCCTGTATTGCCCTGGGTTTTGGCGCACGCGATCGGATTGTGGCGCATCGGTGCTGGCATGCACGCGGCCGAAATCGGGGGGGCGTGGCCGATCGAAAAACCGACGGATTCGGAAAAACCGCCGCATTTAAAAAACCAAAAGTGTTGCGGAGCTTGCACTTACCTTCATCCAGGATAGGCCGGTGTAATCCAGTGCGTTCCGATGGTCTTCAGCGCAGCAGCACCACCTGGTGGACGGGGGAGGAACTGCCTTAATGAATCCCGTCCGGACCTGAATCCACCGCAGAGAACGTGCCGCTTGGGGCAGATTTACTTACCCGGTCCATTCGCGATCCAGCGGCGCGTTCTCTGCAGAGGATTCGGGTCTTCCGGCGATTCACTAAGGCAGTTCCTCCGACGTCCACCAGGTGTCACTTTTTTTTTTTAATGCAGCGGTTTCTCCGAATCCATCGGGTTTTTTTAAGGCCACGTCCCCCAATTTCTGTCGCGTGCACGCCGGCGCCGATGCGACACAATCCGATCGCGTTCGCCAAAATCCCGGGGCAATTCAGGTTAATATCGGCGCCAAACCGAAAAATTTGCGTAACACGCCGGAAAAACGTGAATCGGGCCCTTAGTAAATGACCTCCATTGACCAATCATATTTACTCAGAAGTGCAAAAACTGTCCCGACTGATGACCAATCAGTTACCAGGATTAAGACAACTGTTCTTCTGTTGCTAATTTCTGGAACTAAGGGTGGATTCCCGCTAGCGTGTGTGTTGTGGGTCCATTGTGCATCCATCATGCATTGGGGCTCATTTACTTACCCGGTCCTGTCGCGATCCAGCGGCGCGTTCTCCGACAAAGATTCGGGTCTTCCGGTGATTCAGCAAGCTTGTGCGTCCAACTTCCTGCAGGTGTCACTGCTGCGCCGAGGTCCGCCGGAGTTCACCATCTTCTTCCCGGTGAATGTGAGTGCTTGATTTTGCAACACACTTTGTTTTTTAAATTCCGCGGTTTTTCCAAATCAGTTGGTTTGTCTGACGGCCACGCCCTTTGTGGCGATTGCGGCGAAATCCGATCGCGTGTGGCAAAATACCGGCGGAATTCGGTGCACATCGGAAAATGTCGGGAAACTGACAAAAGTGCGGCCGCGGAGCCCTTAGTAAATAAGCCCCGTTGTCTGTATTTGCTTCTCTTTTTGATCCGTGTCCACAAGAAAAAACTGAAGCCTCATCATTTTTTTGCTTTCTGTGCTCCATGAAAAAAAAAAGGACAGGTTGCAAAAATTTTTTTTCACAAACAATAGAAAAAAATTTACTGATTTCATAAACACCAATTGAAAATAATGGCTCAATGAGGCATCGGTGAAAATCACGCCAATGTGGAAGCCCTACTAAAAACTCAAGCATATTGGATAAAGCTGTGGATTCCTCCTTAGTCCTAATAAAATTAACAGTAATCAAAATTTTAATTAACACAACATCCCCTTTAATTACCGTAGTTCCTCGTTTAGAGCTGGTGATTTCTCTGCCTTCTCTCTCTGTAATCAGGGCGGTATTTAGTGATGATGGTGATGCCGTGGGAGCTCGTGCCTCTACTTTACGTTTTAAAAAGCCTTAAAAATTCCTCCCATATTTGTTTTGCTAGGAGTAGAAGTCCCTGTTTTTTTTCCAGAGAATGTTATAATTTGGGCAGCGCAGGGGTGAGGATACACTGTGCAGTTGTATGCCGGGTGGGGTTCAGAGAGGGTTGCAGTGCAGAGAGTTAAGCGACACATCCTCCCATCTTCACCCAAAAAATGCCAGCAGCCACCCCTTCCCTTTAACCTTACCCTAAGAACTCTTTCACATTGGTGTTTCTCACGTCCGCGGTCCAGTGATTTCCACGGACGCCTCACTCAGCCATTGATTTCTAGAGGTGTTTTCACATTGGCTTGTATTTTTACTGATCCGTTGTCCGTGGAAAAATTATGAAATGTTTTTTTTTTTTTCACTGGTGCGGATCACGGAAGTTGATAGAAGTCTCTGGGTCTGCAGAAAATACTGATGAAACATCTGGGTTTTTTTTACACTGATGAGGCTGAAAAATTAGGTGAGATGTTTTCAAAGAAATGTTAAACCTTCGGGTTTTTTTGCGGACACAGAGACAAAACATGAGAGAAACGGAGACACTGGGGCAGATTTACTTACCCGGTCCATTTGCGATCCAGCGGCGCGTTCTCTGCGGTGGATTCGGGTCCGGCCGGGATTCACTAAGGTAGTTCCCCCGACGTCCACCAGGTGTCGCTGCTGCGCTGAAGTTCCCCAAGCCCGCCGAAATGCACTCAAGTTCACCGGCCTATTCCTAGTGGAGGTAAGCGAAAGTCTCGCAACCCTTTTTTTAAAAAAATGCAGCGGTTTTTCCGAATTTGTCGGGTTTTCGTTCAGCCATGCCCCCCGATTTCCGTCGTGTGCATGCCAGCGCCGATGCGCCAAAATCCGATCGCGTGCGCCAAAATCCCGGGGCAATTCAGGGGAAATCGGCGCAAATCGGAAATATTCGGGTAACACGTCGGGAAAACGTGAATCGGGCCCTTAGTAGATGACCCCCACTATGTGGACGAAACGAAACAGATGCCCAACTGAAGCTGAGCACTGACGCCAATGTGAATGAGCCCTAAGTTTCACCCATTTACTCTAAATATAATTCACTAACCGTTAACCACTAAATCTACTAACCCTACCTCACTACCCCTTACACACTAACCCTAATCCATAACCCTATCCTACTCGGCCATTACACAGCAACTCTAATTACAAGCAGCCCCAACTACTGAGGACAGGCGTAGCAGTTGTACCCCCGTGTGGACAAGGTTTTTGGGGAGGTTTGCAGTTGAGAGGAGAACCAAATAATACATCCGCTCAACTAAATAAAACAAATTTCTGTAGCCAATCCCATCCAACCATAACCCTAACAGAAGCAGGTGTTCAGCTCCGCTCTATTTGCCATGGGCCACACTCCAATTGAGTGTGTGCTCATCACTCCTTCTCCTCTACAGCTTCAGGAGCGCAGAAGTTTCTTGTTTGGCTGGTGGATAAGTAGTCAATTTTTTTTCTTTAGTAAAAATTCCTCTGCTTTCCTAAAGTTTCCCCTCTAAAGGGACCACCTTAGGCGCGGCACCAGTGCCTGGTGGATGCTATGACCCTGTGTGTAATGCCTCTGGCACTGGAGGATTCCAGGATCAGTTGACCGGCATAGGCACAAATTGCCTACCCCCTCCGTCATTCCATACTGATTGCATTGTATATACCTATTGTATACTTATGTTAGGGCATCAGATAACATATATGAGCTGGAAAACCCATTTGTTTCTTGGATCCAACAATACGTTCAGACCTCAGATTAGCCAAAAGAAAACACATGTAGACCCCAGACCAGATCCCATAATTTACTTTGTCCAATCCTGCTCAAGCTCTTAATCCCGACAACAGTCAAAGTGTTTCATGGACCACAATGCCATTGTGCTAATATCTCCCTTGCTAGGTAACAGGAAGTCCAAGGCAGCAATGTGTCATGAAAACTCTCGGCAGGGGCCTACAAACAATATATCCAGAATGGCCAAGTGGCACTTAAACGTTCAGATGATCAGATGATCAAAAGTGAGGTTTATTCTACTGTGGATACTTGTGAATAAACCGTCGTCAAGTCAATATTTTACTTAATTAGATTATAACCAAAGGGTAACAGCTGACTGCACCCGTGTTATATAAAGTATGTGCTTATATGTGAATGACACATTGTTTAGGGAAGACTCAAGTCATTGACCCAGATTGTGGGGAAAGGTCGGGACTAGAGATGAGCGAGCACTAAAATGCTCGGGTGCTCGTTACTCGAGCCGAACATTTCCTGATGCTCGAGTGCTCGTTTCGAGTAACGAGCCCCATTGAAATCAATGGGAGACCCGAGCATTTTTCAGTAAAATTACAAACTGAACGAGCACAGTGAAAGAACACAGTGCAGAACAGATTGCAGATGTTCGGGAACATCTGCGATCTGTTCCGGAGACACGCGTGCAGAACAGATTGCAGATGTTCTCCGCAATAGTATTTGAAGAACAATATGTGTGAAGAACAACTTGCAGATGTTTGGAAACATCTGCAAGTTGTTCTTCACACATATTGTTCTTCAAATACTATTGTGGAGAACACCGTTCTGCACGCGTGTCTCCGGAGCAGATCGCAGATGTTCCCGAACATCTGCAATCTGTTCTGCACTGTGTTCTTTCACTGTTTTCTTCAATTAAACAATTAAATTAAATGTTTTAATTGTATCTTTTTACTGTTCTTCACTTTTTTTTTTTAAATTAAATGCTCGTTATCGAGCAGGGCAAATACTCGTCCGAGCAACGAGCCGGTCCGAGTATGCTAATACTCGACCGAGCATCAAGCTCGGACGAGTATACTTGCTCATCACTAGTCGGGAGTAATAAAAACCTTAGAGCTCACATTTTATAACAATTAATATTCCCAGCAGCCCCATCTCATGTCTACAATATATTTCCTTACATTTTCGCCTTCTGTCCGATGTTTCCAGGTCACTGATGACCGTGTAGTTGTATCGCCAGAGTGAAACATAGAATTGATCCTTCATTGTGTAATCCCGATAACTGAATATTTCACACAGATGCATCATCTTCCTTCGAGTTGTGGACAGACGTTGTAGAAATCTGTGCAGTTTGTGACTAAGAAGTTGATTGGATTGGAGATCATTTATAACTTGATCGATGTTCTCTATATTCTCAATCAGATGAGATCTGTGTCTGTCTATAAAGTGATCTTCTGTAGAGACAAGAATGTGGCTATTGAAGTTATACTAACAATATTCCACAACATAATCAATATGCCGGCACCCAGCAACTGATGATGTCTGGTCACAAAAGAAAATATATTCAACTTATATTACAAATATACTTTATTATCTTTTTATCAGATTACTAATGATTTCCACCTCGAGGACCAAGCCCTAGTGTTCAAAAAACAACATGCATCACTTAAAGGAAATCTACCACTCACTTACACTAAGATTAAACTGAACTTACTCACCTATCCTCCTCTTCATTTGCTCAAAAGATAATGAGTGTTTTTTTTCGAAACAAATTGGGGCACATTTACTTACCCGGTCCTCTTACGATCCCCATTCCGGACTGTCCGACACGGATGAAGTCCAAGATTCACCAAGATCATGCACCCGAGATCCTGCATGTGTTGTTTCCCCGCTGAGGCACGCCGGAGTTCACCTTCTTCTTTCTGATATATGTGAGTGCATTGTCTTGCGACAATTTAAAATTTAAATCCCGCGCTCAGTCCGAATCAGTCGGGTTGTCCAACGGGCACCCCCCCCCTCACCTCAGATTTGTGTCGCATGAAAGTCGGTGCGATTGCGCCAAAATTCAATCGCGTTCACCAAAAACCCCTGTTAAATGCGGCGCAAATCGGAAATAGTCGGGAAACCCAACGGAATTGCAGTCCGCGGACCCTTAGTAAATGTGCCTTATTGTACAGACAGGTTGCCATGACAGCTAGTACCCTTACCAAAAGTCCCATCACTTAAAGGAAATCTACCACTCACTTACATTAAGATTAAACTGAACTTACTCGCCTATCCTCCTCTTCATCTTGATCCCAACGCTTGTCTACTTCAAGCTTGACAGGCTGGGATTCATAAAAAGGAGCGCGGTGCTCCAGGCTGCAAATTATTCACGTCTCCTGCGTGAGTCCCAGCGTGTCGAGCTTTAAGACCACCACCGGGATCAAGATGAAGAGTAAAATAGGTGAGTATGTTCAGTTTAACCGGTTAAGGACCGGGCCCTTTCCTGTTTTTTCATGTCCATTTTTCACTCCCCACCTTCAAAAATCTATAACCTTTTTATTTTTACACGTAAAGAGCTGTGTGATGGCTTGTTTTCTGCGTAACACATTGCACTTCATAGTGATGGTATTAAATATTCCATGCCATGTACTCGAAAGCGGGAAAAAAATTCCAAATGCAATGAAAATGGTGAAAAAACGCGCCATTTTCTTGTGGGCTTGGATATTACGTCTTTCACTGAGCGCCCCAAATGACAGGTCTACTTTATTCTTTGGGTCGGTATGATTAAGAGGATACCAAATTTGTATAGGTTTTATAATGTTTTCATACATTTACAAAAATTAAAACCTCCTGTACAAAAATTATTTTTTGGATTTTGCCAACTTCTGGCGCTAATAACTTTTTTATACTTTGTTAGCACGAAGCTGGCTGCAAGTAGGCGCAGTGCGGCCATGACAGGCAGGGATGAGAGGAGAGAAAATGATGGGTGGAGTGGTCTTGGGGGGTGGAGATTTTAGTGCTAAGTTGATAGGTGGGTTTAAAATGGGGGGAGGAGATAGTGAAGGGTTTATATAGGAGGTTCAGGAAGGGCAGCCATCTTTTGGCTTGAGAAAATTGTCAGAGGAGGTTGTCAGTTGTTTCGCTAGTGGTTAGGGCCTAGTAAGGGGTACGTGAGAAGGGAGGCAGGTTAGGTCAGAGAGGGCCAAGATTAGGTTAGGTAGTGTAGGTGTATTTTAGGATGGCGGAGGTGGAGGCCTTTTTAGAAAAAATGAGGGAGCAGGCCAGGGAGAAGGGCCCAGAATGGGTGAGAAGCCAGATGTTGGCAATGACTGGTGGCGACATACCTGGGCGCCCGGCGAGTTCCAGAAGATCGCGGCCTCCAGAGCGACTGAGCCCCTCGGTCTCTCCGATGCGGGGGCAGCGGAAGGCGAATGCTGCAGCCGGCAGCGGCAGCGGTGGTCAGTGGTGGAGGTCTCGGGGCCCGGCGGGAGAAGTGGCGCAGCAGGTTCCGGCCAGCACAGTGGTCGGAGGTAGAGTCCAGGATGCAGCAAGGCCGGCGAAGATGGCGCCGACACGTGGCAGCGCGGTTAAGAGGCGGAGCGGAGGAGGATCCGGGAGAAGGGGCGGAGCAGGAGCGGTGACGCGCGAGGAGGAGGAGGAGGTTGATGACGTCGACGACGATGACGCCGACGAGGAAGAAGAGGAGGAGCCGGTAGCGAGAGGTCGGAGGCGGAGCGATGGAGGAGTCACCAGGCCAGCGGTGAGTGCCAGGGATTCCAGGGGAGCGCCAGGGGGCAGCGGCGCTGCGAAGAGGCGGCGGCGGGTGGAAGCGGGCAGCGGCCGCCGAGTGCTGGATGGCAAGAGGAGGAGCCAGCTGGGAACCGCGGCTAGGCAACGTCAGCGGGACATGGCGGTGGGGGAGCGTGAGGACAGCTCTCCCACCAGGAGGCGGGGGGCAGGCAGTGGAGCATATAGCTCCAGTCCCGAAGTGCACAGGGCGGGTGCTAGGCGGGCGGCCCCGTCGGAGGCTGCAGGTGTGGTGGCGGGGGGGGGCGGTGCACCCCCTCTAGGAGACATTGGAGAGCCGGGAATGCATAGTGTGGGCGGGCATAGGGCTGCTGGGGGGTTTCAGCCGAGTTCGGCGGCACTCAGCAGCAGTATGGGGGTTCAGGGGGAGGACCAGTCTGTGGTGCGCGGTGTCTCCTCTGTTCTTTTTCCGTTACAGGCTCGCGGCGGCGCTGAGACGGCTATCTTGGAGACGTTGCGGCAGGCTTTAGGCACGGCCCAGCCAGGACAGGCTCCGGGGATGGCGGTCTCGGCAGGTGTTCCGGCGGAGTCCAACACGGCAGGAGTCGCGCCGGTGCCATCGCCTGTGGCGGTGGGGATATCGGCCTCGCCAGGAGCTGCGGCAGTTGGACAACATTCTCTGCCAGGATCCGGGATGGTCGCAGGAGCTTTCAGCTCCTCAGGAGCAGCAGGTGTCTTCAGCGCTGCTCAATCAGGTGGGTCTACAGGCACGCACACACTGATACAGGGAATTACACAAACAACAGTAGGACAGGGCAGCGAGCTTGTGCTGGGGGGGGCTGATATGTCCTCGGGTGGAGCGCTGCAGGAGATATTAAAGGGAGTACAGCGGTTAGTAAAAGTAGTTGAGCAAGTTCAGGGGTCACAGCGGGCTGGGCCGTTAGCGGTTTGGACTGGGGGCGTTAGCTCGGGTACGAGTACGGGGGCTGGGGTGGTTGCGAGGCAAGAACAGGGAGTAACCACCGGTTCGGCAGAGACAGGGGTGCAGACGGAGAAGGAGGATGCGGCTTCTAAGCCGCTGCCAGTGTCGGATGGGGCGAAAGCTAGTCTGTACATTTGTATGAGGGGGCCATTAGGGGCTCATTTAAAACCAGAGGTTAAGGAAAAGATATGAAAGAAAGAGAACCTGGACATTTTCACGTTGTTGCCGTTGGAGCGCTTTAGTGTTGAAAGGTGGGAAAAGGGAAAGGAGCATAGGAAAGAGGAGGACGAGGAGAGGAGAAGGTTTAGGTTGATTCCTCGTACATTTGGAAACTGGTTAAATGCGTTTGCTATATTAGCAAGCGTGGTGGGCGAGAAGCGCCCTGAATGCTGCTCGGCACTGTGGTGTTACTTTGTGACAGTGTGGGATGCGTATAAAAACTATGGGGGCACGGCATGGTTACAGTACGATGAGCAGTTTCGGCAGCGCATGTCAGTGCAGCCGTCATTAGAATGGGATCACAGGGATATAGATCTGTGGATGCGATTGATGACGTTGCCCAAGGTTCCAGGGAAGGGGTCGTATTTTGGGGGGGTACAGGTGGCAGGATCGCCTTTTCAGCCAGGGCCCGACGGGGGGAAGCTTGGGAGCCCGTCGGGCGGGGTTAGAAAGGGTGTGTGCTGGCGTTTTAACGAAGGCTCCTGCACATGGGGGGTCTCATGTATATTCCGACATGAGTGCTCAGTGTGTGGGGGAAGTAATCACCCCTTCTCCAGATGTTTTAAGAGAAAGGGAGCTCAGTTGCAGCGGGCCAGGGACCCCACTCAAAAAGGGGATAACTCCAGTGCGCCTCGCCGCAATGATGCCGTGGCTAGAGACATACCCAAATAGGGAAAAAGCTTTGCTGTTGAAGGAGGGTTTTAGTGTGGGTTTTCGGATTCCATTTAGAGAGGGATTGGGGGGTTGTTTTGCAAGGAATTTGAAGTCGGTAGCTGAGTTTCCGATGGTAGTTAGGGAAAAGTTGAACAAGGAAGTGGCGTTGGGTAGGATGTTAGGTCCGTTTTCTACACCCCCCGTGGCTGAGTTGAGGGTGTCCCCTCTGGGTTTGGTCCTGAAAAAAGAGGTCGGGAAGTTTAGGCTGATACACCATTTGTCTTACCCAAGAGGGGCGTCAGTTAATGATGACATCGATACTTCCTTGACGTCGGTGTCATACACGTCTTTTGATGCAGCAGTAGCTCTAGTAAGGGAGACCGGGCGGGGAGCCCTTATGGCAAAAGCCGACATTGAGGCTGCATTTCGATTGCTACCGGTTCACCCGGAGTCGATGCATTTGTTGGGGTGTTGTTTCGATGATTGTTATTATGTGGATGCTTGCCTCCCGATGGGATGCTCCATTTCATGTGCATATTTTGAGGCGTTCAGCACATTTTTGGAGTGGGTCATCCGGGAGCGTGCGGGTTCGAAATCAGTTATACACTATTTAGACGACTTTCTTTGTGTAGGGGTGGCTGGTGGTTATGGTTGTAGTATATTACTGGCTACCTTGGAGCAGGTTTTCGCAGAGTTTGGGGTGCCGTTGGCGGCGGATAAAACTGAGGGCCCGGTGACAACATTGTGTTTTCTAGGCATTGAAATAGATTCAGAGAAGATGGAATGTCGCCTGCCAGATGCTAAGTTAGAGGACCTTCGTTTGGGGGTGCAGGAGGCGTTAGTGAAGAAAAAACTTACATTGCGCCAGCTGCAATCATTGTTAGGCAAGTTGAATTTTGCTTGCCGCATTATGCCAATGGGGAGGGTGTTTTGTAGACGTCTTGCACAGGCAACAGCAGGGGTGCGTAGGTCGGACCATTTTATCAGACTGCTAAGTGGACATAGAGCGGATTTGATGGTGTGGGACAGTTTCTTGGCTAAGTACAATGGTCGGACATTGTGGATGTCCGCACCAGTCTCTAACTTGGAGTTGCACCTGTACACGGATGCAGCCGGAGCCGTGGGTTATGGGGCTTTCTTTGACGGAGAATGGTGTGCTGGGCAGTGGCCCAGGCAGTGGGTGGAAAAGGGCCTGACGGCTAATCTGTGCTTGTTGGAGCTGTTCCCGATTGTTATGGCAGTAGAGCTGTGGGGGTGTCAGCTAGCGGACAAGTGTGTTGTGTTTCATTGCGATAACATGTCAGTAGTACAGGTAATCAATCAGCAGACGGCATCTTCTCCTGAAGTGATTGTCTTGCTGCGACACTTAGTGTTGCGCTGCCTGGATTGGAATGTGATGTTTCGGGCGGTTCATGTTCCAGGAGTGGATAACACTATAGCGGATGCTCTATCTCGCCTACAGCTGGAAAAATTCAGGGAACTGGTGCCGGGGGCGGCGAAGGAGCCGAAGTTGTGCCCGGACGCGGTTTGGGAGTTGGTAACTTAAAGATTTTGTATTGGATTCAGAGATCGTTGGCGCCATCCACATGGTTGGCATATCAGAAGGTATGGAAGGCATGGTTTCTTTTTCAGGATGACTGGTGTGCTGGAGGGTTGCCTTGGGTCAGAGGGGAGGCAGTGATTTGTTACATTTCAGAGTTGTTAGAGAAGGGAGTGTCCAGGGCTGGGGTTCAGAAGTCATTGGCTGCACTATCATTTCTGTTTAAACTTTGCGGAGGGGTGGATGATACGCAGTCATTCATTGTTAGGCAGGCGGTTAAAGGGTACGTCAAGCAGGGTGGTCCCCCTGATGGCAGGAGGCCGGTGTCATTTAACTTATTGCACGAACTGTTGGGGATGTTGCCGGCGGTGTGTGTGTCGGAATATGAGCGGGTTTTGTTTTGTGTGGTTTTTTCCTGGGCATTTTTTGGGGCCTTTCGGGTGGGGGAGTTGGTTAGTCCCAGAAAAAGTTCCCCGGGAGGGATACAAGTGCACCATGTGGTAATGGGGATGGAGGAGGTGCGGATTACTTTGGTGGGGTCAAAAACTGATAAGTTGGGTAAGGGTTTTTTGGTTTCATTGCGCAGATTGGAGGGTCAGTTGGTGTGCCCGGTGGCGAAATATGAGGCTTTTGTGCGGGTGCGTGGGGGAGCGGCCAGCTCCTTGTTTATCCATGCTGATGGGTCACCATTGACTAGATATCAGTTTGCAGCGGTATTTAGGGCATGCATAAGGAGATTGGGGTTAAGAGAAGGGGAATATTGTTCACATTCCTTCCGTATAGGTGCAGCTACGGAGGCGGCTAGATGGGGTATGTCTGAAAATGAAGTAAAGCGCATTGGCAGGTGGGAGTCGCAGCGCTTCCGGTCATATGTGCGTATGCATAGAGTGGAGCGTTAGGGGGTAGGCATTGTAGGAGTAGAGAGAGGCAGAGGCGTCTATCGGGATGGGAGTGGGTTATTGTGTTTAATTGTTTGTTCATTACGGATAGGTTCACGCAAGTGCGTGGTGTGGATGTTTGGCCATTCCTTCATCTATTGGGCGGAGAAGCGAGCGCAGCTGCGCTTAGGTGGTAGGTCATTGGGGCTGGATGAGGATATGGTAAGTGTACGATGGTTTGGCTTTAGGGGATTGTGCTGGGACAAGGTAAGGTTCCGATTAGAAGGGGTGCCAGATGTGCTGGTGTTGCATGTCGGGGGCAACGATGTTGGCAGTTTTCCAATGTGGCCATTGATTAAGACGATAAAAAGGGATTTGTTATGGATGTTGGACGAGCATGCGGAATGTCTGTTGGTGTGGTCTGAGATGGTCCGCAGATTGAGGTGGAGAGAGGCGGTGTCAGTGCCAGCTCTGAACCGTACACGGAAGAAGATCAATAAAAGTGTGTCAAAGTTCGTGCGCCTAAATGGAGGTTTAGTGGTGCGGCATGATTTGCTTGAGGAGGAAGTGAGTTATACGGGCCCGGATGGGGTACATTTGACAGATTTGGGACTGGATGTGTTCAATTACGGTTTGGCTGAAGCAGCTGGCTTTGCTGTGCGGGTGTGGAGGGGCATGCCGGCTTAAGGGGTCAAG
Organism: Engystomops pustulosus; assembly: GCF_040894005.1. Taxonomy (NCBI): domain Eukaryota; kingdom Metazoa; phylum Chordata; class Amphibia; order Anura; family Leptodactylidae; genus Engystomops; species Engystomops pustulosus. Next base: position 218,541,281 of record NC_092414.1, read on the forward strand.
CCGCCATGCGGTGGCGGGGGCGGGGTTCTTGGCAACAGCTAATTCAACTGGTAAAGTGGATAACAAGTTGAGGAAAAGATGGTGTGGTTATTTTAAGTCCGGAAGTTAAGATGATTTATGCCAGGATCCTTCATGGGGGTGGCCTCCCCTTTTAGGACCTGGTTGGTTTTATTAAGTTTGATGGTTAGTCACCTCTGCTCACGCCACTTGCTTGGAGGTTGGCGGCTAGTGGTTTTGGTAGTTGTGACATCGCACGCCGAGCGTGCTTTCTGTGCATATATATAATGGTATATAAAGGCACCGGACGAAGATGATTATGGAAATATTGGTGGCAATTTTTGGAAGCTGTTGTCAAGGACTCTGCTCACCCATCATTTTAATTTGAAAAAGAATTGTTATATGATTGTTATATTTTTTGTGTTTTAACAAAGTTTGTTTTTTACAGATTGTAAACATTTTCAATAAAGGCTGTGACCAATCACCTTCCAATTCAAAAAGTTGTATGTATGTTTATTTAGTTAGAAGGGGTTGGTCAGGCAGAATTCTTTTACTTTCCTTTCATCTCTAATCGTACCGAGTCAGCAATTGCCTGGGTGATGGTATACGGAGCTGTGGATGGTGTCATTTTTTGCGAAATTTGATAATATTTTCAATTATATCATTTTCAGGACTGTACGACCTTTTGATCACTTTTTATAGATTTATATTTTTCAAAATGGCAAAAAAGTGCCATTTTCGACTTTGGGCGCTGTTTGCGTTACGGGGTTAAACGCATTGAAAAACCGTTATCATATTTTGATAGATCGGGCATTTTCGGACGCGTCGATACCTGCTGTGTTTATGATTTTTACTGTTTATTTATATTTATGTCAGTTCTAGGGAAAGGGGGGTGATTTGAAATTTTAGGTTTTTTTATTATAATATTTTTTTTTTTTTACTTTTTTTTTTTTTATTTATACTATTTTTCCGACTCCCTAGGGTACTCTAACCCTAGGTTGTCTGATCGATCCTATCATATACTGCCATACTACAGTATGGCAGTATATGGGGATTTTCCTCCTCATTCATTACAATGTGCTATCAGCACATTGTAATGAAGGGGTTAAAACAAAATGCCACGGGTCTTCGGAAGACCCGAGGCTACCATGGAGACGGATCGCCGCCCCCCGATGACGTCACGGGGAGCGGCGATCCCAGGTAAGATGGCGGCGCCCATGCGCCGCTATCTTTTTGAGGCTGCCGGCTTTTTGAGGCTGCCGTGCTAGCACCGATCGCGGGTGTTACCGGTAAGCCTTTGTTGCAATATGCAGCAAAGACTTACCGGCTATGGAGAGGGCTCAGCGCGTGAGCCCTCTCCATGCAGCGCGAGCCGACCGCCGCCATGAATACACGGCGGGCGGTCGCGAACCGGTTAATAACTTTAGAAAGCTTTAATTTGCTCAAAAGATTATGAGTGTTTTTTTTTCGAAACAAATTGGGGCACATTTACTTACCCGGTCCTCTTACGATCCCCATTCCGGACTGTCCGACACGGATGAAGTCCTGACGCAATTCACCAAGATCATGCACCAGAGATCCTGCATGTGTTGTTTCCCCGCTGAGGCACGCCGGAGTTCACCTTCTTCTTTCCGATATATGTGAGTGCATTGTCTTGCGACAATTTAAAATTTAAATCCCGCGCTTAGTCTTGAATCAGTCGGGTTGTCCAACGGGCACCCCCCCCCCCCTCACCTCAGATTTGTGTCGCATGAAAGTCGCATAAATGCAGCGCAAATCGGAAATAGTCGGGAAACCCAACGGAATTGCAGTCCGCGGACCCTAAGTAAATGTGCCTTATTGTACGGACAGGTTGCCATGACAGCTAGTACCCTTACCAAAAGTCCCATGGCTGTAAATACAGGATCTTTAAAATAGCAATTCAACAATATACAGCCGAACTACTGTCCAGTAAGTACAGTTTGTACTTGTGGTGTGGTCATTTATGGCTTTTTATTTTTATTTAATAGACTTTTAGATATTTCTCAAACCTTTCTTGCATTTCGCTTCTCTCACCCTTTAGGAGTATAAATTAAAGGATTGGATTTTCTAGCACCTAAAATGATAAATTCCACTTCTACAAAAGGGATCCCAGACTTACCATTGGGCGATTTGGGTCTCCCAATCTTTTTCCAGCTTAGCTCCAAATCTTTGATGATTTCTTCATTGCACTTTCTGAAAGCGGTGTAAGCCATATACTTCCTATCATCCTTCCAGTGCCTGGTAATATCACACAACCCTCTAACCTTCTCCTGGGTCGTTGGCCTTCTAGTCAAGTCATAGTACTGTTCCCGGGTCAGCAGATCTCGTATCCTGAGATCGTACAGAACTGGATCTACATGAACGATTCTTTCGAGGTCTGGCCGGTGATTGTCAATGAAGTTCACCCTGTCTGCAGAATGGAAGGAAGGAAGAAAGAGTTGTGTGAGATGTGTGTGCGGTACTTTTCACTCTTCTACACTGACTGTTGCAGTAGAGGAATCTATCGCAGAATAAATATAATGGGGGTCATTTACTAAGGGCCCAATTCGCGTTTTCCCAACGTGTGACCCGAATATTTCCGATTTGCGCCGATTGTACCTGAATTGCCCCGGGATTTTGGCGCACGCGATCGGATTGTGGCGCATCGGCGCCGGCATGCTCGCGACGGAAATCGGGGGGCGTGGCCGAACGAAAACCCGACGTATTTGGAAAAACCGCGGCATTTAAAAACCGAAAATGTGTCGCTTGGTGAAGCGCTTACCTTCACTTGGTCCAGCTCGGTGTATTCCGGCACATTCAGATGCCTTTCAGCGCAGCAGCGCCACCTGGTGGACGGCGGAGGAACTACCTTCATAAATCCCGGCCAGACCCGAATCCACCGCAGAGAACGCGCCGCTGGATCGCGAATGGGCCGGGTAAGTAAATCTGCCCCAATGTACTAAACTATTTTTATAGTATCATATAAGATACAGATTTAAGTCCATCCATTCCATCCTATGATCCAACAGTGGTGGTCCAGATGAAGTTGTAGGAATCTGTAGTAAAGAGTGTGGTAGGAGGATTCAAGGTTACGTTATCTATGTGATGATATATTATGATGAAGATGATAGAACTATTGGGGAAAGATTTACTTACCCGGTCCTGTCGCGATCCAGCTGCGCGTTGTCCGACGAGGATTCGGGTCCGACGCGATTCACTGAGCTTGTGCGCCCGAGTTCCTGCATCCGTCACTTCTGCTCCGAGGTCCGCCGGAGTTCACCTGCTTCTTCCTGGTGCATGTAAGTGCGTGATCTTGTGACACATTTCAATTTTTCAAATTCTGTGGTTTAGCAGAATCCGTCGGGTTGTCCGACGGCCACGCCCCCAGATCTCTGTCGCGTGAAAGCCGGCTCCGATGCGGAAAAATCCGATCGCGTGCGCCAAAATCCTGAGGCGATTTGTCGCGAAGCAGAAAAATGCGTCCGACGGCCCCTTAGTAAATGAGCCCCAATGGGGCAGATTTACTTACCCGGCCCATTCGCGATCCAGCGGCGCGTTCTCTGTGGTGGATTCGGGTCTTCCGGCGATTCACTAAGGTAGTTCCTCCGCCGTCCACCAGATGTCACTGCTGCGCTGAAGTTCCCCGAGGTCCGCCGGAATGCACGAGCCTATACCTGGTGAAGGTAATGTCGAGTCTTGCGACAATTTTTTTTTTAAAAAGCGGCGGTTTTTCCAAATCCGTGGGGCTTTGTTCGGCCACGCTCCCCGATTTCCGTTGCGTGCATGCCAGCGTTGATGCGCCACAATCCGATCGCGTGCGCCAAAATCCCGGGGCAATACAGGGAAAATCGGCACAAATCGGAAATATTTGGGTAACGCGTCGGGAAACCGTGAATCGGCCCCTTAGTAAATGACCCCCAATGTGTCTACAAAGTATCTTCTAGTCTCAACTTCTTACCTGTAAACATCATTGTTCCAAGTCCAAATTTTCTCATGTCCACTGGCAAAGAACAAAAATAGAAAGATATATGTAAGTGCAACTCAATAACAAAGCATTAAAGGGGTTGTCCAAGAGTAATAAAAAATAACAAGATGGCCCGGAGTCTGCATAAAAAAAATAAACTTGTACATACCTTAACCACACTCCCTGTGTCCCGCGCCGCTGTCCCTCCACCCCATGCCTTTATTTGTGTACTGGTGCACAGAAGCTCCGCTTGGACAGCTTCCGGGTAGCCAGGCACAGCCACACGCCCCATGTTCCAGCACTGTATAAGGTGCTGCGACACAGTGATGGGTGGGCATGCTGAGCAAAACTTCCACAAACAAACAAGGGCACGGCATGGAGGGACCACGGTGTGGGACACCAGAAACGCTGAACAAGGTAAGTACAAGTTTATTTTTTTATGTAGCTACCACCTTTTTTTTTTTATTACTCACGTACAACCCCTTTAAGGGGTCTTCCAGTGATAATAAGTTAGTCCCTCTCCACTCACAGATCAGCACTGGACTCAGTGATGGAAACCCCACAGATCAGAAGAACGGGATTCTGCAGGTTCTCTGCTTCCTGCCCCTCCCACCTGCATTACAAGACCAGATCAGACACAGGCACTTCCTGCCGGCAAACAGCAGCATGCAGAGACTTACTCTACAAGCAAAAGAAAGTTAAGGTCTTTATCCAGGAGGCATACAGTGGAGCTGAGTCTATGCATGTTATAGGTAATTTAACAGAGCTGAGAATGTCATTATGTGTAATATGCATCTCATGGATCATCTCATCTCTGATCTGTCGCATCTCTTTTTCTATGTGTCAGATACTAGTAGAATGTTCAGAAGCTAAATCAAAGTGTATCTAAACCTGGACCCTGATAATCTAAGCACATTGTCAGCTCACAGAATCTCACAGCACTATGATAGGAGCTAAAACAGCAATAACACTGAGTAAAATTGTACAGTAAGGGGTTAATAGAATCTATGGACCTGAACCCGCAAAGTTAGCCATGGACCCAAACTTATCGGTTTGGATTTGCTCAACTCTAGTAATCATACTTTGGTCTATTTTGTTAGTAGCAGCAGAACTGTGAGAATATATTAAGTATACATATTTATTATTATCCCCTTGTTTGGTGTTGAAGTGTATGGAGAGTGTTAGAGGAATGAATATAATAATGACATCACGCAGATGGCATGACACATGTGCAATGTGGATGTAGAATATGTAATAGTAAAAGCTGAATATTAAAATTTTCCATAACATTTTTGGGATTTCTAGATTCTTACCATTCTTCAGGTCATCCTGCAGTTCCTGACGGACTTTCTTCTCATTGATGTCCTCTAGGATGGCCAGGGTCACCTCAGCCCCATAGGCAGATCTAAAATAGTCAACAATCTGCCCAGCAACGTGATCCAGACCTGCCCCAGTATTCCAATGCTTTGGGATATTTTTATATTCTTCTCTTACTTCCCACACAATTAGATTCTCTATGAATCTCTGGAAACTTGAGTCCTCCAGCTTCTCCAGAGCCTTCAGCAGGACCTCGTGTAATGTTGGTGCCATCTTCGGTGCATATGAATGACGATCTGTGTTCTCCGTCATGAACAACTCTGTGATAAATTCATACAATTATTGAGTTATTCATGTTCTGGTAAATGCAGAAACTTCTCACTTGTCTCATCTTGTTATTGGTGTCAGTCATTATTCTGCTGTTTTTGATAAATATTTATAAATAAAGACTTAATGTTAAAAGCGGACAAAAATGATGATGTAAATTTGTAAAAAAACATGGAGTGTAACTTTTTCTATCCCACCTTTTATTTGTGACGTTAGGAGGGGAGGGGATAACCTGTGCCATCATCTATTGTCAGTAGTGATGTAATGATGGGTCAGTGTTATCTATATAGAGGTCATTGTACAGGGAGGGGGAGGGGATAAGCTGTGACATCATCTATTGTCAGTAGTGATGTAATGATGGGTCAGTGTTATCTATATAGAGGTCATTGTACAGGGAGGGGGGAGTAGATAAGCTGTGACATCATCTATTGTCAGTAGTGATGTAATGATGGGTCAGTGTTATTTATATAGAGGTCATTGTACAGGGAGGGGGGAGGGGATAAGCTGTGACATCATCTATTTTCAGTAGTGATGTAATGATGGGTCAGTGTTATCTATATAGAGGTCATTGTACAGGGGGGAGGAGGAGATAAACTGTGACATCATCTATTGTCAGTAGTGATGTAATGATGGGTCAGTGTTATTTATATAGAGGTCATTGTACAGGGAGGGGGGAGGGGATAAGCTGTGACATCATCTATTGTCAGTAGTGATGTAATGATAGGTCAGTGTTATCTATATAGAGGTCATTGTACAAAGAGGGGGAGGGGATAAGCTGTGACATCATCTGTGTTCAGTAGTGATGTAATGATGGGTCAGTGTTATCTATATAGAGGTAATTGTACAAAGAGGGGGGAGGAGATAAGCTGTGACATCATCTATTGTCACTAGTGATGCAGTGATGGGTAAGTTTTATCTATATAAAGGCCATTGTACAGGGAGGGGAAGGAGATAAGCTGTGACATCATCTATTGTCAGTAGTGATGTAATGATGGGCCAGTGTTATCTATTTAGAGGTCATTGTACAGGGAGGGGGAGAATATTAGCTGTGACATCATCTATTGTCAGTAGTGATGTAATGATGGGTCAGTGTTATCTATATAGAGGTCATTGTACAGGGAGGGGGAGGAGATAAGCTGTGACATCATCTATTGTCAGTAGTGATGTAATGATGGGTCAGTGTTATCTATATAGAGGTCATTGTACAGGAAGGGGGAGGAGATAAGCTGTGACATCATCTATTGTCAGTAGTGATGTAATGATGGGTCAGTGTTATCTATATAGAGGTCATTGTACAGGAGGGGGAGGAGACAAGCTGTGACATCATCTATTTCCAGTAGGGATGTAATGATGGGTCAGTGTTATCTATATAGAGGTCATTATACAGGGAGGAAGAGGAGATAAGCTGTGACATCATCTATTGTCAGTAGTGATGTGATGATGGGTCAGTGTTATCTATATAGAGGTGACAGTACCGGGAGGAGGAGGAGATAAGCTGTGACATCATATGTTGTCAGTAGTGATGTAATGATGGGTCGGTGTTATCTATATAGTGGTCATTGTACAGGGAGGGGGAGGAGATAAGCTGTGACATCATCTATTGTCAGTAGTGATGTAATGATGGGTCAGTGTTATCTTTATAGAGGTCATTGTACAGGGAGGGGAGGAGATAAGCTGTGACATCATCTATTGTCAGTAGTGATGTAATGATGGGTCAGTGTTATCTATATAGAGGACATTGTACAGGGAGGGGGAGGAGATAAGCTGTGACATCATCTATTGTCAGTAGTGATGTAATGATGGGTCAGTGCTATCTATATAGAGGTCATTGTACAGGGAGGAGGAGGGGATAAGCTGTGACATCATCTATTGTTAGTAGTGATGTAATGATGAGTCAGTGTTATCTATATAGAGGTCATTGTACAGGGAGGGGGAGGAGATAAGCTGTGACAACATCTATTGTCAGTAGTGATGTAATGATGGGTCAGTGCTATCTATATAGAGGTCATTGTACAGGGAGGAGGAGGGGATAAGCTGTGACATCATCTATTGTTAGTAGTGATGTAATGATGAGTCAGTGTTATCTATATAGAGGTCATTGTACAGGGAGGGGGAGGAGATAAGCTGTGACAACATCTATTGTCAGTAGTGATTTAATGATGGGTCAGTGCTATCTATATATAGGTCATTGTACAGGGAGGGGGAGGGGATAAGCTGTGACATCATCTATTGTCAGTAGTGATGTAATGATGGGTCAGTGTTATCTATATAGAGGTCATTGTACAGGGAGGAGGAGGAGATAAGCTGTGACATCATCTATTGTCAGTAGTGATGTAATGATGGATCAGTGTTATCTATATAGGGGTCATTGTACAGGGAGGGGAGGAGATAAGCTGTGACATTATCTATTGTCAGTAGTGATGTAATGATGGGTCAGTGTTATCTATATAGAGGTCATTGTACAGGGAGGGGGAGGAGATAAGCTGTGACATCATCTATTGTCAGTAGTGATGTAATGATGGGTCAGTGTTATCTTTATAGAGGTCATTGTACAGGGAGGGGGAGGAGATAAGCTGTGACATCATCTATTGTCAGTAGTGATGTAATGATGGGTCAGTGTTATCTATATAGAGATCATTGTATAGGGAGGGGGAGGAGATAATCTGTGACATCATCTATTGTCAGTAGTGATGTAATGATGGGTCAGTGTTATCTTTATAGAGGTCATTGTACAGGGAGGGGAGGAGATAAGCTGTGACATCATCTATTGTCAGTAGTGACGTAATGATGGGTCAGTGTTATCTATATAGAGGACATTGTACAGGGAGGGGGAGATAAGCTGTGACATAATCTATTGTCAGTAGTGATGTAATGATGGGTCAGTGCTATCTATATAGAGGTCATTGTACAGGGAGGAGGAGGGGATAAGCTGTGACATCATCTATTGTTAGTAGTGATGTAATGATGAGTCAGTGTTATCTATATAGAGGTCATTGTACAGGGAGGGGGAGGAGATAAGCTGTGACAACATCTATTGTCAGTAGTGATTTAATGATGGGTCAGTGCTATCTATATATAGGTCATTGTACAGGGAGGGGGAGGAGATAAGCTGTGACATCATGTATTGTCAGTAGTGATGTATTGATGGATCAGTGTTATCTATATAGAGGTCATTGTACAGGGAGGGGGAGGAGATAAGCTGTGACATCATCTATTGTCAGTAGTGATGTAATGATGGGTCAGTGTTATCTATATAGAGGTCATTGTACAGGGAGGGGGAGGAGATAAGCTGTGACATCATCTATTGTCAGTAGTGATGTAATGATGGGTCAGTGTTATCTATATAGAGGTCATTGTACAGGGAGGGGGAGGAGATAAGCTGTTACATCATCTATTGTCAGTAGTGATGTAATGATGGGTCAGTGTTATCTATATAGAGGTCATTGTACAGGGAGCGGGAGGAGATAAGCTGTGACATCATCTATTGTCAGTAGTGATGTAATGATGGGTCAGTGTTATCTATATAGAGGTCATTGTACAGGGAGGGGGAGGAGATAAGCTGTGACATCATCTATTGTCAGTAGTGATGTAATGATGGGTCAGTGTTATCTATATAGAGGTCATTGTACAGGGGGGAGGAGGAGATAAGCTGTGACATCATCTATTGTCAGTAGTGATGTAATGATGGGTCAGTGTTATCTATATAGAGGTCATTGTACAGGGAGGAGGAGGAGATAAGCTGTGACATCATCTATTGTCAGTAGAGATGTAATGATGGGTCAGTGTTATCTATATAGAGGTCATTGTACAGGGAGGAGGAGGAGATAAGCTGTGACATCATCTATTGTCAGTAGTGATGTAATAATGGGTCAGTGTTATCTATATAGAGGTCATTGTACAGGGAGGGGGAGGAGATAAGCTGTGACATCATCTATTGTCAGTAGTGATGTAATGATGGGTCGGTGTTATCTATATAGAGGTCATTGTACAGGGAGGGGGAGGAGATAAGCTGTGACATCATCTATTGTCAGTAGTGATGTAATGATGGGTCAGTGTTATCTATATAGAGGTCATTGTACAGGGAGGGGGAGGAGATAAGCTGTGACATCATCTATTGTCAGTAGTGATGTAATGATGGGTCAGTGTTATCTATATAGAGGTCATTGTACAGGGAGGGGGAGGAGATAAGCTGTTACATCATCTATTGTCAGTAGTGATGTAATGATGGGTCAGTGTTATCTATATAGAGGTCATTGTACAGGGAGCGGGAGGAGATAAGCTGTGACATCATCTATTGTCAGTAGTGATGTAATGATGGGTCAGTGTTATCTATATAGAGGTCATTGTACAGGGAGGGGGAGGAGATAAGCTGTGACATCATCTATTGTCAGTAGTGATGTAATGATGGGTCAGTGTTATCTATATAGAGGTCATTGTACAGGGGGGAGGAGGAGATAAGCTGTGACATCATCTATTGTCAGTAGTGATGTAATGATGGGTCAGTGTTATCTATATAGAGGTCATTGTACAGGGAGGAGGAGGAGATAAGCTGTGACATCATCTATTGTCAGTAGAGATGTAATGATGGGTCAGTGTTATCTATATAGAGGTCATTGTACAGGGAGGGGGAGGAGATAAGCTGTGACATCATCTATTGTCAGTAGTGATGTAATGATGGGTCAGTGTTATCTATATAGAGGTCATTGTACAGGGAGGAGGAGGAGATAAGCTGTGACATCATCTATTGTCAGTAGTGATGTAATGATGGGTCAGTGTTATCTATATAGAGGTCATTGTACAGGGAGGAGGAGGAGATAAGCTGTGACATCATCTATTGTCAGTAGTGATGTAATAATGGGTCAGTGTTATCTATATAGAGGTCATTGTACAGGGAGGGGGAGGAGATAAGCTGTGACATCATCTATTGTCAGTAGTGATGTAATGATGGGTCGGTGTTATCTATATAGAGGTCATTGTACAGGGAGGGGGAGGAGATAAGCTGTGACATCATCTATTGTCAGTAGTGATGTAATGATGGGTCAGTGTTATCTATATAGAGGTCATTGTACAGGGAGGGGGAGGAGATAAGCTGTGACATCATCTATTGTCAGTAGTGATGTAATGATGGGTCAGTGTTATCTATATAGAGGTCATTGTACAGCGAGCGGGAGGAGATAAGCTGTGACATCATCTATTGTTAGTAGTGATGTAATGATGGGTCAGTGTTATCTATATAGAGGTCATTGTACAGGGAGGGGAGGAGATAAGCTGTGACATCATCTATTGTCAGTAGTGATTTAATGATGGGTCAGTGCTATCTATATATAGGTCATTGTACAGGGAGGGGGAGGAGATAAGCTGTGACATCATGTATTGTCAGTAGTGATGTAATGATTGATCAGTGTTATCTATATAGAGGACATTGTACAGGGAGGGGAGGAAATAAGCTGTGACATCATCTATTGTCAGTAGTGATGTAATGATGGATCAGTGTTATCTATATAGAGGTCATTGTACAGGGAGGGGGAGGAGATAAGCTGTGACATCATCTATTGTCAGTAGTGATGTAATGATGGGTCAGTGTTATCTATATAGAGGTCATTGTACAGGGAGGGGGAGGAGATAATCTTTGACATCATCTATTGTCAGTAGTGATGTAATGATGGGTCAGTGTTATCTATATAGGGGTCATTGTACAGGGAGGGGGAGGAGATAAGCTGTGACATTATCTATTGTCAGTAGTGATGTAATGATGGGTCAGTGTTATCTATATAGAGGTCATTGTACAGGGAGGGGAGGAGATAAGCTGTGACATCATCTATTGTCAGTAGTGATTTAATGATGGGTCAGTGCTATCTATGTAGAGGTCATTGTACAGGGAGGAGGAGGGGATAAGCTGTGACATCATCTATTGTTAGTAGTGATGTAATGATGAGTCAGTGTTATCTATATAGAGGTCATTGTACAGGGAGGGGGAGGAGATAAGCTGTGACATCATTTATTGTCAGTAGTGATGTAATGATGGGTCAGTGTTATCTATATAAAGGTCATTGTACAGGGAGGAGGAGGAGATAAGCTGTGACATCATCTATTGTCAGTAGTGATGTAATGATGGGTCAGTGTTCTCTATATAGAGGTCATTGTACAGGGAGGAGGAGGAGATAAGCTGTGACATCATCTATTGTCAGTAGTGATGTAATGATGGGTCAGTGTTCTCTATATAGAGGTCATTGTACAGGGAGGGGGGAGGAGATAAGCTGTGACATCATCTATTGTCAGTAGTGATGTAATGATGGGTCAGTGTTATCTATATAGAGGTCATTGTACAGGGAGGAGGAGGAGATAAGCTGTGACATCATTTATTGTCAGTAGTGATGTAATGATGGGTCAGTGCTATCTATATAGAGGTCATTGTACAGGGAGGGGGAGGAGATAAGCTGTGACATCATGTATTGTCAGTAGTGATGTAATGATGGGTCAGTGTTATCTATATAGAGGTCATTGTACAGGGAGGAGGAGGAGATAAGCTGTGACATCATCTATTGTTAGTAGTGATGTAATGATGGGTCAGTGTTCTCTATATAGAGGTCATTGTACAGGGAGGGGGGAGGAGATAAGCTGTGACATCATCTATTGTCAGTAGTGATGTAATGATGGGTCAGTGTTATCTATATAGAGGTCATTGTACAGGGAGGAGGAGGAGATAAGCTGTGACATCATCTATTGTCAGTAGTGATGTAATGATGGGTCAGTGCTATCTATATAGAGGTCATTGTACAGGGAGGGGGAGGGGATAAGCTGTGACATCATCTATTGTCAGTAGTGATGTAATGATGGGTCAGTGTTATCTATATAGAGGTCATTGTACAGGGAGGGGGAGGAGATAAGCTGTGACATCATCTATTGTCAGTAGTGATGTAATGATGGGTCAGTGTTATCTATATAGAGGTCATTGTACAGGAGGGGGAGGAAATAAGCTGTGACATCATCTATTGTCGGTAGTGATGTAATGATGGGTCAGTGTTATCTATATAGAGGTCATTGTACAGGGAGGGAGGAGGAGATAAGCTGTGACATCATCTATTGTCAGTAGTGATGTAATGATGGGTCAGTGTTATCTATATAGAGGTCATTGTACAGGGAGGAGGAGGAGATAAGCTGTGACATCATCTATTGTCAGTAGTGATGTAATGATGAGTCAGTGTTATCTATATAGAGGTCATTGTACAGGGAGGGGGAGGAGATAAGCTGTGACATCCATAGGGTATGTTGCTGGATTTGGTATTTTTTTATTGGAATAAAATTTGGAAATTCAGTGATATTAAATTCCAAAATTCTTAAAGAAATATTGTAATTTTCTGGTAGTTATAGCCATTGTTCTACATAAATACATAGCATTTTCTGTTTCTTTTAGTTGCATATTTTTTATTATTTCATCATCAAAGTTCCCTTTTTGTCTCTCAGTTATGTGGAAATGAGGAATGAGGCACCAGGAGAGTGGAACTAAGAGGCGAGGGCACCACAACCTCCTCCTCACTGATAGGGATGTGGGTCACGAGATGACTACTTCCTGCTCCCGCATCACATTGCGTGTCCTGTGCAGCTCTTAGGGTGTTAGAGAGAGGAAACAAATAATACAATTCTATATAAAATGTTAAGCTACAGGGTGAAACCACGGCGGGGAATAGACCTGTGATTATTTGTGGACAGTAATCCTAGATGTAACAACCAAAGCCAGAAAGCTGCTGCCAAGACTAATAATATAATGAGGTTCATCAAGAAATGTTTATATTAGGGATCTAGATGATAAAAAAGATAATAACATATCAGAGCAGACATTATGGGGCACATTTACTACCTACAGTGCAGTGTGTACTATGTGCAGTGTCCTGTGTAGTGTGTATAGTGTGTATAGTGTATATAGTGTGTATAGTGTATAGTGTGTGTAGTGTGTATAGTGTACTATGTGCAGTGTGTACTATGTACAGTGTCCTGTGTACTATGTGTAGAGTCCTGTGTACTATGTGTATAGTGTACTATGTGCAGTGTGTACTATGCGCAGTGTCCTGTCTACTATGTGCAGTGTCCTGTGCAGTTAGTACTATGTGCAGTGTGTACTACGTGCAGTGTCCTGTGCAGTTAGTACTATGTGCATTGTGTACTATGTGCAGTGTCCTGTGTACTACGTGCAGCGTGTACTATGTGCAGCATTCTGTGCAGTGTACTATGTGCAGGGTGTGTACTATGTGCAGTGTCCTGTGCAGTCTCTACTATGCGCAGTGTCCTGTCTACTATGTGCAGTGTCCTGTGCAGTTAGTACTATGTGCAGTGTGTACTACGTGCAGTGTCCTGTGCAGTTAGTACTATGTGCAGTGTGTACTATGTGCAGTGTCCTGTGTACTACGTGCAGCGTGTACTATGTGCAGCATTCTGTGCAGTGTGTTCTATGTGCAGTGTGTACTATGTGCAGTGTCCTGTGCAGTCTCTACTATGTGCAGTGTCCTGTGTACTATCTGCAGTGTGTACTATGTGCACTGTCCTGTGTAGTACGTGCAGTGTCCTGTGTACTATGTGCAGTGTCCTGTGTAGTGTGTATTATGTGCAGTGTAGAGATGAGCGAGCACTAAAATGCTCGGGTGCTCGTTATTCGAGACAAACTTTTCCAGATGCTCGAGTGCTCGTCTCGAATAACGAACCCCATTGAAGTCAATGGGAGACTCGAGCATTTTTCAAAGGGACCATGGTTCGGGAATAAAATGTGTTAATTAATTGAAAAAGAATGTCTTCTGATAAGTTAGTAGATGTATGCAAACATCTGCAATCTATTCTTCACTGTTCCGCGCATATATTATCTCCCGACAAGTTAGCAGATGTGAAGAACAGTGAAGAATAGAATAAAAACATTGAACACAGGATCATTTAAGTGAAAAACACAGTGAAGAATAGATTGCAGATGTTCGGCACATCTGCTTACTTGTCGGGGTGATACGCTGTCCCGGGATCCGCTGCTCTTCTTCCACTGAAGTCTCCCCGATGTCTCCGTGCCACTCCCCGATGTCTCCGTGCCGCTCCCCGATGTCTCCGTGCCCCTATGTCTCCGTGCCCCGATGTCTCCGTGCCCCGATGTCTCCGTGCCCCGATGTCTCCGTGCCGCTGCCCGATGTCTCCGTGCCGCTGCCCGATGTCTCCGTGCCGCTCCCCGATGTCTCCGTGCCCCGATGTCTCCGTGCCGCTCCCCGATGTCTCCGTGCCCTGATGTCTCCGTGCCGCTCCCCGATGTCTCCGTGCCGCTGCCCGATGTTTCCGTGCCCCGATGTCTCCGTGCCCCGATGTCTCCGTGCCCCGATGTCTCCGTGCCGCTCCGTGCCGCTGCCCGATGTTTCCGTGCCCCGATGTCTCCGTGCCGCTCCCTGATGTCTCCGTGCCGCTCCCCGATGTCTCCGTGCCCCCATGTCTCCGTGCCGCTCCCCGATGTCTCCGTGCCGCTGCCCGATGTCTCCGTGCTGCTCCCCGGTGTCTCTGTGCTGCTCCCCGGTGTCTCTGTGCTGCTCCCCGTTGTCTCTGTCCTGCTCACCGTGTTCTTCAATGTGTTCTTCACACATATATATTGTTCTTCACATACTATTTTGTTCGCACCGTTCCGCGCGTATCTTCCGACAAGTAAGCAGATGTGCCGAACATCTGTAATCTATTCTTCACTGTGTTTTTCACTGTGTTTTTCACTTAAATGATCCTGTGTTCACTGTTTTTATTCTATTCTTCATTGTTCTTCACTGTGTTTTTTTAATTAAATGCTCGATCTCGAGCAGGGGAAATACTCGTCCGAGCAACGAGCCGTTTCGAGTACCTTAATACTCGAACGAGCATCAAGCTCGGACGAGTATACTCGCTCATCTCTAGTGCAGTGTGTTCTATGTGCGGTGTGTACTATGTGCAGTGCGTACTATGTGCGGTGTGTTCTATGTGCGGTGTGTACTATGTGCAGTGTGTTCTATGTGCGGTGTGTACTATGTGCAGTGTACTATGTGCAGTGTCCTGTGCAGTGTGTTCTATGTGCGGTGTGTACTAAGTGCAGTGTCCTGTGCAGTCTGTACTATGTGCAGTGTCCTGTGTACTATGTGCAATGTGTACTACGTGCAGTGTGTACTATGTGCAGTGTCCTGTGTACTATGTGCAGTGTGTACTATGTGCAGTGTGTACTATGTGCAGTGCGCACTATGTGCAGTGTGTACTTTGTGCTGGGTGTACTATGTGCAGGGTATACTATGTGCAGGGTATACTATGTGCAGTGTGTAGTATGTGCAGTGTGTATTATGTGCAGTGTGTGTACTATGTGCAGGGGATGTACTATGTGCAGGATGTGTACTATGTGCAGTGTGTACTATGTGCAGTGTGTACTATGTGCAGTGTGTACTAAGTGCAGTGTGTACTATGTGCAGTTTACTATGTGCAGTGTGTACTATGTGCAGTGTGTACTATGTGCAGTTTGTACTATGTGCAGTGTGTACTATGTGCAGTGTCCTGTGTAGTGTGTACTATGTGCAGTGTGTACTATGTGCAGTGTGTACTATGTGCAGTGTGTACTATGTGCAGTGTGTACTATGTGCAGTGTGTACTAAGTGCAGTGTGTACTATGTGCAGGGGATGTACTATGTGCAGGATGTGTACTATGTGCAGTGTGTACTATGTGCAGTGTGTACTAAGTGCAGTGTGTACTATGTGCAGTTTACTATGTGCAGTGTGTACTATGTGCAGTGTGTACTATGTGCAGTTTGTACTATGTGCAGTGTGTACTATGTGCAGTGTCCTGTGCAGTGTGGTCTATGTGTGGTGTGTTAAAAGTTCCAGTTATCCAGAATTGAAATTTTTTTCAATTTGAAGTTCCATCATTTCGGATTGGAAAAATTAAAAATTTGAAGTTCCATTTATCTGGAATTGAAACCTTTGTAATTCTGAAGTTCTATCAATTTGAAATTGAAATATTTTAGAATTCGGAGTTCCATTAACCCCTTAGTGGCCCTGATGACTGAGGCCTATTTTTGAAACCCAGCATGTGTCAATTTATCCGGTTATAACTTTAGAAGGCTTTAACTTTCTCAAGTGTTTTTCAATTTTTTTTTCTGTGACATTTCATACTTCATGTTAGTGGGAAATTTTGGTTGATATATTTAGCATTTATTTATATAAAAAAAAAGGTGAATTTGTAAACATTTAGAAAAAATGAGCTATTTTCAAACTTCAAAATAATCTGTTTTTTAAATTGATGGTCTACCTACCCAAATTAGTTACCATATATAGTTACATGTATAAGCCGACCCGACTATAAGCCAAGAACCCTAATTTTAACACAAAAAGCTGGGAAAACCTATTGACTCGAGTATAAGACGGGGGTGGGAAATGCATTGGTCACAGCCTCCTCCCAGTATATAGCCAGCAAGCCCCATGTAGTATATAGCCTGCAGGCCCCCTGTAATATATAGCCAACAAGCCCCCTGTAGTATATAGCCAACAAGCCCCCTGTAGTATATAGCCTGCAAGCCCCCTATAGTATATAGCCTGCCAGCCCCTGTAGTATATAGCCTGCCAGCCCCCTATAGTATATAGCCTGCCAGCCCCCTGTAGTATATAGCCAACAAGCTCCCTGTAGTATATAGCCTGCAAGCCCCCTATAGTCTATATCCGGCCAGCCCCTGTAGTATATAGCCTGCCAGCCCCCTATAGTATATAGCCTGCCAGCCCCTGTAGTATATAGCCTGCCAGCCCCCTGTAGTATATAGCCTGCCAGCCCCCTGTAGTATATAGCCTGCCAGCCCCTGTAGTATATAGCCTACCCCTGTAGTATATAGCCTGCCAGCCCCCTGTAGTATATAGCCTGCCATCCCCTGTAGTATATAGCCTGCCAGCCCCTGTAGTATATAGCCTGCCAGCTCCCTGTAGTGTATAGCCTGCCAGCCCCCTGTAGTATATAGCCTGCCAGCCCCTGTAGTATATAGCCTGCCAGCCCCCTGTAGTGTATGGCCAGCAAGCCCCCTGTAGTATATATAGCCCGCTCCCTGTAGTATATAGCCTGCCCCATGTAGTAAATAGCCAGACAGACCTCTGTGGTATATAGCCAGACAGCCCTTGCAGTATATAGCTTGCCAGCCCCTTTATTATATAGCCTGCCAGCCCCCTGTAGTATATAGACTGACAGACCCTGTAGTATATGACCTCCCTCCTCTCCCCCCTCCCCCGGCAGGCCCTATTCTGACCCTCGTCTCCCCGTGCGGTCAGTCGTAGGTGCCATGATGTCAGCCGCTTCCTGACAGCATAGTGTGTGCGGATGGCTGCGAATTAGGGTTTTTCGGCACATTTTTTTGTGCTAAAAAATTTGTCTTATACTTGAGTATATACGGCATTCACCATATCTCAGCTTTGTGTTTTTTAGAAGTGTCCGTTTGTTTTATTAGGACGCTAGAAAGATGACAAATTGAACAGCATCCTCTCACATATTTTAATGAAAATTTTTGAATCAATTATTTTAGGGGCCATCTCATTTCGGTAGGGGTTTTGAAAGGTCCCCCCCCCCCCACAAATCCCCCCGTTCTATTAACTTTACCCCTCATTAACTAAATAAAAGCAGAAAATGCATCTACAAATATGTTGGGCAGTTTTTTTCCGAGTAAGATGACCTGACCCCCCCACATGTTGATGTATTGCAAGGTTATTGCAGTGCATTAGTATGAACTAGTGATCACATGATCACTAGTTCATATACTATTATTGTAAAAACAAAAAAGTACAAAAAAACACAAAAAAAGAATAAAAAATAAAAATAAAATGTGTTAGAATGTCCCAAAAGCCCCCAACACATATAAAACAATAAATAATAAAAAAGGGAAAAAAACACAACATATTGGGGGTCATTTACTAAGGGCCCGATTCGCGTTTTTGCGACGGGTAACTGAATTTTTCCGTTTTGCTCTGATTTTCCCTGTATTGCTCACGCGATCAGATTGTGCATGCAGGCGACGGAAATCGGGGGGTGTGGCCGTACGAAGACCCGACGGATTCGGAGAAACCGCCGCATTTAAAAAAAAAAAGTGTAGCTGGACACACACTTACCTTCACCCGGCAGAGGATCGTGCACTCTGGCGGACCTCGGCGGACTTCAGCGCAGCAGCGACATCTGGTGGACGTCAGAGGAACTGCCTTAGTGAATCCCCGGAAGACCCGAATCCACCGCAGAGAACGCGCCGCTGGATCGCGAAAGGACCGGGTAAGTAAATCTGCCCCATTAGGTATCACCGAGTTCCAAAATTCCCAATCAATGAAAATTTAAAAATGGTTATTTCGGCAGTGAACCGCGTAATGGGAAAATGCGCTCATATATCCAAATCGCCACTTTTTGCCCTATTACAACACATAAAAAATGTTATAAAAACTGACCTAAAGGTCACTTAGTCCCGAAAATGTTAGCACTAAAAATGTCAGATTGTCCCGAAAAAAAATTCAAACTTAGACAACTCTGTACTCTCAGTATGGAAAAGTTATTCGACTTAGAATATGGTAAAAGTAATCTTTTTTTGGGGGGTACAAAAAGTTTTAATTTTGTTAAAATCTATTAACACTTTAACATATACAAATTTTGTATCCCTGTGATCCAACTAAACCAAAGAATATATTAGAGATGCCATTTGGAATGTACAGTGAAAGATTGGCGCAAATGCAGGTTCTTGTAAATATTACTGCATGTTGAATTATATTTCCGGCTTCCCAGTACAAGGAATGGAATATAAAATACTGTCACTGGGAAGGACAATTTGTTACACAGAAAAATAAAAATGTTATTGATTTTTGAAAGTAGGGAGCGATAAACAGGAAGTAAAATGGAAAAAGCCCATCAGGGGTTAATATGCCCCCGATACCACGTGATAAAAAGTTTACAAATTCTCTCGGATAAGGGTTTGTGGTACCTGAGGCCACGGTCACACGTCACATTTTGGTAACATTTGGAAACACAATCCAAAGTCTCCACTCGTGATCACATGTTTTGGTAACTTTGTGATTCCAACATGTTAACTGAACGCAACGTAAATGCAATCTTACCGCAACGTGCGATCGCAGGCGGAGCCTTTGGACTGTGTTTTAAAAAGCAAAAAAACAAAATGCTGCATGTGAACGCTGCCTCAGGGGCTCTACAAACACGTCCTGGCACCTGAAAACTATCCTGCCCTACAAAAGCTCAAAGGCTCCTCCCCTTCCGCTCGCACCATGTGCCCTGGCAGCAGGTTGTATCCACATGGCGGGGGGAAGGTGTTATTTTAATCCTGGATCAGTAGGAATGTCACTGCACCAATGTAATACGTCTCAGTGCCCTTAAAGGGGCAATAATTTTATATTTCCACTTAATAATAATAAAAGCCTTTTCTGTACCACTCACTGACCTGGACACGGCAATAGCTGATGATTTACAAGTCACTGCCTAGCACGATGGACCCTATGATAAGCAGCAAATTCTCCCACAGACACAGATAACGAATAATAGCCTCTGTTTGTTCATCAGGTTTGTGGGTGCCAAAAGCATGAAATTCGGTATGAACCTAAACTTTGCATCAATCATTACATCACTACTGACAATAGATGATGTCAACGCTTATCTCCTCCCCCTCCCTGTACAATGACCTCTATATAGATAACACTGACCCATCATTACATCACTACTGACAATAGATGATGTCACAGCTTATCTCCTCCCCCTCCCTGTACAATGACCTCTATATAGATAACACTGACCCATCATTACATCACTACTGACCATAGATGATGTCACAGCTTATCTCCTCCCCCTCCCTGTACAATGTCCTCTATATAGATAACACTGACCCATCATTACATCACTACTGACAATAGATGATGTCACAGCTTATCTCCTCCCCCTCCCTGTACAATGACCTCTATATAGATAACACTGACACATCATTACATCACTACTGACAATAGATGATGTCACAGCTTATCTCCTCCTCCCTGTACAATGACCTCTATATAGATAACACTGACCCATCATTACATCACTACTGACAATAGATGATGTCACAGCTTATCTCCTCCCCTCCCTGTACAATGTCCTCTATATAGATAACACTGGCCCATCATTACATCACTACTGACAATAGATGATGTCACAGCTTATCTCCTCCCCCTCCCTGTACAATGTCCTCTATATAGATAACACTGACCCATCATTACATCACTACTGACAATAGATGATGTCACAGCTTATCTCCTCCCCCCTCCCTGTAGAATGACCTCTATATAGATAACGCTGACCCATCATTACATCACTACTGACAATAGATGATGTCACAGCTTATCTCCTCCTCCTCCCTGTACAATGACCTCTACATAGATAACACTGACCCATCATTACATCACTACTGACAATAGATGATGTCACAGCTTATCCCCTCCCCCTCCCTGTACAATGTCCTCTATATAGATAACACTGACCCATCATTACATCACTACTTACAATAGATGATGTCACAGCTTATCTCCTCCCCCTCCATGTACAATAACCTCAATATAGATAACACTGACCCATCATTACACCACTACTGACAATAGATGATGTCACAGCTTATCCCCTCCCCTGTTAACACTGACCCACCATCACATCACTACTGACAATAGATGATGTCACAGCTTATCTCCTTCCCCTCCCTGTACAATGACCTCTATAAAGACAACACTGACCCATCATCACATCACTACTGACAATAGATGATGTCACAGCTTATCTCTTCCACCTCCCTGTAGAAAGACCTCTATAAAGACAACACTGACCCATCATTACATCAATACTGACAATAGATGATGTCACAGCTTATCTCCTCCCCCTCCCTGTACAATAAACTCTATATACATAACACTGACCAATCATTATATCACTACTGACAATAGATGATGTCACAGCTTATCTCCTCCCCCTCCCTGTAAAATGACCTCTATATAGATAACACTGACTCATCATTACATCACTACTAACAATAGATGATGTCACAGCTTATCTCCTCCCCCTCCCTATACAAAGACCTCTATAAAGATAATACTTACACATCATTACATCACTACTGACAATAGATGATGTCACAGCTTATCTCCTCCTCCTCCCTGTACAATAAACTCTATATACATAACACTGACCAATCATTATATCACTACTGACAATAGATGATGTCACAGCTTATCTCCTCCCCCTCCCTGCACAATGACCTCTATATAGATAACACTGACCCATCATTACGTCACTACTGACAATAGATGATGTCACAGCTTATCTCCTCCCCCTCCCTGTACAATGTCCTCTATATAGATAACACTGACCCATCATTACATCACTACTGACAATAGATGATGTCACAGCTTATTTCCTCCCCCTCCCTGTACAATGACCTCTATATAGATAACACTGACCCATCATTACATCACTACTGACAATAGATGATGTCACAGCTTATCTCCTCCTCCTCCCTGTAAAATGACCTCTATATAGATAACACTGACCCATCATTACATCACTACTGACAATAGATGATGACACAGCTTATCTCCTCCCCCTCCCTGTACAATGACCTCTATATAGATAACACTGACCCATCATTATATCACTACTGACAATAGATGATGTCACAGCTTATCTCCTCCTCCTCCCTGTACAATAAACTCTATATACATAACACTGACCAATCATTATATCACTACTGACAATAGATAATGTCCCAGCTTATCTCCTCCCCCTCCCTGTACAATGTCCTCTATATAGATAACACTGACCCATCATTACATCACTACTGACAATAGATGATGTCACAGCTTATCTCCCCCCCTTGTACAATGACCTCTATATAGATAACACTGACCCATCATTACATCACTACTGACAATAGATGATGTCACAGCTTATCTCCTCCCCCTTCCTATACGATGACCTCTTTATAGATAACACTGACCAATCATTACATAACTACTGACAATAGATGATGTCACAGCTTATCCCCTCCCCCTTCTTGTACAATGTCCTCTATATAGATAACACTGACTCATCATTACATAACTACTAACAATAGATGATGTCACAGCTTATCTCCTCCCCCTCCCTATACAAATACCTCTATATAGATAACACTGACCAATCATTACATCACTACTGACAATAGATGATGTCACAGCTTATTTCCTCCCCCTCCCTATACAAATACCTCTATATAGATAACACTGACCAATCATTACATCACTACTGACAATAGATGATGTCACAGCTTATTTCCTCCCCCTCCCTGTACAATGACCTCTATATAAATAACACTGACCCATCATTACATCACTACTGTCAATAGATGATGTCACAGCTTATCTCCTCCCCCTCCCTGTACAATGACTTCTATATAGATAACACTGACCCATCATTACATCACTACTGACAATAGATGATGTCACAGCTTATCTCCTCCCCCTTCCTATACAATGACCTCTATATAGATAACACTGACCAATCATTACACCACTACTGACAATAGATGATGTCACAGCTTATCTCCTCCCCCTCCCTGTACAATGACCTCTATATAGATAACACTGACCCATCATTACATCACTACTGACAATAGATGATGTCACAGCTTATCTCCTCCCCCTCCATGTACAATGACCTCAATATAGATAACACTGACCCATCATTACACCACTACTGACAATAGATGATGTCACAGCTTATCCCCTCCCCTGTTAACACTGACCCACCATCACATCACTACTGACAATAGATGATGTCACAGCTTATCTCCTTCCCCTCCCTGTACAATGACCTCTATAAAGACAACACTGACCCATCATCACATCACTACTGACAATAGATGATGTCACAGCTTATCTCCTCCCCCTCCCTGTACAATGACCTCTATAAAGACAACACTGACCCATCATTACATAACTACTGAAAATAGATGATGTCACAGCTTATCTCCTCCACCTCCCTGTAGAAAGACCTCTATAAAGACAACACTGACCCATCATTACATCAATACTGACAATAGATGATGTCACAGCTTATCTCCTCCCCCTCCCTGTACAATAAACTCTATATACATAACACTGACCAATCATTATATCACTACTGACAATAGATGATGTCACAGCTTATCTCCTCCCTCTCCCTGCACAATGACCTCTATATAGATAACACTGACCCACCATTACATCACTATTGACAATAGATGATGTCACAGCTTATCTCCTCCCCCTCCCTGTAAAATGACCTCTATATAGATAACACTGACTCATCATTACATCACTACTAACAATAGATGATGTCACAGCTTATCTCCTCCCCCTCCCTATACAAAGACCTCTATAAAGATAATACTTACACATCATTACATCACTACTGACAATAGATGATGTCACAGCTTATCTCCTCCTCCTCCCTGTACAATAAACTCTATATACATAACACTGACCAATCATTATATCACTACTGACAATAGATGATGTCACAGCTTATCTCCTCCCCCTCCCTGCACAATGACCTCTATATAGATAACACTGACCCATCATTACGTCACTACTGACAATAGATGATGTCACAGCTTATCTCCTCCCCCTCCCTGTACAATGTCCTCTATATAGATAACACTGACCCATCATTACATCACTACTGACAATAGATGATGTCACAGCTTATTTCCTCCCCCTCCCTGTACAATGACCTCTATATAGATAACACTGACCCATCATTACATCACTACTGACAATAGATGATGTCACAGCTTATCTTCTCCTCCTCCCTGTAAAATGACCTCTATATAGATAACACTGACCCATCATTACATCACTACTGACAATAGATGATGACACAGCATATCTCCTCCCCCTCCCTGTACAATGACCTCTATATAGATAACACTGACCCATCATTACATCACTACTGACAATAGATGATGTCACAGCTTATCTCCTCCTCCTCCCTGTACAATAAACTCTATATACATAACACTGACCAATCATTATATCACTACTGACAATAGATGATGTCACAGCTTATCTCCTCCCCCTCCCTGCACAATGACATCTATATAGATAACACTGACCCATCATTACGTCACTACTAACAATAGATGATGTCACAGCTTATCTCCTCCCCCTCCCTGTACAATGTCCTCTATATAGATAACACTGACCCATCATTACATCACTACTGACAATAGATGATGTCACAGCTTATCTCCCCCCCTTGTACAATGACCTCTATATAGATAACACTGACCCATCATTACATCACTACTGACAATAGATGATGTCACAGCTTATCTCCTCCCCCTTCCTATACGATGACCTCTTTATAGATAACACTGACCAATCATTACATCACTACTGACAATAGATGATGTCACAGCTTATCCCCTCCCCCTTCTTGTACAATGTCCTCTATATAGATAACACTGACTCATCATTACATAACTACTAACAATAGATGATGTCACAGCTTATCTCCTCCCCCTCCCTATACAAATACCTCTATATAGATAACACTGACCAATCATTACATCACTACTGACAATAGATGATGTCACAGCTTATTTCCTCCCCCTCCCTATACAAATACCTCTATATAGATAACACTGACCAATCATTACATCACTACTGACAATAGATGATGTCACAGCTTATTTCCTCCCCCTCCCTGTACAATGACCTCTATATAAATAACACTGACCCATCATTACATCACTACTGTCAATAGATGATGTCACAGCTTATCTCCTCCCCCTCCCTGTACAATGACTTCTATATAGATAACACTGACCCATCATTACATCACTACTGACAATAGATGATGTCACAGCTTATCTCCTCCCCCTTCCTATACAATGACCTCTATATAGATAACACTGACCAATCATTACATCACTACTGACAATAGATGATGTCACAGCTTATCTCCTCCCCCTCCCTGTACAATGACCTCTATATAGATAACACTGACCCATCATTACATCACTACTGACAATAGATGATGTCACAGCTTATCCCCTCCCTCTTCTTGTACAATATCCTCTATATAGATAACACTGACTCATCATTACATCACTACTAACAATAGATGATGTTACAGCTTATCTCCTCCCCCTCCCTGTACAATGACCTCTATATAGATAACACTGACACATCATTACATCACTACTGACAATAGATGATGTCACAGCTTATCTCCTCCTCCCTGTACAATGACCTCTATATAGATAACACTGACCCATCATTACATCACTACTGACAATAGATGATGTCACAGCTTATCTCCTCCCCTCCCTGTACAATGTCCTCTATATAGATAACACTGGCCCATCATTACATCACTACTGACAATAGATGATGTCACAGCTTATCTCCTCCCCCTCCCTGTACAATGTCCTCTATATAGATAACACTGACCCATCATTACATCACTACTGACAATAGATGATGTCACAGCTTATCTCCTCCCCCCTCCCTGTAGAATGACCTCTATATAGATAACGCTGACCCATCATTACATCACTACTGACAATAGATGATGTCACAGCTTATCTCCTCCTCCTCCCTGTACAATGACCTCTACATAGATAACACTGACCCATCATTACATCACTACTGACAATAGATGATGTCACAGCTTATCCCCTCCCCCTCCCTGTACAATGTCCTCTATATAGATAACACTGACCCATCATTACATCACTACTTACAATAGATGATGTCACAGCTTATCTCCTCCCCCTCCATGTACAATAACCTCAATATAGATAACACTGACCCATCATTACACCACTACTGACAATAGATGATGTCACAGCTTATCCCCTCCCCTGTTAACACTGACCCACCATCACATCACTACTGACAATAGATGATGTCACAGCTTATCTCCTTCCCCTCCCTGTACAATGACCTCTATAAAGACAACACTGACCCATCATCACATCACTACTGACAATAGATGATGTCACAGCTTATCTCTTCCACCTCCCTGTAGAAAGACCTCTATAAAGACAACACTGACCCATCATTACATCAATACTGACAATAGATGATGTCACAGCTTATCTCCTCCCCCTCCCTGTACAATAAACTCTATATACATAACACTGACCAATCATTATATCACTACTGACAATAGATGATGTCACAGCTTATCTCCTCCCCCTCCCTGTAAAATGACCTCTATATAGATAACACTGACTCATCATTACATCACTACTAACAATAGATGATGTCACAGCTTATCTCCTCCCCCTCCCTGTACAATGTCCTCTATATAGATAACACTGATCCATCATTACATCACTACTGACAATAGATGATGTCACAGCTTATCTCCTCCTCCTCCCTGTACAATAAACTCTATATACATAACACTGACCAATCATTATATCACTACTGACAATAGATGATGTCACAGCTTATCTCCTCCCCCTCCCTGCACAATGACCTCTATATAGATAACACTGACCCATCATTACGTCACTACTGACAATAGATGATGTCACAGCTTATCTCCTCCCCCTCCCTGTACAATGTCCTCTATATAGATAACACTGACCCATCATTACATCACTACTGACAATAGATGATGTCACAGCTTATTTCCTCCCCCTCCCTGTACAATGACCTCTATATAGATAACACTGACCCATCATTACATCACTACTGACAATAGATGATGTCACAGCTTATCTCCTCCTCCTCCCTGTAAAATGACCTCTATATAGATAACACTGACCCATCATTACATCACTACTGACAATAGATGATGACACAGCTTATCTCCTCCCCCTCCCTGTACAATGACCTCTATATAGATAACACTGACCCATCATTATATCACTACTGACAATAGATGATGTCACAGCTTATCTCCTCCTCCTCCCTGTACAATAAACTCTATATACATAACACTGACCAATCATTATATCACTACTGACAATAGATAATGTCCCAGCTTATCTCCTCCCCCTCCCTGTACAATGTCCTCTATATAGATAACACTGACCCATCATTACATCACTACTGACAATAGATGATGTCACAGCTTATCTCCCCCCCTTGTACAATGACCTCTATATAGATAACACTGACCCATCATTACATCACTACTGACAATAGATGATGTCACAGCTTATCTCCTCCCCCTTCCTATACGATGACCTCTTTATAGATAACACTGACCAATCATTACATAACTACTGACAATAGATGATGTCACAGCTTATCCCCTCCCCCTTCTTGTACAATGTCCTCTATATAGATAACACTGACTCATCATTACATAACTACTAACAATAGATGATGTCACAGCTTATCTCCTCCCCCTCCCTATACAAATACCTCTATATAGATAACACTGACCAATCATTACATCACTACTGACAATAGATGATGTCACAGCTTATTTCCTCCCCCTCCCTATACAAATACCTCTATATAGATAACACTGACCAATCATTACATCACTACTGACAATAGATGATGTCACAGCTTATTTCCTCCCCCTCCCTGTACAATGACCTCTATATAAATAACACTGACCCATCATTACATCACTACTGTCAATAGATGATGTCACAGCTTATCTCCTCCCCCTCCCTGTACAATGACTTCTATATAGATAACACTGACCCATCATTACATCACTACTGACAATAGATGATGTCACAGCTTATCTCCTCCCCCTTCCTATACAATGACCTCTATATAGATAACACTGACCAATCATTACACCACTACTGACAATAGATGATGTCACAGCTTATCTCCTCCCCCTCCCTGTACAATGACCTCTATATAGATAACACTGACCCATCATTACATCACTACTGACAATAGATGATGTCACAGCTTATCTCCTCCCCCTCCATGTACAATGACCTCAATATAGATAACACTGACCCATCATTACACCACTACTGACAATAGATGATGTCACAGCTTATCCCCTCCCCTGTTAACACTGACCCACCATCACATCACTACTGACAATAGATGATGTCACAGCTTATCTCCTTCCCCTCCCTGTACAATGACCTCTATAAAGACAACACTGACCCATCATCACATCACTACTGACAATAGATGATGTCACAGCTTATCTCCTCCCCCTCCCTGTACAATGACCTCTATAAAGACAACACTGACCCATCATTACATAACTACTGAAAATAGATGATGTCACAGCTTATCTCCTCCACCTCCCTGTAGAAAGACCTCTATAAAGACAACACTGACCCATCATTACATCAATACTGACAATAGATGATGTCACCGCTTATCTCCTCCCCCTCCCTGTACAATAAACTCTATATACATAACACTGACCAATCATTATATCACTACTGACAATAGATGATGTCACAGCTTATCTCCTCCCTCTCCCTGCACAATGACCTCTATATAGATAACACTGACCCACCATTACATCACTATTGACAATAGATGATGTCACAGCTTATCTCCTCCCCCTCCCTGTAAAATGACCTCTATATAGATAACACTGACTCATCATTACATCACTACTAACAATAGATGATGTCACAGCTTATCTCCTCCCCCTCCCTATACAAAGACCTCTATAAAGATAATACTTACACATCATTACATCACTACTGACAATAGATGATGTCACAGCTTATCTCCTCCTCCTCCCTGTACAATAAACTCTATATACATAACACTGACCAATCATTATATCACTACTGACAATAGATGATGTCACAGCTTATCTCCTCCCCCTCCCTGCACAATGACCTCTATATAGATAACACTGACCCATCATTACGTCACTACTGACAATAGATGATGTCACAGCTTATCTCCTCCCCCTCCCTGTACAATGTCCTCTATATAGATAACACTGACCCATCATTACATCACTACTGACAATAGATGATGTCACAGCTTATTTCCTCCCCCTCCCTGTACAATGACCTCTATATAGATAACACTGACCCATCATTACATCACTACTGACAATAGATGATGTCACAGCTTATCTTCTCCTCCTCCCTGTAAAATGACCTCTATATAGATAACACTGACCCATCATTACATCACTACTGACAATAGATGATGACACAGCATATCTCCTCCCCCTCCCTGTACAATGACCTCTATATAGATAACACTGACCCATCATTACATCACTACTGACAATAGATGATGTCACAGCTTATCTCCTCCTCCTCCCTGTACAATAAACTCTATATACATAACACTGACCAATCATTATATCACTACTGACAATAGATGATGTCACAGCTTATCTCCTCCCCCTCCCTGCACAATGACATCTATATAGATAACACTGACCCATCATTACGTCACTACTAACAATAGATGATGTCACAGCTTATCTCCTCCCCCTCCCTGTACAATGTCCTCTATATAGATAACACTGACCCATCATTACATCACTACTGACAATAGATGATGTCACAGCTTATCTCCCCCCCTTGTACAATGACCTCTATATAGATAACACTGACCCATCATTACATCACTACTGACAATAGATGATGTCACAGCTTATCTCCTCCCCCTTCCTATACGATGACCTCTTTATAGATAACACTGACCAATCATTACATCACTACTGACAATAGATGATGTCACAGCTTATCCCCTCCCCCTTCTTGTACAATGTCCTCTATATAGATAACACTGACTCATCATTACATAACTACTAACAATAGATGATGTCACAGCTTATCTCCTCCCCCTCCCTATACAAATACCTCTATATAGATAACACTGACCAATCATTACATCACTACTGACAATAGATGATGTCACAGCTTATTTCCTCCCCCTCCCTATACAAATACCTCTATATAGATAACACTGACCAATCATTACATCACTACTGACAATAGATGATGTCACAGCTTATTTCCTCCCCCTCCCTGTACAATGACCTCTATATAAATAACACTGACCCATCATTACATCACTACTGTCAATAGATGATGTCACAGCTTATCTCCTCCCCCTCCCTGTACAATGACTTCTATATAGATAACACTGACCCATCATTACATCACTACTGACAATAGATGATGTCACAGCTTATCTCCTCCCCCTTCCTATACAATGACCTCTATATAGATAACACTGACCAATCATTACATCACTACTGACAATAGATGATGTCACAGCTTATCTCCTCCCCCTCCCTGTACAATGACCTCTATATAGATAACACTGACCCATCATTACATCACTACTGACAATAGATGATGTCACAGCTTATCCCCTCCCTCTTCTTGTACAATATCCTCTATATAGATAACACTGACTCATCATTACATCACTACTAACAATAGATGATGTTACAGCTTATCTCCTCCCCCTCCCTGTACAATGACCTCTATATAGATAACACTGACCCATCATTACATCACTAATGACAATAGATGATGTCACAGCTTATCTCCTCCCCCTCCCTGTACAATGACCTCTATATAGATAACACTGACCCATCATTACATCACTACTGACAATAGATGATGTCACAGCTTATCTCCCCCCCTTGTACAATGACCTCTATATAGATAACACTGACCCATCATTACATCACTACTGACAATAGATGATGTCACAGCTTATCTCCTCCCCCTTCCTATACGATGACCTCTTTATAGATAACACTGACCAATCATTACATAACTACTGACAATAGATGATGTCACAGCTTATCCCCTCCCCCTTCTTGTACAATGTCCTCTATATAGATAACACTGACTCATCATTACATAACTACTAACAATAGATGATGTCACAGCTTATCTCCTCCCCCTCCCTATACAAATACCTCTATATAGATAACACTGACCAATCATTACATCACTACTGACAATAGATGATGTCACAGCTTATTTCCTCCCCCTCCCTATACAAATACCTCTATATAGATAACACTGACCAATCATTACATCACTACTGACAATAGATGATGTCACAGCTTATTTCCTCCCCCTCCCTGTACAATGACCTCTATATAAATAACACTGACCCATCATTACATCACTACTGTCAATAGATGATGTCACAGCTTATCTCCTCCGCCTCCCTGTACAATGACTTCTATATAGATAACACTGACCCATCATTACATCACTACTGACAATAGATGATGTCACAGCTTATCTCCTCCCCCTTCCTATACAATGA
This sequence comes from Engystomops pustulosus, assembly GCF_040894005.1. Classification (NCBI taxonomy): domain Eukaryota; kingdom Metazoa; phylum Chordata; class Amphibia; order Anura; family Leptodactylidae; genus Engystomops; species Engystomops pustulosus. The sequence continues at coordinate 218,573,127 of NC_092414.1, forward strand.
CCTCTATATAGATAACACTGACCAATCATTACATCACTACTGACAATAGATGATGTCACAGCTTATCTCCTCCCCCTCCCTGTACAATGACCTCTATATAGATAACACTGACCCATCATTACATCACTACTGACAATAGATGATGTCACAGCTTATCCCCTCCCTCTTCTTGTACAATATCCTCTATATAGATAACACTGACTCATCATTACATCACTACTAACAATAGATGATGTCACAGCTTATCTCATCCCCCTCCCTGTACAATGACCTCTATATAGATAACACTGACCCATCATTACATCACTAATGACAATAGATGATGTCACAGCTTATCTCCTCCCCCTCCCTGTACAATGACCTCTATATAGATAACACTGACCCATCATTACATCACTACTGACAATAGATGATGTCACAGCTTATCTCCTCCACCTCCCTGTACAATAACCTCTATATAGATAACACTGACCCATCATTACATCACTACTGACAATAGATGATATCACAGCTTATCCCCTCCCCCTCCCTGTACAATGACCTCTATATAGATAACACTGACCCATCATTACATCACTACTGACAATAGATGATGTCACAGCTTATCTCCTCCTCCTCCCTCTACAATGACCTTTATATAGTGTGGGGATTTGGCCCAGTAGAGACCGTGGTAGCGGGGCCTGGGATGCAGTTCACGACAGTGACACCAAAGTACAGTCCAAAACAGGTCTCGTCTGTGTTTATTTTAGCAGGTACAAAATAAAACAGCCTTCACATTCAGGCATCAAAACAAAATAATATTCTACCCGTCAGGGTGCTAACTATACAGTGATTCTCTAACTCACCACTAACAAAAATCACTTGGCTGCTCCAGGCACAGAGGTCAGGGCTATGTGCTCTCCAGCCTCTTTCCAGAGAGAGACAACACTCTGAGCTCTGCTCAGCCACTTTATGCAGACTCATTAGGCTGCTCCCATCACCTGTATCCAAGGTGCTGGACAACACAACCTCAGCACTAAGGCCTTGCGTAATAGCAAAACCTAGGGGAAACATACCGCCCATCCACAGTTAACCCCTTCAGTGTCTCACATACCCTCCCTCTCTGTTTGACCCTGTGGGGGCGAACACTTTTGGCCATCAGACAGTGGGTACGAGACAGGGCATCGGCATTCCTATGCAGCTTTCCTGCTCGATGTTCCACCGTGAATTTGAAATTCTGCAGCATTAGGAACCACCTTGTGACCCTGGCGTTCCTCTCTTTGGCCTGACTCATCCAGGTGAGGGGAGAGTGATCGGTCACCAGTGTAAACTGTCGCCCTATCAAGTAGTATCTCAGGGATTCCAGAGCCCATTTTATTGCCAAGCCCTCCCTCTCAACTATGCTATAGTTCTTCTCAGGAGGTGTGAGCTTGCGGCTCAGGAATGTCACAGGATGTTCCTCACCCTCCACTACTTGGGACAGGACAGCCCCTAAGCCCACGTCAGAAGCGTCAGTCTGCACAATAAAGGTCTTGGTGAAGTTAGGGGTGATCAGTACTGGTCCCTCGCACAAAACCGTCTTAAGTCGCTGAAACGCCCCCTCAGCCTCTTCACTCCACTTTACCACCACCGCCCTGCTACCCTTGGTCAGGTCAGTCAGGGGTGCCGCTATGGTAGCAAAATCGGGGATAAATCGGCGATAATAGCCCACTATGCCTAGGAAAGCCCTCACTTGCTTCTTGCTCATAGGTCGTGGCCACTGCTGGATCGCCTCCACTTTATTTACTTGGGGTTTGATGACACCTCGCCCAATACGGTACCCCAGGTAACGGGCCTCTTCCAGACCCAGCGCACATTTTTGGGGGTTCGCTGTCAACCCTGCTGCCCTCAGGGAGTCTACCACTGCTTGCACCTTGGCCAGGTGACTCTCCCAATCGTTACTATAGACTATGATGTCATCCAGGTAGGCCGAGGCATATCTCCGGTGAGGTTTTAGCACGAGATCCATTAACCTCTGGAATGTGGCGGGAGCCCCATGTAGCCCAAAAGGGAGTACCACGTACTGAAAAAGCCCATCAGGGGTAACAAAAGCGGTCTTCTCTTTGGCCCTGTCAGTAAGGGGTACCTGCCAATACCCTTTTGTCAGGTCAAGGGTGGAGAAGAACCTAGCCTGTCCAAGTCGTTCTATCAACTCGTCAACCCTGGGCATGGGATAAGAATCAAACTTGGACACCTCGTTCAACTTCCTAAAGTCATTGCAGAACCGTAGGGAACCATCAGGTTTGGGAATCAACACAATAGGACTCGACCAGTCACTTTTAGACTCCTTGATAACCCCCAGGTCTAACATCTGCCTGACTTCTTCGGATATGGCAAGCCGGCGCGCTTCAGGGACCCGGTAGGGTTTTTGGTGTACCCGGATGTGGGGTTCGGTTATGATGTCATGCTTGATGACTGAAGTACGTCCCAGTAACTTAGAGAACACATCCACAATTCGGAGCACAAACTCCTTCGCTTCCTGAATCTGGGCCCTGGAGAGGGACTCCAAGATCCGTACTTCAGGCACCTTGGCATCGGGTACACCTACCTCCGGTGTCACCTTCTTGGGGACAGACGCTTTTTCTACTCCCACGGCCATCAGGGACTCGCTTTCCCTCCATGGCTTTAGGAGGTTCACGTGGTATATCTGTTCGGGTTTCCTTCTCCCCGGCTGAGATACCTTGTAGGTTACCTCCCCCACTCTCTCCATGACCTCATATGGTCCTTGCCATTTTGCCAAGAACTTGCTCTCAATGGCGGGCACCAGAACTAGCACTCTGTCGCCTGGGTTAAAGGTCCTGAGTCTGGCTGACCTATTGTAGACCCTAGACTGGGCCTCTTGTGCCCTTGTCATGTGCTCCTTTACAAGGGGCATTACCGCCGCAATGCGGTCCTGCATAAGGGAGACGTGTTCTATCACACTACGGTGGGGGGTCCTCTCCTGTTCCCAGGTCTCCTTGGCTACATCCAAAAGCCCACGTGGGGAACGGCCATATAACAGCTCAAAGGGTGAGAAACCCGTGGAGGACTGGGGAATTTCACGTATGGCAAACATCAAATAGGGCAACAAATAATCCCAGTCCTTCCCATCTTTGCTGACCACCCTCTTTAGCATTCCCTTCAAGGTCTTGTTAAACCTCTCGACCAGGCCATCTGTCTGAGGATGATACACAGAGGTGCGGAGCTGTCTAACCTGCAGTAACTTACACATCTCCTTCATTACCCTAGACATGAATGGGGTACCCTGGTCAGTCAAGATTTCCTTGGGGAGGCCTGTGCGTGAGAATACCTGGAACAGCTCCCTAGCAATATTTTTGGAGGAGGTGTTCCTTAATGGAATCGCCTCGGGATACCACGTAGCGTAGTCCAGGATAACCAGGATGTATTGGTGCCCCCTTGAGGATTTGACTATGGGGCCAACCAGATCCATTGCAATCCGTTCAAATGGCACCTCTATGATTGGTAGCGGGACCAAAGGACTCCTGAAGTGGGACACCGGGGCAGTAAGTTGACACTCAGGGCAGGAGCTACAATACCGGTTTACCTCCTCCCACACCCCGGGCCAGAAAAATCTCTGCAGGATCCTCTCTCGGGTCTTCTCAGCACCTAAGTGCCCTCCCAGCACATGTTTGTGTGCCAACTCTAGCACCAGCCTACGGTGAGATTGGGGTACTACAAGTTTCTCAACCTCCTCACCCCGTATCTGGTCGACCCTGTACAACAGTTCCCCAACAATCACCATTCGGGGGTATATTTTGTCAGCCCCTGGTATTTGGAGTACCCCATTTATCACCTTAACATTCTCCCGTGATTTAAACAAGGTAGGGTCCTGTAGCTGTGCAGCCCCAAAATTTTCACGGGAAACCTCAAGGTCCGGCATGTCGGCCACCTCCTCATGGCCCTCGACCTCACCAGCTAGGACCTCTAGGGGAGAGAATTCATCACATGGGGTCACCCCTACTGCTGGTGTGGGTACATTGGCCTCAAAGGGTTCAGGGGCCAAGGCCGGACACACGTGATGTCCATTATCTGCAACAGCACCTAAGGTGGGTCTTCGTCTCCAAAGGTCCCAAAACACCGGTAAGTCTCTGCCGATAATAGCCTCATGAAACAGGGTACCCACCACCCCCACTTCATGGGTGATAGTACCACAAGGTGTATGTAGGTTGATGACGGCAGTGGGATATTCGCGAGTGTCCCCATGTATACACAACACTCCCACTTTCCGCCCACTGTATAGTCCAGGTTCAACCAAAGTTCCCCGCACCAGGGTGACCAGACTCCCTGAGTCTAGCAAGGCTTCCACTGTGTGGCCCCCGATTGTGACCATACACACTTGGGGTTCTGCATCCGTGACCGACTCGGCTGTCAGAACCGGCCGGGCAAACAGTGACACTCGCCGGGTCTGGTTGCAGTCCATTGGCTCCACTGACAGTGGACAGTTGGCAGCAATATGGCCCATTTCATGGCATCGCCAGCACTGGATACGGCTATGACCTCTGTCACAAGCCTCACTGGGTTTCTGGGTATCCACGCCCCCCAATGAACCCCCTCCCAACCTGACCTGCCTCCCCTTTTCCGCAGTAGCAGTCTTGCCAGATGGTTTGGTGACCTTGTCACTAGCACTGCTTCGTATGGGAGAGATAAGTAAAAGATCCTCCGTAGCCCGATATCTCTCTACTAGGGACACGAGTTCCTTAGCATTTGTGGGACCGGCCTGTCCAACCCATCGCTGGAGCCGAGAGGGCAGAGAACGGGTGAACTTGTCAAGAACCACTCTCTCGACCATCTGTGCTGGGGTGCAGTCCTCTGGTTGTAGCCACTTCCGGACAAGATGGATCAGGTCATGCATTTGGGAGCGTGGGGGTAGTTTTTCTGAGTACGCCCATTGGTGGACCCGGCTGGAGCAAACTTGAACGGTGACCCCAAGACGAACCAGAATCTCCGCCTTTAGCTGGGGGTACTCACGGGCCTCCGTTTCACTCAGGTCGTAGTAAGTCTTCTGCGACTCGCCGGTCAGGAACGGTGCCAGGACATCTGCCCACTGCTCAGCCGGTAACTCCTCTCGCTCAGCTACTCGCTCGAACACAGTGAGATACGCCTCCACATCGTCGGTCGCCGTCATCTTTTGTAAAGCCTTCTGCACTGCAGCCCGTGCGGAATGCTGGACAACCGGGTACCCTTGCAAACCAGTATGGGACCCCTCAGTAGTCGTTGCTTGCGGTGCTGCCATAACGCCAGAAAACTTTTCCATCATCAGCTGGAACATGGCTCGGGACTCTTCCTGCTGTTGCTGGAGCATGGCTTGCTGCTGGCGGGACCTCTCCTCCTGCAGCTGGAAAATGGCTTGCTGCTGGCGGGACCTCTCCTCCTGCTGCTGGAGCATGGCTTGCTGCAGCTGCCGATTAGCCTGTGATTCTTCCTGCTGCTGGCGGGACCTCTCCTCCAGCTGCTGGAGCATGGCCTGCTGCTGCTGCCGATTAGCTCTGGCCTCCTCTTGCAGGTATTTAATAAAGTCCTCCATCTTGCCTTTATCCTGCAATTTGCCTGCTGCTTTCACCCAGGCCGTGCAATGTTGCAGGATGTAGCGAGCCTTTCAGGTGTGTGTCTTTTGAACTGCCCGCAATCCGAAGCACCATATGTGGGGATTTGGCCCAGTAGAGACCGTGGTAGCGGGGTGCTGGGATGTAGTTCACGACAGTGACACCAAAGTACAGTCCAAAACAGGTCTCGCCTGTGTTTATTTCAGCAGGTACAAAATAAAACAGCCTTCACATTCAGGCATCAAAACAAAATAATATCCTACCCGTCAGGGTGCTAACTATACAGTGATTCTCTAACTCACCACTAACAAAAATCACTTGGCTGCTCCAGGCACAGAGGTCAGGGCTGTGTGCTCTCCAGCCTCCTTCCAGAGAGAGACAACACTCTGAGCTCTGCTCAGCCACTTTATGCAGACTCATTAGGCTGCTCCCATCACCTGTGTCCAAGGTGCTGGACAACACAACCTCAGCACTAAGGCCTTGCGTAATAGCAAAACCTAGGGGAAACATACCGCCCATCCACAGTTAACCCCTTCAGTGTCTCACAATAGATAACACTGACCCATCATTACATCACTACTGACAATAGATGATGTCACAGCTTATCTCCTCTCCTCCCTGTACAATGACCTCTATATAGATAACACTGACCCATCATTACATTACTACTGACAATAGATGATGTCTCAGCTTATCTCCTCCCCTCCCTGTACAATGACCTCTATATAGATAACACTGACCCATCATTACATCACTACTGACAATAGATGATGTCACAGCTTATCTCCTCCCCCTCCCTGTACAATGACCTCTATATAGATATCACTGACCCATCATTACATCACTACTGACAATAGATGATGTCACAGCTTATCTCCTCCCCCTCCCTGTACAGTGACCTCTATATAGATAACACTGACCCATCATTACATCACTACTGACAATAGATGATGTCACAGCTTATCTCCTCCCCTCCCTGTACAGTGACCTCTATATAGATATCATTTACCCATCATTACATCACTACTGACAATAGATGATGTCACAGCTTATCTCCTCCCCTCCCTGTACAATCACCTCTATATAGATAACACTGACCCATCATTACATCACTACTGACAATAGATGATGTCACAGCTTATCTCCTCCTCCTCCCTGTACAATCACCTCTATATAGATAACACTGACCCATCATTACATCACTACTGACAATAGATGATGTCACAGCTTATCTCCTCCCCCTCCCTGTACAGTGACCTCTATATAGATATCATTTACCCATCATTACATCACTACTGACAATAGATGATGTCACAGCTTATCTCCTCCCCCTCCCTGTACAATGACCTCTATATAGATAACACTGACCCGTCATTACATCACTACTGACAATAGATGATGTCACAGCTTATCTCCTCCTCCTCCCTGTACAATGACCTCTATAAAGAGATCATTTACCCATCATTACATCACTACTGACAATAGATGATGTCACAGCTTATCTCCTCCCCCTCCCTGTACAATGACCTCTATATAGATATCATTTACCCATCATTACATCACTACTGACAATAGATGATGTCACAGCTTATCTCCTCCCCCTCCCTGTACAGTGACCTCTATATAGATAACACTGACCCATCATTACATCACTACTGACAATAGATGATGTCACAGCTTATCCCCTCCCCCTCCCTGTACAATGACCTCTATATAGATAACACTGACCCATCATTACATCACTACTGACAATAGATGATGTCACAGCTTATCTCCTCCCCTCCCTGTACAATGACCTCTATATAGATAACACTGACCCATCATTACATCACTACTGACAATAGATGATGTCACAGCTTATCTCCTCCCCCTCCCTGTACAATGACCTCTATATAGATAACACTGATCCATCATTACATCACTACTGACAATAGATGATGTCACAGCTTATCTCCTCCCCCTCCCTGTACAATGACCTCTATATAGATAACACTGCCCCATCATTACATCACTACTGACAATAGATTTTTTTTTTTATTCCTCAGGAAGAACATTATAATTTGCAGTGTTCCGGGGATGTTATGATATTACTACCTGGTTGTCTCGCAGATTGTCTCCTTGATAGTTTTATCCCCATATCATGTTCCACAGAAGTAAGAACTTTTTGCCAGAATAAGACTTCTTTTCCTTGGGAGAATAGTAAAAAAAATGGTAACTGTTGATTAAGGATGTGAGATGCTGCTAAAAATCAACTTTTATAAAAAAAATGAAATCAGATATCATAAAATAAGGAAAAATTTAAAGGGGTCATCCACTTTCAGCAAATATTTGATATGTTTTGTGTATGGAAAACTTCTACAATTTTCCATTATACTTTCTGTATCAATTCTAACAGATCTCTACCTGCGGTGCCGCTATAGTAACCCTCTAAGTTTACTTCCAATAGATACAATGGGGCTTATTTACTAACCGTCCAGCGAATCACACTTTTAATGGCTTTTAGAAATTTTCGGGTTTTGCTTCGCTGTGACAGCTATTTAGAAGGGGATTGTGTCGCATGCGATTGGATTTTGGCGCAATTGCGGCGACTTTCATGCAACAGAAATCGGGGGTATGGCCGTCGGATGATCCGACTGATTCGGACTGAACACGGGATTTAGCTTTCAAATTGTGTCACAAGACAATGCACTTACATGCACCAGGAAGAAGAAGGTGAACTCCTGGGACCTGAGCGGGGAAGCGACACATGCAGGATATCGGGCGCAGGATCTTAGTGACTCCCCGCACAGCGCATTATATACGGACAATGCACTTACATGCACCAGGAAGAAGAAGGTGAACTCCGGGGACCTGAGCGGGGAAGTGACACATGCAGGATATTGGACGCAGGATCTTAGTGACTCCTCGCACAGCACATTATACACGGACAATGCACTTACATGCACCAGGAAGAAGAAGGTGAACTCCTGGGACCTGAGCGGGGAAGCGACACATGCAGGATATCGGGCGCAGGATCTTAGTGACTCCCCGCACAGCGCATTATATACGGACAATGCACTTACATGCACCAGGAAGAAGAAGGTGAACTCCGGGGACCTGAGCGGGGAAGCGACACATGCAGGATATCGGGGGCAGGATCTTAGTGACTCCCCGCACAGCGCATTATACACGGACAATGCACTTACATGCACCAGGAAGAAGAAGGTGAACTCCAGGGACCTGAGCGGGGAAGCGACACATGCAGGATATCAGGCGCAGGATCTTACTGACTCCCCGCACAGCGCATTATACACGGACAATGCACTTACATGCACCAGGAAGAAGAAGGTGAACTCCGGGGACCTGAGTGGGGAAGTGACACATGCAGGATATCAGGCGCACGATCTTAGTGACTCCCCGCACAGCGCATTATACACGGACAATGCACTTACATGCACCAGGAAGAAGAAGGTGAACTCCGGGGACCTGAGCGGGGAAGCGACACATGCAGGATATCAGGCGCAGGATCTTACTGACTCCCCGCACAGCGCATTATACACGGACAATGCACTTACATGCACCAGGAAGAAGAAGGTGAACTCCGGGGACCTGAGTGGGGAAGTGACACATGCAGGATATCAGGCGCACGATCTTAGTGACTCCCCACACAGCGCATTATACACGGACAATGCACTTACATGCACCAGGAAGAAGAAGGTGAACTCCGGGGACCTGAGCGGGGAAGCGATACATGCAGGATATCGGGCGCAGGATCTTAGTGACTCCCTGCACAGCGCATTATACACGGACAATGCACTTACATGCACCAGGAAGAAGAAGGTGAACTCCGGGGACCTGAGCGGGGAAGCGACACATGCAGGATATCGGGCGCACGATCTTAGTGACTCCCTGCACAGCGCATTATACACGGACAATGCACTTACATGCACCAGGAAGAAGAAGGTGAACTCCAGGGACCTGAGCGGGGAAGCGACACATGCAGGATATCGGGTGAAGGATCTTAGTGACTCCCCGCACAGCACATTATACACGGACAATGCACTTACATGCACCAGGAAGAAGAAGGTGAACTCCGGGGACCTGAGCGGGGAAGCGACACATGCAGGATATCGGGCGCAGGATCTTAGTGACTCCCCGCACAGCACATTATACACGGACAGTGCACTTACATACACCAGGAAGAAGAAGGTGAACTCCGGGGACCTGAGCGGGGAAGCGACACATGCAGGATATCGGGCGCAGGATCTTAGTGACTCCCCGCACAGCGCATTATACACGGACAATGCACTTACATGCACCAGGAAGAAGAAGGAGAACTCCAGGGACCTGAGCGGGGAAGTGACACATGCAGGATATCGGGCGCACGATCTTAGTGACTCCCTGCACAGCGCATTATACACGGACAATGCACTTACATGCACCAGGAAGAAGATGGTGAACTCCGGGGACCTGAGCGGGGAAGTGACACATGCAGGATATCGAAAGCACGATCTTAGTGAATCGGGGCACAGTGCATTATACACGGACAATGCACTTACATGCACCAGGAAGAAGAAGGTGAACTCCAGGGACCTGAGCGGGGAAGCGACACATGCAGGATATCAGGCGCAGGATCTTACTGACTCCCCGCACAGCGCATTATACACGGACAATGCACTTACATGCACCAGGAAGAAGAAGGTGAACTCCGGGGACCTGAGTGGGGAAGTGACACATGCAGGATATCAGGCGCACGATCTTAGTGACTCCCCGCACAGCGCATTATACACGGACAATGCACTTACATGCACCAGGAAGAAGAAGGAGAACTCCAGGGACCTGAGCGGGGAAGTGACACATGCAGGATATCGGGCGCACGATCTTAGTGACTCCCTGCACAGCGCATTATACACGGACAATGCACTTACATGCACCAGGAAGAAGATGGTGAACTCCGGGGACCTGAGCGGGGAAGTGACACATGCAGGATATCGAAAGCACGATCTTAGTGAATCGGGGCACAGTGCATTATACACGGACAATGCACTTACATGCACCAGGAAGAAGAAGGTGAACTCCAGGGACCTGAGCGGGGAAGCGACACATGCAGGATATCAGGCGCAGGATCTTACTGACTCCCCGCACAGCGCATTATACACGGACAATGCACTTACATGCACCAGGAAGAAGAAGGTGAACTCCGGGGACCTGAGTGGGGAAGTGACACATGCAGGATATCAGGCGCACGATCTTAGTGACTCCCCGCACAGCGCATTATACACGGACAATGCACTTACATGCACCAGGAAGAAGAAGGTGAACTCCGGGGACCTGAGCGGGGAAGCGACACATGCAGGATATCAGGCGCAGGATCTTACTGACTCCCCGCACAGCGCATTATACACGGACAATGCACTTACATGCACCAGGAAGAAGAAGGTGAACTCCGGGGACCTGAGTGGGGAAGTGACACATGCAGGATATCAGGCGCACGATCTTAGTGACTCCCCACACAGCGCATTATACACGGACAATGCACTTACATGCACCAGGAAGAAGAAGGTGAACTCCGGGGACCTGAGCGGGGAAGCGATACATGCAGGATATCGGGCGCAGGATCTTAGTGACTCCCTGCACAGCGCATTATACACGGACAATGCACTTACATGCACCAGGAAGAAGAAGGTGAACTCCGGGGACCTGAGCGGGGAAGCGACACATGCAGGATATCGGGCGCACGATCTTAGTGACTCCCTGCACAGCGCATTATACACGGACAATGCACTTACATGCACCAGGAAGAAGAAGGTGAACTCCAGGGACCTGAGCGGGGAAGCGACACATGCAGGATATCGGGTGAAGGATCTTAGTGACTCCCCGCACAGCACATTATACACGGACAATGCACTTACATGCACCAGGAAGAAGAAGGTGAACTCCGGGGACCTGAGCGGGGAAGCGACACATGCAGGATATCGGGCGCAGGATCTTAGTGACTCCCCGCACAGCACATTATACACGGACAGTGCACTTACATACACCAGGAAGAAGAAGGTGAACTCCGGGGACCTGAGCGGGGAAGCGACACATGCAGGATATCGGGCGCAGGATCTTAGTGACTCCCCGCACAGCGCATTATACACGGACAATGCACTTACATGCACCAGGAAGAAGAAGGAGAACTCCAGGGACCTGAGCGGGGAAGTGACACATGCAGGATATCGGGCGCACGATCTTAGTGACTCCCTGCACAGCGCATTATACACGGACAATGCACTTACATGCACCAGGAAGAAGATGGTGAACTCCGGGGACCTGAGCGGGGAAGTGACACATGCAGGATATCGAAAGCACGATCTTAGTGAATCGGGGCACAGTGCATTATACACGGACAGCGGGGATTGCGCAGGACCGGGTAAGTAAATGTGCCCCAATCAGTCCATGGTCATGTCACACAGGTGCATGAGCCATTATTATCACAGAGAGTAATCAGAGCTGTGTCATAATAACGGCTCCTGCCCGTCCATCACAAGACCATGGGCTTCCTATAGAATGCATAAAGATAAAAAAATATATATCAATTTTCTTTTCTGACCGGAGCTCCAAATGTTCTTTATAGTTCTACAGGCAGTCCCCGGGTTACGTACAAGATAGGGACTGGAGGTTTGTACTTAAGTTGAATTTGTATGTAAGTCGGAACTGGTATATTTTTTAGATGTACAGTAACTCCTGACAATTTTTTTTTGTTTTGTATGGCATAGGATACTGTGAAGAACCCTGTCAAGTTGGTTTTGATGCCCTTGTTCAGATTTTATTTTACTTTCTGTCACTAACAATAGGATTTTTCAAATTTTGATAACCTTTGACAACTTTCTCTTACCCTAGGGCAGTGGTGGCGAACCTATGGCACTGGTGCCAGAGGCGGCACTCGGAGGCACTCGGAGGCACCCGGGCCATCACCACAGCACACCCGACAGGACTCAAAGAATTTTCCTGCAGTTCCAAGCAACTTAAAAGATGCGGCTTTCAGACATATTTTGATACTTCGCTACTTGGGACTGTAGGAAGAGGGAGAATGAGTAGACAGGGCCGAATTATCTTTGGAGGACCTCCTGCCGGCCCCACGATTCTCTGTGTACAGAGGGACACTGGAGAGAAGCTAAAATGTTCCATCTTTCTACTGTGTTGCTGTCCTCAGGAGGTAAATATGAAGTTGTTGAACAGGGAGCAATAAGTTACTGCTTTAATTTTTGGTTGGCACTTTGCAATAAATAAGGGGGGTTTTGGGTTCAGTTTGGGCACTCAGCTGCTAAAAGGTCCGCCATCACTGCCCTAGGGGTATGGTGACTTTTTGTTGTGTCAGAAAGTGAGATGAAACCTCAGTGGCTATAAGCTTGCAAAATACAAAACAAAACCAAGAAAAATTTGCACGGTAGAAATTAAATGCAACTTGGACAAGTTTGTCTTAACAATGTTTTTTTTATTTTTTTTAACACTGGGTATGCAAACGCTTAAACATTTTCAAATTCATATGAACCATAAAGTACAACCTTAACCCCTTAACGCTCTGCGGCGTAGCTCTACGGCGCAGAGGTATAAGGGATGTATGAAGAGGGCTCACGGGCTGAGTCCTCTTCATACAGAGGTGGGGGTTTTTGCATTTTGCACAAAACCCCCACTGCTAATAACCGCGGTCGGTGCTTGGTTACCATGGTAGCCTCGGGTCTTCTTTTGACACGAGGCTACATGGTTTATGCAGGTTCGTTACAATGAGCCAGTGGCTCATTGTAATGTATGACCTGCAAAAATGCCATATATTGCAATAGTGTAGTATTGCAGTATATGGTAGGAGCGATCTGACCATCTAGGGTTAATGTACCCTAGATTGTCTAAAAGATAGTGAAAAAAAAAAGAAAAAAAAAAGTTTAAAAAATAAAAAAAAATTAATAAAATATTAAAAGTTCAAATCACCCCCCTTTCCCTAGAACGGATATAAAACATAACAAACAGTAAAAATCACAGACATATTAGGTATCACCGCGTCCCAAAATGCCCGATCTATCAAAATATAAAAACGGTTACGGGCGGCGGTGACCTCCGAGGCGGGAAATGGCGCCCAAATGTCCGAAATGCGACTTTTACACCTTTTTACATAACATAAAAAATGAAATAAAAAATGATCAAAATGTCGCACAGACCTCAAAATGGTAGCAATGAAAACGTCGCCTCATTTCACAAAAAATGACCCCTCACACATCTCCGTGCGCCAAAGTATGAAAAAGTTATTAGCGTCAGAAGATGGCAAAAAAATGTTTTTCTTTTTTGTACACATTCGTTTAATTTTTGAAAATGTATTAAAACACAATAAAACCTGTATAAATTTGGTATCACCGCGATCGCACCGAACCAAAGAATAAAGTAGGCGTGTTATTTGGAGCGAAGAGTGAAAGTCGTAAAAACTGAGACCACAAGAACGTGACGCACGTGCGGTTTTTTTTCAATTTTTCCACATTTGGAATTTTTTTTCAGCTTCGCAGTACACGGCATGTTAAAATAAATAACATTACGGGAAAGTAAAATTTGTTACGCACAAAATAAGCCATCACACAGGTCTGTACACGTAAAAATGAAAAAGTTATGGATTTTGGAAGTTGGAGAGCGAGAAATTAGCCGAAAAACCCTCCGTCCTTAAGGGGTTAAACAACCATGGTAGAAGATGTTGGACTTGGAGAGGATGGGATTGGTATCTGGGAGTCAGAGTCCGATTCTGCTGCTGGAGTCGGTTTCTTGAGGTAGGCATCAAGGGAAGTTTGCACTGAGCTTTTCTTTTTCTCATCATAAATAGCCTTGTAACATCTTAGGCCTTCGGTAACTGTAGGGTAAACTTTATTCAACCTCTCTGTATCAGGATCTTGTCCCTCTAACTTTGCCATGCCTGCTTCAATGAGACTAAAAGCATTGGCTAGTTCTTTTTTAGAAAACTTTTTGGGGTTTGGAGTTTCCATTTCCTGGTTTTCCTCAGTAAATGCCAAGCTCTGTTGCTCTAGTTCCATAAGATCTTCGTTTGATTGTTCTTTGCCATGGGAGTCAAGTAACTCTACAACATCATTTTCACTGATGTTCAACTGGAGATTATTTCCAATAGCAACCACAGCTTTCATAGTTTCAGCGATTTCATCATCTGTGAAACCCAGAAATTCCTGTGTGAATTGGGGGCACAACTTGTTCCAAACTTCTCTCATATTTGTCTCTTTCACTTCATCCCAAGAATCCGCAATATTTTTAATGGCATCTGAAATGTTATAATTCTTCCAGAACTCCTTTAAGGTTATCTCGTTGTTTTGGGTAACCCTGACAGCTTGAGAGAATGTCCTTCTCAAATAGTAGGCCTTAAAGGAGGCTATGACTCCTTGGTCCATTGGTTGAATTATTGATGTGGTGTTGGGGGGTAGAAATACCACCTTTACATTTGGGTGCATGTCATCTAAAGTATTTGGATGTCCAGGGGCATTGTCAAGGAGAAGGAGAATCTTGAATGGAATGTTTTTACCCAAGCAATAGTGTTTAACAGCAGGAACAAAATGGTTCAAAAAACAATCTTCAAAAATTGCTGCTGTAACCCAGGCCTTTGAATTTGCTCTCCAAATAACAGGAAGAGATGCTTTAGTGACATTACGCAGCGGGCTGGGATTTAGGGAGTGATACACTAGCAAAGGCTTGAGCTTTAAATGAAACCTACCACTTGAAGTGGCAGGTTTCAGATGGAAATACCGGGCACCAGCTCAGGGTGAGCTCAGGGTGCGCTGGTGCCGGAGCTTATTTTTGTTAGTGTTTTAAACCGCGGTATCGCGGTTTAAAACACTTTTTAAACTTTATAGCCGGCGCAGGGAGGTACGCGCTCGGCGCTTACCATGCACGCGACCGTGCGCGCAGCTACATAGGAAGTGAAGGAGAGCCGCGCGCATGGTAAGCGCCGAGCGCGTACCTCCCTGCGCCGGCTATAAAGTTTCAAAAGTGTTTTAAACCGCGACACCGGCAAAAATAGGCTCCGGCACCAGGTTTCCCTGAGCTGGTGCTCGGTATTTCCATCTGAAACCTGCCACTTCAAGTGGTAGGTTTCCTTTAAATCCCCAGATGCATTACCCCCAAGTAGTAAAGTCAGCCTGTCCTTTGATGCCTTATGTCCTGGAGAACTTTTTTCCTCTTTAGAAATGTAGGTTCTGTCGGGCATTTTTTTCCAAAACAATCCAGTTTCCTCTACATTAAAAACTTGGTCTGGCAAATAACCTCCTTCATCAATAATATCTTCCAATATCTTGGGAAAATCACTTGGAGCACTTATATTGGCACTTGCTGCTTCACCTTGAACTTTAATATTATGCAAATGAGCTCTTCCTTTAAAGCGATTGAACCAGTCCTTACTTGCAACAAAATCTTCACTGCAATCTTCACCTTCCGTACGAGTCGCTTTTAAATCATTGTACAGGCTTCGTGCTTTTTCTTGCACTAAGGAAAGACTAATAGGCATATTACGCTGATTTTGGTCTTCTATCCAAATTATCAACAGCCGTTCCATTTCTATAATTATGCCACTTCGTTGCTTGGTAATAATCGTAGCATTCATTGGAGAATGGCCTTTCACATGCTCCATTATTCTGACTTTATCTTTTAAAATAGTTCCAATTGTAGACCGGCTGTAACCAAGCTCTCTGCCAATGGATGATGGAGTTTCACCTCTCTCTGATCTCTTTATTATTTCTACTTTATTTTCCATTGTGATGGCTTTTCTTTTTTTCCATGTATCACCATCATTTCCATCAGATTTTTGTTTAGGAGGCATTGTTGCAGGGTAAAACATATGCAGTACTGTACTGTAACCCTTAATGTGGAAGAAGCTGTCACCTCCAGGCTCCCTGGAGTGATTATTCTGTAACCACTTAGCAGAGCTTTATTCTACCCAGGAAGAAAAACTAGCCCCTGAGGTAGTATTCAATGAAGTACTGTATGCCTGGGCACTGTAGAAGGACTGTAGAATACTGTGCTGTAAGTCTGGGCGCTCTAAGAAGAGATGGCAGGCTACTTGATGCACAGACTAGTCAAGAATGATGCAGCTGTAACTGTTATTCAAAACCAAGGACAAGTGATTTTGAGATCTCACGAGATCTCACTAGTATATGTGTCCTTAATTACCTGTCATCATGAACAGCAGGGGCTAAAATAGTCACCAAATAAATGTCCTCTGCAAGTGTGCATATGAAGAAGTACAATCTGCTGGTATTGGAGGTTGTGAGTAAAAGGAGGGGTTAAATCGTGAGTTCACATCCATAACCACACCTCTGATACCAGCGGATTGTACTTCTTCATGCACTTCTGTACAGTATAGCTGTAGCTGCCCAAATATGTAAATTGCTGCATTTAGTACAGCCCACGGATGGCTGGTAACTAAGGAAGCATTAGCTGGTGCGATCTCACGCTTCCTTAGTTACCTGCAATCTCTGGCTTGCGGTTCTTTTAGTGCACTGGCTGGTAACTAAGGAAGTGTGAGATCGCACCAGCGAACGCTTCCTTAGTGACCTGTACCCCGCGATACTGCCGGCAATTACTTACTGCATACAGCGGATCCCCGTCACCTCCATTGTGCTCCCCGTCACCTCCATGGCGGCGCCAGTCTTTTGCTCCGCCCAAGGAACCCCGTCATCACCCGCCCGCCCAATGAGGACGCGCAGCACGTCAAGCAGCGCTACGAAACCAGGAGGTGGACCCGCCCGCCCAATGAGGACGCGCAGCATGTCAAGCAGCGCTAAGAAACCAGGAAGTGGACTGCGCCGTAAGTCGGGGACTGCCTGTACTTCCTTTTACGAATTTTCAAGATAATTGTCTTCACTTATCCTTCATCTCGCTCACTGGCACAAATCCGCAGATCCTCCAGATGAGAATAGCGCACCGTTCAGACCAACACGAATGCGGTTTGGTTCCTCCTATTGATTCCACCGTTCAACACAGCGGACCACTGGGAGAAACACGCACACAAATCGTGTAGAACGTCTTGCAAATGGTAATTTAATAAAAGTAAAATCTACTCACAAATATTGGTTAAAAATGCGCGTATAGTATAGAAAGGACACCACCCTGGGTTTCGCCAGACACGGCTTCTTCCGGGGCTGTTGTCTGACTACCATCCCTTCCTATGTGAAATAATTAACTACTCTAAGCGGTAGAGCAACTCCATAAGTGAAGTTGGATCTCCCACTGAAGGTAGGTGTGCCTGATCTCAGAACGCCGGTAGGTGGGTATGAAATGCTCGTAGAGATTGGGCCACAAAGAGTTTTTTGTGAATGGGAATATCGGAGGATACGTGTAGTTGCATCCACCCATTAATGTGGAGATCGGAGAAATAAATAAATCCATATGGCTTATTACAGAAACAAAACGTGCAAATAATGTTCAATTACCGTATATACTCGAGTATAAGCCGAACCGAGTATAAGCTGAGGCCCCTAATTTTACCACCAAAAGCTGTGAAAACCTATGCATTGGTCACAGCCTCCCCAGTATACAGCCTTCCAGCCCCCAGTAGTATACAGCCAGCCAGCCTCCTTAGTATACAGCCAGCCAGCCTCCTTAGTATACAGCCAGCCAGACCCTTTAGGTATACAGCCAGCCAGCCCCTTTAGGTATACAGCCTGCCAGCCCCTTTAAGTATACAGCCAGCCAGCCCCCAGTAGTATACAGCCAGCCAGTCCCCTGTAGTATACTGCCAGCCAGCCTCCTCAGTATACAGCCAGCCAGCCCCCAGTAGTATACAGCCAGCCAGTCCCCTGTAGTATACTGCCAGCCAGCCTCCTCAGTATACAGCCAGCCAGCCCCCAGTAGTATACAGCCAGCCAGCCCCCAGTAGTATACAGCCAGCCAGTCCCCTGTAGTATACTGCCAACCAGCCTCCTCAGTATACAGCCAGCCAGCCCCTTTAGGTATACAGCCTGCCAGCCCCTTTAAGTATACAGCCTGCCAGCCCCTTTAAGTATACAGTCCCTTTAGGTATACAGCCTGCCAGCCCCCTTAAGTATACAGCCTGCCAGCTCCTTTAAGTATACAGCCTGCCAGCCCCCTTAAGTATACAGCCAGCCCCTTTAAGTATACAGCCTGCCAGCCCCCCTAAGTATACAGCCTGCAAGCCTCCTGAAGTATACAGCCGGCCAGCCCCCTTAAGTATACATCCGAGCCAGCCCCCTTAAGTATAGAGCCAGCCTTTAGTATACTGCCAGCCCCGTTCAATATACAGCCTGCCCCATTTACCAAGCACATTTAAAAAAAAGAAAAAATTCCATACTCACCTAAGGGCAGTTCCGATGATCTTTGCCGCTCCCCGATGCTCCATTCCACATGGCTGGTCTTCAGTCTTCTCTCTTCTCTGTGTTGTATCAGCTGGCAGATACGCGTCATATTGTGTGCATGGACGCGTATCTGCCAGCTGTTCGGGCCTCCGGAGGGTGAGTATGGAAGTTTTTTTTTTTAATTGACTTGTGTATAAGCTCTGGAGTTCACGAACCTATACTGGATGAAGGTAAGTGCAAGCTCCGGCGACACAATTTTTAAAAAAAATGCGGCGGTTTTTCCGAATTCGTCGGGTTATCGTTTGGCCACGCCCCCGTGCATGCGTGCATGCCAGCGCCGATGCGCCACAATCCGATCGCGTGCGCCAAAATCCCGGGGCAATTCAGGGAAAATCAGCGCAAATCGGAAATATTCGGGTAACACGTCGGGAAAACGCGAATGGGGCCCTTAGTAAATGACCCCCATTGTATGTTAATTATTTCATAATAATTAATAAGTGAAGACAATTATCTTGAATATTTGGAAAAGGAAGTAGAACTATAAAGAACATTTGGAGCTCCGGTCAGATAAGAAAATTGATACATATGTTATTTATCTTTATGTGTTTTTAAGATTGGGAGTTCTGGATCGGTCCTGGGCCGTTGTTTAGATCTATGAGACTTTAAAGTGAAGAGTGCAGCACGATACTGAAAGAACGCTTCCTATAGAATGACAGCAAGCAGAGATCTAGACAACCGTGAGGAATGGATACAGAAAGTATATTGGCAAATTGCATAAATTGTATTGTTATACAAACTATATGAATTATGTTCTGGAAGTGGACGACCCCTTTAAAGAAAAATGAACTGCATTAGTTTATGGTTCAGACATTTTTTGTAACTTTTTAGGGACTACTTTGTGCTTTGGTCCTCTGTACATATAACCCCCATAATAATCAGCTACGCGGATTGGTAGATTCCTCGAGGTTGTACGATTTTACCTTTAAGATATAATAAATGTCGCCTCGTCTCTCGGATCTCTCAGCTTTGGGATTGTTCTCCTCTTAGTCCATGTAATGTATCCAGAATATGTGAAAGAGAATCCATAGAAGATTATTCGGATGGGAGGATAGAGGGAGCCCTTGCCCCCGGTCTAGGTCTATACTGTGCTCTGTATGAGCTGCTGGTTTTGTTTCCTCTTCTTTGCTTTACTAGAAGAAACTTCCTCTTCCGGTGAAAGAAAGTCTTTTCCCATTTTAACAACTCATCCAAGTGTTGCTGAGCTTTGTGTCTATTCTTAAAGGAGCAGTTATACTTAAAAATCAACAGCTCTAAAAGCCTAATTTTCTATTTTTAAAGGAAACCTACCATGTGATTTGATGCATTATGAAGCAAACATACCTTAGAATACTGCAGCAACACTGATGCAGGATCATATCTTGTGCAACACCCCTGCCAATACAGTGGTAAGGGGGTAGTTACGAACAGTGCCCTCTCCAGGTTAAAAGCTGTCAGAGGGAGTCGCGAAGCCTCCAGTAAGGGTCCAGACCTGGACATCAGGTGTTAACAGCCTGGACCCAGCAAGGGTTAAAGTTATGTGAATTATTATCCAATTGTATTCCTTTATGTGAACTGGAGTGTGATTGGAGAGTGAGCCACCACATGACCAGGGTGTAACAAAACCCCGGGACAGGAAGGGGCAAGTCCTCTTTGGCCTGAGCCTTCTGAGTGACCAGAGACAGTGTCTGTGCACCTCTAGCACAGACACACAGCTAATCCCAGGACAAGCTGCAGCATCCACATTTGGACCTAGCTTCATCCCAGCCTGTATCTACTATGACTACGACTACTACAGGCTGGCGAACCTCAGGACACTCTCCATGACCACTCCAGTAATCCGGAAACTCTCCAGTAATCCGGCATCTGTATGAAGATTGTTTTGGCTCGTTGTCTGCAGTTTGTCCAATAAAGAACCTCTGAGTTACTTTTGAACAACCTTGCCTCCGTCTGTTCCCTGGATACGGCTGTCACCACCACGAGCTGCCCATCCATTACCCAGGGACCTATCTTACAGACACTAAGGGGTTGCCCAGGGAGAATGAGTACATCAGCCTCTCCCTCTATATTTTCTTGCACACACCACCTGCTGGAGACCTGCCAGGCCTCCGGTCCCCATACCAAGCACCATGACCACAGCGCACCTAGGCCACAATAGCCATCCACTCCGGTATCCTGGGCCCCGGCTGCCTCCAGGCCCCAAGAAAAGGCCCCGGTGGGGGATGTTGCACTTGGCTAAACTCTGAGCTGAGTGGTTTTGCTGAAAAAAACAATTATAGCATTCAGGACCTTGGGAAAGCTGGATCAGCATGTCTGCCAAAAGAAACACATTACACACGGGAGCTTAGAATTACAAATGGATGGTAAGTAAAGCATGACTAAGCATGACTAATCAACCTGAGCTGGATGACTCATACACAGCAGCTGGGGGATGGTGCAGCAATTGATTATTCTGTCTGGCAGGGAGAACAGTGATCGCATAATCATCCCCTGCAGAGAGAAACTCTCCTGCTATGAGAAGTGGGAAAGCAAGTGCTGGAGCAGCCATAGAAGGGACAGAGCTTCATTATCATAATGTTATAACTGTTTTATCAGCAAAAGGGATTAACCAAGATCTGATCCTGCATCAGTGTAGCTACAGCACTCTCAAGGTATGTTTGCTTCATAATGCATCAAATCACATGGTAGGTTTCCTTTAAATGAATAGGAGCTAATGTGCAGTAACACAACTTATTATAAAGAGATTTTTAAATAGATATTTCATCCCTAAATCATTTTCAGTATGTTTTACATATAAGGGCTGAGTCCATCTAGTGGTGGATTGCAGGTAGTTCACCAACTTCCAGAAGAAGAGAGAAGAAACCAGGTGATAACTTTTTGAGGGTAACTGAGTCTATTTGATGGCGGAGCTTTCCAGAATACTGGTTCTCTTGGTTTAGACACAATGTTATGCATGAAACAGAAAACAGAATAGGCAGAGATAATCAAAGGATGTTTAAAGAAAACCTTTAAAAAAACGGATTGATAAATACAGAGACATCTTATTTACGACAGGACAGCAATAAACAGACTAAAAAACCTGTGATTAAAATTAATGAATGCAGAGACTCAACACCTTACAAAGTGGCCTAAATTTACATGTGAGCTTCACGACCCCTGACCACTGACCCACCGGCCACACACAGATAAGAGTCGGAGCTCTCTTGTCTCACCTCACAGGTTTTTAGTCTGTTTATTGCCATCGTGTGGTAAATAAGATGTCTCTGTATATATCATCCTGTTGTGTTAAAGATTTTAATAATATCCTTTGATGATTACTGTTGAGTGTATTACATGCATAACATGTTGTCTGGCGAAGAGAACTAGAATTCTCGAAAGCTCAGCCATCAAATATACTCAGCCTCAAAAAAGGTGTTGCTTGATATGGGCGGCACGGTGGCTGAGTGAGTAGCACTTCTGCCTTGCAGCGCTGGGGTCCTGGGTTCAAGTCCCACCCAGGTCAACATCTGCATATAGTTTGTTTGTTCTCTCCGGGTTTGCCTGGTTTTCCTCCAGGTCCTCCGGTTTCCTCCAATACATACTGGTAGGTTGATTAGATTGTGAGCCCCATTGGGGACAGGGACTGATTTGGCAAACTCTGTGTGTGCTATATAAATAAAGGATTATTATTATTATTCCTTCTTCTTCTGTTCTCTATGGTACGAATCTCCACTACTAGTAACTATCAATCAGGCAGCGCGATTAGGCCCTCACTGCCCCCCTCTTGTGTTCAGAATATGACATTACAACACTCCACTATACAATCTAGAAGACTCAAAGATGCACTAAATGGATACATTTGTATTATAATAAGAAAACATCATCTAATTATTATATATTCATTTTATGTTTTATGAAATAATGTTGTTTGTTTTTTATGCTTTTATGCAATTTATTACCTTTCCTATCAGGCAATGTGATTAGATACATGTGATTAGATACATGTGATTAGATACATGTGATTAGATACATGTGACAGAGATGACCTCAGGGATCATTCCATGTTCAACCCGTTCTTTCGCACAAAATTGGGCATAAATATCTGATGTTTGTACATTAGTATGACTGAAGACGAGCCCAGACCGGGGCTAAAAATGCATTTTTATTTTATTCTTTTTTAACCCTTCCCACCGAGGCATTTTTTTTCCTTTCCATTTTTCAATCCCCATCATCAAAAATCTATAACTTTTTTATTTTTCCATGTACAGAGCTGTGTTTGGGCTTGTTTTCTGTGTAACAAATTGCACTTCATAGTGACAGTATTTAATATCCCATGACATGTACTGGGAAGCGGGAAAAAAAATTCTGATTGCAGTGAAATTGGTGAAAAAACGCATTTGCGACATTTTCTTGTGGGCTTGGATTTTTAAGGCTCTCACTGT
Organism: Engystomops pustulosus; assembly: GCF_040894005.1. Lineage (NCBI taxonomy): Eukaryota > Metazoa > Chordata > Amphibia > Anura > Leptodactylidae > Engystomops > Engystomops pustulosus. The sequence goes on from NC_092414.1 coordinate 218,596,458, forward strand.
GTGCCCCAAATGACAGATCTACTTTATCCTTTGGTTCGGTGCGATTACCAGGAAAACAAATTTGTATAAAGGTTTTATGACGTTTTCATACATTTACAAAAATTAAAACCTTCTGTACAATTTTTTTTTTATTTTGATAATTTATTTTAAACTTTTTTTATTTTTACTATTACTCAGACTCCCTAGGTTACTTTAACCCTAGGCTGCCATTGATTGATCCTACCATATGCTGCCATACTACAGCATGGCAGTATATGGGGATTTTCCTCCTCATTCATTACAATGGGGCAGATTTACTTACCCGGTCCATTCGCGATCCAGCGGCGCGTTCTCTGCGGTGGATTCGGGTCCGGACGGGATTTACTAAGGTAGTTCCTCCGATGTCCACCAGGTGGCGCTGCTGCGCTGAAGAGCATCGGAACGCACTCAAGTACATCGGCCTATTCCTAGTGAAGGTAAGTGCAAGCTCCGCGACACTTTTCTTTTTTTAAATGCGGCGGTTTTTCCGAATCCGTCGGGTTTTCGTTCGGCCACGCCCCCCGATTTCTGTTGCATGCATGCCAGAGCCGATGCGCCAAAATCTGATTGCGTGCGCCAAAATTCCGGGGCAATTCAGGGGAAATTGGCGCAAATTGGAAATATTCGGGTAACTCGTCGGGAAAACGTGAATCGGGCCCTTAGTAAATGACCTCCAATGTGCTGATCGCACATTGTATTGGATAGGTTAAATCCAGACAATCCTGGGTCTTTGGAAGACCCAAGGCTGTCATGGCAACCAATCGCCTCTCCCCGATGACGTTGTGGGGAGCAACGATCTTCACCAAGATCCGCCGATCTTTTTGAAGCTGGCACCGATCGCGGGTGTTACCGGTAAGTGTTTGCTGCAATATGCAGCAAAGACTTAACGGGGCACATTTACTAAGGGTCCTGTGGCCGCGATTCCGTCAAGTTTTCAGATTTTTCCGATATTTCCGATTTGCGCCGTTTTGCGCTGAATTGCTCTGAGTTTTGGCGCACCGGCTTGCATGCAATAGAAATTGGGGGGCGTGGCCACCGGACAACCCGATGGATTCGGACAAACCACAGAATTTAAAAATAGAATTGTGTCGCAAGATCAACACTCACATGCACCAGGAAGAAGGTGAACTCCGGTGGACCTCAGCGCAGAAGTGACACATGCAGGATATCGGGGGCACGACGTGCGTTGTACTGTTATGGCACACGTTGGGAAGAGGTTAACATATGGACAGGGCACTTTGCATTATTACAAGATACCTACTGTTTTTACATTTTTAAAAAGCAATAAAATCAGGAATACTGATATGAGCGAGAGCCTGAAGAGGGGAAAATGAGCTAATGACAAGCCATCACGTCTCCCCGGATTTACCACCCAGAGATCGGGGTGCACCGCCGGCAGCTGCCAGTGAGTTATACTGACATCTAGTGGCCATTTGTTGGTGTCACACTTGCTATGAACATCCCGTTCCTTCTCTTATAAGAAAGTTTTATCTGTTTATTTTATTCAGTAATTTTTCAATAAAGAGGGAGTTTTATTCATGTGCTTTTGTTTTTGTAGATTTTTTTGAGGTTTCAACCCATTATATGTCAGGTTATTGTTATTATTTGGTTGCCCCTTTATACATTTAATTGTGAATGTGGATCATTATTGGTTTTGGTGACATTTTTCAGTGTTGCGTCTGATATATGTTTAAAATCTTGATGCGGACGTAAGAAAAAGTCACAATTTTGGCTCAAATCGTTGTTGAAAAGTCCCAAATGAGCTCCGGTCCTGTCCAGGCGAAGGGAAAACATTAAAAATCTTCTATGATTTTGTAGTTTTCACACAAAAGTATTAACATCATAGATTTTTTGTTTTTTCCTGGCCAACACAGACGCTTTTCTCAACATACTAGGTGAAACATTAGACGGGGGTGCAGGAGAGTTTGAAACTTTCGCCCGACTTTTTAATTTAAAAAAAAGTTGCCAATCCCAAGAGACTCCGATGCAAAACCCAGAAAAAGCAAAGAGAGACACGACTAAAGGTAAAGCCCCTCCCCCCCCCCCCGTGATTTTACCGTAGACTTGTTGTATATCGCCCCCTTGTGGCTTTATTTCCATAACACACCCAGGTCTGTATATGTCAGTGATGGCGAACCTTTTAGAGCCTGAGCGCCCAAACTTCAACCAAAAGCCACTTATTTATAGCAAAGTGCCAGCACGGCAATTTAAGCAGTAATTTATTTCTCCTTGTTCTTTGACAACTTTCAATTGTTCAGACTCCTAAAGACACCAACGCAGTTGAACGGAGGAGGGCAAATCCATCTATCATTGTAGGAAGATTCTCCAGGAAGATTCTTTGAGTCCTGTCTGGTGAATTTCATGCTGGGGCGATGGCCCGGGTGCCCACAGAGAGGGCTCGGAGTGCCGCCTCTGGCACCAGTGCCATAGGTTCGCCACCACTGGTATATGTGATGCTTGTGCTTGTACTCCCAGTGCTGTTGGGGAATAACTACGTGTGGACAGGATTCTTTTAACTGGTTGTGATAAATATCATAACAAATAAAATATTATGGGGCACATTTATTAACGACCCGATTTGCATTTTTCCGTCGTGTTTTGGTATATTTTCCGCTTTGTGTCGAATTCCGCCGGGATTTTGGTGCACGCGATCGGATTTAGGCGCCGGGTTGTATGTGACGGAAATCGGGGGGCATGGCCGGTGGAAAACCCGTCAGATTCGGATTCGGCAAAACCGGCGTATTTCTAAAAAAAAATTGGTCGCACGCGCCATACTTACATGCACCAGGAAGAGATCAGTGAACTCCGACGCACCTCGGCGCAGCAGCGACACCTGGTGGGCATCGGGCGCAAGACCTTCACGAATCGCCGGAAGAATGGACCGGGTAAGTAAATGTGCCCCCTAGTGTCTTAATAAATTATAAATTGTTGGTTTTGTTCGTGTAGTTTTGCCCTCCATGTAATGGAGAATAATAGGTTATATATTCAAATAAAAAGCAAAAAACTAGTTTGTCGAATATTTGGCATATTTAGTCACAGTCAGTGGAGTCACTAGAAGCTGATGGCGCCCAGGGCTAAGTCTGTGCCAGGACCCCGACTATAATGCTGGGTTTATAGCACTAGTGTTCTCCTATGGGAAAGTGACACCTTGTCGCCCCTTTAAGCCTCTTGGGCCCGGTTATGATCTCACCCTCAAATTACTCCCCTTGTAATTATAATTAATAATTCCTTTATTTATATAGCGCACACAGATTACAAAGCGCTGCACAGAACTTGTCACATTAGTTCCTGTCCCCAATGGGGCTCACAATCTTATCAACCTACCAGTATGTTATGGAGTGTGGGAGGAAACCAGAGGACCCGGAGGAAACCCACACAAACACACACAGTACATTTATGTTTTCATGGTTCCCTCTGTGACCTGTAGTCCCCACAGCCGGCAGCATTCATGCAACCCCCAACCAGGAATCTCTGACCATCTTGCTTGACTGTAGGAGAATCTTGTCCAGTCCTCACTTGGCGTCTTCCACACGTCTGACGCATCTCATCAAATCTCAGAGCACAGGATGCGCCCACAGTAATCCATATCCTTGACCTTCTTGTCTTCAGCGATCTGTTTGCGGACTTCTTTCCTTATCTTTTGGAAGAAGTTTCCTTGTGGGGGCAATGTGATGAGGTGCAGGGGTGTGTGGTCTGAGCACTGACAGGGTGCCCCCCACCCATAAAGGCACAGCAGCAGTGCCCGCAGCGCTCATACATCTACTTAGACCACATACAACAACTAGATGTGTTATAATAGCAGAATTTTTTATTTGCTGCTGATATTATGAGACTGTTGAAATAATAATCACTTACTGACCCGGAGCCGGATCGGCCCCTTTAATATGGCATCGTCCAAACATAGATAACCGCACAGAAAACCGTTACTTCACCATTGTGGGGCGACTCGGGGTCGGACACAGCTTTATTGAAACCGTTAATAATTTCACCATTTCTTTACTTGAATATATACACACTATTAACCCTTCCACTTAATATACCATGAGGTACCCCCCTGTATGCCTGCCGTATGTAAGGGTATGTTGGGCAGTGTAACCCCTGAAAAAAACACCCACCGTGACAAAAATATACAAAAAAACGATATAAAAGGAGGGAGGGAAAACCGATGGGCGATTCTCTGCCGTACAGAGTACTCAGGCATCTGACCATCTTCTGTACCGCCCACGTTACTAGCCCCACCCCCAGCCCATGTCCCTCTCATACATGAAGATGAGAGAGGGAAAAGCAACCTTCAATTAAAGGGGCCACACCCTGTCCTGACTGCCGCCACCTCTGAGCGGTCATTAGCCTTAATCCGTTGGGCTATCAAAACTACTCGATACCAAAAACAATACTGAAATTCTATGGGTGTGTACCTGGTCAGCTTACTGACAGCCAAACAGAGGTGAGCACGGCGCTGTGCAGTCTCATGTGAGCAGAGACCCCGCTGAGCTCTCAGGTCCATGCACCCAGTCAGTAATCCAGATCCTCCGTACTGCATCGAGGTCCTTGCTCAAGCACCAACATCTCCGGCTCTTGGTGTGCAAGAAAGAGATTGTTCTATAGCAGCATCTAAACCACCACCAGGGATAAGTAATATGGTTCATAGATGCCAGTACAACTAAGGAGAGGTAGACAGCTCTATCTCCTCTCTTCACACTAAGACCACGGCCACGGCTCAATCAGTCCTGGGTGTGGACACAATGACACAAGCCGGAGGTGACTTGGAAGTGTTCGACCACTCGTAGTCCTAATCACTTCCTGCCTTACAATAACATTTCAGCTCACATTTTTTAGTATTGAAATATTGCTTTTCCCTGGTATCAAACTGTTTAGAAGAGGAAAGTACAAAATATATTAAGATTTATCCCACCACTGAGGTGTCCTAGACTGTATCCAACTACTGAGGTGTTCTTGACTGTCTCCAACCACTGATGTCTCCTAGACTGTCTCCAACCCCTGAGATGTCCTAGACTGTATCCCACCACTGATGTGTCCTAGACTGTATCCAACCACTGATGTCTCCTAGACTGTATCCAACCACTGATGCCTCCTAGACTGTATCCAACCACTGATGTCTCCTAGACCATATCCAACCACTGGTGTCTCCTAGACAGTATCCAACCACTGGTGTCTCTTGGACTGTATCCCACCACTGAGGTGTCCTAGACTGTATCCACCGCTGATGTCTACTAGACTGTATCCCACCACTGATGTCTCCTAGACTGTATCCCACCAAATATGTCTCCTAGACTGTATCCCACCACTGATGTCTCCTAGACTGTATCCCACCACTGATGTCTCCTAGACTGTATCCAACCACTGATGTCTCCTAGACTGTATCCCACCACTGATGTCTCCTAGACTGTATCCCACCACTGATGTGTCCTAGACTGTATCCAACCACTGATGTCTCCTAGACTGTATCCCACCACTGATGTCTCCTAGACTGTATCCCACCACTGATGTCTCCTAGACTGTATCCCACCACTGATGTCTCCTAGACTGTATCCCACCACTGATGTCTCCTTGACTGTATCCCACCACTGATGTCTCCTAGACTGTATCCCACCACTGATGTCTCCTAGACTGTATCCCACCACTGAGGTGTCCTAGACTGTATCCAACCACTGAGGTGTCCTAGACTGTATCCAACCACTGGTGTCTCTTGGACTGTATCCCACCACTGAGGTGTCTTAGACTGTATCCACCGCTGATGTCTACTAGACTGTATCCCACCACTGATGTCTCCTAGACTGTATCCCACCAAATATGTGTCCTAGACTGTATCCCACCACTGATGTCTCCTAGACTGTATCCCACCACTGATGTCTCCTAGACTGTATCCCACCACTGATGTCTCCTAGACTGTATCCCACTACTGATGTCTCCTAGACTGTATCCCACCACTGATGTCTCCTAGACTGTATCCATCCACTGATGTCTCCAAGACTGTATCCCACCACTGATGTCTCCTAGACTGTATCCCACCACTGAGGTGTCCTAGACTGTATCCCACCACTGAGGTGTCCTAGACTGTATCCCACCACTGATGTCTCCTAGACTGTATCCCACCACTGATGTGTCCTAGACCGTATCCAACCACTGATGTGTCCCATACTGTATCCCACCACTGAGGTGCCCTAGACTGTATCCTACCACTGATGTCTCCTAGACTGTATCCCACCACTGATGTCTCCTAGGCTGTCTCCAACCACTGAGGTGTCCTAGACTGTATCCACCGCTGATGTCTACTAGACTGTATCCCACCACTGATGTCTCCTAGACTGTATCCCACCAAATATGTCTCCTAGACTGTATCCCACCACTGATGTCTCCTAGACTGTATCCCACCACTGATGTCTCCTAGACTGTATCCAACCACTGATGTCTCCTAGACTGTATCCCACCACTGATGTCTCCTAGACTGTATCCCACCACTGATGTGTCCTAGACTGTATCCAACCACTGATGTCTCCTAGACTGTATCCCACCACTGATGTCTCCTAGACTGTATCCCACCACTGATGTCTCCTAGACTGTATCCCACCACTGATGTCTCCTAGACTGTATCCCACCACTGATGTCTCCTTGACTGTATCCCACCACTGATGTCTCCTAGACTGTATCCCACCACTGATGTCTCCTAGACTGTATCCCACCACTGAGGTGTCCTAGACTGTATCCAACCACTGAGGTGTCCTAGACTGTATCCAACCACTGGTGTCTCTTGGACTGTATCCCACCACTGAGGTGTCCTAGACTGTATCCACCGCTGATGTCTACTAGACTGTATCCCACCACTGATGTCTCCTAGACTGTATCCCACCAAATATGTGTCCTAGACTGTATCCCACCACTGATGTCTCCTAGACTGTATCCCACCACTGATGTCTCCTAGACTGTATCCCACCACTGATGTCTCCTAGACTGTATCCCACCACTGATGTCTCCTAGACTGTATCCCACTACTGATGTCTCCTAGACTGTATCCCACCACTGATGTCTCCTAGACTGTATCCATCCACTGATGTCTCCAAGACTGTATCCCACCACTGATGTCTCCTAGACTGTATCCCACCACTGAGGTGTCCTAGACTGTATCCCACCACTGAGGTGTCCTAGACTGTATCCCACCACTGATGTCTCCTAGACTGTATCCCACCACTGATGTGTCCTAGACCGTATCCAACCACTGATGTGTCCCATACTGTATCCCACCACTGAGGTGCCCTAGACTGTATCCTACCACTGATGTCTCCTAGACTGTATCCCACCACTGATGTCTCCTAGGCTGTCTCCAACCACTGAGGTGTCCTAGACTGTATCTAACCACTGAGATGTCCTTGACTGTATCCAACCACTGATGTCTCCTAGACTGTATCTAACCACTGAAATGTCTCCTAGACTGTATCCAGCACTGAGGTGTCCTAGACTGTATCCTACCACTGATGTCTCCTAGACTGTATCCCACCACTGATGTCTCCTAGACTGTATCCCACCACTGAGGTGTCCTAGACTGTATCCCACCACTGATATCTCCTGGACTGTATCCCACCACTGATGTCTCCTGGACTGTCTCCAACCACTGATGTGTCCTAGACTGTATCCAACCACTGATATGTCCTTGACTGTATCCCACCACTGATGTCTCCTAGACTGTATCCCACCACTGATGTCTCCTAGACTGTATCCAACCACTGATGTCTCCTAGACTGTATCCAACCACTGATGTCTCCTAGACTGTATCCAACCACTGATATGTCCTTGACTGTATCCCACCACTGAGGTGTCCTAGACTGTATCCCACCACTGATGTCTCCTAGACTGTATCCCACCACTGATTTCTCCTAGACTGTATCCCAACACTGAGGTGTCCTAGACTGTATCCCACCACTGACGTCTCCTAGACTGTATCCCACCACTGAGGTGTCCTTGACTGTATCCAACCACTGAGGTGTCCTTGACTGTATCCAACCACTGAGGTGTCCTTGACTGTATCCAACCACTGAGATGTCCTAGACTGTATCCAACCACTGAGATGTCCTAGACTGTATCCAACTACTGTGATTCAACCTTAACTGTTTCCAACCTATGGTAAATCCTATAAAGAGGTTCTTCCTGGAACTTTCGATCAAAATTACTTTGTTGATATGAGCATCATGAGAAAAGAAATCTGATGCGTATTGGGCAAACCTATTCTCTTGGTAGTGATGAGTGTACCCGTTAAAATTTTAAACCCCCTCTCTGTGCCATCCACGATCGTGCAGAAAGTGGCCGCGCCTGGGGTTTAGCCATTTAAAGAGGTAACACCCATGATAGGTACCAGCTTCAAGTCCGGGGGCGTTAAAGCTGCTGGGGGGGGGGACTGGTATTATCCACCAAAGCCTCTGTAGGTAGACCATTAAAAACCTGAATAAATGTGTAAAAAAGGGGAAGAAATACAAATCTGTCCAGAAATGGGGGAGCAGTGTAAGGGAGGATCCTCAGGTGTCATGTGATCAGTCACCCTGACTAGTGTGCAGGGGTGCAACAACTGGGGTAGCAGCCATAGGAAGCCCGGCCACCTGACCCACCACACTAAAGAATGTATAGAGCTGTACATTGTATTGTATTGTACTGTGTATATAAAGTGCACATCTTCCTAAGTACACAGCTGCGCCACGAGCTCAGGAAAGATGTGTCAGAAAGGGGGGGGGGGCAAGACTAGGGATCCCTCACCGCTACTTACTAACATCTACTTACCTTGTGTGATCAGCAGCTATAAGACCAAGGGATAAGAAGACTGCCTGACTAAGTATATGCATGTGTGTGTGTGTGAGTGTATACATATATGTGTGTGTATGAGTGTATACATATATGTGTGTATGAGTGTATACATATATGTGTGTATGAGTGTATACATATATGTGTGTATGAGTGTATACATATATGTGTGTATGAGTGTATACATATATGTGTGTATGAGTGTATACATCTATGTGTGTATGAGTGTATACATCTATGTGTGTGTATGAGTGTATACATATATGTGTGTATGAGTGTATATATAGATGTGTGTATGAGTGTATACATCTATGTGTGTATGAGTGTATACATCTATGTGTGTATGAGTGTATACATCTATGTGTGTATGAGTGTATACATCGATGTGTGTATATGAGTGTATACATCTATGTGTGTATATGAGTGTATACATCTATGTGTGTATATAAGTGTATACATCTATGTGTGTATATGAGTGTATACATCTATGTGTGTATGAGTGTATACATCTATGTGTGTGTATGAGTGTATACATCTATGTGTGTATGAGTGTATACATCTATGTGTGTGTATGAGTGTATACATCTATGTGTGTATGAGTGTATACATATATGTGTGTATGAGTGTATACATATATGTGTGTATGAGTGTATACATATATGCGTGTATGAGTGTATACATATATGTGTGTATGAGTGTATACATATATGCGTGTGTATGAGTGTATACATATATGTGTGTATGACTGTATACATCTATGTGTGTATGAGTGTATACATCTATGTGTGTGTATATGCTGTATGTGTGTATTTATGTTTATGCTGTGTGTATACTGTATGTGTCTGTATATAATGTATGTGTGCATGTAGTGTGAATAAGCTTAGTGTATGTTTATGCTGTATGTGTGTATATGTCTGTAGGTTCTGTGTGTGTGTGTTTATGCTGTATATATATATATAGTTGTATTTGTGTACATTATAGGCTGTATGCATGTACATATATATGATCTGTGCTGTGTATATACTGTATGTATACAATGTATATATACTATAGATGTGTATACAATGCTTATCTACAGTATAGTATGTGTGCAGATTTGATGTGTATATACTGTATGTGTCTGTATATACTGTGAGTAGGAGTATAGAGGGCGGGTATGGGGGTATGCTCCTACTACAGTCAGCCCCCAGGAGGCCCCACGTCTCTTGCAGATGTGAGATAACTGCTGCCTGGTCTCTTACGTCTGGGCTCGTCGCATTCTTTGTCTGTAGAAGGAAGGAAGGAAGTGCACGAGAAAGTGAAAGTAAATTCCGTCCTTTAGTAAACTCCGCACATGTTACAGAGATGAGAAGTGGTGGAGGAGATTCCGGGGCGAGACACTGAGTGGGGACAGACCGGGCACCGGATCTACCGGGGATTGTCAGCGACGCTACTGTGTGCACGGTGAGATCTTCTCTCTCCTCTCTTCTCTCTTCCCTCTTCCTCTCTGACTTCCTCTCATCTTGAGAAGACACAAACCTCCAGATACAGGCGGTCCCCGGGTTACATACAAGATAGGGTCTGTAGGTTTGTTCTTAAGTTGAATTTGTATGTAAGTCGGAACTGTATATTTTATCATTGTAACTCCAGACAGAACTTTTTTGGTCTCTGTGACAATTGGATTTTAAAAATGTTGGGTTGTCATAAGAACCAGGATTAACACTAAAGCTTCATTACAGACGCCTGTGATAACTGTTACAGCTGATTATTGTAGCCTAGGACTAAAGTGCAATAAATTACCAACATCCAGAGGTCCGTTTGTAACTAGGGGTCGTATGTAACTCGAGTGTTCTTAAGTAGGGGACCGCCTGTACTGGAGAGTAACAGGACACGGAGCGACACGTTACTGAAAGTGTGAATCAAGGAAACTTTTCAGGAGATTTTATTCATTAGATTTTTTGCTTTTTTATACGTTTATATTTATTACTAAATATCAGCACAAGCCACTAGATATTGCTTAGAAGTTACCTTTATTATAAATGTATATTATAACATTGTGTCTGCCATGAAATATTACAATAGTGATTTACATAGATACTTCACCAGTACATAAATACAGCACCAGCATGGGGTCTAATACATCAGTACAGCACTAGAACCAAGCTTCATACAGAAACAGAGGTCCCTATATACATATATACAGTGTCCCAAATGATTTTACATATGTGCAGAGCTCAATAATTTACATGTATACAGAACCCTATAATTGATTAAATGAAGTCCCCCCTTATTAATTCACACTGTGCCCCTGTAATAAATATAAAGAGATACGGTGCCCCCTGTAATAGCTATATACTGTGCCCCCTGTAATAGCTATATACTGTGCCCCCTGTGATAGCTAAATACTGTGCCCCCTGTCATGGCTATATACTGTGCCCCCCGTGATAGCTGTATACTGTGCCCCCCGTGATAGCTGTATACTGTGCCCCCCGTGATAGCTGTATACTGTGCCCCCTGTGATAGCTATATACTGTGCCCCCTGTAATAGCTATATACTGTCCCCCTGTAATAGCTATATACTGTGCCCCCTGTGTAAGCTATATACTGTGCCCCCTGTAATAGCTATATACTGTGCCTCCTGTATAAGCTATATACTGTCCCCCTGTAATAGCTATATACTGTGCCTCCTGTGTAAGCTATATACTGTGCCCCCTGTAATAGCTATATACTGTGCCTCCTGTATAAGCTATATACTGTGCCCCCTGTGATAGCTGTATACGGTGCCCCCTGTAATAGCTATATACTGTGCCCCCTGTAATAGCTATATACTGTGCCCCCTGTAATAGCTATATACTGTGTCCCCTGTAATAGCTATATACTGTCCCCCCCGTGATAGCTGTATACTGTGCCCCCTGTAATAGCTGTATACTGTGCCTCCTGTATAAGCTATATACTGTGCCCCCTGTAATAGCTATATACTGTCCCCCCCGTGATAGCTGTATACTGTGCCCCCTGTAATAGCTATATACTGTGCCCCCCATGATAGCTGTATACTGTGCCCCCTGTAATAGCTATATACTGTCCCCCCCGTGATAGCTGTATACTGTGCCCCCTGTAATAGCTATATACTCTGCCCCCTGTAATAGCTATATACTGTGCCCCCCGTGATAGCTGTATGCTGTGCCCCCTGTAATAGCTATATACTGTGCCCCCTGTGATAGCTATATACTGTGCCCCCCCCCCCGTGATAGCTGTATACTGTGCCCCTTGTAATAGCTGTATACTGTGCCCCCTGTAATAGCTGTATACTGTGCCCCCTGTAATAGCTATATACTGTGCCCCTGTGATAGCTGTATACTGTGCCCCCTGTGATAGCTATATACTGTGCCCCCTGTAATAGCTATATACTGTGCCCCCTGTAATAGCTGTATACTGTGCCCCCTGTAATAGCTATATACTGTGCCCCTGTGATAGCTGTATACTGTGCCCCCTGTGATAGCTATATACTTTGCCCCCCGTGATAGCTATATACTGTGCCTCCTGTATAAGCTATATACTGTGCCCCCTGTGATAGCTATATACTGTGCCCCCTGTGATAGCTATATACTGTGCCTCCTGTATAAGCTATATACTGTGCCCCCTGTGATAGCTGTATACTGTCCCCCCCGTGATAGCTGTATACTGTGCCCCCTGTATAAGCTATATACTGTGCCCCCTGTGATAGCTATATATTGTGCCCCCTGTGATAGCTATATACTGTGCCCCCTGTAATAGCTGTATACTGTGCCCCCTGTAATAGCTATATACTGTGCCCCCCATGATAGCTGTATACTGTGCCCCCTGTAATAGCTATATACTGTCCCCCCCGTGATAGCTGTATACTGTGCCCCCTGTAATAGCTATATACTCTGCCCCCTGTAATAGCTATATACTGTGCCCCCCGTGATAGCTGTATGCTGTGCCCCCTGTAATAGCTATATACTGTGCCCCCTGTGATAGCTATATACTATGCCCCCCCCCCCGTGATAGCTGTATACTGTGCCCCTTGTAATAGCTGTATACTGTGCCCCCTGTAATAGCTGTATACTGTGCCCCCTGTAATAGCTATATACTGTGCCCCTGTGATAGCTGTATACTGTGCCCCCTGTGATAGCTATATACTGTGCCCCCTGTAATAGCTATATACTGTGCCCCCTGTAATAGCTGTATACTGTGCCCCCTGTAATAGCTATATACTGTGCCCCTGTGATAGCTGTATACTGTGCCCCCTGTGATAGCTATATACTTTGCCCCCCGTGATAGCTATATACTGTGCCTCCTGTATAAGCTATATACTGTGCCCCCTGTGATAGCTATATACTGTGCCCCCTGTGATAGCTATATACTGTGCCTCCTGTATAAGCTATATACTGTGCCCCCTGTGATAGCTGTATACTGTCCCCCCCGTGATAGCTGTATACTGTGCCCCCTGTATAAGCTATATACTGTGCCCCCTGTGATAGCTATATATTGTGCCCCCTGTGATAGCTATATACTGTGCCCCCTGTAATAGCTATATACTGTGCCCCCTGTGATAGCTATATACTGTGCCCCCTGTGATAGCTATATACTGTGCCCCCTGTAATAGCTATATACTGTGCCCCCTGTAATAGCTATATACTGTGACCCCTGTGATAGCTGTATACTGTGCCCCTGTAATAGCTATATACTGTGCCCCCTGTAATAGCTATATACTGTGCCCCCTGTAATAGCTGTATACTGTGCCCCCTGTAATAGCTGTATACTGTGCCCCCTGTGATAGCTATATACTGTGCCCCCTGTGATAGCTGTATACTGTGCCCCCTGTAATAGCTATATACTGTGCCCCCCGTGATAGCTGTATACTGTGCCCCCTGTAATAGCTGTATACTGTGCCCCCTGTGATAGCTATATACTGTGCCCCCTGTGATAGCTGTATACTGTGCCCCCTGTAATAGCTATATACTGTGCCCCCTGTGAAAGCTGTATACTGTGCCCCCTGTAATAGCTGTATACTGTGCCCCCTGTAATAGCTATATACTGTCCCCCTGTAATAGCTATATACTGTGCCCCCTGTGAAAGCTGTATACTGTGCCCCCTGTAATAGCTATATACTGTCCCCCCCGTGATAGCTGTATACTGTGCCCCCTGTAATAGCTATATACTCTGCCCCCTGTAATAGCTATATACTGTGCCCCCCGTGATAGCTGTATGCTGTGCCCCCTGTAATAGCTATATACTGTGCCCCCTGTGATAGCTATATACTGTGCCCCCCCCCCCCGTGATAGCTGTATACTGTGCCCCTTGTAATAGCTGTATACTGTGCCCCCTGTAATAGCTGTATACTGTGCCCCCTGTAATAGCTATATACTGTGCCCCTGTGATAGCTGTATACTGTGCCCCCTGTGATAGCTATATACTGTGCCCCCTGTAATAGCTATATACTGTGCCCCCTGTAATAGCTGTATACTGTGCCCCCTGTAATAGCAATATACTGTGCCCCTGTGATAGCTGTATACTGTGCCCCCTGTGATAGCTATATACTTTGCCCCCCGTGATAGCTATATACTGTGCCTCCTGTATAAGCTATATACTGTGCCCCCTGTGATAGCTATATATTGTGCCCCCTGTGATAGCTATATACTGTGCCCCCTGTAATAGCTATATACTGTGCCCCCTGTGATAGCTATATACTGTGCCCCCTGTGATAGCTATATACTGTGCCCCCTGTAATAGCTATATACTGTGACCCCTGTGATAGCTGTATACTGTGCCCCTGTAATAGCTATATACTGTGCCCCCTGTAATAGCTATATACTGTGCCCCCTGTGAAAGCTGTATACTGTGCCCCCTGTAATAGCTGTATACTGTGCCCCCTGTAATAGCTGTATACTGTGCCCCCTGTGATAGCTATATACTGTGCCCCCTGTGATAGCTGTATACTGTGCCCCCTGTAATAGCTATATACTGTGCCCCCCGTGATAGCTGTATACTGTGCCCCCTGTAATAGCTGTATACTGTGCCCCCTGTGATAGCTATATACTGTGCCCCCTGTGATAGCTGTATACTGTGCCCCCTGTAATAGCTATATACTGTGCCCCCTGTGAAAGCTGTATACTGTGCCCCCTGTAATAGCTGTATACTGTGCCCCCTGTAATAGCTATATACTGTCCCCCTGTAATAGCTATATACTGTGCCCCCTGTAATAGCTTTATACTGTGCCCCCTGTGATAGCTGTATACTGTGCCCCCTGTGAAAGCTATATACTGTGCCCCCTGTAATAGCTTTATACTGTGCCCCCTGTGATAGCTATATACTGTGCCCCCTGTAATAGCTTTATACTGTGCCCCCTGTGAAAGCTGTATACTGTGCCCCCTGTCATAGCTATATACTGTGCCCCCTGTAATAGCTTTATACTGTGCCCCCTGTGAAAGCTGTATACTGTGCCCCCTGTCATAGCTATATACTGTGCCCCACTTCCCCCAGTTTATATGTACCCAGCACTTCTCCCTAGTATATATGTACCAGGCACCCTGTTCCCCAGGATATAGATCTCCAACACATTGCCCCCAGTGCTGTGCCCTCTGATAATCAATTGTAAGCCTGTCTTACACAATTCAGTTGATTACCTTCCCCTGTCATGGACCTGCTGTCAGGCTGCGGGACCCTTCCATTCCTGGACCCTGTCGTGGTCGCACACTCTGTCACCATGATCGGTATGCCGCTGTCCATTTCCAGTTAACTGCTTCTGGTCCAAATACACACCTACCAACTTTTGGAGGAGATTATTATTATTATTATTAGTAGTAGTAGTATAGGGACAAAACAGGCAGCGTGTAAATTTTTCTCCCCTAAGCCACACTCTTTGCCCCATCCCTTACCCAACACAGTATAATTACCCTCTAACTGCCTCCACCTCCCTGTATATATGTACCTAGCTATCTTCCCCCTGTATATATGTACCCAGCACTCTTCTCCCATTATATAGGGTCATGCAGCACTCTTACCCCAGTATATATGTATCCAGCACTCTTCTCCCCTAAGCCACACTCTTTGCCCCATCCTTTACCCAACACAGTATAATTACCCCCTAACTGCCTCCACCTCCCTGTTGCATTGTGTCCCCCAGTTTACTGTCACATTGTAGCCCCTCTGATATTCTGTCCCCAGCTCCCCTTCATATAGTATTAAAGCCCCCCAGCAGCTCCCTCTCATATTGTGCCCTTACCAGTAGCTCACCCACTTATTGTACCCCCTATTTAGTGTGCCAACAGGCAGCACCACATCCTATTGTGCCCCCCACACTACAGCTCCCCTGTTATTTTGCCCCCGCAGATCCCTCTCTTGCAGTGCCCACCACCAGCAGTTCACCCTTCTATAGTGCCCCCCAATAGTTCCCTCTCTTATTTTGCTCCCACACTCTGCATCTCCCCCTCTTATGGTGCCTGCCCCAGCAACACAACCTCCTACTTTGTCCCCCAGCAGCTCCCTCTCCTCTTATTGTGTCCCCCACCGGCAGCTCCCCCTCTCATGGTGCCCCCCAGCAGTTCCCCATCATACACCCTGGCACCCAGCAGCTCCTCTTCATATTGCTCCACAACAGTAAGATAATAAACACAAGTACTCACCTTTCTTCATTCCCCTGCAGCAGCTTCTCTCCTTCTGCTATATGTAGCAGGGAAGGCGGCATCATCACATGGCACAGCAGAGGCACCGGAGCAATGACCTGCCACCTCCCTCTGTAACCAGTTGTCGGATGCAGAAACTGGGACTGTCCCGCAGGACTAGAGAAACACTAGTGATAACAGTGAGTAGTGATGTGGATGCGATGCCAGTCTAACAATGCTGTTCAATGGGGGGGTAAAAAATACAAAGTTGCAGCCAGAGTGAATGGTCCTGTAATCACACATATAATTACACAAGCACAATCAAAACACACACATATATACATATACACACACACATATACACAAATACATATATACATATACACACATACATATATACACACACACACATATATAAATACACACAAACATATACACATATACATATACACACATATATACACAAATACATATATACACTCACCGGCCACTTTATTAGGTGCACCATGCTAGTAACGGGTTGGACCCCCTTTTGCCTTCAGAACTGCCTCAATTCTTCGTGGCATAGATACAACAAGGTGCTGGAAGCTCCTCAGAGATTTTGCTCCATATTGACATGATGGCATCACACAGTTGCCGCAGATTTGTCGGCTGCACATCCATGATGCGAATCTCCCGTTCCACCACATCCCAAAGATGCTCTATTGGATTGAGATCTGGTGACTGTGGAGCCATTTGTGTCCAGTGACCTCATTGTCATGTTCAAGAAACCAGTCTGAGATGATTCCAGCTTTATGACATGGCGCATTATCCTGCAGAAAGTAGCCATCAGATGTTACAGGGTACATTGTGCTCATAAAGGGATGGACATGGGCAGCAACAATACTCAGGTAGGCAAATATTCCCCACACCATGACACCACCAGCACCAGCCTGAACCGCTGATATAAGGCAGGATGGATCCATGACACCAGCACCACCAGCCTGAGCCGCTGATACAAGGCAGGATGGATCCATGACACCACCGCCACCAGCCTGACCCGCTGATACAAGGCAGGATGGATCCATGACACCACCACCACCAGCCTGAGCCGCTGATACAAGGCAGGATGGATCCATGACACCACCACCACCAGCCTGAGCCGCTGATACAAGGCAGGATGGATCCATGGCACCACCACCACCAGCCTGAGCCGCTGATACAAGGCAGGATGGATCCATGACACCACCACCACCAGCCTGAGCCGCTGATACAAGGCAGGATGGATCCATGACACCACCAGCACCAGCCTGAGCCGCTGATACAAGGCAGGATGGATCCATGACACCAGCACCACCAGCCTGAGCCGCTGATACAAGGCAGGATGGATCCATGACACCACCAGCACCAGCCTGAGCCGCTGATACAAGGCAGGATGGATCCATGACACCACCACCACCAGCCTGAGCCGCTGATACAAGGCAGGATGGATCCATGACACCACCACCACCAGCCTGAGCCGCTGATACAAGGCAGGATGGATCCATGACACCACCACCACCAGCCTGACCCGCTGATACAAGGCAGGATGGATCCATGACACCACCACCACCAGCCTGAGCCGCTGATACAAGGCAGGATGGATCCATGACACCACCACCACCAGCCTGAACCGCTGATACAAGGCAGGAGGGATCCATGCTTTCATGTTGTTGACGCCAAATTCTGACCCTACCATCCGAATGTCGCAGGAGAAATCGAGACTCATCAGACCAGGCAACGTTTTTCCAATCTTCTACTGTCCAATTTCGATGAGCTTGTGCAAATTGTAGCCTCAGTTTCCTGTTCTTAGCTGAAAGGAGTGGCACCCGGTGTGGTCTTCTGCTGCTGTAGCCCATCTGCCTCAAAGTTGGACGTACTGTGCGTTCAGAGATGCTCTTCTGCCTACCTTGGGTGTAACGGGTGGCGATTTGAGTCACTGTTGCCTTTCTATCAGCTCGAACCAGTCTGCCCATTCTCTGCGCCAGTTTCGTGTTGCGGCTGCTCTGTGTCCAACAACTTAGGAAAATATCCCCTACAGGGGCTGTTACTGCTCAGCCGGGGTTAGAGACACATTTATTACTGCGGCTCGACACAATTGTGTATTAAAAGATGAAGGTGCCCCCTCCCGAGCAGCGCAGGGGGGCGCCAGATAACTGAAGACTTTGCCCAGTACTGGATCATCTGGTGCACCCTGCACAATAGCGAGGAAAACGGCACCATGGTAGGTAGCAGCACTTATTATATGTCTCCCCCTGCATTGCTGTAATGTCACATACAGGCAGCACTAAGAGACCTCCACCCCCACCCTCCAGTGAGGGCAAAGTCCAGATAAGATAAGGGAGCGGGTGGGGGGAGCTCTACTTACATTGCTGGAGACACTTACCAGGCAGGTTGTTGCTGAATGAATAGTAAGCTCTTGTGCAGCGCTGCCTGGTAGTTACTGATGCCCAGAAGAACTTAATCAGCTCAGGACCCATAAATGGACTTAGGAATAAATAACTAACGACGCCTGAAGTTGGGTGTAAAACGGTCACAGCTTGTGTAATGTCAATCATTGTATCAAAGATAGTAAATAAACTGTATACAGAAGTAATGCAGGTAATGATGTTTTATATTCAGCCACCATCGGGGGCGCTGTGCCCGTCCGGACTCCAGGGGGACTAGTCAGCCTTAAGTGAAGTAGTTTTAAGTCGATCTTTCCACCAGCTGTGACTTCAATAGAACGACTGATACAAGAGACAAAATAAGTACCAAAAAACTGAAAATTAACAAAGGGGAGGGACGGCAGGACAGGAAAAGGTGAAGAATCCAAAGGGAAGAGGAAACCAGAAACAAGGTCTTATAACAAGTATGAGAAGCAAGCAGAGGTACATACCAGATGCACCCTGGGAACTACACCACCGCACTGCCCTCTGAATATAAAATGCACCATTCCATTCCCTCCAAGCAGTTACCCCTTACATCCTAGCACACTGCCCTCCTTCTTGGGGCACCCTCCTTATACAGTCAGGGGTACCTTGGGGGCTGTAAGAGGTAATTGTAAGTAATGAGCAGTTGTATAGAGCAGTGATTTTCAACCTTTTTTGAGCCGCGGCACACTTTTTATGCTTAGAAAATCCTGGGGCACACCACCAACCAAAATAGCACAAAATGACACTAAAGCAGTCATATTATACTTATAGTTAATAAAAGAGATTGTAAATTTATTTTACTCAGCGTGAAACCTGGGCCTGCTTCGATAAACACAAAAGGGATATCCTGGCAGCAATGGTGGAAAGACGCACACGAAGCTCTTCCTCAACAGTTCTCAGTTTCTCCCTGTTTTTAGTATATGGTGCTGATTATTCTGTGGCTCATATACTGGCTCATAAAGGGGTACAATGAGAAGTACTACAGCCATGAGGCCAGAGTACAAGTGCCAGCTCGTATACTAAGCATATGACTCATGACTATAGTATTTCTCATTTTACATTTCTCATTGTTATATGCAGTATACTGCTGGAGTACTAAAAGTACCAGCTCATATGCTGAGTATTCTGCCATCAGTTCATATACTCAGGCAAAGCTCATATAGTCAGCATTATTGGCGGGCAAATGCAAGAGTCTCTCCGCTCTCAGGATGATGCGCCGTGACTCCGTATCGCTGCGCATTGCCGGGAAACAAAACACAGGGGTCACCATAGTTTGGGGAACTTTCCCCGCGGCACACCCGAGCATGTGTCGCGGCACACTAGTGTGCCACGGCACACAGGTTGAAAATCACTGGTATAGAGCATCAGGAAAGCATGATTTCTATACTGCAGTTGTGTGGCCTCTACGTGCGGACAAGCTGTGACATCATCTAATGTCAGCAGTGATGTAATGATGGGTCAGTGTTATCTATATAGAGGTCATTGTACAGGGAGGGGGAGGAGATAAGCTGTGACATCATCTAATGTCAGCAGTGATGTAATGATGGGTCAGTGTTATCTATATAGAGGTCATTGTACAGGGAGGAGGAGGAGATAAGCTGTGACATCATCTATTGTCAGTAGTGATGTAATGATGGGTCAGTGTTATCTATATAGAGGACATTGTACAGGGAGGGGGAGGAGATAAGCTGTGACATCATATATTGTCAGTAGTGATGTAATGATGGGTCAGTGTTATCTATATAGAGGTCATTGTACAGGGAGGGGGAGGAGATAAGCTGTGACATCATCTATTGTCAGTAGTGATGTAATGATGGGTCAGTGTTATCTATATAGAGGTCATTGTACAGGAAGGGGGAGGAGATAAGCTGTGACATCATCTATTGTCAGTAGTGATGTAATGATGGGTCAGTGTTATCTATATAGAGGTCATTGTACAGGGAGGGGGAGGAGATAAGCTGTGACATCATCTATTGTCAGTAGTGATGTAATGATGGGTCAGTGTTACCTATATAGAGGTCATTGTACAGGAAGGGGGAGGAGATAAGCTGTGACATCATCTATTGTCAGTAGTGATGTAATGATGGGTCAGTGTTATCTATATAGAGGTCATTGTACAGGAAGGGGGAGGAGATAAGCTGTGACATCATCTATTGTCAGTAGTGATGTAATGATGGGTCAGTGTTATCTATATAGAGGTC
Source organism: Engystomops pustulosus (assembly GCF_040894005.1). Classification (NCBI taxonomy): domain Eukaryota; kingdom Metazoa; phylum Chordata; class Amphibia; order Anura; family Leptodactylidae; genus Engystomops; species Engystomops pustulosus. The sequence goes on from NC_092414.1 coordinate 218,617,518, forward strand.
ATTGTACAGGGAGGGGGAGGAGATAAGCTGTGACATCATCTATTGTCAGTAGTGATGTAATGATGGGTCAGTGTTTTCTATATAAAGGTCATTGTACAGGAGGGGGGAGGAGATAAGCTGTGACATCATCTATTGTCAGTAGTGATGTAATGATGGGTCAGTGTTATCTATATAGAGGTCATTGTACAGGGAGGGGAGGGGATAAGCTGTGACATCATCTATTGTCAGTAGTGATGTAATGATGGGTCAGTGTTATCTATATAGAGGTCATTGTACAGGAGGGGGGAGGAGATAAGCTGTGACATCATCTATTGTCAGTAGTGATGTAATGATTGGTCAGTGTTATATGAATAGAGGCCATTGTACAGGGAGGGGGGGGGGATAAGCTGTGACATCATCTATTGTCAGTAGTGATGTAATGATGGGTCAGTGTTATCTATATAGAGGTCATTGTACAGGGAGGGGAGGAGATAAGCTGTGACATCATCTATTCTCAGTAGTGATGTAATGATGGGTCAGTGTTATCTATATAGAGGACATTGTACAGGGAGGGGGAGGAGATAAGCTGTGACATCATCTATTGTCAGTAGTGATGTAATGATGGGTCAGTGTTATCTATATAGAGGTCATTGTACAGGGATGGGGAGGAGATAAACTGTGACATCATCTATTGTCAGTAGTGATGTAATGATGGGTCAGTGTTATCAATATAGAGGTCATTGTACAGGGAGGAGGAGGAGATAAGCTGTGACATCATCTATTGTCAGTAGTGATGTAATGATTGGTCAGTGTTATCTATATAGAGGCCATTGTACAGGGAGGGGGAGGAGATAAGCTGTGACATCATCTATTGTCAGTAGTGATGTAATGATGGGTCAGTGTTATCTATATAGAGGTCATTGTACAGGGAGGGGGAGGGGATAAGCTGTGACATCATCTATTGTCAGTAGTGATGTAATGATGGGTCAGTGTTATCTATATAGAGGTCATTGTACAGGGAGGGGGAGGAGATAAGCTGTGACATCCTTATTGTCAGTAGTGATGTAATGATGGGTCAGTGTTATCTATATAGAGGTCATTGTACAGGGAGGGGAGGAGATAAGCTGTGACATCATCTATTGTCAGTAGTGATGTAATGATTGGTCAGTGTTATCTATATAGAGGCCATTGTACAGGGAGGGGGAGGAGATAAGCTGTGACATCATCTATTGTCAGTAGTGATGTAATGATGGGTCAGTGTTATCTATATAGAGGTCATTGTACAGGGAGGGGGAGGGGATAAGCTGTGACATCATCTATTGTCAGTAGTGATGTAATGATGGGTCAGTGTTATCTATATAGAGGTCATTGTACAGGGAGGGGGAGGAGATAAGCTGTGACATCATCTATTGTCAGTAGTGATGTAATGATGGGTCAGTGTTATCTATATAGAGGTCATTGTACAGGAGGGGGAGGAGATAAGCTGTGACATCATCTATTGTCAGTAGTGATGTAATGATTGGTCAGTGTTATCTATATAGAGGCCATTGTACAGGGAGGGGGAGAAGATAAGCTGTGACATCATCTATTGTCAGTAGTGATGTAATGATGGGTCAGTGTTATCTTTATAGAGGTCATTGTACAGGGAGGGGGAGGGGATACGCTGAGACATCATCTATTGTCAGTAGTGATGTAATGATTGGTCAGTGTTATCTATATAGAGGCCATTGTACAGGGAGGAGGAGGAGATAAGCTGTGACATCATCTATTGTCAGTAGTGATGTAATGATGGGTCATTGTTATCTATATAGAGGTCATTGTACGGGGAGGGGGAGGGGATAAGCTGTGACATCATATATTGTCAGTAGTGATGTAATGATGGGTCAGTGTTATCTATATAGAGGTCATTGTACAGGGAGGGGGAGGAGATAAGCTGTTACATCATCTATTGTCAGTACTGATGTAATGATGTGTCAGTGTTATCTATATAGAGGTCATTGTACAGGGAGGGGGAGGAGATAAGCTCTGACATCATCTATTGTCAGTAGTGATGTAATGATGGGTCAGTGTTATCTATATAGAGGTCATTGTACAGGGAGGGGGAGGGGATAAGCTGTGACATCATCTATTGTCAGTAGTGATGTAATGATTGGTCAGTGTTATCTATATAGGGGCCATTGTACAGGGAGGGGGAGGAGATAAGCTGTGACATCATCTATTGTCAGTAGTGATGTAATGATGGGTCAGTGTTATCTATATAGAGGTCATTGTACAGGGAGGGGGAGGGGATATGCTGAGACATCATCTATTGTCAGTAGTGATGTAATGATTGGTCAGTGTTATCTATATAGAGGCCATTGTACAGGGAGGAGGAGGAGATAAGCTGTGACATCATCTATTGTCAGTAGTGATGTAATGATGGGTCATTGTTATCTATATAGAGGTCATTGTACGGGGAGGGGGAGGGGATAAGCTGTAACATCATATATTGTCAGTAGTGATGTAATGATGGGTCAGTGTTATCTATATAGAGGTCATTGTACAGGGAGGGGGAGGAGATAAGCTGTGACATCATCTATTGTCAGTAGTGATGTAATGATGTGTCAGTGTTATCTATATAGAGGTCATTGTACAGGGAGGGGGAGGAGATAAGCTCTGACATCATCTATTGTCAGTAGTGATGTAATGATGGGTCAGTGTTATCTATATAGAGGTCATTGTACAGGAAGGAGGAGGAGATAAGCTGTGACATCATCTATTGTCAGTAGTGATGTAATAATGGGTCAGTGTTATCTATATAGAGGTCATTGTACAGGGAGGGGGAGGAGATAAGCTGTGACATCATCTATTGTCAGTAGTGATGTAATGATGGGTCAGTGTTATCTATATAGAGGTCATTGTACAGGGAGGGGGAGGAGATAAGCTGTGACATCATCTATTGTCAGTAGTGATGTAATGATGGGTCAGTATTATCTATATAGAGGTCATTGTACAGGGAGGGGGAGGAGATAAGCTGTGACATCATCTATTGTCAGTATTGATGTAATGATGGGTCAGTGTTATCTATATAGAGGTCATTGTACAGGGAGGGTAGGAGATAAGCTGTGACATCATCTCTTGTCAGTAGTGATGTAATGATGGGTCAGTGTTATCTATATAGAGGTCATTGTACAGGGAGGGGGAGGAGATAAGCTGCGACATCATCTATTGTCAGTAGTGATGTAATGATGGGTCAATGTTATCTATATAGAGGTCATTGTACAGGGAGGGGGAGGAGATAAGCTGTGACATCATCTATTGTCAGTAGTGATGTAATGATGGGTCAGTGTTATCTATATAGAGGTCATTGTACCGGGAGGGGGAGGAGATAAGCTGTGACATCATCTATTGTCAGTAGTGATGTAATGATGGGTCAGTGTTATCTATATAGAGGTCATTGTACAGGGAGGGGGAGGAGATAAGCTGTGACATCATCTATTGTCAGTATTGATGTAATGATGGGTCGGTGTTATCTATATAGAGGTCATTGTACAGGGAGGGGGAGGAGATAAGCTGTGACATTATCTATTGTCAGTAGTGATGTAATGATGGGTCAGTGTTATCTATATAGAGGTCATTGTACAGGGAGGGGGAGGAGATAAGCTGTGACATCATCTATTGTCAGTAGTGATGTAATGATGGGTCAGTGTTATCTATATAGAGGTCATTGTACAGGGAGGGGAGGGGGAGGAGATAAGCTGTGACATCATCTATTGTCAGTAGTGATGTAATGATGGGTCAGTGTTATCTATATAGAGGTCATTGTACAGGGAGGGGGAGGAGATAAGCTGTGACATCATCTATTGTCAGTAGTGATGTAATGATGGGTCAGTGTTATCTATATAGAGGTCATTGTGCAGGGAGGAGGAGGAGATAAGCTGTGACATCATCTATTGTCAGTAGTGATGTAATGATGGGTCAGTGTTATCTATATAGAGGTCATTGTACAGGGAGGGGGAGGAGATAAGCTGTGACATCATCTATTGTCAGTAGTGATGTAATGATTGGTCAGTGTTATCTATATAGAGGTCATTGTACAGGGAGGGGGAGGAGATAAGCTGTGACATCATCTATTGTCAGTAGTGATGTAATGATGGGTCAGTGTTATCTATATAGAGGTCATTGTACAGGGAGGGGAAGGAGATAAGCTGTGACATCATCTATTGTCAGTAGTGATGTAATGATGGGTCAATGTTATCTATATAGAGGACATTGTACAGGGAGGGGAAGGAGATAAGCTGTGACATCATCTATTGTCAGTAGTGATGTAATGATGGGTCAGTGTTATCTATATAGAGGTCATTGTACAGGGAGGGGAGGAGATAAGCTGTGACATCATCTATTGTCAGTAGTGATGTAATGATGGGTCAGTGTTATCTATATAGAGGACATTGTACAGGGAGGGGGAGGAGATAAGCTGTGACATCATCTATTGTCAGTAGTGATGTAATGATGGGTCAGTGTTATCTATATAGAGGTCATTGTACAGGGAGGGGGAGGAGATAAGCTGTGGAATCATCTATTGTCAGTAGTGATGTAATGATGGGTCAGTGTTATCTATATAGAGATCATTGTACAGGGAGGGGTAGGAAATAAGCTGTGACATCATCTATTGTCAGTAGTGATATAATGATGGGTCAGTGTTATCTATATAGAGGTCATTGTACAGGGAGGAGGAGATAAGCTGTGACATCATCTATTGTCAGTAGTGATGTAATAATGGGTCAGTGTTATCTATATAGAGGTCATTGTACAGGGAGGGGGAGGAGATAAGCTGTGACATCATCTATTGTCAGTAGTGATGTAATGATGGGTCAGTGTTATCTATATAGAGGTCATTGTACAGGGAGGAGGAGATAAGCTGTGACTGTCTACATGTAGTAAGGTAAGTCACTTCTCTGCCTCCACCTATGAGAATTCAGGCCCTGTGTTTTTTTAGAGGAAGCTCCACTTCCCTGTGTATCACGGGGTGAGAACCTTCCAGGTAGGTCTATGATGAGGTTACACTCTGTTACATCTGATACACACTGCTACATACCTGTACAGTAAGTGATAACCAGACATCGCACTCCTTGTACGCCAGTTTTCTAGTATTCTAAGCTTGAAAGAGTTACGTCACTGAAACATCGGACCTAGCACAGATCTCAATTCTGGCGCATGTGCTGTGTCGGAACCGCTTAGTAATTGCAGAGTTTAGCATCTTCCAGTTGTTATAAATCCCCTCACTATCTGAACGGGCAGATTTATCAAACTTTTTATGCCATAATTTGTACACACTGTCTATAATACCTTGTGCTACATTTGTGATGGGTTTTTACAGTTTTTAGACATTTTTGTGACCGTTACAACAAAACGCTGTTGTCTCTGACAATTTGATTTGCTTTTGCAGGATGAAGTCGCTGCGGCACTTATACAAATGCACAAAATTTTCTGGCACAACTTTATGGTGTAAACTAAACCAAGTAGAAAGTCTCCCACTACATCGGATTTACCATCAGCATCCGACACACGGATAACAGAAGCCGCGCTCGCGTCTGACAATAACTGTACGAGGAGGATTACAGAGGAGCCACACAACCTCCATTATACATGAACCATTGTAAGACTTTCTCCAGTCTGCAAGTCAGATTCATAACCAGCTCAGTCCTGGGGTGATGTGGGTGCAGGTTTGGGGAGCAGTGGGTGGGTTTCTGTGGCTTAAAGAGGTTGTCCTACCACATCAAGTACAACGTCAAGTTTCCTGCCATCCCCAGGATAAGGGATAACTTGCTAATGGGTCCTAGTGTTGGGACAGTTTTACACAGGGCCGGATTAAAGGGGGGGCTCATGGGGCTCGAGCCCCGGGGCCCCCACCACTTTCACTTTTTAAGGGGCCCCCACCAGTTTCCAACAGTCAGCAACTCAGCTCAGCTGAGTCGCTGACTGTCTCTGTGTGCAATGCGCAGCGGCCCGTGGCCACCCGCAACACACATAGGGGTCTAGGATGACAGCTGTGTCAGTGAGACAAAGCTGCCTCCGCAGGTAGAGATCGCCGAGATCGCCATTTTCTACAGGGGACTGTCGGCTAAAGTTTACAGGGGGCTGGTGGCTGTATACTTCAGGGGTCTGGCAGGCTATATACTACAGGGGTATGGCAGGCTATATACTAAAGGGGTCTGGTAGGCTATATACTACAGGGGTCTGGCAGGCTACATACTACAGGGGGCTGGCAGGCTATATACCTCCAAAAACATTGTTAGAAAAGCCCTCACCAGTTTGCGCCCAGGGGCCCCCACCACCCTTAATCCGGCCCTGGTTTTACATCTGCTGCTCCATTCATTTTGAGTGGGACTGAGTACGTTTCTGCGTTATCTCTCTCCGCGCCATAGACATGAATAGAGCGGCAGACACGTGTACCACCAACTGCTTCGCTCAACGGGCTCCGATTCTGGTGATCAGGGGTGGACCTACCTCGGGACTGATCAGAAAGTTCTCCCCTATCCTGTGATGTGACATGTGGCTGGACAGCCCCTTTAAGGGCTTAGAGATATTACTGTTTTTTCTAATGAAGGTTTTTCATCTTGCAGGACATTTTTTTATCTGCCAAGGATCAGAAATGAGTTGTATAATATCCAGTGATGGTGAGAATACTCCACAATTACATTATTATTATTATTATTATTATTATTATTATTATTATTACAGTGATGTGATTGTTGTGTATTTTGTGTATCCCTCCATGTACACAGAGGGTGCGGAGAGCGGGATATTACCGCCATACTGTGCTCTTATAGTATCTATTTATGGTTTTCCGCTTCCCTTTTACTCTCACCATCAGCACATAAGGATCCATTAGAATGGAATAAAGAGAAATTCCTAATTTATCTGTTTATGGGGGAATTAGGAATATTTCTACTTCCATATTTCTGAGGAGGTTGGAAGTTTTACACTGTTCCGATAACTTCAAGTGAATCAAAGCTAAAGTGGCTGTCCGATGATAAGAAGTTATCCTCTGTCCACAGGGTCGGGTCTAACTTGATGATAGGTTGCGGTCTCAGTGATGGGACCCCACAGATCATGAAAATGGGGGTCGGTTGTACCCCTGTTGCACTCACGATCACCAATCACACATGCGCAGGGTGTACCTATTGGGGCTCATTTACAAAGGGCTCCGCAGCCACACTTTCGTCGGGTTTCCCGCCTTTTTCCGTTTTGGCGTCGGCTTTCACATGACAGAAATCGGGGGGCATGGCCGTCAAACAACCCGACGCATTGGGGAAAACCGCGGAATTTAAAAAACAAAGTGTGTCGTAAAATCAAGCACTTACATGCACCGGGAAGAAGATGGTGAACTCCGGCGGACCTCGGTGCAGTAGTGACACCTGCAGGAAGTTGGACGCACAAATCGCTGGAAGACCCGAATCCTCGTCGGAGAACTCGCCGCTGGATCGCAGCAGGACCGGGTAAGTAAATGAGCCCCATTATCTCTATGGTGCGTACACCTACGCGGCTGGCTGCTCTGGTCATCTTGAGTGCAACAGGGGTACCACCGACCTCTGTTTTCATGATCCTTGGTGTCCCATCACTGAGACCCCCACCAAACTTGTGACCTTGAGGATAGGCCCTATCTTTCCATGACTGGACAAACCCCTTTAATTAAAAATCACGTTTCCATAACTCCCAAATCTATCCAGAGAGTGAAGCTCAGCTACAGGGTTTCTTTAAGTTACCTCTACTGGAGATAAGCAAATAATGTAGCGGCGCCTCCTTTGGCTGCTTCCATAAGCAGCTTTCCCCTGACCCATGATCCCTCACACTACCGGCAGAGGTGCTCACTTTGGTCCATTATTCTTATTCCCTCGGAGTAAAGCAGAATATTTTCTGCATTGCTTTGGATGAAATTTGGTAATTCATACCCAATCTGTGAGCCATGTAATAGATCTGTTCTTCCTTCTCCTGATATAACAGGGAGGTCATAAACTATTGGTCCCCTTCTTGTTAGTAATGTCTATGTTCTGGCTGAGATGTCACCTTCATGATAAATCTTGTCAAAAACACTATGGGGCACATTTACTTACCCGGTCCTGTCGCGATCCCCGATCCGGACTGTCCAACGAAGATGAAGTCCGGCGCGATTCACATAGCTCGTGCGCCCGAGATCCTGCATGTGTCGCTTCCCTGCTCTGGTCTCCCGGAGATCACCTTCCTCTTCCTACTTGTAAGTGCGTGTCTTGCGACACAATTTGAATGTTAAATACAGCGCGCATTCCGAATTCGTCGGGTTGTCCATTGGTCATGCCCCCGATTTGCGTCACATGAAAGTCGGCGCGATTGCGCCAAAATCCGATCGCGTGCACAAAAAAGCCCCAGTTAAACGCAGTGCAAAATGGAAAAAGTCGGGAAACCCGACGAAAATGCGGCCCGGGGACCCTTAGTGAATGTGCCCCTATATACAAGTCACATATTTTTGCCAAGATGATTAGCCAAACTTAAAGGGGTCTTCCAATGAAACAAGTTAGGCCCTATCCAGATGATAGGGCCTAACTTGCTGATTGGTGGGGGTCTCAGTGGTGACCCCCACAGATCACTAGAATAAGGGTCGGATGTGGGGTCCCAGGTATGGTCATGCGCAGCTGTCTGCTCCATTAATCTCAGGGAGCCACAAGGGGTCAGAGGTACCTGGGACCCCATTGGACCCCTCATTCTCGTGATCTGTGTGGGTCTTGTCACTGAGACCCCCACCAATCAGCAAGTTCGGCCCTTTCCTGTGGATAGTAAAGAACACAATAAGTTCTGTGGATCGGGTCTATGTTGCTTTGTGGGTAAACCCCTTAAAGTTTGGCTAATCATCTTGGCAGAAAGTTTGTAGCTTGTGTTTTTGACAAGATTTATCATGAAGGTGACATTGCAGTCAATAGCCAGAACACAGGCTATCCTGACTACAACGTATGCTGACTCTTGGGACATTAAACCAACTACAGGTCCTCATGAACGTTTGGCTTAGTGCCCCAAATCCCCCTGGTATATTTCTGTCTGTGGCTATGGCACTTCGGACCCATCCCCTGGTGATCTTAGCACCTGCCCAGTTATTTAATAAAGCCATACCTACATGCACAGTGATGCTGGGTGGACTACGTTGGCATCATTACATCACTGCATAGTCTTAAGTACCTTTAAGGTTCATCATTTAGAGTGTGTAGCTCTTTTTTTGAAATGCAGTGTTTTATAATAATAATTCCTTTATTTATATGGCGCACACAGATTACGCAGCGCTGCACTGTGCTTGCCAGATCCGTCTCTGTCCGCATGGGGGCTCACAATCTAATCATCCTACTAGTATGTTTTGGAGTATGGGAGGAAACCTCTTTGTAGATGTTGACCTGGATGGGATTTGAACCAGGACCCCAGCGCTGCAAGGCTATAGTGCTAACCACTGAGTCACCATGCTTCAAGGCTGTAGTGCTAAACACTTAGTAACCATGCTGCAAGGCTGTAGTGCTAACCACTGAGTCACCATGCTTCAAGGCTGTAGTGCTAAACACTTAGTGACCATGCTGCAAGGCTGTAGTGCTAACCACTGAGTCACCATGCTCCAAGGCTGTAGTGCTAAACACTTAGAGACCATGCTGCAAGGCTGTAGTGCTGCCCACTGAGTCACCATGCTTCAAGGCTGTAGTGCTAAACACTTAGTGACCATGCTGCAAGGCTGTAGTGCTAACCACTGAGTCACCATGCTTCAAGGCTGTAGTGCTAAACACTTAGTAACCATGCTGCAAGGCTGTAGTGCTAACCACTGAGTCACCATGCTTCAAGGCTGTAGTGGTAAACACTGAGTGACCATGCTGCAAGGCTGTAGTGCTAACCACTGAGTCACCATGCTTCAAGGCTGTAGTGCTACATACTTAGTGACCATGCTGCAAGGCTGTAGTGCTAACCACTGAGCCACCGTGCTTCAAGACTGTAGTGCTAAACACTTAGAGACCATGCTGCAAGGCTGTAGTGCTACCCACTGAGCCACCGTGCTGCCCATAATCTTATTTGGTCTTATTTTTTATCCACTTTCACACCAGTTACCACCACAGGGCCCATGGGCTGATGTGTGAGGCTTTAATCTCATTTGATGTGCAGAAATTTAAGCGTGGTAAATTCTTCAATCTTAGGGTGGTTACACATTGGCGTTTATCACATCATTCTGGCTTATGGAAACATACACATTGCTTTTCTCCTTACTGACCCATTCTTATCAATGGGCTTTTTCACACTTCAGTTTTTTTTTTCAGTACAACAACAGGTTCTAAACTGAAAAAAACTGAAGTGTGAAAAATCCCATTGAAAAGAAACTCTTAGATTTCCCTGGATGTAGGAACATCGGACTCACATCTGAGGATCCTCATCGTGCGCCTTCTCTAGTATGGAGGAAAGTGAAGGCGGGATAATGTCCCCCATTACTGTGTCATTCTTGTGTCTTCTTCCTTCCGTAGATGATGAGACCCGCCAGTTCCACCACAAGCTTTCCCAGTTTGATCCCCAAGTCCTGAGGAAGACGTACAAATATTTCCATGATGACCTGCTCTACATTCTGGATGATGGAAGATCTCGATCACTTATAAGTCAACTGAAGTCCCGAAACATCCTCGGGCTGGAGGTGAGCGGATCCAAGCGGCAGGTGCTCCATAGGAGCCCCGAGTGCTATAGGAGAAGACTACCCCACGTTACTGTCCTGCTGTCTCCAAGACGCTGAGCGCCAAATCTTCTTTATGTAAAATAGTAAAATATGGACAAGAAAATAATAATTTAGTGAGGGAAAACCGTCCTCCATTTCAAAGGAAAACTACCACCAGGATGAAGGATTGTACACCCAGCACACTGACATGCTGGTGTGCTCCCCCTCTGGCAGCATCTGCTCTTCTTTTAGCTTCTTATGACCTGGTTTTTATGCTAAAATGTATGCAAATAAGCCTGAGGGGCTCCAGGCTCCATTAACATCTATGGAGACAGGAACCCCTGAGGCTCATTTGCATATTTCGTAAAAAAAAAGGGCATAAGAAGCTAAAAGAAGAGCGGATCCTGACAGATGGCGTGCTTAATTTACAATCCTTCATCCTGGTGGTAGATGTCCTACAGGACACATAGTAGACATAGTGCAAATCTACGGGTTACTAAGCAATTTTGAGAGAAGATTAAGAGCCCCCTACTCATCATAGGACCTGGATAAGGAGCAGAACACATTTTACATTTTCATTCACACATAAGTAGGATGGGGGACCCTTTTGTCAGGTTTTTGAGTAGTAGTACTGTGCCTATATATACAGGATAGGAGTAGTAGTACTGTCCTATGCCCATATATACAGGATAGGAGTAGTAGTACTGTCCTATGCCCATATATACAGGATAGGAGTAGTAGTACTGTGCTGTGCCTATATATACAGGATAGGAGTAGTAGTACTGTCCTATGCCCATATATACAGGATAGGAGTAGTAGTACTGTCCTATATATACAGGATAGGAATAATAGTACTGTCCTATGCCCATATATACAGGATAGGAGTAGTAGTACTGTCCTATGCCCATATATACAGGATAGGAGTAGTAGTACTGTCCTATGCCCATATATACAGGATAGGAGTAGTAGTACTGTCCTATGCCCATATATACAGGATAGGAGTAGTAGTACTGTCCTATGCCCATATATACAGGATAGGAGTAGTAGTACTGTCCTATGCCCATATATACAGGATAGGAGTAGTAGTACTGTGCTGTGCCCATATATACAGGATAGGAGTAGTAGTACTGTGCTGTGCCCATATATACAGGATAGGAGGAGTAGTACTGTGCTGTGCACATATATACAGGATAGGAGTAGTAGTACTGTGCTATGCCTATATATACAGGATAGGTGTAGTAGTACTGTGCTGTGTCCATATATACAGGATAGGAGGAGTAGTACTGTGCTGTGTCCATATATACAGGATAGGAGGAGTAGTACTGTCCTATGCCCATATATACAGAATAGGGGTAGTAGTACTGTGCTGTGCCCATATATACAGGATAGGAGTAGTAGTACTGTGCTGTGCCCATATATACAGGATAGGAGTAGTAGTACTGTGCTGTGCCCATATATACAGGATAGGAGTAGTAGTACTGTCCTATGCCCATATATACAGAATAGGGGTAGTAGTACTGTGCTGTGCCCATATATACAGGATAGGAGTAGTAGTACTGTACTGTTCCCATATATACAGGATAGGAGTAGTAGTACTGTCCTATGCCCATATATACAGCATAGGAGTAGTAGTACTGTGCTGTGCCCATATATACAGGATAGGAGTAGTAGTACTGTGCTGTGTCCATATATACAGGATAGGAGTAGTAGTACTGTACTGTTCCCATATATACAGGATAGGAGTAGTAGTAGTACTGTCCTATGCCCATATATACAGGATAGGAGTAGAAGTACTGTGCTGTGCCCATATATACAGGATAGGAGTAGTAGCACTGTGCTGTGCCCATATATACAGGATAGGAGTAGTAGTACTGTGCTGTGCCCATATATACAGAATAGGGGTAGTAGTACTGTGCTGTGCCCATATATACAGGATAGGAGTAGTAGTACTGTGCTGTGCCCATATACAGGATAGGAGTAGTAGTAGTACTGTGCTGTGCCCATATATACAGGATAGGAGAAGTAGTACAGTGCTGTGCCCATATATACAGGTAAGGAGTAGTAGTACTGTGCTGTGTCCATATATACAGGATAGGAGTAGTAGTACTGTGCTGTGCCCATATATACAGCATAGGAGTAGTAGTACTGTGCTGTGTCCATATATACAGGATAGGAGTAGTAGTACTGTGCTGTGCCCATATATACAGGATAGGAGTAGTAGTACTGTCCTATGCCCATATTTACAGGATAGGAGTAGTAGTACTGTGCTGTGCCCATATATACAGGATAGGAGTAGTAGTACTGTGCTGTGCCCATATATACAGAATAGGGGTAGTAGTACTGTGCTGTGCCCATATATACAGGATAGGAGTAGTAGTACTGTGCTGTGCCCATATACAGGATAGGAGTAGTAGTAGTACTGTGCTGTGCCCATATATACAGGATAGGAGAAGTAGTACTGTGCTGTGTCCATATATACAGGATAGGAGTAGTAGTACTGTGCTGTGCCCATATATACAGGATAGGAGTAGTAGTGCTGTGCTGTGCCCATATATACAGGATAGGAGTAGTAGTACTGTGCTGTGCCCGTATACAGGATAGGAGTAGTAGTGCTGTGCCTATACAGGATAGGAGTAGTAGTACTGTGCTGTGCCCATATATACAGGATAGGAGGAGTAGTACTGTGCTGTACCCATATATACAGGATAGGAGTAGTAGTACTGTGCTGTGCCCATATATACAGGATAGGAGTAGTAGTGCTGAGCCTATACAGGATAGGAGTAGTAGTACTGTGCTGTGCCCATATATACAGAATAGGAGTAGTAGTACTGTGCTATGCCCATATATACAGGATAGGAGTAGTAGTACTGTGCTGTGCCCATATATACAGGATAGGAGTAGTAGTACTGTGCCTTGTCCATATATACAGGATAGGAGTAGTAGTACTGTGCTGTGCCCTTATATACAGGATAGGAGTAGTAGTACTGTGCTGTGCTCATATATACAGGATAGGAGTAGTAGTACTGTGCCATGTCCATATATACAGAATAGGAGTTGTAGTACCAAGCTGTGCCCATATATACAGGATAGGAGTAGTAGTACTGCGCTGTGTCCATATATACAGGATAGGAGTAGTAGTACTGTGCTGTGCCCATATATACAGGATAGGAGTAGTAGTACTGTGCTGTACCAATATATACAGGATAGGAGTAGTAGTACTGTGCTGTGCCCATATATACAGGATAGGAGTAGTAGTACTGTGCTGTGCCCATATATACAGAATAGGGGTAGTAGTACTGTGCTGTGCCCATATACAGGATAGGAGTAGTAGTAGTACTGTGCTGTGCCCATATATACAGGATAGGAGAAGTAGTACTGTGCTGTGTCCATATATACAGGATAGGAGTAGTAGTACTGTGCTGTGCCCATATATACAGGATCGGAGTAGTAGTGCTGTGCTGTGCCCATATATACAGGATAGGAGTAGTAGTGCTGAGCCTATACAGGATAGGAGTAGTAGTACTGTGCTGTGCCCATATATACAGAATAGGAGTAGTAGTACTGTGCTATGCCCATATATACAGGATAGGAGTAGTAGTACTGTGCTGTGCCCATATATACAGGATAGGAGTAGTAGTACTGTGCCGTGTCCATATATACAGGATAGGAGTAGTAGTACTGTGCTGTGCCCTTATATACAGGATAGGAGTAGTAGTACTGTGCTGTGCTCATATATACAGGATAGGAGTAGTAGTACTGTGCCATGTCCATATATACAGGATAGGAGTAGTAGTACCGAGCTGTGCCCATATATACAGGATAGGAGTAGTAGTACTGCGCTGTGTCCATATATACAGGATAGGAGTAGTAGTACTGTGCTGTGCCCATATATACAGGATAGGAGTAGTAGTACTGTGCTGTACCAATATATACAGGATAGGAGTAGTAGTACTGTGCTGTGCCCATATATACAGGATAGGAGTAGTAGTACTGTGCTGTACCAATATATACAGGATAGGAGTAGTAGCACTGTGCTGTGTCCATATATACAGGATAGGAGCAGTAGTACTGTGCTGTGCCCATATATACAGGATAGGAGTAGTAGTACTGTGCTGTGCCCATATATACAGGATAGGAGTAGTAGTACTGCGCTGTGTCCATATATACAGGATAGGAGGAGTAGTACTGTGCTGTGCCCATATATACAGGATAGGAGTAGTAGTACTGTGCTGTACCAATATATACAGGATAGGAGTAGTAGTACTGTGCTGTGTCCATATATACAGGATAGGAGCAGTAGTACTGTGCTGTGCCCATATATACAGGATAGGAGTAGTAGTACTGTGCTGTGCCCATATATACAGGATAGGAGTAGTAGTACTGTGCTGTGTCTATATATACAGGATAGGAGTAGTAGTACTGTGCTGTGCCCATATATACAGGATAGGAGTAGTAGTGCTGTGCTGTGCCCATATATACAGGATATGAGTAGTAGTGCTGTGCTGTGCCCATATATACAGGATAGGAGTAGTAGTACTGTGCTGTGTCCATATATACAGGATAGGAGTAGTAGTGCTGTGCTGAGCCCATATATACAGTATAGGAGTAGTAGTACTGTGATGTGTCCATATACAGGATAGGAGTAGTAGTACTGTGCTGTGCTCATATATACAGGATAGGAGTAGTAGTACTGTGCTGTGCCCATATATACGGGATAGGAGTAGTAGTACTGTGCTGTGCCCATATACAGGATAGGAGTAGTAGTACTGTGCTATGCCCATATATACAGGATAGGAGTAGTAGTGCTGTGCTGTGCCCATATATACAGGATAGGAGTAGTAGTACTGTGCTGTGCCCATATACAGGATAGGAGTAGTAGTACTGTGCTGTGTCCATATATACAAGATAGGAGTAATAGTACTGTGCTGTGTCCATATATACAGGATAGGAGTAGTAGTACTGTGCTGTGCCCATATACAGGATAGGAGTAGTAGTACTGTGCTGTGTCCATATATACAGGATAGGAGTAGTAGTACTGTGCTGTGTCCATATATACAGGATAGGAGTAGTAGTACTGTGCTGTGTCCATATATACAGGATAGGAGTAGTAGTACTGTGCTGTGTCCATATATACAGGATAGGAGTAGTAGTACTGTGCTGTGCCCATATACAAGATAGGAGTAGTAGTACTGTGCTGTGCCCATATATACAGGATAGGAGTATTAGTACTGTGCTGTGCCCATATACAGGATAGGAGTAGTAGTGCTGTGCCTATACAGGATAGGAGTAGTAGTACTGTGCTGTGTCCATATATACAGGATAGGAGTAGTAGTACTGTGCTGTACCCATATATACAGGATAGGAGTAGTAGTACTGTGCTGTGCCCATATACAGGATAGGAGTAGTAGTGCTGTGCCTATACAGGATAGGAGTAGTAGTACTGTGCTATGCCCATATATACAGGATAGGAGGAGTAGTACTGTGCTGTGTCCATATATACAGGATAGGAGTAGTAGTGCTGTGCTGTGCCCATATATACAGGTTAGGAGTAGTAGTACTGTGCTGTGCCCATATACAGGATAGGAGTAGTAGTACTGTGCTGTGTCCATATATACAGGATAGGAGTAGTAGTACTGTGTTGTACCAATATATACAGGATAGGAGTAGTAGTACTGTGCCATGTCCATATATACAGGATAGGAGTAGTAGTACTGTGCTGTGCCCATATATACAGGATAGGAGTAGTAGTACTGTGCTGTGCCCATATATACAGGATAGGAGTAGTAGTACTGTGCTGTGCCCATATATACAGGATAGGAGGAGTAGTACTGTGCTGTGCCCATATATACAGGATAGGAGGAGTAGTACTGTGCTGTGCCCATATACAGGATAGGAGTAGTAGTACTGTGCTGTGTCCATATATACAAGATAGGAGTAATAGTACTGTGCTGTGTCCATATATACAGGATAGGAGTAGTAGTACTGTGCTGTGCCCATATACAGGATAGGAGTAGTAGTACTGTGCTGTGTCCATATATACAGGATAGGAGTAGTAGTACTGTGCTGTGTCCATATATACAGGATAGGAGTAGTAGTACTGTGCTGTGTCCATATATACAGGATAGGAGTAGTAGTACTGTGCTGTGTCCATATATACAGGATAGGAGTAGTAGTACTGTGCTGTGTCCATATATACAGGATAGGAGTAGTAGTACTGTGCTGTGCCCATATACAAGATAGGAGTAGTAGTACTGTGCTGTGCCCATATATACAGGATAGGAGTAGTAGTACTGTGCTGTGCCCATATACAGGATAGGAGTAGTAGTGCTGTGCCTATACAGGATAGGAGTAGTAGTACTGTGCTGTGTCCATATATACAGGATAGGAGTAGTAGTACTGTGCTGTACCCATATATACAGGATAGGAGTAGTAGTACTGGGCTGTGTCCATATACAGGATAGGAGTAGTAGTGCTGTGCCCATATACAGGATAGGAGTAGTAGTGCTGTGCCTATACAGGATAGGAGTAGTAGTACTGTGCTGTGCCCATATATACAGGATAGGAGGAGTAGTACTGTGCTGTGTTCATATATACAGGATAGGAGTAGTAGTGCTGTGCTGTGCCCATATATACAGGATAGGAGTAGTAGTATTGTGCTGTGCCCATATACAGGATAGGAGTAGTAGTACTGTGCTGTGTCCATATATACAGGATAGGAGTAGTAGTACTGTGCTGTGTCCATATATACAGGATAGGAGTAGTAGTGCTGTTCTGAGCCCATATATACAGTATAGGAGTAGTAGTACTGTGCTGTGTCCATATATGCAGGATAGGAGTAGTAGTACTGTGCTTTGTCCATATATACAGGATAGGAGTAGTAGTGCTGTTCTGAGCCCATATATACAATATAGCAGTAGTAGTACTGTGCTGTGTCCATATATACAGGATAGGAGTAGTAGTACTGTGCTGTGCCCATATACAGGATTGGAGTAGTAGTGCTGTGCCTATACAGGATAGGAGTAGTAGTACTGTGCTGTGCCCATATATACAGGATAGGAGGAGTAGTACTGTGCTGTGTCCATATATACAGGATAGGAGTAGTAGTACTGTGCTGTGTCCATATATACAGGATGGGAGCAGTAGTACTGTGCTGTGCACATATATACAGGATAGGAGTAGTAGTGCTGTGCTGTGCCCATATATACAGGATAGGAGTAGTAGTACTGTGCTGTGCCCATATACAGGATAGGAGTAGTAGTACTGTGCTGTGTCCATATATACAGGATAGGAGTAGTAGTACTGTGCTGTGTCCATATATACAGGATAGGAGTAGTAGTGCTGTTCTGAGCCCATATATACAGTATAGGAGTAGTAGTACTGTGCTGTGTCCATATATGCAGGATAGGAGTAGTAGTACTGTGCTTTGTCCATATATACAGGATAGGAGTAGTAGTGCTGTTCTGAGCCCATATATACAATATAGCAGTAGTAGTACTGTGCTGTGTCCATATATACAGGATAGGAGTAGTAGTACTGTGTTGTACCAATATATACAGGATAGGAGTAGTAGTACTGTGCCATGTCCATATATACAGGATAGGAGTAGTAGTACCGAGCTGTGCCCATATATACAGGATAGGAGTAGTAGTACTGTGCTGTGTCCATATATACAGGATAGGAGTAGTAGTACTGTGTTGTACCAATATATACAGGATAGGAGTAGTAGTACTGTGCTGTGTCCATATATACAGGATAGGAGTAGTAGTACTGTGCTTTGTCCATATATACAGGATAGGAGTAGTAGTGCTGTTCTGAGCCCATATATACAGGATAGGAGTAGTAGTGCTGTTCTGAGCCCATATATACAGGATAGGAGTAGTAGTACTGTGCTTTGTCCATATATACAGGATAGGAGTAGTAGTGCTGTTCTGAGCCCATATATACAGGATAGGAGTAGTAGTGCTGTTCTGAGCCCATATATACAGGATAGGAGTAGTAGTACTGTGCTGTACCCATATATACAGGATAGGAGTAGTAGTACTGTGCTGTACCAATATATACAGGATAGGAGTAGTAGTACTGTGCTGTGCCCATATATACAGTATAGGAGTAGTAGTACTGTGCTGTGTCCATATATACAGGATAGGAGTAGTAGTACTGTGCTGTGTCCATATATACAGGATAGGAGTAGTAGTACTGTGCTTTGTCCATATATACAGGATAGGAGTAGTAGTGCTGTGCTGTGCCCATATATAGAGGATAGGAGTAGTAGTACTGTGCTGTGTCCATATATACAGGATAGGAGGAGTAGTACTGTGCTGTGCCCATATATACAGGATAGGAGGAGTAGTACTGTGCTGTGCCCATATATACAGGATAGGAGGAGTAGTACTGTGCTGTGCCCATATATACAGGATAGGAGTAGTAGTGCTGTGCTGAGCCCATATATACAGTGTAGGAGTAGTAGTACTGTGCTGTGCCCATATACAGGATAGGAGTATGTGCTGTGTCCATATATACAGGATAGGAGTAGCAGTACTGTGCTGTACCCATATATACAGGATAGGAGTAGTAGTACTGTGCTGTACCCATATATACAGGATAGGAGTAGTAGTACTGTGCTGTGTCCTTATATACAGGATAGGATTAGTAGTACTGTACTGTGCCCAAATATACAGGATAAGAGTAGTAGTACTGTGCTGTGTCCATATATACAGGATAGGAGTAGTATTACTGTGCTGTGTCCTTATATACAGGATAGGAGTAGTAGTACTGTACTGTGCGCAAATATACAGGATAAGAGTAGTAGTACTGTGCTGTGTCCATATATACAGGATAGGAGTAGTAGTACTGTGCTGTACCCATATATACAGGATAGGAGTAGTAGTACTGTGCTGTACCCATATATACAGGATAGGAGTAGTAGTACTGTGCCCATATATACAGGATAAGAGTAGTAGTACTGTGCTGTGTCCATATATACAGGATAGGAGTAGTAGTACTGTGCTGTGTCCATATATACAGGATAGGAGTAGTAGTACTGTGCTGTGCCCATATATACAGTATAGGAGTAGTAGTACTGTGCTGTGCCCATATATACAGGATAGGAGTAGTAGTACTGTGCTGTGTCCATATATACAGGATAGGAGTAGTAGTACTGTGCTGTGTCCATATATACAGGATGGGAGTAGTAGTACTGTGCCGTACCCATATATACAGGATAGGAGTAGTAGTACTGTGCTGTGTCCATATATACAGGATAGGAGGAGTAGTACTGTACTGTGCCCAAATATACAGGATAAGAGTAGTAGTACTGTGCTGTACCCATATATACAGGATAGGAGTAGTAGTACTGTGCTGTGTCCATATATACAGGATAGGAGTAGTAGTGCTGTGCTGAGCCCATATATACAGTGTAGGAGTAGTAGTACTGTGCTGTGCCCATATACAGGATAGGAGTAGTAGTACTGTGCTGTGCCCATATATACAGGATAGGAGTAGTAGTACTGTGCTGTGCCCATATACACAGGATAGGAGTAGTAGTACTGTGCTGTGTCCATATATACAGGATAGGAGTAGTAGTACTGTGCTGTGCTCATATATACAGGATAGGAGTAGTAGTACTGTGCTGTGTCCATATATACAGGATAGGAGTAGTAGTACTGTGCTGTTTCTATATATACAGGATAGGAGTAGTAGTACTGTGCTGTGCCCATATATACAAGATAGGAGTAGTAGTACTGTGCTGTGCCCATATATACAGGATAGGAGGAGTAGTACTGTGCTGTGTCCATATATACAGGATAGGAGTAGTAGTACTGTGCTGTGTCCATATATACAGGATGGGAGTAGTAGTACTGTGCCTTACCCATATATACAGGATAGGAGTAGTAGTACTGTGCTGTGTCCATATATACAGGATAGAAGTAGTAGTACTGTGCTGTGTCCATATATACAGGATAGGAGGAGAAGTACTGTGCTGTGTCCATATATACAGGATAGGAGTAGTAGTACTGTGCTGTGCCCATATATACAGGATAGGAGTAGTAGTACTGTGCTGTGCCTATATATAAAGGATAGGAGTAGTAGTACTATGCTGTGCCCATATATACAGGTTAGGAGTAGTAGTACTGTGCACTGTCCAAATATACAGGATAGGAGTAGTAGTGCTGTGCTGTACCCATATATACAGGATAGGTGTAGTAGTACTGTGCTGTGCCCATATATATATGATAGGAGTAGTAGTACCGAGCTGTACCCATATACACAGGATAGGAGTAGTAGTACTGTGCTGTGCCCATATATACAGGATAGGAGTAGTAGTACAGTGCTGTGCACATATATACAGGATAAGAGTAGTAGTACTGTGATGTGCCCATATATACAGGATAGGAGTAGTAGTACTGTGCTGTGCCCATATATACAGGATAGGAGGAGTAGTACTGTGCACTGTCCATATATACAGGATAGGAGTAGTAGTACTGTGCTGTGCCCATATATACAGTATAGGAGTAGTAGTACTGTGCTGTGTCCATATATACAGGATAGGAGTAGTAGTACTGTGCTGTGCCCATATATACAGGATAGTTGTAGTTGTACTGTGCAGTGCCCATATATACAGGATAGGAGTAGTATTACTGTCCTATGCCCATATATACAGGATAGGTGTAGTAGTACTGTGCTGTGCCCATATATACAGGATAGTTGTAGTAGTACTGTGCTGTGCCCATATATACAGGATAGGAGTAGTAGTACTGTGCTGTGTCCATATATACAGGATAGTTGTAGTAGTACTGTGCTGTGCCCATATATACAGGATAGGAGTAGTAGTACTGTGCTGTGTCCATATATACAGGATAGGGGTAGTAGTACTGTGCTGTGCCCATATATATAGGATAGGAGTAGCAGTACTGTGCTGTGCCCATATATACAGGATAGGAGTAGTAGTACTGTGCTCTATCCATATATACAGGATAGGAGTAGTAGTACTGTGCTGTGTCCATATATACAGGATAGGAGTAGTAGTACTGTGCTGTGTCCATATATACAGGATAGGAGTAGTAGTACTGTGCTGTGCCCATATATACAGTATAGGAGTAGTAGTACTGTGCTGTGCCCATATATATAGGATAGGAGTAGCAGTACTGTGCTGTGCCCATATATACAGGATAGGAGTAGTAGTACTGTGCTGTATCCATATATACAGGATAGGAGTAGTAGTACTGTGCTGTCCCCATATATACAGGATAGGAGTAGTAGTACTGTGCTGTCCCCATATATACAGGATAGTAGTAGTAGTACTGTGCTGTCCCCATATATACAGGAATGGACTGTAACTTGGACGGTGTCCCCCAGCACCACCGCTATGATAAAATAAAGATTTTGGACTTCAATTTGTGAGTGCCACTGCTTTTCCTTCATGTGCATGGACTGTTCTCCAGAGCAGTTGTACTGTGACCCATATGTATATAGTAAGAGTAGTGGTACAGTGCATTCCTACCATATGCAGGGTAAAAGTAGCTGTACTGTAGTACTATAGAGTAGTTGTTCCACCATGTACAGGATACGTGGTACTGTGCTGTGCCACTACTGTACGTGTCCTGGATAGATCAGATCACTTGTACAATTATCATAGATTAATATTGACACCCGTGCACAGGCAGACACATGGACACCTCTGTCTCTTCTAAAGTCTTACAGCTTAAGGACTATTAAACAAAAAAGTTTTGAAGGTTTATAAACATCTCCTGTATAAATGATAAGAATTCCGGATAAAGCTCCATCCAACTAAATGGATTTATTTATTAAGAATTACCAAAAATGATATGTATGTCGGCCCTTTGTATTAATGACTCTGATGTTCTCTTTTATGTTATAGAAATACCCGAAAAAGTATAGTAAAAAAAGTTTGGCCTGGAATTTACTACAGGATATATTCCCGAGAGGACGGGAGGCTCTGTCAGCATTGTGGGTTAGTCTTTATGTCCTACAGAAGGAAAAGTATTCACCCAATCTGGAGGCTCTACTGGAAGAGCTGCGCCACAGAGGTAACACTGGGAGCGAGACGTGTCCATATGGGTTCCCCTGACTTACACTGACCACAATAAAGCAAGAACAGGAGTGTCCGGCAAATCATCAAGCCCAGACACAACAATGGCTACTAGGCTATACTATCCCCATTACTTTGTTTAGAGAACTGGAATCAGATATGAGATAAATCACTAGTAGAGATGAGTGAGCATACTCGTCCGAGCTTGATGCTCCTTCGAGCATTAGTGTACTCGCAACTGCTCAGTGCTCGGAAAATGTCATCTTGCGGTGTTTAGATTTCTGGCAGCCAGAAACAGAGCCAATCACAAGCCAGGAGACTCTGCACTCCACCCAGCATGACGTGGTACCCTTACACGTCGATAGCAGTGGTTGGCTGGCCAGATCAGGTGACCCTGGAATAGACTTGCCCCTGCCTGCGCTGCTCGGATCATTCTCTGTCTGGATGCCGTTAGGGAGAGAGCTGCTGCTGGTCAGGGAAAGCGTTAGGGTGTTCTATTAGCTTACTGTTAGGCAGGAGTGATTCTCCAAGAACCCAACAGCCCTTGTTAGGGCTACATTAGCGTTTTTCAAAAGTTAAAGTGACAGTCACAGCACAAAATCCTTTCTGTGCTGTCAGTGTAGGTTAGAAACTAGCCATAGCAATCATCTTCTGAGGTTGCTGTCTGATTACTTCTGCATGTTTTGTTCTATAAAAAAAAAGAAAAACAAAAAAAATTTACAGTTTATTTTTCTGTTTTGTCTATATAATAGACTTTAATTTTGAAAATGTTGAACCCGAGGGCTAGGGGTAGAGGACGAGGCCGTGGGCGTCCAATTACTGCAGGGGTCAGAGGCCGTGGTCCTGGGCGGGGTGAGACACCACCTGCTGATGAGGGAGCAGGGGAACGCCGCAGAGATACACTCCCTAGCTTCATGTCTCAACTTAGTGGGACTCGTGGTAGAGCACTGTTGAGGCCAGAACAATGCGAACAGGTGATGTCGTGGTTTGCGGACAATGCTTCAAGCCATTTGTCCACCAGTCAGTCTTCCACGCAGTCCACCCATGTTACCCAAGTGAGCACTCCTCCAGCTCCTCCACCTCAACCTCCTTCCCCCCAGTCTGCCCCCTCCCAGGAAATTTTGGCATTTGAGTCGGCATACTCTGAGGAACTGTTTTCTTGACCCTTCCCAGAGTCACAAACCACTTGTCAGATTGCTGCTGAGCTCTTTCCTGATGCCCAGGTTTTCCACCGGTTGCAGTCTGTGGATGATGATGACATTGGTGACATAGTGGAAGAAGTATGTAAAGAGGTGTTGGACAATGAGGAGACACGGTTGTCAGACAGTGGTGAAGTTGTTGTCAGGGCAGGAAGTCCGAGGGGGGAGCAGACTGAGGGATCGGAGGATGATGAGGTGACAGACCCAAGCTGGGTTGATAGGCCGGGTGAACACAGTGCTTGTGAGAAGGAGGAGAGTCCTCGACGAGAACAGGTTGGAAGAGGCAGTGGAAGGGCCAGATGGAGAGGCAGGGCCAGAGCTGGTGCATCTGCGCCAAATTTTTCATGTAGTTAAGCTCCCGTGGTGAGGGCTAGATTTTCTGAAGTCTGGAGGTTCTTTAAAGAAACATGGGATGACAGACGGACTGTGGTGTGCAACCTGTGCCAAACCAGGATCAGCAGGGGTTCCACCACTACTAGCTTAACCACCACCAGTATGCGCAGGCATATGAATGCTTAACACCCCACTCAATGAAACCAAGGCCGTTCACCTCCAGCTGGGCACACCACGGCTCCTTCCCCTGTGTCATTTGCTGCCTCTGCTAAGTCAGTCCCCTGCCTAGGACCCTGGCACAAACACTTCCTGCGCGAAAACCACACTTTCGCCTCCACGATCCCCCACAGCGTCTACCCATGTCTCCATGCGCTGCGTTCAGCTGTCTATACCCCAGACACTGGGGCGCAAGAGAAAATACAGTTCCAGCCACCCACACCCCCAAGCCCTCAACGTCCACATCTCCAAATTACTGAGCCTGGAGATGCTGCCCTATAGGCTGGTAGAGACCGAGGCCTTTCACAACCTCATGGAGTCGGCTGCCACTCTGTATTCGGTCCTGAGCCACCACTACTTTTCCCAGCAGGCGGTGCTCAAACTGCTGAGTCTAGGCGATAAAAGGCACACCTCCCAAGAGCTATAACAGGGCATCACGGCGCAGACTGATCTGTGGCTGGCACCGCTGAACCTGAAGCCAGGCATGGTTGTGTGTGACAACGGCCGTAACCTGGTGGCGGCTCTGCAACTCAGCAGACTGACACATGTGCCATTCCTGGCCCATGTGTTAAATCTCATAGTTCAGCATTTCCTCAAGACATACCCCAATCTGTCTGATTTGCTTGCGACGGTGCGCCGCCTCCAACTGCCCACTCACTGACTGTTGTGCGACGTGCCCACGAGGTGGAATTTAACATTAACCATGTTATCCAGAGTTTACCAGCAGCACAGAGCAATTGTAGACTGCCAGATGTCAACTTCCACCAGAACTGGTAGTCAGGTCAGTCAGCTTCCTCAAGTCTACAATGAGGAGTGGAAGTGGATGTCTGATATCTGTCAGGTGCTGAGTAACTTTGAGGAGTCAACACAGATGGTCAGTGGCGATGCCGCCATCATCAGCCTCACCATCCCGCTGCTTGGCCTGTTGAAGTCGGAAGCTTTGCGCTTGTCACAAGAGACGGGAGAAGAAGATTTCCTTGTTGATAGCCAAAGCACCCTCCGGTCTGTTTCTCAGCGTGTATCGGAGGAGGTGGAGGAGGATGAGGAGGAAGAGGAGGAGAATGTTGGCGAGACAGAAGAAGGGAACATTGCTCAGTCCTTAACTGCTCAGCATGTATGGGCAGAAGAAGAGGAGTTGGCGGGGGAGGGGGAGGAAATGGAGAGTCAGGCCAGTGAGGGGAGGGAATTCTTGCGCGTTGGGACTCTGGCGCATATGGCAGATTTCATGCTAGGCTGCCTATCCCGTGACCCTCGCGTTCAAAGAATTTATTCCAGTCGATTACTGGATGTTCACTCTCCTGGTACCCACGGTACAAGCAAAATCTTTCCACTCTCATCCCTGGAGAGGAAAGGAATGCATGAAAACCAGCAGGCCCTGGTGCACAAGCTGAAACAGTATTTCCCTTCTGACAGCGCTGACAGGGCGTACTTCTGCGGGACAAGTAGCGAGGGAGAGTAGGCGAGCAGGCAGCTTGTCCAGCACTGGCAGGGGTACGTTTTACAAGGTCTTTGCCAGTTTTATGTCACCCCAGCAAGACACTGTCACCTGTCCCCAGTCTCGGCAGAGTAGGGCTGATCTTTACAGAAAGATGATGAGGGAATACGTAGATGACCATACCATCGTCCTAAATGATCACACAGCTCCCTACAACTACTGGGTTTCAAAGCTGGACATGTGGCACGAACTGGCGCTGTACGCCTTGGAGGTTCTTGCCTGCCCTGCCGCTAGCGTCTTGTCCGAGCGGGTTTTCAGTGCAGCTGGTGGCATCATCACCGATAAGCGTACACGCCTGTCGACTGACAGCGCTGACAGGCTGACGCTTATTAAGATGAATAAAGCCTGGATTTCTCATAATTTCCAATCTCCACCAGGTGAAGGAAGCTCAACCTGAATAATGTATGCACTCCTCCTCCTCATTCTCCTCCTTCTTCTCATCTTTGTACACTAAAGCAGGGTTAACTGGCTATTTTTTGCCAGGGCCAACTGTCTCTAGCTATCGTACTCTATCTATTTAATTTTTCTGGAGGGCCACCTATCCAATCCTCTGTTTTGAAAACTTTTTTGGATTGCCACATACAGGCACTCTATCTATTTAATTTTTCTGGAGGGCCACCTACCCACTCCTCTATTATGAAAAGTTTTTGGCACTATCCAAATTTAATTGTCTTCATAGCAGCCTCCACACGTCGTCTTTATAGCAGCCTCCACACGTCGTCTCCATAGCAGCCTCCAGACGCCGTCTCCATAGCTGCCTCCAAAATTCATCTCCATAGCTGCCTGCACATGTCGTCCCATTAGGAAAGAGCTGTGTCAGGCTCATTTTTCGGGTGTTTCACAAGATACGTTATGGAACTTGGTCACTATGTCGCCACCATGCTGTGTTATAGACTAAATATACAGTCAACCTTTTGTTCACATAGGAAATCATTTCAGCGCTTCTTGCTCACCTCCTTTGGTTCCTCTCTGCCGCCATAACCACGCCAAATACTGATACATACACTGCTACACGTTATCCTCGCCAAAAGGAATTTTTTAAATGGGGCATTTGGGGTATGTCGCCATGCCACTCTCTAGCCTGCCGCTACTGCCGCTGCCTCTGCATGCCGTCTTCTATAGTGTCAGGGTCAATTATTGGGTTTTTTAGATGCTATCTCGCCTGACTCGGTCACTCTGTCATTGCCATGCTGTTGCCCATAATTTTGGCATAATGGTGCGATAAGGCAGCCTCAGAGGCATCCATGCATGCTGCCCCTGCTGTTTCCTGTCCATTTCCGTGGTGTTTCCATCCTTTTCTGAGGTTCCCAGGTGTTTGGCCAAGCTTCCCTGTGCAGAGCCTTGGTCCCCTTGAAAAATGCTCGAGTCTCCCATTGACTTCAATGGGGTTCGTTATTCGAGACGAGCACTCGAGCATCGGGAAAAGTTTGACTCGAGTAACGAGCATTCGAGCATTTTAGTGCTCGCTCATCTCTAATCATTAGTAATCCAGAGTTGCTTTTTTTAAAAAAAAATTTAATCTAAAAAAATGTGGCTCTAATAACAAATTCGGACATAATATTGAGACATAATTGGATTGTTGGGCTGACATGGAGATGTATCAGATATAGGGATTTTTAAATACAGTAGCTTTTCCCTTAGGACTATTACAACTTGTTTAGGTCACAATATATTCTCATATTTACAGGATATCCCTGTAAATCTGTTCATCTATCAGAGATGAGATTATACACTAAAAAATCTCTTCCTTATTAGGTGACACTCTGCCGGAGCAAATCCAACTGGATGACAATGGTCATCAGCTTCCCCCAGAACTGAAAGGTAAGTGCTCTGTCTACTTACTTACCCTTGGGGGATGGTGTATAAAGCCGCCATGTAAAGACACCAAGTAGAAAGATGGAAATTTCCCGTGGAGGTGATACGTCGGCGCCGCATGGATCCAAAACACTATCAGATTGTAGTGAGATTCAAAGCTAGTTCTTTATTACAGTAAAAAAAATAAATAAATAGATGGATTGCTACGCGTTTCAGCCCTGGACATGGGCCTTCGTCAGGCATGCATCCTCTAAGCCTAGAGGAGAGGTGTTTCTACAATCACCATAGACGGGGGGCATCCTCTACACCTAAAGGAGAGGAGGTTCTACCATCATCATAGACAGGGGGTATCCTCTACACCTAGAGGAGAGGTGGTTCTAATATCACTATAGACAGCGGGCATCCTCTACACCTAGAGGAGAGGAGGTTCTACCATCACCATAGACAGGGGCATCCTCTACACCTAGAGGAGAGGAGGTTCTACCATCACCATAGACAACGGACATCCTCTACACCTAGAGGAGAGGAGGTTGTGCCATCACCATAGACAGGGGGTATCCTCTACACCTAGAGGAGAGGTGGTTCTAATATCACTATAAACAGCGGGCATCCTCTACACCTAGAGGAGAGGAGGTTCTACCATCACCATAGACAGAAGCATCCTCAGCACCTAGAGGAGAGGAGGTTCTGCCATCACTATAGACAGGGGGCATCCTCTTCACCTAGAGGAGAGGGGGTATTACCATCACCATAGACAGTGGGCATCCTCTACACCTAGAGGAAAGTAAGTTCTACCATCACCATAGACAACGTACATCCTCTACACCTAGAAGAGAGGAGGTTGTGCCATCACCATAGACAGGGGGTATCCTCTACACCTAGAGGAGAGGTGGTTCTAATATCACTATAGACAGCGGGCATCCTCTACACCAAGAGGAGAGGAGGTTCTACCATCACCATAGACAGGGGCATCCTCAACACCTAGAGGAGAGTAGGTTCTACCATCACCATAGACAGGGGGCATCCTCTACATCTAGAGGAGAGGAGGTTCTACCATCACCATAGACAGGGGACATCCTCTACACCTAGAGGAGAGGGGGTTCTACCATCACCATAGACAGGGGACAACCCCTACACCTAGAAGAGAGGGGTTTCTACCATTACCATAGACAGGGGACATCCTCTACACCTAGAGGAAAGGGGGTTCTACCATCACCATAGACAGGGGGCATCCTCTACACCTAGAGGAGAGGAGGTTCTAACATCACCATAGACAAGGGCATCCTCTACATCATCTTGGGGTAAGAGCAGAGGTGAGAGCAGAGAGACTGTAGGACTCTCTGCTACAGGAGGTTGTTATGTTAGATATTTGATACATGAATGAACCTAAACTTTCTGCTGCCCGAGTGGAGTTATAGAACGCCCTCTCCCTCCATCCAGAAGTAAAATATCAGGATTTTTCATGCAGTTTTCCACACCTATGCTGACATCGGGTATGAAGAGACACTATTTTCAGGTGTCAGGTCTACCACCTTGTTGCAGGTTGTGCTACCTGAGGAAAGAGGATCAGCTTGCCTTATGGATGGCGCAGCTCTGCATGTAGGTTGGATTTGATAGACGTGAGTCCTTTTCCAACCTTATATTCTATGATACTATAATGATGTCACAATGAGCGTACCATACGGGAGCGTATGCTTTTTCTTCTCTAAATTGGACCAAGTGATGGGGGCGGCCTCCTCACATGCTCCTAATAGCCGTTTTTTGGTGTTACCCGCCCATATCTATGCAAAGCCCTGTATCTGAGTAAGGAAGCAGTGTACTTCCACAATGTGAAGCCATTTATTCTAGATAATAAACAATTACATTTTTTCCTCATGGATCAGAATTGTCATAATCTAAAAAATCTTTAGTCTATGGTTGTTCCCAGCATTCTGTGGTTCAAGAGTTGCATCTTCAAGTCAGCATCACCACATATCTGATATTGTAAGGTGCATTATCAAGGTAATCCCCTATTGTGTGTGCTCCTTCGCGACCATTCTTAGCTCTGCTTTGCATTCCTTCACATGAAGATTGTGTTTTAGTTTAACCTCTCATCTTCACCTTTAATTTTTGATTTTTCTACAGAAGTCCAGATCTGCCACAAAAAAAGATTACGTGAGATAACTCAGAGGCTTATAAAGCACCACCCCCTAAGATGTAATAAGGAAAGATTTCCATTCCGTTATTTGAACCTCATTATTGTCTCCGCTGATCACTTCAGTAAATACACTGGGAATGAGCTTATAAACACCGGGAATAAACATGGGAAATATTTCAAGATGAAACTAAATGATTTACAACAAACTTCTGCCAACAAGTTATTCCGCTGGAGCCACCGATCTAGGAGTGTGCCACATATGGTGATGGTGGTTGGAGTTGCGGGTGTAGGGAAGACCACTCTGATGGAGAAGTTTATCTACAGCTGGTGTAAGGGGGATCTCTATCAAAGATTCTCTTTTGTCTTTTTCTATACATTTCGGGAGCTCAACAGACTGGATAAGGTTAGTCTGGAGACCATGATCCTTCAGCATTACCCGTATCTGGAGAAACAACTTGGGAACATCTTACGAGATCCAAAGAAACTTCTCTTTATATTTGATGGATTAGATGAAAGCAATCACACAATGGATTTCAAATTAGATTCAGTGATCTCTGATCCTAAACAGCTCGGATCTAGTGGTCAGATTGTGGTCAGTTTGGTGAGAAAGTCCCTTCTTAATGGTTGTTCTGTTCTAATCACCAGTCGTCCAACCAGACTGACATCAATTGATTGTAAAGTTTTTCAACAAATTGCAGAACTCTCAGGTTTTTTCGCAGAAGAAATACAAATTTACTTTGATGATTTCTTCCCTGACTCTGATCTAGCAGTAAAGGCTTTTACCTATGTGAAGCAGAATGACTCGCTGTACACATTCTGCTACCTCCCGGCCTACTGCTGGATCATCTGTACTGTATTATCCAGGTGCTTCAAACCATCAAGTAGTGACCAGCAGGTCTCATCTTTACCCCAAACAGTGACCCAGCTCTTTGCCATATTTGTCACCAACATCCTTAATCTGGAGAAAAGTTGTTCTCCAGGTTTCCTGCAGTCCATCGGGTGGATGGCAGAAGATGGAGTTTTGAATCACAAGGTTATTTTTGATAATGAAGATCTAGAAACGTTCCATGTGGACAATAAGGAAAAGCTCTTATCCAGTTTTCTGATAGAATGGGAGGAACCTGCGTCCTATTCCTTCTTACATCTCACTCTTCAGGAATTCTTTGCTGCTTTGGTGCATTATGTTGACTATTCTCCTGAGAAGTTAAAGAATTCAATAAAAAAAGCCATATCCTATCATGACGGACGTGGTGAAATTTTCCTCCGTTTCCTGTGTGGTCTAACCGATGCCTCTACCAGGTCCATACTTTCTAGTTACCTGGACAAACAAGCAGATCAGGCCTCCAGAGATGTCATGACTTGGCTAAAGGACCATATTCTAAAAGGACAACAACTGATGGAAAGTGTGGATAAGAGGAAACATCTTCTCAGAACTTTCTTCTATCTGTTTGAAACTCAGAATAAGTCTCTAGTGCGGGAATCATTGCTATCTGACAGAACACTGGACCTTTCTGGTGTCTGCATGTCAGCAATGGACTGTACAGTAGTAGCATTCATCCTGGACAGAAATATAAAGGAACTTGATTTATCTTCATGTTCTTTAGACTCCGAAGGATTAGAGAGACTTGCACCTGCATTACATAACCTCCATAAACTGAGGTAAAGTACTAATTATGTTTTACATTTCTATCTATTTCTAACAGTTGCGTTATACTTGATGTCTCATCCAATAGGTGATTAATACAATACAATGGATTGCTGTATGGAGGAAATTCATATGTACATAGCGTAGTCTGTTTCATAGATGTATCACATGTCACTTTTCACGTATCTAAACCTGAAAAGTGACAACACAAGGAGGTATAAAAAGGAATTAGAGTGATTATTGAAATGGGTTAGGGAGCATGAAATTATTAAAGGAAGGGAATTACTATATGTAAATGGACTCAACCCAAAAATTCCAGTAATATATTATTTGCCCAAGGTTCATAAGAGCATCGTAAATCCCCCACGTTGACCCATCATTTCAGGGATTAGCTGTTACCAGTCGCCTGGGGCAGTGGACCTCAACCACCAGGCTGTGGCCTAAGACCGAGTTGTGGAACACCCGGTCCAGGGCCGCGGCCAAAAGTACTTAAAAAGAAAAACTCTATACTTTCCTCTGATGCTCCTCTTTTCCCGTTGCACCAGGTTCTTTTTTGCCCCGCGGCTCCCTGGAAGATGTCGTCTATGGACGCTGCCAGTGCTTACACACTATGGCGTGATTGGCAGTGTGCATAGACCTGCCGCTGGCCGTCTACCGGGAAGGCACGGGAGAAGAGGAGCGTCGTAGGAAAGTATAGAGTTTTTTATTTTTATGGGGGCTAGGCTGAGGGCATTGCTATTATGGGGGCTGGGCAGAGGGCATTAGTATTGGGGGATGTGCGTTTTTGAGGGAGCGCTGCTTTGGACATTTTATTAATGAGGAAAGACTGCTGGACATTTTGTTAATAAAATAAGGTGCCTCGGCTTATATTCAAGATAGACTTATACTCTACCATATGTGGTATAAAAAGAGGGCTACAGGAAAATATATATAGCATTATATAGGTTGGGGTAAGATATGGGGTATTTGCTGGGCAAACTATTTTATTTTTACAGGGACCATGGTTCGGGTCCCTGGAAAAAATTCTTGGGTGCAGCCCACCCTCGAATACAAAAAAGTTGGGAACCACTGGCCTGGGGGAATATGTAGATATATACCTTCATCCCTTGGTTAAAAATATGAGAACATATCAAAGGGATTCACAACACTTAATCAATGTTTTGCTCCTGTGATGTATCGGCATTGTACACGTCTATTCCCTAGGATCTTGGGATTGGATGGAGCTGGCTACATGGACCGGTTGAAAAAGACATTTCTAGTTGAAAATATACAATTCTGTTTAGGACATAATTATTTTTGGTTTGATGAAAAATTGTATTTACAAATTGGAGGAACTGCAATGGGGGCAAAATTTGCCCCATCGTTGGCTAATTTATATTTGGAAAAGTTGTAATATTTATTTAGATAATATTATTTTATTTAAGAGATATATTGATGACTGCATCGTTATTTGGAGAGGATGCAGTGAGGAGTTAGAAGGTTTCTTGAGATATATCAATGTTAATAATTATAATTTAAAATTTACACATGAAGAAGTGGAGAATAAGATTTGTTTGTTTTTTTTAGATTTGGAACTATTTAGGGAAGGTTGCAACATTAAAAATAGAAATTACTTTAATCCGGCCGATGTAAAAAGGGGTATAAATATTTTTGGTCTATACGATAAAAACTTGGGAATGGAAGATGTGTTCTTAAATAAATATTATTGGATAAGATGGAATGTAGAAATATGTATATAAGAATAGAGCCATCACTTAGAATGGATTAGATGACGTATTAGTGTGAGGGAGGTGTGTCTGTCCAAGCGTGATAGGATAGGGCGATTGGAAAGGCCTGCCGAAAGTATCTAATGGATAGGGGAATTAAAAGCTATCAATGGAAGAGAGAGGTCTTATGGTTTTAAAAAGTAGTGGCGGATTTTTCTTTTTTGAAGCAAACTTTTTATTGAACATTTTATAACGTTTTTACATACATATCCCCGATCCCCCCAACCCCCCCCCCCCCCCCGCTAGCAGACAGACATCCCCCCCCCCCCCCAAACAGTCTGGACAAGTTGCATATTATGTGTTAGACTACCGAGATATTACAAAGATACAAGTACAGCTTATACAGATTTTGTGATCTGAATAATCTTTGTATTTTAGTGAACAAATGTACAGGTATCCACATGGGTGAATTGTGTAATATGTAGAGATATTGGGGAATAAGCACCATTTTGCACAGATTTATTCTCCCTATAACCATCAAGGGAAGTTTGCACCAAACTTCCACCTTGGCTGTCGACCTTTCTAGCATTGGCCCTAGGTCGAGAGTTATGTATTCCTGGATCCTACTTGCCTACTTCCAGCTTTATCTGGGGCAACCTTAAAAAGAGACCCTAGACTTGTAATAGTGAGCACTGACATTAATTTTTACACTTACAATTACATGTG
Organism: Engystomops pustulosus; assembly: GCF_040894005.1. Lineage (NCBI taxonomy): Eukaryota > Metazoa > Chordata > Amphibia > Anura > Leptodactylidae > Engystomops > Engystomops pustulosus. Next base: position 218,651,499 of record NC_092414.1, read on the forward strand.
ACTTGATATTTTTACCGATTATTAATAGCGAGATCATGATCTGACAGGAACAGGTCTTTCTTTCACAGCCCCATAAACAAATTTGCATATGAGGTGCACAAGCTCCACCCTTTGCAGTGTCCTGGAGCCTTATAAAAAAAAAGCCATCATGACGTTTCATGCATGAATAAAAGGATTTGACATCAAGTGTCACAAAAATTTAGCCCATGTCTAAAGGGATCCAATCCAACTTAACTCAAAGCTTGACCAAATCTCTCAAATTGGAGGGAAGGCAGCTCGGCCTAGTCTACCCCAGTCCCAGAAGACTTGATACTTTTTTGGTCCTGACTACACCAATGTAATAGTCATTCTGACTATCTCATCTTCTTATTCTTATAGTTTGTCTTATAATTGTCTATCAGACACGTCCTGCATCCATTTGGCATCTGGAATAAGAAATAACTCCTCACTGAAGATACTTGATCTGTTTAATAGCGATTTGTCTGGTCCTCACCTCAGTGACTTAATGGAAGCTTTGTCCAGTCCAGGCTGCAGGATAGAGGAGTTACGGTGAGTGTAAAAGATGTTTATATGAAGAGACCAGGGGCGTGACTACAGGGGTACCCGCCATAAAAACTTTTATGGGGCCCACAGTGTCAGAGGGCCCTGGGATCTGGGTAATTGGATGTGAATATGCTGTATGTGTATATTTGTAATTTGTATATGCTCTAAATGTTTATGCATATGTGATGTGTATAGGCGGTATGTCTCTGTATGTGATGCATGGGTGTATATGGTACTCTATGAATGTGTGTATATGCTGTCTGTATGTATATATGGTGCGTAAATACTATGGGGCAGATTTACTTACCCGGTCCATTCGCGATCCAGCGGCGGGTTCTCCGACGCTGATTCAGGTCTTCCGGCGATTCACTAAGGTAGTGAGCCCGATGTCCACCAGGTGTCGCTGCTGCGCTGAAGTCCGCCGAAGTTCACTGGATTTCACCAAGCTAGGACGGGTGCAGGTAAGTGCGTGTCATGCGACTCATTTTTTTTAAAAATATGGTGGTTTTTCCAAATCCGTCGGGTTTTTCCCACAGCCACGCCCCCTGATTTTCGTCACTTGCATGCCGGCGTGCGCCAAAAACCCGGCAGAATTCAACGAAAAAACACGATTCAAATACATGATATGTATATTTTTAAGGGGTAAGTGGGGCCACCTGTCTCCTAGTTATACCACTGGAAGAGACATATGGGGACAATTTATACATCTATTTTATGATCTGTACCATTGTTATAACCACATCCTACTTTTTTTTTAGCAGGGTTTCAAATGCTAAAACGCAACTCTACCTCTAGTGCTAGCACTTTGCTAACCCTATCAATGTTGAAAGCTGTGACTACTCTGTCTCAGACCTTCCACATTTTGATGGTGGTCGCTGGAGGCTACACTTCTGTTGCACTGTAGATTCTATATACTCTTTAAAGTATGTATTCTGAGTCTCTAGAACTAGAGCTGCCTTTGGGGCCCCTTTCTCCCCTACCCCTTCTCTCACTGGCACTTTCCAGTTTAACATTCTACCATCACCATAGATAGGGGCATCCTCTACACCTAGAGGAGAGGAGGCTCTAACATCACCATAGACAGGGGGCATCCTCTACACCTAGAGGAGAGGAGGTTCTACCATCACCATAGACAGGGGGCATCCTCTACACCTAGAGGAGAAGGGTTTCTACCATCACCATAGACAGGGGGCATCCTCTACACCTAGAGGAGAGGAGGTTCTACCATCACTATAGACAGGGGCATCCTCTACACCTAGAGGGGAGGAGGTTCTACCATCACCATAGACAGGGGGCATCCTCTACACCTAGAGGAGAGAAGGCTCTAACATCACCATAGACAGGGGGCATCCTCTACACCTAGAGGAGAGGAGGCTCTATCATCACCATAGACAGGAGGCATCCTCTACACCTAGAGGAGAGGAGGCTCTAACATCACCATAGACAGGGGGCATCCTCTACACCTAGAGGAGAGGAGGCTCTAACATCACCATAGACAGGGGACATCCTATACACCTAGAGGAGAGGAGGTTCTACCATCACCATAGACAGGGGGTATCCTCTACACCTAGAGGAGAGGAGGTTCTACCATCACGATAGACAGGGAATCCTCTACACCTAGAGGAGAGGAGGTTCTACCATCACCATAGACAGGGGGCATCCTATACCCCTAGAGGAGAGGAGGTTCTACCATCACCATAGACAGGGGGTATCCTCTACACCAAGAGGAGAGGAGCTTCTACCATCACGATAGACAGGGAATCCGCTACACCTAGAGGAGAGGAGGTTCTACCATCACCATAGACAGGGGGCATCCTCTACACCTAGAGGAGAGGGGGTTCTACCATCACCATAGACAGGGAATCCTCTACACCTAGAGGAGAGGAGGTTCTACCCCCACCAGAGATAGGGGCCATCCTCCCCACATATGGGAGAGGCAATTCTATCATCAACATAGAGGAGATTGAGTTCTACCATCCCTATAGACAGGGTGAATCCTTTAAGCTTAAGAGAGAGGTGGTTCTAACCTTTGCCATAGACTGAAATTTTTAATATACGTAAGAGCATTAAGACTTTGAACACTCTGCCACCAGATGTTATAATTAATGATGAGCAGACCCAGTTGCCATACAAGTTACAATAAAGGAAGAGTTAGTTGCTTAAGAATCTATTGCTTGTCCCTGGTCTGCGGGTACCATCACAGGCCTCCTTCATGTAGTCACAGCCCTCTTCTTGATTCTGACCTACTAGTCAAGACTGGTGTGCATTAGATCTATACTGAAACCTAGGCATACCTAACATCTGTGTTCTAATCACCCTACAGCCAGCCACTTCAGGTTCCACTTCAGTCTTCTGCTGCCCTCGCATCCTGTCGGCCCCAATCAGGATGTTGCACATGTGTCAGTATGACTCCCTTACCAGCTACCCAAATGCCTGGGATAGAAATAGAGATGATGCAGTTATAGAGAAGAAGTACTGTGCTCTTACACTAATCTCTTCTCAGACTTCTTATGTCTGGAGTCTTCCTTTTACTGAGTTGAGGACCATGTTCTCATGAATTATTGATTAGCATTCAGACTCATTACATCTGCCTCTGTGGAGATCAATCAATATCAGTGATCACCAACTTGTAATCAACAATAAAGTTACAGGGATATTCTCCTTGCAGGACACAGAACAGCTTTGTAACTTCCATGATCTTGTTATACTGTCTTCTTAGTTGTATCTAGTGCGATTCTGTCTAATGACCCCTTGTATCAAATCCTATCATGTGACATTGTATGATGGGACATTAGATGGGATGGGACAATTGTTGTGATATTCTCTTATGTGCTGTCCATTCAATTCCATAAAATGTAATACTGTCTCCTGAAGCATCACTTACATGTCTTCTTATTCTTACAGTCTGGCTATGAATAAGCTACCAGACACATCTTGCATCCAGTTGGCATCTGTAATAAGGAACAATCCCTCCCTGACGAAATTGGACCTTTCTAATAACAACCTGTCCGGTCCTCACCTCAGTGATTTGATGGAAGCTCTTTCCAGTCCTGGCTGCAGGATTAAGGAATTACGGTGAGTTTTTACACTAGAGATCGAAATTAGAGAACATTTTTGATGGATTTTTTTGTAAGGGGTGCATCAGGCCACTAGAACAGTGTTTTACAAAATTACCAAGCTATCTACATAAAACCTTTGTATTGTAAAACATGTGATGATGAGAAATAAGGAACAGAAATGAGTGTAGCACAGAGAAAGATAATAATTACACTTTCTCCAGGTCCCAGCAGTCACCAGTCAGAAAGTAATGCACAGGACATCAGCCCTGGAGACAGGACATCACTATTCTCTCACACGGCTCTGCCGGGATCTGCTCAGCTCTTCTTGCAGTCTCATTCACAGTTCTGTGACTGTTGTGTGTTTCTTTACCATAATTTTGCCACACACCCATGCCGACACCAGGCGTGAAGAGACAATTTTTAAGAGTCAGATGCGGATTTGTGACTCTGATGCTGCCTCCCCCATCTTGCTGCAGGTCGTGCCACCTGAGGCAAGAAGCTCAACTTGCTTCATGCCTGATGTACCCCTGGTCATAGGTCACAGCTCACCCAGGCTTTAAAAAGGAACAACCTTATTATAGAAGAGGAAAGTGTGGGGGAAATTGTGGACTGGATGACTCACTCCTCCTCCTCTCAGTCACAGCAGGATGATCTTCCTTCTGAGTCTTTTACATTATGTTGGAGCCAAAAGTCAAAGGACGTATATTTCTGCTTTTTTCATCCCAAGCAAAGCATGGATGTTCTGTGTCATTAATTCCAATTCCTAGTGGTGTTCCTCTACTTTTTCTCCTACACCACAGATACCCAATTAGGTTTGGCTCCAGGTTTCAGTAGGCTCCTTTTCTGTGAACTTATGGGACGACTAAAAAATTCAGAAACTAAAACAGTCTCCTGTTCCATAAAGTATTCCCTAGTTTATCATACCAAACAGCCCCTTCATGGTTATTTAATATAAGCCCCCTGAAACCCTATGAATTCATTACATAAAGCCCCCTCACCCTCATGTATTATGCACAGCCTTATGTGGGCCCCCAAGCAGCTATGGGTCCTGGCACTTGCCCAGGTATGCCCAGTGCTGGCGCTGGCTCTGCCCTCACTGCACACTTTGCCAGATGTTGAATAAGGCCTCCCTGTTGTTGTTTTTTTACACAGCATTCAATGTGTGGGTAGCCCAGAAGTGGCGGGGACTCAAAGATGAGGGACAATGTATTCAGCTCTGCTGGTGGTAGTGGCATAGCCAAGGTGGTAGAAGCATTGCTGGTGAAGTCAGAGTAAGAAATCTAGAGGTGGGCCAAGGAGCCTCAGCAAACAGCATGAGCTATTTCAATAATAAATAATCTATTTATATAGCGCACACAGATTACGCAGCGCTGCACAAAGTTTGCCATATCAGTCTCTGTCCCCAATGGGGCTCACAATCTAAGCAACCTACCAGTATGTTTTGGAGTGTAGAAGGGAAACCCACGCAATCATGGAGAGAATATACAAACTCTTTGCAGATGTTGACCTGGATGGGACTAGATCCCCCCTCGCGTACTATAACCCTAAGGGGGTCTGATCACTCTTACCATATACTGAAATACAGCTCTATTGCTGTACATGGGTATAATGCCATGGCACGGGGAAAAACAATCCTCAACAAAATGGCTGCTTTCTTGTCCTACCAGCATTTCAATGCCCCTGGGCCCTCTCCACACTCCATTTGCCACCAACCATCATACTATTACAATAGGGACTATTTTTGAAAGCTTTAAAATAGGAAAACACATTAAATACCTGCCTTTCCCCAAAGCTATGTGTGTCATTGTGTGTCATTTTCACTGTGACAATGATTTGCTACTGCTGCAATTCATCCCAGAGCTTAGGGAAGTGGGACATCAGAGGGAAAATGAAAATATGAATATATTTGAAGAAATGAGATAGGAGCTTCTCATGAACATCTGTGCTTTACATGACTGAAGGGAGTTATGTACCAATTTTCAAGACAATTTGAGTAACATTGGTTTTGCCCAATTTTTTTTGTACCCAAACATAAACCTTTACAAATATTTGGTGATGATTTAGGGTATCAAATATTGGATGATTCACTCATCTCTAGTTAACATATAAATACATGGAGCAGTATTGTGGGCAAAGGCGTTCTGTGCTATGAGATAGCTCTAAAAAATTTCATCTAGGAGTTCCAGTTCATGGACAAATTACAAGCCAATAATTTAAAATAAGTATTAAAAAACAAACATATAAACTCATATATAGATAATATTAAAATGATACCTGTTTCGAGACCTGAACTGGGGTCGAGTCCGACTGAGGACCATTTTATCATGTATTATTGATCTATGCAAATGTACGAGACTCACAGGAACATCCAGACTCCTTACATCTGGATCTGTGGAGATCAGTTTACATCCCAGTTTTTCTGGTGATCAGATAAGGACAGGGCCATTCACCTCTCAGGAGGCAGGACAGATTTGTGATCTCTATTTGAATTGCATGTCCCTATTATGTGTGATACGGTGTTGTATCTAATCATGTCCTTTAATCATGTCTGCTAACATGCTGTATCCAATCTTATCATGTTACACAGTATTAAGGGGCACTGTAACTAAATGTAATGCCAATGTATTTGTGATACTGTCTCTTGATGCATCACCAACGTCCCTTCTTCTTCTTCCTACAGTTTGCGTAGTAATAATCTTTCAGAAAAATCCTGCATACATTTGGCATCTGGAATAAAAAATAACCCCTCCCTGAAGATACTTGACCTGTCTGATAATAATATGTCTGGTCCTTACCTCAGTGACTTGATGGAAGCTCTATCCAGTCCAGGCTGCAGGATAGAAGAGTTAGAGTGAGTATAAGAGATGTGTACAGGAGGACACATTACAGTGAGTATGAGAAATGTGTACAGGGGGAGACATTACTGTGAGTATAAGAGATGTGTACAGGAGGAGACATTACTGTGAGTATAAGAGATGTGTACAGGAGGAGACATTACTGTGAGTATGAAAGATATGTACAGGAGGAGACATTAATGTGATATAAGAGATATGTACAGGAGGAGACATTACTGTGAGTATAAGAGATGTGTACAGGAGGAGACATTTCTGTGAGTATAAGAGATGTGTACAGGAGGAGACATAACTGTGAGTATAAGAGATGTGTACAGGAGGAGATATTACTGTCAGTATAAGAGATATGTACAGGAGGAGACATTATTGAAAGTATGAGAGATATGTACAGGAGGAAACATTACTGAGAGTATAAGAGATGTGTACAGGAGGACATTACTGAGAGTATAAAAGATGTGTACAGGAGGAGACATTACTGTCAGTATAAGAGATATATACAGGAGGAGACATTACTGAGAGTATAAGAGATGTGTACAGGAGGAGAAATTACTGAGAGTATAAAAGATGTGTACAGGAGGAGACATTACTGTCAGTATAAGAGATATGTACAGGAGGAGACATTACTGAGAGTATAAGAGATGTGTACAGGAGGAGACATTACTGTCAGTATAAGAGATATGTACAGGAGGAGACATTACTGTGAGTATAAGAGATATGTACAGGAGGAGATATTACTGTGAGCATAAGAGATGTGTATATGAGGAGACATTACTGTGAGTATAAGAAATATGTACAGGAGGAGACATTACTGTCAGTATAAGAGATATGTACAGATGGAGACTTTACTGTGAGTTTGAGAGATATGTACAGGAGGAGACATTACTGTGAGAATGAGAGATATGTACAGGAGGAGACATTACTGAGAGTATAAGAGATGTGTACAGGAGGAGACATTACTGTGAGTATAAGAAGTGTGTACAGGAGGAGACATTACAGTGAGTATAAGAGATGTGTACAGAAAAAGACATTACTGTGATAAAAGAGATGTGTACAGGAGGAGACATTACTGTTAGTATAAGAGATGTGTACAGGAGGAGACATTACTGTGAGTATGAAAGATATGTACAGGAGGAGACATTAATGTGATATAAGAGATATGTACAGGAGGAGACATTACTGTGAGTATAAGAGATGTGTACAGGAGGAGACATTTCTTTGATATAAGAGATATGTACAGGAGGAGAAATTACTGTGAGTATAAGAGTTGTGTACAGGAGGAGACATAGCTGTGAGTATAAGAGATGTGTACAGGAGGAGACATTACTGTCAGTATAAGAGATATGTACAGGAGGAGATTTTACTGTGAGTTTGAGAGATATGTACAGGAGGAGACATTACTGTGAGAATGAGAGATATGTACAGGAGGAGACATTACTGATAGTTTAAGAGATGTGTACAGGAGGAGACATTACTGTGAGTATAAGAAGTGTGTACAGGATGAGACATTACAGTGAGTATAAAAGATGTGTACAGAAGAAGACATTACTGTGATATAAGAGATGTGTACAGGAGGAGACATTACTGTGAGTATAAAAGATGTGTTCAGGAGGAGACATCACTGTGAGTATAAAAGATGTGTACAGGAGGTGACAATACAGTGAGTATAAGAGATGTGTACAGGAGGAGACATTACTGTGAGTATGAGAGATATGTGCAGGAGAAGACAATACTTTCAGTATAAGAGATATGTACAGGAAGAGACATTACTGTGAGTTTGAGAGATATGTACAGGAGGAGACATTAATGTAAGTATAGGAGATGTGTACAGGAGGAGACATTAATGTGAGTATAGGAGATGTGTACAGGAGGAGACACTACTGTGAGTATAAGAGATTTGTACAGGAGGAGATATTACTGTCAGTATAAGAGATATGTACAGGAGGAGACATTACTGTCAGTATAAGGGATATGTACAGGAGGAGACATTACTGTGAGTATAAGAGATATGTACAGGAGGAGACATTACTGTGAGCATAAGAGATTTGTATATGAGGAGACATTACTGTGAGTATAAGAAATATGTACAGAGGAGACATTACTGTCAGTATAAGAGATATGTACAGGAGGAGATATTACTGTGAGTTTGAGAGATATGTGCAGGAGAAGACAATACTTTCAGTATAAGAGATATGTACAGGAAGAGACATTACTGTGCGTTTGAGAGATATGTGCAGGAGGAGACATTAATGTAAGTATAGGAGATGTGTACAGGAGGAGACATTAATGTAAGTATAGGAGATGTGTACAGGAGGAGACACTACTGTGAGTATAAGAGATTTGTACAGGAGGAGATATTACTGTCAGTATAAGAGATATGTACAGGAGGAGACATTACTGTCAGTATAAGGGATATGTACAGGAGGAGACATTACTGTGAGTATAAGAGATATGTACAGGAGGAGACATTACTGTGAGCATAAGAGATTTGTATATGAGGAGACATTACTGTGAGTATAAGAAATATGTACAGGAGGAGACATTACTGTCAGTATACGAGATATTTACAGGAGGAGACATTACTGAGAGTATAAGAGATGTGTACAGGAGGAGACATTACTGTGAGTTTAAGAGGTGTGTACAGGAGGAGACATTACAGTGAGTATAAGAGATGTGTACAGAAGAAGACATTACTGTGATATAAGAGATGTGTACAGGAGGAGACATTACTGTGAGTATAAAAGATGTGTACAGGAGGAGACATTACTGTGAGTATAAAAGATGTGTACAGGAGGTGACATTACAGTGAGTATAAGAGATGTGTACAGGAGGAGACATTACTGTGAGTTTGAGAGATATGTACAGGAGGAGACATTAATGTGAGTATAGGAGATGTGTACAGGAGAAGACATTGATGTGAGTATAGGAGATGTGTACAGGAGGAGACACTACTGTGAGTATAAGAGATTTGTACAGGAGAAGATATTATTGTTAGTATAAGAGATGTGTACAGGAGGAGACACTACTGTCAGTATGAGAGATATGTACAGAAGGAGGCATTACTGTGAGTATAAGAGATGTGTACAGGAGGAGACATTACTGTGAGTATAAGAGCTGTGTACAGGAGGACACATTACTGTGAGTATAAGAGGTGTGTACAGGAGGAGAAACTACTGTGAGTATAAGAGATGTGTACAAGAGGACGCATTACTGTGAGTATAAGAGATGTGTACAGGAGAAGACATTACTGTCAGTAAAAGAGATGTGTACAGGAGGAGACATTACTCTGAGTATAAGAGATGTGTACAGGAGGAGACATTACTGTAAGTATAAGAGATGTGTACAGGAGGAGACATTACTATAATTATAAGAGATGTGTACAGGAGGAAACATTACAGTTAGTAAAAGAAATGTGTACAGTGGGAGACATTACAGTGAGTATAAGAGAGGTGTAGAGAAGGAGACATTACAGTGAGTATAAGAGATGTGTACATGAGGATACACTACTGTGAGTATAAGAAATGTGTACAGAAGGACACATTACTGTGAGTATAAGAGATGTGTACAGGAGGAGACATTACTGTAAGTATAAGAGATGTGTACAGGAGGTGACATTACTGTGATTATAAGAGATGTGTTCAGGAGGAGATATTACTGTGAGTATAAGAGGTGTGTATAAGAGGAGATAATACTGTGAGTATAAGAGATGTGTACAGGAAGAGTTATTTCTGTGAGTTTAAGAGATGTGTACAGGAGACATTACTGTGAGTATAAGAGATGTGTAAAGGAGGAGACAATACTGTGAGTATAAGAGATGTGTACAGGAGGAGACATTACTGTAAGTATAAGAGATGTGTACAGAAAGAGACATTACTGTGAGTATAAGAGATGTTTACAGGAGGAGATATCACAGAGCGTATAAGACATGTACAGAAGGAAACATTACTGTGAGTATAAGAGATATGTACTGGAGGAGACATTGCTGTGAGTATAAGAGATGTATACAGGAGAAGACATTACTGTGTGTATAAGAGATGTGTACAGGAGTTGACATTACTGTGAGTATAAGAGATGTGTACAGGAGAAGACATTACTGTGAGTATAAGAGATATGTACAGGAGGAGACATTACTGTGAGTATAAGAGATATGTACAGGAGGAGACATTACTGTGAGCATAAGAGATTTGTATATGAGGAGACATTACTGTGAGTATAAGAAATATGTACAGAGGAGACATTACTGTCAGTATAAGAGATATGTACAGGAGGAGATATTACTGTGAGTTTGAGAGATATGTGCAGGAGAAGACAATACTTTCAGTATAAGAGATATGTACAGGAAGAGACATTACTGTGCGTTTGAGAGATATGTGCAGGAGGAGACATTAATGTAAGTATAGGAGATGTGTACAGGAGGAGACATTAATGTAAGTATAGGAGATGTGTACAGGAGGAGACACTACTGTGAGTATAAGAGATTTGTACAGGAGGAGATATTACTGTCAGTATAAGAGATATGTACAGGAGGAGACATTACTGTCAGTATAAGGGATATGTACAGGAGGAGACATTACTGTGAGTATAAGAGATATGTACAGGAGGAGACATTACTGTGAGCATAAGAGATTTGTATATGAGGAGACATTACTGTGAGTATAAGAAATATGTACAGGAGGAGACATTACTGTCAGTATACGAGATATTTACAGGAGGAGACATTACTGAGAGTATAAGAGATGTGTACAGGAGGAGACATTACTGTGAGTTTAAGAGGTGTGTACAGGAGGAGACATTACAGTGAGTATAAGAGATGTGTACAGAAGAAGACATTACTGTGATATAAGAGATGTGTACAGGAGGAGACATTACTGTGAGTATAAAAGATGTGTACAGGAGGAGACATTACTGTGAGTATAAAAGATGTGTACAGGAGGTGACATTACAGTGAGTATAAGAGATGTGTACAGGAGGAGACATTACTGTGAGTTTGAGAGATATGTACAGGAGGAGACATTAATGTGAGTATAGGAGATGTGTACAGGAGAAGACATTGATGTGAGTATAGGAGATGTGTACAGGAGGAGACACTACTGTGAGTATAAGAGATTTGTACAGGAGAAGATATTATTGTTAGTATAAGAGATGTGTACAGGAGGAGACACTACTGTCAGTATGAGAGATATGTACAGAAGGAGGCATTACTGTGAGTATAAGAGATGTGTACAGGAGGAGACATTACTGTGAGTATAAGAGCTGTGTACAGGAGGACACATTACTGTGAGTATAAGAGGTGTGTACAGGAGGAGAAACTACTGTGAGTATAAGAGATGTGTACAAGAGGACGCATTACTGTGAGTATAAGAGATGTGTACAGGAGAAGACATTACTGTCAGTAAAAGAGATGTGTACAGGAGGAGACATTACTCTGAGTATAAGAGATGTGTACAGGAGGAGACATTACTGTAAGTATAAGAGATGTGTACAGGAGGAGACATTACTATAATTATAAGAGATGTGTACAGGAGGAAACATTACAGTTAGTAAAAGAAATGTGTACAGTGGGAGACATTACAGTGAGTATAAGAGAGGTGTAGAGAAGGAGACATTACAGTGAGTATAAGAGATGTGTACATGAGGATACACTACTGTGAGTATAAGAAATGTGTACAGAAGGACACATTACTGTGAGTATAAGAGATGTGTACAGGAGGAGACATTACTGTAAGTATAAGAGATGTGTACAGGAGGTGACATTACTGTGATTATAAGAGATGTGTTCAGGAGGAGATATTACTGTGAGTATAAGAGGTGTGTATAAGAGGAGATAATACTGTGAGTATAAGAGATGTGTACAGGAAGAGTTATTTCTGTGAGTTTAAGAGATGTGTACAGGAGACATTACTGTGAGTATAAGAGATGTGTAAAGGAGGAGACAATACTGTGAGTATAAGAGATGTGTACAGGAGGAGACATTACTGTAAGTATAAGAGATGTGTACAGAAAGAGACATTACTGTGAGTATAAGAGATGTTTACAGGAGGAGATATCACAGAGCGTATAAGACATGTACAGAAGGAAACATTACTGTGAGTATAAGAGATATGTACTGGAGGAGACATTGCTGTGAGTATAAGAGATGTATACAGGAGAAGACATTACTGTGTGTATAAGAGATGTGTACAGGAGTTGACATTACTGTGAGTATAAGAGATGTGTACAGGAGAAGACATTACTGTGAGTATAAGAGATATGTACAGGAGGAGACATTACTGTAAGTATAACAGATGTGTGCAGGAAGAGACATTACTGTGATACTAAGAGATGTGTACAGGAGGAGAAAATAATGTGAGTATAAGAGATATGTACAGAAGGAGATATTACTGTGAGTATAACAGATGTGTGCAGAAAGAGACATTAGTGTGAGTTTACGAGATGTGTACAGGAGGAGACATTACTGTGAGTATAAGAGATGTGTACAGTAGGAGACATTACAGTGAGTATAAGAGATGTGTACAGGAGGAGAAATCACAGTGAGTATAAGAGATGTGTACAGTAGGAGACATTACAGTGAGTATAATAGATGTGTTCAGGAGGAGATATTACTGTGAATATAAGAGGTGTGTATAGGAGGAGATATTTCTGTGAGTATAAGAGATGTGTACAGGAAGAGTTATTACCTTGAGTATAAGAGATGTGTACAGGAGACATTACTGTGAGTATTAGAGATATGTACAGGAGGAGACATTACTGTGAGTATAAGAGTTGTGTACAGGAGGAGACAATACTGTGAGTATAAGAGATGTGTACAGAAAGAGACATTACTGTGAGTATAAGAGATGTTTACATGAGAAGACATTACTGTGAGTATAAGAGATGTTTACATGAGGAGACATTACTGTGTATTTTAGAAATATACAGGGGGAGACACTACTGTGAGTATAAGAGATATGTACAGGAGGAGACATTACTCTGAGTATAACAGATGTGTGCAGGAAGAGACATTACTGTGAGTTTAAGAGATGTGTACATGAGGAGAAAATACTGTGAATATAAGAGATGTGTACAGGAGGAGAAAATACTGTGAGTATAAGAGATGTTTACATGAGGAGACATTACTGTGAGTATAAGAGATGTTTACATGAGGAGACATTACTGTGTATTTTAGAAATATACAGGAGGAGACATTACTGTGAGTATAAGAGATATGTACAGGAGGAGACATTACTCTGAGTATAACAGATGTGTGCAGGAAGAGACATTACTGTGAGTTTTAGAGATGTGTACAGAAGTAGACATTACTGTGAGTATAAGAAGTGTGTACAGGATGAGACATTAGAGTGAGTATAAAAGATGTGTACATAAGAAGACATTACTGTGATATAAGAGATGTGTACAGGAGGAGACATTACTGTGAGTATAAAAGATGTGTTCAGGAGGAGACATCACTGTGAGTATAAAAGATGTGTACAGGAGGTGACAATACAGTGAGTATAAGAGATGTGTACAGGAGGAGACATTACTGTGAGTATGAGAGATATGTGCAGGAGAAGACAATACTTTCAGTATAAGAGATATGTACAGGAAGAGACATTACTGTGAGTTTGAGAGATATGTACAGGAGGAGACATTAATGTAAGTATAGGAGATGTGTACAGGAGGAGACATTAATGTGAGTATAGGAGATGTGTACAGGAGGAGACACTACTGTGAGTATAAGAGATTTGTACAGGAGGAGATATTACTGTCAGTATAAGAGATATGTACAGGAGGAGACATTACTGTCAGTATAAGGGATATGTACAGTAGGAGACATTACAGTGAGTATAAGAGATGTGTACAGGAGGAGACATTACTGTGAGTATAAGAGATGTGTACAGAAAGAGAAAATACTGTGAGTATAAGAGATGTTTACAGGAAAAGATATCAAAGGGCCTATAAGACATATGTACAGAAGGAAACATTACTGTGAGTATAAGAGATATGTACTGGAGGAGACATTGCTGTGAGTATAAGAGATGTATACTGGAGGAGACATTACTGTGTGTATAAGAGATGTGTACAGGAGGGGACATTACTGTGGAATAAGAAATGTGTTCGGGAGACATTACTTTGAGTATAAGAGATGTGTACAGGAGAAGACATTACTGTGAATATAAGAGATATGTACAGGAGGAGACATTACTGTGAGTATAACAGATGTGTGCAGGAAGAGACATTACTGTGAGTTTAAGAGATGTGTACAGGAGGAGACATTACTGTGAGTATAAGAGTTGTGTACAGGAGGAGACAATACTGTGAGTATAAGATATATGTACTGGAGGAGACATTGCTGTGAGTATAAGAGATGTATACAGGAGGAGACATTTCTGTGTGTATAAGAGATGTGTACAGGAGGGGACATTACTGTGGTATAAGAGATGTGTTTAGGAGACATTACTGTGAGTATAAGGGATGTGTACAGGAGGAGACATTACTGTGTATTCAAGAGATGTACAGGAGAAGACATTACTGTGAGTATAAGAGATATGTACAGGAGGAGACATTACTGTGAGTATAACAGATGTGTGCAGGAAGAGACATTACTGTGAGTATAAGAGATGTGTACATGAGGAGACAATACTGTGAGTATAACAGATGTGTGCAGGAAGAGACATTACTGTAAGTTTAAGAGATTTGTACAGGAGGAGACAATACTGTGAGTATAAGAGATGTGTACAGAAAGAGACATTACTGTGAGTATAAGAGATTTTTACAGGAGGAGGTATCACAGAGCGTATAAGACATATGTACAGAAGGAAACATTACTGTGAGTATAAGTGATATGTACTGGAGGAGACATTGCTGTGAGTATAAGAGATGTATACAGGAGGAGACATTACTGTGTGTATAAGAGATGTGTACAGGAGGGGACATTACTGTGGTATAAGAGATGTGTACAGTAGGAGAAAATACTGTGAGTATAAGAGATATGTACAGGAGGAGACATTACTGTGAGTATAACAGATGTGTACAGGAAGAGACTTTACTGTCAGTATAAGAGATGTGTACAGGAGGAGACATTACTGTGAGTATAAGAGATGAGTACAGGAGCAGACATTACTGTGAGTATAAGAGATGTGTAGAGGATGGGACATTACAGGGTATATGAAAGATGTATACAGGAGGAGACATTACTTTGAGTATAAGAGATGTGTACAGTAGGAGACATTACAGTGAGTATAAAAGATGATTGCAGTGGGAGACATTTGTGTGAGAATAAGAGATGTGGACAGGAGGAAACATTACTGTGAGCATAAGAGATGAGTACAGGAGCAGACATTACTGTGAGTATAAGAGATGTGTACAGGAGGAGACATCACTGTGATTATAACAGATGTGTGCATGAAGAGACAGTACTGTGAGTTTAAGAGATGTGTACAGGAGGAGACAATACTGTGAATATAAAAGATGTGTACAGGAGGAGACAATACTGTGAATATAAGAGATATGTAAAGGAGGAGACATTACTGTGAGTATAACAGATTTGTACAGGAATAGACATTACTGTGATTATAAGAGATGTGTACAGGAGGATACATTACAGTGAGTATAAGAGATGTATACAGGAGGAGATATTACTGTGAGTATAAGTGGTGTGTATAGGAGGAGACATTACTGTGCGTATGAAAGATATGTACAGGAGGAAACCTTAATGTGATATAAGAGATATGTACAGGAGGAGACATTACTGTGAGTATAAGAGATGTGTACAGGAGGGTACATTACTGTGTATTTAAGAGATGTACAGGAGGAGACATTACTTTGCGTATAAGAGATGTGTACAGGAGGAGACATTACTGTGTATTTAAGAGATGTACAGGAGGAGACATTACTGTGAGTATAAGAGATATGTACAGGAGGAGATATTACTGTGAGTATAAGAGATGTGTACAGGAAGAGACATTACTGTGAGTATAACAGATGTGTGCAGGAAGAGACAATCCTGTGAGTTTAAGAGATTTGTACAGGAATAGACATTACTGTGAGTATAAGAGATGTGTACAGGAGGAGATATTACTGTGAGTATAAGAGATGTGTACAGGAAGAGACATTACTGTGAGTATAACAGATGTGTGCAGGAAGAGACATTACTGTGAGTTTAAGAGATGTGTACAGGAGGAGACAATACTGTGAGTATAAGAAATATGTACAGAAAGAGACATTACTGTGAGTATAAGAGATGTATACAGGAGGAGACATTACTGTGTGTATAAGAGTTGTGTACAGGAGGGGACATTACTGTGAGTATAAGAGATGTGTACAGAAGGAGATATCACAGTGCGTATAAGTCATATGTACAGAAGGAAACATTACTGTGAGTATAAGAGATATGTACAGTAGGAGACATTACAGTGAGTATAAGATATGTTTACAGTAGGAGATATTACAGTGAGTATAAGAGGTGTGTACAGTAGGAGACATTACAATGAGTATAAGAGATTTGTACAGGAGGAGACATTACTGTGAGTATAAGAGTTGTGTACAGGAGGAGACAATACTGAGTATAAGAGATGTGTACAGAAAGAGACATTACTGTTAGTATAAGAGATGTTTAAAGGAGGAGATATCACAAAGCAAATAAGACATATGTACAGAAGGACACATTACTGTGAGTATAAGAGATATGTACTGGAGGAGACATTGCTGTGAGTATAAGAGATGTATACAGGAGGAGACATTACTGTGTGTATAAGAGATGTGTACAGGAGGGGACATTACTCTGGTATAAGAGATGTGTTCAGGAGACATTACTTTGAGTATAAGAGATGTGTACATGAGGAGACATTACTGTGTATTTAAGAGATGTACAGGAGAAGACATTACTGTGAGTATAAGAGATATGTACAGGAGGAGATATTACTGTGAGTATAACAGATGTGTGCAGGAAGAGACATTGCTGTGAGTTTAAGAGATGTGTACAGGAGGAGACATTACTGTGAGTATAAGAGATGTGTACAGGAGGAGACATTACTGTGAGTATAAGAGATGTGTACAGGATGAGTCATTACAGTGTATATGAAAGATGTGTATAGGAGGAGATATCACTGTGTATTTAAGAGATGTACAGTAGGAGACATTACAGTGAGTATAAGAGATCTGTACAGAAGGAGACATTACAGTGAGTATAAGAGATGTGTACAGTAGGAGACATTACAGTGAGTATAAGAGGTGTGCATTGGAGGAGATAATATTGTGAGTATAAGAGATGTGTACAGGAAGAGTTATTACTGTGAGTATAAGAGATGTGTACATGAGACATTACTGTGAAAATAATAGATGTTTACATGAGGAAACATTACTGTTTTTTTAAGAGATATACAGGAGGAGACATTACTGTGAGTATAAGAGATATGTACAGGAGCACACATTACTGGGAATATAAGAGTTGTGTATAGGAGGAGACAATACTGTGAGTATAAGAGATGTGTACAGAAAGAGACATTACTGTAATTATAAGAGATGTGTGCAGGAAGATACATTACTGTGAGTTTAAGAGATGTGTACAGGAGGAGACAATACTGTGAATATAAGAGATGTGTACAGGAGGAGAAAATACTGTGAGTATAAGAGATATGTACAGGAGTAGACATTACTGTGAGTATAACAGATGTGTGCAGGAAGATACATTACTGTGAGTTTAAGAGATGTGTACAGGAGGAGACAATACTGTGAATATAAGATATGTGTACAGGAGGAGAAAATACTGTGAGTATAAGAGATATGTACAGGAGGAGGCATTACTGTGAGTATAACATATGTGTGAAGGAAGAGACATTACTGTGAGTTTAAGAGATGTGTACAGGGGGAAACATTACTGTGAGTATAAGAGATGTGTACAGGAGGAGACATTACTGTGAGTATAAGAGATGTGTACAGGATGAGACATCACTGTGTATATGAAAGATGTGTACAGTAGGAGACATTACAGTGAGTATTAGAGATGTGTACAGTAGGAGACATTACATTGAGTATAAGAGATGTGTACAGGAGGAGACATTACTGTGAGTATAAGAGATGTAAACAGGAAGAGACATTACTGTGAGTATAAGAGATGTATACATTAGGAGACATTACAGTGAGTATAAGAGATGTGTACAGGATGAGCCATTACTGTGTATATGAAAGATGTGTATAGTAGGAGACATTACTGTGAGTATAAGAGATGTGTACAGGAGGAGACAATACTGTGAATATAAGAGATGTGTACAGGAATAGACATTACTGTGAGTATAAGAGATGTGTAGAGTAGGAGACATTACAGTGAGTATAAGAGATTTGCACAGGAGTAGACATTACTGTGAGTATAAGAGATCATTACAGAAGGAGATATTACTGTGAGTATAAGAGATGTGTACAGGAGTAGACATTACTATGATATTAGACATGTGCACAGGAGGAGACAATTCTGTGAGTATAAGAGATGTGTACAGGAGGAGACATTGCTGTGAGTATAAGAGATGTGTACAGAAGGAGATATTACTGTGAGTATAAGAGTTGTGTACAGGAGGAGACATTACTGTGATATAAGAGATGTGTTCAGGAGGAGACAATACTATGAGTATAAGAGATGTGTACAGAAGGAGACATTACCAGGAGAATAAGAGATATGTACAGGAAGAGACAATACTGAGTGTATAAGAGATCTGTACAGGAGGATACATTGCTGTGTGTATAAGAGATGTGTACAGTAGGAGACAATACTGTGAGTATAAGAGATGTGTACAGAAGGGGACATTGCCAGGAGAATAAGAAATATGTACAGGAAGAGACATTTTTGTGAGAATAAGAGATGTGTACAGGAGGAGACATTACTTTGAGTATAAACTGTGTAAAAGAGGAGATATTATTGTAAGTATAATATATATGTAAAGGAGGAGACATTGCTATGTATATAAGGGATGTATACATGAGGAGACATTACTGTTAGTGTAAGATGTGTACATGAGGAGATATTACTAAGAGTATAAGAGATATATACAGCAGGTAACATTACTGTGAGTATTATAGAGGTGTACAGTATGCACTACTCTGATTTAAGTCTAGCATAGAACTTACCCATTAAAGTTAATGGTTGTATGCAAAAAAACAGATTGCACTAGAATTCCATCCTAATTTCAGCAGTTTTCACATATTGAAAGGAAGTAGCTCAGAGATGTGGAAATCAGATATGAAAATGTGACACTGAACACATTATTTGATTTGTGATAATGTCTTCTGATCCCTCATTTATATTAACTCTTATGGTTACAGTTTACATAGTAATAATCTACCAGACTGGGCCTGCACCCAATTGGCCTCTGCAATATTGAATAACCCCTCCCTGAAGATACTGGACCTGTCTTTTAATCACCTGTCTGGTCCTCACATCAGTGTCTTGCTGGATGCTCTGTCCAGTCCAGACTGCAGAATCGAGAAATTAGAGTGAGTACAAGAGATATTTAAAGAACACGTGAAAACACCAGATACATCATTTTTGTTCTATTTTATGCCAATTTATTTCTATGAACAAGCCTTCAAATAACATGCTAAATGGACACCCCTAATCCATCTCTTTCACTAACTCTATCTTTGTTAATGTTAGACCTGCTACTTGTTGTTGTTGTGGACAGTGGTGGTGATGTTACGCATTAGGGCACATTTACTTACATTGTCCTTCTATAATGCACCACTTGAACATTTTCTCATTTTTAAATATCACAGCCACAAACTTAAATATATTTTATGGATATTCTATGTGATAGAACAGTATCTGTGAAGACACATTGCATCCCATATGTATCCAGGACCCTGTACTCTAATACCCCTAAATAAAATCTGGTATGTCTGATTATCTTTAGAAGTTACCTAATTAGTAAGAAGAGCAGATCTGTGTGTAGTTTAGTCTCAATAGCTACAGCTGTTTTGTTAGGGTCTCAGAGGTTTGTTAGAGAACATTTGTGAACAAACCACATTGTTAAAACCAAGAAAAATAGCATGAAGCTCTGAGATAAAGGGGGAGATTTACTTACCCGGTCCATTCGCGATCCAGCAGCGCGTTCTCTGCGGTGGATTCAGGTCCGGCCGGGATTCACTAAGGTTGTTCCTCCGACGCCCACCGGGTGGCGCTGCTGCGCTGAAGTTCCCCGAGGCCCACCGGAATGCACTGATGTTCACCGGCCTATACCTGGTGAAGGTAAGTCCGAGTCCCGCAACACTTTTTTTTAAAAAATGCGGCTGTTTTTCCGAATCCGTCCGAATCCGCCCGACGATATCCGTCGCGTGCATGCCGGCGCCGATGCGCCACAATCCGATCGCGTGCGCCAAAATCCCGGGGCAATGCAGGGAAAATCAGCGCAAATCGGAAATATTCAGGTAACACGTCGGGAAAACGCGAATCGGGCCCTTAGTAAATGACCCCCAAAGTTGTGATAGTTTATTGCAAAGTTAGGCTTTCTAAAAAAAAAGAGCCCAAGCTTTGAAAAACTCAGGAAAATAATCTTCAAATGGAAAGGATTATCTTACAACTGCTAACCTATAAGGACACTTCCATCCACCGAAACAGATGGCTCAGAAGAGGAGAATCAGCCAAGAGGCCCAGGGTTACTCTTGAGCTACAAAATCAATTGAATGGTCAAAAGAATCTGTTGTCGGGATAACTTCTACTGAGTTCTCTACAAATCTTTCCTTTATGTAGAGTTTGCTAAAGCCAATACTGAAAGTCCTCTCCTATGCAAGATACACAAAAAGCATATGGAAAACGGTTATGTACAGGAATAGATAGGTATCTCATATTTCATGCTCATATCAGGAGTCTTCCTATTCCTGAGCCTTTGTCTCATATACTATTAATTGATGGAAAAATCCTACAGGAACATCTAGACTTCCTACATCCGACTCTGTGAAGATCAACGTACACCCAGTCCAGCATTGACAATGATCTCCATTTAAAGGACATGATTCTATAATGTGTAATACTATCATACTGAATGTGACAACGTCTGCTGACTAGCTACATCCAAACCTATCATGTGAAGTTGTATGTGGAGACACTGCACTTATTTTGTTATACTTTTTTTAGCCTTTTTATCTAATCGTATTTTATTTGACACCCATATCTTATTTTCTTATAGTTTGCGTAGCAATAATCTTACAGATTTATCTTGCATCCATTTATCATCTGGAATAAGGAATAACCTCTCATTTAAAAAACTTAACCTCTCTGATAACCATCTGTCTGGTCCTCAACTCAATGTCATGATGGAAGCTTTGTCTAGTCCAGACTGCAGGATAGAGGAGTTAAGGTGAGTATATAAGAGATGCATAAAACAGGAGAGATTACTGCGAGTATAAGAGATGTTTACAGAAGGAGACATTATTGTGTGTCTATGAGATGTGTACAGGAGGAGACATTACTGTGAGTATAAGAGATGTGTACAGGAGGAGACATTACTGTGTGAATAAGAGTTGTGTACAGGAGGAGACATTACTGCTTGAATAAGAGATGTGTACAGGAGGAGACATTACTGTTGCTATAAGAGATATGTACAGGAGGAGGCATTGCTGTGGGTATAAGAGATGTGTACAGGAGGAGACATTACTGTGAGTAGAAAAGATGCTTACAGGAGGGACAATACTGTGAGTATAAGAGGCATGTACAGGAGGAGACATTACTGTTAGTATACAAAATTAATACAGATAGAGACATGCGAGGACATGCTATACATGCCTTTTTTAGGTTTTGAACCATTGACAAAACCACATACTTCAGTTGTGTAACGAGTGCTTCTAATGCTAAATGAATAACTCTACCTCCTTCGATAGTGTTGGTAACAGAAATTGCACAATCTATGTTGATAGCCTGCCTACTTTGCCTCAGTCCCAGAAAACCTGCTCCTTTTTACTGTTGATAGTGGTGAAGAATGGAGGAGTGCACACCTGCTGTCCTATAAATTTAATGTATGCTGTATTGCATGTATATTCAATAGTGTTGAGCAGATATGAACCATTTGTACTGAAATGTGCAGGTTCACCTCTGTCCCCCTTCACTGGTGTTTAAGCCTGAGATTGGTTCTGGAAGTGGCATTTAGATCGATGCAGTCACAGTAATGTAAATCACGTTGGAGACTTTGTGAGCAACATTTAAGCAGTTACTACTTATGATCAATGCCAGCACCGATTACGGATGTTTCTTGTGGTGGTTCGGGTAATAGATACCCAAACCTGAACCTGAACAGATTTCTAACATTCCGGTTTGGCTGAAAAGTGAGGAAAATAAGTATTTGATACTCTGACGATTTTGCAAGATTTTACACCTTTAAAGAATGGAGAGGGTACTTTTCAACTGTTAGAGAAAATCTAAAAAAAAGTCTGGATAATCACATTTTAAGATTTTTAAATAAATTACATGAAATAAGAATTTGATACTTTAATTAAATAGAATGTAATATTTACTCCAGAAACTTTTGTTTGTAATAAATATCAGCAGTGGTCAGAAAAAGATAAAACTTAACTGTTATTATATATATGATTATATACTATATACTATTGTCAGGCTCAGAGGTTGTGGATCCTCTGAACCACTGCGGACGGTGACACAAGCCACTACCTGGGACCAGAGTCTAAGTGGCACCCGGTTTTCACCAGAGCCGCCACAAAGCGGGTTGGACTTGCTGCGGCATGGTACCACCAGGTCGTACCACAGGCGTGACTTGTCCGCAGTGGCAGCCAAGTTCGAGGTACAGAAACGGCAGGCAATCTCGTAGTTGGGGACAAGCAGGAGGTCAGGACGGGCAGCACAGGTTCAAAGTCGGGGACGTAGCAACAGGTTAGGACAGGCGGCACAGGAGCGGAGTCAGAAACGGAACCAGGGTCACAACAGGAATTCACGAAAACAGCACAAGGCATAGAAAAGCTTTCTCTAGGGCTCTAGGCACAAAGATCCAGCAAGGTGTGATGGGAGAGGCAGGTTTAAATAGCCTTATGGGAAAATGGCCAGCGCCAATTAATGGTGCGCTGGCCCTTTAAATTTACTGAGGCTGCAGTGCGCACACCCTAGGACGCGGGGACACGCGCACACAGAGTGAGGATGGAACTCTGGAGTGGGGATGGGTGAGAAGCGCTGCGCCTGCGGAGAGCAAGGAACACGAATGAGCCCGCGACCCATATCGTGGGGACCACCCGTGACACCTATATTTTTTACTATATATATATGATTACTATATATTAATCATAAAACTATACATTCATTTTTGGAACACATAAGGGGCACTCAAAACAATAAATACAACATAACAAGCTTCAAAAATTCTATCTCTAATATAGCCAAACACTGCTTATGTAAACATCAGAGTAATACAGGCAGCTTAGAGCTTTTTGCAACGGAGAAAATAAAACCCTTACATAGAGGAGGAGATAGAACACGAGATGGCCTCATGATTTAAATCAGAAACATGAAATAATGCTCCATTATTACTCTTGAAACAGGTTAATAGCTTCAATACGCTTAATCAAATTACATTAGTTCATAAAACGAGCAAATAGTTTCTTTGTTATAAGAATCGCCATCGGCATGTATATAATAATACACCTATAACTATGTTTGCAGTAATCACTATCTTTTATGTGTATCATCGCTCCCCATTGTCCTGCACTTGCTCCTCGTACGGTCGTGTGGAATAGCGGGAGTTGACAGTTTCGGCCTCACGACACTGATCTTATTGAACATATTGCAGCAAAGGCTTACCGGTAACACCCGCGGTCGGTGCTAACACCGATCATGGGTATTAGCCTGCAGATCACCGCCGAGGATCGTCGCTCCCCGTGACGCCATCGGGGAACGGCGATCCGTCGCCATGACAGCTTCGGGTCTTCCGAAAAAAAAAAAATGTAATTCGTTCCCACGAATCACCGTATATAGTATTATTACTATGTTCTTTTAAAAAAGATATGCATGTTAATATTGCAATGTGTTTTTTACGTATATCTTAATTACATTTGACTACATAAGAGCTATAGTAGCATTTGCTCAGGTGTGTAATCAATGAAAAGAGGAAGTTAGTGTTCTTACAATGTGTTCTGCACTTAAATGGTCCTGTGTTCACTGTTTTTAATGCTTTTATTCTATTGTTTACTTTGCAGATGTGCGCTCGTGTCTTCCGATAGGTTCGGAGATGTGCGCGCACATCTGCAATGTGAAGAATAGAATTAAAACATTAAAAACAGTGAATACAGGAGCATTTAAGTGCAGAACACATTGAAAAAACACTATTCTTCACATTCCAGATGTTCCAAACATGTCCTAACTTAGCGGAAGACACGTGCGATCATCTGAAAAGTGAAGAATAGTGTTATTTCAATGTGTTCTTACAAGCAAAACATCTGTAAACATCTGTAATATTTTATTATGCAATAAAAATACTGTTCTTCACTTTCTTTTATTAATTTAATGCTCGATCTCGAGCCGGCGAGATACTCGTGCGAGTAACGAGCTGGTCCGAGTATGCTAATACTCGACCGAGCTGTATACTCGGACGAGTATCCTCGCTCATCTCTAATTAATACCCATCAGCATTAGCATTAAAGAGGTAAAGTGGCTGGGTCTTTCAGTATGACAATAAT
This sequence comes from Engystomops pustulosus, assembly GCF_040894005.1. Taxonomy (NCBI): domain Eukaryota; kingdom Metazoa; phylum Chordata; class Amphibia; order Anura; family Leptodactylidae; genus Engystomops; species Engystomops pustulosus. The sequence continues at coordinate 218,676,586 of NC_092414.1, forward strand.
CCCAAGCAAACCAACAGGGTAACATAGAAGCAGCTTCGTAAGAAGCTTTTCAAGGTCCAGGAGTGGCCTAGCCAATCTCCAGATCGCAACCCCATAAAAAACCTTTGGAGGGAGTTGAAAGTCTGTGTTGCCCAGCAACAGCTTTTTAACATCACTTTAGAATAGATGTACATGGAGGAATGGGCCAACATACCAGCAACAGTGTTTGCCAACTGTGTGAAGACTTACAGAGAACTTTTGACCTCTGTTTTTGCCAATAAATAATGAACATACCAGTGTTCATATTAGAACAAACGACACTTATCAGCGCATCCTTGGCCATACTTTATGGGCAGGATGAAGCAGCCACAGATATAATATGGTTGCATTAGAGTGTCAACACTGTGCTCCTAAATAATGTACTATATATATATGCTTGAATAAAAAACGACCCAAGTATAAGCCGAGATACCTAATTTTAATACAAAAAATGGGAATACCTATTGAAGCAAGTATAAGCCTAGGGTAAGAAATGCATTAGTCAAAGCCTACACCCAGTATATAGCCTGAAAGCACATGTCCCTCATTATATAGCCAGCAGCCCCCCAGTATAAAGCCAGTCCCTGTCCCCTAATATATAGCCAGCAGCCCATGTGCCCTAGTATATAGCCAGCCCCCTACCCCCTAGTTTATATCCAGCAGCCCCTCACTCCCTAGTATAGAGCATGCCTCCTGTCCCTAGTATATAGCCAGCAGCCCCCTGCCCCCTAATATATAGCCAGTCTCCTGCCTGTAGTATATAACCAGTAGCTCCTGCCCCCTAATATAGCCAGTTACTGCCCCCTTTTAGCACCTTAGTATATTGCCAGTGCCTGCCAATTTATGAAATAGCCAGTGCCTGACGCTTTAGTATATTGCCAATGCCTTCCCCCTTAGTATATATCCAGCTCTGTTCCCCTTGTATATAGCCAGCAGCCCCATATAAACAGCCTATTAATATAAAAACCTCTGTACTCACCTTTCCGAACCCCCCTGAAGGTCTTCAGAGCTGGAGCTTCATAAGACAGAAGAGGGGACAGAAATGTGAATACAGTGATTTTTTTTAAAGATTTGAGTATAAGCAGCCCCCTGCCCCCTAGTATATAGCCAGCAGCCCATGTGCCCTAGAATATAGCCATCCCCCTACCCCCTAGTATATGGCCAGCAGCCTCCTGCCCCCTAGCATAGAGAATGCCTCCTGCCCCCTAGTATATAGCCAGCAGCCCCATGCCCCCTAATTTATAGCCATTCTCCTGCCAATAGTATATAGCCAGTCTTCTGCCCACAGTATATAGCCAGTAGCCCCTGCCCCTAATAAAGCCAGTAACTACCTCTTTTATATAGCCAGCAGCCCCTTAGTATATAGCCAGTGTTTGCCCCCTTAGTATTTAGCCAGTGCCTGTCAATTTAGTATATAGCCAATGCCTGCCCCTTCAGTATATAGCCAGTGCCTGTCCACTTAAAAAAAACCTCTGTACTCACCGTTCCGAAACCCACTGAGGGTCCCCGGAGCCGGAGCTTCATAAGACAGAAGAGGAGCGTCAGAAAGGTGAGTACAGTGATTCTTTTTAAAGAGTTTTGTAAAAGCCAGCCCCCTACCCCCTATTACAGTGATGGCGAACCTATGGCACGGGTGCCAGAGGCGGCACTCAGAGCCCATTTTGTGGGCACCCAGGCCATCATCCCAGCACACCAGACAAGACTCAAAGAATCTTCCTGCAGTTCCAAGCAACTTAAAAGATGCTGCTTTCAGTCATATTTTGATACTTTCTTCGCTACTTGGGACTGTAGGAAGAGGGAGATTTAGACAGGGTTGAATTATTTTAGGACCTCCTGCTGGCCCCACGATCCTGTGTACAGAGGGACACTGGAAAGAAGCTAAAATGATGAAAATTTTCCATCTTTCTACTGTGTTGCTGTCCTTAGGAGGTCAATATCATTGAAAGTTGTTAAACAGGGAGCAATAAGTTACTGCTTTAATTTTTGGTTGGCAGCTCGCGTTAAATAAGGGGGGTTTTGGGTTGCAGTTTGGGCACTTGGCCTCTAAAAGGTTTGCCATCACTGCCCTAGTATATGGCCAGCAGCCCCCTGCTCCCTAGTATATAGCCAGAAGCCCCCCGCCCCCTAGTATAGAGCATGCCCCCTGCCCCCTAGTATATAGCCAGCAGCCCTCTGCCCCCTAATATATAGCCAGTCTCCTGCATATAGTATAAAGCCAGTGGCCCTTGCCCGCTAATATAGCCAGTTACTGCCCCCTTTTATATAGCTAGTAGACCCCTAGTATATAGTCAGTGCCTGCCCCCTTAGTATATAGCCAGCAGCCCCCTAGTATATAGTCAGCCTCCTGCCCCCTAATATATAGCCAGCAGCCCCCTGCCCCTTAATATATAGCCAGTCTACTGCCCATAGTCCTCCTGCTCCTTAATATAGCTTGTGACTGCCCCCTTTAATATAGCCAGCAGCCCCCTAGTGTATAGCCAGTGCCTGTCCCCTAGTATATAGCCAGTGTCTGCCCCCTTAGTATATAACCAGTGCCTGTTCCCTTAGTATATAGCCAGTGCCTGCTTCCCTTGTATATAGCCAGCAGCTCCCTATGCACAGCCTGTGAAAGGTGAGTACAGAGATTTTTTTATAGACTCTAGTATATATCTTATATATATTCCCCTTAGAATATATCATAGTATGTACAACACCATACACCCCCAATTTATTAGAGATAGCAGTCACCCTGCACTGAGGAAAGGAGGTCCCATGTCATGACAAGCCTGTAGAGAGTACCACTGGTTCTGCTCTGGTGGTAGCATTGATGTGGAACAAAGATGAGTTTTCTGATGATGTATGATTTAGTTGCCGACATTCATCACATACATTGTAAGCGGCTTCTAGAGATTTATGTGTTTTGCCAAAATAGTGGGAACATTTTCTTGCTAAATTAATGTCTACAGATTTCATCCCAACAATCTGTGTATATGTCTAACATGAATCATCTTGTTTTTCTTTTAGTTTGAGTAGTAATCATCTATCAGATGCCTCCTGCATCCAGTTGGCATCTGGTATAAAGAATAGCCCCTCTTTGAAGATCCTTGACTTGTCTTGGAATTGTCTGTCCGGTCCTCGCCTCACTGACCTGATGGACGCTCTGTCCAGTCCCGGCTGCAGGATAGAGAAACTAGAGTAAGTATAAGTGATCAATATCCAGGCTTTAGTGCAGCCTCCATATAGTTCAGGAGAAATCAGTTCACATGTAGAGATCCTGTATCAGGTAACACGCGTGAATAACTGTCTGGCTGCGCACAGGCTCCCTGATAGACCCCCGTCCTCTGTCCTGCATGCGGCCAGCCTGGTATTCACACAATTATCTGCTGTACACTTCAGCTTCTTCACTTTTGTCAACTATCTTTGGAGAACAAAGAAAGACCAGCTGAGCATCTTGACCGGGCCCCCTTCTGTGCGGGCCCTATAGCAGCCATTGAGCATCCCTACTTACATTTTTACACTTATATACTCATATATTCATGCTCCAAACTGGTAGAAAAGGCATAATGAATCCCCCCCCCCCTTGGTTGAAATCACAAATGGTCTTTTTATTGCGTCTGTATTTTTATAATCAAAACCAAAATTGGATGCCTAAAGGGGTATGTTTCTTCTCACCAAGTTTGGTTTAATCAATCCCTAACAGAATAAAGAAATATTTCTTCAATTTATAGTTTTTTTTAAAAAAAACCCTACCTACATGCCCATAACTGTAAATAGGACTTACCTGCCCCCTAGCAACGGCCCTGTGCTGACATAAGATATGGCCGCTGCCGCTTGTAAGCAGCAGTGGCCGCACAGGTGCCTGGAATGAGGCTCCCTGGCCTCCAAACCTTCCAGGCATGCACAGTAGCATGCCGCCACTGCTAAACCCCCTTCATATAAAAGCAGCAGTGAAGCTATTGCCCATGCGCAGCAGCCGTCCTGCTCTAGTGAGGTGGCCGGCATATGTGAACTGCGCATGTGCTAGCTATGTATGTTCACATTTTCCAGGCAGGTTTGGAGGCTGGGAAGCTTCTTTCCTGGCTCCTGCGTGGCCATCGCGTGGAAAGAAGTATCTTATGTCAACGCAGGGCAGTTGCTGGGGGGCAGGTAAGCCGTATTTAAAGTATATTATGGGCATGTAGGTAGGATTTTTATTTATCGTGGCATCATATTCTGTAGCGCTTTACAAATCCAGTTGCATGTATTCTGAATTTTTTGAAGGTGAATTCGCCATTTGAGGACACAGGTTCTGGCATTCTTAATATTCCCGCACTCAAATAGTAACTCGTAAAAATTATTTTCCATGAGTATTGTAAATATTTTCTAGTTTATTCATAATCTACAGTCCTCATACTAACATTCCGTTTTTTGCATCTAACCCATTTTATCTTCTTATCTTACAGTTTGCGTAGCAATAAGTTAGCAGATACGTCCTGCATCCATTTAGCATCTGGATTTAGGAATAACCAGTCCCTGAAGATACTTGACCTGACTGACAACAATCTGTTTGGACCTAAACTCAGTGACTTGATGGAAGCTCTGTCCAGTCCAGGCTGCAGGGTAGAGGAATTACAGTGAGTATAGGACATATGTAAAGTAAGATATATGTAGGAAGGGGTTATTCATGGATTTGTTATGTTTTATGCTCTGCGCCTTTGCTTTGACCACATCTATGGTCTTGTTGGTAGATGAAGTGCTAAACTGATATCTCCACCTCCAGTTAGAGCACATTCTATGTTACTTACCTATGTTGTAAGTTCTGAATACTCTTCCTCAGACCCAGAAGACCTGTTCCTTTTTTGGTACTTTTCACTCATGTTGCACGTATTCTGAATTAATGGAAGGTGAATTTGGTGTCTGAGGACTCGGGACATAGTTGGTGTTTTTTTTTAAACACAAAAGAGGCGGTTACTATTGATGATTTTCAGAAGTTTTCTAATATTTTCTGCTAAACAAACAATCTACAGCCTTCATATGCATATCCTGTGTATGTGTCCACATCTGATCTTTATATTTTCATAGTTTTATAATCGTATTTATAACCATAGTATTGTGTTAAAATAATAGTTGGGGATTAGAGATGAGCGAGTATACTCCTCCGAGTATACTGCTCGGTCGAGTATTAGCATACTCGGACCGGCTCGTTACTCGGACAAGTATCTCGCCGGCTCGAATTCGAGCATTAAATTAATAAAAGACAGTGAAGAACAGTGTTTACACTGTTCTTCAACATATTACACATGTTTACAGATGTTTTACTTGTAAGAATACATTGAAAGAACACTATTCTTCACATTCCAGATGTTCGTGCACATCTCCGAACTTAGCGGGAGACACGAGCGAACATCTGGAATGTGAAGAATATTGTTCTTTCAATGTGTTCTGCACTTAAATGCTCCTGTGTTCACTGTTTTCACTGTTTTACCTGTTTTTATTCTTTTCTTCACTTTGCAGATGTGCGCGCGTGTCTTCCGATAAATTAGGAGACACGTTCGCACATCTGCAAAGTGAAGAAAAGAATAAAAACAGGTAAAACAGTGAACACAGGCCCATTTAAGTGCAGAACACATTGAAATAACACTATTCTTCACATTGCTGATGTGCGCGCACATCTCTGAACTTATCGGAGGACATGCACTAACATCTGTAAAGTGAAGAATAGAATAAAAACAGTTGAAACAGTGAAAACAGTGAGCACAGGAGCATTTAAGTGCAGAACACATTGAAAGAACACTATTCTTCACATTCCAGATGTTCGTGCACATCTCCGAACTTAGCGGGAGACACGCGCGAACATCTGGAATGTGAAAATGCTTGGGTCTCCCATTGACTTTAATGGGGCTCGTTATTCGGTACGAGCACTCGAGCATCGGGAAAAGTTTGTACCGAATAATGAGCACCCAAGCATTTTAGTGCTCACTCATCTCTATTGGGGATATTTTAACTCTAAAGTCTTAATCCCTTTTGTATAATAATCTGCTGTAATCACATACTCACATCAAATTTTCTTCTTACAGTTTGTCTTATAATGGTCTAAATGACTCATCCTGCATCCCTTTGGCTTCTGGAATAAGGAATAATCCCTCCCTAAAGATACTTGACCTGTCTTGGAATGTTCTGGGTGGCAATGCTGCATTTAACCAGTCTGATAATGAACTGTGTGGTCCTCACTTCCGTGACCTGATGAAAGCTCTTTCCAGTCCAGGATGTAGGATAGAGAATTTAGAGTGAGTATAAGAGATGTGCACAAGACGAGACATGACTGTGAGTATAAGAGATGTGTGCAGGAGGAGACATTGCTATAAGTATAGGTGATGTGTACAGGAGGAGACATTGCTATAAGTATAATTGATGTGCACAGGAGGAGACATTACTGTGAGTTGAAGAGATGTGTACAGAAGGAAACATTAATATGAGTATAAAAGATGCGTACAGGGGGAGACATTACTGTGAGAAAAGATGTGTACAGGAAGAGACATTACTGTGAGTATAAGAGATGTGTACAGGAGGAGACATTACTGTGAGTTGAAGAGATGTGCACAGAAGGAGATATTACTGTGAGTAGAAGAGAACCAAATACACAGATGAAGCAGCACTCCAAAGAGTTAGGTGAAAAAAGTGATGTTTATTCCACCAGTGATGCGACGTTTTGTCTTTTCCATAAAGACATTCTCAAGCATGAGAATGTCTTTATGGAAAAGACGAAACGTCGCATCACTGGTGGAATAAACATCACTTTTTTCACCTAACTTTTTGGAGTGCTGCTTCATCTGTGTATTTGGTTCTACTGCTGGAGGGGTTGTCGGACCCCTACGAAGACCTGCACCCTACGATTTTTCGCACGGTGACGCTCCAACCCTTGTGTTTTATGTGAGTAGAATAGATGTGTACAGGTTTCGGGGCAGCGTAAGACCGCCTTACCCTCTTCTCTCAGACACCCCAAATTATTTGAGCATGCGTGCACGTTTTGGTAAAAAAAGACAGAAGACTGAGATTCTGTTTTATCCTAAGTTCATGCTCTTAACTTGCCATACAGAAAAGAGAACTGAACTGCCTTTATTTCCTGATTACATAGCTTCTTATACCCATACAAAAAGGTGTGGTTACATACATTAAAATCATCATAATTTGGTTATAGCTAAGCATATATGTCTGGCCTCCGGCTCTTGCTGATTGGTCCTCAAAATTAGATCATGGGCTAGGGCAATCTCCTGTAGCCTGGAGGTTAGGAAATTGACCTTTGGTCCAGAAGCCGGCGCTATCTTTTGACTAACATCTGCTTTCCATCATCTGCTTTCCATCACAAAACTTGAGTTTCGCTGACAGTTGCATGTCTGGTTAGGGCTGATGTAAGGGAAAAGCTCTGTATTTCACAACAGACAAAGTACAAAATATAGGGCAAAGGGCACATGTATACAATCATAAAGCATATAATTATTATGGACACATAATCATTATCTTGACCCTCACAATTCCCCCCTAAATACTGAGCTTTTCCCTACACTTCGCTGCGATTCGTTTTTCCTGCAGGCTGTCCATGTGGTGGGGAAAATATTTGAGGGGTTTGTTAGAGATGCTATCTTGGAGTATCTCACTGTGCACAACCTTATAACCCAGCGTCAGCATGGGTTTATGAGAGATCGGTCCTGTCAGACTCATCTGATGGAATCTTTATGGAAGCTTGAGGAGTGGGCAGAGAAATGGTTGATGAGATTTAATGTAGGTAAATGTAAAGTTATGCACTTGGGCCAGAGAAACAAAAAGTATAATTATGTTCTAAAGAGTCAATTACTTGGTAAAACTGGAGCTGGAAAGGACTTGGGGGTATTGGTGGATGGTAAACTTAATTTTAGTGACCAGAGCCATTCTAGTTTGTAGGGTCATCAAAAAGGTGTGAATAGAATACTGTAATGCTATTGGCCATAACAACAGTTTAAATAAGAAAAATAGCTGAATTAAAACATTTAACTCTATAGCTGCTAAGTGGGCAACATACACCCCCCCCCACACACACACACACACACACCCCAGAACGGAGCTGTAATGCCGTTTTAGTTCTCTTGCTCAAGATGGCCGCCGTAGAGGAATATATCACCAACAATTTCTCCCTTTTGAGCTTTGCTGGCCTGTAATTCCATCCTGTGTGACCTCCTCAAACTCCAGGTACCCACAGGTAGGCTAAGCCCTTACCTGCTGGACTTGTTAACTCTTCACCAGATCCCCCAGAGGCCAGTCACTCAGTGGTTACAGGTCTGCACACTCAAAGCACATCACTGAGTTCCCATAGTTCATAGGTTTGTAAACAGGCAGCATCATCCTCCACTCCGGGCACTTCTCCTGTCACAGTTCTTACCTCCTGGATGGCCATCTGGAACATGGTGGATTTGATGAGGGGGACCACACAACCCGCAATAAGTGACGAGAGCAAAATCACAATCCCCAATATCACCCCCACTTAAAGGAAACCCTTCCAATCCCCCAACTACAAAGTGAATAACAAAGTTTCCACCCCAGAGTTTCTCTTTGGTTCCCTGGACAGTCCTTCAATCTTTTCACGAGCATGGGTAATGGATCCATAGGGGGCGATGTCATCAGGGATGTAACAAGCCACTCCCACCATCTTACAGACTCCTCCCTTCTCAGCAAAGATCATGTCCAAAGCCATCGGTTCTGGGAAGCATCTCGGATATAATTCACAAATCTCTGTTGATTACAATAAAAACAGTTAACCAAACCAACATTTTTGCTCATCGCTCTCTGGGTAATAATGGACTCTAGTCCTGCCCATATCTGATTGTGGGCCTTGTACTCATCTGGGACCCCCCCTTGGTGCTCCCACCGTATCTATATAAATGTTGTCATCTAGGTGCTTCTCTTAGACCTTCAGAATCCTTTGGGATTCTCTACCTTTTCTTTATGTGTCTGATCAACCTTATCCCTGGGGATCACGAGGAAGGAATGCACAAGTGTTATCACCGTACACTCACCTTCCCAGCCTCTAGGCCTGACCTGACTCTCCTATCCCCACAAATCCAGTACACATCAGACACTGCTATACAGGGTTACCTGTGCTGTCAATGTTAAAGGTCATTGTCTTGTTGCACCAACCGTAGGTAAAGTCTCCTACCCTGGGGGCATCCTGATCACCCCTATAGATACAGTGATAGTCATGGTTGGGGTGTCCCTGAGCATACAGTCAGTCAGAAGAGACCAGCTAGCAGGAAGAATAAGTAAGTTTGCAATAGAAAGCGTGGAAGCATGCCGGCTTCCCTCCTGCTTCACAGACATGTCATTGTTCAGCAGGACTTGGAAAGGACCATCGTAGCGAGGCTCCAGACTCTCTCTCTGGTGTGTCTTTACCACCAAGTAGTCTCCAGGCTTCAGGGTATGCATCCTGAGGTCTCTGTCTGGATCTGAAAAAGGAATCAGAAACACTTTTGCGGACCTTTTCCAAGGCCTTGCTCAGCTGTGTGACATGTTCCACCTGGTTTCCTGCCATCAGCTATAGGGTCTGTGGGAAATAGGGGCCTAGTCTGGGTGCACAGCCAAAACGTACTTCAAAGGGGGCAATCCCATTTTTCTGTTGGAGGTGGTCCTAACTGATTGGTGGGCAGCAGGAAAGCACTCGCCTGTTCTACACCCAGGAGGGACAAGGCTTCAGGTCTTTACTAGAGATGAGCGAGCACTAAAATGCTCGGGTACTCGTTATTCGAGACAAACTTTTCCCGATGCTCGAGTCCTCGTCTCGAATAACGAACCCCATTGAAGTCAATGGGAGACTCGAGCATTTTTCAAGGGGACCAAGGGTCTGCACAGGGAAGCTTGGCCAAACACCTGGGAACCTCAGAAAAGGATGGAAACACCACGGAAATGGACAGGAAACAGCAGGGGCAGCATGCATGGATGCCTCTGAGGCTGCTCAATCGCACCATTATGCCAAAATTATGGGCAACAGCATGGCCATGACAGAGTCACCGAATGAGGCTAGATAGCATCTAAAACATCCAATAATTGACCCTGACACTATAGGGGACGGCATGGAGAGGCAGCGGCAGCAGGCTACAGAGTCTCATGGCGACATACCCTAAATGGACTCAGGTTTCACCAAAGGAGTTGAGCAAGAAGCGCTGAAATGATTTCCTATGTGAACAAAAGGTTGACGGTATATTTAGTCGATAACACAGCATGGTGGCGACATAGTGACCAAGTTCCATAACGTATCTGGTGAAACACCCGAAAAATGAGCCTGACATAGCTCTTTTGATAAGGGGACGACATGTGGAGGCAGCCATGGAGACGACTTCCATGATTAAGAGCGACAGTATGGGGCATTCATATTGCGCTGCTATGATTGCAACTTCAGGTCTCCAGCATGGTGACAGATGGGCCGAGTTCCACTATGTATCTGGTGAAACACCTGAAAATTCTGCCTGACACAGCTTGTTTGATAAGGGGATGATGTGCTGCATATCCTCTCGTGCTCCAGCGTCTGTGGTATAGACAGTTGAAAGTTGCACATGGAGACATTGGTGGACGCTGTGGAGGATCGTGGAGGCGAAATGGACAGGAAACAGCAGGGGCAGCATGCATGGATGCCTCTGAGGCTGCCTAATCTTGGGATGGAGCTGGCGGTCCGCTGCCAGGCGAGCTTTTGCCTGTCCAAGCCCCTGTCTCTCGGCTCCTCCCCACCCAAAATGGGCCTGGGGGCCAGAAGCGTTTACTTTGAAAAAATTATAATTTTCAAAGCAGGCCGGGTCGTTTGAATATTTCACCTAGGAATAATGGAATAGCATAGTGGTTCTATTTTTAATTGTTTTTACGGAAATGGTTCCATGATTAAGAGCGACAGTATGGGGCATCCATATTGCGCTGCTATGATTGCAACTTCAGGTCTCCAGCATGGCGGCGACAGATGGGCCGCGTTCCACTATGTATCTGGTGAAACACCTGAAAATTCTGCCTGACACAGCTCGTTTGATAAGGGGACCATGTATGGAGGCAGTGAACTAGTAGTAGATTAAAGGTGCTGCAGTTAAAACTATGTTAGTTGGATCTTGGGATGGAGCTGGCGCTCCGCTGCCAGGCGAGCTTTCGCCAATCCAAGCCCCTGTCTCTAGGCTACTCCCCAAACAGCACTTCTAAGAACCTTTTGTATAAGATCAAGTGTAGTAGCGTTCTTATAAGTTTGGGATATGGCTTGAGGAAACGCTGAACTATGAGATTTAACACATGGGCCAGGCATGGCACATGTGTCAGTCTGCCGAGTTGCAGAGCCGCCACCAGGTTACGGCCGTTGTCACACACAACCATGGCTTCAGGTTCAGCGGTGCCAGCCACAGATCAGTCTGCGCCGTGATGCCCTGTAATAGCTCTTGGGCGGTGTGCCTTTTATCGCCTAGGCTCAGCAGTTTGAGCACCGCCTGCTGTCGCTTAGCGACGGCACTGCTGCTGTGCCTAGAGCTACCGACTGATGGCATCATGCCCACGGATGGTAATTCGGAGGATCTTGGGATGGAGCTGGCACTCCGCTGCCAGGCGAGCTTTCGCCAATTTAAGCCCCTGTCTCTAGGCTACTCCCCAAACAGCACTTCTTAGAACCTTTTGTATAAGATCAAGTGTAGTAGCGTTCTTATAAGTTTGGGATATGGCGGGTGAGGGGAATGTAAACATCTGCGCAAGAAGCGCTGAAATAATATCCGTAAATGATAAAAGTTTGCCAGTATATTTTGTGGATTACACAGCAGGGTGGCGACAAAGTTAACAAGTTTGATGTGGAATCCATGAAAACAACCCAAAATTCTGCCTGACACAGTTCGTTTGATAAGGAGACAATGTATGGAGGCAGCTATATGGACGACTTTTGGAGGCAGCTATGGCGATGACGTGGGGAGGTAGCAATGGAGACAATTTAATTTGGATAGTGCCTGTATGTGGCAGTCCAAAAACGTTTTCAAACCAGAGGAGCAGGTAGGTGGTCCTCCAGAAAAATTAAATAAATTGAGTGCCTGTATGTGGCAGTCCAAAAAGATTTTTCAAACCAGAGGAGCAGGTAGGTGGTCCTCCAGAAAAATTAAATAGATTGAGTGCGTGTATGTGGCACTCCCAAAAATTGCTTAAAACAGAGGACCGGGTAGGTGGCCCTCCAGAAAAATTAAATACATAGAGTACTATAGCTAGAGCCAGTTGGCCCTGGCAAAAAATAGCCAGTTTCCTATGCTTTAGTGTACAAAGAGGAGGAGAAGGAGGACAATGAGGAGGAGGAGTGCATACATTATTCAGGTTGAGCTTCTTTCACCTGGTGGAGAATGAAAATGCGGAGAAATCCAGGCTTTATTCATCTTGATAAGCGTCAGCCTGTCAGCGCTGTCAGTCGACAGGCGTGTACGCTTATCGGTGATGATGCCACCAGCTGCACTGAAAACCCGCTCGGACAACACGCTAGCGGCAGGGCAGGCAAGAACCTCCAAGGCGTACAGCGCCAGTTCGTGCCACATGTCCAGCTTTGAAACCCAGTAGTTATAGGGAGCTGTGTGATCATTTAGGACGATGGTATGGTCAGCTACGTACTCCCTCACCATCTTTCTGTAAAGATCAGCCCTACTCTGCCGAGACTGGGGACAGGTGACAGTGTCTTGCTGGGGTGACATAAAACTGGCAAAGGCCTTGTAAAGCGTAACCCTGCCAGTGCTGGAAAAGCTGCCTGCTCGCCTACTCTCCCTCGCTACTTGTCCCGCAGAAGTACGCCCTCTGCCGCTAGCGCTGTCAGAAGGGAGATACTGTTTCAGCTTGTGCACCAGGGCCTGCTGGTATTCATGCATTCTCACACTCCTTTCCTCTCCAGGGATGAGAGTGGAAAGATTTTGCTTGTACCGTGGGTCCAGGAGAGTGAATACCCAGTAATCGGTGCTGGAATAAATTCTTTGAACGCGAGGGTCACGGGATAGGCAGCCTAGCATGAAATCTGCCATATGTGCCAGAGTCCCAACGCGCAATAATTCACTCCCCTCACTGGCCTGACTGTCCATTTCCTCCTCCTCCAACTCCTCCAACTCCTCTTCTTCTGCCCATACACGCTGAACAGTGAAGGACTGAACAATGGTCCCCTCTTCTGTCTCGCCAACATTCTCCTCCTCTTCCTCCTCATCCTCCTTCACCTCCTCCGATATGCGCTGAGAAACAGACCTAAGGGTGCTTTGGCTATCAACAAGGGAATCTTCTTCTCCCCTCTCTTGTGACGAGCGCAAAACTTCCGACTTCATGCTGACCAGAGAGTTTTTCAACAGGCCAAGCAGCGGGATGGTGAGGCTGATGATGGCGGCATTGCCACTGACCATCTGTGTTGACTCCTCAAAGTTACTCAGCACTTGACAGATATCAGACATCCACGTCCACTCCTCATTGTAGACTTGAGGAAGCTGACTGACCGGACTACCAGTTCTGGTGGAAGTTGACATCTGGCAGTCTACAATCGCTCTGCGCTGCTGGTAAACTCTGGATAACATGGTTAATGTTGAATTCCACCTCGTGGGCACGTCGCACAACAGTCGGTGAGCGGGCAGTTGGAGGCGGCGCTGCGCTGCCCTGAGACTGGCAGCATCTGTGCTGGACTTCCTGAAATGCGCACAAATGCGGCGCACCTTCGTGAGCAAATCAGACAGATTGGGGTATGTCTTGAGGAAACGCTGAACTATGAGATTTAACACATGGGCCAGGCATGGCACATGTGTCAGTCTGCCGAGTTGCAGAGCCGCCACCAGGTTACGGCCGTTGTCACACACAACCATGCCTGGCTTCAGGTTCAGCGGTGCCAGCCACAGATCAGTCTGCGCCGTTATGCCCTGTAATAGCTCTTGGGCGGTGTGCCTTTTATCGCCTAGGCTCAGCAGTTTGAGCACCGCCTGCTGTCGCTTAGCGATGGCACTGCTGCTGTGCCTAGAGCTACCGACTGATGGCGCCATGCCCACGGATGGTAATTCGGAGGAGGATGAGGTGGAGGAGGTGTGGGAGGAGGAGGAGGCATAGTAGGCCTTTGAGACCTGGACCGAGGTAGGCCCCGCAATCCTCGGTGTCGGCAGTATGTGAGCAGCCCCAGGGTCAGACTCGGTCCCAGCCTCCACTAAGTTAACCCAATGTGCCGTCAGCGACATATAGTGGCCCTGCCCGGCAGCACTCGTCCACGTGTCCATGGACAGGTGGAACTTGTCAGAAACGGCGTTGGTCAGGGCACGGATGATGTTCTCTGACACGTGCTTGTGCAGGGCTGGGACGGCACATCGGGAAAAGTAGTGGCGGCTGGGGACCGAATATCGAGGGGCGGCCGCCGCCATGAGGTTTCGAAAGGCCTCGGTCTCTACCAGCCTATAGGGCAGCATCTTCAGGCTAAGCAACTTGGAGATGTGGACGTTGAGGGCTTGGGCGTGTGGGTGGGTTGCGCTATACTTCCTTTTGCGCTCCAGCGTCTGGGGTATGGAGAGCTGAACGCTGGTGGATGCTGTGGAGGATCGTGGAGGCGAAGATGGGGTTTTCGCACGGGAGATGTTTGGGCCGTGGTCCTGGGCAGGGGGCTGACTAGCAGATGACACAGGGGAAGGAGCAGTGGTGTGCCTGGCCGGAGGTGAACGGGCTTGGCCCCATTGAGTGGGGTGTTTAGCATTCATATGCCTGTGCATACTGGTGGTAGTTAAGCTAGTAGTGGGGGAACCCCTGCTGATCCTGGTTTGGCAAAGGTTGCACACCACAGTCCGTCGGTCATCCGGTGTTTCTTTAAAGAACCTCCAGACTTCTGAAAATCTAGCCCTCGCCACGGGAGCTTGACTACGGGCAACATTTGGCGCTGATGCACCAGCTCTGGCCCTGCCTCTCCGTCTGGCCCCACCACTGCCTCTTCCAACCTGTTCTGCTATAGGACTCGCCTCCGTCTCAGAAGCACTGTGTTCACCCGGCCTATCAACCCAGCTTGGGTCTGTCACCTCATCATCCTCCGATCCCTCAGTCTGCTCCCCCCTCAGACTTCCTGCCCTGACAACAACTTCACCACTGTCTGACAACCGTGTCTCCTCATCGTCCGACACCTCTTTACACACTTCTTCCACTACGTCAATAATGTCATCATCACCCACAGACTGCGACTGGTGGAAAACCTGGGCATCGGAAAATTGCTCAGCAGCAACCGGACAAGTGGTTTGTGACTGTGAGAAGGGTCCAGAAAACAGTTCCTCAGAGTATGCCTGTTCAAATGCCAAATTTTGCTGGGAGGGGGCAGACTGGGGGGAAGGAGGCTGAGGTGGAGGAGCTGCAGTCTGTGCTGTCTGGCCTTTGCTCAGATGCTTGGGCTGTACTTGGGTGAGGACACTGTGCAAGGAATGTGGGGTTTGCACTACAACTGAGTGATCTGGGATCTAGGATCAGCTCACTGGCCTTGCTGAGCAGATTGCTGGCTGCAGCTACCAACACATGAGGGGCCCCCCTCACAACTGAGTTTAACCGGGCCTAATTGGGGCCACTGAGGAGGCCACCATGTTCCTGGGCTATGACACCTGTGGCATGGACTGGATACTCAATAAAATGAAATGTCTGGTTCAGTGGGGTGTGCCTAGGGCCGGGGCAGACAGGATTTACCAGCTTAAGGCTATGGAATGCATCAATTGCCTCCTGACTAAGGGCAAATGGGGAAGAGGCAATTCAGTCATCAAGGGGCAACATCAGGCTGGAGGCAGCAGACCTTATCCCAGGCCTGCAGGAGCTGGCCAGGAGCTGTACCAGGTATCTGCCTGTGGCTGAGCAGTGGCCTAGGAAAACCACCTTCTCCTGGCAGTACTGGAGTTTGTCTCTGGAAACTTTGCAACCCTTCTGGAACAGAAAACGCATAAGGTCAATAAATGCATCCTGGGAAACAAAAACAGTAGGTCATCCGCATACTGAAAAGGAGAACATCCAGTAAGGGGCTAGTCTGCCAGTCTACTCCCTGTAGGGCCGTGGGGTATTGGCTGGGTGAGTTTTACCCCCCTTGTGGGAGTCTACATCAGGTATACTGGAATAATGAACTGGTAAAGGCAAATAGGTACTGGCAATTTTCATGCAGGAGCGCAGAGAGGAGAACATGTGCCAAATCAATAACAGTGAATAATTTGTCACTCTCGGGGACTGCTGCCAGTGTGGGACACTCATTGGCAGCTTGGAGATCATGGACCATCCTACATGTATCCAGCTGTTCTTTCTGGGTCTTTTTCTTGACTGTGAATGGGTTAAAATCATCACTGGGCTAGCAGGGGAGGGTTTGACAATAAGAGAAGCTGTCAGGGGGCATGTACTTGCTGACGTCCTCGTTAGTTACCGCCCCCCTATTAGAATATGGCCACTCACTTTAGTCACTTCAGTAATGTCTCCTCCCAGCAAGTGGAAGCACACCCCCTTGAGCTGGGCTCGTCTGGAATCAAAACTTTTGTCAGTCATACTTTGGAGTGGTCTGTGAAACACTGGTCTCTGTTTTCCTCTGTCTTTCAGTCACAGCGAGTTCCCTCTGTCGCCCCCCCTGTTTGTAAACTTGCACTTTCAAAGTCACTGTCTGTTCTCTCCTAAGCACAACACAGATCGCTTCAAGACTAGTTCTCAGACACAGATTACAAGCAGCTATGGAGAAATTTAGCCATCAAGGAATAAAATCTCTTTTTCTCAAATTCTCTACACATCAAAATCTCTGAAATGTCCCTTATCACCTGTCTCTTTCTCAACGGGCACTCTAAAGGATTCCTGTCACTCTGTCCTGGTCCGTCCGTCAAAGTCAGAGGCTCTAAGTGTCTATTTGAAAATCTGATCAAGTTTTTTTTTTTTTCTTTCTTTCTCTCACTTGTACATTTATCAGATCCTTTAACACATCCCAAAACTTTCAAACCTTCTACTACTTTTCAGCACAATGCTACCAGCCCTTCTGTTCCACCATATCGACTTGCACTTTTCCATCAGTCCTACTTAACTCAACAACCTTCTGTCTACTTACATCTTTCCCTTATCTGCACTGAACTATCGCTAGCGCCCTAGTGGTTCCCTCCAGGAGAACGTTCTTTTAATTCTAATTCTTCTAACTCTTATCATGACTCCGCCCATTCCTGGTTTTGTAAACCACACACTCTACAGGTCCACCCTTCCGGACCGGGTTGGCCGCCATTATAGGGCGGTTGCTGGGCACATGGTGCTGTCGCCATCTTGGTTCCGCATTTCACATCTCTATCTAAAAGCTTCACATATCCATATAGCACTTCCGCTTTTGCTGAACCACCATCTCCCTTCACTTCTGACCATCCTTCATCTTGCAATGCTCTGGCCACTCTGTAGTGAGCCTGAGCTTCCAATATGCCCTTATCTTCTAACACACCTCTACTTGTGGTTAGAATTTGCTTCCACATTGAAGGCTGCAGCCTTCCCTTTGAGGGCATATCAACATACTTGTACAACCTCACACAATTATTAACATACTTTTTTCCTTCCCGTTTTTCAACAAGCTTAACTGCAGTCTCTGCCCCCTCGGGGAGTGTATGCACTTTCTTAAACACACCCAACATCATGTTCCAAACAAGGTACACGTCGGTGTAGCTACTCACTCGACGCAGGGGCCCCGGCTCACCGTTGTGTGTCAGCAAAATAACAAAATCCCTACGCTACCAACCCTGATCACACACCCGTTAGGGTCACTTACAGCCCAAAAACCGCGCTTCCCTCGGTACCTTAACCAGCCGGTCTCCTAATGAGCCAATGCTATTTTCCCGGTCTCTAACCTAGACCGCCTTAATTCCCTTTCCCTTCCCTCCCCCGTATAAAATAATAAAAACAACCCCGGACACGTAACTAGTAGCTAGTGCCCCGTGTCCCCCCAGAACAGAGGATGTCTATCTGTACTATTCTCAGTCTGCAAACTTCCTCCCCAGCTTCTACAGAAGGGGGGCAGAGATTCTATATGTCACAATGAAGCCCTTTACTTTCACTTTCCACCCAGAGGTCTGACTCAGTGCCTGAGAGAATGAGGCGTGATGAATTCCAGTGACACACAGTAAGGAAGTGTCACTATACTAAAAATACATCAGTTCTGAACCATCCCAGCGATCACCGTAAAGAAAATGAGTCTCACCACTCAGACAATTAGCCCTTAGACCCAAAGAGTATCAGAGGCTACTAACTTATTCCACACCAATGATCACAGGGAAGTCTAACACATATATAATATGCATTAACTTACCGTGATTCAGTGAGGCCTCGGTCCTCTATTGGTGTGGACAAGCATTCGTCCCCTGTCCTCTGGTTTGGGTCTTCGGGTGTACGGTATCAGCGGGGATGGTCCTTGTTCGGGCGCCAATTTTCGGGGCAGCGTAGGACCGCCTTACCCTCTTCTCTCAGACACCCCAAATTATTTGAGCACGCGTGCACGTTTTGGTAAGAAAAGACAGAAGACTGAGATTCTGTTTTATCCTAAGTTCATGCTCTTAACTTGCCATGCAGAAAAGAGAACTGAACTGCCTTTATTTCCTGATTACATAGCTTCTTATACCCAAACAAAAAGGTGTGGTTACATACATTAAAATCATCATAATTTGGTTAAAGCTAAGCATATATGTCTGGCCTCCGGCTCTTGCTGATTGGTCCTCAAAATTAGATCATGGTTGCCATGCTAGGGCAATCTCCTGTAGCCTGGAGGTTAGGAAATTGACCTTTGGTCCAGAAGCCGGCGCTATCTTTTGAATAACATCTGCTTTCCATCATCTGCTTTCCATCACAAGACTTGAGTTTCGCTGACAGTTGCATGTCTGGTTAGGGCTGATGTAAGGGAAAAGCTCTGTATTTCATAACAGACAGAGTACAAAAATATAGGGCAAAGGGCACATGTATACAATCATAAAGCATATATTTATTATGGACACATAATCATTATCTTGACCCTCACACAGGAGGAAACATTAATATGAGTATAAAAGATGAGTACAGGAGGAGACATTACTGTGAGAAGAGAAGTGTACAGGAGACATTACTGTGAGAAGAGATGTGTACAGGAAGAGACATTACTGTGAGTTGAAGAGATGTGTACAGGAGGAAACAATATGAGTATAAAAGATGAGTACAGGAGGAGACATTACTGTGAGAAGAGATGTGTACAGGAAGAGACATACAGGGAAACTTTATACATGGATTTTTATGCTCCAAACAATATTATAGCTATGATATATACTTCAGACTCCATGTGGTTATGTCACCTCTCTAGTGATCTCTTAGTAATAAAAATAATATTTAGAAGAAATGGGAAATTCAGTTAAAACATAAGGAAACACACTCAAGGAAACACAAAGAAATCTGTAAATTGTATCCAGCTTTTAGTCTCTCTGCTTTATCCCAGATATAAGATTCATTGTTTTCTTGAGGGTGTAGGGACTACCTAAAAAGTAGCAAAACCATTTATAATCTCTCCATGTACCAGAAAAATGCATCAAAGTCCTTTGGAAACTAAAAAAATCATTGATACCTAGCAAAGCTAAAACCGCTGGTTTCTTGCAAAATACATGGATGAGACTTCTATAGATCTGATACACTGTGTTGAGACTGTAAGTTGCTGCAAGTTATCTCAGTCTCACTTATGAGAAAAGATTAAAACAACTAGATTTATTTAATCTCAAAAAGAGATGTCTACTAGGGGACATGATTAATATATATAAGTGGTCCATACAAAATATATGGTGGAAAGTTGTTTCAGATAAAATCAAATCAAAAGACAAGGGGGCGCTGTCTCCATCTGGAGAAAACAAGGTTTTATCACGAGAGGGGACAGGGCTTTTTTACTATGAGAACTGTCACTCTGTGGAATAGCATGCCTCAGGCGCTGGTCACAGCAGGGACAGCAGAGAGCTCCCAGAAGGGTCTAGATGCATTTTTACATCTAAATAACATTGATGGTTATGTTTAGAGATGAGCAAGCACTAAAATGCTCGGGTGCTCGTTATTCAATAGGAGCTTTTCCCGATGCTCGAGTGCTCGTATCGGATAACGAGCCCCATTAAAGTCAATGGGAGACCCAAACATTTTTTTACTAAAAGAGAACATTAAAAGAACAGTGCAGAATAACACATTACAGATGTTTACAGATGTTTTCCTTGTAAGAGCACATTGAAATAACACTATTCTTCACATTACAGGTGTCCGCACGTGTCTTCCGCGGAACATCTGGAATGTGAAGAATAGTGTTCTTTCAATGTGTTCTGCACTTAAATGCTCCTGTATTCACTGTTTTTAATGTTTTTATTCTATTCTTCACTTTGCAGATGTGCGCGCACATCTCCGAACCTATCGGAAGACACGAGCGCACACCTGCAATGTGAAGAAAAGAATAAAAACATTAAAAACAGTGAACACAGGACCATTTAAGTGCAGAACACATTGAAAGAACAATATTCTATACATTCCAGATGTTCCGAACAACTCCTAACTTAGCTGGAAACACGCGCGAACACCTGGAAAATGAAGAATTGTGTTTTTTCAATGTATTCTTTCAAGGAAATCATCTGTTGAGCCAAAGGTATCCCCCAAGAGAGGGAAGGGAGGAAAGACTATCACGAAAAATGAATAAAAGAGTGAATCTTTATTGATGAAATATATTTAAAAACATGATATAGAACAACTTGGTAGAAAAAACAAGATGCGAGACACACACAGCGGTGATGCACAGAGAAATTGCAGTCGTACACCGAGACAGCATACGGAACATTATGGGAAAACCTTACATATATATGTTAATTTTCCCATAATGTTCCGTATGCTGTCTCGGTGTACGACTGCAATTTCTCTGTGCATCACCGCTGTGTGTGTCTCGCATCTTGTTTTTTCTACCAAGTTGTTCTATATCATGTTTTTTTAATATATTTCATCAATAAAGATACACTCTTTTATTCATTTTTCGTGATAGTCTTTCCTCTCTTCCCTCTCTTGGGGGATACCTTTGGCTCAATAGACTTTTTTGAGGATTAGACCTCATGCGTAAACTCTCTAAGGGGCACTTGGCATTTAGGTGGGGACTCGGTACCATTACATGCATGATACCCATTTCTCTCTTTCCCCCCCTATTCTCCCCGTATATGCTGTTCCTTATCGTTTGTTTACAAAGAAAACATCTGTAAACATCAGGAATGTGTTATATAATAATGTTTGTATACTGAAAAGTTATATACATTTTCAATACAGTGTGTGTATTCATTTCTCACTTTTTTCTAGATCTCTGCTTGCTGTAATTCAGTAGGAGGTTTCACGTCGTTTACTTCCAGTGGATAAGTCTGTCCATGGTCTTGTGTTAGATACACTTGTGTATGGCTCATTACAGGATAGAGCACTAATTACTGTGCACATTTTTTTTACATAAAAAGGGCTTATTTCACAAATATCAATACTAAACTATTTCTATAAGTTGAGTTCTCTGAATGGTCACCATGACTAAGGACCGTTGTACCATTTGAAATGCGTTGGTGGACAGGAATTACACTGTGGATGTAAAGATATTCAATGAATACATTTTGAACACGTTTTGTAATCTGGCTGGACCATCGGATTATTCTTTCATGTATTCTATATTCCTGCAATGTGAATTTGATCTGAGGACATATGATACAGTTGCAGGCATTTTTAATATCCCACACACAAGAGGTGCAAAGAGATGATTTTCTAAATTTATAATCCACAGCCATTCTGTGTGTGCATCTAACACATCTTTACTTCTTATTATTACAGTTTGAGTTGGAATTATCTACCAGGAAATTGCTGCATCCATTTGGCTTCTGGAATAAGAAAAAACAGATCCCTGAAGATACTTGACCTGCATGGTAATTGTCTGTCTGGTCCTTACATTGGTGACCTAATGGAAGCCCTGTCCAGCCCGGGCTGCAGGATAAAGGAATTAAAGTGAGTATAAGATGTGTGTACGGGAGGAGACATTACAGTAAGTCTAAAAGATAAGCACAGGGGGAGACATTACTGTGAGTATAAAAGTTGTTTAGAGGAGGAGACATTACTGTGAACATAATAGATGTGTACAAGAGGAGACATTACTGTGAGCATAATAGATGTGTACAGGAGGAACATTTCTGTGAGCATAAGAGATGTGTACAGGAGGAGACATTACAGTGACTAAGAGATGTGTACAGGAGAGGACATTACAGTGGGTATAAGAGATGTGTACATGAGGAGTCATCAATGTAAATATAAGATGTGTACAGAAGGAGACATTACTGTCATTATAAGTCATGTGTTCTTTAGGAGACTTTACTGTGAGTATAAGAGATGTGTTCAGGAGGAGAATACTTTTAGTATAAGAGATATACTCACAGTAATGTCTCCTCCTGTACATAATATATGTGTACAGGAGGAGATATTACTGTGAGTATGAGAAATATATACAAAAGTAGAAATTACATACATAATTGTAATATTTGCATAACCATAATATGTAACCGCATCCTATACCTTTTGTATTTTAATTATTGAGCATTGTAAAGGCTTATGTTGCAAAATTGGCATATAACATGTGAAGTTATTACCACAGCCTCACACCATGGTGTTCCCCTGTCAGATCTTTACTGTTTTTTGGGGGGATACACCCTTTGCCTCTTAATAAAGCCAGGTTGTTATATGTTAAAGCTAGTTTAATTGAGTAGTTAGGCTATCCAGGATACCCAGGCTATCCAAGCTCTGTAGCGTAGTGTCAAAGATGAACGTTTGAAATCTAAAATAGTCAAAACAAACCTAGGTATCTGAAGATTAGTATCAGTAGTCGAGTTATCATATCAACAATAGCAGTACAGACAAGAGAAGAATGTGTACAGGGTAACCAATACTAGTAGCATGAATTCACAGATATATAGAAACAAGTAGTGCTGAGGGTACAGCCGTATCTGATCAGCGATGCAGATGGTGTCAAGTGAATAAGCGAATAACAATCTCTTGGGTCATGCAGTAAACATAAGATGACGATTACAATTGGTGATAGTTATAAAAACCACAGAGTTCACAAGTACAGATAAGCTGGATATAGCCACTGGGATACCAAATTTGTGTAGGTTTTATAATGTTTTCATACATTTACAAAAATTAAAACCTTGTGTACAAAAAAATTCTTCATTTTGTCATCTTCTAGGACTAATAACTTTTTCATACTTCAGTATAGGACTGTGTAGGACTATGTTTGGTGTCACTTTTTTTGCAGCTTTTGATGACATTTCCAATGTTATAATTTTTAGGACTGCACGGCCTTTTGATTTTTTTTTATATATATATATATATATTATATTTTTATAAATGGCAAAAAAGTGACATTTTTGACTTTGGGCACTATTTTCCATTGCATGGTTAAACGCCGGTAATAACCGTTATTATATTTTGATAGATCGGACGTTTTGGGAAACAGATTTAAATGCCTTCAGCAGCTTTGCAGTGTTGTGTATATATGATGTATGGTGTGTATATACTGTAGGTATGTGTTTATTATGTCTACATACTGTCTGTAAAAACTGTGTGTGTTTGTTAGGTGCTCACATGTGTGTGTATGAGAGTTGAAATGTATGTGTGTGTATATAAATATATATATGTGTGTTTATATCAGCGTATAAATGTGTGTAAATGTATAAACGTGTGTGTACAAATATGCAGAGAAAGAGGGCCCTGTGCAAAAATCTGCTATGTGGCAGATCTGCTAAGTAGCCTCTCCTACTTACACCCCTGGGCCTTGCAATCTCTCAGCAGCAAAGTCCATATCCCTATGTAGAGGTGAAAAGATGAAAAATGGAAGTTCATGTATAAAGCCCCTAGCAGTGGGCCACAGTCATATTGTCTGGAAATGTACAGTGTTCACAACTTGCAGGTGTCAGGGAACACAAAAATTTGCTTCTAGTGTAATTGGTTTGGGATTTAAATAATAGTTGGGAACATTTTGCTTCCAAATTGACAATCAACAGATTTTCTACTAACCTTGTGGACATGCCACTTACATCTTATCTTCTTTTTGCAGTTTATCTTATAATAATTTACCAGACTCGTCCTACATCCAATTGGTATCTGGAATACAAAATAACAGATATCTGAAGATACTTGTCCTGTCTCATAATGATCTGTCTGGTCCTCACCTCATTGACCTGATGGAAGCTTTGTCCAATCCAGCCTGCAGGGCAGAGAAATTAGAGTGAGTATACAATATATTTTTAGGAGTACACCTTACTGTGAGTCCAAGAGATGTTTACAGGAGGAGACATTATTATGACTTCTAGAAATGTGTAAAGAAGAATACATTACTGTGAGTATCAGAGATGTGTACAGGACGAGACAATACTGTAAGTATAAGAGATGTGTACAGGAGGAGACATTACTGGGAGTATAAGAGATATACAGGAGGAGGATACATTGCTGTGAGTATAAAAGCTGTGTAAAGGAGAAAACGTTACTATTACTATAAAAGATGTGCACAGGAGGAGACATTACTGTGAGTATAACAGATTTATACGAGAGAAGAAATGTGTGGACACGTTATACATTTTATTCTGCTTTAGGCTACACACTATTGTTGTGCTTATAATTTAAACTTCTGACTGCACCTGGTGATGTGACCTCTATAGTAATGTCTGACTGCCTCCCCTCCTTATATCACTCCTGTATCTGTTATAAAATAAAGGATGTATGAAATGTCGTTTACCTGTATTAGAGCAGAAGGGAGGGGACGTGGACAGCTAAGCAGTGGTAAGAGATAGCTCTTTAGGTTAAAAAATTACAAGCGAAGCAATTAAAGAGTTCTACCACTAACAGAAACCAACAGTGTGTTTTTCAAGAAGATAATGAAATATAAGTTCATTTGTGCCTTTAACCCTTAACCAAGATCAATAAAGTGTATTTAATGACACATACAAGTGAACATTGAATATAACTGACCATTTCCAGGCGGCACACTGGACCTGGTCCCCCTCTTCTGGCCTTGATATCGTCTTCCGATATTGGTAATACATATTTGGCTATTTACTTTGATATTTTATACTCATTGCCTGTTTGGGTTACATTGCAGCATGGTTTATTCTGCTATTTTTTATTATACCTTTGACCAATACATGAAAGTTATCTTATTACACAATGGGCTACGTTTATTTATAATTGGCGGCATCCTGTTTGTGTCTTAGAGGATTTTTTATCCTATTTTGTTTTATTTATCTTCAATTCCCTAGCAATGTTTACACAATAAAGATCATATTTAACACTTTACTTTACAATTTTACTCAGTTTTATTGCTGTTTTAGCTCCTATCACTCAGTGATGATCAGTGTAAGGTTCCAGAGTGTGAGTGGGGTCTCTCTTAAGCAGACAATTCATGATCCTTCTGTGCAGGGAGATGCTGTGAGCTGACAATGTGCTTAGATTATCCGGGTACAGGTTTATCTACACTTTCATTTAGCTTCTGAACAATCTACTAATATATGCCTCCCTCCCCCTCCACTGGATAAAGATCTTATCTGACTGTAGCTTGTAGCTTTACTCTCCTCACGCTGTAGTGTTGTTTTCCAGCAGGAAATCATTGTGTGCAAGGTTATCCTGGAATGCAGTGGTGGGGGCTGGAGGCAGAAAAGAGCTCAGTGCAACGTCAGACATAAGAAAAGAATATGTAAACAAGAAAGAGTCCTATAGTCGGGACAGCTCACACTAAAGTATATATTCCCATTCAACAAGCATGTGTTGGAAAACTGGCGTTCAGGGAGCGGGACTGTTCCAGGGTGCTCATCCACAGATCAGGTCAATATAATGCACAGTAGAAGAAAAAAAGCATGGCACTAATCGTGACAATAATCAGCAAACCTCTTAATTGTTTCAGAGGCGTCAGAACAGAGTGAGGAGCTGCCTCGCCAATGCGACGGGTCTTTTCTCAAGTCTTCTGACGTCCACCGAACGAGGAACACAGGATAAACCTGTCCCTCGGCGGGCGTCATGGAAACTGTAAACTACACGTGATCCCCTAAGCCAATGAAGTTGCACAACGTCCGTGGCAGACAAAATCAAAAGTGCTCGCAATCCTCATATGGATTTTTACCCATAGTGATAGTAAAGTAGTAGTATCTAAAAATACCTCATCCAGGTCTAGGTAACATTGCAAAACACATTAAGATATTGGCAAGAAAACTCAGAAACTCAGCACAAAAGGGAGAAACAAAACTACAGCAAGGACAGATAACATTACTAAGGGGTTTGGATACCACATCATAGCACAATTAATATATATATAATCTCGCGACAACATGTACTATTATGCTACCACACTTATAAGTACAGGACTATGATAAATACATTGGTGTTTGTTACCTTAAATATTTATGAAAATACACTCAACTCATTGCGATCATTTATTCCAAGTTGCCCCATTGCTTCATATTTCATTATATATGTGGCTTCTTGTCTCAGCAAAGCAAGAGCACGATTGCCTCCCATTGGGTTATTATTAGAGATGCTCGGGTGCTCGTTACTTGAGCTGAACATTTCCCGATGCTCGAGTGCTCATTTCAAGTAACGAGCCCCATTGAATTCAATGGGAGACTCTAGCATTTTTCAGTAAAATAACAAATTTAACGAGCACTGAAGAAGAACAAATTCCAGATGTTTGCAGAATGTTTTCACTGAAAGAACACTGCAGAACAGATTGCAGATGTTTGCGAACAATCTGTTCTGCAGTGTTCTTTCAATGTGTTCTTTCAGTGAAAACATCTGAAAACATCTGGAATTTGTTCTTCTAAAGTACAGAACAGATTGCAGATGTTCGGGAACATCTGCAATCTGTCCCGGAGACACGCGTGCAGAACAGTGTTCTCCGCAATAGTATTTCAAGAACAATATTTGTGAAGTTGTTCTTCACAACTTGTTCTTCGCTCATCTCTAGTTATTATCTATTTTCATGAGACCTGCGAAAAGTAGAACCCTAAAGTTACCGTCATGACATTCCCTAACGTGGTCAATTAAACGTGGACATCCTTTTCCCGTATCAATAGAGTTAAAATGTTCTCTAATCCTACTAAACAGATTTCTAATTGTTTTCCCAATATAGTACCTGTTACAGGGGCATAGAATAACATAGACAACAAACGTGGCTCTACATGTAATAAAGGATTAAATTTTATGGTTGAAACCTCCCAGTTTTAGATTTTTTGTTTGTGCGCAATATTTACAAAAATTACAGCTACCACATCTAAAATTGCCCTTAGGGATACTCTGTTGAAGCCATATTTGGCGAGGGGTAGAGCAGCGGCTCCGCACTAATTTGTTCTTTAAGTTGGTACTTATAAACAGCAGAATTCTATCCAAAAATATCCTAAAACTTAACTTTTAATCATAAGCTTCCAATAAAATTAGTAACAAAAATACAAATGTATAAAATATGCCTAGTGTATTGAACACAAGAGATCAATAAATCAATTGGTCAACAGATGCACATTAATTACACTTTTGCATAACAGGATGACAGCAAAAGTGTAATTAATGTGCATCTGTTGACCTATTGATTTATTGATCTCTTGTGTTCAATACACTAGGCATATTTTATACATTTGTATTTTTGTTACTAATTTTATTGGAAGCTTATGATTAAAAGTTAAGTTTTAGGATATTTTTGGATAGCATTCTGCTGTTTTTATGTTGAGATTTATTGAATGCTGTAGGCCATTGATTTGTTTGAGACTATGATTGTCATGGTGAACAATAATGAATAGTTTCGTTGCTGCTAATTGTTTAAGTTGGTACTTCTACAAAACTTAATGAGAGGTTTTTGGGACACAACTTCTTTTAATAATGGGTCCTGTTCCAAAATTTTCCAATGTTTGAATATAGTGGACCGTATCGCCCCCTCGCACGGACTGAAGCCAAAAGAGAAGGCGAAACGTCCACCACCATCCCTGGTATGAATATGATCAGGATGTTTTGATTGATGTGGTTTGTTTAATGCTTTTTCTATTTGTTGTTGGGGGTAGTCCCGTTCCCGTAGTCTATTCTTAAGCTCATTCGCTTGTAGTTCGAATTGGGAGCTATTGTTATTAAGTCTTTTTAGACGTAAAAATTGGCTGAACGGTAAGCTTTCTTTTGTATGATGGGGATAAAAGCTGTTACAATGGAGGAGGGAGTTGGTGGCCGTTGACTTCATAAAGGCCGTGGTATGCAAAGAGCCATCCACCTCACTGACCTTCACGTCAAGGAACTCCAACTCCTTTCCACCAAAATTAGCTGTAAAGCACATGTTCATATCATTACTGTTATTGAGATACAAGACAAATTCTTGAAAAGGGGTTTCTGTCCCTTTCCCACACTATAAAGACCTTTGATAAAAATACAGAACATAGGGGTTGCTCAAGGAAAACATGTACCGTGATTCAAACACTGCTTGAAAAATATTTGCTAGAGTGCAAGCTACAGGTGTGCCCATGGCCGTTCCGTTTTTTTGAGCAAACCGCTTATCATTGAAAAGAAATTCGTTATGTGAGAGGACGAATTTAAGACTGTCGCAAACAAATTTAATATAGTTATGTACTTGATTGGCGTTAGCCAAAATCTGTCTAACACAATCTACTCCAAGTTCCTGAGGGATGCGGGTATACAGTTTCTCTACATCTACAGAAGCCAAATAATAATTGTCCTGCCACTCGATATCCCTAACCACCCCCAGAAAGGCACTGGTCATTTTCAGGTAGGAGGGGATATCGACAAGCAGTGGCCTAAGAAGCCAATCAATATACTGAGAAATCAGTTCTGTGACTGAGCCTATAGCCGCAACGATCAGGTGACCCGGAGCATCAGGGAGGGCTTCGTGCACCTTGGGTAAAAAATACCAACATGGGTATCTTGGATGAATAGGGAATAATTTCTCTGCAGTTCTTTCTGACAGCACTTTAGACTCTACGCTCCATCTAAGCAATGTATGTAACTGTGCCTGAAATTTGATGGTAGGGTAACAATTTAAGGGAGTACAGGTGTTAATGTCCCTCAACTGTCTATAAGCCTCTTTCATGTAATAATCACGAGACATAAGTGCAATATTTCCCCCATTGTCGGACGGTTTTATGATGACTTCCCCCAGAGATTTGAGCCAAGATAAGGCTCTTTTCTCACCACTAGTAAGGTTACTAGGGGTGCTGGGATATATCAATGCTTTAATATCTTCCACAACTCTGAGGCTAAAAGTCTCGATGGGGGACCCGGCCGGCAAGGGGGGGACAAAAAGTAGAATGCACTCCACCTCTAAACTCCTTGATATTCAAACTATCTTGGACCGGCTCTAAGGAGGTAGTGGTGTGGCCTGCGTTCCTCATTCGACGGCCGTCAGAAGGCTTGAGAAAGCACGTTTGCACGCGCGAAACTGCCCGTCAGCTTGGCGAGGCAGCTCCTCACTCTGTTCTGATGCCTCTGAAACAATAAAGAAGTTTGCTGAATATTGTCCCTGTGAGTGCCATGCTTTCTTTCTTCTACTGTGCATTATAAGAAAAATGGGGCAAATTTACTTACCTGGTCCTGCGCGATCCCCGAGGTGCGTACTCCGACGATGATGAAGTCCGGCGCGATTCTTCAACGGCGTGCGCCTGAGATCCTGCATGTGTCGCTTCTGCGCCGTGGTTCACCTTTTTCTTCCCGATGCATGTGAGTGCTTGGCTTGCGACACAATTTGATATTTAAATTCCGCGGTTTGTCCGAATCCATCAGGTTGTCCGACGGCCACGCCCCCCGATTTGTGTCGCATGCAAGTCGGCGCGATTGCGCCAAAATCCGATTGCGTGAGCCAAAAAACCCACTTAAATGCAGCGCAAATCGGAAATAGTCGGGAAACCCAACGAAAATGTGCCGTTCGGACCCTTAGTAAATGTGCCCCAATATGTCCTTCTGACCCTGAAGTCAGAAGATTTAGGGTCGGGTCCAGGGGCAACCAAAATTGTGTAGATTGGCATTATATCTGTGAAATGCTGTATTTTTGTTAATGACAGTGAATGTTATTATGTTATGTGAATAACAGTGAATGTGTTATTTTGTTATCTTGAGTATATTTAAGAATCTTGTCTTAGTGGGAATATCCCTTTAGTGCTTCTTTGTGCGTATTTCTGCTATTTAATTTTCTGATCCAGTCACCCCTAGTTACTACACAATTTAACCACAGAAAATTCTTTAAGTATCTATTTTGGCCAAAAAAGTGATGATATACACTATAGAGATCATATATCATATGATATCACTATTTTCCCTACCAAAGCTGCTTAGACTAATCTCGTCATCCTTCTCTATGTAATAGCTCTACAAAAACGAGTAGATACATTGGGAGAAGAGCATAAGCTATTTTCATCTTACATCTGGTATCAACCCATTATCTGGTTGTCATTTAGTGCCAGGAGCTTAACAAGATTGAAATTCTACAACTTACTCTAAAAAAACAAGGCATGTCCAGCCTTGTTGTGTCCAACTCCATCCTAGAGCTGTTGGCCAAACACAACCGGTATACTGGATGCCAATCTGCTCTAAAGAGTTTATAAATAATAGTTTTTAATGCTAATTTATTTAATTTGCCTATTTTTATGCATCTTGAAGGAATTTTAGGCTCCAGACTAACCAACAGATGGGCATGAAATCCGCCAAAGATGGTAAGGATCCCGACAATCCTATTGCTTCACAGAAGCTAGTAGATAATCTTACAACATGCGTACACACACTACACCCCAAATCCATAGCATGTGCCATAACATTATATAAAGCAGCCCAGGGGAAGGGGAAATGATGGCAGTAGTAGTTCCAAAAGACTGGAAATTCTTTATGGGTCTGATATCAGTTGGAAGGTCTTTACCAAAGCTTCCCACACTTCCCACACAGGAGCTGGGTCTTAGTATTTATTCCCCCAGGACCCTGCCCTAATCTAATAGGCACTTTGTGTAATGATGTGATGAAAAAACACAGACAAGGGGATGTTGGTGGGACTCACTTTACTCTTAAAGGAAACCCAACATCAGAAATCTAGAAATCTACCTATTAAGGTAAAACTGAAGTAAAGATTTCTTCTAAACGGTATCTATTTTCCCCTAATCCCATAAAACTTCCTAACCTTATCTACACTTTATCGAACTAATATGTTACGTTTTGACAAAGACTAGTGGGAGCAACAGTTACATGGAGTAACTGATGCTTGAGGTCCTGGCTTCTTAAGTGCTCTGTGCATGTGCTCTGCTACCGGAGCTACTGCACATGCACAGAGCTGCGCCCATGCGCCGCCATCTTTTTGAAGCCGCTGGCAGCTTTGCAGGTGGCGGTTGTGGTGATAACACCTGCGATTGGTGTTAGCACCATTTGCGGGTGTTACTGGTAAGTGTTTGCTGCAGTATGCAGCAAAGACTTACAGGCTATGGAGAGGGCTCAGCCCATGAGCCCTCTCCATGTACCCGCACCCGAGGCGCACCGTACTATTACGGCGTGCGTCGTTAAGGGGTTAATAGGTAGATTTCTTACAGTAAGTTTCGTAAAAGAACTTCAAATTCTCCTCAAAATGGTGGCATAATACTTAAAATTTGAGGGCAGCTGAGGTTATGAAGCTGATGCTGGTACAATATAGCTGCCAGTAACCAGGAGTAGCTGAGAGAAGTTGCCCCCCCCCCACCTTGTTCAAGTCAAACAAAATTGGTGTCAAATGTTTGTGCTACATTTGTGTTGGTTTGTGCAGAAGAAATTTTCGTTTTAAAATAAATCTAAAATAAATTTAAAAAATCAAGACAGGTCGACCTTAATTGATGCCAAAATAGTAACATTATAAATATATACACATAAGGGGGCAACTTATCAGAACACCGGCGTAGAAACCCTGAAATATTTGCGAATCGCTTATTTTTGTGGTTATTTCCCTCTTCATATCATCTCAACGTCAAGGCCATGTGGAGGGGCCCAAAAGGGGGTGCGGCCGGTGGCGGAGTGGGCCGTCGTAGGCCCTTTCTGTCCCCATGCCGAGGCACTCCACCCAGTGAACGATTGCCTGCTGCTTCTATTTCTATGCTAGGTAGAAACCAGGCGTGGGAATAGGTCACTGCGCCGCCACCAGATACCTGAAGAGGCGCCGGAGAGACGCAAACTTTGTCGGTGCACGAGCGCTGGTTTATGAAAAATAACCCCCATAATCATACAAGGTAATCCAACGGGCTTTATTACGTCACTTGAGTAAAAAAAATGGATCCAACAACAGGAAATATCACAAATCCAGTAACTCGCGATATTTCAGAATACACCACATGTTCAATCCATGAGCAGATTCTTAATCCGCTTTTAGTTTACCACATCACCGTGAGATATTTTCACGTTATATCGTAAATTGTTTCTCTGTTATGAACTAAATACTCCTGACAGGTGCTCTTATTAGATTACTGTAACGGCGAGTCACAATTTAATACAAATCACCTTTGATAAAACCATTCAGACCATCAGTGTACATATAATACATTGTATAATAAAATGCTGGATGTAGAAAACCTCTTGGTGTGATATTTCTATATACAATTATCTATATATTTGGGGTTGCTGTCAGTTAACATTAAAAACCCTAATGACCTTCGAGACCTACACCTTAAAACTACAGTGTCCTAGTGAGGACAAAGTATCTAATGCAATCTCCATTTACAGTAACAAGTCAGAAAGCCGGGAAATCTCAGATGAATATGAATGTAGACCTCAGCTGCAGACTGTGCGGTCAGGTAACATTATTCATATCTATCTATCTGTCTATCTATCTATCTATCTCCTTTCTATCTATCTATCTGTCTATCTATCTATCTCCTTTCTATCTATCTATCCATCTATCATAAACCATATAATAATTATTATTATCTCACCATCTAATATTTACTTATATATAGGAAAAGGATCAGTGCCAGGTTTTTGCAAAAGTAGTCTTCAGCACCAAAGGCAGCACCTACAGGTAGGTTATTCCTAACTTTCAGAATTAAAAAAAGCCTTACAGTTACCTCATGATTCTGGAAGGGGTTAAATGAGAAAAATGAGCAGATTGAGACCAGTTAGGCCATCACAAGAGCAGAGCAGAGGTCCAGTGCATCCTCCCTTAGCGCATTTGTGAATGGCTATGATGTTTCTGATTGTGGCCATGGGACCCAAGGTGAGATGTGACCTCCCCATCATCAAACAGGTTGACAGAGCTGGAGCCAGACATGAATCGGGTAGACCCCCTTCTATGCCCCCTTGTGTCTGTTGCCAAAATAATAGCACTGCAAGAGGTCAAGTCTGCAGTGTGGGATCCACTGAGGAATCACATTTTGGAATATGTAGGATTTGTGTCCAGAAGGTGAGGTACAAACGGGTAACACTGATACCAAAACCCTCAGGCAATGTAGGGTAAGACACCATTATGTGGCCTGAGAAAACCATTGGGAAAAATGTTGGCACACCCGGAGGCGGCACTTCCCAGCGGCCATCACCCTGTCACCAGTAGTTAGGTTTCCTCCACCTCAACAAGCGAAAACTGTTTCACTCACTTCATCTTCTGTTCCAGATTTTTTTCCTCTTTCTTTTTGTTTTTATGCTTTTTAGAAATCGATAATAGAGGCGATTGCCCAGACTGGAGGGCAATAAACACCTTATATAAACCTAATGTAAACCTCCTGTTAGGACACTTTAATAAATTACCCGTAACAAAAATATCAGTAAACTTTAACAGTATAAGTTAACTTCCAAAATATCACAGAGACTTGTTGCTGGGTAGAAAATTAGGTCACAGTTTTATTTTTTTACATATTAACTCATATTATGCAAAAGTCAGACACTTGGGATAGAATCACAGCCTTGGAAGCTGTATGCCAAGCTGGACGGACTCCCAGCTGGCAAGTCGGACAACTGAGCAACCACTATCTCAAATCTTCCACCATTCTACCACTTGAAAATCCATGTAACCCTACACGGATTGGCACCCAAACCCACAAAAAAAGAACTGTCAGCTCAATACCATTGGAAGGCCCCAGAGGAATATATCCAGGCCTATCTCTTTAAAGTAAACAAAGCTCGGCCACATAGTATCTGTATCTTTCCCTACCAAATCCCTGTGGCGTACTACACCCCATACAGGAATTAACAGTATGACTGGCCTCCTCCATGGCTGTAGAATAACTAGCACCTTGCTAGATAACTCATGGAACCCTCCTGGACCCAAACATTCACAATTTCTGAGAAAGAATATTTCATAATGCAAAGGTCCATCTCATTAAGCTTAATAATTCAGACACTGCTTCCAGGACGACCTGGACCCATTTTAGGTCCTGGATATCCCTACATATGCCTGTTGAAAACCCAAAAGCTCCTTCCAGCCGGGCCAACAGGAATCACATCACAGGCACAAGGCAAAGGAGTAAGCTTTCTCGATGACATAGAGCATGAAGATGCGACGGGGAGTGCTGGGAGAGGCCAGCATTTATCTAAATCCGGGAAATGGCTAGCGCCTTATCAGCAGTGCGCTGGCCCTTTAAATCTACGAGCGTCACCACATGCCTGCCCTAGAAGACGGGGAAGCGCGTGCTGGGAAGCCAGGATGGGAGCAGAAGCGTGGAGACGAGAGAGATCCTGGAGAGATCCTGGAGAGAGTGGGCACAACAGAAAGGGGCATGGGTGTGCCTGCGACCTGGGATGTGGGTCGCAGGAGCGCCTGTGACAACGTATCAGTCACTGTGATACATTTGGTGTAACTTTAGTAATATGTAAATTTTATAAATATGCAAATTAACTGCAGAGACTACTGGTTAGTAGTAGCCTCTGCAGGTAATTTACATATTACTAAAATAATGTTTTAACAAGTTATTTTAGGTTCCAGGATTATTAAATTACAGATTAGGGCGGATGCAGTAGGAATCTACCATCAGATTTACGTCTCATAGTAGATTCCTTACGGTAGATTTCCAGTTATTCAGTCTCATGTGAAGATGTTCTGACTCTCAGAGAAGTCACTTGAGGAGGATATATTCGGACACATTCATAAATTCCCCAAATTAAGTTAATATAAAAATTGAAATAACTGAAAGTGTAATTTCTCTTGATTTTATAGATTAGAAGTTAAATCTCCTGGGCTCTACCGCTGCCCGAAGACTGGGATCAAATTCCTGGTGAAAGATCCAGTTATTATTGAATATAAACTTGAGTCTTGGAGTGACCACTTGAAAAACATTCCCAATTCAACTTCTGAGATTTTGGGTCCTCTGTTTAACATACAGGTACATGGTGAGCCTAATGCTGTGTCAGCGGTGTACCTACCTCATTTCCTGTGCTTTAAGGGTAAGTCTACTGCTATAATAGGCACAATATGCTGGCAATCACAGATAATACAGGAGAAAGAATAAAAAATACTGCAAATAAAAAGATTTACTGAAAACTTCCCATTGAAATAGGTAATGTGTATACAGGAGTTAAAGGGGTTGTCCGGTTATAGCAAGTTAGTCCTTATCCATAGCATAGAGCCTGACTTGCTGACTGGTGGGGGTCTCAATGATGGAAGATAGACAAATGCAGTGCTTTGTTATGTAGTTCAGCACCATAGAGTGCACCGACACAAGTGACTGGCTACTCCGGTCATCTCCGGTGCAACCAAGGTACAAAGGACCCTCGTTATCATCCAGGGAGGTCCCGTTACTGAGACCTCCACCAATCAGAAAGTTAACCCCTATTGTCTTGATATCTTTGCAATCTCCATCAGTTCCATAGAGATGAATGGACCCCCTGTTCTTGTGACCTGTGGGGTCTCATCACTGAGACCTCCACCAATCAGTAATTTAGGCCCTATCCTGTGGATAGGGCTTACTTGTTTGGTGGGAAAACCCATATACTTGGTAGATTTCTGGTTTTATGTATCCTTTAAGAGAAATAAGATTTCATGGAGTTCAGAAACTACCACAAAGGTATCATCCAAGGTACAGAAATGTCTTTTATTAGTCACCCCATAGCACTAGCCCTAAGATCACTAATCCACTAAATACAGAATTAATCAATCAACCATCTGTTGTGACTCTATAACAATCCTCTCTTCTTGATACAAGGTCATTGTGTATCTTACAGCATTTATTGAAGACACATCACAGATTAAATGCGCTCACTTTAAAGATGGAAACATGACGATGATGACACCAACACAGATTGAACCGTTTTACGTCACAATGGAGAATCCTACTTTTTCCTTACTTGGGGTCATAATGAGATTAGTAAGGGGACGGATCCCAATACATGGAATTGTCCTTATTTATTTCACCATATTGGGTAGAGGGTCAAATGAGGAGCACAGGATCCATCTTTATGTACTGCCCAATATAACAAATGCAGAAGAGGTAAGTGTGTTATCATTACCAAGTGAAGCTTTAAAAGATATAACACCTCAGGATTGTAGAATCTACAAACACAGCTCCGTCCTTGTATAGAGGAGACAGGAGTGACCAAGTCCTTCTGCTCCATGAGATGAAACAGTGACATGACCTCCCCAACTCCCAGTGGCAGAACTATTGCCATAGCACACGTACTGGGCCCACTACACTAGGATGCATGACCAGGTTTATGGCCCTGATCCAAACACTACAAGAATTTAGAATTTTTATAAAAGCAAGATGGAAATGCAATGATTCAGAGAAGACATCGGCAGGGTTTCTTCTCATTGAGCCTCCTGAGTCAATTACCAGAGGCTGAATGTACTACACTCAGCAACAGAGGAGCAAGGTTGTGTTTTTTTAGAGACCCATCCAGTCGCTCTGCACCCAGACTCTGCATAGCAAGTCGAGCCACCCTCCTCTTGTTCTAGAGACTGGAGATAACACAAAAGAACTAGAGGAAGGAAGAGGCTTGGCAAACAGTCTCTAACAAACTTTGGGGCAGCCAGTTAATGTGCTTACCCCTCAGTAATGCTGTAAACTACCACATGAGGCAAACAATTCAACTGGCCTCCTAAAGATTCTCTTCATTCTCAGGGGCAGATTCTAGGTCTCATGGTTCAGAAGATATACAGTTACGCTCAAGAGTTTACATAAAATGGTTTCACCCAACCACTAACCATGAGTGGAAAAGTTTTAGTGCTCCCATTCATATTCAAGAAACCCAAAATACTGCAGAGGACTATAAGCTTTTGAGCCCTGGAGCATAACTCTAGCTATTTGAAGTGAGACAGAAGAGGAGAGAGATGCAGAATATCCAAGCTGACTGTCGCGAGTGCTCCTGTGATCCAGGATGTCTGATGCCCTGTGCTTTTATTCTGAATTCCTATTGTGACCCCGCTTCCATTATTGACTCTGACCCTGTGCTGCCTGTCCTGACCTTCTGCTACGTCCCCGACTCTGAACCTGTGCTGCCTGTCTCAACCTTCTTCCTGTCCCCGACTACGATCTTGCCATACGACTTTGTACTTCACCTTGGCCGGCACCATGGACAAAGTCGTGCCTGTAGAGCGACCTGGAAGTACCCCGCCATAGTAAATCCAACCTGCTTTGCGGCGGGCTTCGGTGAAAATCAGGTGCCACTTAGACTCCAGTCCCAGGTGTTGGCTTACGTCATCATCTGCGGTGGTCCAGTGGGTCCATTACCC
This sequence comes from Engystomops pustulosus, assembly GCF_040894005.1. Classification (NCBI taxonomy): domain Eukaryota; kingdom Metazoa; phylum Chordata; class Amphibia; order Anura; family Leptodactylidae; genus Engystomops; species Engystomops pustulosus. The sequence goes on from NC_092414.1 coordinate 218,714,219, forward strand.
CTGATGCATGACACTGACATTTTTCAGAGTCATTTGTAATCTCGCCATCTTTAGCTGAACCTGGAAAAGGTTTATGACAGAGTTATGCTGTACATGTTTAACTTATGTTGCCAAAGTTTTATTCATCTGCTTATTAAAATAAAACTAATAAGAAAGTATCATATTTTTGGTTTTTCTGGAGCTCATATAGATCTTTTTTTAACAGAATCAGTTAAACCCTCCTGATTTAATGGATTTTTCCAACTTTCCACATGACATCCATCTTCCTTACATAAATTTTCACATGTGTTGGTTTCAAAGTATAGTATGTCTTGTGTTTTAGGGTGCGGATACATGTTCTGCTTGCAATGCGTTTTGGGGGACATTTACTAAAGACTTTTCTGTCGGACTTTGCATATTCTTTTCAGTGCAAACTGCTTATGCATGTATTCAAGAAGTGTCTGAGACACATATGTGTCGCGGCTGCACTATTCTTCTCGTGACCAAAATTTTAGCACGAGTGCCCAAACTGCAGCCAAAAACCCACTTATTTATCACCTCATCAAGTGCAGACACTTCACTTGAATCAGCAACTTATTGCTTTGTGTTTTGCTACAGCATTCAACTGTATTGGCGCCTCAAGGACACAATACTGTTGAAAGAAGAAGGGGAAATTCAGATTATCAGTGTAGCATCTTTCCAAGGTCCCAGTGAACAGCAAGAATCATGGGGCAAGAGCTCCAATGATAATCCAGCCCTATCCACACCTCCTTGCTTCTTATGCACTCGCAGGAAGTTCTGGAATTGTTGCTTTAAAATGCCATAGGTAATTCAGTCTGGCTGGGTAACTCTATGCTGAAATGACAACTGGGTGCCCACAGAGATGACTCTGTAAGTAAAGAGAAAGAACAATATGCTGTTTGTGCTCTGTAGGGTATATCCAAAGTGACAGGTTGCCATTAAAGGACATCTACCACCATATTTACTGGTGGTAGACTGTCTCCAATGTCATACTTGTTACCTTTGGTAAGGTCTGTTAGTCCAAGAAATCCACTTTATAAAAAAATGCTAATGAGTCGGAGGTGCTCCGGCCTTCATCAGCGAAGCGCTTCTTGGCTCTGGGCGCTAATCCAGCCGGCTGGAGACCAAAGTGGCTGTTCAAGGAAACCCGGCTGGTCTCCCTGCAGCTGCGCAAGGCCAGTGTTACTCCGCATGCGCAGGAGGGACACAGTACCAATTTTTATTACAGGGGGTGTACATAATTAATTAGTGGCCGGACCCAGGAGTTGTTTTGCTGACATAGGCTTTAGAGCCTCTGACTCATTCGCATTGTTTTATAAAGTGGATTTCTTGCACTAATGGACCTTACCAAACAGAGGAAAACCGGTGGCCAGAACCCCCTAAGGTAATGAGCATGAGATTGGGGGACAGTCTACCACCAGTAGATTTGGTGGTACATGTCCTTTAAATCAAATGCACAAAATAACGTGTTTTATAAACCTATTGGTCCAGATATGTTACTCACTATATTTTTTAAAATATGTGGTTGTATATTTTGTTAATTAATTTATTTATTGTGATATTTTAATTCCAGGCCCTTGACAAAGAAAACAAAAGATTTGGATATCACAGAATCAAAAAGCCTGAACAGGCCAGTGAGTCTGTATATCTGAAAGTGAAATACCTGGTGAGAGGGCTTCCAGACATATCCATATGTCCTGAGGTATGGAATACTCTAAAGTCCTGCACCTGGGGCACATTCACCAATCCATTTACTGCAGATGCCTTGTGTGCAATTATCTAGGGTCTTACGACAGTGTTTACACAGTTTTATGATCTGGACGACAAAACGGGGCACAGTTTCTAAACTTCGAAGGAAAAGAAATAAGAAGCAAGAGAAAAATTATACAAATATTTATCATGTTGGCTTTTTATTCGGCTGTAAATTAAGATAACGAGAAACAATTAGTCTTATGATGCACCATATAAGAATGTCTGAGGCTGGATGATAACACATATAATCACACATAGTTTAAGACTTTTTAAAATCTTTTTTTCCATACGTTGACATAATCCTGAATTCTGTCCCCTCATTTACAGTATATAGTTTATTCCAGGTATCAGCAACCCCCCAACTCTACCCAATTGGCTCTACTCATCCCAACCCATTTATCAGTGGAATATGTATAAAGACTAGAGATGAGCGAGCACTAAAATGCTCGAGTGCTCGTTATTCGAGACAAACTTTTCCAGATGCTCGAGTGCTCGTCTCGAATAACGAGCCCCATTGAAGTCAATGGGAGACTTGAGCATTTTTCAAAGGGACGTTGGTTCGGGAATAAAATGTGTTAATTAATTGAAAAAGAATGTCTTCTGATAAGTTAGCAAATGTATGCAAACATCTGCAATCTATTCTTCACTGTTCCGCACGTATATTATCTCCCGACAAGTTAGCAGATGTGAAGAACAGTGAAGAATAGGATCATTTAAGTGAAAAACACAGTGAAGAATAGATTGCAGATGTTCAGCACATCTGCTTACTTGTCGGGAGATACGCTGTCTCCGTGCCCCGCTGTCTCCGTGCCCCGCTGTCTCCGTGCCCCGCTGTCTCCGTGCCCCGCTGTCTCCGTGCCCCGATGTCTCCGTGCCCCGCTGTCTCCGTGCCCCGCTGTCTCCGTGCCCCGCTGTCTCCGTGCCCCGATGTCTCCGTGCCCCGATGTCTCCGTGCCCCGATGTCTCCGTGCCCCGCTGTCTCCGTGCCCCGATGTCTCCGTGCCCCGATGTCTCCGTGCCCCGATGTCTCCGTGCCGCTCCGTGCCGCTCCCCGATGTCTCCGTGCAACGATGTCTCCGTGCAACGATGTCTCCGTGCGGCTCCCCGCCCCTCCCCGATGTCTCCGTGCCCCGATGTCTCCGTGCCCCGATGTCTCCGTGCCGCTCCATGCCGCTGCCTGATGTCTCCATGCTGCCGCTGCCCCATGTCTTCGTGCTGCCGCTGCCCCATGTCTTCGTGCTGCCGCTGCCCCATGTCTCCGTGCTGCTCCCCGGTGTCTCTGTGCTGCTCTCCGGTGTCTCTGTGCTGCTCCCCGTTGTCTCTGTCCTGCTCACCGTGTTCTGCAATGTGTTCTTCACATACTATTTTGTTCGCACCGTTCCGCGCGTATCTCCCGACAAGTAAGCAGATGTGCCGAACATCTGTAATCTATTCTTCACTGTGTTTTTCACTGTGTTTTTCACTTAAATGATCCTGTGTTCACTGTGTTCACTGTTTTTATTCTATTCTTCATTGTTCTTCACTGTGTTTTTTTAATTAAATGCTCGATCTCGAGCAGGGGAAATACTCGTCCGAGCAACGAGCAGTTTCGAGTACCTTAATACTCGAACGAGCATCAAGCTCGGACGAGTATACTCGCTCATCTCTAATAAAGACATCTAAAATCTACTGTGTGTGGTTTGTGAGTTGCTGCCGACATGTGACGTAGTATTACGTCACATGCCGGGTGCGGGTGCATGGAGTGGGCTCATGGGCCGAGCCCTCTCCATAGCCGGTAAGTCTTTGCTGCATATTGCGGTAACACCCACGATCGGTGCCAGCAAAGCTGCCGGCAGCTTCAAAAAGATGGCGCTGCCATCTTTCTGAGGATCGTAGCTCCCCGTGACCTCATCGGGTAACGGCGATCCATCGCCATGGTAGCCTCGGGTTTTCCGAAGACCCGAGGCTACTTCGGCTTAACCCATGAAATACAATATGCTATCAGCACATTGTAATGTATGTGGAGTAAAATCCCCATATACTGCCATACATGTGATAGGATCGTACAGACAACCTAGGGTTAAAGTAGCCTAGGGAGTCTGAAAAATAGTAAAAATAAAAATTTTTAAAAAGTTTAAAAAAAAATATATAATAAAGAAATCTAAAAACTCAAATCACCCCCCTTTCCCTAGAACTGTTTTAAATATAAATAAACAGTAAAAATCATAAACACATTATGTATCGCCGCGTCCGAAAATGCCTGATCTATCAAAATATAATAACGGTTTTTCACTGCGTTCAACCCCGTAACGGAAAATGACACCACCCACAGCTCCGGACACCAAAGTATAAAAAAGTTATTAGTGCCAGTAGATGGCAAAATCCCAAAAATATTTTTTGTACAGGAAGTTTAAATTTTTTTAAATGTATGAAAACATTAGAAAACCTGTACAAATTTGGTATCCTTGTAATCATACCGACTCAAAGAATAAAGTAGACATGTCATTTGGGGTGTACAGTGAAATCCGTCAAATCCAAGCCCACAAGAGTACGGCACAAATGCGTTTTTTTACCAATTTCACTGCATTTGGAATTTTTTTCCCGCTTCCCAGTACACGGGGGGAGTGAAAAATGAAAACGCAAAAACGAAAAAGGGCTGCGGCGTTAAGGAGCTATATGCCACTGGCAGCTTTGCTGGCTTCATTTAAAGAGTTAACACCCGGAAACAATGACAGTGCCGATTGAAAGTGTTAATGGCGGGGGGCGAGCCGAATGCCGGAGCCAAATTTCTTGCTGAAGTCCAGGTTCGTGGACGTGAACCCACAATGTTGGGCACGGACATTGAAGTGCAAATAAAAGAGGATAAATGTCTCGCAAAAGTGTTTCCCTAATGTGGAGGAGAGGAGATGGAGGAGGTGTGTGACTTTACAACTAGATTAACGTCTGAATATAAAGATTATGAAAGGACAAATGTTTGAAGATCTTCTAAATTCTTTTCTTAAAGTTTGTAGAAAATTACAGTGAAATAAAGAGTAATATTTCAATTATTGGACACAAACAGATTCAATATTTTTTTCTCACCTATTCTGTAATGTTCACTTTTCCAGACTCTAAAGTTCCAGTCAGAACGTCCTCAGTACACGGAGATCCAACTAAAGCAAAAAGATGTTGATATCTTTTTGTTTGTCTCTGAAGATGTCCCTGATGCAGTCTCTAAAGATCCAGTCTGGAAGGTTCACCTGACACCAAGTATGGTTTCTACTTATATTTATTCTCATCATCTAATCATTTACCGTATATAATTGTGTATTAGTCGAGGCTCCTAATTTTACCACAAAAAAATTTGGAAAAACCTATTGGCTCCAGTATAAGCCTAGGGTGGGAAATGCATTGGTCACAGCCTCCACCCAGTATATACTGTAGCTAGCCAGCCCCTCCTCACCAGTATATAGCTAGCCAGCCTTCTACTATATAGCCAGTAGCCCCCTGTCCACCAGTATATAGCTAGCCAGCCTTCTACTGTATAGCCAGTAGCCCCCTGTCCACCAGTATATAGCTTGCCAGCCCCTCCCACCCATTATTTAGCTAGACAGCCCCTGCCATCCAGTAGATAGCTAGCCATCTCATTCCTCTAGCATAAAGCTAGCCAGCCCCCACTGTAGTATAAAGCCTGCCTGTTCATATCCCCAAGTAAATAGCCTGCTAACCTCACAATGTATAGCTATCCAGCCCCCTGCCCCCTAGTATATAGCATACCTGCCCCCAGTATATAGCCTGCCAGCCCCCCCAGTATGTAGCCAGCCAGTTCATGCCCTCCAGTAAATAGCCAGCCAGATCATGCCCCCAGTAAATAGCCAGCCAGCTCATGCCCCCCAGTAAATAGCCAGCCAGCTCATGCCCCCCAGTAAATAGCCAGCCAGCCCAACCCCAGTATATAGCCAGCCCCTTGCCCCCAGTATACCCAGCACATTAAAAAATTGGACTCAGGACTCACCTTTCTGTTGCTCCCTGCAGGTCATCTCCTTAATTCCTGTGCACCGGCAGCAACAAGTGTGTGCGTCCAGGCCGGCTGATACTCGGCTAATACTATAGTCTATATGGTGCTTATTATTGGGTAGTAAATTGTATGAAAAGTATTTATTTTTATTTTTTAGATGACATGGGGAATGTTACACAAATTGCACCAGGCGTTTCCCATCCTGGAGGTAAGTGCATGCTTATATAGTTATTTTGGAGAAATCAAGTTGTTCAATGGAGTGTAGGAACTAAAGAGATTGCACTGGTCAGAGTTACAACCTGGCTGCCCCACAAGTCGCTGTACAAAACCTTTATCTCCCAATAGGAGCTGTTCATTTTAAAACCTTATAATCACAAACTAAGATTTATGATGCAATCTGTCAGACCTATCCCACCCTCCAATCTCTCCCTTAGGTGATCATAAAACTTTTAATGTGAGGAGTATAAAGCTGTCAATCACCACACGTTAAAGGAAACCTACCACCACGGATCTACCTATTAAGGTAGATCGGGTGGTAAGTGCCCCTATTGTACGTCCCCTGTATCTGTTTCTAACTTTTATTGCCCTAATATGCTAATTTTCTAAAGAGGTTACTGGGGCGTGGAGTAGCTGGAGCTGAGGCTACACGGCACAGCTACTCCACGCCCCAGTAGCCTCTTGATCCTCCTACCGGCATATCTTCGGCGCGCAGCTACGAGGAGCTGCGCACCCTCGTCCGCGAAGCCGGAGTTCTGCACATGCGCACTAGCTCCTGCTTCGGAGAAGTGACTGTGCAGTAGCAGGCCTGCGTTCTGCGCATGCGCAGAATGCCGCCTTCACAGACGAGGGCACGCAGCTCCTTGTAGCTGCGCGCCGAAGATATGCCGGTAGGAGGATCAAAAAGGCTACTAGGGTGTGGAGTAGCTGCGCCGTGTAGCCTCAGCTCCGACTACTCCACACCCCAGTTGCCTCTTTAGAAAATTAGCATATTAGGGCAATAAAAGTTATAAACAGGTACAGGGGACGTGAGGATCAGCCCTTAAAAGGGCTATCCTCACGTAGAATAGAGGTAGCTACCACCCGATCTACCTTAATATGTAGAACTGAGGTGGTAGGTTTCCTTTAACTACAGCAGGACCAAAGCTGTGCTGCAGCAGAGACAGGTGTGGTGCTCAATCAATCAAAACAGCAAAGCAAGTAAAACCCATGTTCACACTATAGAATACATGCAAGGCACAGAGATAATATCAGCGCCTTCTCAGTTGCGCACCACGTACCGAGGATGGCCCTGACACAGTTGTTACATTACTCTATTGTTACTTTAGAGAAGACATAACCAAAGTGTAATCACTTCTTCCCATGTACAGTTGATATATATATACAGTATTACAGAGTTGTCTACCATTTACAGAGCTGAGCCCCGGTAACTTAGCTACCATTATACAGCTTACAAGGATCTAAGCTGCTGTATCCACGCTGCCTCCGGCATAAGTAGCTTTGGTAAAGTCTTATGTTTGGTAACTGGTCTGGAAGTGCATTATGCATTCAGAGAAAATTTACCATCCCATCTGCCAATGTCCGGCCCTGGGTTTTCTAGAGTCAGGCTTTAATGTTAAGTTTCATCTAAATTTTAACCTTTCATTTTTGACCTTTGTAAATTCTCATTAACCATCTTAATTATTACCTTATTATTGCCAAATATTTGATTCCTTTATTTTTAGCTTTCAACATTCCCTGCTACAGAAATTTGACCTAATATAAAGTAATGAATTCTTAAGAATGAACAACACATCTTGGTCATTGGCCATGTTTCAACATTTAAAGGGCATCTACCACCAGGATGAAAGACTGTATGCAAATGAGCCTGAGGGGCTCCAGGGTTCATTCACACCTACGGAGCCCCTCAGGTCCTTTATTCTAGTGGTAGATGACCTTTAAGCTTTTAGACAGTTTGATTTTTGTGGCTATAGTTTCATTTTTTAATGATATCATTTTGGGGTACATAGAGTTTAAAAATAACCCCTAACGTTACAGCTTTAATCATCAGAGTTGATACTGTAATTCTGATGATTTTTAAAAAAAATCATTTGGTGTTCATAATGCAGTATAAATGACTAAATAACGTTTATACTTTAGGTCACCACAATTCTGGATTCACCAAATTTGTCTAGATTTAAAAAAAAAACAAAAAACAACTTTTATGACTTTTGCATAATGAAAGCATTTTACAAAAAAAATGTATTTATACGTTAAAAAATTTAAAGGTTTGTAATGCCCGATATCACCTCCCAAAAACTCCTGACATACCCTCTGAAGGCGGCCAGCCTCTCTCTACAGCCGGAAGGGGCCACGGGATGCACCGGAAGGAAATTTGTGTCTATCTTTGGTGATTCTGGGTTTTGGACTTCATTTATCATACAGGTTAATATATCAGGCAGGTGATACGGAGGGGTTAATGCGAGTTTTTATTAAAATATCGCAAAAAAGTTGCATACTCCTCTCCCACCCCTTCTAAAGTTTTTCCTACGGCGGATCGGGACTGGAGTTTATTTGTGACTTTTTTACCAGGATTTCCACCAAAATTGTGGCTTTTTCTCAAGTCCACATCTGCACTTTAAAGATGGTAAAATTATTGTGCATCTAACATTACTACGCGAGCGGAAAAGTCACAAATTTAGGCACAAATATACAAATGTGCCATAAAAAAATTGCAAACATAAGAGGAAGAAAGAGAAAATCCTAAGATCCTAAATCTGTAAAGTTGGCGCAATTTGATGGCGCTAAATAGATAATGATTATTATTATAAAGATAAATGACTCCCAATGAGTGTCAGGATTTTTGTATAGTTCTGTCATAAAAGGGTTTGCCCATAAAAGAAAATTCTCAAATTTCAATCACCTAGTGATGTTTACACAATGAAGATCATTTTTAACCCCTTACTTTACAATGTTACCCAGTGTTATTGATGTTTTAGCTCCTATCACTCAGTGATGGTCAGTGTAATATTCCAGAGTCTCTGAGCAGACGCTGCATGATTCCTGTGCTGTGGGATGCTGTGTGCTGACAATGTGCTTAGAGTATAAGGGTCCAGATGTATATACACTTTCATTTAGCTTCAGAACATTCACTAGTATCTGAAACATAGAAAGAGAGATGAGACAGATCAGAGTGGAGAGATGATGACATCCATGAGATGCATATAACATACAATGACACACTCAGCTCAGATTCAAGTGCAGAGTAAAATAAACCAATAAAATCTTGATATAGTTGTACTTACCTATCGTAGGTAAAAGGAAGGTTTGTCAGTGCACATAGACGTGCAGTTTTGGCTTCAGGAACAGCTGCAGGGGTAGAACATCCAACTTAGAATTGTATCTCCTGCAACAGGTTTGGAGCAGGAAAAACATGGCCAATTCAGAGTTGATTATTTCAGGCGCTGCTCCGATGATATTATAGGTGTTTGTTATTGTCAGCGTTTCGGGCAAGAACTTAGGCCTTTAGCGGGTACAATTACTCTGTGTTTTTCCTGCTTCAATTGAAAAACTTTTTAAATGGTTCTAACAACAGATCATATTTCTCATTACAGGAGCCTGTGCATCAGTCCCAGAGCAAAGTGTCCATTTTGTGGATGAACATCGAGCATATCTGATCCGTATGATCTCTGTGGTAGACCCGGTTCTAGATGATCTTCTGGGTCTAAAACTATTAACATATGAACAATATCAGACCATACGCAGCCAAAACACCAACCAAGAACAGATGAGGAGACTCTATGACTATATAAGAGCCTGGGGTCATGAGGACAAAGACAAAATCTATCAGAGTCTGAGGAAACACAACCGTCCCATCATCAGGAGGCTGGTGAATCGAGAACGTGCAGAACACAATGCACCCTCCACATTACAAGGTTCCCTAAACTACCAGGCAGGGTCCTTCATGGACTTATTTAAGGCCATGTTTGGAGGCCCATCATAAAGGATACTGCTGTCTATTTCCCAGGAATTAATCAAGGGTGTTCAAAAAACTGCTCTTATTTAGAATCTTATTGGGAATCACTGATCTAGAGAGCAAGAGGCAGTTCCGGGTTTCCTAACTGAGATCAGCAACTGCACATGTGACTTTGAGTGCAAAATTATCGGGTAACTCTACTTTACACTCTCCAAATCCCCACAAATGCTGTCACCACCCATTCTTACTACCTCCAGAACATGTGCAGTCGTGCTCTAAGGGTAACACAGCTTCGAGGTGATGGGTCCATGAATTGCCATCTACACAGAGCAACAAAGAGAAAACACAATAATTAAAGGTTTCAGATGGAAATAGTTTTTTTGCTTACAAAATTACAAAAATATGATGAACCAAATAGTTCCGGAAATAAAAAGAGGTCAAAGAAAGATTTACTCATTGGTCTTAGAAACGAAACATGGAATAGAACCAATAAGTTCTAGCTCGCTCTCCAAAGCGGGGCTGCATCTCCTGAGTCTGACGGAGTATATTTTTGGATGGAAGGTAATTTGGAAGGTTCTAAGTGGACCTGCATTATCCTACCTCTTGGAGATCTGAGTTTGGGAGGACTAAGTGGAAATGGACCCTACCATAATCACAGAACCTGGGAGCCGCTATTGTGCGAACTAGAATTTTCCATAAATAATAGTGGGGCTATACAGTTATATAGTAGACCTGCACATAATGGATTTTATCTGAGCACATTGATATTGTCCAATTTGGACCTGAGACGGTTCTGACCTCTTAGAAACACTTTTAAGCCACTTATATGATTGATTATTCTGGAACTTACACCACCATAATGGATCAGCACTCTAAGGATTTATAAATTGTCATTCTGTGTATATGTTTACCGCACTGTCAGAAAATACAACTGTCAATGTGAGCGCATTTCTGTTTTTCTATTTTAAGTGAGCAAATAACAGTGAACTTGTAGGTATCATATGTTCATTTTTACTTTTTAAAATTTCCTTAAATTTTATACATTACAGTTTTATGAATATTTCAGATTTTTCCGGTGCTACCATTTTTTGATACAATAAAATAACTTGTATTTTGAAGGATTCTTGTAGCAGATTGTTGTATCTTATTTAATAAATATTTTACTATTATTATAATATTTTGATCTGCAACCCTTCCGCGTTAATGTTAGGGGAACTTTGACTCCCCCAGGCGTTATAATCACTGGTACATGGGGGGGGAGGGGTCTTCTCTATTTTAATAGGTAAACAGATATCACATGACCATGGTGGATATCCAATGGTGCATATACGGTAGATCGAAACACAGTTGTAGTTATTAAAGGGCACCTACCACCCCGATTCTACCTATAAAGGTAGAAGGGGTGGTAGGTGGATGAATGGGACGTGAGGATAGCCCTTTTTTGGGCTAATCCTCTCGTCCCGAGTGTCTTTTAGAAAACTTTATTGCAGGCATATGTAAAAAATTTTATGCGGCTACTGGGGCGTGGAGTAGCCGGACATGAGTCACGTCCCATTCTTCCACCTACCACCCCTTCTACCTTTATAGGTAGAATCGGGGTGGTAGGTTCCCTTTAAGTATCAGTAGTGAGTAGTGGAGTAAGTGCTCCATCCTCCCTTCTTGCTCATTTGGAGATTCCCTTTTCCTGTCTGACCAAAGGTTTCTACAAGTATCCCTAGATATCCCTGATGGAAATGATAGAAACAAGAACACTTTTAACCCCTGATACACACACATCAGAGCTGATTGCTTTGTTGTGTTAATAGAGCAATGTGGAGGCCTACAGCCAGGGAAGAGTTCACTTCTCTGTAAATTAAAAAAACTTGCCTGTCTTATTAAACTCTGTGTTGGTCATTTTTTATTTAGCCTTTTTTTTTAAGAGGGGGGTGGGGGTGGGGGTTGGACTCTTGGATTTATCTTAGAGGGTTATCTGCCACAAATGTGCCAAAATTGCATCTTTTATATTTCCACGTCTGGATTCAGAAGAAATAGAGGCTTCCATCTTTTCTCGTAGCTCTTCATATGTCCATATCCACCTGTTGTGTCTTTTCATATGTCTGTGAGAGACGTGAGAGCACAAGAGTTCTAGAAGTGAGAGAAGTGAGCTGTCGTAGCCTCCTTGTACCAGCCTCTCCGTCCCAGCGGCCCATCACACTGTCTGTCTGTCATGTATAGTCATAGTAGAGGTGTGTCTTGTAGTGTTGGACGCTCTGTGTCCCTATATATGGTATTCATATATATTTAGGCTTGATGCAATGTACAGTAGCTCTTCCCTAATGCTGATATAGATTGTATATGTCATCAGCACGTGTATGGCTATTACTTTAACTCTTCATGGTCTAATACTGATGAATTTGTGATATATAATTATTTAACACAGAGGAAAAAAAACAAGATAAATGACTCCCTGTATGTCAGTAATGGCGATCTGCGAATTAAGTCTCCATAAGGAGTTGGCTTTCCTTACTAACCCTGAGCTTCTAATCACATGGTCCAACCGTTCATAGAGGCAGAGGCATCATTGAGTTATGTCGCCAGGCTTTGCCATACTGAAGAAAACCGGCTCCCTCAGTCACATCTGTGTTGATGAAGTTATTAAAATTAGGGGATGGATGTTTTAGTAGAGCAGCATCAATCCAGCCCCTGTTCACATTATACAATGAAGCTCTTATTCCCTGGAGAGGGGGTGGTGATTATGTGATTCACTGGCAGCCTGCGAGAAAGAAGAGTCAAAGCCAGGAGACATGAGTCAGGAAAGCTAATTTGCATATCAGAAAAATGGCTGTAAGGTGCAGTCCCTCTCCAGCAGCTAATTTTAGGTGATATGGGGAGGACTTGTAACCCTTTATCAGTATACATTGTTAGTCAGGGTGGTAAGATTCTGGTGACAGGTCCTCCTTAAGCTATGGAGGCACATTGTGGCATTTGAGGGATGCCAATCAGTTGCCGTTTTAGCCATGAACTCTCCGAGTCTCCCAGGCCTTTAGGGCAGAACAATCTCTTACAGCCTGCAGGAGGCAAACAATGAGGCCTTCTTCATAAATTACTGCAATACAGTAGTTTTGGATCTTTTTGGGATCTGATAACAATTTGGTTGGAGTATGAGGGTGAGCTCTCCAGTCCTGCTTATATTGTAGAGTGACTTTTCAATTTATATTATCTTTGCCGGCATTTCAATACAAAAAGATAAATATACTTGTGATATCACCATATCACCATTATAATATATATATATATATATATATATATATATATATATATATATATATATATATATATATATATTGATTTAAATGGAGATCCACACTAAATTGTTGTGGCTTCACCGAGACTGTGCGACGTTTCGAGGGAACTTTCTACTCCCCGGAAGGACAAACTTTTGGAGAGGAAGGATGAGTCATCAGCTGGATAAAGGATTTTCTGCTTATCTGACTAAATCCCAAATAATGCTGGAAACCTCAAAATAAAAAATTTTATGGATGTTCTTTATCGAGGGAAAAGCCATCCTGAACGGCAACAGATTATAAAATCACAACTTTACATGACAAAGAGATAAAGACTAGAGATGAGCGAACATGCTCGTCCGAGCTTGATGCTCGGTCGAGCATTAGGGTACTCGAAACTGCTCGTTACTCGGACGAATACTTCGCCCGCTCGAGAAAATGGCAGCTCCCGCCGTTTTGCTTTTTGGCGGCCAGAAACAGAGCCAATCACAAGCCAGGAGACTCTGCACTCCACCCAGCATGACGTGGTACCCTTACACGTCGATAGCAGTGGTTGGCTGGCCAGATCAGGTGACCCTGGGATAGACTAGCCGCTGGCCGCGCTGCTCGGATCATTCTGTCTCTGGATGCCGCTAGGGAGAGAGCTGCTGCTGGTCAGGGAAAGCGTTAGGGTGTTCTATTAGCTTACTGTTAGGCAGGAGTGATTCTCAAAGAACCCAACAGCCCTTCTTAGGGCTACAATAACGTTCTACTTTTTTTATTTTAATTTGCATCTATTACCATTTTGTGAGGAATTAGCAGGGGGACTTGCTACCGTTGTGTTTAGCTCTTAGTGGCACACATATCCATAGCAAAGGCCGAAGTGGCAAAATTCAGTAGGGGTTGGATTTCTATTAGGCAATAACTCAGTGTCATCTCATCTGGCATAGTAGTGTGCTTCCTTTGATACTTGGCTAGAAAATAGCCATAGGAGAATACAAACAGCTTCTTGAAGCCTACAGTAGCGTTCTATATATTTGATTTCTGGTTGATCTGCTGGTGGCTGTAGTTTCTGCAGTGCATGTACTTGCCAATTCTGAGCAATTTGTAGTGAGACTTGCGACCGCTGTGTTCTGCGCTTAGTGGCGCACATATCCATAGCAAAGGCCGAAGTGGCAAAATTCAGTAGGGGTTGGATTTCTATTAGGCAATAACTCAGTGTCATCTCATCTGGCATAGTAGTGTGCTTCCTTTGATACTTGGCTAGAAAATAGCCATAGGAGAATACAAACAGCTTCTTGAAGCCTACAGTAGCGTTCTATATATTTGATTTCTGGTTGATCTGCTGGTGGCTGTAGTTTCTGCAGTGCATGTACTTGCCAATTCTGAGCAATTTGTAGTGAGACTTGCGACCGCTGTGTTCTGCGCTTAGTGACGCACATATCCATAGCAAAGGCCGAAGTGGCAAAATTCAGTAGGGGTTGGATTTCTATTAGGCAATAACTCAGTGTCATCTCATCTGGCATAGTAGTGTGCTTCCTTTGATACTTGGCTAGAAAATAGCCATAGGAGAATACAAACAGCTTCTTGAAGCCTACAGTAGCGTTCTATATATTTGATTTCTGGTTGATCTGCTGGTGGCTGTAGTTTCTGCAGTGCATGTACTTGCCAATTCTGAGCAATTTGTAGTGAGACTTGCGACCGCTGTGTTCTGCGCTTAGTGGCGCACATATCCATAGCAAAGGCCGAAGTGGCAAAATTCAGTAGGGGTTGGATTTCTATTAGGCAATAACTCAGTGTCATCTCATCTGGCATAGTAGTGTGCTTCCTTTGATACTTGGCTAGAAAATAGCCATAGGAGAATACAAACAGCTTCTTGAAGCCTACAGTAGCGTTCTATATATTTGATTTCTGGTTGATCTGCTGGTGGCTGTAGTTTCTGCAGTGCATGTACTTGCCAATTCTGAGCAATTTGTAGTGAGACTTGCGACCGCTGTGTTCTGCGCTTAGTGGCGCACATATCCATAGCAAAGGCCGAAGTGGCAAAATTCAGTAGGGGTTGGATTTCTATTAGGCAATAACTCAGTGTCATCTCATCTGGCATAGTAGTGTGCTTCCTTTGATACTTGGCTAGAAAATAGCCATAGGAGAATACAAACAGCTTCTTGAAGCCTACAGTAGCGTTCTATATATTTGATTTCTGGTTGATCTGCTGGTGGCTGTAGTTTCTGCAGTGCATGTACTTGCCAATTCTGAGCAATTTGTAGTGAGACTTGCGACCGCTGTGTTCTGCGCTTAGTGGCGCACATATCCATAGCAAAGGCCGAAGTGGCAAAATTCAGTAGGGGTTGGATTTCTATTAGGCACTAACTCAGTGTCATCTCATCTGGCATAGTAGTGTGCTTCCTTTGATACTTGGCTAGAAAATAGCCATAGCAATAGGATAGGATTGTTTGGTTTTAAAAACTCAAAAAAAAACAAAAAACACAAAAAAAAAAAAAAACACAAAAAAACACAAAAAAAAACAAAAAGAAGTAAAAAAAAAAAAAAGTTATAACTCTCATTTTAAAAATGTTTAACCCGAGGGCTAGGGGTAGAGGACGAGGGCGGGGACGTGGGCGTCCAACTACTGCAGGGGTCAGAGGCCGTGGTCCTGGGCGGGGTGAGACACCACCTGCTGATGAGGGAGCAGGGGAACGCCGCAGAGCTACACTCCCTAGGTTCATGTCTGAAGTTACTGGGACTCGTGGTAGAGCACTGTTGAGGCCAGAACAGTGCGAACAGGTGATGTCGTGGATTGCTGACAATGCTTCGAGCAATTTGTCCACCACCAGTCAGTCTTCCACGCAGTCCACCCATGTCACCGAAATCCCCACTCCTCCAGCTCCTGCACCTCAGCCTCCTCCCCCCCAGTCTGCCCCCTCCCAGGAAAATTTGCCATTTGAACCGGCATACTCTGAGGAACTGTTTTCTGGACCCTTCCCACAGTCACAAACCACTTGTCCGGTTGCTGCTGAGCAATTTTCCGATGCCCAGGTTTTCCACCAGTCACAGTCTGTGGGTGATGATGACCTTCTTGACGTAGTGGAAGTGTGTAAAGAGGTGTCCGACGATGAGGAGACACGGTTGTCAGACAGTGGGGAAGTTGTTGTCAGGGCAGGAAGTCCGAGGGGGGAGCAGACTGAGGGATCGGAGGATGATGAGGTGACAGACCCAAGCTGGGTTGAGAGGCCGGGTGAACACAGTGCTTCTGAGACGGAGGAGAGTCCTCGACCTGAACAGGTTGGAAGAGGCAGTGGTGGGGCCAGACGGAGAGGCAGGGCCAGAGCTGGTGCATCAGCGCCACTGTCAACTAGTGAAGCTCCCGTGGTGAGGGCTCTTGCGGCGAGGGCTAGATCTTCAGAAGTGTGGAGGTTCTTTAAGGAAACACCGGATGACCGACGGACTGTGGTGTGCAACATTTGCCAAACCAGGCTCAGCAGGGGTTCCACCACTACTAGCTTAACTACCACCAGTATGCGCAGGCATATGAATGCTAAGCACCCCACTCAGTGGCAACAAGCCCGTTCACCTCCGGCCGTGCACACCACTGCTCCTTCCCCTGTGTCAGCTGCTAGTCAGCCCCCTGCCCAGGACCCTGGCACAAAAACCCCATCGTCGCCTCCACGATCCTCCACAGCATCCACCAGCGTTCAGCTCTCCATACCCCAGACGCTGGAGCGGAAACGCAAATATAGTGCAACCCACCCGCACGCCCAAGCCCTTAATGTGCACATCTCCAGATTGCTTAGCCTGGAGATGCTGCCCTATAGGCTAGTAGAGACCGAGGCCTTTCGCAACCTCATGGCGGCGGCCGCCCCTCGGTATTCGGTCCCCAGCCGCCACTACTTTTCCCGATGTGCCGTCCCAGCCCTGCACCAGCACGTGTCAGACAACATCATCCGTGCCCTGACCAACGCCGTTTCTGACAAGGTCCACCTGACCACGGACACGTGGACGAGTGCTGCCGGGCAGGGCCACTATATATCGCTGACGGCACATTGGGTTAACTTGGTGGAGGCTGGGACCGAGTCTGACCCTGGGGCTGCTCATATACTGCCGACGCCGAGGATTGCGGGGCCTACCTCGGTCCAGGTGTTTCAGGCCTACTATGCCTCCTCCTCCTCCCACCCCTCCTCCACCTCCTCCTCCGAACTACCATCCGTGGGCACGGCGCCATCAGTCGGTAGCTCTAGGCACAGCAGCAGTGCCGTCGCTAAGCGACAGCAGGCGGTGCTCAAACTGCTGAGCCTAGGCGACAAAAGGCACACCGCCCAAGAGCTATTACAGGGCATCACGGCGCAGACTGATCTGTGGCTGGCACCGCTGAACCTCAAGCCGGGAATGGTTGTGTGTGACAACGGCCGTAACCTGGTGGCGGCTCTGCAACTCGGCAGACTGACACATGTGCCATGCCTGGCCCATGTGTTAAATCTGATAGTGCAGCGTTTCCTCAAGACATACCCCAATCTGTCTGATTTGCTCACGAAGGTGCGCCGCATCTGTGCGCATTTCAGGAAGTCCAGCCCAGATGCTGCCACTCTCAGGGCAGCGCAGCGCCGCCTCCAACTGCCCGCTCACCGACTGTTGTGCGACGTGCCCACGAGGTGGAATTCAACACTGACCATGTTATCCAGAGTTTACCAGCAGCGCAGAGCGATTGTAGACTGCCAGATGTCAACTTCCACCAGAACTGGTAGTCAGGTCAGTCAGCTTCCTCAAGTCTACAATGAGGAGTGGACGTGGATGTCTGATATCTGTCAGGTGCTGAGTAACTTTGAGGAGTCAACACAGATGGTCAGTGGCGATGCCGCCATCATCAGCCTCACCATCCCGCTGCTTGGCCTGTTGAAAAACTCTCTGGTCAGCATGAAGTCGGAAGCTTTGCGCTCGTCACAAGAGACGGGGGAAGAATATTCCCTTGTTGATAGCCAAAGCACCCTGAGGTCTGTTTCTCAGCGCATATCGGAGGAGGTGGAGGTGGAGGAGGATGAGGAGGAAGAGGAGGAGAATGTTGGCGAGACACAAGAGGGGACCATTGTTGAGTCCTTCACTGTTCAGCGTGTATGGGCAGAAGAAGAGGAGTTGGAGGAGTTGGAGGAGGAGGAAATGGACAGTCAGGCCAGTGAGGGGAGTGAATTCTTATGCGTTGGTACTCTGGCGCATATGGCAGATTTCATGCTAGGCTGCCTATCCCGTGACCCTCGCGTTCAAAGAATTTATTCCAGCACCGATTACTGGGTGTTCACTCTCCTGGACCCACGGTACAAGCAAAATCTTCCCACTCTCATCCCTGCAGAGGAAAGGAGTGTGAGAATGCATGAATACCAGCAGGCCCTGGTGCACAAGCTGAAACAGTATTTCCCTTCTGACAGCGCTAGCGGCAGAGTGCGTAGTTCTGCGGGACAAGTAGCGAGGGAGAGTAGGCGAGCAGGCAGCTTGTCCAGCACTGGCAAGGGTACGCTTTACAAGGCTTTTGCCAGCTTTATGTCACCCCAGCAAGACACTGTCACCTGTCCCCAGTCTCGGCAGAGTAGGGCTGATCTTTACAGAAAGATGGTGAGGGAGTACGTAGCTGACCATACCATCGTCCTAAATGATCACACAGCTCCCTACAACTACTGGGTTTCAAAGCTGGACATGTGGCACGAACTGGCGCTGTACGCCTTGGAGGTTCTTGCCTGCCCTGCCGCTAGCGTCTTGTCCGAGCGGGTTTTCAGTGCAGCTGGTGGCATCATCACCGATAAGCGTACACGCCTGTCGACTGACAGCGCTGACAGGCTGACGCTTATTAAAATGAATAAAGGCTGGATTTCTCAGAATTTCCAATCTCCACCAGGTGAAGGAAGCTCAACCTGAATAATTGATCCACTCCTCCTCCTCCTCCTCATTTTCCTCCTTCTCCTCCTCTTTGTACAGTAAAGCAGAGGAAAATGGCTATTTTTTGACAGGGCCCACTGGCTCTTGCTATAGTACTTCATGCATTTAATTTTTCTGGAGGGCCACCTACCCGGTCCTCTGTTTGAAACAATTTTTGTGAGTGCCACATACAGGCACTCAATCTATTCCATTTTTCTGGAGGGCCACCTACCCGGTCCTCTGTTTTAAAAAATTTTTGGGACTGCCACATACAGGCACTCAATCTATTCCATTTTACTGGAGGGCCACCTACCTGCTCCTCTGGTTTGAAACATTTTTGGGACTGCCACATACAGGCACTCAATCTATTCCATTTTACTGCAGGGCCACCTACCTGCTCCTCTGGTTTGAACAATTTTTGGGACTGCCACATACAGGCACTCAATCTATTCCATTTTACTGGAGGGCCACCTACCTGCTCCTCTGGTTTGAAACATTTTTGGGACTGCCACATACAGGCACTCAATCTATTCCATTTTACTGCAGGGCCACCTACCTGCTCCTCTGGTTTGAACAATTTTTGGGACTGCCACATACAGGCACTCAATCTATTCCATTTTACTGGAGGGCCACCTACCTGCTCCTCTGGTTTGAAACATTTTTGGGACTGCCACATACAGGCACTCAATCTATTCCATTTTACTGGAGGGCCACCTACCTGCTCCTCTGGTTTGAAGAATTTTTGGGACTGCCACATACAGGCACTCAATCTATTCCATTTTACTGGAGGGCCACCTACCTGCTCCTCTGGTTTGAAACATTTTTGGGACTGCCACATACAGGCACTCAATCTATTCCATTTTACTGGAGGGCCACCTACCTGCTCCTCTGGTTTGAAAAATGTTTGGGACTGCCACATACAGGCACTATCCAAATTAAATTGTCTCCATAGCAGCCTCCACACGTTGTCTCCATTGCTACCTCCAAAAGTCGTCCATATAGCTGCCTCCATACATCGTCCCTTTATCAAACGAGGTGTGTCAGGCAGAAATTTGGGTTGTTTTCATGGATTCCACATCAAAGTTGTTAACTTTGTCGCCACCCTGCTGTGTTATCCACAAAATATACTGGCAAACTTTTACCATTTAGGGATATTATTTCAGCGCTTCTTGCGCATCTGTTTACATTCCCCTCACCCGGCATATCCTAAACTTATAAGAACGCTACTACACTTGATCTTATACAAAAGGTTCTTAGAAGTGCTGTTTGGGGAGTAGCCTAGAGACAGGGGCTTGGATTGGCGAAAGCTCGCCTGGCAGCGGAGCGCCAGCTCCATGCGCATCATGCGCTTCTTGCGCATCTGTTTACATTCCCCTCACCCGCCATATCCCAAACTTATAAGAACGCTACTACACTTAACTTGGTGCAGGCTGGGACCGAGTCTGACCCTGGGGCTGCTCATATACTGGCGACGCAGAGAATTGCGGGGCCTACCTCGGTCCAGGTCTCAAAGGCCTACTATACCTCCTCCCACCCCTCCTCCACCTCCTCCTCCTCCGAATTACCATCCGTGGGCATGGCGCCATCAGTCGGTAGCTCTAGGCACAGCAGCAGTGCCGTCGCTAAGCGACAGCAGGCGGTGCTGAAACTGCTGAGCCTAGGCGATAAAAGGCACACCGCCCAAGAGCTATTACAGGGCATTCCACATCAAAGTTGTTAACTTTGTCGCCACCCTGCTGTGTAATCCACAAAATATACTGGCAAACTTTTACCATTTAGGGATATTATTTCAGCGCTTCTTGCGCATCTGTTTACATTCCCCTCACCCGGCATATCCTAAACTTATAAGAACGCTACTACACTTGATCTTATACAAAAGGTTCTTAGAAGTGCTGTTTGGGGAGTAGCCTAGAAACAGGGGCTTGGATTGGCGAAAGCTCGCCTGGCTGCAGAGCGCCAGCTCCATCACAAGATCCAACTAACATAGTTGCAGCACCTTTAATCTACTACTAGTTCACTGCCTCCATAATAATAATAATCTTTATTTATATAGCGTCATCATATTCTGCAGCGCTTTACAAATCATAGGAAACAAATACAAATGTAATGTAACAGAGCACAACATTTGTATGGAACAACAGGAGTGAGGTCCCTGCTCGCCAGAGCTTACGGTTTATGAAGATGATGGGGTAACACGAGGTAAAAGAATATTTAATGGTCAAGCCATTCTTCTTAGGGAATAGAAAAAAATATAATAAATGGAATTGCTGTCGCTTGAAACACTCAGCCGTCATCTTATATACCAGGTCCAGGGTGAATGGGACTGCAGAGAAGTCTGGTGCCTGTTGGTTGCTGGATAACAGATGGGAGGACGACACAGGACGGGTTAGTAGAAGAGTTAAAACTTCATGCAGTTAATGAGTGTTATAGGCTTGCCTAAAGAAATGGGTTTTAAGAGCACGTTTGAAACTTTGGAGGTTAGGTATTAGTCTGATAGTCCGGGGCAGAGCATTCCATAGAATTGGTGCAGCTCTAGAGAAGTCTTGGAGACGCGAGTGGGAGGTCCGCACTAGGGTAGAGGTTAATCTAAGATCACTGGCGGATCTAAGAGCACGGGTTGGGCGATAGACTGAGATAAGAGAGGAGAGGTAGGGGGGTGCAGCATTATACAGAGCTTTATGGATGAGGGTTATTATTATTTTAAACTATTCGAAAGGAGACTGGCAGCAAGTGCAGCGACTGGCATGAACTGTAAGCATACATGGTCCCCTTATCAAACGAGCTGTGTCAGGCAGAATTTTGGGTTGTTTTCATGGCTTCCATGTTAACTTTGTCGCCACCCTGCTGTGTAATCCACAAAATATACTGGCAAACTTTTATCATGTAGCGATATTATTTGAGCGCTTCTTGCTCACCTCCTTTGGTTCCTCTCTGCCACCCATTGGTTTGAAGCCTGAGTCCATTTAGGGTATGTCGCCATGCCACTCTCTAGCCTGCCGCTGCTGCCGCTGCCTCTGCATGCCGTCCCCTATAGTGTCAGGGTCAATTATTGGATGTTTTAGATGCTATCTAGCTTCATTCTGTCACTCTGTCATGGCCATGCTGTTGCCCATAATTTTGGCATAATGGTGCGATTAGGCAGCCTCAGAGGCATCCATGCATGCTGCCCCTGCTGTTTCCTGTCCATTTCCGTGGTGTTTCCATCCTTTTCTGAGGTTCCCAGGTGTTTGGCCAAGCTTCCCTGTGCAGAGCCTTGGTCCCCTTGAAAAATGCTCGAGTCTCCCATTGACTTCAATGGGGTTCGTTATTCGAGACGAGCACTCGAGCATCGGGAAAAGTTCGTCTCGAATAACGAGTACCCGAGCATTTTAGTGTTCGCTCATCTCTAATAAAGACACATCAACAGCTGTTCAAATACATAATGTAAAAAACAAGCGCAGTAAGTACAAAAACTAGACTAGAGCTGTCTAACCCTTAAGATCCTTACCCCTAAGTATTGCAGTGCAGTAGATCGAGCAAGAAATCTTCTAACCACTTGTTCAAGTCTAAAGCTAAAATTTGAGTAAAAAAGTGAAAAATACATTTCAATATTTTTTATTAAAATAAAGGAAGAATGAAAAAGTCTCTAAAACACCGGCACCAGCTTTCCATGTAAATATCTAATAAAATATAAACAACACAAATAACCCACAGAATTGGTATTGCTGTATTTACCTGTACAATAAATCTGACTTATCAAATTCATTATTTCATCTATTATTAATGTGGAATTTATGTGCCAAAATGAATTTCCCCCACAATTACCATTTCTAAATTGCATCTCCATTCTGTTTTAACCTCTTTGAAACACCTAAAGAGTTAGCAAACTTACTAAATGTTCTGGTACAGATGCTGTAGTTTCTATAGTGGGGTAATTTATGGGGTTTAACTGTTATTTAGGCCGCTCAAAGTCACTTGAAAATTGAACTGGTCCTTCAAAAGGGGCCCTGTCATGCAAATGTACCCACCCGAAATAAAGACTTTGATTACAAAGCATTGCCCTTATCCCTAAATGGTTCATTTCTGTGGCTGCTGTGTTACAGAATCTGTTTGTAGACTTATATGCAAAACACCTGATGTGAGTCCACTACACTAAGTGAGTCCAATGAAGCCCTTCATGAGTTACTTGCATTGCCCTGGCTCCTGACTTGGTCTTAGGATTATGATATTTTGCTGTATGGAACATTCAGAGAGAGCTCATTGGGCACTCAAATTCAAGTGACCAGGATGACATCATTTAAGGTTCTCTTACATCTGCAATGTCTAACCGATGTATGTATCTAATGACATGAAATCACTGCACCCTCCATGGAGGATGGGGAGGAGTAGAAGTCCATGGAGGCTGCTGTGATTTCATGTGCTCACATAAATACATATACATGTGCTCACATAAATACATATAAGGTGTACAGTTTGCTAATGGCAGGAGACTAAAGGACCTGTGTTGCCTGGTCACATGACATGCTGAGATGAGACATAAGGCATGGGTGGAGTACATGGGAGGGACTGGCTATACAGGACATGCCCCTCTGATAAAGATAAAGTTGATTTTTAGCTAAAAGAAGTTGGTCAATTAGTTAATAGGTCTCTATAGGAACCTGTCAGTAGTTGTGTATGTGAAAATGTGGTGACCGGTTCTCTTTAAGTTTTGACTTTCATTAAAATGTGAAAAACTGCACCTAAGGTTTTAAGCCTCATAATACCCTAAAAAATAAGAAGGCACATAAAAATGGCATGCCAACCTGAAGCAGGCATTTGGTAAATGATTGCCATCAGGTTTTTGTGTGGTATGACTGATATGACTGGATAGCAGAAAATTTGGAACCCTCGGTTGGTCTGACTGATTTGGACCAAGTGCTGTATTTAACATGAAATTGTGTCGCTCGCCCTATGTTAAATATCCACCACAAAAAGAGATAGGTAACTCTGTCGGGCCAGTGCGGGGAAGCGACACATTCATGATTTCTCGCGCATGATCATAGTGAATCACCGCACCGAGCACTATACATTGCAGTTTCCAAATTTTCTGAAGTAAAAAGTACTCCCATAGTAGTGGTCTATTACATTTGACCAGGGGGACAAAGTGAAAACATATTTGAGATAAAAGGACCTATTCTGGTGATACACAAACTAAAATTATTGCCAGATAAGAAATGTGTGGATATTTTTCAAGCAATGGAAAATTCTAGAAAGTTGACTTTGGATCTCATGATTTCTGAAACAGTATATTACTGGATTTAACAATGGTGTCCCTAAAGTGTACAATAGAGATAACATCTTATTAATGTTATCAGACTGGCCTCCAGAAGGGAATAAATATATACTAAGTAGAGAGCCATAATATGCACCTACAACAAGAAGGTGGGAGCTGCAAGTGGAGAAGGTCTTCTTTCTGCCTGTCGATGAGGGTATCCCAATGATTGTCCAGAAAATAGAGATGTAGCTACCTAGGACAGTCAGAAAAGGCACCAGGACTATGACAATGGCAAAGAAAAATGTCTCTAAGACGACTGGTGATACATCGGAGCAAGAAAGCTCCAACATCGGGATGAAGTCACAGTAGAAGTGGTTAATGGTCCTGCTACTGCAAAAATCCAACTGGCATATCAATGAGATGGTTATCAAGACAAAGAGAAAGCCAAGTAACCACGACCACATTGCCAAGTGCAGACACAGCTGACTGTTCATGGCAGAGGAATATCGTAACGGGACACAGATTGCCACAAATCGGTCAATGGACATGACTGTTAGGAGGTAGCACTCTGTGGCAGTGCATGAAGCAAAAACATAGAACTGAAGAAGACAACCAGAAAACGAGATGGGACTTCCATCCGCTAATGTGATGTGCATCATGTTGGGGACAATGTTCGAGGAGAATAGAAAATCACAACATGAGAGGTGGCTCAAGAAAAAGTACATGGGGGTCTCCGCGAGGCGGCTAGTGTTCACTAAGATGACAAGGAGAAGGTTTCCACTGACGGTCAGGATGTACATTTTAAGTAGAAATATAAAAAAAATGATCTTGTAGTTGTCAATGTTTTGGAATCCTGTGAGGAAGAAATCTGTGACTATGGAAGTGTTTTGTCGAATCATCATCATCTCCAGGTAGAATGGAATGGAGTAACATACTATGCTGTCCAATACGTAGTCCAATATGTATCCCTAACTCTCTACTTTAAGGAGATTGTGACATGGTAGAAGGATGGACACAGAAGAAAGAGTCATAAAAGAATCATTAATATGTATGTGACCCCATCACAAAAATAAAACGTCTCCCAACTGCCTTCTGTTGGGTAGATAGATCAACAACCCTATAACAGAGAGCGAAATGCCCCTTCACCCAATAAACATGATAATTCAATCAAGGACACAAAGGGGCAGATTTACTTACCTGGTCTTGTCGCGATCCAGCGGCGCGGTCTCTGTGGAGGATTCGGGTCTTCCGGCGATTTACCGCTGGTGTTCACCATCCTATTCCTGGTGCATGTAAGTCTGTGTCAAGCGACACTTTTTTTTTTAAACAGCACAATTTTTCTGAATCCGTTGGGTTTTCCGACAGCCATGCCCACCGGTTTTCGTCGCATGCAAGCCGCCGCCGATGGGACACAATCCTATCACGTGCACCAAAAACCCTGGATAATTCGGCGCAAAGCGGTAAAATTCGGAAAACCCGGCGGAAAACTGCGATTCGGACCCTTAGTAAATGTGCCCCAATGTCTCTAGATCTGGCCTATTCCTTATCCGCAATCATTTTCCAGTCCACATCCAACCATTTGACCAAACAATGGGGCACATTTACTTACCCGGCCAACGGAGTTCACCCGAATAGCATTGTCCGACGTCAATGCACTGTGCCCCGATTCACTAAGATTGTGCGCCCGATATCCTGCATGTGTCGCTTCCCCGCTAAGGTCCCCGGAGTTCACCATGTTCTTTGCGGTGCAGTTAAGTGCAACACAATTTTAATTTTAAATCCCGCGCTCAGTCCGATCATCCAACGGCCAGCCCCCCGATTTTTGTCACATGAAAGCTGGTGCCGCTGCACCTAAATCCGATTGTGTGTGCCAAAATCCCCTGCTAAATCCCTGTCCCTGTCCCGGAAAACCATGAACAGTCCGACAGAAATGCGTTCCGCGGACCCTTAGTAAATAAACCCCAATATGTTATTATTCCTTATTCCTATTGAATTTTTGTTTTGTATTTTCAATCTTTCTCTGGAATATGAATAAAACAAAACAAAATGATATCATATTTTTTGCAATATCACAATAACATTTACAGTATTTGCTTTATTTTTATATAATTATGTCTAATGTAATGTTATGTTCTGATTTCAGAAATGCTCTGCATCTAATCTCAGTTTTCTCTCCTGTGATGATGATAGCAAATCACTTACATGTTCTGGCAGATATTGGACAGTTTTGGTCTCTGTTTAGTGCAGCGAGCAGAGCGGAGATGCTATCCCCTGGTTTTATACCTTCAGTAGTGATGTAGAATAAGATCTAATTATCTGCCGAATTCCCCACTGGTCCAATTACATTTCTGAGAATTGCCAGAATAGAATTTGTTAGAAATGTAAAGTTTGTAGTTACGGTAACTTTCTTAAGGTTAAAAGAAATCTACCATCAAAATCCATTATAATAAACCAGAGACATTACTCATAGATCAAGGCACCTTGACTAAGATATTCTTTTTATATTCTTCCTTCTAAAATCAACTTTGAAATTATTATAATGAGCCGGAAAGGCTCTGGTCAGGGTTCTAGGGTCTGTGGACCCTCTGAACCACCGCGGGAGATGGTACTAGTCGACACCTGGGACCGGAGTCTAAGTGGCCCCTGGTCTTCACCAGAGCCCGCCGCAAAGCGGGATGGTCTTGATGCAGCGGGGAGCCACCAGGTCGTTCCACAGGTGCCACTATCCCAGGGTGGGAGCCAAGGTAGCAATGTAGAACACAGTACAAGCATGGGATGACAGCGGGAGTCTAGCACTGGAAGGAACCCTGGAACTCACAGCAGGAACACGGGAGCAGGCTGGGACACGGGAACAGACTGGAACACAGGAATGCAGGAACACAGAGGAGCTTCCATTTCACAGGAATGGCTTGGGTCAGCTTGGGAAACCTAGGGAAGATCCGGCCGGGAATGATGAGAGCCATTGGATTGTATAGCAAACCTGGAAGTGCCAGCGCCAATCAGAAGGACACTGGCCCTTTAAATCCCAGAGAACCGGCGAGCGCGCCATAGGGAGCACGTTGCCTAGTCCGATGGGCTTGTGGAAAGGTAAGTGAGAGCAGGGGGTGGCGCACCACAGAGAGGGGCACGGGTGTGCCTGCAGTCCGTGACATGGATCGTGGGGCACCTGTGACAGTACCCCCCCCTTAGGGCCCTCCCTCTTCTTCGGCCTCCTCCTCTTCTTTTTGGTCCCGAGGCACCTCTGGAGGAGAGCAGGTTTTACATACATCTTGCCGGGAGACAGCTGCCGAGGCACTGGCCCCTCTCCAGCCATGTCCAGAGAGGTCAGGAGAGATGGCGGTGATACGATGCAGCTTGAGTGAAGTTTTGCAATTGAGGACCGGAGAGTGAAGTTTCAGCCATAGAAGACCCAGGAGAAGAGGTGAGGTGGAGCGTGGCAAAAAAACTGGCTCAGTGCGGTACCGGACTGGTTCAGAGAAGATTTATCCATCAAGAGAGGATATGGATAGGGGCTTCTTGAGAGGAACCACCAGAAACAGAGTCCACAAAGGCTGAGACTTGCACGGGAATGCGAGTACCGACACCTAGGAGTACAGGAACAGTCAGATGTGGAGACACAGTATTCACACGTAGGGATGTTTCTCCCAGGACCCCAAGGTGTTGGTGTCTCCTGGACCTGGGAGAACGGACAGGACAAGCCCCGATGAGATGCTTGGGACTGGCACAGTACAAGCAGAGGTTTTCTTGGAGACATCTGGAACGTTCCTTGGCCGTGAGTCGGACTCTGTCAACTTGCATTGGCTCCTCTGCAGACTGTGCAGCCGGAGGCCGGAGCGGGTTTTGGAAAGCCGGAGCAAAATAAGGAAGATGTGGAATTGGAGCCTGTGGTTGCTCGTGATGCAATTATCCAGCTCTCTTCCTGAACCGCATGTCTTTCCGGCTGGCCAGGCTGTTAAGACCACTCATAGTAGCTGGCAGATCACGGGCAGCCAGTGCGTATTTGACCTTGGAAGACAGTTCTTTTTTGAAAGTTGCTGACAAGACCGTGTCGTTCCAGGAGATCTCAGAAGCCAGGGTGTGGAACTTGACAGCATATTCAGCCACAGATCATTTTCCCTGGCACAGGTTCAGCAGCGCCGTTTCAGCTGAGGAGGCTCGTGCAGGTTCCTCGAACACGGACCGGAATTCAGCCAGGAATGCAGTATGGGTTGCTGTGACTGAATCACCTCTGTCCCATATAGGAGTTGCCCAGGCCAGGGCCTTCCTGGAAAGCAAACTGACAATGAATGCCACCTTGGAGCTTTCGGTGACAAACTGGGATGGCATCAGTTCTATGTGCAGCGAGCACTGGTTTATAAAGCCCCTGAACAATTTGTGGTCACCATTGTTCTTATCAGGCATAGAAAATCTGAGCCTTGGTTCTGCTGCCGGAGGACTTGCCCGGGTGACTGGTGAAGTCGCAGAAGTAGTCACAGAAGCCTGTTGCTGGGAGTCAAGCAGCTGTTGAAGCGTGGCGGCACCTTTGCCTAGTAGGTCTCCTTGAGAAGCAATCTGCTGAGACTGCCGGTCGACCATGCTAAAAAGATCAGACAGTACCCAATGTGGCTCCTTGGAGGGGTTCGGCTCCTTGGAGGGGTCCATTGCCGGATTTTACTGTCAGGGTTCTTGGGTCAGTGAACCCCGCAGGAGATGGTACTAGCCAACACCTGGAACCGGAGTCTAAGTGGCAATAGGTCTTCACCAGAGCCCGCCACAAAGCGGGATGGTCTTGCTGCGGCAGGGTGCCACCAGGTCGTTCCACAGGTGCCACTAGCCCGCGGTGGCAGCCAAGGTAGCAATGCAGAACACAGTACAAGCCTGGGATGACAGCGAGAGTATAGCACTGGAAGGAACCCTGGAACTCACAGCAGTAACATGGGAGCAGGCTGGGACACGGAACAGACTTGAACAGACTGGAACACAGGAACTCAGGAATGCAGGAACACAGGAACGCAGGAACACAGAGAAGTTTTTACTTCACAGGAATGGCTTGGGTCAGCTTGGGAAACCTAGGGAATATCCCGCCGGGAATGATGGGAGCCGCTGGATTATATAGCAAACCCAGAAGTGCCAGCACCAATCAGAGGGACGCTGGCCCTTTAAATCCTAGAGAACGCGATGGGAAGCAGGCTCGTGGAGAGATAAGTGAGGGCCAGGGGTACCATGCCACAGAGAGGGGCACAGGTGTGCCCGTGATCCGTGACATGGATCGCAAGGGCACCCATGACCATCTGAGGGCATTAACAGACCCCCTACTTGCTATTGCACTGTGTAACAGCCTGTGAAGCGACAGCGCAGAGGGGCTCTGGTAACAACCTTAGGAGCCCTTTTGGCTCATTAGCATGATTTTAAAAGCTTTAGAAAGGAAGAATCCATGGATGGCAAAATGTAAATAAAAAGATTATTATACTTTTGGTGCCACGATCTACGAGGGCGCTCAATAAGTACTCATGTTAGAAATTAAGACACCTTTTTTTTCAAAAAAATATTTTGGTCCCCTTTTAGAAAGATACACTTCTCGCAATGTTCTTGCCATTTTTTTATCCCCTCCAAAAAATAGGATTTGTCGAACCCTCCAGAATATGCCCCTGTCTCGGCAATGACTTCCTCGTTTGAGCTAGATTTTTTTCCCACAAGCCATTTCTTCATGTTAGGGAACAAGAAAAAGTCGCAGGCTGACAATTGGGGGGGGGGGGAGAGGGCGGGTCTTGCAGCCACAATTCATAACACAATTGATGCAGTTTGACGGCGACGATTCTGGATGAATGTGCTGGTGCGTTATCTTGGTGAAACAGCACCTTCTTTTTCACCAATTGCGGCCGTGTCTCCTTCAATTTTTTGTCGAAGCGGTCCAATAACTCACTGTAGTATTGTCGAGTGATCGTTCTACCTTTTTCTAAAAAATCCATGAGGATGACGCCGTTCGCATCCAAAAAATCGTTGCCAATACCTTTTAGGCTGATGGGACCGTCTTCACCTTCTTTGGAGCAGATTCACAGGGAGAAATCCATTGTTCTGATTGTTGCTTAGTTTCTGGTGTGTAATGATGAATCCAGGTTTCATCAATGGTGACAACTCGACGCGAAAACTCCTTCGGATCTCGCTTAAATTGATCCAAACACTGCTTCTAAGTTACCAGCCGCATCGGGTTGTTGTCCACCGCAATCGCGGCACCCATCAGTCCGACAATTATTTCATCGGCAACTTATCATGTAAAATATTAATTGCCGTTCCGGTCGACACACCTACGGCCTCTGCTACTTCATGCACTTTTGTTTCCTCGGTAACCACGTCTGCCGGGCGTCCTGCTAGCTCCTCATCAAAAACGGATGATCGCTCACGTTTAAATTTGTTGAACCAATATCTAAGTGTGGTCACAGATGGCGAAGTGTCCCCATAAACAGCTTCCAACTTTTATCTCCTCGCATTTTTTCCCATCCAAAAACAAAAAGTGAATTACCGAACTATACTGCGCATTTTCCATCTTAGCGAAAATCACGAAACACGTCTTACTCCAATGGCTGCCTTCGTTTGATAGATGGCGGCACACGATGATAACACCAACTTCCCTCAGGGACTTATTGAACCACCCTAGTACAAGTAAGTGTCCATGGTTTTGTCATGCTTGATTTTGATGGTAAATTTTCTTTAAAAGGCTTCTCAACACATCAGTTAATCCCTTAGGCCCCTTCTACACTCACGTGTGTGATGCGACGAACTCGCATCACACTCGCAACGCGTGCTGCTCCCACCTCTCTGCCCGAACGCTGCACACCGGGACTGAACTCAGCATGTCAGTTCAGTCCCGGTGTGCAGCGTTCGGGCCGTGCGATCCGAGTAGCACGCGTTGCGAGTTCATCGAGTGCAGAAGGGGCCTTAGTGACTAAGCTCATTTGCGTCTTGATGACCAAGGCCTTTTTTGCAAAACCAGCACGTGCCAATTTATCCGGTTATTACTTTAGAAGCTTTAAAGGAAACCTACCACTTGAAGTGGCAGGTTTCCGATGGCAATACCGGGCACCAGCTCAGGGTGAGGTCAGGGTGAGGTCAGGGTGAGGTCAGGGTGAGCTCAGGGTGAGCTCAGGGTGAGCTGGTGCCGGAGCTTATTTTTGTTAGTGTTTTAAACCGCGGTATTGCGGTTTAAAACACTTTTTAAACTTTATAGCCGGCGCAGGGAGGTACACGCTCGGCACTTACCATGCGCGCGTTCGCGCGGCTACATAGGAAGTGAAGGAGAGGCGAGCGCATGGTAAGCGCTGGTTTTTTACAAGTGTTTCTGAGTTTGTTTTTCCATTACATTTTGCACTTACAGTTTGCTTGATATATTTAACATTTATTTATGAAAAAAAGATTAATTTGATAAACATTTTGAAAAAAAAATAGCTATTTTCAAACTTCAAAATGTTCTGGTTTTCTTACTTCCCAAATTAGTTACTAACATTTCCCATCCCTCAGCTTTGCGTTTGCGTCATTTTAGAAGTGTCCTTTTGTTTTATTACAACACTAGAAAGATCACAAATCCAACAGAATTCTCTCTCATTTTCAAAACAATTTTAGATTATTTTAGGGACCATTTAATTTCTATAGGGTTTTGGAAGTTCTGTTAATAGAACCCCCCCCCCCCCCCCACACACACACACACATATCACCCCATTCTATTAACAGTGGCTCAGTGGGTAGCACTTCTGCCTTGCAGCGCTGGGGTCATGGGTTAAAGTCCTACCCAGGTCAACATCTGCAAAGAGTTTATACGTTCTCTCCGTATTTGCGTGGGTTTCCTCCGGGTCCTCTGGTTTCCCCCCACACTCCAAAACATACTGGAAGGTTGATTAGATTGTGAGCCCAATTGGGGACAGGGACCAATTTGGCAAACTCTGTGCATTTGGTAATCTGTGTTTGCTATATAAATAAATGAATTATTATTAACTTCACCCCTCAAACTATTCAGAGCAGCAGGTAGGAAGCTTGTTAACCCTTTATGTATTTTACAGAATTTCAAACAAAATGAAGGTTCGATTTGGCATTCACTAATAATTATCATTGATACATTCATTCAGCCGCAAAATTTACCCACATTAACTGAATAATAGTAGGAAATGATCTAGGAATATATTGAGCAGTTTTTCTGAGTAAGAGGATGCCACATGTGGATGTAACCCACTGTCAGGACACATGGCAAAGCGTGGAAGGGGAGGAGCCATTGAGCTTTTGTAGGGCAGGATAGTTTTCAGGTGCCATGACGTGTTTATAGAGCCCCTGAGGCCACATTCACACATGGCATTTTGGTTGCATTTTGAAAAACAATCCAAAGGCTCCACCTGTGATCGCACATTGGGGCAGATTTACTTAACCGGTCCATTCGCGATCCAGCTGCGCGTTCTCTGCGGTGGATTCGGGTCCAGCCGGGATTCACTAAGGCAGTTCCTCCGACGCCCACCAGGTGGCGCTGCTGCGCTGAAGAGCATCGGAACGAGCTGGAGTTCACGATCCTATCCTGGATGAAGGTAAGCACTAGTCCCGCAACACTTTTTTTTTTAAAAATGCGGCGGTTTTTCCAAATCCGTCGGGTTTTCGTTTGGCCACGCCCCCCGATTTCCGTCGCGTGCATGCCAGCGCCGATGCGCCACAATCCGATCGTGTGGGCCAAAATCCCGGGGCAATTCAGGAAAAAACTGCGCAAATCGGAAATATTCGGGTAACACGTCGGGAAAACACGAATCGGGCCCTTAGTAAATGACCCCCATTAAGGTAAGATTGCATTTACTTTGATTTAATTATTGTGTTAAAAACACTATGGGGGTCATTTACTAAGGGGCCGAATCGCGTTTTTACAGCGATTTACCCGAATTTTTCCGTTTTGTGCCGATTTTCCCTGAATTGCCCCGGGTTTTTGGCGCACACGATCGGGTTGTGGCGCATCGGCGCCGGCATGCACGCGACGGAAATCGGTGGGCGTGGCTGAATGCAAAACTGACGGATTCGGAAAAACTGCCGAATTAAAAAAAAAAAAACACTGGACACGCGCTTACCTGCACTCGGCCCGGCTTGGTGAAATTCAGTGCATTGCGATGAACTTCAGCGCAGCAGCGCCACCTGGTGGACCCGAATCCTCCACACAGAACGCGCCGCTGGATCGCGAATGGACCGGGTAAGTAAATGTGCCCCAATGTTACCAAAATATGTGATCACGAGTGTGACCGTGGCCTCAGGTACCATAAACCTTTATCCCAGAGAATTTGTAAACTTTTTATCACGTGGTATCGGGGGGCATATTAACCCCTGATGGTCTTTTTCCTTTTTACTTTCTGTTTATCGCTCCCTACTTAAATCAGTAACTTTTTTATTTTTCTGTGTACGGAGCTGTGTGAGGGCTTGTTTTCTGTGTAACAAATTGTCCTTCCTAGTGACAGTATTTTATATTCCATCCCTTGTACTGGGAAGTGGAAATATAATTCAAAATGCGATAAAATTGACACAAAACCTCATTTGCGCCATTTTCTTGTGCGCTCTGCTTGTATGTCTTTCAGTGTACATTCCATATGGCATCTCTAGTATATTCTTTGGTTTGGTACCATCACAGGGATAATAAATTTATATAGGTTTTATTAGGTGTTAATTAGAGATGAGCGAGTATACTGCTGGGTGGAGTATTAGCATACTCGGACCGGCTCGTTACTCGGACGAGTATTTCCCCTGCTCGCGATCGAGCATTAAATTAAGTGAAGAACAGTGTTTTTATTGTTTAATAAAATATTCCAGATGTTTCCTGATGTTTTGCTTGTAAGAACACATTGAAATAACACTATTCTTCACTTTGCAGGGGTGCGCGCGTGTCTCCCGCTAGGTTCGGAGATGTGCGGAACATCTGGAATGTGAAGAATAGAATTAAAACATTAAAAACAGTGAACACAGGAGCATGTAAGTGCAGAACACATTGAAAGAACAATATTCTTCACATTCCTGATGTTCCGAACATCTCCGAACCGGGAGACACGCGCGCACACCTGCAATGTGAAGCAAAACAAAACATCAGGAAACATCTGGAATATGTCATTAAGCACTGTGTTCTTTTACTGTTCTGTTTTAGCAAAAAAATGCTCGGGTCTCCCATTGACTTCAATGGGGCTCGTTATTCGAGACGAGCACTCGAGCATCTGGAAAAGTTTGTCTCGAATAACGAGCACCCGTGCATTTTAGTGCTCACCTATCTCTAGTGTTAATAGGTTTTACAAAAAATTTAAAAATGATTACCTTATATACTCGAGTATAAGCCTAGTTTTTCAGCACAAAAAATGTGCTGAAAAACCCAAACTCGGCTTATACTCGAGTCAAAAAAATTAATATATCTAAACTCACCTTTCCGGTGACCCCTGTATATCTTCTGTGTGATCTGTCTGGCAGCGGCGGCAGGCTATATACACTGGGGCAGGGTCTGGCAGGCTATATACACTGGGGCAGGGGCTGGCAGGCTATATGCACTGGGGCAGGGTCTGGCAGGCTATATACACTGGGGCAGGGTCTGGCAGGCTATATACACTGGGGTAGGGGCTGGCAGGCTATATGCACTGGGGCAGGGGCTGGCAGGCTATATGCACTGGGGCAGGGGCTGGCAGGCTATATGCACTGGGGCAGGGGCTGGCAGGCTATATGCACTGGGGCAGGGGCTGGCAGGCTATATGCACTGGGGTAGGGGCTGGCAGGCTATATGCACTGGGGCAGGGGCTGGCAGGCTATATACACTGGGGCAGGGTCTGGCAGGCTATATACACTGGGGTAGGGGTTGGGAGGCTATATACACTGGGGCAGGGGCTGGGAGGCTATATACACTGGGGCAGGGGCTGGCAGGCTATATACACTGGGGCAGGGGCTGGCAGGCTATATGCACTGGGGCAGGGGCTGGCAGGCTATATGCACTGGGGCAGGGGCTGGCAGGCTATATGCACTGGGGTAGGGGCTGGCAGGCTATATGCACTGGGGCAGGGGCTGGCAGGCTATATACACTGGGGCAGGGTCTGGCAGGCTATATACACTGGGGCAGGGTCTGGCAGGCTATATACACTGGGGCAGGGTCTGGCAGGCTATATGCACTGGGGCAGGGGCTGGCAGGCTATATACACTGGGGCAGGGGCTGGCAGGCTATATACACTGGGGTAGGGGTTGGGAGGCTATATACACTGGGGCAGGGGCTGGGAGGCTATATACACTGGGGCAGGGGCTGGCAGGCTATATACACTGGGGCAGGGGCTGGGAGGCTATATACACTGGGGCAGGGGCTGGCAGGCTATATACACTGGGGCAGGGGCTGGCAGGCTATATACCCTGGGGCAGGGGCTGGCAGGCTATATACACTGGGGCAGGGGCTGGCAGGCTATATACCCTGGGGCAGGGGCTGGCAGGCTATATACACTGGGGCAGGGGCTGGCAGGATATATACACTGGGGCAGGGGCTGGCAGGCTATATACACTGGGGCAGGGGCTGGCAGGCTATATACACTGGGGCAGGGGCTGGCAGGCTATATACACTGGGGCAGGGGCTGGCAGGCTTTATACCCTGGGGCAGGGGCTGGCAGGATATATACACTGGGGCAGGGGCTGGCAGGCTATATACACTGGGGCAGGGTCTGGCAGGCTATATACACTGGGGCAGGGGCTGGCAGGCTATATGCACTGGGGCAGGAGCTGGCAGGCTATATACACTGGGGCAGGCGCTGGCTGGCTATATACACTGGGGCGGGGGCTGGCAGGCTATATACACTGGGGCAGGGGCTGGCAGGCTATATGCACTGGGGCAGGGGCTGGCAGGCTATATGCACTGGGGCAGGGGCTGGCAGGCTATATACACTGGGGCAGGGGCTGGCAGGCTATATACACTGGGGCAGGGGCTGGCAGGCTATATACACTGGGGCAGGGGCTGGCAGGCTATATACACTGGGGCAGGGTCTGGCAGGCTATATACACTGGGGCAGGGGCTGGCAGGCTATATGCACTGGGGCAGGGGCTGGCAGGCTATATACACTGGGGCAGGCGCTGGCTGGCTATATACACTGGGGCAGGGTCTGGCAGGCTATATACACTGGGGCAGGGGCTTGCTGGCTATATACTGGGGAGGCTGTGACCAATGCATTTCCCACCCTCGGCTTATACTCGAGTCAATAGGTTTTTCCATTATTTTGTGGTAAAATTAGGGGCCTCGGCTTATACACGGGTCGGCTTATACTCGAGTATATACGGTACCTTTACCATATTCTGACTACAAAAATACTTTTTCATACTGGTTAAGGTGTCATTGTTTTTCAGGACGAGCTGATATTTTCATTGCTACCATTTTTTATTATGTTTTTATTTGTTGGGAAATGGCAAAAAAAGTGTTGATTCGGACATTTGAGCACATCTTTCCGTTACGGGGGTTCACCACCAGGAATAACCGTTTTTTTTATATTTTTATAGATTGCACATTTTGGGATGTGGTGATGTGGTTTTTTTTGTTCGATTTTGCTGAGCAAAACCAATATTGGAGAAAATTGCATTTTTTTTTTTAGTTTTTAACAACCAGCGTAGCTTCTGTATTTTTATTGTTGATAGAGCTTGTTGAGGGCTTTTTTTTTTTTTTTTTTTTTGTGAAAAGGGTGGTTATTTTCAGTTGTGTCATTTTGGGACACATTACTTTTTTAATCACATTTTTTATTAGGATTTTTTATGTAAAATTACATATTACATAATTTTTTTTTTTAACTCTGTCTACCATGTGGGATCAATATTGCGTTTGATCTATTGCACAGATTTATACAGAAGAGGTGATACCAAGTATGTTGTTTTTTTGTGCTTTATTTTTTTTTTACTTTTTAAATTTATTCTACACTTAGGCTTAAATAAGCGCTGGTCCTATAGTTAGCTCTCCGGGAAGGGGAGGGGGGGGGGGGGGCAGGAGTCAAACACTTACAGGACCCTTAATGGCCAGTATTAAATCATGATACAGTGGCCATTAAGGGGTTAATAATATTTATTTTAAACTTTTGTTATTTTGTATTGTAATGTACAAGCTGGAGTTTACTGTGACTGGATTTATTATACACATGGAGTTTTTCCATGTGAGAAATGAGATGGTCCTCCAATTAGTGTTAGACACTCGTGGATGTTCCCTCAGGTTCCACCTCATCCCCTCAGTAATTCAGGCTCATTATTATACGAGTCTCCGGAGTGTTTGGTCCTGCAGTAGTAATAGTAAGAAAATAACATAATTCTATTCTAGTTTTTGTAACGACTGACATAGAATAAAGAAATGTGCACAATCGAAATTGCTGTAAAACATGGGGCCACAAGAGGTAGGTGACTGGTCATTACCCACCTACCTTCAGTCTGTGCACTGCACAGAGTTTGCCAAATCAGTCCCTGTCCCCAATTGGGCTCACAATCTAATCATCCTACCAGTATGTTTTTGGAGTGTGGGAGGAAACCGGAGGACCTAGAAGAAACCCAAGCAAACACAGAGAGAGCATACAAACTCTCTGCAGATGTTGACCCTGAGACTTGAACCCAGGTCCCCAGCGCTAAAAGGCTATAATGCTAACCACTGAGCCACGTGTTGCCCTGAGTTGGTCTCCTCTTGCCTGACCCACTACTTTTTGCTACTATAAATCTCTGTCCGACCCTTTCACTACTCTCTCTTACAAAAGTGTCATATGAAAACTTCTGAAAAAATTACTCTAATGGAAACTAATCTCTCTGGATTCTGTACTGTACAGTAAACCTGCTGAGCTTGCACTTATGTCGGGTGTACGCAGCCACAGCTAGATGAATATTTAAATAAAATATCCCCCTCCCTCTTCAGGAGTGTCCATGCCCCCCCCCCTGACTGACCGTCTGGCTGCCGTTCCTATTGCCACACCTCCTACAGCTGTTCCGGCTGCCAGCAGAATATATCCTGGCTCCATGTGCAATGTCGGTTCATATCATCACTCCACCCACAGGGCGGAGCCTGTGGGACAGAACGGAATCCATTTACTAACACAGAAAAGAATCCTCCGGCACCTGGTTTCTTGCAAATGATCAGTTCTTTATTGGAGCCATAAAATCCACATGCACAAGTCGCAGGAAAAGACTGACGCGTTTTGAGCTAACTACTCAGACACTAACTTGTCTCAGATTTTTTATACATCATCCTGTCCCATGATAAAATGTGAGAAGTTGTACATTTCTTTAGGAAACCCTTATACATGTTTTGTGAAGTTCCCCGGGGCAAATAAAGTTGGAGTCATATTGGGAGGCACAAGTGTGTGTGTGTCATGTGTGGTTCTTCCAGCATTTGCTATATACAATGATTTGGACCCACATCACATCAGAGACCTGATATGCTGACACCTTCCTTATGTCCTATGAGACCAGAACATGGTACGGCAAGAATTTATTAAACTGGGCCAGAGGAGAGGGGACTATGCAAGATAAACCTCAATATAACCAAAAAAGCTTTATGTATAGAGAAAGGACAATAATGGAACCAAACTTATGTAATACACCAAAGTAATACCTTACACAGGCCCGGCGCCAACACATGCCTTACCCAGGCATGTGCTGGGGCCCAGGGTGCTGGTGGGGCTGACCCGGGTCCCCTGATGTATTGTAACAATGTCGCTTTAAGACACTGGTACAAATGATCACCTTCCAGCTCGTGTAGCTTTCTGCCTCTATTCTGCGATTGTCCGGAGAGCTGCATAGAGGCAGAATGCAAAACTCACCTTTCCTAGTTCCCCCGAAGTGGTGCTCTGCACTACGCGACAGCTGTGAAGATGGCGAACATGATGATGTCAGATTATGTGTGCCGGCTTCAAAGCCAGGGTGTACAGCGGGCGCATGCTGAAGAATGAAAGCAGCTGCAGGTGCTGATGCTGGGGAATTAGGAATGGTGATTCTTTTTTTTCTTTCCCATAGTGAGGAGGACAGTGTGGCTATGGGTGGAGGGAGCAATGTGCCTTTTGGGTGGGGGGAGAGTGTGGCTATGGGGGGAGTGGACAGTGTTCCTTATGGGGGGTACAGTGTTGCTATGGGGGGAGGGGGAACAGTGTGGCTACGGGCAAAGGGGACAGTGCAAGATTTTGGTTAGGGGGGCAGTGTGCCTTATAGGTGGGGGGCAGTGTGGCTAGTCGGAGGGGACAGTGTGGCTTATGGAATGTGGCTTATGGGGGACAGTGTCGCTATGTAGGGGGGCAGTATGGCTATGTAGGGCGGACAGTGTAGCTATTGGGGGACAGTGTGGCTTATGGAATGTGGCTTATGGGGGGAAAGTGTGGCTACATAGGGGGGGACAATGTGGCTACGGGGGAAGAGGGATAGTGTGGCTACATAGGGGGGAACAGTGTGGCTACGTAAGAGGGGACAATGTGCCTATGTGGTAAGGGGGACAGTGTGGCTACGTGGGGGGGACAGTGTGGCTATGGGGTGTTCAGTGTGGCTTATGGAATGTAACTTATAGGGAAACAGTGTGGCTTAGTAGTTAGGAGGGGGGCAGAGTGGCTATGTAGTGGAGACAGTGTGGCTACCGGGGGGAGGCCCACTAGGGCTCTGTCGCCCAGGGGCCTTCTTAAATCTGTAGCCGGCCCTGACCCGACAAACAAACCCTTAACAATAAAAGAAAAAAAAACAATAATGTAAAATAATACCACTTTATTTAAAGCTTAAATCCAAAATATAGCACACAAAAAAACATAAAACAAAAAGCACAGCTGGTGCAGTTGGAAGCATAAAAAATGCATCAATAAGTCAATTAAATATACTTCCAAAAGAACAAAGAAAAATACTGAGGATGGCAATAAAAAGCAGAGCGGGACACTATCCAATTTGAACACTAGATGTTAGTATATCCAAAAAACATAAGAGGGAATATAATAGGAAATAGTCTCTATTGGTAAAAGATGCTATATCACTGTTAGATATGTACAAATGGGCAACGATAATGTGAAGTATTGCTGTATAATTTATGAAAATGCTTTTATTTTTATATGCTTGCTAAATGCTGGAACTAAGAGGACGCTCAACTGTGGATGAAGATTGATAACACACTCCCGTGCAGAGAAGAATGTGAGGCTCCCTGGACTGATTTACGATGCTACCAATTCCAGGGAAAACAGAGCCTTTGTTTCTGCGATGCCCATGTGATAATTTACAAACCAATGGACTATGGACATTACTTCTTTATCTTTAACTAACCAAGCCCAGGTCCTGCCCCACTAAAAGTTTCTGTATAATCCTTTGTGATGCAAATAAAGCATCTCACATCTGCCTAGCATTTCATGGTATCACTTCACAGAGATTGAGATATTATACAATACTTTGTCTTGGTGTGATTTCTTTGAGCTCACTCTGTGAATTTTATTAGTCATTAGAGAACCTGAGGCTGTGTGAACAGGGGCTATAATATGGGCTATAATATTATAGCCCATTTGTCCACCTGATGCAATGTTGGTGGCGTGAAAGATTTCACTTGCGCTGTGGTGCCACTTCCTTTCCACTTGCTTGTGATGATGGATTAGAAAACCCTGTGTAGTTTCATAGAGAGACCTTTGTAGAACGAGAAAAGTCTATACAAAACCACATACATCCTAATACACCCCACATTATTTGTTAATCCTAATAAATCCTCATATTTGTCACAAATATTCCACAATCGATCTGACTTTAATATATGGATAGTGTTACCCAGTACTCAGCGCCAGCATGGACACAACTTCACCTGAATGTATAAGGCTGCATTTAGACTAACGTATATGCCCACATGGCTTCAACTGGGTGGGCATACGTCCGGCGCCATGGGGAGTGACTCCTCCCCTCTCCATACAAATGCATGGTGTACGGGCCGTACTACGGGAATGATAGAACATTTCCTATCTTTTCCCCATGTATGGAACGGTACAATGCAGCACTGTATCGTTCCATGCAGCCACTGCCTTCTATGGAGAATGTATGTACGGCCGCAAGCTTGCGGCCATACATACGTCTCCCATATAGTCATGTGAATGTAGCCTAACACTGTATAACACTTTCTGATTTTTGTTTGGTTTTGGATTGAGATTAGAGATGGGCGAATCGATTCTAACGATTCTAACTTCGGTTAGAATTTCAGGAAAAATTTGATTCGTCACGAAGCCGAAGCTTACGCTGATTCGTGGGAACAAAGTTTTTTTTCCCTCCTTTATTGCCAAAATGGGCGCAAGTAAACATGTTACATGGGGCAGAGAACTCTGGGAAGGAGAAATGAACACCCTGGATCACACGTGCAGCCCTTTTAGCCAATCAGCGATCGGCAGGCTTATGTGATGTCACACAGACTATAAAAAGAGGCAGCCATTTACTCGGCACTTCACTCTGCATGTGCTGCCTTAGCGTCCAGTAGCTTCTACTGTACTGTGCTGTAATGATTTTTTCTCCAAGGGTGTCCGTATACCCCAAATAGCAGTTCTTTTTTGTTTCTGAAGTGAAGAGGAAGAAATCAGTGTGAAAACCACATAATTTCTGTAGTGATTTCTGCTCCAATCCCAGGGTGTCTGATTTAGGGGATCTGTATACCCCAAATAGCAGTTCTTTTTTGTTTCTGAAGTGAAGAGGAAGAAATCAGTGTGAAAACCACATACTTTCTGTAGTGATTTCTGCTCCAATCCCAGGGTGTCTGATTTGGGGGATCTGTGTAACCCAAATAGCAGTTCTTTTTTGTAGCTGAAGTGAATAGGAAGAAATCATTGTGAAATCCACATACTTTCTGTAGTGATTTCTGCTCCAATCCCAGGTTGTCTGATTTGGGGGATCTGTATACCCCAAATAGCAGTTCTTTTTTGTTTCTGAAGTGAAGAGGAAGAAATCAGTGTGAAAACCGCATACTTTCTGTAGGGATTTCTGCTCCAATCCCAGGGTGTCTGATTTGGGGGATCTGTATACCCCAAATAGCAGTTCTTTTTTGTTTCTGAAGTGAAGAGGAAGAAATCAGTGTGAAAACCACATACTTTCTGTAGTGATTTCTGCTCCAATCCCTGGGTGTCTGATTTGGGGGATCTGTATACCCCAAATAGCAGTTCTTTTTTGTTTCTGAAGTGAAGAGGAAGAATTCAGTGTGAAAACCACATACTTTCTGTAGTGATTTCTGCTCCAATCCCAGGGTGTCTGATTTGGGGGATCTGTAAACCCCAAATAGCAGTTCTTTTTTGTTTCTGAAGTGAAGAGGAAGAAATCAGTGTGAAAACCGCATACTTTCTGTAGTGATTTCTGCTCCAATCCCAGGGTGTCTGATTTAT
The DNA here is from genome assembly GCF_040894005.1 of Engystomops pustulosus. NCBI lineage: Eukaryota > Metazoa > Chordata > Amphibia > Anura > Leptodactylidae > Engystomops > Engystomops pustulosus. Next base: position 218,756,586 of record NC_092414.1, read on the forward strand.
GGGATCTGTATACCCCAAATAGCAGTTCTTTTTTGTTTCTGAAGTGAAGAGGAAGAAATCAGTGCAAAAACCACATACTTTCTGTAGTGATTTCTGCTCCAATCCCAGGGTGTCTGATTTTGGGGATCTGTATACCCCAAATAGCAGTTCTTTTTTGTTTCTGAAGTGAAGAGGAAGAAATCAGTGTGAAAACCACATACTTTCTGTAGTGATTTCTGCTCCAATCCCAGGGTGTTTGATTTGGGGGATCTGTATACCCCAAATAGCAGTTCTTTTTTTGTTGCTGAAGTGAATAGAAAGAAATCATTGTGAAATCCACATACTTTCTGTAGTGATTTCTGCTCCAATCCCAGGGTGTCCATTTTGGGGGATTTGTATAACGCAAATTCCAATACTTTTTGTTGCTAAAGTTCAGAGCAAGATTTATGTGTCAAATCCACATAGTTTATAGAGTGATTTTCGCTCCAATTACAGAGTGTCTGTTGTGGGGTATCTGTACAATGCAAATTCCAATACTTTTTTTTTGGAAATTTGAGAGCAACAAATAATTGTCAAATTCACGTAGTTGATTAACCTCTATGTCAGACAGAAAGGTGGTAGGTGGAGCAGGCAGAGGTCACAGCACTGTAAGGGGACTTCGCAGCAGGGGTGACTCTATGAGGCCAGTACTGCCGTTGTCATCTAGCGGCAGTGTGTTGATCAACAACCCAAAGGTTGTTGATTGGTTGACTAGGTCATCCAATTCCTCAAATATAACATCTGACAACCCCAGCCGAGAGTCTGTGGGTTCGTCAGATACAACAATTAGTTGGCATGGCCCGGGAGCAGGTCAGCATCCCTCACCTGTACTCAACCAGTAGCAGCTGCTTGGCAGTGAAGAGATGGGGCAGTCATCCTCTGCTTTGTGCAGTAGGCAGGCTTTGCATACTGACACCGTTGGGGAGAGTAGCAGTGACCGGGAAACGCAAATTGACGATGATGTAGCCGATCACACTTGGGAGCCGGGTGTAGCAAGGGATTCATCATCATCAGGCGAAGAAAGTGTCAGCTTGTGCGTCAGGCAGCGAAGCGGGCAGCAAGTTGCTACTGTGGCGGTGAGTCAGCAGGGTGGCAGCAGTATAAGCATGGGAGCCAAATGGCCACGGGGTAAAAACCCTACTTCGGAGGTCCAAGTAAGCAGTGGTACAGGGCTCAGAGAGGCAGCGGTATAAGTAGTCGCTTAGTGCAGATTGTTGGCATTAAAATCACCACCTCGGCGGTGTGGCAGTTTTTTGTTAAGACACCAGAGGAGCCGAGGGTTTGTATATGTAGAATCTGCGGGCAAAAAGTGAAGCGTGGCCAGGGAGCTAACGTTGGCACCACAGCCCTGCATGAACTCATGCAGCGTCACCATCCAATGGGCTGGGAGAAACGTGGAACAGATGCGGAGGTCCATCCTGCCGCTGCAGCAACAGCAGCAGCACCTAGTGGCACACATGTTATTTCAGCCAGTTAAGGCTCCAGCACCTCTGCCGAAGGGAGCTGTTTGTCTTTGACATCATCTCCGGGTCCGGATGCTCCTGCTCCTCGCTACGCATGGCGCCAGCAGTCGTTGAAAAAGGCGATTACAAAGAGACAAATGTATGCGTCCAGCCATCCTAAGGTGCAGAAGCTGACCATGCTCTAGTCCAAGTTGCTGGTATTGCAGTCCCTCCTTTTCCAATTCGTGGACTCTGCAGGACTCTGCTTGTGCGGAACCGAGGTGGAGAGTTCCAAGCCGAAATTCTTTTTCCAAAAAGGCTGTGCCAGCCCTTCACCAATATGTAAAACAGAAGGTGGAACAGTCCTTGAGCTTATCAGTTTCTTCCAAGGTGCCTGGCAGTGCGGACATGTGGAGCTGTAACTATGGTCAGGGCCAGTACATGTCCTTTACAGCAAATGTACTTCCCTCCAAGCCACACAAACAACTTCAACAAGAGACGCTGCTTTCTCCTCCACGTCGTCAAACTGCTGCTCCTGCGTCAGTGTCCGCCTCCTCCTTCTCCACACCACCTCAGCCTCCCCAAGTGCTGCTCCATCATACCACATGTGCAGGGTACAGTCGTTTCACACGGTTCTACACTTGGTTTGATTGGGCGAACAAAGTCACACAGGGGAGGAACTGCTCCGCGTCATGCAACGAGAAATCAATGTGTGGCTTTCTCCGCGACAACTAAAAATCAGAACCATGGTGACAGACAATGGGAGGAACATGGTGTCCGCGCTGCACCGAGGAGGGATGGTCCATGCGCCCTGCATGGCGGGCGTGTTCAATCTGGTTGTCAACAGATTCCTCAAGTCTTACACCCATCTGCATTTTAAAAATGGCCAGGACACTGTGCACACACTTCAGCTATTCTTACAAAGCCAAGCACTAATTTTGATGTCAGCCACTGGCAGCTCATGCGTGACACCTGCCGTTTGCTCAGGCCCTTAAAAAGGCCACGTTATTTGTCAGTTGCCAGGACTGCGGGATGAATAACATCATTCCACTGCTATATGTCCTGGAACTGATGCTGCCAAATCTGTCTGGTCAGGGCACTGGAGAAGTGGAGACTACATCTCATGGCCACATGAGTCCGGTGGGGGCTGAACTGGAGGAGGAGGAGGACATTGGAGCACAAGCAGAGTCTGGTGAAATCAGTGGTTTTTCCACTTAGGTGACAAGAGAGGAGGAGCAAGAGCATCCGGAGGAGGTAGAAGACGAGACAGATGACCCAGAAGCACCGTGGCAGTATATGGTGGAGATGGAGGCCGGGAGTCCCTCAGAGTCACTTGCAGATGACCCGCAGCATGCTACTTTGCCTAACTAGTGACAGCCGAATAGTCAACATCCGGCATAGGGATGACATTTGGCTCTCCACCCTCTTGAACCCTCGCTACCGGTCAAAAATGGGTGACTTTTTTAAAGCTGCTGAGAGGGTGAAACAGCTGGCATACTATAGAGAAATACTGTGCACACAGTTGGAAGCTGCCTATGTGCACCATTGTCCATCCTCTGTGAGGTTTGACCGAGGGATTCCTGGCAGTCATCGCTCAAGTACTACTGCCACGGCTGCTGTGGGGAGATGGGGGGTAGGAGCAGTAACAGCTTCATCTGCAGCAGCTTAAGTCTGGATTCCTTAATGAGCAGCTTACTTCACCCGCCTAGTGAGGAGGTTAAACGCCACCAGCAGCAGCAGGACATGGAGCAGATCCGGTACCAGCAGGTGGAGGCCTACTTGGACAGCACTTTACCACCTCAGGTAGAGTAACCCATGGACTACTGGGCAGCCAAACTTGATGCGTGGCCGCAACTTGCAGAGTTTTCCGTAGAGAAGCTGTCCTGCCCGGCCAGTAGTGTGGCATCAGAGCGGATGTTCAGTGTGGCGGGGGCCATCGTTATCCCAAGGAGAACCCGCTTGTCCACCCGTAATGTGGAGAGACTAACCTTTGTTAAGATGAATCAGGCTTGGATCGGCCAGGATTTCAACTCCCCAATGCATCAGATTAGATCAGCCATAACGTCTCCCCCAACGTTTAAAAATGAGTCGAGGTTCTAACTACCTGCCTCAGCCACTATTCTGATGCTGCCACCCGCCTGATGCCACACATCTGCTGCCAGTTGCTCCATCTGCCTCCTACCATCTTTACCAGGGACTGGAATTGTCCGTCACCTCCACACTCTATCATTTTCCCACTCTGTGGCCTACTATGTTGCTGCCACCTTCACACCTCTGACCTCATGCTGCTGCTGCTGGTGCCACCTTTGTAGTTCTTTTTTGGCAAAGACCTGATATTTTCAGGAAAACTGTAATGTAGGATGCATGTGGTGTTTGTAACTTTCAAATTCAAATTTAAATTTCAACTTCAAATTCATTTCAAACTTCGTCATTGTGCCACATTGTGGCCTCCTCTGCTGTGGGCTTTGTGTTCCCCTGCTCCTGCCGCCACCTACACACCCTATCATTCTGCCGCTTTGTGGCCTCCTGCTGCTGCTGCCACCACCACCTCCAAGGTCTGTCATTATGCCACTCTGTGGCCTACCATGTTTCCGCTAACACCATAATTTATCATTGTGCCACTCTGTGGCTTACTCATGCTGCTGCCAACTGACCGCTGTCTCCCTGGAACAACCTGTGATTTCCATAATGCTGTTTTCACCCTCCACCGCTCTATGACGTTGCCGCTATGTTTGCTTCATTTCATCTGTCAGAAGGAATGAGAAAGGCTCCGGATTGATAGCCAAAAGCAGGAGTGGATACAGAACACACACTGTACATGAAATATCCCATTTACTATCCCATCTCTGTTTTGGATCCATTCCTGTTTGATTTTGGCTTTAGCAATACTGATGGATTATTGACCTGTTCGAAAGCAGACACTGACGGATGAAATGAAGGGCAAAATGATCAGTGACGTCAGTGCAGAATTACTGCCGACACCCTCTGCACTCTTTTGGGGGATTTCTACATGTATCCGCGTGTAACAGAACAGGTTCTGTAGAAATCTATGGAATCATCTCATGTCAGTGTAAAAAGATTGCACTCTGTGATGTTATAGTGGGATCTTGGCTGTCAGCTCAGTCCTTTCGAACTGGCACAGACGTTACTTTGTCAGGCTGCGTTCCCGCTTCGCTTATTTGGTGAAGTTGGCCTCTGTAAGTGCACATGGAATCGAAGAGTGAAGCGATCCTAAGAGCCATGGCTGTCATGTGCGTGTCATACTAAAACATAGCATTGTTTGAAGACCAAACCACGCTCCCTATGCAAATTTAAGCATGGCACAACGTTCTACAACACCCTACAGGCTCTCTGCAGCCAGGAAATACTTGTTTTTAAAGTGATTCGTCATGATTCAATTCGAGTCAAATCAAATTTTTTTAAAAAAAATTGGCGAATTGGGACAAACTGAATTTCAACAAATTCGCCCATCTCTAATGACACCATTTTCCTGGTTGGGTGTGATTGGTAACGTTAATGGGATGTTAAGTCTAACAGTATTACAGGAACATTAAGTTGGTGTCAATGTTATAAGGAAATACAATTGGCACTATGCAGTTAGTACTATGAGGAGTAGGTAGTCAGCTTTGACATAGGGGAATATGAATTATCTTACAGTTGGGAAATTTCCTTCCTGAAGCCGATATCCCTGGATCAACATCAATTATTTAGTTCCCATAAGCCCATATTAATAATGATATTTTTGCTCTGTAAAAAAAGCATCCAGACCCCTCTTGAAAATGTATAAATTATCAGTCATCACAACAATGTGCAGCAGAGAGTTCCACAGTCTCACGTTAACAGTAAAGCATCTCTGTCTATGGTGATGGTCGAACCTCCTTTCCTCTAGGTGTAGATGATGTCCCCTGTCTATGTTGATGGTAGTACCGTCTCTCTTCTAGGTGTAGAGGATGCACCCTGTCTATTGTGATGGTAGAGCCTACTCTCCTCTAGGTGTAGAGGATGCCCCCTGTCTATGGTGATGGTAAAACCGCCTCTCTTCTAGGTGTAGAGGATGCCCCTTGTCTATTGTGATGGGAGAACCGCCTCTCCTCTAGGCATAAATGATGCCCCCTGTTTATGGTGATGGTCGAACCTCCACTCCTCTAGGCATAAATGATGCCCCATGTCTATGGTGATGGTAGAACCTCCTTTCCTCTAGGTGTAGAGGATGTCCCCTGTCTATGGTGATGGTAGAACCTCCTCTCCTCTAGGTGTAGAGGATGCCCCCTGTCTATGGTGATGGTAGAACTACCTCTCTTTTAGGTATAGAGGATGCCACATGTCTATGGTGATGGTAGAATCTCCTCTGGGTGTGGAGGTTGCCTTCTGTCTATGGTGATGGTAGAACGACCTCTCCTCTAGGTGTAGAGGACCCCCCCCCCCCTGTCTATGGTGATGGTAGACCCTCCACTCCTCTAGGAATAAATGATGCCCCATGTCTATGGTGATGGTAGAACCGACTCTCCTCTAGTTGTAGAGGATGCCCCCTTGTCTTGGCCACAGACCTAGTTATAAAAAGATAATAAGAAAGACCTCTGAATTGCCCAGTCAGATATTTGTTTATTCAAATTAGGTAATCTACTTTTTAAGCCGAATAATCCCAAGTTTAATAATTGTAGCAGCAATCCAAGAAGTAGCTTGATATTTGTGTTTTGTACCATAACCTGATCTATTATAATATAATTCCATCAGGAAATTCTCCAATGGAACCATTCCATAGTCACAAGTTTTTTCCTTCTGGGCTTCCAGGATCTTCATCACTTCAAGATACCTTTCTTCACTTTCCTTCTGGTCATTTATATGTTCACTATATGTGGAAACCTTCTTATCATCTTGTTAATATTGAGAAGTCACCTCATCCACTCACCAATGTATTTCTTCCTATGTCACTTGTCACTATGTGACTTGTTGTTTACCACTAATATCATGCCCAACATGCTTCACGTCACACTAGGAGAAGGAAGCCGAATATCTTTCATCGGCTGCTTTACCCAGTTTTACATATTTGGATCTTGTACTAGTTTTGAGTGTTATTTGCTTACTGTCATGTCTTTTGATCGGTACTTGGCCATCTGCAACCCTTTGAGATATATCTCGATAATGGTGACCAGCCGCTGTTGGCACCTAGTTATCTACTCATGGATGCTTGGCTTCCTCTTGGTACTTATAACTCTAATACTTCTATGCAGGTTATAATTCTGTGACTTGGACATCATTGACCATTTCTACTGTGACTTGGCCCCAATTATGGAACTCTCATGTTCTGATACTTTTGATGTTGAAATGGAAACATTAGTTCTAACAAATTTCATTGTCCCGCTACCTTTTATGTTTGTCCTAGTTACGTATGGTTGCATATTCTACACCATCCTTGGCATATCATCCCGCACTGGTAGACAGAAGACCTTCTCCACTTGCAGCTCCCACTTGGCTGTAGTTTGCTCTTACTATGGGTCCCTCATCAGTATCTACCTTAGTCCTAGAGGTGAACATAGACTCAATCTCAACAAGATCCTGTCTCTGCTTTATACAGTGGTTACTCCCATGTTCAACCCCATTATCTATAGCCTGAGGAACCAAGAAATCAGAAAAGCCTTCATTACAGTTTTTAAGTTAAAGAGTGAAGTAGAGTGAGTTTCAAGCTTTCACCATCATTCTATGGGTACATTTTTCTGATATCTGATTCCAAATGCCCACTCGGCAGAAGAAAGAATCCTAAGTCACTACTGCTTCATAACCATCATGCAAACCAATTCCCTCCATAGAGGGTAGATATCACTGTTAGGAGCTGATCTTTAGAAGGTAGAATTTTGTTCCCTCAATCCAACTGGTTCATTGTATATTTATTATCGCCGATTTTTATCCATTCTGCACAAAAATATTATTCTTCATTATTCTTTATTCTACAGAGGAAATGTGTTACATTTTCTTGTATCTTTCCAGGCAGGGAAAATATCTATTTTTATGTTGCATATTTGGCTTCAAGCTATATGTCGTATTAAACATTCATAGAAAATGTATAGATTTTTATGGTTTTTTTCAAGCTACTTTTGACTATTTTGGGTTATATCTGACAAGCATAGAGCTTGTGGGATAAAGTGTTGAATATCCATACTAGTGATGATTGGGGGAAAAATTGGTGCAGGACACGGACTTGGTCCCGAAATTGAGCCCGAACACAAATTCCATTGAAATCAGTGATGAATTTTAACACCCATAAATGGCTGTAAAATGGCAGTTGTAAGCAGTAGAGGGCTACAAAATGGGTTAATAATACAGTCGCCCTGCTAAAAATGGGCTTGGGAAAGAACTTAAAATAATAACATAATATAAATGCCTATAAAGGAGCATTACTCAATCTGCTCCATCCTATCCACAAATTGGAATATTCATCAGAAAGACCCCCCATATTTCCATTCCCTTCCACCCAAACTACAGCTGACCTTCGGGAGGGCAGCCACATTCGGCTGGCTCCCGGTTCTGGAACAGTGAAAAAAGTAGGACTACAACTTAATACCCACTGTATTTAGGCTGCACCCCTCAGATGCTGCGTGTGTTGTGATGAGCAAGCATTGGAAAGTCAACGGCATTTACTGTAGCACGCAATGCCACCAGCATGTTAAGTCATCAAGGGCAATGATATTTATCTCAGATTTTCCTAAATGGTCGATGCAGTATACTAAAAGTCATTACTAGAGATGAGCGAGCACTAAAATGCTCGGGTGCTCGTTATTCGATACGAGCTTTTCCCGATGATCGAGTGCTCGTATCGAATAACGAGCCCCATTAAAGTCAATGGGAGACTCAAGCATTTTTTTAGTAAAAGAGAACATTAAAAGAACAGTGCATAATAAAAAATTCCAGATGTTTCCTGATGTTTTCCTTGTAAGAACACATTGAAATAACACTATTCTTCACTTTGCAGGTGTGCGCGCGTGTCTCCCGCTAGGTTCGGAGATGTTCGGAACATCTGGAATGTGAAGAATATTGTTCTTTCAATGTGTTCTGCACTTAAATGCTCCTGTGTTCACTGTTTTTAATGTTTTAATTCTATTCTTCACATTACAGGTGTGTGCACTTGTCTTCCGATAGGTTTGGAGATACGCGCACACCTGCAAAGTGAAGAATAGAATTAAAACATTAAAAACAGTGAATACAGAACCATTTCAGTGTAGAACACATTGCAAGAACAATATTCTTCACATTCCAGATGTTCCGAACATCACCGAACCTAGCGGGAGACACGCACGCACACCTGCAAAGTGAAGAATAGTGTTATTGTCAATGTGTTCTAACAAGCAAAACATCAGGAATAGAGATGAGCGAACATACTCGTCCGAGCTTTAGCGTACTCGAAACTGCTCGTTGCTCGGATGAGTATTTCGCCAGCTTGAGAAAATGGCATCTCCCGCCCTTTAGATTTTTGGCGGCCAGAAACAAGGCCAATCACAAGCCAGGAGACTCTGCACTCCACCCAGCATGACGTGGTACCCTTACACGTTGATAGCAGTGGTTGGCTGGCCTGATCAGGTGACCCTGGAATATACTAGCCCCTGCCCGCGCTGCTCGGATCATTCTATGTCTGGATGCCGCTAGGGAGAGAGCTGCTGCTGGTCAGGGAAAGCGTTAGGGTGTTCTATTAGCTTACTGTTAGGCAGGAGTGAGTATACAAGAACACAACAGCCCTTGTTAGGGCTACAATAGCGTTATTTATATATTTTATTTATTTTGTCTGCTTGTGGCTGGGCTTGCTGGCACTAGTAGTGCATCTAGTACCATATTGTGAGGAATTTGCAGTGAGACTTGCGACCGTTGTGTTTAGCTCTTAGTGACGCACATATCCACCTCAAACACCAAAGTGGGCCAATTTATTAGGGGTTTGATTTCAATTAGGCACAGCCTGCCGATTTATTTATTTTTTTCGTTTATTTTTTGATAACTCAGCGTCATCTCATCTGGCATAGCAGTGTGCTTTCATAGTTGGCTAGAAAATAGCCATAGGAGAATCCAAACGGCTTACTTAGGCCTACAATAGCGTTATATATTTTATTTCTCGTTGATCTGCTGGTGGCTGGCCTTGCTGTAGTGCATCTACTACCATATTGTGAGGAATTTGCAGGGAGACTTGCAACCGTTGTGTTTAGCGCTTAGTGACACACATATCCATCGCAAAGACCGAAGTGGGACAATTTATTAGGGGTTTGATTTAAATTAGGCACAGTCTGCCATTTTCTTTTTATTTTACGTTTATTTTTTGATAACTCAACATCATCTCATCTGGCATAGCAGTGTGTTTTCATTGTTGGCTAGAAAATAGCCATAGCAATAGGATAGCATCGTTTGGTTTTAAAAACAAAAAAACACAAAAAAAACAAAAAAAACACACACAAAAAAAAAATTTACAGTTACAACTTTCATTTTCAAAATGTTTAACCCGAGGGCTAGGGGTAGAGGACGAGGGCGGGGACGTGGGCGTCCAACTACTGCAGGGGTCAGAGGCCGTGGTCCTGGGCGGGGTGAGACACCACTTGCTGATGAGGGAGCAGGGGAACGCCGCAGAGCTACACTCCCTAGGTTCATGTCTGAAGTTACTGGGACTCGTGGTAGAGCACTGTTGAGGCCAGAACAGTGCGAACAGGTGATGTCGTGGATTGCGGACAATGCTTCTAGCCATTTGTCCACCAGTCAATCTTCCACGCAGTCCACCCATGTCACCGAAATTGGCACTCCTCAAGCTCCTGCACCTCAGCCTCCTGCCCCCCCCAGTCTGCCCCCTCCCAGGAAAATTTGGCATTTGAACCGGCATACTCTGAGTAACTGTTTTCTGGACCCTTCACAAACCACTTGTCCGGTTGCTGCTGAGCTCTTTTCCGATGCCCAGGTTTTACACCGGTCGCAGTCTGTGGGTCATGATGACCTTCTTGACGTAGCGGAAGAAGTGTGTAAAGAGGTGTCCGACGATGAGGAGACACGGTTGTCAGACAGTGGTGAAGTTGTTGTCAGGGCAGGAAGTCCGAGGGGGGAGCAGACTGAGGGATCGGAGGATGATGAGGTGACAGACCCAAGCTGGGTTGAGAGGCCGGGTGAACACAGTGCTTCTGAGACGGAGGAGAGTCCTCGACCAGAGCAGGTTGGAAGAGGCAGTGGTGGGGCCAGACGGAGAGGCAGGGCCAGAGCTGGTGCATCAGCGCCAAATGTTTCACGTAGTGAAGCTCCCGTAGCGAGGGCTCCCGTGGCGAGGGCTAGATTTTCAGAAGTCTGGAGGTTCTTTAAAGAAACACCAGATGACCGACGGACTGTGGTGTGCAACCTGTGCCAAACCAGGATCAGCAGGGGTTCCACCACTACTAGCTTAACTACCACCAGTATGCGCAGGCATATGAATGCGCAGGCATATGAATGCTAAACACCCCACTCAGTGGCACCAAGCCCGTTCACCTCCGGCCGTGCACACCACTGCTCCTTCCCCTGCTAGTCAGCCCCCTGCCCAGGACCCTGGCCCAAAAACCCCATCTTCGCCTCCACGATCCTCCACAGCAACCACCAGCGTTTAGCTCTCCATACCCCAGACGCTGGAGAGCAAAAGGAAGTATAGTGCAACCCACCCGCACGCCCAAGCCCTCAACGTCCACATCTCCAGAATACTTAGCCTGGAGATGCTGCCCTATAGGCTGGTAGAGACCGAGGCCTTTCGAAACCTCATGGCGGCGGCCGCCCCTCGGTATTCGGTCCCCAGCCGCCACTACTTTTCCCGATGTGCCGTCCCAGCCCTGCACCAGCACGTGTCAGACAACATCATCCGTGCCCTGACCAACGCCGTTTCTGACAAGGTCCACCTGACCACGGACACGTGGACGAGTGCTGCCGGGCACGGCCACTATGTATCGCTGACGGCACATCGGGTTAACTTGGTGGAGGCTGGGACCGAGTCTGACCCTGCGGCTGCTCATATACTGCCGACGCCGAGGATAGCGGGGCCTACCCCGGTCCAGGTCTTTCAGGCCTACTATGCCTCCTCCTCCTCCCACCCCTCCTCCACCTCCTCCTCCGAACTACCATCCGTGGTCATGGCGCCATCAGTCGCTAGCTCTAGGCACAGCAGCAGTGCCGTCGCTAAGCGACAGCAGGCGGTGCTCAAACTGCTGAGCCTAGGCGATAAAAGGCACACCGCTCAAGAGCTATTACAGGGCATCACGGCGCAGACTGATCTGTGGCTGGCACCGCTGAACCTAAAGCCAGGCATGGTTGTGTGTAACAATGGCCGTAACCTGGTGGCGGCTCTGCAACTCGGCAGACTGACACATGTGCCATGCCTGGCCCATGTGTTAAATCTGATAGTTCAGCGGTTCCTCAAGACATACCCCAATCTGTCTGATTTGCTCACGAAGGTGCGCCGCATCTGTGCGCATTTCAGGAAGTACAGCACAGATGCTGCCACTCTCAGGGCAGCGCAGCGCCGCCTCCAACTGCCCACTCACCGACTGTTGTGCGACGTGCCCACGAGGTGGAATTCAACATTAACCATGTTATCCAGAGTTTACCAGCAGCGCAGAGCGATTGTAGACTGCCAGATGTCAACTTCCACCAGAACTGGTAGTCAGGTCAGTCAGCTTCCTCAAGTCTACAATGAGGAGTGGACGTGGATGTCTGATATCTGTCAGGTGCTGAGTAACTTTGAGGAGTCAACACAGATGGTCAGTGGCGATGCCGCCATCATCAGCCTCACCATCCCGCTGCTTGGCCTGTTGAAAAACTCTCTGGTCAGCATGAAGTCGGAAGCTTTGCGCTCGTCACAAGAGATGGGGGAAGAAGATTCCCTTGTTGATAGCCAAAGCACCCTTAGGTCTGTTTCTCAGCGCATATCGGAGGAGGTGGAGGAGGATGAGGAGGAAGAGGAGGAGAATGTTGGCGAGACACAAGAGGGGACCATTGTTGAGTCCTTCACTGTTCAGCGTGTATGGGCAGAAGAATAGGAGTTGGAGGAGTTGGAGGAGTTGGAGGAGGAGGAAATGGAGAGACAGGCCAGTGAGGGGAGTGAATTCTTGCGCGTTGGTACTCTGGCGCATATGGAAGATTTCATGCTAGGCTGCCTATCCCGGGACCCTCGCGTTCAAAGAATTTATTCCAGCACCGATTACTGGGTATTCACTCTCCTGGACCCACGGTACAAGCAAAATCTTTCCACTCTCATCCCTGGAGAGGAAAGGAGTGTGAGAATGCATGAATACCAGCAGGCCCTGGTGCACAAGCTGAAACAGTATTTCCCTTCTGACAGCGCTAGCGGCAGAGTGCGTAGTTCTGCGGGACAAGTAGCGAGGGAGAGTAGGCGAGCAGGCAGCTTGTCCAGCACTGGCAAGGGTACGCTTTACAAGGCTTTTGCCAGCTTTATGTCACCCCAGCAAGACACTGTCACCTGTCCCCAGTCTCGGCAGAGTAGGGCTGATCTTTACAGAAAGATGGTGAGGGAGTACGTAGCTGACCATACCATCGTCCTAAATGATCACACAGCTCCCTACAACTACTGGGTTTCAAAGCTGGACATGTGGTACGAACTGTACGCCTTGGAGGTTCTTGCCTGCCCTGCCGCTAGCGTGTTGTCCGAGCGGGTTTTCAGTGCAGCTGGTGGCATCATCACCGATAAGCGTACACGCCTGTCGACTGACAGCGCTGACAGGCTGACGCTTATCAAGATGACTAAAGCCTGGATTTCTCAGAATTTCCATTCTCCACCAGGTGAAGGAAGCTCAACCTGAATAATTTATGCACTCCTCCTCCTCATTTTCCTCCTTCTCCTCCTCTTTGTACACTAAAGCAGAGGAAACTGGCTATTTTTTGACAGGGCCCACTGGCTCTAGCTAGAGTACTCTATGCATTTAATTTTTCTGGAGGGCCACCAACCCGGTCCTCTGTTTTAAACAATTTTTGGGAGTGCCACATACAGGCACTCAATCTATTTCATTTTTCTGGAGGGCCACCTACCTGCTCCTCTGGTTTGAAAACTTTTTTGGACTGCCACATACAGGCACTCAATCTATTTAATTTTTCTGGAGGGCCACCTACCTGCTCCTCTGGTTTGAAAACTTTTTTGGACTGCCACATACAGGCACTATCCAAATTAAATTGTCTCCATAGCAGCCTCCACACGTTGTCTCCATTGCTACCTCCACACGTCATCTCCATAGCTGCCTCCAAAAGTCGTCCATATAGCTGCCTCCATACATCGTCCCCTTATCAAACGAGCTGTGTCAGGCAGAAATTTGGGTTGTTTTCATGGCTTCCACAACAAAGTTGTTTACTTTGTCGCCACCCTGCTGTGTTATCCACAAAATATGCTGGCAAACTTTTATGATTTACCGATATTATTTCAGCGCTTCTTGCGCATCTGTTGACATTCCCCTCACCCGCCATAACCCAAACTTATAAGAACGCTACTACACTTGATCTTATACAAAAGGTTCTTAGAGGTGCTGTTTGGGGAGGAGCAGAGAGATAGGGGCATGGACAGGCGAAAGCTCGCCTGGCAGCGGAGCGCCAGCTCCATCCCAAGATCCAACTAACATAGTTTAAACTGCAGCACCTTTAATCTACTACTACTTCACTGCCTCCATACATGGTCCCCTTATCAAACGAGCTGTGTCAGGCAGAATTTTCAGGTGTTTCACCAGATACATAGTGGAACTCGGCCCATCTGTCGCCGCCATGCTGGAGACCTGAAGTTGCAATCATAGCAGCGCAATATGGATGCCCCATACTGTCGCTCTTAATCATGGAACCATTTCCGAAAAACAATTAAAAATAGAACCACTATGCTATTCCATTATTCCTAGGTGAAATATTCAAACGACCCCGCCTGCTTTGAAAATTATAATTTTTTAAAGTAAACGCTTCTGGCCCCCAGGCCCATTTTGGGTGGGGAGGAGCCGAGAGACAGGGGCTTGGACAGGCTCACCTGGCAGCGGAGTGCCAGCTCCATCCCAAGATTAGGCAGCCTCAGAGGCATCCATGCATGCTGCCCCTGCTGTTTCCTGTCCATTTCGCCTCCACGATCCTCCACAGCGTCCACCAATGTCTCCATGAGCAACTTTCAACTCTCTATACCCCAGACGCTGGAGCACGAGAGGATATGCAGCACATCATCCCCTTATCAAACGAGCTGTGTCAGGCAGAATTTTCGGGAGTTTCAACAGATACATAGTGGAACTCGATTTTTTGTGCTGTAGTCTCTTCAGGAGGAAAGGGGACTTTTTGGATAAATGTCAAGACTCAGGGGAACCAGGATACGCATCACTGGATGTGAGGAGAAAATATAAAGAAGAAATAAAAGATACTGACATAGTATGAGGCATCCCCTGACTGGTTCCCATAGGTTGTGATCATACATGTAGCAGGTCTATTTATGTTATATTAGAAAGCACTATGTGAGTTCGAATAGGTACTGAGGTGACGTGGAATAGATACTATTACACAACCATGATATCATCAGGATATCTCAAACTAACACATCTCTATTATTAAAATATGCTATTTAACTGTTACATATGTACAAATGGGCAATGATAATGTGAAGTATTGCTGTATAATTTATGAACATGCTTTTATTTTTATATGCTTGCTAAATGCTGAAACTAAGAGGACGCTCAAATGTGGATGAATATTGATAACAGTGTGATAACATACTACCCACTCCAGGGAAAACAGAGCCTTTGTTTCTGCGATGCCCATGGGATAATTTACAAACCAATGGACTATGGACATTACTTCTTTATCTTTAACTAACCAAGCCCAGGTCCTGCCCCACTACAAGTTTCTGTATAATCCTTTGTGATGCAAATAAAGCATCTCACATCTGCCTAGCATTCATGGTATCACTTCACAGAGATTGAGATATTATACCATACTTTGTCTTGGTGTGATTTCTTTGAGCTCACTTTGTGAATTTTATTAGTCAGTAGAGAACCTGAGGTTGTGTGAACAGGGGCAGAACTTGAAAATAATATTATAGGCCTTTGTGCACCTGCTACAAGGTTGGTGGTGTGAAAAATTTCACTTGCGCTGTGGTGCCACTTCCTTTCCACTTGCTTGTGATGATGGATTAGAAAACCCTGTGTAGTTTCATGGAGGGACCTTTGTAGAATGAGATAAGTCTATAATAAACCACATACATCTGAATTCATTATTTATAACTAGAGATGAGTGAATTTGTTGAAATTCGATTCCACCTGATTAGCCGAATTTTTGAAAAAATTTGATTCGACACGAATCAAATCATGACGAATCATGTTAAAAAACAGGTTTTCCCTGGTTGCACAGAGCCTGTTGGGTGTTGTTGAATGTTGTGCCATGCTCAAATATGCATAGGGGTGTGGTTTGGTCTTCAAACAATGCTGTGTTTTAGTATGACACGCACATGACAGCTCTTAGAATTGCTTCACTCTTCACTTCCATGTGCACTTACAGAGACCAACTTCACCAAATAAGCGAAGCGGGAACGCAGCTTGACAAGGTAACGTCTGTGCCATCTCATTTCACAGATCATTTTGCCCTTCGTTTCATCTGTCAGTGTCCGCTTTCAATGGGTCCATAAGTCAAAAACAAACAGGAGTTGATCCAAAACAGAGATGACCAGTAAATGTTTGCATGTCCTCTGTGTTCTGTATCCACTCCTGCTTTCGACTATCAATTCTGAAGCATTTCATTCCTTCTGACAAATGAAATGAAGGGGTAAAACAAACATAGTGGCAATTTCATAGAGTGGCGGAGGGTGAAAACAGCATTATGGAAATTACAGGTTGTTCCAGGGAGACAGCGGTCAATTGGCAGCAGAATGAGTAGGCTGCAGAGTGGCACAATGACAAATTATGGAGGTGGTAGCAACTTCGTAGGCCACAGTGTGGCACAATGATAGAGTGTGGAGGTGGCAGCAGTAGCAGCAGGAGGTCAGAGAGTGGCACAATGACAAATTCTGGAGGTGGAAGCAACATGGTAGGCCACAGTGTGGCACGATGACGAATTTTGAAATAAATTTGAAGTTGAAATGTTTAATTTAAATTTGAAGATTAGAGACGCCACATGCATCATTCATTACAATTTTCCTGAAAAGTGGTGGCTACCTCCACATAGTGTCAGCGGGAGCTCCCAGGAAGCCTAGCTTAGATCATGGAAGTGGTCCCCGGCCACACTTGGTGGTTAGTCCCGGTTAGGTACATGGCCCGGTAAATCGCCCAGTGGGTTGCCTTGGATCCCTACGACCAGCTATGCCATGAGAGTCTTCTTTGGAGCATTACAGGTGGTGACTGGCAAAGCCATCCTCCTCTAGCTGGGCTCATGGAAGTGGGCCCCGGCCGTGAGGTCCAGGGAGCTCTTGGAGTGGAAAGTAGAAAAGAACCGGGAAGGGGGATTATCCGCTCTAACCGCTGCCGAAAAGGGCTCCACGAGCCTGGTGTGATTTTTGCAAAGTACCGGTGGCACAATGACAAATTCTGGTGGTGGCAGCAGCAGCAGCACATGAGGTCAGAGAGTGGCACAATGAAAAATTCTGCAGGTGGCAGCAGCAGAGGACTCCGTGCCACCCTCTTGTCAGGACACGAAATCAGCAACTTGTCTGGAAACACAAGAGGGATGTGGAAAGGGACATCATCCCTTGATTTCAGTCTTACCGTCCATGGTGGCACCCCCCCATGGTCAATGGGTGCATTACTCACCAGTGATTTAATATTCAGAGGAGGGCTTAATTTTTGGGGGTGTGGTCTCCCCCGGTGGGCGTAGTTTTAGCGTGTCCGAAGGTCTGGGGGTGGAGGTGAGACTGGAGATTTCCACGTGTGGAAGTGTGATCGGTGGATGGCAGAATGTGATGCAGGCCAGGCTGCGCCTCTGGCAGCATGCTCCGACCGCTCAAGAGAGTGATAGAGTGTGTGTACCCGTCAGTCAGTCAGTCACTCCCATCCATTCAGGCAGGCAGTGCAGTAGAGAGCAAGGCACAGGCATTCATGCAGTGATGTACAGCAGTCATGCAGAACATAGAGTCCCATGACCGGGTCGAGTCGCTGGTGCAAGCCGGGCTGAAACGTCGTGGAAGAGAGCTTTGCCCCGGTAATGGAACGTAGAACTTTCACGTGTGGAACTTTGACCAGAGGATGCCAGAAAGTGTAGCCTGCGAAGGTGCAGGCTATTATTATTATGAAATTGTATTATTAACATGATTGAGCCATTTTCTTACACGTAGAAACAGTAGTGACCGCACACCACGTATGGGTGGTGCTTAATGTAGGATTCTCAGTCCATCCATAATCCACATAGAGAACATGGCACACACCAAACTGGATTTCTTTAATTTTTTTATTTTAGCTAACATTTCACACAGTGGAGCCTTCACCATAAAAAATGAACATAAATTATGTATTTCTATACAGATCAGAAGTAATTTACGACGTTTCGGTCATCACGACCTTTGTCAAGCATGATCTGGCAATGTCTGCAGTAGTGGGTAGGAGAAAGGTGAGGCCACATGATCTGTATAGAAATACATAATTTATGTTCATTTTTTACGGTGAAGGCTCCACTGTGTGAAATATTCGCTAAAATAAAAAAATTAAAGAAATCCAGTTTGGTGTGTGCCATGTTCTCTATGTGATCCATTTTCTTAGGGATTTTGTTTGATGGCTTTCTATGTAAGTTCCAAATGACAAGTTCCAGAGATACCACATTTAAACAAATGTTAATTTACAATAATACCTTTAAAAATGGAAACAAAAAAATAAAATGTTACCCCTGTAATGTTTTCAGTCTTCAGTCTACGGAGCTGTAGGGTGTCATTTTTGGAGGGGATGATCTTATGTTTGCACCTTTTAATCACATTTGGACACTTGGACACTTCTTCTTAGCCTTCATATTATGGGATAATTATTTTTTATATTTTAAATTTTTGGATGCAAGGATCTGATGGCTCATACAATAAATTTGCAATACTACCATATATACTCGAGTATAAGCCTAGTTTTTCAGCACAAAAATGTGCTGAAAACCCAACCTTGGCTTATACTAAAAATATAAGTTTTACCAGGTTTTTGTGGTAAAATTAGGGGCCTTGGCTTATACTTGGGTCGGCTTATACTCGAGTAAAATAGGTACATTTTTGCAGTTTATTGTGAAGATACTGCTAAACTATAACAGATCAGGACAAATAACAGCCAGAGAGAGTCTCAGCAGTCATGACAATTGATCAGCATTCCCCCTCCAACATTCCCAACGATGTCACAGGTTTGACAGCACTTAACAGGTTAACTGTCTCGATCGTTGACAGGTCTGATCTCCGTAGATAGTGGCAGGTTGGGGTTTCGTAGGTCAATTTCTGATGGCAGGTTTCCTTTAAAGAGAACCTGTCAACAGATTTTACTACATTAAAGGGAACCTGTCACCAGAAGGCTGTTTTGCCCTCTGATGTCAGGTTCCCTTTAAACTTCTAGCCCCCTCAGGTAGGGAATAAAATGTCTACTCTAGAATTTTTCCTTTTTTGTAAAATCTTATTCATTTACCTATAAAAAAATCAACTTTTCCCTTGGACGATTCAGACTCAGAGAGTATAGTTGTCATCTCCTACCTACTTACCCCCTGATCAGTTACATAACTTTAATCGATCAATGAACATTAGACACAAGATATAGGTGCTCGCTAGTGGCTACTACCACAAAGTTCCATTTTAAAGAGAAGCAGAGCTCTGCATAGCACAGGAGTAGAGGTTGGAAGTACTAACCGTTGACTTTGTGGTTTGCAATGATCTATGGCACAGTCTTGCAGGTTGAGTGTGATTGGTAATGTTAATGCTATGTTAAGTGTAACAGTATTACAGGAGCATGAAGTTGGTGTCAATGTTATAAGGAAATACACGTGGCAGTTAGTACTACAAGGAGTAGGTGGTCAGCCCTAAAATAGGGGAATATGAGTTATCTTACAGGAGGGAAAAATTCCTGAAGCCGATATCCCTGGATCAACTATTATATAGTTCCCATAACCCCATATTAATAATTATATTTTGGCTAGGTAAAAAAAGCATCCAGACCCCTCTTGAACATGTACAAATTATTAGTCATCACAACAAGGTGCAGCAGAGAGCTCCACAGTCTCACCTTAACAGCAAAGCATCTCTACGTCTATGGTGATGGTAGAACCTCCTCTCCTCTAGGTGTAGAGGATGCCCCCTGTCTATGGTGATGGTAGAACCTCCTCTCCTCTAGGTGTAGAGGATGCCTCCTGTCTATGGTGATGGTAGAACCTCCTAACCTCTAGGTGTAGAGGATGCCCCCTGTCTATGGTGATGGTAGAACCTGCTTTTCCCTAGGTGTAGAGGATGCCCCCTGTCTATGGTGATGTTAGAACCTCCTCTCCTCTAGGTGTAGAGGATGTCCCCTGTCTATGGTGATGGTAGAACCTCCTCTCCTCTAGATGTAGAGGATGCCCCCTGTCTATGGTGATGTTAGAACCTCCTCTCCTCTAGGTGTAGAGGATGTCCCCTGTCTATGGTGATGGTAGAACCTCCTCTTCTCTAGGTGTAGAGGATGCCCCCTTTCTATGGTGATGGTAGAACCTCCTCTCCTCTAGGTGTAGAGGATGTCCCCTGTCTATGGTGATGGTAGAACCTCCTCTCCTCTAGATGTAGAGGATGTCCCTGTCTATGGTGATGTTAGAACCTCCTCTCCTCTAGGTGTAGAGGATGTCCCCTGTCTATGGTGATGGTAGAACCGCCTCTCCTCTAGGAGTAGAGGATGCCCCCTGTC
The DNA here is from genome assembly GCF_040894005.1 of Engystomops pustulosus. Lineage (NCBI taxonomy): Eukaryota > Metazoa > Chordata > Amphibia > Anura > Leptodactylidae > Engystomops > Engystomops pustulosus. The sequence continues at coordinate 218,776,858 of NC_092414.1, forward strand.
TATGGTGATGGTAGAACCGCCTCTCCTCTAGGTGTAGAGGATGCCCCCTGTCTATGGTGATGGTAGAACCTCCTCTCCTCTAGGCGTAGAGGATGCCCCCTGTCTATGGTGATGGTAGAACTTCCTCTCCTCTAGGTGTAGAGGATGCCCCCTGTCTATGGTGATGGTTGAACCTCCTCTCCTCTAGGTGTAGAGGATGTCCCCTGTCTATGGTGATGATAGAACCTCCTCTCCTCTAGGTGTAGAGGATGCCCCCTGTCTATGGTGATGGTAGAACCTCCTCTCCTCTAGGTGTAGAGGATGACCCCTGTCTATGGTGATGATAGAACCTCCTCTTCTCTAGGTGTAGAGGATGCCCCCTGTCTATGGTGATGGTAGAACCTCCTCCCCTCTAGGTGTAGAGGATGACCCCTGTCTATGGTGATGGTAGAACCTCCTCTCCTCTAGGTGTAGAGGATGCCCCCTGTCTATGGTGATGGTAGAATCTCCTCTCTTTTAGGTTTATAGGATGCCCCTGTCTATAGAGATGGTAGAACCTCCTCTCCTCTAGGTGTAGGGGATGCCCCCTGTCTGTGGTGATGGTAGAACCTCCTCTCCTCTAGGTGTAGAGGATGCCCCCTGTCTATGGTGATGGTAGAACCTCCTATCCTCTAGGTGTAGAGGATGCCCCCTGTCTATGGTGATGGTAGAACTTCCTCTCCTCTAGGTGTAGAGGATGCCCCCTGTCTATGGTGATGGTTGAACCTCCTCTCCTCTAGGTGTAGAGGATGTCCCCTGTCTATGGTGATGATAAAACCTCCTCTCCTCTAGGTGTAGAGGATGCCCCCTTTCTATGGTGATGTTAGAACCTCCTCTCCTCTAGGTGTAGAGGATGTCCCCTGTCTATGGTGATGGTAGAACCTCCTCTCCTCTAGATGTAGAGGATACCCCCTGTCTATGGTGATGTTAGAACCTCCTCTCCTCTAGGTGTAGAGGATGTCCCCTGTCTATGGTGAAGGTAGAACCTCCTCTCCTCTAGATGTAGAGGATGTCCCCCTGTCTATGGTGATGGTAGAACCTCCTCTTCTCTAGGTGTAGAGGATGCCCCCTTTCTATGGTGATGGTAGAACCTCCTCTCCTCTAGGTGTAGAGGATGCCCCCTGTCTATGGTGATGTTAGAACCTCCTCTCCTCTAGGTGTAGAGGATGTCCCCTGTCTATGGTGATGGTAGAACCTCCTCTCCTCTAGATGTAGAGGATGCCCCCTGTCTATGGTGATGTTAGAACCTCCTCTCCTCTAGGTGTAGAGGATGTCCCCTGTCTATGGTGATGGTAGAACAGCCTCTCCTCTAGGTGTAGAGGATGCCCCCTGTCTATGCTGATGGTTGAACCTCCTCTCCTCTAGGTGTAGAGGATGTCCCCTGTCTATGGTGATGATAGAACCTCCTCTCCTCTAGGTGTAGAGGATGCCCCCTGTCTATGGTGATGGTAGAACCTCCTCTCCTCTAGGTGTAGAGGATGACCCCTGTCTATGGTGATGATAGAACCTCCTCTTCTCTAGGTGTAGAGGATGCCCCCTGTCTATGGTGATGGTAGAACCTCCTCTCCTCTAGGTGTAGAGGATGCCCCCTGTCTATGGTGATGGTAGAACCTCCTCTCCTCTAGGTGTAGAGGATGTCCCCTGTCTATGGTGATGGTAGAACCGCCTCTCCTCTAGGTGTAGAGGATGCCCCCTGTCTATGGTGATGGTAGAACCGCCTCTCCTCTAGGTGTAGAGGATGCCCCCTGTCTATGGTGATGGTAGAACCTCCTCTCCTCTAGGCGTAGAGGATGCCCCCTGTCTATGGTGATGGTAGAAATTCCTCTCCTCTAGGTGTAGAGGATGCCCCCTGTCTATGGTGATGGTTGAACCTCCTCTACTCTAGGTGTAGAGGATGTCCCCTGTCTATGGTGATGATAGAACCTCCTCTCCTCTAGGTGTAGAGGATGCCCCCTGTCTATGGTGATGGTAGAACCTCCTCTCCTCTAGGTGTAGAGGATGACCCCTGTCTATGGTGATGATAGAACCTCCTCTTCTCTAGGTGTAGAGGATGCCCCCTGTCTATGGTGATGGTAGAACCTCCTCCCCCCTAGGTGTAGAGGATGACCCCTGTCTATGGTGATGGTAGAACCTCCTCTCCTCTAGGTGTAGAGGATGCCTCCTGTCTATGGTGATGGTAGAACCTCCTTTTCCCTAGGTGTAGAGGATGCCCCCTGTCTATGGTGATGTTAGAACCTCCTCTCCTCTAGGTGTAGAGGATGTCCCCTGTCTATGGTGATGGTAGAACCTCCTCTCCTCTAGATGTAGAGGATGCCCCCTGTCTATGGTGATGTTAGAAACTCCTCTCCTCTAGGTGTAGAGGATGTCCCCTGTCTATGGTGAAGGTAGAACCTCCTCTCCTCTAGATGTAGAGGATGTCCCCCTGTCTATGGTGATGGTAGAACCTCCTCTTCTCTAGGTGTAGAGGATGCCCCCTTTCTATGGTGATGGTAGAACCTCCTCTCCTCTAGGTGTAGAGGATGCCCCCTGTCTATGGTGATGTTAGAACCTCCTCTCCTCTAGGTGTAGAGGATGTCCCTTGTCTATGGTGATGGTAGAACCTCCTCTCCTCTAGATGTAGAGGATGCCCCCTGTCTATGGTGATGTTAGAACCTCCTCTCCTCTAGGTGTAGAGGATGTCCCCTGTCTATGGTGATGGTAGAACCGCCTCTCCTCTAGGTGTAGAGGATGCCCCCTGTCTATGGTGATGGTAGAACCGCCTCTCCTTTAGGTGTAGAGGATGCCCCCTGTCTATGGTGATGGTAGAACCTCCTCTCCTCTAGGCGTAGAGGATGCCCCCTGTCTATGGTGATGGTAGAACTTCCTCTCCTCTAGGTGTAGAGGATGCCCCCTGTCTATGGTGATGGTTGAACCTCCTCTCCTCTAGGTGTAGAGGATGTCCCCTGTCTATGGTGATGATAGAACCTCCTCTCCTCTAGGTGTAGAGGATGCCCCCTGTCTATGGTTATGGTAGAACCTCCTCTCCTCTAGGTGTAGAGGATGACCCCTGTCTATGGTGATGATAGAACCTCCTCTTCTCTAGGTGTAGAGGATGCCCCCTGTCTATGGTGATGGTAGAACCTCCTCCCCTCTAGGTGTAGAGGATGACCCCTGTCTATGGTGATGGTAGAACCTCCTCTCCTCTAGGTGTAGAGGATGCCCCCTGTCTATGGTGATGGTAGAACCTCCTCTCTTTTAGGTTTATAGGATGCCCCTGTCTATAGAGATGGTAGAACCTTCTCTCCTCTAGGTGTAGGGGATGCCCCCTGTCTGTGGTGATGGTAGAACCTCCTCTCCTCTAGGTGTAGAGGATGCCCCCTGTCTATGGTGATGGTAGAACCTCCTATCCTCTAGGTGTAGAGGATGCCCCCTGTCTATGGTGATGTTAGAACCTCCTCTCCTCTAGGTGTAGAGGATGTCCCCTGTCTATGGTGATGGTAGAACCTCCTCTCCTCTAGATGTAGAGGATGACCCCTGTCTATGGTGATGTTAGAACCTCCTCTCCTCTAGGTGTAGAGGATGTCCCCTGTCTATGGTGATGGTAGAACCGCCTCTCCTCTAGGTGTAGAGGATGCCCCCTGTCTATGGTGATGGTAGAACCGCCTCTCTTCTAGGTGTAGAGGATGCCCCCTGTCTATGGTGATGGTAGAACCTCCTCTCCTCTAGGCGTAGAGGATGCCCCCTGTCTATGTTGATGGTAGAACTTCCTCTCCTCTAGGTGTAGAGGATGCCCCTTGTCTATGGTGATGGTTGAACCTCCTCTCCTCTAGGTGTAGAGGATGTCCCCTGTCTATGGTGATGATAGAACCTCCTCTCCTCTAGGTGTAGAGGATGCCCCATGTCTATGGTGATGTTAGAACCTCCTCTCCTCTAGGTGTAGAGGATGTCCCCTGTCTATGGTGATGGTAGAACCTCCTCTCCTCTAGATGTAGAGGATGCCCCCTGTCTATGGTGATGTTAGAACCTCCTCTCCTCTAGGTGTAGAGGATGTCCCCTGTCTATGGTGAAGGTAGAACCTCCTCTCCTCTAGATGTAGAGGATGTCCCCCTGTCTATGGTGATGGTAGAACCTCCTCTTCTCTAGGTGTAGAGGATGCCCCCTTTCTATGGTGATGGTAGAACCTCCTCTCCTCTAGGTGTAGAGGATGCCCCCTGTCTATGGTGATGGTAGAACCGCCTCTCCTCTAGGTGTAAAGGATGTCCCCTGTCTATGGTGATGGTAGAACCTCCTCTCCTCTAGATGTAGAGGATGCCCCCTGTCTATGGTGATGTTAGAACCTCCTCTCCTCTAGGTGTAGAGGATATCCCCTGTCTATGGTGATGGTAGAACCGCCTCTCCTCTAGGTGTAGAGGATGCCCCCTGTCTATGGTGATGGTTGAACCTCCTCTCCTCTAGGTGTAGAGGATGTCCCCTGTCTATGGTGATGATAGAACCTCCTCTCCTCTAGGTGTAGAGGATGCCCCCTGTCTATGGTGATGGTAGAACCTCCTCTCCTCTAGGTGTAGAGGATGACCCCTGTCTATGGTGATGATAGAACCTCCTCTTCTCTAGGTGTAGAGGATGCCCCCTGTCTATGGTGATGGTAGAACCTCCTCTCCTCTAGGTGTAGAGGATGCCCCCTGTCTATGGTGATGGTAGAACCTCCTCTCCTCTAGGTGTAGAGGATGTCCCCTGTCTATGGTGATGGTAGAACCGCCTCTCCTCTAAGTGTAGAGGATGCCCCCTGTCTATGGTGATGGTAGAACCGCCTCTCCTCTAGGTGTAGAGGATGCCCCCTGTCTATGGTGATGGTAGAACCTCCTCTCCTCTAGGCGTAGAGGATGCCCCCTGTCTATGGTGATGGTAGAAATTCCTCTGCTCTAGGTGTAGAGGATGCCCCCTGTCTATGGTGATGGTTGAACCTCCTCTCCTCTAGGTGTAGAGGATGTCCCCTGTCTATGGTGATGATAGAACCTCCTCTCCTCTAGGTGTAGAGGATGCCCCCTGTCTATGGTGATGGTAGAACCTCCTCTCCTCTAGGTGTAGAGGATGACCCCTGTCTATGGTGATGATAGAACCTCCTCTTCTCTAGGTGTAGAGGATGCCCCCTGTCTATGGTGATGGTAGAACCTCCTCCCCTCTAGGTGTAGAGGATGACCCCTGTCTATGGTGATGGTAGAACTTCCTCTCTTCTAGGTTTAGAGGATGCCCCTGTCTATGGTGATGGTAGAACCTCCTCTCCTCCAGGTGTAGAGGATGCCCCCTGTCTATGGTGATGGTAGAACCTCCTATCCTCTAGGTGTAGAGGATGCCCCCTGTCTATGGTGGTGGTAGTACCTCCTCTCCTTAAGGACATCACATTTAAATAAATGTCAACCTTTAGCCATTTACTTTTTAAGCCGAAAAATCCTAAATTTAATAATTGAAGCAGCAATCCAAGAAGTAGCTTGATATTTGTGTTGTACCATAACCTGATCTATTATAATATAATTCCATCAGGAAATTCTCCAAATGAACCATTCCATAGTCACAAGTTTTTTCCTTCTGGGCTTCCAGGATCTTCATCACTTCAAGATACCTTTCTTCACTTTCCTTCTGGTCATTTATATGTTCACTATATGTGGAAACCTTCTTATCATCTTGTTAATATTGAGAAGTCACCTCATCCACTCACCAATGTATTTCTTCCTATGTCACTTGTCACTATGTGACCTGTTGTTTACCACTAATATCATGCCCAACATGCTTCAGGTCATCCTAAGAGAAGGAAGCCGAATATCTTTCATCGGCTGCTTTACCCAGTTTTACATATTTGGATCTTGTACTGGTTTTGAGTGTTATTTGCTTACTGTCATGTCTTTTGATCGGTACTTGGCCATTTGCAACCCTTTGAGATATATCTCGATAATGGTGACCAGCCGCTGTTGGCACCTAGTTATCTACTCATGGATGCTTGGCTTCCTCTTGGTACTTATAACTCTAATACTTCTATGCAGGTTAGAATTCTGTGACTTGGACATCATTGACCATTTCTACTGTGACTTGGCCCCAATTATGGAACTCTCATGTTCTGATACTTTTGATGTTGAAATGGAAACATTAGTTCTAACAAATTTCATTGTCCCGCTACCTTTTATGTTTGTCCTAGCTACATATGGTTGCATATTCTACACCATCCTTGGCATATCATCCCGCACAGGTAGACAGAAGACCTTCTCCACTTGCAGCTCCCACTTGGCTGTAGTTTGCTCTTACTATGGGTCCCTCATCAGTATCTACCTTAGTCCTAGTGGTGGACATAGACTCAATCTCAACAAGATCCTGTCTCTGCTTTATACAGTGGTTACTCCCATGTTCAACCCCATTATCTATAGCCTGAGGAACCAAGAAATCAGAAAAGCTTTCATTTCAGTTTTTAAGTTAAATTGTGAAGTAGTATCTGACTGCCTCCTTGAATAATCGTATCCCATTATTCGATAAAACTTGGGAACGTTGGGACCGCTACTGGATAGAGGAGCGAGCAGGGGGAGGAGAGTGATATGGTCATCCCTTTTTGTTTTTACCCAACTGTTAATTGTTGTCATGGTGAGTTTGTATGACTGTCTTTCTTTGATACCCCCCCCAACCCGCCTCAACCGATTAGGCATAATGCTGATGCCATCCTTGGCAAATGTTTAAATACCAGGAAAATACTGCACGGTCAGGCTTAGTGTCCTGTTACACAAATGGAAGATTTAAGCTGTTAATATCTTTTGGGACAAAACTTGTCTTTCGGTTGTATTGTTGTTGAAAAACTTTATTGTGAAATATGTACATGTCAACTTTTCTGTTACATTTCTTTGAAAAATGATAATTAAAAAAAAAAGTGAAGTAGAGTGAGTTTCAAGCTTCCACCATCATTCTATGGGTACATTTGTCTGATTTGTGATCCCAAATACCCACTCGGCAGAAGAAAGAATCCTGAGTCACTACTGCTTCATAACCATCATGTAAACCAATTCCCTCCATCACTTTTTTAAGCATTCGAGCTTGAGACATCAGCCAAACCAGAGCCACCTCCCTGTAGATTACACTGTTAGGAGTTGATCAGTAGAAGGTAGAATTTTGTTCCCTTAATGAAACTGGTTCATTGTTTATATTTATTATCGTTGATTTTTATCCATCCTGCACAAAAATATTATTCTTCATTATTCTTCATTCTACAGAGGTAATTTGTTACATTTTGTTGTATCTTTCCAGGCAAGGAAAATATCTATTTTTATGTAGCATATTTGGCTTCATGCTATATTTAGTATGAAACATTCATAGAAAATGTATAGATTTTTATGTTTTTTTTCAAGCTACTTTTGACTATTTTAGGTTATAACTGACAAGCATAGAGCTTGTGGTCTAAAGTGTTGAATATCTATACTAGTGATGATTGGGGGAAAATTGGTGCAGGACACGGACTTGGTCCCAAAATTGAGCCCGAACACAAATTCCATTGAAATTCCATTGAAATCTACTGAAATCCAAAAATGGCTGTAAAATGGCAGTTGTAAGCAGCATAGGGCTACAAAATGGGGTAATTATACAGTTGCCCTGTTAAAAATGGGCTTGGGAAAGAACTTAAAATAATAACATAATATAAATGCCTATAAAGGAGCTAAAAACCTTACTCAATCCGCTCCATCATATCCAAAAATTTAAATATTCATCAGAAAGACCCCCCACATTTCCAATACATTCCACTCAAACTACAGCTGACCTTCGGGAGGACACCCACATTCGGCTGGCTCCAGGTTCTGGAACAGTGAAAAAAGTAAGACTACAACTTAATCCCCACTGTATTTAGGCTGCACCCCTCAGATGCTGCGCGTGTTGTGATGAGCAAGCATTGGAAAGTCAAAGGCATCAACATGCTGGTGGCATTGCGTGCTACAGTAAAGTCATCAAGGGCAATGACCCTCCCCATTTCCCTTGATGACTTTACTGTTCAGGTCCTTTCAATATTATCTGTGGGTGCAGAAACACCCACAGGAGTAAAATAAATTCAGGCTTTTTACTTCCTAGTGTTTCTAGACTCTACCTCTTCAACCATAACAAAGACCCGAGTACCTTTACTGTCCCAGCTTCTACCAACATTTACTTACTACCTTAACCTTATGTCACCCATCAAACCTTGTAACTTCCAATTCATCTTGGGGTACAAGGGGAGTACAATGCACACCCTTTCTCGTGATTCGTGGGGGATGCATAATGGAGATAACTAGAGATGAGCGAGCACTAAAATGCTCGGGTACTCGTTATTCGAGACAAACTTTTCCCGATGCTCGAGTGCTCGTCTCGAATAACGAACCCCATTGAAGTCAATGGGAGACTCGAGCATTTTTCAAGGGGACCAAGGCTCTGCACAGGGAAGCTTGGCCAAACACCTGGGAACCTCAGAAAAGGATGGAAACACCACGGAAATGGACAGGAAACAGCAGGGGCAGCATGCATGGATGCCTCTGAGGCTGCTTAATCGCACCATTATGCCAAAATTATGGGCAACAGCATGGCCATGACAGAGTGACAGAATGAGGCTAGATAGCATCTAAAACATCCAATAATTGACCCTGACACTATAGGGGACGGCATGCAGAGGCAGCGGCAGCAGCGGCAGGCTAGAGAGTGGCATGGCGACATACCCTAAATGGACTCAGGCTTCAAACCAATGGGTGGCAGAGAGGAACCAAAGGAGGTGAGCAAGAAGCGCTCAAATAATATCGGTACATGATAAAAGTTTGCCAGTATATTTTGTGGATTACACAGCAGGGTGGCGACAAAGTTAACATGGAAGCCATGAAAACAACCCAAAATTCTGCCTGACACAGCTCGTTTGATAAGGGGACCATGCATGGAGGCAGTGAACTAGTAGTAGATTAAAGGTGCTGCAGTTAAAACTATGTTAGTTGGGTCTTGGCATGGAGCTGGCGCTCCGCTGCCAGGCGAGCTTTCGCTAATCCAAGCCCCTGTCTCTAGGCTACTCCCCAAACAGCACTTCTAAGAACCTTTTGTATAAGATCAAGTGTAGTAGCGTTCTTATAAGTTTAGGATATGGAGGGTGAGGGGAATGTAAACAGATGCGCAAGAAGCGCTGAAATAATATTGGTAAATGATAAAAGTTTGCCAGTATATTTTGTGGATTACACAGCAGGGTGGCGACAAAGTTAACAAGTTTGTTGTGGAAGCCATGAAAACAACCCAAAATTCTGCCTGACACAGCTCGTTTGATAAGGGGACCATGTATGCCTACAGTTCATGCCAGTCGCTGCACTGGCTGCCAGTCTCCTTTCGAATACAGTTTAAAATAATAACCCTCATCCATAAAGCTCTGTATAATGCTGCACCCCCCTACCTCTCCTCTCTTATCTCAGTCTATCGCCCAACCCGTGCTCTTAGATCCGCCAGTGATCTTAGATTAACCTCTACCCTAGTGCGGACCTCCCACTCGCGTCTCCAAGACTTCTCTAGAGCTGCACCAATTCTATGGAATGCAATGCCCCGGACTATCAGACTAATACCTAACCTCCAAAGTTTCAAACGTGTTTTTAAAACCCATTTCTTTAGGCAAGCCTATAACACTCATTAACTGCATGAAGTTTTAACTCTTCTACTAACCCGTCCTGTGTCGTCCTCCCATCTGTTATCCAGCAACCAACAGGCACCAGACTTCTCTGCAGTCCCATTCACACTGGACCTGGTATATAAGATGACGGCTGAGTGGTTCAAGCGACAGCAATTCCATTTATTATATTTTGTTCTATTCCCTAAGAAGAATGGCTTGACCATTAAATATTCTTTTACCTCGTGTTACCCCATCATCTTCATAAACCGTAAGCTCTGGCGAGCAGGGACCTCACTCCTGTTGTTCCATACAAATGTTGTGCTCTGTTACATTACATTTGTATTTGTTTCCTATGATTTGTAAAGCGCTACGGAATATGATGGCGCTATATAAATAAAGATTATTATTATTATTATTATTATGGAGGCAGTGAACTAGTAGTAGATTAAAGGTGCTGCAGTTAAAACTATGTTAGTTGGATCTTGGCATGGAGCTGGCGCTCCGCTGCCAGACGAGCTTTCGCCAATCCAAGCCCCTGTCTCTAGGCTACTCCCCAAACAGCACTTCTAAGAACCTTTTGTATAAGATCAAGTGTAGTAGCGTTCTTATAAGTTTGGGATATGGCGGGTGAGGGGAATGTAAACAGATGCGCAAGAAGCGCTGAAATAATATCGGTAAATGATAAAAGTTTGCCAGTATATTTTGTGGATTACACAGCAGGGTGGCGACAAAGTTAACAAGTTTGATGTGGAATGCCCTGTAATAGCTCTTGGGCGGTGTGCCTTTTATCGCCTAGGCTCAGCAGTTTGAGCACCGCCTGCTGTTGCTTAGCGACGGCACTGCTGCTGTGACTAGAGCTACCGACTGATGGCGCCATGGCCACGGATGGTAATTCGGAGGAGGAGGAGGTGGAGGAGGGGTGGGAGGAGGAAGAGGTATAGTAGGCCTTTGAGACCTGGACCGAGGTAGGCCCCGCAATCCTCTGCGTCGGCAGTATATGACCAGCCCCAGGGTCAGACTCGGTCCCAGCCTGGACCAAGTTAAGTGTAGTAGCGTTCTTATAAGTTTGGGATATGGCGGGTGAGGGGAATGTAAACAGATGCGCAAGAAGCGCTGAAATAATATCGGTAAATGATAAAAGTTTGCCAGTATATTTTGTGGATTACACAGCAGGGTGGCGACAAAGTTAACAAGTTTGATGTGGAATGCCCTGTAATAGCTCTTGGGCGGTGTGCCTTTTATCGCCTAGGCTCAGCAGTTTGAGCACCGCCTGCTGTTGCTTAGCGACGGCACTGCTGCTGTGCCTAGAGCTACCGACTGATGGCGCCATGGCCACGGATGGTAATTCGGAGGAGGAGGAGGTGGAGGAGGGGTGGGAGGAGGAAGAGGTATAGTAGGCCTTTGAGACCTGGACCGAGGTAGGCCCCGCAATCCTCTGCGTCGGCAGTATATGACCAGCCCCAGGGTCAGACTCGGTCCCAGCCTGGACCAAGTTAAGTGTAGTAGCGTTCTTATAAGTTTGGGATATGGCGGGTGAGGGGAATGTAAACAGATGCGCAAGAAGCGCTGAAATAATATCGGTAAATGATAAAAGTTTGCCAGTATATTTTGTGGATTACACAGCAGGGTGGCGACAAAGTTAACAAGTTTGATGTGGAATGCCCTGTAATAGCTCTTGGGCGGTGTGCCTTTTATCGCCTAGGCTCAGCAGTTTGAGCACCGCCTGCTGTTGCTTAGCGACGGCACTGCTGCTGTGCCTAGAGCTACCGACTGATGGCGCCATGGCCACGGATGGTAATTCGGAGGAGGAGGAGGTGGAGGAGGGGTGGGAGGAGGAAGAGGTATAGTAGGCCTTTGAGACCTGGACCGAGGTAGGCCCCGCAATCCTCTGCGTCGGCAGTATATGACCAGCCCCAGGGTCAGACTCGGTCCCAGCCTGGACCAAGTTAAGTGTAGTAGCGTTCTTATAAGTTTGGGATATGGCGGGTGAGGGGAATGTAAACAGATGCGCAAGAAGCGCTGAAATAATATCCCTAAATGGTAAAAGTTTGCCAGTATATTTTGTGGATAACACAGCAGGGTGGCGACAAAGTTAACAACTTTGATGTGGAATCCATGAAAACAACCCAAATTTCTGCCTGACACACCTCGTTTGATAAGGGGACGATGTATGGAGGCAGCTATATGGACGACTTTTGGAGGTAGCAATGGAGACAACGTGTGGAGGCTGCTATGGAGACAATTTAATTTGGATAGTGCCTGTATGTGGCAGTCCAAAAAAGTTTTCAAACCAGAGGAGCAGGTAGGTGGCCCTCCAGAAAAATGAAATAGATTGAGTGCCTGTATGTGGCAGTCCAAAAAAGTTTTCAAACCAGAGGAGCAGGTAGGTGGCCCTCCAGAAAAATGAAATAGATTGAGTGCCTGTATGTGGCAGTCCAAAAAAGTTTTCAAACCAGAGGAGCAGGTAGGTGGCCCTCCAGAAAAATTGAATAGATTGAGTGCCTGTATGTGGCACTCCCAAAAATTGTTTAAAACAGAGGACCGGGTAGGTGGCCCTCCAGAAAAATTAAATGCATAAAGTACTATAGCTAGAGCCAGTGGGCCCTGTCAAAAAATAGCCAGTTTCCTCTGCTTTAGTGTACAAAGAGGAGGAGAAGGAGGAAAATGAGGAGGAGTGCATAAATTATTCAGGTTGAGCTTCCTTCAGCTGGTGGAGATTGGAAATTATGAGAAATCCAGGCTTTATTCATCTTAATAAGCGTCAGCCTGTCAGCGCTGTCAGTCGACAGGCGTGTACGCTTATCGGTGATGATGCCACCAGCTGCACTGAAAACCCGCTCGGACAAGACGCTAGCGGCAGGGCAGGCAAGAACCTCCAAGGCGTACAGCGCCAGTTCGTGCCACATGTCCAGCTTTGTTACCCAGTAGTTGTAGGGAGCTGTCTGATCATTTAGGACGATGGTATGGTCAGCTACGTACTCCCTCACCATCTTTCTGTAAAGATCAGCCCTACTCTGCCGAGACTGGGGACAGGTGACAGTGTCTTGCTGGGGTGACATAAAGCTGGCAAAAGCCTTGTAAAGCGTACCCTTGCCAGTGCTGGACAAGCTGCCTGCTCGCCTACTCTCCCTCTCTACTTGTCCCGCAGAACTACGCACTCTGCCGCTAACACTGTCAGGAGGGAAATAGTGTTTCAGCTTGTGCACCAGGGCCTGCTGGTATTCATGCATTCTCACACTCCTTTCCTCTCCAGGGATGAGAGTGGAAAGATTTTGCTTGTACTGTGGGTCCAGGAGAGTGAATACCCAGTAATCGGTGCTGGAATAAATTCTTCGAACGCGAGGGTCCTGGGATAGGCAGCCTAGCATGAAATCTGCCATATGCGCCAGAGTACCAACGCGTAAGAATTCACTCCCCTCACTGGCCTGACTGTCCATTTCCTCCTCCTCCAACTCCTCCAACTCCTCTTCTTCTGCCCATACACGCTGAACAGTGAAGGACTCAACAATGGTCCCCTCTTGTGTCTCGCCAACATTCTCCTCCTCTTCCTCCTCATCCTCCTCCACCTCCACCTCCTCTGATATGCGCTGAGAAACAGACCTAAGGGTGCTTTGGCTATCAACAAGGGAATCTTCTTCCCCCGTCTCTTGTGACGAGCGCAAAGCTTCCGACTTCATGCTGATCAGAGAGTTTTTCAACAGGCCAAGCAGCGGGATGGTGAGGCTGATGATGGCGGCATCGCCACTGACCATCTGTGTTGACTCCTCGAAGTTACTCAGCACCTGACAGATATCAGACATCCACGTCCACTCCTCATTGTAGACTTGAGGAAGCTGACTGACCTGACTACCAGTTCTGGTGGAAGTTGACATCTGGCAGTCTACAATCGCTCTGCGCTGCTGGTAAACTCTGGATAACATGGTTAATGTTGAATTCCACCTCGTGGGCACGTCGCACAACAGTCGGTGAGCGGGCAGTTGGAGGCGGCGCTGCGCTGCCCTGAGAGTGGCAGTATCTGTGCTGGACTTCCTGAAATGCGCACAGATGCGGCGCACCTTCGTGAGCAAATCAGACAGATTGGGGTATGTCTTGAGGAAACGCTGAACTATCAGATTTAACACATGGGCCAGGCATGGCACATGTGTCAGTCTGCCGAGTTGCAGAGCCGCCACCAGGTTACGGCCGTTGTCACACACAACCATGCCTGGCTTCAGGTTCAGCGGTGCCAGCCACAGATCAGTCTGCGCCGTGATGCCCTGTAATAGTTCTTGGGCGGTGTGCCTTTTATCGCCTAGGCTCAGCAATTTGAGCACCGCCTGCTGTCGCTTAGCGACGGCACTGCTGCTGTGCCTAGAGCTAGCGACTGATGGCGCCATGCCCACGGATGGTAGTTCGGAGGAGGAGGTGGAGGAGGGGTGGGAGGAGGAGGAGGCATAGTATGCCTGAAAGACCTGGACCGAGGTAGGCCCCGCAATCCTCGGCGTCGGCAGTATATGACCAGCCGCAGGGTCAGACTCGGTCCAAGCCTCCACCAAGTTAACCCAATGTGCCGTCAGCGATATATAGTGGCCCTGCCCGGCAGCACTCGTCCACGTGTCCATGGTCAGGTGGACCTTGTCAGAAACGACGTTGGTCAGGGCACGAATGATGTTGTCTGACACGTGCTAGTGCAGGGCTGGGACGGCACATCGGGAAAAGTAGTGGCGGCTGGGGACCGGATACCGAGGGGCGGCCGCCGCCATGAGGTTGCGAAAGGCCTCGGTCTCTACTAGCCTATAGGGCAGCATCTCCAGGCTAAGCAATCTGGACATGTGGACATTAAGGGCTTGGGCGTGCGGGTTGGTTGCACTATATTTCCGTTTCCACTCCAGCGCCTGGGGTATGGAGAGCTGAACGCTGGTGGATGCTGTGGAGGATCGTGGAAGCGACGATGGGGTTTTTGTGCCAGGGTCCTGGGCAGGGGGGCTGACTATCAGCTGACACAGGGGAAGGAACAGTGGTGTGCACGGCCGGAGGTGAACGGGCTTGGTGCCACTGAGTGGGGTGTTTAGCATTCATATGCCTGCGCATACTGGTGGTAGTTAAGCTAGTAGTGGTGGAACCCCTGCTGATCCTGGTTTGGCAAAGGTTGCACACCACAGTCCGTCGGTCGTCCGGTGTTTCCTTAAAGAACCTCCAGACTTCTGAAAATTTAGCCCTCGCCGCGGGAGCCCTCGCCACGGGAGCTTCACTACGTGACACATTTGGCGCTGATGCACCTGCTCTGGCCCTGCCTCTCCGTCTGGCCCCACCACTGCCTCTTCCAACCTGTTCTGGTCGAGGACTCTCCTCCGTCTCAGAAGCACTGTGTTCACCCGGCCTCTCAACCCAGCTTGGGTCTGTCACCTCATCATCCTCCGATCCCTCAGTCTGCTCCCCCCTCGGACTTCCTGCCCTGACAACAACTTCACCACTGTCTGACAACCGTGTCTCCTCATCGTCGGACACCTCTTTACACACTTCTTCCACTACGTCAAGAAGGTCATCATCACCCACAGACTGCGACTTGTGGAAAACCTGGGCATCGGAGAATTGCTCAGCAGCAACCGGACAAGTGGTTTGTGACTGTGGGAAGGGTCCAGAAAACAGTTCCTCAGAGTATGCCGGTTCAAATGCCAAATTTTCCTGGGAGGGGGCAGACTGGGGGGGAGGAGGCTGAGGTGGAGGAGCTGGAGGAGTGCCGATTTCGGTGACATGGGTGGACTGCGTGGAAGACTGCCTGGTGGACAAATTGCTCGAAGCATTGTCGGCAATCCACGACATCACCTCTTCGCACTGTTCTGGCCTCAACAGTGCTCTACCATGAGTCCCAGTAACTTCAGACATGAACCTAGGGAGTGTAGCTCTGCGGCGTTCCCCTGCTCCCCCATCAGCAGGTGGTGTATCACCCCGCCCAGGACCACGGCCTCTGACCCCTGCAGTAGTTGGACGCCCACGTCCCCGCCCTCGTCCTCTACCCCTAGCCCTCGGGTTAAACATTTTGAAAATGAAAGTTATAACTTTAATTTTTTTTTTACTTTTTTTTGTGTTTTTTTGTGTTTTTTTTTTTTTTTTGTGTTTTTTAGTTTTTAAAACCAAACGATGCTATCCTATTGCTATGGCTATTTTCTAGCCAAGTATGAAAGCACACTACTATGCCAGATGAGATGACGCTGAGTTATGAAAAAATAAACGTAAAATAAAAAGTAAATGGCAGACTGTGCCTAATTGAAATCCAACCCCTAATAAATTTTCCCACTTTGGTGTTTGAGGTGGATATGTGCGTCACTAAGAGCTAAACACAACGGTAGCAAGTCCCCCTGCAAATTCCTCACAATATGGTACTAGCTGCAAATAAAAACAAAAAAAAAGTATAACGTTATTGTAGCCCTAAGAAGGGCTGTTGGGTTCTTGTAGAATCACTCCTGCCTAACAGTAAGCTAATAGAACACCCTAACGCTATCCCTGCAGCAGCAGCAGCTCTCTCCCTAGCGGCATCCAGACACAGAATGATCCGAGCAGCGCAGGCAGGGGCTAGTCTATTCCAGGGTCACCTGATCTGGCCAGCCAACCACTGCTATCGACGTGTAAGGGTACCACGTCATGCTGGGTGGAGTGCAGAGTCTCCTGGCTTGTGATTGGCTCTGTTTCTGGCCGCCAAAAAGCAAAACGGCGGGAGCTGCCATTTTCTCGAGCGGGCGAAGTATTCGTCCGAGCAACGAGCAGTTTCGAGTACGCTAATGCTCGAACGAGCATCAAGCTCGGACGAGTATGTTCGCTCATCTCTAGAGATAACCATCAAACAGAGAGTTAGGTCCTATCTTTTGATGAGGCTAAACTTGTTCTCACTGGAGAACCCTCTACACCAGTGATGGCGAACCTTTTGGAGACCGAGTGCCCAAACTATAACCAAAATCCACTTATTTACCGCAAAGTGCCAACATTGCATTTAAGCAATAACTTATCGCTACCTGCTCTTCAACATCTATCAATCGTATCAGCACCTGAGGCCACTAATGCAGTTGAAGAAGGAGGGCACATTCAGATTATCATTGTATCTTCTCACCAGGGTCTCTCTGTACAGTAAGAATGGTGGGTCCAGTAGGATGACCTACTAAGATACTGCAGTTCTATCAACACCTTCTCACTTTTCCCACAGTTCCAAACAGCCAATAAAGTGTCGTTTTAAAATAGCGTTGATTGCAGTATCTCTTAAACTGCCTGGGTCGGCAGGAAGATTTCGTCAATTTGTTCCTGTTTGGTGAGCTCTGTTATGGGGTCAATGGCCACATAAAGGGCTCTGAGTGCCACTTCTGGCACCCGTGCCATAGGTTCACCACCACTACTCTACACCATGCTCCAAATTATTATGCAAATGATATTTATCTCTGATTTTCCTAAATGGTCGATGCAGTATGAGTATACTAAAAGTCATTACCCATTCGAGTATAAATCGATTTTTATTGAACAAGCTTCCCAACCATAACCGGATATTCTTTAAGATTAAAAAAAAAAAAACCTCTAAATGCTCAGTTCCACATTATTCTGCACAGCAGAGTTTCCAAACATTTTATTGGTTGTAAAGAACTGAAAATGGTCATTTGCTGAATTTGCAGAATTACTGTAAGAAAGCAAATGAAATACAAATACAAAAGCAAACAGATATGTGAAGCTGCTGGTGCCTCTGGAGTCCTGGAAACCTCTAGGTGAAGGATCCATCAAAGACTTGCTGTGGTGCATAAACCTATTATTCCGCCACCGGTGCGCACAAGCAGAAACGGTAGCAATGGGCCCAGAAATACATAAATTTTCAAAAACTCTTGTTTACTGATGAGCGTTGTGCAACCCTGGATGTTCCATAGGGATGGGTATGGATGGTTGGTGGATGGACACCATGTCCCAACAAGGCTGCAACCTCAGCAAAGAGGTAGCAGAGTCATGTTTTTGGCCGGAATCATAGGGAGAGAGCTGGTAGGCCTCTTTATGGTTCCTGAAGGTGTGAAAATATACTCAGCAAAATATAGAGGGGCACATTTACTAAGAACAGTGCAATGTGTACTATGTGCAATTACCTGTGTAGTGTGCAGGGGGCGCCAGGTTCAGGATTTCTGGTGCACATTCTGCATGAATCTGGTGCCTCCTGCACTGCTATGCTACTTTTTTTTAGTTCACCTTTAACATAAACCATGCAACACATTTCTGTGGGACTTTGCATATTAAATCTGGGCACAGTCCGACTCAGCACCGAAACGGCCCCTTCAGTACACAAATTTGTGAAGAAAAGTGTAGTCGCGTCACAAAAGGGTCGCGTGAGACACAAATTTCTCTCAGACACTTCTTAAATACCTGTACAAGCAGTTTGCACCTAAAGGAACCTGAAAAGTCCAAGAGCAAACTGGCGCAAAGCCCTTAGTAGATGCGCCCCATAGAGTTTCTAACTGACCACTTTCTTCAATGGTACAAAAAGAAGAATCGTGGGGGGCGTGACTAACCGCCATGCAGGTCAGACGCACATGAGATAGCTCCGCTCCGGGCCAGAGGATAAAGGGAGATAAAATATACAGTGCATGGGGAAACCAGGATCCAGACGTACCTCCAGGAGGACACAACATTCCCCGGTGTCTGGCACCCCGATATTTAACTTCTTTAAGCCCCTCCAGGGCCGCTCTCCCTCCACGGGCAGCCGCTCCTGCCACCTCACACCACGCGGCCGGCAGCAACATCGGGCGCAGCAGGAGAGCGCTCAGCAGTGTGAGCGCACACACCAACAGCGCTCCCAGCACCAGCTGCAGGAGAGCTCACACGGGCAGGAGAGACAGCAGCAGCGGCGCTCAAGGGCCCAGCAGCTGGAGCGCACACAGGAGCAGGAGCGTCCCCGGCAGCAGCGTGTTCAAGGGCAGGAGAGTCCACAGCAGCAGCGCTCACAAGCACAGCGCGCTGCTGTGAAGAGAGGAGCGCAGAGCCGCACCGGGACTCCCTCACCCCGACCCCCGGCAGCTGCAGGGAAGGAGAACAGAACGGCACAGGACCGGGGTAAGTGTAACAGCCCCTGCACCACCAGCCCCCGAGCCCACACACAGCCAAGGCTCCCGCTCAGCACACCAACCCCTGCTTTCATACCCACTGCTCAGGGCCAGCGCTCCGTCACCAGATCCCTCACGCGCAACGCCACTCAGGGACTAGGAGACAAGATGGCCCCCCCACATAACACCCAGGGAGATATCTCCACTAAGAAAGGAGCAGGAGGGAAAGGAGACTCAGGCAGAAGCCCCCCATCTAAACGCACCCTGTTCGGGTCCCCAGCAACATCACAGGCTGGCAAAAGAAATACCCACAACCAAGCTCCAGGTAGAAAAGAGGCTCCTGATTATTTCACTAATCCAGATCCTGAGCCCTCTCAGAGCCCACAGAGACCTGCAGCCTCACAGTCGGACCATGCTGATGTCCTGGTCAGCCTCCCCCCTCCTGAAGAGGCAGCACTAGCCCTGAGAAGCCATACAGAACTCCAGGCACTTCTAGCACTTCTTCCTTCAAAAAGGGACATGGATACATTAGCATCAGACCTAAAAGGCGCCTGGCGCCAAGACCTACAAAAGGTCCAATCTGACGTATCATCCCTGCAAGAAAGAGTAGATGAGCTGGAATCTTTCAGAACAGAAATCTCCTCCACAATCCTGGAGCTACAAGCTGCTACTAACACACAGGAAAGCCAACAGCGCCATCTAGCGGCCCAGATAGACGATCTGGAGAACAGAAACAGACGGAACAACATCCGAATAAGAGGGCTCCCAGAAGCGACCCATGCACCTGACCTGATCCCCACACTCACAGGCATCTTCAATAACCTCCTGGAACGGCCGGTCGATACTCCAATCGAATTTGACCGCGCTCACAGAGCTCTAAGAGCCAGAAGCTCGGATCCTGCTAGACCTCGAGATGTAATCTGCCGAATTCACTACTACGCCATCAAAGAACAAATCCTGCAGAAGGCACGCAACAAGGGGGAAATAGACTTTGATGGAGCAAAAATAACCCTTTTCCCAGATTTATCTAGGAGAACACTATGCCAGAGGGCCATGCTACGCCCATTACTCTCGCTCCTACAAGACAGAAACATCACCTACAGGTGGGGGTTCCCCTTCGCTCTGCACGCCAAGAATGGCACCAAACAAGCAACACTAACCCACCCAGAGGATCTGCCGAGCTTCTTGGAAGAATTAAACCTACCACGTATATCCCTCCCCAACTGGGATGACCCTTTCAACGATCAAGACCCAAGACAGAACACAAGATCCCTGAGCTGGAACCAAAATTCCTCCACCAGATTCGACACGCCACGACAACAAAGACAGAGAGAACGGAGAATGCCACCATTAGAGAGACTTCAAGAAAGTTAAAGGAACTCTAATCTCAAACCACAAGCAGTAAGACCTGTCTGATCCACCTTTATTGATGTCTTTATTGCAGAAGAAGATGGCAGCCATATCTGTTTGGGCCTGAATTGAAGTCCTAGACAGAAACATGGCTACATATCATTCTCTCTTTTTCCTCTCCCATTAAGTTCAGTCTGTTCTGATTTAACTGTTATTGTCATGGGAGGTCCTAGGTGTCCCCGCGAGCTCCCCATTACATCACAACACCTATCAATGGGTTCTTCCAACCCTAAACTATACAGACAAGGAGCTCGCGATCTCACCCGGGATCTCTCAAACTGTTTGCTAAAAAATTATTTTTACTATTTGCTGTTAACAAAACCCCATACCAAAGCCATAGTGCTACACCATACATTTTTCCCCATGCACAAACTCTAAACTATAAATTATATATCGACCATATCCCTTAAGTTATCCACAGGCCCGGATAAATGACAACTGATAACAAACAAATAACTAATAACTAGAGATGAGCGAACACTAAAATGCTCGGGTACTCGTTATTCGAGACGAACTTTTCCCGATGCTCGAGTGCTCGTCTCGAATAACGAACCCCATTGAAGTCAATGGGAGACTCGAGCATTTTTCAAGGGGACCAAGGCTCTGCACAGGGAAGCTTGGCCAAACACCTGGGAACCTCAGAAAAGGATGGAAACACCACGGAAATGGACAGGAAACAGCAGGGGCAGCATGCATGGATGCCTCTGAGGCTGCATAATCGCAACATTATGCCAAAATTATGGGCAACAGCATGGCCATGACAGAGTGACAGAATGAAGCTAGATAGCATCTAAAACATCCAATAATTGACCCTGACACTATAGGGGACGGCATGCAGAGGCAGCGGCAGCAGGCTAGAGAGTGTCATGGCGACATACCCTAAATGGACTCAGGCTTCAAACCAATGGGTGGCAGAGAGGAACCAAAGGAGGTGAGCAAGAAGCGCTCAAATAATATCGGTACATGATAAAAGTTTGCCAGTATATTTTGTGGATTACACAGCAGGGTGGCGACAAAGTTAACATGGAAGCCATGAAAACAACCCAAAATTCTGCCTGACACAGCTCGTTTGATAAGGGGACCATGTATGGAGGCAGTGAACTAGTAGTAGATTAAAGGTGCTGCAGTTAAAACTATGTTAGTTGGATCTTGGCATGGAGCTGGCGCTCCGCTGCCAGGCGAGCTTTCGCCAATCCAAGCCCCTGTCTATAGGCTACTCCCCAAACAGCACTTCTAAGAACCTTTTGTAGCAGGGTGGCGACAAAGTTAACAAGTTTGTTGTGGAAGCCATGAAAACAACCCAAAATTCTGCCTGACACAGCTCGTTTGATAAGGGGACCATGTATGCTTACAGTTCATGCCAGTCGCTGCACTGGCTGCCAGTCTCCTTTCGAATACAGTTTAAAATAATAATAACCCTCATCCATAAAGCTCTGTATAATGCTGCACCCCCCTACCTCTCCTCTCTTATCTCAGTCTATCGCCCAACCCGTGCTCTTAGATCCGCCAGTGATCTTAGATTAACCTCTACCCTAGTGCGGACCTCCCACTCGCGTCTCCAAGACTTCTCTAGAGCTGCACCAATTCTATGGAATGCTCTGCCCCGGACTATCAGACTAATACTTAACCTCCAAAGTTTCAAACGTGGTCTTAAAACCCATTTCTTTAGGCAAGCCTATAACACTCATTAACTGCATGAAGTTTTAACTCTTCTACTAACCCGTCCTGTGTCGTCCTCCCATCTGTTATCCAGCAACCAACAGGCACCAGACTTCTCTGCAGTCCCATTCACCCTGGACCTGGTATATAAGATGACGGCTGAGTGGTTCAAGCGACAGCAATTCCATTTATTATATTTTGTTCTATTCCCTAAGAAGAATGGCTTGACCATTAAATATTCTTTTACCTCGTGTTACCCCATCATCTTCATAAACCGTAAGCTCTGGCGAGCAGGGACCTCACTCCTGTTGTTCCATACAAATGTTGTGCTCTGTTACATTACATTTGTATTTGTTTCCTATGATTTGTAAAGCGCTACAGAATATGATGACGCTATATAAATAAAGATTATTATTATTATTATTATGGAGGCAGTGAACTAGTAGTAGATTAAAGGTGCTGCAGTTAAAACTATGTTAGTTGGATCTTGGGATGGAGCTGGCGCTCTGCAGCCAGGCGAGCTTTCGCCAATCCAAGCCCCTGTCTCTAGGCTACTCCCCAAACAGCACTTCTAAGAACCTTTTGTATAAGATCAAGTGTAGTAGCGTTCTTATAAGTTTGGGATATGGCGGGTGAGGGGAATGTAAACAGCTGCGCAAGAAGCGCTGAAATAATATCGGTTAATCATAAAAGTTTGCCAGTATATTTTGTGGATAACACAGCAGGGTGGCGACAAAGTTAACAACTTTGATGTGGAATCCATGAAAACAACCCAAATTTCTGCCTGACACACCTCGTTTGATAAGGGGAGGATGTATGGAGGCAGCTATATGGACGACTTTTGGAGGTAGCAATGGAGACAACGTGTGGAGGCTGCTATGGAGACAATTTAATTTGGATAGTGCCTGTATGTGGCAGTCCCAAAAATGTTTCAAATCAGAGGAGCAGGTAGGTGGCCCTCCAGTAAAATGGAATAGATTGAGTGCCTGTATGTGGCAGTCCCAAAAAGTTTTCAAACCAGAGGAGCAGGTAGGTGTCCCTCCAGAAAAATGGAATAGATTGAGTGCCTGTATGTGGCAGTCCCAAAAATTTTTCAAACCAGAGGAGCAGGTAGGTGGCCCTCCAGAAAAATGGAATAGATTGAGTGCCTGTATGTGGCAGTCCCAAAAAGTTTTCAAACCAGAGGAGCAGGTAGGTGTCCCTCCAGAAAAATGGAATAGATTGAGTGCCTGTATGTGGCAGTCCCAAAAATGTTTCAAACCAGAGGAGCAGGTAGGTGGCCCTCCAGTAAAATGGAATAGATTGAGTGCCTGTATGTGGCAGTCCCAAAAAGTTTTCAAACCAGAGGAGCAGGTAGGTGTCCCTCCAGAAAAATGGAATAGATTGAGTGCCTGTATGTGGCAGTCCCAAAAATTTTTCAAACCAGAGGAGCAGGTAGGTGGCCCTCCAGTAAAATGGAATAGATTGAGTGCCTGTATGTGGCAGTCCCAAAAAATTTTTAAAACAGAGGACCAGGTAGGTGGCCCTCCAGAAAAATGGAATAGATTGAGTGCCTGTATGTGGCACTCACAAAAATTGTTTCAAACAGAGGACCGGGTAGGTGGCCCCCCAGAAAAATTAAATGCATAAAGTACTATAGCAAGAGCCAGTGGGCCCTGTCAAAAAATAGCCAGTTTCCTCTGCTTTACTGTACAAAGAGGAGGAGAAGGAGGAAAATGAGGAGGAGGAGGAGTGGATCAATTAATCAGGTTGAGCTTCCTTCACCTGGTGGAGATTGGAAATTCTGAGAAATCCAGCCTTTATTCATTTTAATAAGCGTCAGCCTGTCAGCGCTGTCAGTCGACAGGCGTGTACGCTTATCTGTGATGATGCCACCAGCTGCACTGAAAACCCGCTCGGACAAGACGCTAGCGGCAGGGCAGGCAAGAACCTCCAAGGCGTACAGCGCCAGTTCGTGCCAGCTTTGAAACCCAGTAGTTGTAGGGAGCTGTGTGATCATTTAGGACGATGGTATGGTCAGCTACGTACTCCCTCACCATCTTTCTGTAAAGATCAGCCCTACTCTGCCGAGACTGGGGACAGGTGACAGTGTCTTGCTGGGGTGACATAAAGCTGGCAAAAGCCTTGTAAAGCGTACCCTTGCCAGTGCTGGACAAGCTGCCTGCTCGCCTACTCTCCCTCGCTACTTGTCCCGCAGAACTACGCACTCTGCCGCTAGCGCTGTCAGAAGGGAAATACTGTTTCAGCTTGTGCACCAGGGCCTGCTGGTATTCATGCATTCTCACACTCCTTTCCTCTGCAGGGATGAGAGTGGAAAGATTTTGCCTGTACCGTGGGTCCAGGAGAGTGAACACCCAATAATCGGTGCTGGAATAAATTCTTTGAACGCGAGGGTCACGGGATAGGCAGCCTAGCATGAAATCTGCCATATGCGCCAGAGTACCAACGCGTAAGAATTCACTCCCCTCACTGGCCTGACTGTCCATTTCCTCCTCCTCCAACTCCTCCAACTCCTCTTCTTCTGCCCATACACGCTTAACAGTGAAGGACTCAACAATGGTCCCCTCTTGTGTCTCGCCAACATTCTCCTCCTCTTCCTCCTCATCCTCCTCCACCTCCACCTCCTCCGATATGCGCTGAGAAACAGACCTGAGGGTGCTTTGGCTATCAACAAGGGAATCTTCTTCCCCCGTCTCTTGTGACGAGCGCAAAGCTTCCGACTTCATGCTGATCAGAGAGTTTTTCAACAGGCCAAGCAGCGGGATGGTGAGGCTGATGATGGCGGCATCGCCACTGACCATCTGTGTTGACTCCTCAAAGTTACTCAGCACCTGACAGATATCAGACATCCACGTCCACTCCTCATTGTAGACTTGAGGAAGCTGACTGACCTGACTACCACTTCTGGTGGAAGTTGACATCTGGCAGTCTACAATCGCGCTGCGCTGCTGGCTTGTTGCCACTGAGTGGGGTGTTTAGCATTCATATGCCTGGGCATACTGGTGGTAGTTAAGCTAGTAGTGGTGGAACCCCTGCTGAGCCTGGTTTGGCAAATGTTGCACACCACAGTCCGTCGGTCATCCGGTGTTTCCTTAAAGAACCTCCAGACTTCTGAAGATCTAGCCCTCGCCGCAAGAGCCCTCACCACGGGAGCTTCACTAGTTGACACATTTGGCGCTGATGCACCAGCTCTGGCCCTGCCTCTCCGTCTGGCCCCACCACTGCCTCTTCCAACCTGTTCTGGTCGAGGACTCTCCTCCGTCTCAGAAGCACTGTGTTCACCCGGCCTCTCAACCCAGCTTGGGTCTGTCACCTCATCATCCTCCGATCCCTCAGTCTGCTCCCCCCTCGGACTTCCTGCCCTGACAACAACTTCCCCACTGTCTGACAACCGTGTCTCCTCATCGTCGGACACCTCTTTACACACTTCCACTACGTCAAGAAGGTCATCATCACCCACAGACTGTGACTGGTGGAAAACCTGGGCATCGGAAAATTGCTCAGCAGCAACCGGACAAGTGGTTTGTGACTGTGGGAAGGGTCCAGAAAACAGTTCCTCAGAGTATGCCGGTTCAAATGCCAAATTTTCCTGGGAGGGGGCAGACTGGGGGGGAGGAGGCTGAGGTGCAGGAGCTGGAGGAGTGGCGATTTCGGTGACATGGGTGGACTGCGTGGAAGACTGACTGGTGGACAAATTGCTCGAAGCATTGTCAGCAATCCACGACATCACCTGTTCGCACTGTTCTGGCCTCAACAGTGCTCTACCACGAGTCCCAGTAACTTCAGACATGAACCTAGGGAGTGTAGCTCTGCGGCGTTCCCCTGCTCCCTCATAAGCAGGTGGTGTCTCACCCCGGCCAGGACCACGGCCTCTGACCCCTGCAGTAGTTGGACGCCCACGTCCCCGCCCTCGTCCTCTACCCCTAGCCCTCGGGTTAAACATTTTTAAAATGAGAGTTATAGCTTTAATTTTTTTTTAACTTTTTTTTGTGTTTTTTTTTTTTTTTTTTTGTGTTTTTGAGTTTTTAAAACCAAACAATGCTATCCTATTGCTATGGCTATTTTCTAGCCAAGTATGAAAGCACACTACTATGCCAGATGAGATGACACTGAGTTATTAAACAAAATAAACGTAAAATAAAAAAGGACAAATGGCAGACTGTGCCTAATTGAAATCCAACCCCTACTAAATTTTCCCACTTCGGTCTTTGCAATGGATATGTGCGTCACTAAGCGCAAAACACAGCGGTCGCAAGTCTCACTACAAATTGCTCACAATTGGCTAGTAGATGCACTGCAGCAAGTACAGCCACCAGCAGATCAACCAGAAATCAAATATATAACGCTACTGTAGGCGTTAGCCGTTTGGATTCTCCTTTGGCTATTTTCTAGCCAAGTATGAAAGCACACTACTATGCCAGATGAGATGACGCTGAGTTATTAAACAAAATAAACGTAAAATAAAAAAGGACAAATGGCAGACTGTGCCTAATTGAAATCCAACCCCTACTAAATTTTCCCACTTCGGTCTTTGCAATGGATATGTGCGTCACTAAGCGCAAAACACAGCGGTCGCAAGTCTCACTACAAATTGCTCACAATTGTCTAGTAGATGCACTGCAGCAAGTACAGCCACCAGCAGATCAACCAGAAATCAAATATATAACGCTACTGTAGGCGTAAGCCGTTTGGATTCTCCTATGGCTATTTTCTAGCCAAGTATGAAAGCACACTACTATGCCAGATGAGATGACACTGAGTTATTAAACAAAATAAACGTAAAATAAAAAAGGAAAAATGGCAGACTGTGCCTAATTGAAATCCAACCCCTACTAAATTTTCCCACTTTGGTGTTTGAGGTGGATATGTGTGCCACTAAGAGCTAAACACAACGGTAGCAAGTCCCCCTGCTAATTCCTCACAAAATGGTACTAGATGCAAATAAAAAAAAAAAAAGTAGAACGTTATTGTAGCCCTAAGAAGGGCTGTTGGGTTCTTGGAGAATCACTCCTGCCTAACAGTAAGCTAATAGAACACCCTAACGCTTTCCCTGACCAGCAGCAGCTCTCTCCCTAGCGGCATCCAGACACAGAATGATCCGAGCAGCGCGGGCAGCGGCTAGTCTATCCCAGGGTCACCTGATCTGGCCAGCCAACCACTGCTATCGACGTGTAAGGGTACCACGTCATGCTGGGTGGAGTGCAGAGTCTCCTGGCTTGTGATTGGCTCTGTTTCTGGCCGCCAAAAAGCAAAACGGCGGGAGCTGCCATTTTCTCGAGCGGGCGAAGTATTCGTCCGAGCAACGAGCAGTTTCGAGTACGCTAATGCTCGAACGAGCATCAAGCTCGGACGAGCATGTTCGCTCATCTCTACTAATAACCTATAGACTTCAACCAACACTACAACAAATAAACTGCCTAGACACAACCCCCCAATAGGCTTAACCGTAATAAGGCATTACGGTTCTTTAAATTGCGTAAACGCAACTCTCAACAAGATTTGTCCGACTTACCCTAGCTAAGTCCGGTTTTCACCTTTCCTGCCCTTCCCCAGCATCCCTAAAATCCCTACCTCCCAAGTCCAGGTACTCATCACAACCAAACCAAATAAAGCAAAAAAAAAAAAACAAAAAAAAAACAAAAAAAAAACTACTAAAAATAACATCTTTCAACGCAAAAGGCCTTAACCAACCCGAGAAAAGGTCTAAGGTTCTTTACACTATGCATAGACAAAAAACTCATATTCTCTGTGTGCAAGAAACACACTTTGAAACGAACCATACCCCAAACATCAAAAACAAGTACTACCCAACATCCTACCACTGCACAAACCCAGAAGGGAAAACAAAGGGGGTCTCAATTTTTCTCCACAAAAACTTTCAATGCAAAGTGCAAGAAACCAAAATGGATAAACACGCCAGATATATCTTCTTAAAGTGTGAAATACAAGGCACGCTATTCACCATCGCCAATATATACGCCCCGAACTCAGACCAGGCTAACTTTATCACAAAAATGCTAGACGAGCTGTGTGCCTTCACTAGAGGATCATTAATCCTGGTAGGAGACTTTAATGTAGCACTTAATCCAACCTTAGACACCTCCTCAGGGAAATCCTCCGTCCCCTTCAATAAAATAAACAGAATAAGGAAATCCCTGCATAAAATGCAACTCTGTGATATATGGAGGCTACAAAACCCAGACAGCAAAGATTATACTTTCTACTCTGCAGTCCACAACTCGTACAGCAGAATAGATTATATTTTTGTACATCATAAACTTCTCACCACTGCCCAAAGCTCCAAAATAGGACTGTCCTATCTATCAGACCATGCCCCTATTTACTGCTCACTAACATTACTCCCTCCAAAACGCCCCGCATATAACTGGCGATTAAACGAATCTCTCCTAAAAGATCCCATCTGCCTAAATGAACTGAAACAACAATTCGCTAAATTTGAAAATGATCACAAACTAGACACATCAAGCCCCACCACACTTTGGGAAACACTAAAAGGCTCTCTTAGGGGAATCCTAATGAAACACGGAGCTCGCCTAAAGCGCATGACAGAACACAAGACACAAAACCTTCTAACGACCATCCAAAACTTAGAAAACAAACACAAACAGTCACTACAATTAGCCTCCCTAAGAGAACTAACATTAGCCAGACACGAACTCAACACCATACTGGACGCCAAACAAAAAAGAATATTTCAGATTTGCTCACGCTCAATCTATGAGTGGAGTAACAAACCGGGTAAATACCTGGCCAGAGCCCTTAGAGACAAAAAAGCTGCATCATATATAGCATCAATCAAAACAAATACCGGTCCCACCGCTCACAAGCCCGAGGAAATAGCAAAAGCGTTCATGGAGTATTATTCAAAACTGTACAACCTCCCCCCTCCCTCCGCCAACTTCACTCCTCCCTCTCCCCTCAAAACTTTACCACAATACATACAAGAGACAGCGTTACCATCCCTATCTCAGGAGGAACTGGAACAACTAGACACTCCTTTCTCCCCAGAGGAGATACAACAAGTAATCCTAGCTCTTCCAAATGGCAAAAGCCCAGGTCCAGACGGGTTCACAGCCATATTTTACAAAACATTAGTAGACGAAATAACACCCCCCATGTTACACACTTTCAATACGGTTTCCGATGCTGTCCAATTCCAACCAGCATTTTTACATGCCCACATCACAATAATCCCCAAAGAAGGGAAAGACCCACAACTATGCCAAAGCTACCGTCCCATCTCATTAATTAACACTGACGCAAAAATATACGCCAAACTACTAGCAAAACGCCTCTCCCGCCTGCTGGAGTCCCTAGTTCACCCGGACCAAGTAGGTTTCATACCCACAAGAGAAGCGAGAGATAATACACTAAAAACTTTCTCTCTCATACATCATGCCCAAAAAACTGACTCTCCACTATTAGTTCTCTCCCTGGACGCAGAGAAGGCGTTCGACCGGGTGGACTGGGGATTCCTAGAAGCAACACTTAAACAAATAGGCATCAGAAACACCATGCTCTCCAAAATCAAAGCCCTATATAATCACCCCAAAGCCCAAATCAGAGTCAACGGTCTTTACTCCTCTCCATTCACAATAAGTAATGGGACCAGACAAGGGTGCCCCCTCTCCCCACTCCTCTACGCACTAATTATCGAACACCTACTAATATCCATCAGAAACCACCCAGAGATACATGGTATACAGATAAAGAACACCTCCTTCAAATGTTCAGCATTTGCTGATGATGTGCTAATTTATCTCACGGACCCGGATAAATCTCTCCCACACTTAATGGAAGTACTGCAAACCTTTGGCTATTTCAGCAATCACAAAGTTAATATGACCAAAAGCACAGCAATAGGGTTTGAATTACATAGCAATATCACGAAATCTCTCCAAAAGAAATACCCGTTCACATGGGAAAGGGACTCCATCCCCTACCTGGGTGTCCAAATCGCCTCTGGTGCAGACGCCATATACGCTCATAATCATAAAAACTTCCTGATCTCTCTCCAAAACAATCTCACAAAATGGGGAAATAAAAAGATCTCCTGGATAGGGAGAATAAACTGCATAAAGATGACAGTCCTTCCAAAACTTCTCTATCTATATCAAACAGTCCCCATCGCCCTTCCCAAAGTGTTCTTCAACAAACTGACAACTCTGATTAACCGATTCATCTGGTCCGCATCTTCCCCCAGACTAGCCAAATCCATCCTGGTACGTAGGAAACTACAAGGAGGTCTTGGTCTCCCGGATATTAAGGGCTACTTCTATGCAGTAAACCTTTCCCGAGTCCTAGATTGGTTCCACCAAGATTCCAAACTTTGGGTTAAAATTGAAAACCAACTTTCTCCCTGCCCTCTGGCAGGAATACCCTGGTCCTCACACTCACTCCTCACACCGCACCATTTAAATAATCTACCCCTCACAGCAGCTCAAACCATGAAGACAATAAATAGACCCCCAGATACGAACAAACTGACAGAACCCTATGGCCCTCTCACCCCAATCACAGACAACCCAGACTTCCCACCAGGTCTTGCACAAGACTTCTTACTACCAATGAGATCACAAGACAAACCCCTCAGGTTTAAATCAGTCTTAAATCCCTCGACACTAGCCCCACTAGAGGATCTCAACGTATGCGCCTCATCTCTACCCAAAACCAAATGGGAATACATGCAGCTCAGAAACTTCTATAACAGACACAAAACAAAACTTAACCTGCACAGGGATTTAACACCCTTTGAAGAGCTCTGCCTATCACCCTCCCCAATATCGCACCCGATATCAGCAATATACAACCTGCTACTGGACAACTGGTCAAATTCTCACATCCCATACACAAAATCATGGGAGAAGGAACTTAACACCACATTCAGCAGTGATGACTGGTCCAGAGCTTTCCACCGCACGCACAAATTATCACTAGCGGTTAAATCCCAAGAGACAAATTTCAAAATTATTTCTAGATGGTATTGGGTCCCGACCAAACTCCACAAAATTTATCCTTCCTGCTCTGACAAATGCTGGAGGTGCAATCAGGCGGAAGGTACAATGACCCATATCTGGTGGCAATGCCCCTTGATCCAAACCTTCTGGAGCCAAGTATGTAAAATATCCTCAGATATCCTGGATTATAAAATCCCAAACGATCCATCCGTACTACTGCTCTCTATTTTTCCCGCACAGTTAGACAACAAAAAAGCCAAGCTCTTGGGTTTTCTGCTGACAGCAGCTCGCACACTCATACCTCGTCTCTGGAAATCCTCCAGAGTACCAACCATCACTGAATGGTTCCAGGAAATCCTCTTACTCCAGAAAATGGAAGAACTCACAGCAGAAAACCACAAAACACATGATAAACATCTGCAAACCTGGTCCCAATGGATAACGTTTCAGAATTCTACATCATTCACAACACTCCCCGACTAATCAACAATACCACAACATACGCTAAACCATCTCCCTCAACGTAACCTGGAATCCCCCCTACCCTTTCCCAACCCCACCCACCCGCTCCCTCCCACCAATAACGTACCCTCCTTCTAACTTACTTACCCCACTTTAGCCCCCGTTAAACAATAATCTAGTTAATTACTGTTCGTAGACACTACAGTGTTATAAGATTATGCATGTACAAACTGATGTAACTCTCTAACAAACTATATGATGTATTACATAACTTGTACCCTATGCATACATGTAACTACCAAATAAGTGTACTACAATTGTTACTAGTGTTTGCTTATCAATAAACAAGATTGATAAAGAAAAAGAAGAATCGTGCCTTCCACAGCAGAATCATCTTCATGCAGGATTTCAGGCTGCACAGATACCTCTATGCATTGGCCGCTTTGGGCATAAAAGTAGAAAATCTCATGGTGTGGCCAACATCTTCCCTAGACCTCAACCCTATAGAGAACCTTTGGAGAATCATCAAGCAAAAGATCTACGAGGGTGGGAGGGCGTTCACATCAATACACCAGCTCAGGAGGCTATTCTGTCAAAATCATATTTTTTTCAGTGATAAAATGCAAAAAAATTACATGAAAAGTCATAATTTCCTCTAAATTATGTATAAATCCAGAATACATAAAGAAAATGTACTTTCTTCACCCCTTAATGACCCGTGACGTAATAGCACGTCACGGATCATCTGGGGGTGCATGGAGAGGGCTCACGGTCAGTGCTAGCACCGATTGCGTGTTTTAACCCGCACATGGCTGCCGGCAAAGCTTCCGAATACCCGAGGCTGTCTGGATTTAACCCATTCATTACTATGTGCTGATAACACATTGGGGGTCATTTACTAAGGGCCCGATTCGCGTTTTCCCGACATGTTACCAGAATATTTCAGATTTGCGTCAATTTTCCCTGTATTGCCCTCGGTTTTTGGCGCACGTGATCGGATTTTGGCGCATCGGCGCTGGCATGCACGCGACGGAAATCGGGGGCCGTGGCCGAACGAAAACCTGACGGATTCGTAAAAACAGCCGCATTTAAAAAACCGAAAGTGTCGCGGAGTTTGGTGTATTTGAGTGCGTTCCGATGCTCTTCAGCGCAGCAGCGCCACCTGGTGGATGTCGGAGGAACTACTTTAATGAATCCTGGCCGGATCCGAATCCACCGCAGAGAACGCGCCGCTGGATCGCGAATGGACCGGGTAAGTAAATCTGCCCCATTGTAATGAATGAGGATGGAAACCCCCATATACTGCCATACTGTAGTATGGCAGTATATAATAGGATCAATCATACAACCTAGGGTTAGAATACCCTAGGGAGTCTGAAAAATATTAAAAATTAAAAAAAGTTAAAAAAAATTATAATTAAAAAAAAACAAAAAATTCAAATCACCCCCTTTCACTAGAACTGATATAAATATAAATAAACAGTAAAAATCACAAACACATGAGGTATCGCCGCATCCGAAAATGCCTTATCAATCAAAATATAATAACGTTTTTTCACTGTGTTTAACCCCGTAACGTAAAATAGCGCCCAAATTTGAAAATGGCACTTTTTGGCCATTTTGAAAAATATAAAAAATTCTATAAAAAGTGATCAGAAGGTCGTACAGCCCAAGACATTGTAGCATTGGAAACTTCAACAAAAGTAGCAAAAAATGACACCACCCACAGCTCCTACACCAAAGTATGAAAAAGTTATTAGCGCCAGAAGATGGCAAAATCTAAAAGAAACATTTTTCTACAGGAGGTTTAAATTTTTGTAAATGTATAAAAACATTATGAAACCTTTACAAATTTGGGATCCCTGTGATCTTACCGACCCAAAGAATAAAGTAGACCTGTCATTTGGTGCGCACAGTGAAAGCCGTAAAATCCAAGCCCACAAGAAAACTGTGCAAATGCCTTTTTTCGACAATTTCACTGCATTTGGAATTTTTTTCCGGCCTTTTTTTTTACACGTCACGGAATGATAAATACCATCTCTATTTGCCGTTACAGAGCTCTGCACATGAAAAAAAAGTTATAGATTTTTGATTGTGGGGAGTGAAAAATAGAAATGAAAAAACAAAAAAGGGCCTGGTCCTTAAAGGGTTAAAAACAGTACGATGTGAGGAGTCACACATACCCCACATTTGTATATTTTGTAGCTTGTGATTGGATTTTGGCGCAACTGCACTAGCTTTCATGCAACAGAAATCAGGGGGGGGGGGCCGTCGGATGATCTGACTGATGCGGACTGAACGCGGGATTTAACATTCAAATTGTGTCGCATCCAATGCACTTACATGCACCAGGAAGCACAAGGTGAACTCCGGCGAACCTAAGCAGGGAAGCGACACATGCAGGATATTGGGTGCATGATCTTAGTGAATCACGGCAGAGTTCATTCTCATCGGACAACGCGCATCGGGGAGCACGCCAGGCCTACTGACTCATCACTTCCTGCCAGGAGATCATGAGGAGAGAGAGGCTGCAAACTACAAACTACAAGGAGATAAGTGATCTGGGGAAGGGGGGGGCAGACACAGATCTGTGAGATGTAGCAGAGCTCACAGTGTAACGGTGTTATGGTCTACCAGCCTCTGTGTAATGTCATGCATCTCTGATCTGTGTCGTCTTTTTCTATGTGTCAGTGTGTTAGTACAATGTCAGAAGTCAGATGAAAGTGTATATACACCTGTACCGTGATAATATAACCACAATGTCACCCCACAGAACTAGATGGATAATAATGTGTCTGCTAAGGCACCCTGGGATTTTGCACTGAGCAGCCTAGAGAGTGATAGGTGCTCAAACAGCAATAACACTGAGTACCATTGTAAAGTAAGGGGTTAAAATGATCTTTATTGTGTTAACATCATTAGGGGATTGAGATGTGAGAATTTTCTTTTGTGGGAAAACCCCTTTAATATGTAGCCACATTAGGCAAAGAGGATTAAATGTTCATCCTCTCACTAGATTTACGTAAAAAAACCCTGCTAACTAAAAAGCTGGAGTAGAGAACACTTTAGAGAGCTATAACTCTGGATCCCTGGCAGCTAGAATCACAGGGTTTTCTTCATATGAATCTAGTGAAGGCAGTCCCTGGGTGATATCCAAGATCAGTTCTGAAGGTTTGTTCTTAAGTTGAATTTGTATGTAAGCCGGAACTGTATATATTATAATTGTAGCCCCAGCCAAAATGGGGTACAGTAAATTATCGATATCCAGAGGTCAGTTTGAGACTATGGGTCGTCTGTAAGTTGGGTGTTCTTAAGTAGGGGACCACCTGTATTATGTTTCTCGGTGCCAAGGAACTGAAGATATTATGACATCGCTATCTTTGTTGCGAACGTCATCAGGGAGTGGCGATTGATTGCCAGGACACGAGGCTATATGGTTATATGGTTTCTGCAGTTTTGTTACAATGAGCCAGTTGCGCATTGTAATGTATACTGTGTAAAAATGCCATATACTGCAATACAGTAGTATTACAGTATATGATAGGAAGGATCAGACCATCTAGGGATAAAGTACCCTACAGGGTCTAAAAAAATAGGAAAAAAAAGTTTTAAAAAAAGTTTAAAAAATAATAAAAAACCTTAAAATTCAAATCATCCCCCTTTCCCCAAAACTGATATAAAACATAATAAACAGTAAAAATCACAGACACGTTAGGCGTTGCCGCATCTCAAAATCTGCCCTATCTATCAAAATATAAAAACGGTTATTGCCGGCGGAGAACCCCACAACGGTTAATAGCTCCTAAATGTCCGAAACGCTATTTTTACACCATTTTGCATCACATAAAAATTATGAAAAGTGATCAAAAGGTCGCACAGTCCTCAAAATGGTAGCAATGACCCCTCACACAGCTCCGTGCACCGAAGTATGAAAAAGTTATTAGTGCCAGAAAATGGTGAATATTTTTTCTTTTTTTCGAGACATTCATTTAACTTTTGAAAATGTTTTAAAACACAAAACACAAATCCCAAACCAAAGAAAAAAGCAGAGGTGTTATTTAGAGCGCACAGTGAAAGTCATAAAAACTGAGCCCACAAGAAAGTGACGGGAATGTGTTTTTTTGGGAAGTAAAATTTTTTATGCAGATAACAAGCCCTCTGTACACGGAAAAATGAAAATCTTATGGGCTCTTTAAGGTAGAGACTGAAAATGAGCAAAAAAAACCTGTGTCCTTAAAGGGAACCTACCAGAACGAATCTACCTGTAAAGGTAGATCGGGTGGTAAGTGGATCAATAAGACATGAGGATAGTCCTTTTAAGGGCTAATCCTCACGTCCCCGCACTTTTTGATAACTGTTATTAGCTTTATATGCAAATATTGTTATGCGGCTACTGGGGCGTGGAGTAGCTACAGCTGAGGCTATATGGCACAGCTTCTCCACGCCCCAGTAGCCTCTTTATTACTCCTACCCATAATCTTCGGCGCGAAGCCCCTCATAGCTGCGCACCCTCGTCCGACGACCCTGCCGTCTGCGCAGAACAGCAGTGCTCCGAAGCCGCATAAAAAAGTTAGCATAATGCTAATAAAAGTTATCAAAAAGTGTGGGGATGTGAGGATTAGCCCTTCTTTAAGAAAACATTGCAGAACATTCCTATGTTGTAGGATTTGATGGAATTGTCCATGGAGGTGTCAGTGACAGCACCATGTGGGATGGTAAAAGTCTTTAAGGGCTAAGGGTACCGGAACATGATCCTAGCAAGAGTGATCCATTGGGTCTTATATCTCTATGGTGTGTCAAAGCCTGTACAAAAGATTAAAACGGGGAGCCCTAATGATGGGGATCTTTCGGTTCTGCAGTAGGTTCCCAAGAAGCCAAAAGGGCTGACAATCCTGGAAAGATCTTGAAACATTTTCTATTTGGACCCTCCATATTCAATAGTTTGCAGGGTGCAGGCTCGTAAAACAAAAAAAGGTCAGCAGCTCAGGAGGCCGCAGCTGCATGCGGTGGTATTGCCACTTGTTCGAATCTGTTCAATGGTTGCTGACATGAAGTTTCTGGACGGGAGAGAGCAGGAAGTAGCATGGATCTGACGTGCAGCTGCAGAAGTTGGTGGCGCAGGAACCTTTTTAGGGCAGCAGGGCGCTAGAGCTCAAGGACTAGTGTTGAGCAGTTCCAAACTTTCACAGTTTGGGTCCTCCAGATCCCTCCTTAAACATCATCCGTAGTTCGGGTCCAGCTCAACCCAACTAGTGGTAACATCTATGATTGGCGCCGGCATCGATTGAGGTCGATAACACTTTAAATGCAGCTAGCAACACAGGAAGCTGTCATTGATCACATCATGGAGATTGCCGATTCTCCCCAATATAGAGGCACACATAGTGTTGGCACATCAGTGACTTTGCTGTCTGCATTTAAACAGTTTGCTCCTTATGTAGGCTTTGGTTCTGGATACCAAACCAGGACAGATTTTCAAGATCCTGTTTGGCTGAACTCGGACGGATCTGAAATTTTATGGATCCGTTCTTCACTATCAAGGACTAAGTGGCCACCACTGTCAACTACAGGACATGTCCTCCAATATGACCATGGTGTCCAGAGAGTTTACCGGTCTTGATAGTTTTTGTGACCACCCACAGCCTTTGCTGATCCCTCTGGTTCAGTTCTTGAGCTGGTGCTAAAAAAGTTTGCCATTTTGTGCCAGTTGACCCTACATAGAGGAGAGGAGGTCCAAGCATCACCATAGACAGGGGGCATCCTCTACACCTAGAGGAGGTCCAAGCATCACCATAGACAAAGGTTCTTTACTGTAAGAGCAGTGAGACTATGGAACTCTCTGCCGTTGTTATGGAGGACTCTTTGTACATGTTCAAGAGAGGCCTGGATGACTTTCGTATGGGAATAGAACTTTTTGTTGGTAGTTTCTGTTGATCCAGGGATGTTCTTCTGACCACCATATTAGGGGTTGGAAAGAAAGTTTTCCCTGGCATCAGCCTTGCATCAATGCAGTATAATGTATAATGGTTGGACTTGATTAACTTATGTCTCTTAATATGATACTATCATAAATATATGTCTTGGATAAGTAAGTGGCTAATAGTAACTATGGTAACGGGTCGTATTATAGTTTTATTGTGGATGTCCAGTAAACTACATTGTTGTACTTTTCAGAACTTTCTGTGCTACTTTTTGTCCTGCTATTAATGGTATACACTGGTGGATGTTCCCTCAATTCCCTCCTTGCACCGGGCTAGTAATAGAACAAGTCATCTGAGTATTTGAACTTGGAGCAGTTACAGTGAGAAAGTAACATAATTAATTAATTCTAATGATATAAAATAAGGAAATGTGCACAATGAAAGTTCCCACAAAATATGGGACACATGGCAGCAGAGGTAAGTCACTGGTCACTTCCACTTGTATCTTGTTTCTCTTTTATACATGTTGTCTTGACCCGTTTCTAATGTCTCAATGTTTTTTATTGTTTGGTCTCCTCTCGTCTGACCCATTGATCCTTCTGCTATATGGACTCTCTTGTCATCCCCATCAGATCTATTTTCCCCACTAGAAACTCCCCTTAAAAAAGTCTAAAATTATCTGCTGACTTCGTAATTTAATGGTAACTGTTTCCTCTCAATTCTTCTGGATCATGTGACGTAATAGATCCTCAATTTCTACTCAATATTTGTCCCTGAGCTGTAAGAATATTGTATATATTGCACAAAAACACAGTGGTTTGTGGTGCACAGTTTGCCCCTTAAGGAGCTACTCACGGTATAATACCAGACCACACAGTCTTTGAAAAAGTCCACAAAAAATAATTTCACTATGACCGGGGCTCCAAGGATTCTTCTTCTCCCTCTTATTTTATCTTAAAACATCGATGAACAGCATCAATCTTCAGTTTCTCCTGCTGAAAGTATGTCACCATTCAGACTAGCACCATCGCACTCTCATTCTCCTCCTTTAATTATATTTGTAGCTGGAAGAAAATATGCAGGCAGATGGTGTGGTACGTTCCAAAAAAGTTAAAATTTATTCCAATTCATCATACTCACAAAAATCCATTAAAAATGCGCATATCACAAATTCACATAACGGGACGCTAGCTTTCTATCCGCCCGACCCAGGGTTTCATCGGCAAGAGCAACGCCCCAGAAGAAGCCTTGCCGGCGAAACCCTGGGTCGGGCGGATAGAAAGCTAGCGTCCCGTTATGTGAATTTGTGATATGCGCATTTTTATTGGATTTTTGTGAGTATGATGAATTGGAATAAATTTTAACTTTATTGGAACGTACCACACCATCTGCCTGCATGTTTTCTTCCAGCTACAAATATAATTAAAGGAGGAGAATGAGAGTGCGATGGTGCTAGTCTGAATGGTGACATACTTTCAGCAGGAGAAACTGAAGATTGGTGCTGTTCATCGATGTTTTGGGATGGGATGAGAGGGAGAAGAGGAATCCTTGGAGCTCTGGTCATAGTGAAAATATTTTTCTCTATTTTTTATTGTATATATTGTTGGTTTGTTGGTTGTGTTCTTTAAGGTTCATTTCGAGGTCTTCTCTTTTTTGTCCACAATGTCCAATGTCCCCATTAGTGTGTCAGCGCTATCTTTACCGTGATGGCACATAATAATATGGATCATCCGGTGCCCTCACACCAGCCTTACTACCGAGCACCAGGGATTGTCTCCAGGGCCACCAGGGCAGTGGTAGCAGTAGGGGGTCATGCTGCCAGCACCAATTTTATGGTCTCCTCATCCTTCTGTGTAGTCGAATAGCAGGAGCTCCAACTAGACATCAGCCCCATCAGTCAATATCCGGGGGTCATTTATCTGTAGTCAGGACATTGTTGTGTGTTTGTTTATGGTTATTCCGGTTTTCGTTTCATTCATATTAGAGGTTGATGTATCAAGCAGCTGAGTCCGGGGGGGGTTTTGCATCTCAAAAAATGACTTTATTTGCAACTTTTTATCCACAATTTGAGGCAAAATTAGAACTTTTTCATATGTCCGCATATAGGGGGACATTAATCATAGGGGGTCTCAGCTTCGTCTATTTTTCCGCCTGGATTGTTCTTTTGTTTGCCTGGTGATTTATGATGGATCTAGTTCTGCCTTAGTAAATGTGTTTTTGGATTGTCATATGTCCGGTTCATTAGCGCCAAATTTGTCTCTAATTTTTACCCTACAAAGTAAATCTCATGGGTGACCAATAATGAAAGGAGACTGAGAAATTTTGTCAGAAGGTTCAGGGCGTCATCTCTGCACATAAAGTCTCAGCTTGTACAATGTCCGGACCTCATTGTGCTGTAACTGGAGGGACTAAAAGTTACAGAGATGGAAAAAAAATTCTTGCTCAGACGAGTCTTTTCCTTTTTTATTATAATGTACAGGAAATGGAGTCTGGTAATATTCTCAGATCTGTACAATAAGACAATAATCACTCCCAGAGATGATCCCATAGACAATGATGAGGTCGTCACTGGAGAAATTTTACATTTTAAAACTGAGCTGAAGGATTTTTTATGTTGCATAGAGATAATTCTTCATTTGGCCAACAAAAACCTTTGTTTTCAGTAATGAAAAGAGTTTTTTCTGAAGTGCAGCTGCTCAGAGTAAGTACTTTTTTGTGCCTTTTTAGGCGCAAATTAGTGATAGATGCTGCAAACCTCTGTATAACAGCCGCTCACTATGTCAGATGAAGCGCAGGGACTCAGAACCCACTTTGCCGTGCGCCAGAAAATGTTGCAAAATTATGCCAAATTAATGAACCAGATTTTATGCGCAAAAAAACTGCAAAAACATTTTAAAAAACTACGATTAATGTCCCCCATAGATTTTAAAGATATAACATACATAACACTGAACAATTCTTGCTATACTAACATCCCTAAATGTGTGAAAAAGTGATGCATTTTGAGACAAATATGCAAATGCCCCAAAAGAAAAATGTGCAATTGCACCCCAGTCCCCACCGAGTGTAGTGTAGTTGCCACGGGTTGCACAAAATGCTCTAATTTGACCAGTAGGGAGCGTCACCCAGCTTTCCCACATCTCCAATGGAGAAAACTGTAATGTGCACCATAAACCCCTGAAGGCAGCTCTGACTTGTCTGTCTTCTGTCTATAACTCCCTGTCCTCTCTCTACCAGAAAATTAATCCTTGAAGGAAACCTACCATGAGGAACCTACTATCACAAGCAGATCAGATGGTAGATCCCTCCGGCTGCCACTGCCCTAATCTGTTCTCTATGAATCCTGGGACCTAATTTGAAAAAAAAAACGTAATTTACATATTACTATAAGAAACTGCAGAGGCTACTGGGGCGTGGAGTAGCCTTATCTCCCAGTGTCCGGCCAGGCTAGGACACGCCCCAGGAGCCTCTGCAGTTCATTTACATATTACTAAAATAAAGGGGGACATTAATCATAGTTTTTTTAGACAGTTTTTTACATTTTTTGAGCAAAAATCTGTCACAGTTCGTTAATTTTGCGCATTTTTGCGACATTTTCAGGCGCACGTCAAAGTCCGGCGCTTAGAGGTTCTGAGTACCTGCCCCTTAGTGAGCGGCTGCTATACAGATGTTTGCACGGGATCTATCACAAATTTGCGCCTAAAAAGTTGCAAAAAAGGCACAAAAATGCCCCTACTCTGAGCAGGTGCACTTTCATTACTGAAAACAAAAGTTTTCGCTCCCCAAATAAAAAATTCCCTCTATGCAGCATGGAAAATCCTTCAGCTCAGTTTTAAAATGTAAAATTTCTCCAGTAAGGACTTCATCATTTTCTATGGGATCATCTCTGGGAGTGATTATTGTCTTATTGTACAGATCTGAGAATATTATCAGTCTCCATTTACTGTACATTATTATAAAAAAAGGCAAAGGCTCATTTCAGCAAGAATTTTTTAAATTTTTTTTCTGTAACTTTTAGTCCCTGCAGTTACATCACAATGTGGTCCGGACATTGTACAAGCTGATACTTTGGGGGTCATTTACTAAGGGCCCGATTCACGTTTTCCCAATGTGTTACTCGAATATTTCCGATTTGCGCCGATTTTCCCTGTATTGCCCCGATCGGATTCTGGCGCATCGATCGGATTCTGGCGCATCGGCACCGGCATGCACGCAACGGAAATCGGGGGGCATGACCGAACAATAACCCGACGGATTCGGAATAACCGCCGCATTTTAGAAAAAAAAAGTGTTGCGGGACATGCGCTTACCTTCACCCGGAATAGGATCGTGAACTCCACTGCATTCCGATGCTCTTCAGCGCAGCAGTGACACCTGGTGGACGTCCGAGGAACTCCCTTAGTGAATCGCCAGAAGACCCAAATCCACCGCAGAGAACGCGCCGCTGGATCGCGAATTGGCCGGGTAAGTGAATTTGCCCCAATATGTGCAGAGATGAAGCCCTGAACGTTCTGTCACCTTTTCTCAATCTCGTTCCATTATTGATCACAAATTAGATCTGCTTTGTAGGGTAAAAATTAGAGACAAATTTGGCGCAAATTAATCGAACAAGCGATAATTCAGAAGCGCATTTACTAAGGCAGAACTAGATCCATCATAAATCACAAGCCTAAAAACAGAACAAACCAGGAGCAAAAGTAGGTGAACCTGAGACCCCACTATGGTTAATGTCCCCCAAAGTGAGGTTCCAGGATTATTAAATTACACATAAGGTCAGAGGCAGCGGGAGGAATCTACCATCACATCTTATTCTGGAAGGAGATTCCTCCTGGTAGGTTTCCTTTTATCCATTTAAAGAAGGTTTTTGTGTGTTTTTGCCTTTCCATTTTTCCCTCCCCTCATTCCACAAGGTTTTTTATTAGTTTTCATGGCCACACAAGGGCTTGTTATCTGCAAGGCAAATCTTTCTTCCCTATGGAATCTTCTGGACCATGTACTGGGAAGCTGGAAAAAAATCTTTCTCACCAATTATTAGAAAATAATTTCTGGGAACAAAATTGGTGAAATTTTTCCTCATCCAGAAGCAAATAATTGATTTAATATTTGCAGGGACCAGACATTTTATGATTTTATTTAGAGGAAAAGGTGATGATTTAAATGTATATTTTTTTAGATTTTACTATTATTACAGGCACCCTAAAGTGGTAGAAAGCTAAGGTGCCTGATCACTATATACTCCGATACAACTGTGTTGTGATGTATTGTGGATATGCTGCCTCCGGCAGACTGTAATAGATATGGGAGCCTCTTACAGGATTTCAGCTGTCATGGAAACTGATTGGTGATCTCTGATGACATCACAGGGGACTCCAATCATTGGCTAATATAAAGGCACCGATGTGGCAATGACCTTCAGGTGCCGGCATTGACTGTGACAGTTAGTAGCATGTGTTTGATGTAAAGTACAGCAGACACCTGCCCTATATGGAGAGAGCTCAGCCTGTAAGGACTCTCCATAAACGGAATGTCTTGTGTTACAATGTACGATGCGGGGCCACCAATAGGAATTTCAGGGCACTTCACTCTCGTTGGTTAATTCCTATACCCAATGTTACCCTATTCACAGTATGTCCCAATGAACAAATTAACGGTGAATCCCTACAAAATGCAGGACAGTAAATGATACTAGTGACAGGGACGTGTGATGTTACTTGTGATTCTTTTAATGGTGAAAATTCTACTGAAAACAGCATCACTTGTAACAACAGTGTGAACACAACACAAGAGAGAAACTACATAGACCAAGAACCTGTGTGATAGATCTCTACAGAGGTAAGTGCCTCCTCCCCCGCTGTCGCCCACCTCACTTTTTGTCCCTTACATTATAGTTTTGATTTTTTTTTTAGAATTTCCTGCAAATTCTAAAGCTAATGCAACACAATGGGCCACATTTATAAAAACTGTGTGGTGTGTACTATGTGCAGTGTGTACTATGTGCAGAATGTACTATGTGCAGGGTGTTCTATATGCGTCTTGTACTATGTGTGCTGTGTACTATGTGCCGGGTGTACTTTGTGCAGTGTGTACTATGTGCGGTGTGTACTATGTGCAGTGTGTACTGTGTGTGGTGTGCACTATGTGCAGTGTGTACCATATGCAGTGTGTACTATGTGCGGTGTGTACTATGTGCAGTGTGTACTGTGTGTGGTGTGCACTATGTGCAGTGTGTACTATGTGCAGGGTGTACTATGTGCAGTGTGTACTATGTGCAGTGTGTACTATGTGCAGGGTGTACTATGTGCAGTGTGTACTATGTGCAATGTGTACTATGTGCAGGGTGTACTATGTGCGGTGTGTCCTGTGTGTGGTGTGTACTATGTGCAGTGTGTACTATGTGCAGTGTGTACTATGTGCAGTGTGTACTATGTGCAGGGTGTACTATGTGTGGTGTGTACTGTGTGCGATGTGTACTATGTGCAGTGTGTACTATGTGCAATGTGTACTATGTGCAGGGTGTACTATGTGCGGTGTGTCCTGTGTGTGGTGTGTACTATGTGTACTGTGTACTATGTGCAGTGTGTACTATGTGTAGTGTGTACTATGTGCAGGGTGTACTATATACATCTTGTACTATGTGTGCTGTGTACTATGTGCAGGGTATACTTTGTGCAGTGTGTACTATGTGCGGTGTGTACTATGTTCAGAATGTACTATGTGCAAGATGTTTATTATGTGCAGGATGTGTACTATTTGCAGATTGTACTATGTGCAGGGTGTGTACTATGTGTAGTGTGTACTATGTGCAGTGTGTACCATGTGAAGTGTGTACTATGTGCAGAATGTACTATATGCGTCTTGTACTATGTGTGGTGTGTACTATGTGCAGGGTGTACTATGTGCGGTGTGTACTATGTGCGGTGTGTACTATGTGCAGTGTGTACTATGTGCAGGGTGTACTATGTGCAGGGTGTACTATGTGCAGGGTGTACTATGTGCAGGGTGTACTATGTGCAGGGTGTACTATGTGCAGTGTGTACTATGTGCGGTGTGTACTGTGTGTGGTGTGCACCATGTGCAGTGTGTACCATGTGCAGTGTGTACTATGTGCAGTGTCCTGTGTACTGTGTGTGGTGTGTACTATGTGCAGTGTGTACTATGTGCAGTGTGTACTGTGTGCGGTGTGTACTATGTGCAGTGTGTACTATGTGCAGTGTGTACTATGTGCAGGGTGTACTATGTGTGGTGTGTACTGTTTATGGTGTGTACTATGTGCATTGTGTACTATGTGCAGTGTTTACTATGTGCAGTGTATATTATGTGCAGTGTGTACTATGTGCAGTGTGTACTATGTGCAGGGTGTACTATGTGTGGTGTCCTGTGTACTATGTGCAGGGTGTACTATGTGCGGTGTGTACTGTGTGTGGTGTGTACTATGTGCAGTGTTTACTATGTGCAGTGTGTACTATGTGCAGTGTGTACTATGTGCATGTGTACTATGTGCGGTGTGTAAAATGTGCAGGGTGTACTATGTGTGGTGTGTACTGTTTATGGTGTGTACTATGTGCAGTGTGTACTATGTGCAGTGTGTACTATGTGCAGTGTGTACTATGTGCAGTGTGTACTA
Source organism: Engystomops pustulosus (assembly GCF_040894005.1). Lineage (NCBI taxonomy): Eukaryota > Metazoa > Chordata > Amphibia > Anura > Leptodactylidae > Engystomops > Engystomops pustulosus. Next base: position 218,821,578 of record NC_092414.1, read on the forward strand.
TGTGCAGGGTGTACTATGTGCAGGGTGTACTATGTGCAGGGTGTACTATGTGCAGGGTGTACTATGTGCAGGGTGTACTATGTGCAGGGTGTACTATGTGCAGCGTGTACTATGTGCAGGGTGTACTATGTGCAGTGTGTACTATGTGCGGTGTGTACTGTGTGTGGTGTGCACCATGTGCAGTGTGTACTATGTGCAGTGTCCTGTGTACTGTGTGTGGTGTGTACTATGTGCAGTGTGTACTATGTGCAGTGTGTACCATGTGCAGTGTGTACTATGTGCAGAATGTAATATATGCATCTTGTACTATGTGCGGTGTGTACTATGTGCAGGGTGTACTATGTGCAGTGTGTACTATGTGCGGTGTGTACTATGTGCAGTGTGTACCATGTGCAGTGTGTACTATGTGCAGAATGTAATATATGCATCTTGTACTATGTGCGGTGTGTACTATGTGCAGGGTGTACTATGTGCAGTGTGTACTATGTGCGGTGTGTACTATGTGCAGTGTGTACCATGTGCAGTGTGTACTATGTGCAGAATGTAATATATCCATCTTGTACTATGTGCGGTGTGTACTATGTGCAGGGTGTACTATGTGCAGTGTGTACTATGTGCGGTGTGTACTATGTGCAGTGTGTACTATGTGCAGGGTGTACTATGTGCAGTGTGTACTATGTGCGGTGTGTACTATGTGCAGTGTGTACTATGTGCGGTGTGTACTATGTGCGGTGTGTACTATGTGCAGTGTGTACTGTGTGCGGTGTGTGCTATGTGCAGTGTGTACTATGTGCAGTGTGTACTATGTGCAGGGTGTACTATGTGTGGTGTGTACTGTTTATGGTGTGTACTATGTGCATTGTGTACTATGTGCAGTGTTTACTATGTGCAGTGTATATTATGTGCAGTGTGTACTATGTGCAGTGTGTACTATGTGCAGGGTGTACTATGTGTGGTGTCCTGTGTACTATGTGCAGGGTGTACTATGTGCGGTGTGTACTGTGTGTGGTGTGTACTATGTGCAGTGTGTACTATGTGCAGTGTTTACTATGTGCAGTGTGTACTATGTGCAGTGTGTACTATGTGCATGTGTACTATGTGTGGTGTGTACTATGTGCAGGGTGTACTATGTGTGGTGTGTACTGTTTATGGTGTGTACTATGTGCATTGTGTACTATGTGCAGTGTTTACTATGTGCAGTGTGTACTATGTGCAGTGTGTACTATGTGCAGTGTGTACTATGTGCAGGGTGTACTATGTGTGGTGTCCTGTGTACTATGTGCAGGGTGTACTATGTGCGGTGTGTACTGTGTGTGGTGTGTACTATGTGCAGTGTGTACTATGTGCAGTGTGTACTATGTGCAGTTTGCCTGTGTAGTTCATGAATACTGTTGTGCGGTCTTCATGCATCTGGCGCCCCCTGCACTGCTATGCCAGAATGCAGCCGCTGCTCTCTCTGCACCAAAGTTCTGTCTGCAAATCCACCAGACAAGCTGAATACAGAAGAATATAAAGGCTGCTAATTAGATTGCCGCACCCCAATATTAATCAGGCTGCACCTATGGTATCCTGGCTAGTTAAGAAGAGGTGAATGTTTTAGGGTTCAGTCACATGTGCCACTTGCCTAGAATTTAGAAACGCAAAGCAAATGCCTGGGGAAGGGCCTTGGCACAACCGCATATGCCTTTCCATGGAAACAATGCAAGACACCGGTTGGTGGTTACCAATCGCATGAGTTTCCATGGATGGGTGTTTATAATCCGGCCAATGCCCGTCCCTAGGCGCTTGTGTTGCGTTTGTAATTTGCTTGATTTATGTAATTTGTAAGTGCAAACAAGCGCCACGTGTGACCACACCCCCAGGTTCTTATTCTTTGATACTTTTTGGCTGCTGGTGATGGATACATCTTTGTCTTCTTGTATACAACACATTTCAATCTGTTCTTATATCCCTCAATAGCTAAATTCGTTAATAGTTTGATTCTAGAGTGACAGGTTTCTGGTGTGAAATTGAGGACCTGCCTTCATTTCCTAAAAAGAACAGAAAAAAAAAGTATCATCCATCTCATTAACAGAAGTCTGCCAAGAAAATTACCAAACTGCAACAAGTGAAGTCTGACCATCCATTCCAATGCCAAGAGGTGGACGTCCAGGCAAAGCATCAGAATCGACAAGTCAGCCCGTCACAAGGTCTATACATTCAATAAACATATATTTCTCAAGAAACATGGAAGTGGAAGTCGCTTGTACATACATTTAGTCCCCGTGTCACGGACATGAAACAATGAAGTGATACAGAATTACCGCACTCTCTGTGTCCTGGTGCTCTGTGTAGAAGCCTCAATCCATTGGAAGCTACAAGACACCCACCGGTTTGTTGATCAAGTGTTATTTCATTCCATTAAGTGTCAATATGTAAAAAAACCTTCACCAAATCCAATACGTATATGTATACAATATATACTGTAATGAATGCAACATTTTGGTTAATTGTCAAGAGGTCTTTGTCAAGCACGATCTCCAAGTCTACAATGGTGACCACCAAAAATGTGCGAAGGCCTTGAATTTTATGTCAGCTTGAGTTACCAAAAAAACCCTACAAAATTTGGACAGTAGAAAATTGAAAATGTGTCAGTTGGAATCAATAGACTGCGCTCTTATGGTAGCAAAAGGAGACTAACACATCAAGAAATTGAGGGAACTGTCAAGTTCAGTAGAGAAAGCCCAATGATATGAGGTTATTATGAAGTCAAAGGGGTTGGATACTTGACCAGGATTGATGTTGGTCTCAATGATAAACCATATGTTAGTGTCCTACAAGACAATCTACTTCACCCACCAAGTATAAAAGGAAGAGCTTTGTACCCCAAAGAATTGAGAAGTTTGCACCGATTTCGGAAATGTATGAAAGACCTGGAATTGGATTTTGATTGAGAGACGCTTGAATTTGACCAGGAGCATTGCCCAGAAGAATTCAGGCCATGCTAAATTGGATTGATTTGACCTAGAACTTAATGACTTATAGGGGGTTATTTATCATTGGTTTTCCTGGGCATTTTCAGCATCAAAAAGTCTCAAAGTAGTCAAATCGAAGGTTTTTGAGACATTTCAATGCTAAACAGTCTCACAGGACTATTTACACCTCTTCATTAATCTGCCCTAAACATAGAACTACTGCTAGTACAACACCGTGCAAAGCCAGAGTCACGACTTGAGACTTTTGCAAAATGTCACATAAAAAGTCTCAAACTTACCCCAGTCCCTGCTGGTCTGTGTGCTGAGACTTTTTATGCATTTTGAGACTTTTTGAAAAAAAAATCCCAGACAGAAAAAAGACCATACGAACATTTATTAAAGGGCCAAAGCCACTTTAATGAATCCGATGGACAGCGGAGCTCCAAAAATGGACATAGAACTGTCCCAAGGAGCTGTTCTAGTGATAAATAACCCCCATTGTTTTAAATTGAATTTGACCAGGAACATTGCCCAGAAGAATTCAGGCCATGTTAAAAACTAAAAGTGGATTTTTTATACTAATACATAAATCTACAACTATGGAGCCTGAAAGCTCAAAGATTATTACCCTTCACCTCATCAGTATAATTTCTTATAGCTCCAAATTGTATGAAATATATTTTTTTTCTTTTTGAATACTTTTTCAATATATGACAGATTTTAATCAAGTGTCACCGTAACACATATTTAATTATTATCCTTAACTTATACAGTGAACACCTCTGAAAAGTGGATATAATTGTACAATCATCAACTTACTCCCCTTTTCCCATCGTTCCAGGACTTCACATCTTCACTTAATGACTTTGAACAATCAGACATCAGTCACTGAGTTTTGGCTCGTTGGATTCCAAAGTAGCAATTATTTCAAGGTTCCGCTTTTTCTCCTCTTTTTGACTATTTACATGACTATTTTATGTGCTAACCTTCTAATCATCACCATAATCTGTGTTTCTCAGAACCTCAAGTCCCCCATGTACTTCTTCCTGACCCACCTGTCATGGTCAGACATTCTCTTCACCTTGGTCACCATGCCCACCATGTTGTCTGTCCTACTGAAAAACGGACAAACAATCACCTTTCTAGGATGCATTACCCAACTCTACTTGTTTGGCTCTTCAACAAGCACCGAGAGTTTTATTCTTACTGCCATGTCGTATGACAGATGCCTGGCCATTTGTTTCCCTCTCCGTTACCATACCATCATGGACTTCAGGCACAGAGTCTTTCTCGTGACCAGCTGTTGGGTTTCTGCATTTCTTCTCATTTTAATAGTCATCATTCAGATAGGACAACTTCATTTCTGTGGAAATTACATCATTAACCATTTTATCTGTGATCCAACTCCACTGATGGCCCTTTCCTGTTCCGATACATTTGTGATTAAGCTTCAGATCTATGTGTTGGCTACACCGATGACACTTATCCCAGTTACCTTCATCATAGTTACTTATGTTTATATATTCACCACTATCATGAAGATCTCCACCACTAATGAAAGACAAAAAGCCTTCTCCACCTGTAGCTCCCACCTGGCTGTGGTGTGCATGTATTATGGGACACTGATTACTCTTTATGTGTTTCCATTGAGAGGTCTTTCCAGTAATTTCACTAAAGTCCAGTCACTCCTCTACACTGTGGTGACCCCTTTGTCCAACCCCATCATATACAGCTTACGGAACAATGAGATAAGGACAGAACTTAAAAATTGCTATAACAAAACTCAGCAAAGAATAAAAAGATCAGGCCAAGGAGTCATAACGTCACCCATAGTGGACCATGTTTAGTTTCTATAACTACTACAAAGACAGGGGCGTACACAGACATCACAGGGCAAAACTAGATGCACCCTTCTTCTCAATGAGATTACTCTAGAACAGTGATGGCGAACCTATGGCACGGGTGCCAGAGGTGGCACTCGGAGCCCTTTCTGTGGGCACTCAGACAATCGCCCCAGGATAGAGTTCACCAAATAGGACCAAATCCATCAAATCTTCCTGCAGTCCTAGGCAACTTAGATGCTGCCCTCAGCGCTATTTTACAGCGACACTTCATTGACTGTTTGGAACCGCTTGAAGGAACTGCATTATCTTATCTCTCATTCTGGACCCACCGTTCTTTCTGTACAGAGAGACCCTGGAGAGAAGCTACAATAATAGTCTGAATTTGCCCTCCCTCTTTCAACTGTATTGGTGGCCTCAGGTGGCTGATACAATTGAAAGAACAGGTAGCAATAAGTCCCTGCCACTTTGGCACTTCACAGTAAAGAAGTGGATTTTGGTTGCAGTTTGGGCACTCTGTCTCTAAAAGGTTCGCCATCACTGCTCTAGAACATATGATTATTTTCTACAAAAATTTGCACATTGGATGGGATTTATCACAACTTTGTTTGATATCTTATCTTAGTTTTTGAGACACATTTTTAGTGTGTATTCTCTGCTGGGTCAAAAATGTCTCTACGACAGCGATAAATACTTTACTTCACTTCCTTAAATATCAAACTAAAATGCTCTGTAAGTTGGTGCTCATTCTGAACAACACTTTTTTCAAAGCATTTTAAATCCCAAAATTATCAATAATCACTTTGCTGTTAGAGTTTTAAATTGTCTGAAACAGTTGCTGCTAATTTAGAAATTTCATGCCCTTACAATATGTGGAGCTCAAAAATGTTGTGACCATTAATCAACAAGCATGTCTGAGTATCTGAGGTTAGAGTTCTAATTCTATTTACCTCACCGCCAGTCACCAGATTTTAGGTATAAATGAAGGGAAAAGGAGTTGAAGGTCTCTTGTCTGGTGAAGCCTAGGTCAGCACACCACGCTTCACTGCTTTAGACATTGGGAGCTTGCAATGTACTAACCGTGTGTTCAACAGACACAATGGGGCACATTTACTTACCCGGTCCTGTAGCGATCCAGCGGCGTGTTCTCCGTCGAGGATCCGTGTCTTCTGGCGATTCACTAAGGTCCTGCTCCCGATGTCCACCAGGTGTCGCTGCTGCGCTAAGGTCCGCCGGAGTTCGCCGGAGTTCACTATCCTGGGTGCATGTAAGCACGTGTCAAGTGACACTTTTTTAAAAAAAAATACAGCGTTTTTTCCGAATCCGCTGGGTTTTCCGGTGGCCACGGCCCCCGATTTCCGCCACATGCATGCCGGCGTCAAAGCGGCACAATCTGATTGCGTGCGCCAAAAACCTGGGGCAATTCGGCGCAAACCGGTAATTTTCGGAAAACCCGACAAAAAAAAAGCGATTCGGACCCTTAGTAAATGTGCCCCAATGTGGGAGATTTATTATGCCTTTTCTGACAGGCTGGACAGGCACGTGAAGTATATTTTTTCCAGGGGAGACCATAGCAGAAATCTCTGACAGATCAGATCTGGTCTACAAGTCCAATACCTGGTGGCGATCACACCTGTCACTACTAAAAGGTTGGAGCTTAAGTGGACCCCTGGCTATTTTCCTATGAGTTCTCGAGAACTCAACAACTGGTTGTGTGAGATTTGGGACCAGGGCCGGCACCAGCACAGGGCATAACAGAACAGGTGCCGGGGCCCAGACCTTCTAAGGGGCCCACATAAGGAATCCATGGGGGTGATGGGGGCTGTATCTAATGAATCCATAAAGGTTGAGGTGGACTTCATATAAAATAATCACAAGGGGGCTGTTTGGGATGATAAACTAGGGAGTAGGGAACAGGAGACTGTTTTATTTTCTGAATTTTTACTGCCACCATGTGAGTTCACTGCAAAGGGGCCCACTGAGGCTCTGTCGCTCAGGGGCCTACTGAAACCTGGACCCTTAACTGCATTCGTTCAAAGGCACAAGATGATTGAACCGATCATCTATAGAGATGATTAAACCAATTCAGAAAGTGGAATTTGATTGGAACTTCAGGAAAACCTTGATTGTTCATCAATGTAAATTGTTTGTAGAAAAACGGTATATTAGGTTTAACGTTACTCTGTTACCTAGAGTTAACTTTCACCTCATTCATAGAAAGACACAGTGTATACTATGCAAGTTCCTAATTGTTTGTGGAAATGCAGTATACAGCAAAGTACAGTGCATCGTGTGCCAACTTGTAATTGTTCTTTGAAATATAGTAATTTGGGGCTCACAGTCCCCCTCAGTTATTGCAATTTACAGTACATACTTAACCAGTTACTTGACTCCACAGTCTTCCAAAGGGAAATTCAGTGGAAGAAAAGTTGCTTTGTCTTGCAGATGTATAAGTGAAAGGAAGGGAATTGTTTGTTTTTAAGTGGTCTTCTACATCTACTCAACTTACATCTGAGCCAAGCCGATAGGAATTGGTGGGTTCTTCAGATAACAAACTGACTTGGAATGGTCCTGAAAAAGGCTCTGGGTCCTTATTTTTCCTGAAACGTAGTTATATTACTGCCATCGACTCTCTCCTGCTTTACAGCTCGGATAAACCAATCAACAGGCAACTACAGATCTGTCGAAGAGGTCCTCCAGGCAGAAGCTACTGTCAGTCACATGCGAGCAGGCATTCAACCTTTTATTTGGTTACATCATAACCACTCCATGAAACAATTCTTTGTAGTCAACACGTTTCAAGCGGTACAAGCATATTATATTTGTCATGAGTAAGGGCGGGTGTACCGCTTGAAACGCGTTGGCTACAAAGAATTGTTTCATGGAGTGGTTATGATGCAACCAAATAAAAGTTCTATGCTGTCGGGAACCTGGCTGGACCGTGATTATATTTCCGTATTGCTACATGCCCTAGCAGGAGGGTGGCCCGTGCTGCTTGTCACTACATCGACTCACCTGGGCGTTCTGAAACCGGAATTCCACCATTGCCTTCTGCTGCTGATACACCCTGTGGAGCACATGTAAAGTGGAATTCCACCTAGTTGGTACATCACATATGAGGCAGTGGGTGGGCAGATCAAAGTTCTCCGCAGTACAGAGCAGCAGGGTGAGAAGGCCAAAAATGTGACCACATAGCACACACCTTAAGCAGCAGCTCTGCAGGTCTGTATATTTGGCCGGGTACCTTTTTACCGCAAAGTCGAGCATATGCACATTACATGGGACATGGGTCAAATTGTCTTGGCTCAAAGCTTCTACAAGGTTCCAGTTGTTGCCCTACATTATCTTAAGGTTCAGTAGCAGTAACCACTCATCTGTCTGCTCATGGATCCCAGTCCACAGCTCCCGGGAGGTGTGTGGTCTTTCCTCCAGACAGTTGAGTTTTACGTTTAACGTTTCCTCATGACACATAGGGCCACATTTATCACTTTTGTGCGCCTAAGTCTAGTAGTTGCACTTAAATTCTGGCGCACTGGTTTGCCAGAATTATCACCAATTGTGATAAGGAAATTTCCTGCCTCTTATTAATCACTTTACTTTAACACAGTTTAGGCGCAATTTTGGCGCAGTTTCGGCGCAATGTTAGATTCAGGCACTTACATGTCATCCTGCTACAAGCTCCTCTCTGCTTCTCCCACAGCCCAGAATGAAGATAACACTCACAGCAGCACCCAGGTGTGTGACCCCCAGCACCCAGTGACCTCCTCAGCAGGGGCTTCTCCTGGAGGGGATCCCCCAGTGCTGGTCTCCTGCTGCACCCCTGTAATTCTGCACAGTATCCCCCTCAGACACACTGGTGATACTGTGCAGAATTACATGGGGGACACTTGTATGTAGTATCTGCAACATTCTGCAAAGTTCTCTTCTGTGTTACTCTGAGCTCAGGGTTTTGCAGAATGTTTTGTAAATAGAAGGTGATGAACTGTAAATAGAGTCTGCAGCTCCTGTCTGTAGTGTCTGTAATGTCTGTACTAGTGTCTGCAGTGTATCTAATGTCTGTATTATATGTACTAGTGTCTGCAGTTTCTGGCTGAGCTCTGCTGCTAGAAATGAGCTGTTCTGCAAAGGGGCTCAGTGCTTTCTTCTCAGTTAACGCCACCTTCGGGCTGGAGTGTTTTTGCGCCCGTTTTTGGGCCTAAATGAAAACGTTGCAAGTGATGAATATCATTAGGCGCAGCAAAACATCTGGATTGGTAGATGAGGGAAAGCTGGTTATTTTTGCTGCGCGGCTAGTTTGGTATTTAGTCGCAAAAATGGCGCAAAAATGGTGCGCCTGAATGAAACGGTACAAAAACAACAGAAAAAACGAGTGATACATGTGGCCCATAGTTGTTGATTTTTTGGTGTTAAATTTACAAAAAGATGTGGAGTGATATATAGGGGCAGATTTACTTACCCGGTCCATTCACGATCCAGCGGCGCGTTCTCTGCGGTGGATTCGGGTCCGGCCGGGATTTATTAAGGTAGTTCCTCTGCTGTCCACCAGGTGGCGCTGCTGCGTTGAAAAGCATCGGAACGCGCTGGTGTTCACCGGCTCGGGCTGAGTGAAGATAAGTGCAAGCTCCGCGACAGATTTTGAGTTTTAAATGCGGCGGTTTTTCTGAATCCGTCGGGTTTTCGTTCGGCCACGCACCCCCCCCCCCCCCCGATTTCCGTTGCGTGCATGCCAGCGCCGATGCGCCAAAACCCGGGGCAATTCAGGGAAAATCGGCGCAAATCAGAAATATTCGGGTAACACGTTGGGAAAACGCAAATCGGGCCCTTAGTAAATGACCCCATAGTTTTTTCTTTCAGTTTTCAAATGAACCCATCCAGGACCTTTTTCTTGAAGCATACATTTTTTATGTTTTGTTAGCAGAGATGTGTAGGGGCTTGTTATCTGCAGGGTAAAATTGGAAATTTAAATGGCACCATTTAGTATTCCATGCAAAGTACTGGAAAGCTGGAAAATGGCTTTAGCCATGATTTATGGACCGCAAAAGACATGTGTTCTGTCTTCTGCATTCAGGGAGCCATGCTACAGACACCCTGTTGGATGGACATTGTTTCCTGGATCTATGGGCACAGGCAGTAGTAGTCAACAAAATGGCTACGGGCAGATTACAGCAGCTTGATTCCCTTCTGCTTGTTCTGACAACTGCCTATGGCTTCCTGGCCACCACCTCTTCATCTGAGGTATTACTGCCTACTACCCACGCCAGGTCTAGGACCTTCTCATCACACATTGCTTCTTCCACCACCAAGCCCTCACCACTGCCCTTCTTCTCTAGCTGCATATCATAGAAAGCCAAGTCATCGGCAGTTATATTTTATCAGCATCACAGCATCATAGATGACCCACACCCTCATCGTCCACTAATAGTTCTTGGGAATCATGCAACTCTATAGGGCACATTTACTTACTATTCCGGAGGAGTTCCCTGAAAGTGCATTGTCCGACGATAATGCACCCTGCGCAATTCACTAAGATTGTGCGCCCGATATCCTGCATGTGTCGCTTCCCCACTCAGGTCCCCGGAGTTCACCTTCTTCTTCCTGGTGCATGTAAGTGCATTGTCCGTGTATAATGTGCTGTGCGGGGAGTCACTAAGATCGTGCTCCCGATATCCTGCATGTGTCGCTTCCCCGCTCAGGTCCCCGGAGTTCACCTTCTTCTTCCTGGTGCATGTAAGTGCATTGTCCGTGTATAATGCGCTGTGCGGGGAGTCACTAAGATCCTGCGCCTGATATCCTGCATGTGTCGCTTCCCCACTCAGGTCCCCGGAGTTCACCTTCTTCTTCCTGGTGCATGTAAGTGCATTGTCCATGTATAATGCGCTGTGCGGGGAGTCACTAAGATCGTGCACCCAATATCCTGCATGTGTTGCTTCCCCGCTCAGGTCCCCGGAGTTCACTTTCTTCTTCCTGGTGCATGAAAGTGCATTGACTAGCGACACAATTTGAAAGTTTTTTTTAAAATCCTGCACTCAGTCCGAATCAGTTGGATCGGATTTTCTGTTGCATGAAAGCAGCGCAGTTGTGCCAAAATCCGATCTCGTGCAACACAATCCCCTGTTAAATACCTGTCACAGCGGCGCAAAAATGTCAGAAAATCTGACGAAAGTGCAACTGCGGACCCTTAGTAAATAAGCCCCTATGTCTGGAGCAGGGGCAGGTGGATGGGTCAAAGATACCCTGCTAGGAGAATTATCATACAGCATGACGGACAGCTCCATGACTTGTGGATGAAATGGCTTTGCTACTTTCAATTGGAGTGAGGTGGAGGACACTGCACTTCTAACTGAGGATGATCATGGCGAAGATAATCACATGGCAGGGAATGTTTGCCATGTAACTAATGCCTCAACTTTGTGCAATGTATTGGGGCCTACCACTACACCCCACATGCCCTGGTGCCTTCTTGCCCCTGAGGAACATGGACCATGCAGAGACAGAACTCATCATCTCCCTGCAGCACCAGCTCCATCACCACCAGAAACAGAAGCACCACAGCAACGTCACTGGCCCATAATTCCTGCTTTCCTCACTTTGATGAACCTGCAGTACAAGACATTCAATCATACAATTAAGGTATTACTGGACGCCATTAGAGATAACCGAAATATTATCAACTATGCAGCAGTGTGCGCTATAAAAGTTTTCTTATTCATGCGTTCCTGTGTGATTTTCACTGATACACATATTCATGTGCGCCATTTTCTTATGCACGTAATTGTGTGCTTTATTCTGTGACAACGCTACTTTTGCGATGCAAGTATTCATGTGCGCTATTTTACTACAACACTACTTTTCTAATGCACAATTTTTTTGCTCTACTCTGTGACAACACTACTGTTCTGGTGCAAGTAATCGTGTGCACTATCCTGTGACAACTTATTTTACTGATTAATGGATTAGTGTGGGCTTTTCACTGACAACAGAATCTTGATTTACTTATTACCACATAATTCTTAATGACAAGAAAAATTTTCTGATCCACGTATAACTGCACACAATTTACTGGCAATAAAACTTTTTTGATTCACATATTAGTGCATGCTTTTTACTGACAAAAAACTTTGCTGAAGCACATATAAATGTGTACTGTTCCCTGACAACAAAACTTTTCTGGTTATGTATAAGTGTGCGCTCCTAACTGACAACAAAACTTTTCTTATTAACTTATTACTGCACACTTTTTGCTGAAAAGCAAAATTATTTGTCTCATTTTTCTGAATTCCATATAAGTGTGCGCTTTTCACTATCAACAAAACTTTTCGAATTCACTTATTACAGATTACTTTTTAATGGTGACCAAAATTTTCTGAATCATGTATTACTGCACACCATTTACTGACAACCAAACTTTTCTGCATCATGTACAACTGTGAACTTTTCACTGAAAACAAAACTTTTCTGATTCACATATAAGTGTGCACTTTTCACTGACAACACAGCTTTTCTGACACATGTAATTGTGTTCGCTACTGTGTGTGATTCACATATTAGTGCGTGCTTTTCACTGACAATTAAACTTTTCTGATTTACTTCTTACTGCAAACTTTTTACTGGCAAGCAAAATTTTCTGATTCACATAAAAATGCACACTTTTTATGGACAATAAAATGTTTCCATGTATGCATGTGCTCTTTTCACTGTCAAAACTTTTCTGATTCACATGTTACTGAGTGCTTTTTACTGGCAACCAACATTTTGTAATGCACGTAATATTGCACAACTTTTACTGACAACAAAACTTTGAGCATATAAATTTGTGCTATTCACTGACATCAAGGCTTTTCCAATGGACGCAATTGTGGTTTCTAGTGTATGACAACAAAACTTTTCTGATGTGTGTGCTTTTCACTGTCAATAAAGTTTTTCTGATTCACATATTAATGCATACTTTGTACTGGAAAAAGCTTGTCTGATTCACATATAAGTGTGCACTTTTCACTGACAGCAAAGCTTTTCTGATGCACGTAATTGTGTTTGCTACTTTGTGACAACAAAGCTTTTTTATTCACATATTAGTGCGTGCTTTTCACTGACATTAAAACTTGTCTGATTTACTTATCACTGCATACTTTTTACTGACAAGCAAAGTTTTATGATTCATGTGTAACTGCACACTTTTTACTGACAATAAAACTTTTCCATGTATGCATGTGCTCTTTTCACTGCAACAAAACTTTTCTTATTCACATGTTACTGCATTCTTTTGACTGCTAAAGAACTTTTTTGAAGAACATATCAATCTCTTTTCGCTAACAACAAAATCTTTCCGATTAACTTATTACTGCTTACTTTTTACTGGTAACCAAAATTTTCTAATTCACGTAATATTGCTCAACTTTTACTGACAACAAAACTTTAAGCATATAAACTTGAGCTATTTATTGACATCTACTGGCTATCTACGACTTCAGAGTTTATCCATATTTGTAACTGCTGTTTTCCATGAATAAATTTTCGGTTCAAGCAACAGAGAGTGCGGACCTCATCTTTGTCCATTTCCTTTGCATCTGGGAGAAGAAAGGCGTTCTGGGAGGCCAACGCACCGGGAGTAGAGCAGGTCTTTGAATATGTGATCATAGATCATGATTGTTTGGACTATTTACTGACATCAAATCTTTTCCGATGCAAGTATTTGTGCTCTCTAATGTATGACATTTAAACTTTTCTGCTTCATTCATCAGTGTGTGCTTTTCACTGTCAATAAAGTTTTTTCTGATCCACATATTACTGCATACGTTTTACTGAAAAAACTTTTCTGAAACACATATGAGCAGGTAAAATTGCTGATACCTCTTATTTAGATCCTGTGGTAGCACTTAAAAAGTTTGGCAACCATGGTAAGTGGGCATATGATGGGTTTTATGGATATCTAAACTACATCATTGTACATGAAAAACTTTCTAAGTGACTTTACTGTGTGAGTAATGGGAAATTGTCCTCCCGTTTCTGTTGTAGACTGGTGAACGTTCCCTCAGGTCTCCGGCTGATTATAGAACAAGTCTTCTGAGTATTTGGCGCAGTTACAGTAAGAAAGTAACACAATTATATTCTTGCCTTTGTTACAACTGATATAAAATAAGGAAATGTGCACCATGAAAGTTCCCATAAATCATGGGACACATGGCAGAAGAGGTAAGTCACTGGTCAACGTCATGACACAAATGGCCTCTCTCTCCTTCTTCTCTATACAGGTTGTCTTACATGTGTTTCTGCTTGTGTCCTGTCCCCACCATCTCTAAATTTCTTGCATGTTGAGTCTTCTCTTGCCTGAGCCCCTCGCTATCTCTCTGCTATAATTACTCTACTATCAGATCTCTAGATACGACCCTTATACAAGTCTAAAATGATCTTCTGAAAACTTTCATCTAAGAGTCACTCCCTCTACTGATTCTTCAGAATCTCCCCACAGCATAAACCACAGTAGACCATCAAGTCCTACTCCCGGTAATTATACAACTAACTAGCCTGTCATACCGGCTGTGGTTTTCTTTAACCCTTTACTGGCTAATCTACCAATTTAAATTTAAGCTTATAATATGAGGCCTTACTTCCTAGTGGCACCATGTAATAGTCTGCCCTATGTACTGGGAAGATAAAAAAAAATCCCAAATGTGGTAGAATTGCCAAAAGAACACAGTTGCTACATTTTCTTGTTGGCTTAGTTTTTATGGCTTTCAATGTGCAATCCAATTTTTTTCTACTATTATTTCAGGCCCTCTAATGTGCTTTAACCCGAAGGGGTCTGATCACTCAAACATTAAAGATTATACTTTAACTATTAGATATTACAGGACCTCAACTATCAATGCCACCAATTAGCAGAGCTGTAGGTGACTGTTACATTAACCGCTAACACAGTCTCGTCAGGGATGTTCAGGCAAAAGAGGGAACGTCCCGATATTTCTATATAATGCTGGGACTCCCATCCACTGCTCTGGAGCTTTTCGGATCATTCCATCATGAGGCCCGTTTACACGAGCTGCACATGTTTGTGTGAAACCCCCTTACAGCAGGTGTCTGCTGTATAATGCATAGCTGATATCTACTCTTTATGGAGTGAGCTCAGTCCTTGAACCCTCTTCATACACTGATTCACAGTTTTTCGTTGGACGGTCTTGAGGGGTTAAAAATGTAAATTCTTGTGTAACTGTGTTGGATTTATGTTTTATTCTGTCCCTTTCCTCTTTATATTCAGGTTTTTGTAGCCTCTTGCCACCTGCATCTCTAAAGAATCCCCTACATCCAGAATTATCCCACCGATATTCGGTAAGTTCTCCTTGGTCTTTACACCCCCCTACTAATTTCCCTTCTACTCCCCCGTCTATGGTCCATCCTTAATACATCAATCAGCTGCTGCACCAGTTTTGCATCCCTGACTACTGACGACACTGATAATATTTCTATGGGGAGGGGGAAAATGAGGAGCGTTCATCTTCTGTATCAGCATCCTCAACCACAAGGCTGATGTGGCCCTCGGTGAAAATGAGTTTCCAGAGCAGAGAAGGAGGCGCCAGATTCAGGATTTGTGGCGCCGGGTCTTCATGAACCTGGCGCCCCCTGCATTTTTTGTTTTCTGCGACACGAAACTGGCGCAGTTACTTTATAAATACATGTACAAGCAGCTTCCACGTTATGTTCCGTGCAAAGTCAGACAGAAAACTGGTGCAAACGCTTTAATAAATGTGGGGCCATTACATAAGATGTGTGCCACGCTCCTCCCTTCTCATGTACACGCTGGCCGGATATTTGCTGTTGTGAATATTTTTGTGTTGTAACTGATCTTTTTCTTGACTCTTTTTCCCTCTAATCACTGGGGCTTATTCCGTGGTCTTGGGCTCTGTACACACCGGTCTTGTGTCTTCACTTTATGGCAGAAGCAGTGACTTGTAAAGTGATTCTTCTCATGCTGAAAATTATTCTGCAAACTCCGTCCATGAGAATAACAGTGTGAACACAAGGCAAGAGAGAAACTACAAAGACCAAGAACCTGTGTGATAGATCTCTACAGAGGTAAGTGCCCCCTCCCCCGCCGTCACTCACCTCACTTTTTTGTGACTTCCATTATAGACTTTTATTTTAAAAAATGTTTCACCCTGTTAATTCTAAAGCTAATGCAACACAATGGGGCTTTTTGGGGGAATTGCACAGATGTGACAGGTATTTAACAGGGGTCTGCACTGGGATTGTGTCACACACAATTGTTTTTGGCGCAGCTTCGCTGCTTCCATGCAGCACAAATTAGGAGAGTGCCATCGGACGTTCCGACTGATTCGGACTAAGCTCAGGATTTAACTTTCAAATTGAGTCACAAGATCAAGCACTTACATGCAACAGGAAGAAAAAGGTGAACTCCAGGGACCTGAGCGGGGAAGCGACACATGCAGGATATGGGGCGCATGATCTTAGTGAATTACGGCAGATGTGCACTTTTGGGGAACTCTGTTGGACAGGAAAGTAAATGTGCCCCACGGTTCTAAGAATGAGTCAAGTCCCTCCATGTCTGCATAGAGAAATATACCTGTTATGTAGGTTGAGCATTGTGGGGTCATATCTATCTATCCATTATATATATATCTCCTATATGTCTATCTATCTATCTCCTATCTATTTATCTATCACATATCTATCTATCTCATATCTTTCTATTCATCTTTCAATCCATCCATCACACATCTATCAATCTATCCATCTATTCATCTACCTATCATATATATCAATCCATCACATCTCTACCTATCTCACATGTATCTCATATCTATCTCTCACATATATATATGGATCCTTCATCTTCCCTGACTTCTTTTTACTGAGTCTATTTTTTGCACCTTATTTTTCTTTGTGCTTTTGCCACCTTGTCAGATGCAGATTTATTTTTGAGCCTTATTAGGTACAAATTGAAAAAAAAATAACATTGCTTTTCTGTAAGCAATTTCAGGACCGGTGTGTTTTTGCACCCTTTTAGGTTAGAGAGCTGAGATTTCATCGGTTGTGCAAAGTGGCAAAAAAACCACCAACTACAAAGCAAGATAAAATCACACAGTAAGATAAATGAAACAAGCCCAAAATGCTGGGAAAACATTCCCCCTCCCAAGTTACAACCAGTGACCCACCGGCCTTTTCACACCCCTGTCTATCCCAATTATGGAGACTTTGACATATACAGGCAGTTCCCTACTTAAAGGAAACCTACCACTTGAAGTGGCAGGTTTCCGATGGCAATACCGGGCACCAGCTCAGGGTGAGCTGGTGCCGGAGCTTATTTTAGTTAGTGTTTTAAACCGCGGTATCGCGGTTTAAAACACTTTTTAAACTTTATAGCCGGCGCAGGCAGGTACGCGCTCGGCGCTTACCATGCGCGCGGCTCTCATTCACTTCCTATGTAGCCGCATGCACGGTAAGCGCCGAGCGCATACCTCCCTGCGCCGGCTATAAAGTTTAAAAAGTGTTTTAAACCGCGATACCGCGGTTTAAAACACTAACTAAAATAAGCTCCGGCACCAGCTCACCCTGACCTCACCCTGAGCTGGTGCCCGGTATTGCCATCGGAAACCTGCCACTACAAGTGGTAGGTTTCCTTTAAGGACACCCGACTTACAGACAACCTATAGTTACAGACAGACCCCTCTGACCTCTGGTGACCTCTCTGGATGTTACTATAGTCCGAGGCTGCAATGATCAGCTGTAAGGTGTCTGTAATGAAGCTTTATTGATAATCCTTGGTCCCATTACAGCAAAAAATGTTTAAACTCCAATTGGCACTGGGGCCAAAATTTTTTTTTTCTGCATCTACAATGATAAAATATACAGTTTTGACTTACATACAAATTCAACTTAAGAACAAACCTCCGGACCCTATCTTGTACGTAACCCGGGGACTGCCGTATAAGGCCACCTCTGCAGCTGTGTGGAGACTTACAGCTATTGACAACATGGGGCCACATGTATCACAGTTTTTTTCTGTTGTTTTTGCAGCATTTCATTCAGGCGCACCATTTTTGCGCCACTTTTGCGACTAAATGCCCAACTAAGCGCACAGCAAAAATAACCCGGTTTCCCTCATCTATCTTACCAATCCAGATGGTTTGTTGTGCCTAATGATATTCATCAATCGCAACTTTTCATTTAGGCGCAAAAACGGGCGCAAAAACACTCCAGCCCGAAGGTGCCATGCCGAGAAGTAACACTGAGCCCCTTTGCAGAGCAGCACATTCCCAGCAGCAGAGCTCAGCCAGACACTACAGACACTAGTACAGATAATAAGGACACTACAGACACTAGTACAGATAATAAGGACACTACAGACACTAGTACAGATAATAAGGACACTACAGCCACTACAGACACTAGTACAGATAATAAAGACACTAAACACACTAGATAATACAGATATTACATACACTGCAGACACTAGTACAGAAATTACATACACTGCAAACACTACAGACACTAGTACAGATAATACAGATATGAGATACTTTGCAGACACTAGTACAGATAATACAGACATTACAGACAGGAGCTGCAGACTCTGTTTACAGTTCATCAACTTCTATTTACAAAATATTCAGCAGAATCTTCAGCTCAGAGAGAAGTTTGGCGAATTTTGCAAATAGTACAAACATGTGTCCCCCGTGTAGCACAATGATCACACTGGTGTCTGAGGGCGATACTGTGCAGAATTACAGGGGTGCAGCAGGAGACCAGCACTGGGGGATTCCCTCCAGGAGAAGCCCCTGCTGAGGAGGTCACTGGGTGCAGGGTGTCACACACCTGGGTGCTGCTGAGGAGGTCACTGGGTGCAGGGTGTCACACACCTGGGTGCTGCTGTGAGTGTTATCTTCATTCTGGGCTGTGGGAGAAGCAGAGAGGAGCTTGTAGCAGGATGACATGTAGGTGCCAGAATCTAACATTACGCCTTAACTGTGCCAAAATTGCGCCTAAACTGTGTTATAGTAAAGTGATTAATAAGAGGCAGGAAATTACCTTATCACAGATGGTTGTAGCTTGTGATAATTCTGGCGCCACTGTGCAACTTCTGGCACAACTACTACACTTAGGTGCACAAAAGTGATAAATGTGGCCCATTGCCTCTTAGCTAACTTGTAAGGCAGCCCCTTTCATACCAAGTTTCTTTAGACAAGCAACAGAGTTAGATGTAAAAAAAACTGCTGGCTCCAATAACTTCCTACCAAAGATGATATTATATAGTCCTTCTGAACTACAGTATTCAATAGTCAAACTCTTTACCATTACCCTGAGTGCCGGCTATGTCTTTTAGATCAGGAACCAAGGTCTCATAACCCCTATGCACAAAAGCAGGAATGCCTCTTATTAATTACTTTACTTTAACACAGTTCAGGCGCAATTTTGGCGCAGATTAGGCAAAATGTTAGATTCAGGCAGTTACATGTAATCCTGCTACAAGCTCCTCTCTGCTTCTCCCACAGCCCAGAATGAAGATAACACTCACAGCAGCACCCAGGTGTGTGACACCCAGTGACCTCCTCAGCAGGGGCTTCTCCTCGAAGGGATCCCCCAGTGCTGGTCTCCTGCTGCACCCCTGTAATTCTGCACAGTATCCCCCTCAGACAAACTGGTGATACTGTGCAGAATTTATGGGGGACACTTGTCTGTAGAATCTGCAAAATTCTGCAAAGTTCTCTTCTCTCTTGCTCTGAGCTCAGGATTCTGCAGAATGTTTTGTAAATAGAAGGTGATGAACTGTAAATAGAGTCTGCAGCTCCTGTCTGCAGAGAATCTAATGTCTGTATTATCTGTACTAGTGTCTGCAGTGTATGTAATGTCTGTATTATCTGTACTAGTGTCTGCAGTGTATGTAATGTCTGTATTATCTGTACTAGTGTCTGCAGTGTATGTAATGTCTGTATTATCTGTTCTAGTGTATGCAGTGTATGTAATGTCTGTATTATCTGTTCTATTGTCTGCAGTGTATGTAGTGTCTGTATTATCTGTTCTAGTGTCTGCAGTGTATGTAAGGTCTGTATTTTCTCTACTAGTGTCTGCAGTGTATTTAATGTATGTATTATCTGTACTAGTGTCTGCAGTATATGTAATGTCTGTATTATCTGTACTAGTGTCTGCAGTGTATGTAATGCCTGTATTATCTGTACTAGTTTCTGTAGTGTATGTAGTTTCTGTATTATATGTTCTAGTGTGTGCAGTGTATGTAATGTCTGTATTATCTGTACTAGCGTCTGCAGTGTATGTAATGTCTGTATTATCTGTACTAGTGTCTGCAGTGTATGTAATGTCTGTATTATCTGTACTAGTGTCTGCAGTGTATGTAATGTCTGTATTATCTGTACAAGTGTCTGCAGTGTATGTAATGTCTGTATTATCTGTACTAGTGTCTGCAGTGTATGTAATGTCTGTATTATCTGTACTAGTGTCTGCAGTGTATGTAATGTCTGTATTATCTGTTCTAGTGTCTGCAGTGTATGTAAGGTCTGTATTTTCTCTACTAGTGTCTGCAGTGTATGTAATGTATGTATTATCTGTACTAGTGTCTGCAGTGTATGTAATGTCTGTATTTTCTCTACTAGTGTCTGCAGTGTATGTAATGTCTGTATTATCTGTTCTAGTGTGTGCAGTGTATGTAAGGTCTGTATTTTCTCTACTAGTGTCTGCAGTGTATGTAATGTATGTATTATCTGTACTAGTGTCTGCAGTGTATGTAATGTCTGTATTATCTGTACTAGTGTCTGCAGTGTATGTAATGCCTGTATTATCTGTACTAGTGTCTGTAGTGTATGTAGTTTCTGTATTATATGTTCTAGTGTGTGCAGTGTATGTAATGTCTGTATTATCTGTACTAGTGTCTGCAGTATATGTAATGTCTGTACTAGTGTCTGCAGTGTATGTAATGTATGTATTGCCTGTACTAGTGTCTGCAGTGTATGTAATGTCTGTATTATCTGTTCTAGTGTCTGCAGTGTATGTAATGTCTGTATTATATGTACTAGTGTCTGCAGAGTATCTATTGTATGTATTATCTGTACTAGTGTCTGCAGTGTATGTAATGTCTGTAGTATCTGTACTAGTGTCTGCAGTGTATGTAGTGTGTATATTATCTGTACTAGTGTCTGCAGTGTATGTAAGGTCTGTATTATCTGTACTAGTGTCTGGCTGAGCTCTGATGCTGGAAATGAGCTGTTCTGCACAGGGGCTCAGTGCTACTTCTCAGTTTACGCCACCTTTGGGCTGGAGTGTTTTTGCACCCATTTTTGCACCTAAATGAAAAGTCACAAGTGATGAATATTTGGTTATTTTTGCTGTGCGGCGTCTAA
The DNA here is from genome assembly GCF_040894005.1 of Engystomops pustulosus. Lineage (NCBI taxonomy): Eukaryota > Metazoa > Chordata > Amphibia > Anura > Leptodactylidae > Engystomops > Engystomops pustulosus. The sequence continues at coordinate 218,842,737 of NC_092414.1, forward strand.
TCACAAAAATGGCGCAAAAATGGTGCGCCAGTATGAAACTATGAAAGTGATACATGTGGCCCAATGTTTTTAGCAAGAACCTAACAGGATTCAACACCTGGTTTATAGACATTAAATAGGCATCTAATTAAATTCTTGAAACTGATGGAGAGGGGAATAGGAGGGAACGCTCAAAATGTCATCAAGAGCTTCTACACAGAGAACACCTGTAGCATGAGGTTCAATAGCAGGCGAACTGAGGGGTCAGACGAAGCTGCAGCCCAAGTCCACCACTCTTCAACATCTACATTAACCCCTACGGGACTCCGCCTCTTTTGACCTGTAGGACGCGGACCCATTTTTCAAATCTGCCCTGTGTCACTATAAGTGGTTATAGCTTTGGGACTCTATAAGATATACAGGGGATTTTGAGATTGTTTTCTCATGACACATTGTACTTCAAATTAGTTTAAAAATTTGGATGAAATCTTTTGTGTTTAGTTATGAAAAAAAACAAAATTTGGAAAAAATTTGGAAAAATTCTTTATTTTCAAAGTTCTAAATTCTCTACTTTTGATGCAGATAGTCATAGCACCCAAATAAATTCATAACATGCATTTCCTAAATGTCTGCTTTATGTTGGCATGGTTTTTTAAGATTCCACATAATTTACTAGAATGTAATTAGGCTCAGAATTTGGGTGCCATTTTTAAAATTTTTGGGAAAATCACCAAAACCCATATTTAGGTGGACCTGCTGAACTTTTAATTGACTGTGAGAGGCCTTATTAATAGCTAGAATTGTTAATGACCATATTTTGAAAACTACACCCCTCAATGTATGAAAAACCAGAAGTTTCTTAATCCTTTTTTTATGTTTTATAGGGGCTAAAACAAAATGGAGATGTGGTTTAAAAATTGCAATAATTTTTGACAATACTTTCATTTTGGGTGAAAAATTAAACATTTGTAATGGATTAAATAAAAAAAGGGCTCCACAAAGTTTGATACCTATTTCTCCTGAATGCCGATCCCCCATATGTGGTGGTAACCTGCTGTATGGGCGCATGACCGAGCATAGAAGGGAAGGAGGAGCATAGAATGGGAGGAGCCATCCAGAGCCAATCCCCCATATGTGGTGGTACCTGCTGTATGGGCGCATGACCGGGCATAGAAGGGAAGGAAGAGCCATCCAGAGCAGATTTGCATTGTCACATTGTACAGGCTATATATTTTTTTTTGTTTTTTTATTGTGGACCTATAGGGGCTTATTTTTTTGCCACATGAGATGCTCTTTTCTGGTACATAATTTTGGGGCATCTATAGCTAATTGATGAGATTTTATTAACTCTTTGTTGGTGAAGGAAATGAAAATCATCAATTTTTAGGAACATTTTTTTGTTTTTTTCTTTGGCCGTTTACCATACCATAAAAATAGTATATTATTTTTATTCTATGGGTCGCCACAATTACGAAAATATTTCATTTATATCGTTTTTTACATTTTTTTTCTCATTTTTATTGAATAGAAAGTACTGTATATACTCGAGTATAAGCCGAGGCCCCTAATTTTACCACAAAATCCTGGTAAAACCTATATTTTGTTTACTCGAGTATAAGCCGAGTTTGGGTTTTCAGCACATATTTTTGTGCTGAAAAACTAGGCTTATACTTGAGTATATAAGGTAATTTGGCGAAAATGTTAATTTTAGCATCACTGACTTTCATATGCATAACTTTTTTATTTTTCAGTAGAGATGAGCGAGTATACTCGTCCGAGCTTGATGCTCGTTCGAGTATTAAGGTACTCGAAACGGCTCGTTGCTCGGACGAGTATTTCCCCTGCTCGAGATCGAGCATTTAATTAAAAAAACACAGTGAAGAACAATGAAGAATAGAATAAAAACAGTGAACACAGTGACCACAGGATCATTTAAGTGAAAAAGACAGTGCAGAACACAGTGAAGAATAGATTACAGATGTTCGGCACATCTGCTTACTTGTCGGAAGATACGCGCGGAACGGCAGCAGGGAGACATCAAGCAGCAGGGAGACATCAAGCAGCACGGGGAGACATCGGGCAGCGGGGAGACATCGGGCAGCACAGGGGAAACATCGGGCAGCACGGGGGAGACATCGGGCAGCACGGGGGAGACATCGGGCAGCACGGGGGAGACATCGGCCAGCACGGGGGAGACATCGGCCAGCACGGGGGAGACATCGGGCAGCGCGGGGAGACATCGGGCAGCTCGGGGGAGACATCGGGCAGCTCGGGGGAAACATGGGGCAGCACGGGGGAGACATCGGGCAGCGCGGGGAGACATCGGGCAGCACGGGGAGGCATCGGGCAGCACGGGGAGACATCGGGCAGCACGGGGCAGACATCGGGCAGCACGGGGGAGACATCGGGCAGCACGGGGAAGACATCGGGCAGCACGGGGAGACATCGGGCAGCACGGGGAGACATCGGGCAGCACGGGGGAGACATCGGGCAGCGGGGAGACATCGGGCAGCACGGGGGAGACATCGGGCAGCGCGGGGAGACATCGGGCAGCGCGGGGAGGCATCGGGCAGCACGGGGGAGACATCGGGCAGCACGGGGGAGACATCGGGCAGCACGGGGAGACATCGGGCAGCACGGGGCAGACATCGGGCAGCACGGGGGAGACATCGGGCAGCACGGGGAAGACATCGGGCAGCACGGGGAGACATCGGGCAGCACGGGGAGACATCGGGCAGCACGGGGCAGACATCGGGCAGCACGGGGGAGAAATCGGGCAGCACGGGGGAGACATCGGGCAGCACGGGGGAGACATCGGCCAGCACGGGGGAGACATCGGCCAGCACGGGGAGACTTCAGTGGAAGAAGAGGAGCGATCCTGGGACAGCGTATCACCCCGACAAGTAAGCAGATGTGCCGAACATCTGTAATCTATTCTTCACTGTGTTTTTCACTGCATTTTTCACTTAAATGATCCTGTGTTCACTGTTTTTATTCTATTCTTCACTGTTCTTCACATCTGCTAACTTGTCGGGAGATAATATACGCGCGGAACAGTGAAGAATAGATTGCAGATGTTTCCATACATCTGCTAACTTATCAGAAGACATTCTTTTTCAATTAAATAACACATTTTATTCCTGAACCATGGTCCCTTTGAAAAATGCTCGAGTCTCCCATTGACTTCAATGGGGCTCGTTATTCGAGACGAGCACTCGAGCATCTGGAAAAGTTCGTCTCGAATAACGAGCACCCGAGCATTTTAGTGCTCGCTCATCTCTATTTTTCAGCTTACAAATCTTGTTAAGGCCTTTTTTTTGCAAGAAGGATTGTTCTTTTTAGTGGTCTTATTTTAGAGTGCATAATTTTTTTAAATCACTTTTTAGAGCATTTTTTAAATGGTATTAATTAAAAATTATCTTTTTTTGGAGCGTTTTTTCGGCTGTTTTTTACAGAGTTCATTTTTCGGGTCCAATAACGATTCTGTTTTATTATGCAGATTATCATGGACGTAGCAATATCATATATGTGGGGGTTTTGTGTATTTTATTCAATTTTACTGAATAAAAACTAATTTGGAGAAAATTTTGTTCATTTTAGCATCACCATTTTTCACATGCAGAACGTTTTTTATTTTTCGACTTACAAATCTGGTTAAGGGCTTATTTTTTCCTAGGAGGATTGTTCTTTTTAGTGGTCTTATTTTAGAGTGCGTAACATTTTTAAATCACTTTTTAGAGCATGTTTTTAAAGGTATTAATTAAAAATGATCTTTTTTGGAATGTTTTTTGTGTTTTTTTCCCTGGCGTTTACCGTCCAGTTCCAGTAACAATTCTGTTTTATCATTCAGATTGTTACAGACGCGGCAATGCCAAACATGTGGCGTTTTTTTTGTGTGTTTGTGTTTTTTATAGTTTATTAAGTGTTTTTATGGAAACTTACATTTTAGGGGCTTATATTTTAATGTATTTATTTTTTATTTATTCTAATGTGTTAACTTTACTGTTTTTCACTTTTTTTTACTGCTCTATAATACTTATTCATTGTAGAGCAGTGTAAACTGTCTGAGCATGTAGAGGGGGAAGGGGTTTGACTGCTGAGGACATCAGGCAGCCCCAGAGCATTAGGCAGACTTCGGAGCTGCCCAGAAGAGGATCGGACCCCCAGTAAGTAGCACGGGGGATCAGATCCATAGCAGAAACACCCTTACATGCCGTGGTCATTCTTGAGGCGTGTAAGGGGTTAACACCCGCAATCGGAGCCTGTGATTGACAGTTGCCAGCCGCTGCTTTTGGTACTGGCTTCGTTCGTGAGCTGGTGCCAGAAGCAGTTATAGTGTTATGTTATAGTTATAGTTATAGTGTTATGTTATAGTGCGTCCTGGTGCGCTAAGTATGTAGCCAATGGGACGTACTATAACGTCCTGGTGCGCCTAGGGGTTAAGGATCTAGCCACAAAACTGAATATTTAGGACCATCCATGACACCTGGCTCTCTTATGTGCAAATTACTATGTGCTCTTATGCCCAACTGAGAGAGATCTCCAGGATAATCTGGAAGTCTTAAAAAGTCCCACACCACCTAGGCCATACCTAGAGAAGAAACAGAAGACCAGCATTCGTTTTCATGCTGAGCAGCTAACACTACACTAGAGGTACAATTACTTGGGGCTAGAGATCCAACAATCGGGGAGCTTTAAGCAAAATCTCCAGGTCCTCAGAGACAAGGCCTGCAGAAACTTCCTTTCAATAAGAAGAAAATTGTACAGACTTGAACCTACAATGGTAAAATATTTGACTGTGGGATCCATACACAAACAGACAATCTTAGAACTCTGCCCAACAGAAATATTCCATTTGGATTTCGGCAAACAACTTCTCCAAATCTAATGAAGCACCTCAAGCAGTGCGTGTATAAGATAATTGTCCAAACTCGCCTTACGGGTTATGATCCAGAAGTGGGCACCATCATTCCTGACACGCCTACAAAGAAGCAACCACAAAACCTTGCACCATAATGTCCCCCTAGCACCCTAGCATCCTGGTAACCCAAACCCTGCCAGTCCCAAACAAGCACCACTCATGGCTGACCAAAGCCAAAATCAGCGCACAATTACCAAGGCCTTGGAGGAGAACAGCAGTGGCTGGAGGACCAACATAGAGACACTGCAGAAATTGACCATCTAGCAGAGTTTACAGAGTGTCTACAGACTGGTCCTGTACCTGATGAGACTAACTGACCCCAGGACCAACAGATCCTGAGCCGCTACAGACTGAGCGCTCCGGACCTGGATATAGGGTCAGCAAATATGTCCTCTTATCTCCTCCCAGACTGCAGACTGTGGGAGAGGGGCATGGACACATGGAGTGGTTTGTAGTCAATGACTCTCAGTTTATGGCAGGCCATGGTCTCTTCTTCCTCCATGGAGCTGAGGTCCAGAAGGAGCTGAGACACGAACCCTCTTAGACAGACTCTCCATGCTAGACCTCTTACTCTCTCTTCCATGTAAGTCATGTCTACAGCTCGTGATATCAGTAGCGAAAATGTCACTAAGGAAATATCTTTCCAAAGGTTCTACTAACATGAAATCGTCACCACATCCTCTTCAATTCACACTCATATAAAACCATAGAAGTCCATAAATTATTTGTAATATTTGTATATAATGACACAGGGAAAAAGTTTTGAACATGCTCACTAAAAATCTTTAATACTTTGTACGAAAGTCTATGTTGGTAAAGAAATCTTCATGGCGTCTTTGTGGAGGAGAATATAGGGGCATCCAGTGCTCCAGGGGAACTGTGGCCCATTCTTCTATTCACATTCTTCAAACCGGAAGGTTTACTGTGCTTCGCCAATAAACTATGAGGTTTAGTTCTTATCATAGATTTCCTACTGGATTCAGGTCCGGTTATTGGTTGGTTGATGGGTTGGGTGATTATTTTCCTTTCTCTGAACCAATTGAAAGTTTCCTTGGCTTTTCGTTGCTGAAATTGTCTTGCTGAAGTGTCCTCCCTCTTTCCATCTTCGTCATCCTATTAGTCTATTTTTATCAAGAATTTCTTGGTACGTTTGTTACTATGCTCTTTTCTTCAGTTATATAAAGTTTTCTGGTGCTCTTTGCTAAAAAAAACTCCAAACCATGATCGTGCCACCTCCAAACATCACTGTTGGTCCGGGCATGGTGGTATGCAGCACCTTTTTGCCTCCAAACGTGATGTGCATCGTGGCCTCCAAAGAAGTCAATTTTGGTCCCTGTTCTGTCTGGATGATGTTCTCCTAGTATATTGAACTTGTCTTGAACATGAATATGCTTTTTTCAGCAATGGAGTCTTGCATTGGTGAGGACACATGCAGGTCATTGTGGGTAAGTTCATTTCTTATTGTTTTCTGCTGAATCCAGGTCTGTAGTTTTTCACAGCTGGCTCTTGGATCTTGGACAACACCTTCTATTATGGTGGAATTATGATCTTTCCACTTTTGAATTATTGCCCCGACAGTGCTAACTGGAACTTTTAGTAGTTTTGAAGTTCTGTAAAAAAAAAAAAAGCAAGCAGTATATGAGAAGTTTCTTGTGTGGGCCATCATTTGAAATAACTGATATTATTTTTCACTAAGAAGCTGAGTTGCATTCTAATTACTGATAGATTTCAGCTGGTGTCAGGACTTTCCATGGCTTTTTGCATTTCTCTTTTTTTCATGTTTTCAAAAGTTTTGTTTTCTCTGAAATTCTAGTTATTGCAAATAACTTAATTTATGGACATCCATGATTTTATTGTTTTGCCAATGTGGATTGGATGGGTTATTACCAAGATTTAGTGAGAATTTGATTTCATTAACACCTTGAGAAGCATTTAGAATTATAATTTGTGTTCAATGGTACAAGGAGTGATAATGTTTTACATTTTTAACGTTCAGGCTCCATATCTCACCATCCAGTACAACTTAGAAGGTGACAATACCATCTTTTTATAGACTATAATCTTGAAAATATCTTAACTATATTTGCATTGCAACTATTTATTGGAAATGGGTTTTTTGTAGCAGTGAGATGAATGTCGAAAGACTGGGCTCAATAATGTTCAAAACTGTAGTGGATGGGAAGATCCGGTGTCTGAATAGTTTTTTTTTTGTCAGTATATAACTTTCTGTTTGCAATATTTTACAGATTTTAAGGAAGAGTCACTGTAACACATATGTCTTATCCTATACTTGAACATATAAAACATCTTCTTACGTCACGTTTATTTATTGTACAGGGATATCACATTTTTTACTTAATGACTTTGAACAATCAGACATCAGTCACCGAGTTTTGGCTCCTTGGATTCCAAAGAATTAATTATTTCAAGGTTCCGCTTTTCCTCCTGTTTTTGACCATTTACATGACTATTTTATGTGCAAACATTCTAATCATCACCATAATCTGTGTTTCTCAGAACCTCAAGACCCCCATGTACTTCTTCCTGACCCACCTGTCATGGTCAGACATTCTCCTCACCTTGGTCACCATGCCCACCATGTTGTCTGTCCTGCTGAAAAACGGACAAACAATCACCTTTCTAGGATGCATTACCCAACTCTACTTGTTTGGTTCTACAACAATCACAGAGTGTTTTCTTCTCACTGCCATGTCGTATGACCGATACCTGGCCATTTGTTTCCCTCTCCGTTACCATACCATCATGGACTTCAAGCACAGAGTCTTTCTCGTGACCAGCTCTTGGGTTTCTGCATTTCTTCTCACTTTCATAATCGTTTGTCAGATAGGCCAACTTAATTTCTGTGCCAATAACATAATTGACCACTTCATCTGTGATCCAACCCCATTGATGGCCCTTTCCTGTTCAGATACCTCAATGATTGAGTTTCAGGATTTTGTGATGGGTGCCCCGATGACTCTTTGCCCGCTTACCTTCATCATAGTTACTTATGTTTATATATTCACCACTATCATGAAGATCTCCACAACTGTTGAAAGACAAAAAGCCTTCTCCACCTGTAGCTCCCACCTGGCTGTGGTGTGCATGTATTATGGGACACTGATTACTCTTTATGTAGTTCCATTAAAAGGACTTTCCAGTAATTTGACTAAAGTCCAGTCACTCCTCTACACTGTGGTGACCCCTTTGTCCAACCCCATCATATACAGCTTACGGAACAATGAGATAAGGACAGAACTTAAAAAACTGCTTTGATAATACACAGAAAATAACTGAAAGATCTGTTATGAACTCCAAAAGATGATGTCAAAGCAAATTTGCGGGTACAGTTTTAATATTTGGAGACTTTTGCAGCTAATGTATCTCCTTAAAAGGGGAGGGGCTTATGAGTTTGACCAATAATCTACAAGCACGCCTTTATGTATCTGGGGTTAGGGTCTAAAATCTATATATCTCACTGCCATCTTACTGGGTTACAAAGATAACAGAAGGGGAAGCTGTTACGGTCAGTTGTTTGCAGTCCACCAGGTGAGATCTAGGACACTGCACTTCACTGAACACATTGGACGCTTGTGATGTACTTTGCTTTATGTACCTTAGCTGGAAGATGCAACCATCAGCCGTGGGCACTAGTTACATATACAGGATTGCTCTCCAAAAGCAGCGCTGTCGTATCCCTTGATTTTGATTGCTTCTGATGTGCTCAATTTGACTTCATTAGACACAAGGGGGAACATTTACTTACCCAGTCCCTGCATGATCCCCGATCCAGAATGTCCAACGAGGATGAAGTCTGTCGCGATTTACTACGAGTGTGCACCCGATTTCCTTTATGTGTCACTTCCCCGATCAGTTCTGCTGGAGTTCACCTTCTTCTTCCCGGTGTATGTAAGTGCTTGGCTTGCGACACAATTTTAAATGTTAAATCCTGCGTGCAATGCAATCACCAGCGTGATCCCCAAAAACGCCGGAAAACCCGGCGGAAATACATCCGTGGGACCGTAGTGAATAAGTCCCAATGCATATGTACCGGGAAGCTGAAGTCAATGAACCTCTGGACATTTTCTCCAGAACTCAACAACTGCTGGTGTAGGAATTGACTAAATTCCAGGCTGCTTGAAGGCACAATAGTGATCTAGTGGTATCAAAATATCTCAAAGGTTCCATTCAAACTGAGGCCATAATACCAGTGTCCTAAGCAGACATAATGCTCCTAGACCTGAGGAAGGTGTTTTCGGCACCACCGGCAGAGCTATTACTCTATACAGCCTTAATGGTTGTTGAGTCATTATAATATATTATGAAGCGTACATTATAGTTTTAGGCCAAAAAAGCACAAATCCTTGCTTTTTGTTTTAGAGATCTATTATTGCATAGTGTGTAGAAATGGTTAGAATCCTGAAGACACCATAGATGAAATTCCTGAAGGTCATTGAGTGGTTTGGAAGGAGTTTCCAAGAAAACATAAAATTGGTTTAGTCTGAAATTGATGTTCAGAAATAGCTTAAACACTGAGCAGCCTCTTCCTGTTTAAGTCAATTCTTAAACTTCTGGATCATCCTGCTCCAAGTCTGTCAAGGAAAAAGTTGAGTAACAAAGGCTTAAAAGGGTATTCTCGTCTGGGCACTTACATTCAGTTTCATTAATCTGCCATATATAAACATTTCTTCAATTAGATGTTATTAAAAAAAAATGTTCCTGTGTGAAGATAATTTCTCATAAATGTAGTCATGTGGTCCCTTAGAAACGATATGGCTTCCTCGGATACGACCACCTCTGCTGGAGTGAGTGCACAAAGAAACAAAAGGTTCTTGTATATGAAATGTCCGGGAGTTACTGCAGGTCCCACATCCGTCCTGTGGTAATGATTGCTGAATCCTGGTGGTCCGGCAGGACTCTATAGCCCAAGTCCGGCCACCGCTGCCAGTGTGTGAGGTGGTCTTAACCGAGGAAGCTATCTCATTTCTAAGGGACAACATGACCACATTTATGAGAAATTATCTTCACACAGGAACATTTTTTTATTAACATCCAATTGAAGAAATGTTTACATAAGGCAAATGAATTTAATTAAATGTAAATGCCCAGATGGGAATACCCCTTTAACTGCAACCCTGAGTCACACACAACATATGCATTACCTCACGTGACCTATTACTTCACAGTAACACAGAAAAATAGTGGTCAACGGGAGTCAGTTCGGAAAGGGCAGGAGGTCAGGTGGAGCTTTTGACCTTTCACACCTTGACCTCTGGTAAAAAGAGTCATAGAGTTAACAGCAACGGGCTGGAGTTAGATTGCCAGGAAGGGGAGGGGTGATGTCATTTCCACTTCCTCTTGTAAAAATGTCTTCCCATATGCCCTATTATTTTTTTTGTCACACAGCTGTGAGATTAGGCCTTTGATGTCATTTGGATATTTTATGGGGTTTTGCTTAAGATAAGATAAGATAAGATAATCCTTTATTAGTCCCACAGTGGGGAAATTCACAGCGTTACAGCAGCAGAGAGGGTACAGAGAGTGAAGTACAAAGTACAAAATATGACAACAATAATATTAGGGATAAATGAACAAAAAGAAAAGGGGGATAAAAAGACAAAAAAGAGACAGTTTGATGTTTAGTCTGTGGATGGGACCTGCATGGACTGGTTGGTTGGGTTGCTTTTGGTTCTTGTACCTGCAACATATTTGTCCGTTCCTGAGCTGACATGGCTGTCTGCAATTCACAATGTAGGATCTTCGACAGACCTCCAACACGAGAGTGGAGCAGGGTCTACGGTGAGATCCAGCATAAAGGAAGTGGAGAGAGGAAAAGGAAGAAAAACCAAGGAAATCTTCCATTTTCAATCTAAACGGACCTGATGAGATCGGTCTTTGGAACTAATACTTAATGATACATTTACAGAGTAGAGCATGGACACTTTAGGCCCACGCCCAATTGTTCCTTATTTCAAGGCTTGTAGGACAAATTTAAAGCTTAGATTAATAATCTATTTACAATCTATTTCTATTTTATATATATATGAAATAAAGCTAATTGTTACATTTGATTTGGCTTGCATTGCTTTTTGTATAGGATTGTAGTATTTTCTCATTCTCCTACAGAAGATGACACCACCACAACACAATGACCTGAGAAACATTGTAGATTTTGTTTTGGGCAGAATTAGAGCACAAATTTCTTATGAAACCTAATGCAATATAGCAGTGGAGTTATTATTGACATTGTGTATCATTGTATCATAGATTGAGTTTTTACTTTCTTGTGAATGTGTCTCGGACCTGATCACTTATGTTGTGGATGTGAATATTACAGACATGTACAGACTAAGATCTCTTCCTCCTCGTGTAGAAGAATTTCAGGTGAGGGCCTGAGGGCATTTGTTACGGAGCATTTTTCTGGTCGTGTGCTGCCAGCTCTCCGGGACTGACGATCGCACTCACCGCTCCCATTCATTTCCAGGAAGTTTTATGACATTTTAGAATGTAATCTCCCTGATGACCAAATATTTGATGGAGTAAGTCACAAATCCCCGGAAATGTGATACTAATCCTTCTTCTCCACCTCGTCCGGCCCTCTCTGCTTCCACAATATTTCAGGTGAAGAAGAATAGAACAAGATCTGATCACGGCCGCAGGTATGGGCGTCATTTTCTATTACAATAATTTTCTATTACAAACCCTCTTTGAGAGGGTTGGGTAAAGATGTTGGTCCTGGAGGAGTCATATAGACAATTTTGAGGACCCCCTTATTAAATGACATCTACCACCAGGTTCAAGGATTGTAAACCAAGCACTGACATCCTGGTGTGTCCCCTCTGGGAGGATCTGCTCTTTTTCAAGCTTCCTATGGCCTTGTTTTGAGAAGACCTTGCGACTTATGCAAATAAGCCTGAAGGGCTCCATTAACATCTATAGGGCCCAGAGCCCCTCAGGCTCATTTGCATAATTTTAAAAGTCTTTTTTTAAACCAGGGCATAAATAGTTACGAGATCAGATCCTGCAAGAGGGGGCACACACCATCATGTCAGTGCTTGGTTTACAATCCTTCATCCTGGTGGTAGATGCCCTTTAAGGATTGAGTACTTCATGATGGATGGATTACTACGTCTGACTATTTATATGGTAGATTGGGAAACTTTAGGGATGTTTTGCATTCTGTTTCAAGAAGTTTAGCTTGAGCACCTTCGTCAAGGAGTAAGTAACCCAAGGTCATCCACCTCAACTACAAGGTGACCAAAGCAAGGAGGAGAACATGATGGACATTAAAAAAAACCTACAGTACTCGATACTGAATAATCTTTACTCCAGGTTCAGAAGATCATTGGGTTAACACTTTTTTGGGTTAGTAAAAATTGCACAAATGAAAGTTTGGATAACAGGGTCTGTACAAAGCGCGGTTCTCGTACACCCAAGTTTCATATTGCTGCACATGTAACTACAGAACATCACGTCCTGTACTGAAGATGTGATAATGGCCTGATATGGTAGACCTTTTGTATGTTTTAGCATCTTTTTTTGCATCTTTATAGCTTCATGCACAGCATCCATGAGGGAAGCAGATTTTAGCATTTGAATACAGTATATGGTAGTTTCCTGGAGTGCGTTTCCTATAATGGATAAGGAGGTCACATACAATTCTCTGGCGCTGAACCGCTCTTCATCCCCTTCTCTTTGTTGTATAGTAATTTCCATTAACCTTCTGGATATTGTGGCCACGTTTCCTCAATTTCCTGGTTGCCACAGAAAAGCCTCTTGAAGAGATAGATGAGTGAATGACCGCAGGGGAACGCCGCAGAGCTACACTCCCTAGGTTCATGTCTGAAGTTACTGGGACTCGTGGTAGAGCACTGTTGAGGCCAGAACAGTGCGAACAGGTGATGTCGTGGATTGCGGACAATGCTTCTAGCCATTTATCCACCAGTCAGTCTTCCACGCAGTCCACCCATGTTACCCAAGTGAGCATTCCTCCAGCTCCTCAACCTCCTTCCCCCCAGTCTGCCCCCTCCCAGGAAAAGTTGGCATTTGAGCCGGCATACTCTGAGGAACTGTTTTCTGGACCCTTCCCAGAGTCACAAACCACTTGTCCGGTTGCTGCTGAGCTCTATCCCGATGCCCAGGTTTTCCACCTGTTGCAGTCTCTGGGTCATGATGACCTTCTTGAAGTAGTGGAAGAAGTGTCTAAAGAGGTGTCGGACGATGAGGAGACACGGTTGTCAGACAGTGGAGAAGTTGTTGTCAGGCCAGGAAGTCCAAGGGGGGAGCAGACTGAGGGATCGCAGGATGATGAGGTGACAGACCCAAGCTGGGTTGATAGGCCGGGTGAACACAGTGCTTGTGAGAAGGAGGCGAGTCCTATACGAGAACAGGTTGGGGCCAGACGGAGAGGCAGTGCCAGAGCTGGTGCATCAGCACCAAATGTTTCATGTAGTCAAGCTCCCGTGGCGAGGGCTAGATTTTCAGAAGTCTGGAGGTTCTTTAAAGAAACACCGGATGACCAACGATCTGTGGTGTACAACCTGTGCCACACCAAGATCAGCAGTGGTTCCACCACTACCAGCTTAACCACCACCAGTATGCGCAGGCATAAGAATGCTAAACACCCCACTCAATGGAACCAAGGCCGTTCACCTCCGGCCGGGTCCACCACTGCTCCTTCCCCTGTGTCATTTGCTGCCTCTTCTAGTCAGCCCACTGCCCAGGACCCAGACACAAACACCTCCCAGGCGAAAACCAAACCTTTCCCTCCACATCGTCCACCAATGTCTCCATGCACAGCGTCCAGCTGTCCATGCCCCAGACGCTGGAGCGCAAGAGGAAAGACAGTTGCACCCACACACCCAAGCCCACCATATCCACATCTCCAGAATACTTAGCCTGGAGATGCTGCCCTATAGGCTGGTAGAGACCGAGGCCTTTCGCAACCTCATGGCGGCGGCCGCCCCTCGGTATTCGGTCCCCAGCCGCCACTACTTTTCCTGATGTGCCGTCCCAGCCCTGCACCAGCACATGTCAGACAACATCATCCGTGCCCTGACCAACGCCGTTTCTGACAAGGTCCACCTAACCACTGACACGTGGATGAGTGCTGCCGGGCAGGGCCACTATTTATCGCTGACATCACATTGGGTAAACTTGGTGGAGGCTGGGACTGAGTCTGACCCTGGGGCTGCTCATATACTGACAACGCCGAGTATTTCGGAGCCTACCTCAGTCACATGCTCTCAGGCCTACTATGCCTCCTCCTCCGAATTACCATCTGTGGGCATGGCGCCATCAGTCGGTAGCACTAGGCACAGCAGCAGTGTTGTGGCTAAGCAACAGCAGGCGGTGCTCAAACTGCTGAGCCTGGGCGATAAAAGAGCTATTACAGGGCATCCAGCGCAGACCGATCTGTGGCTGGCACCGCTGAACCTAAAGCCAGGCATGGTTGTGTATGACAACGGCCGTAACCTGGTGGCGGCTCTGCAACTCGGCAGACTGACACATGAGCCATGCCTGGCCCATGTGTTAAATCTCATAGTTCAGCGGTTCCTCAAGACATACCCCAATCTGTCTGATTTGCTCACGAATGTGCGCTGCATCTGTGCGCATTTCAAAAAGTCCAGCACAGATGCTGCCACTCTCAGGGCAGCGCAGCGCCGCCTCCAACTGCCTGCTCTCCGACTGTTGGGCAAAGTGCCCACGAGGTGGAATTCAACATTAACCATGTTATCTAGAGTTTACCAGCAGCGCAGAGCGATTGTAGACTGCCAGATGTCAACTTCCACCAGAACTGGTAGTCAGGTCAGTCAGCTTCCTTAAGTCTACAATGAGGAGTGGACGTAAATGTGTGATATCTGTCAGGTGCTGAGTAACTTTGAGGAGTCAACACAGATGGTCAGTGGCGATGCCACCATCATCAGCCTCACCATCCCTCTGCTTGGCCTGTTGAAAAACTCTCTGGTCAGCATGAAGTCGGAAGCTTTGCGCTCGTCACAAAAGACAGGGGAAGAAGATTCCCTTGTTGATAGCCAAAGCACACTCCGGTCTGTTTATCAGGGCGTATCGGAGGAGGTGGAGGAGGATGAGGAAGAAGAGGAGGAGAATGTTGGTGAGACAGAAGAGGGGAGCATTGCTCAGTCCTTCACTGTTCAGTGTGTATGGGCAGAAGAAGAGGAGTTGGAGGAGGAGGAGGAAATGGACAGTCAGGCCAGTGAGGGGAGTGAATTGTTGCGTGTTGGGACTCATATGGCAGATTTCATGCTAGGCTGCCTATCCCGTGACCCTCGCTTTCAAAGAATTTATTCCAGCACCGATTACCGGGTATTCACTCTCCTGGACCCATGGTACAAGAAAAATCTTTCCACTCTTATCCCTGTATAGGAAAGGAGTGTGAGAGTGCATGAATACCAGCAGGCCCTGGTGCACAAGCTGAAACAGTATTTCCCTTCTGACAGTGCTAGCGGCAGAGGGCGTACTTCTGCGGGACAAGTAGCGAGGGAGAGTAGGCGAGCAGGCAGCTTGTCCAGCACTGGCAAGGGTACGCTTTACAAGGCCTTTGCCCGTTTTTATGTCATCCCAGCAAGACACTGTCACCTGTCCCCAGTCTCGGCAGAGTAGGGCTAATCTTTACAGAAAGATGATGAGGGAGTATGTAGCTGAAAACTTTTTGGACTGCCACATACAGGCACTATCCAAAATCAATTGTCTCCATAGCAGCCTCCACACGTCGTCTTTATAGCTGCCTCCACACATTGTCTCTATTGCTACCTCCACACGTCATCTCCATCTCGTCATCTCCAAAAGTCGTCCATATAGCTGCCTCCATACATCATCCCCTTATCAAACGAGCTGTCTTAGGCAGAATTTTGGGTTGTTTTAACGGCTTCCACATTAAACTTGTTAACTTTGTCACCACCCTGCTGTGTTTTCCACAAAATATACCGCCAAACTTTTATCATTGACCGATATTATTTCATCGCTTCTTGCGCATCTTTTTACATTCCTCTCCCCGCCATAACCAGGCCAATTACTTATAAGAACAGTAATACACTTGATGTTATACAAAAGATTCTTAGAAGTGCTGTTTGTAGCCCCCGCCTGCTTTGAAAATTATAATTTTTTCAAAGTAAACGCTTCTGGCCCCCAGGCCCATTTTGGGTAGGGAGGAGCTGAGATGCAGGGGCTTGGACAGACGAAAGCTCGCCTGGCAGCGGACCGCCAGCTCCATCCCAAGATCCAACTAACATAGTTTTAACTGCAGCACCTTTAATCTACTACTACTTTACTGCCTCCATACATCGATCCCTTATCAAACGAGCTGTGTCAGGCAGAATTTTCCATAGCTGCCTCCACACGTCGTCTCCATAGCAGCCTCCACACGTCGTCTCCATAGCTGCCTCCAAAAGTCGTCTCCATAGCTGGCTCCACATGTCATCCCATTAGCAAACGAGCTGTGTCAGGCTCATTTTTCAGGTATTTCACCAGATACGTTATGGAACTTGGTCACTATGTCGCCACCATGCGGTGTTATTAACTAAATATACTGTCAACCTTTTGTTGACATACGAAATCATTTCAGCGCTTCTTGCTCACCTCCTTTGGTTCCTATCTGCTGTCATAACCAGGCGAAATACTGAAATGTACAGTGCTACACGTTATCCTCGCCAAAAGGAATTTTTTAAATTGGTTTGAAGCCTGAGTCCATTTGGGATAATTATTGGATGTTTTAGATGCTATCTCCCTCACTCGGTCACTCTGTTATCGCCATGCTGTTGCCCATAATTTTGGCATAATGGTACGATTAAGCAGCCTCAGAGGCATCCATGCATGCTGCCTCTGCTGTTTCCTGTCCATTTCCGTGGTGTTTCCATCATTTTCTGAGGTTCCCAGGTGTTTGGCCAAGCTTCCCTGTGCAGACCCTTAGTCCCCTTGAAAAATGCTTGAGTCTCCCATTGACTTCAATGGGGTTCGTTATTCGAAACGAGCACTCAAGCATCGGAAAAAGCATTTAAGTGCTCGCTCATCTCTAGTTACAAACCAATGTTGGTGAAATTGTGCAGTAAACTGATATATAACCGCCACCTAATCCTCCAAAGGACAGATTATTCCTGGAAAATCTATCTTACTTCTGTAATTTTTGTTAAAAGTGAAGCAGAAAAGATGCAGACAGGGGCGTAACTACAGAGGGGCAGCCAGAGCAGCGGCTATGGGGCCCAGAGTGTCAGGGGGCTCAGCCGTTGGAAACTAAAGAAGGAGGATGGAGAATATTATGGGGCAGATTTACTTACCCGGTCCATTCGCGATCCAGCGGCGCGTTCCCTGCGGTGGATTCGGGTCCGGCCGGGATTCACTAAGGTAGTTCCTCCGACGTCCACCGCGGGTGGCGCTGCTGCGCTGAAGTTCCCCGCGGCCCGCCAAAATGCACTCAAGTTCACCGGCCTATTCCTAGTGAAGGTAAGTGCAAGTCTTGCAACACTTTTTTTTTAAAAAAATGCAGCGGTTTTTCCGAATCCGTCGGGTTTTCGTTCAACCACGCCTCCCGATTTCCGTTGCGTGCATGTCAGCGCCGATGCGTCACACACCGATCGCGTGCGCCAAAATCCCGGGGCAATTCAGGGGAAATCGGCGCAAATCAGAAATATTCGGGTAACACGTCGGGAAAACGCAAATCGGGCCCTTAGTAAATGACCCCCAATATCTATATTATAATGCACATTATACAGCATTATAGGTTTTTACCAGTAACAGTTACCGGTAGCATCTTCTAGACAGTACAGAGCTCAGCCAGGAGCTCAGATAAGAAATGTAAGGGGGAGGGGCAGCACAATGGTAGGACTAGGACCTCATCTCTACTTCCCCTATGTGGTCATCAGCTCCTGCATGAGGTCAGATCTGAAGCCTCTGATGCCCACCTTGGATAAGAAGTGTATGTATATGCATATGTGATATATGCTATTTAAGTGTGTGTGTATATATGTGATGAGTATATGCTGTATATGTGTGTATATATGCTGTATGTCTGTACTGTATGTATGTGTGTATATATATATATATATGTGATGAGTATATGCTGTATGTATGTGTGAATATGCTGTATGTCTGTACTGTATGTATGTTTGAATATGCTGTAGTTGTGTGTCTATGTGGTGTATATGTTGTGTATATGCTGTATGTGTATGCTGTATGTGTGTATATGTTGTGTATGTGTATGCTATATGTGTGTCTATGTGGTGTATATGTTGTGTATAAGCTGTATGTGTGTATATGTTGTGTATATGCTGTATGTGTGTATATGTTGTGTATGTGTATGCTATATGTGTGTCTACATGGAGTAAGGTGTGTATCAGGGGCAGATTAAGACTGACTGGGCCCTGGGTTGTATGAATATTGTAATTCAGAAAATACAAATCTGGAATCATTTCCTACATCTGGTACTAGAATCGGCTTCTAGAGGAATGGAGGATGTGTCACTTCTGATGCATCCAATCTGTGGTTTTAGGGCCTCCAAATGTTCTGAAATGACTCTTGTGTATTTAGAGCAGGACCAGATGTACGAGAATTTCATAGGTGAAGGTCCTTCTCAATATAAAATCTGGTGGGTGGTTTGTGTGGCCCCATAGAAGACTGTGGGATACCACCCAAACTGCCTATATTATACTCCACCAGTGGTGTGTATATACTGTATTAGTATGTGCTTGTGTATATTCTGTTTGTGTGTATACATTATATGATGTGGGTGAAAATGTGTAACAATATAATGTGTTATTAACATATTAGGGTACATTTACACAAACGTATCGGGGACGTATTTCCGAACGCAATACGTCCCCCATAGACATCTATGGCGCCTGGGCTTGGTACTGTTAGCACAACGAGTAGTCACTGTTCCGAGCCACGGCCGCCAAAAAGACAAAGCCTGCCCGATCTTCAGCCGCGTGGCTCTATTGTCTATGGAGAGAACGGGCCCGAGGGCTATGCCTTGGCAATCATGCACTAGTGTGAATGCAGCCTTAGTGTGTATTTGATATGTATATCCTATATGTCCGTATAAGGTGGGTATATACTGTATAGGTGTATAAATATATAAATGAGAGCATTAATGTGTGCTCACCAGTGTGCATGTGTGTAACAATGTATAAATTTGTGTTGAACTGTGAGGCCGCATTCACATGTTGTGTTTTGAAGCACATTACAACAGCTGAGGAGAGGTGATTTGGCAAATTACATTACTGTTAACATTTGTGTTTACAAAACATTTTGTTAACAATATGTTAACACACTCATTTTGTTTTCATTTCTTAACCCTATGTTGATTCATTTGTATCAGAACGCACTACTTACGCTCCTGGATACAGATTTGATTTTGTGACGGATTTGCACTGAATCTGTGAAACAACGAATAGATACAACAATCTCTGATTGTGAAGATCTGCTACAGGCAGTAGCAATAGGGGATTTCTAGATGAAACATTCCTCCCCTTTCAGGCTGCAGTCACACTATACTACATGGGGGGACGCTATATGCATTTTATGCTACACGGATGTACACTGTATACATTTTATACTACATGGCGGTATGCTGTATGCATTTTATACTACATGGTGGTACACTGTATGCATTTTATACTACATGGCGGTACACTGTATGCATTTTATACTACATGGTGGTATGCTGTATGCATTTTATACTACATGGTGGCTGTACGCTGTATGCATGTTATACTACATGGCGGCACGCTGTATGCATTTTATACTACATGGTGGCGGCACGCTGTATGCATGTCATACTACATGGCGGCACGCTGTATGCATGTTATACTACATGGCGGTATGCTGTATGCATTGTGCATTGCTTTATTTTCACATCAAAACAATATGATGGATCTGGTCCCGACACTCTCCTGGTCATGTGAAGGTAGTCTGACTCCAGAGCTCCTCTCATCTCCTGGCCATGTGCAGGTAGCTCCAGAGCTCCTTTCATCTCCTGGCCATGTGCAGGTAGCTCCAGAGCTCCTCCCATCTCCTGATCATGTGCAGGTAGCTCCAGAGCTCCTCCCATCTCCTCTTCATGTGCAGGTAGCTCCAGAACTTCTCCCATCTCCTGGTTATGTGCAGGTAGCTCTAGAGCTCCTGTTAACTCCTGGTTATTTGCAGGTAGCTCCAGAGCTCCTCTCATCTCCTGGTCATGTGCTGGTAGCTCTAGAGCTCCTCTCATCTCCTGGTCATGTGTTGGTAGCTCTAGAGCTCCTATTATCTCCTGGTTATGTACAGGTAGCTCCAGAGCTACTCTCATCTGCTGGTCGTTCTAGAGCTCCTCTCATCTCCTGGTCATGTGCAGGTAGTCTGACTCTAGAGCTCCTCTTATCTCCTGGTTATGTGCAGGTAGTCTGATTCCAGAGCTCTTCTCATCTCCTGGTCATGTGCTGATAGCTCCAGAGCTCCTCCCATCTCCTGGTCATGTGCAGGTAGCTCCAGAGCTCCTCTTATCTCCTGGTTTTGTGCAGGTAGTCTGACTCCAGAGCTCCTCCCATCTCCTGGTCAAGTGCAGGTAGTTCTAGAGCTCCTCTTATCTCCTGGTTATGTGCAGGTGGCTCCAGAGCTCCTCCCATCTCCTCCAGGTATCTTAATGATCCACCTGTTCCTTCCTCTCACTTCAGTTCTGATCACACAGGAGGAGGCTGCAGTAAGGATTGTGAATGGTGTTGTTTGGGGTCATATCTGCAGGTTTTTTGTTGTGTTTGTTTAGTCTGGTTTGGAGGTAGCGCCTGCTTGTGATATCTCTATTAGGCAAGTGTTTAATAATGGTGGGGTCTGTCATTTGTTACCAAGCAAAAAAGCGAGAAAGTAAATGGACCTCAAGTTGTGGCCCCATGTTGCATTTTTGATGTATCTACAAACGCATTGAAATTGTCTGGGTGTGGAACTCGCCCAGTTTGCAGATCAGTTTTCTTTGAGAAGCATGAAAGCAGCGGCTCATTTATCAAACTTTTTTCCACTTTATTTTCTGTCCTTTTTGCGCCTTTTTAGCATTTGTGGCCATTTCACAAAGTTATGTCAGGCAGTTTTTTTTTTTTTTTTTTTTCAGTGGAGCGCCTGCTTTGTCATAAAAAGTTGCAAATTAGAATGCAGTGTCTGTGAAAATACACATATTTTTTTATTTTTTTTGTGGAAACACCTACGTCTGCTCTGGCCTGGAGGTAAGGGGTTGGTTAAACATTTGAGACTTTTGTGCAACTTTTCAGACAATAGTCTCAAAAAGCCAACTCGCTCGCGATGCATTCACACGGGGTATAAAACACATTTGTTTTCAAATGCAATGTAACAGCTGAAAAGAGATTTGCCTAATTAAATTGATGCTGACATTTTGCGTTTTGAAAACGCAACTCTTAATGCGTGTGTTAACACTGTGTAATGTAAACAGATGTTAACATCATCAAATGTTTCCCCGATGTCTTGTCTTCACGACCCTCTACACGCCACGGCATTGAGGTTGTGTAAAGGGAAAAATAATTGCAAGTGCTGGCTATAAGCTAACATTTGCGATTATTTTACTGACGTGGCACGGAAGCCCTGATCATTCTCTCCCACGTGTGGCTTCTTTATAGGCCATAAGCAATGGAAAGTTCTATTCATATTCTCTATGTAGAGGTTCCACTCTGTTTTGGCTTGGGCTGAAGCACATGATCACAGTACAGTTCTACTGCTTCATGTGGAGGAAGGGACTCCTTGCGTTAATTTTTTAATATGGTGCCCCTGGTTTGGTCATAGTCTCTGTGGTCAGTCAGTGATATTTGGCCAACTCACATTCATGGATATGTTTCTAGCCTTAAAGGGGTCTGGAGGTTGAAAAACATGGCTGCTTACTTCCAAAAAACAGCACCATGGGTGGGATGTGGTATTGCAACAAAGTTCCATATATTTGTATACAGCCGAGCTGCAATACCAGCACAAACCATTGTCAGGCGTGGCGCTATTTTAGAATAAAGCAGACATGTTTTTCAATTGAGAACAATCCCTTTAAACTTTCTTAGTATGTGTTGCAGAGTGATGACAGGAGCACTTGTTCCTGTGCGTTTCAGGTAGTTTAGCTGTGACTTTCCAGAGAAATGTATGTGATCTAGACACAGTCTGGATTGTCTTCTCACTTTTATCTCCTAAACGTCTGCCAAGGTCAGAATCCTATTTGGGGACATTTATCAGGGGCAAGTTTTGTTGTACAAGCTCTGAAATAATTACATTTACTAGCTAACTCCCCAGTGGCTATTTCCCTTCGTGCCACTTCAAGGCCAAGTGGTCGTTGAGAGGGGCAAGGTTGGAGGCAGAGTTGGCCGGTGCTGGGTCTTCCTGCAAACTTTCATAACTCAATGGGCCACTTTTATCATGGCATTCATCACTGCTCTGTACTGGGAAATTCTCACCCTCTATACCATTTGGAGGGATGGAGATGTTCTTGCCTGACTGCCTATAGCCTATAAGATCCTGGTTGCTCATGGACAATCGGAGATCACATGACCCTCCATCTGTGGCCCTTTTATGGTCCGGAATCTCTGGCTTATGAGATTGCAGAAGGACACTTGACATATCAAGAAAGTGGAGCAGAACTGTTACTAGATGTATATTGGTAAATTACTTAATATCCTGCCGCCCCCCCCCCCACACACACACACACACACACACACACACTTACATTACAAAAAGCAAGAGTTAAGGTGGCCGACCCCTTTATCACTGGTGCCCAACACATTTTCCGGTGTAGGTTTTGAGCCAAAGTCAGGAATGGATTAAAAAGGGTGAAATAAAATAATAGGCCGCGGTCACACGTACCGCTAAGCGTCCGTCATAACGCGATTCTAGCGCACAGGGGGAGGTCCTCGGCCCAAACGCACATGCGTTTGCAGGGAAACGCATGCGATTGTTAAGCCCATCGCATGCGTTTCTCTGGAAACGCATGTGCGTTCGGGCCGAGGACCTCCCCCTGTGCGATAGCGTCGCGTTATGAACGGACGTCTTGCGGTACGTGTGACCGCGGCCTTAGACACGTGTCTGGACTAGTCTCCCCCACCTTCTTCGGACAATGTTCTACTATGGTCAGATGTAGGTGTTATCCATACAGTTTTTGGAGAATGGGGGGTAAACTCCTACAAAATTAAAGTCTGGCAAATTTTTCCACATTGTTGTCATTAACGTTTTCATTTTTAATAAATAAAATGGACGGACTTACTCCTCCCGTCACTGGCTGTAGCTCAAAAAATTGCAAACTTTGTGTTTGTTGTCCGTCAAAAATGATCTGTTCTTGAAGACCCCGATATCTGGTTACTGACCTGATGAACCTTCCATCCAGCTCGGTAACATCATTTGTATGATGTATATTAAATGTTTGCCTTATTTTACAGGGTGAAACGTACTTATCGCTAACAACCGGTCATGACGTCCAGTAAGTTGTCTCCTCAATGACTTTGAATGTTGTTTCAGCCCATAATAGTAAATGCATAAACTATTCACCTAGTTCCCACTGGATTGGTATGGGCTTATATGGGAACCCAGGTTGATAAGTAACTTGGTATCATGGATGGGATAACTTATTCTGGATCCTACTTTATCAGCTTGTGTCAATACCACCCCAAATGAATGTGCCCATGCGTGACCTACCTCTCCATTCATCTGAAAGAATAGAACCCCCTCTCTGGTGGATACAGTGCAGCATTGAATCTTGGGCCAATCCCTTTTACAAAAGGTCCCCTTCAGATTCAAGGGTTGGATGCCATTGCATTGTGCTTCTAATGATTACCCTGAGCTGAAGACTAGAGATGAAGAGATAAAATACTGTATTTAAATTTTATTTCTGAGAAAAATGTGGGAATTTTCGGGACCGTGTTGAAAACTACAAACTTTGTGTTTTTGATTTTATAGATCACAAATCTATTCCTATCCAAACCCAACCTCAGAATCATTCTAATGCCTACCCGGACGTGGAAATGCCGACCACAGGCAGACTACCCTGTGAGTTGGATTGTCTGAATAAGGTAGGAAACTCGTTTGCCGATGTTTGTTTGAGAAATTCATAGAAAGATCAATTTTTACTGCAGAACCTCAACCCTTCTCTTTTATTACAGGTAGACGAGATTATATTTAAAGACAAAGGTAATATAATAGTCGAGCGCTGTGGAAGTTATAATTTTTAACTAGAGATGAGCGTTTCATCCGAGATTCCATTCCTAGAGGCATTGTCACATTGATCAACAGATTAAGTTGGGGACTGAATCTATTCATGTCGAGCCAATGTTGCTCCGATTGATTAAAAATGATATATAACCAACTAGCTCTAGTCCTCAAAAATACAATTTTTTTTTTTTCAATCTTATTTCTTTAATTTGATTTTTTTTTTTTTAATTTTCCTTTTCCATCCTCCTCTCTAATCTCTGGGATGATTAACAGTATTAGCTAGCCGTTGTTTTGAAAGATTTGTTGAAGCAAATCAGAAAAGATTACAATTTGATTTGGAGGATGAAAAGATTTGAAATAGATCTACAGGCCAACAAATAGATCATCATCTCTAGCATTAACCATAGTCTTATCCAGAAAGAGTGGATATTATTTCTAATAGTTTTGTTATTTTATATCTATCTTTACAATTTCAGCTCTTGTAGATGTATTCTCTTAGACATCATAGTGGTCAGTCTTGAAGGGATCTTACAGCTTCGACCTCCGCCCAGGGCTGCACCAACCATGATGAAATTTTTGCCTGGGGCGGAAGTTTGCAGCATTGCCCAGGGGGCGGCACATCAACTTGGTTTCCTGAAGTGTTAGAAACTGTACTCTGCACCCATAAGCCCTCAGCATCAGTTTTTTATGTTACATTTAGAGATATTGGGAAATGTCCATCTCCGGAGGTCCAATAAACAAAGCATAGAACATTCTTAATCTACCATTACATTAATTTGGGGAACTGGGCCATTTTTCTTGCAATCAGTAGAGGTCTCCATGCACTCTCTTCCCAGGACTAGGCTAGTATCCCAGCAATACTATAGAGAATCTCTGCCTGAACAGATGTATTTATTCAAGCAAAAGGACTTTGGGGAGGATCCAAGCAATCGGACCCTCACATATCAGAATGTTATACCCTATGCTGTTAAGTTGTTAATGTGATTGACTTCAAAGTTTACGAGAACTGAGCCTTTTTTCTGATACAAGATGTAGGATCAGGTTTCGTTATTTACTTCTTAGTTAAGGAATTTCAGGAATGTACCTGCCCTTCTCCTGCATCTCCCTATAGGAATGTGTTACTACAATAAGCACATTTTAAGGTTTTTAAAATAGTTTTTGTATTTGTTTAAATGTAATAATTCAGTTCACTTATTTTACTCTCTGACCAGTGGAGTTGTAAAATGAAATTCTGTAATGTAAAATGTCAGGGCTACATTATCCGGGTGGATTTGTTGCTTCTGTCATACATAGAGTAAATGTGGCTTGTAGTACATGTGTTCTCACAATTATCCATCTTTAGTCTTTCAGACCCGTAATGGGAAATCCCTCTTCTCAGTACATCGCGAAGCAGAGTGCTATGGTTCCAAGCTGGACCTATACCTTCAAGATGGCTTCAAGAAGAATGTTGTTTGTCTTCATTTAAATACAGATCATAGTGATGACCCTCATGTAAGTATTTGTATCAAAGTCATCCAGTTACGGCTATTTCTCCATAAGTCTTTCAAGCGAGTTTATCCTAGGGTTTCACTCATTTTCATTACAAAACTGTCTGGGAAACTTCTGACCTCATGGATAGAGATGAATGCACTAAAATTTTAGGTTTGAAATCCTCTGTTTGACAGCTCTGCCTAACCCGAACGTGCTACTTGATGGGCTGCACATCACTCAATTGTGGGAAAATATGCAAAGTTTTCTAGAATGGGATAGGGAAAACCACGCCTCTTTTGGCTACTGTGTAAGGCAGCTCCCTTGATGTGAAGCGTGACCTTTTAGGAAGGCTTATGACATGATGCAGGATTATAACCAAACCAGTATATCTTCTCCAGAAGGAACAGACTCCCAACCGTAGACTGCACTGTTTCGACTTGGTTGGGTCTCTTCGGTACAGCGCAGGGAACTGGTTTGACTGAAAGGCTTTTGTCTAGGGTCAGGAAGTACTGAAGAGACCCAACCAGGTCCAAATGGTGCTGTCTACAGATGGGAGTCTGTTCCTTCTGAAACAGATATACTGATTTAGTTTTAAACCCGCATCATGTAATAAGGCTTCCTGAAGGTCATGCTTGATGTCAAGGGAGCTGCCTTACATGGTAGCTAAAAGAGAGAGTTTTCCTTATTTCATCCAGGAAAACTTTAAATATTTTACCAGAAACCCAGAGTAGAGCGTCAATGGCTATGAGTCTCTACACGCCTATATGGTGTCTTTAGTTGGCAGTCTCCATAAGGAGATCTTTTATTTTTCTTAATCAGTCAATTGGGCAGCTTTACGGTCTAGCATAAACTAAGGATTGCTTTGATTGGCCATGTAGACTCCTACTGGACACACCTGGTCAATCACAGCCATTCCTAGCTGCTAGGGATGTAAAGCTGTCTGCTCCTCTGTCGTCCATCAAGCAACTTGTCTGCATGGAGGATGCCGAACCTTAAAACTTGAGCATTCCCACACTTGTCAAGACACTATGGTACACAACAAGAAACACAACAAGAAAATTGATTGATAATTCTTCTGTGTTTTTATCCTGTTTAAAGCCATCACAATTCATGTCCTCTTATATATGGTGGATTTTTAAATTCGATAGTATAAATTGAAACAAAGTTGCATAACTTGGAGGGGATTTGTCATGTGCCAGATATATCTTGTGTATCCGGATATATCTGGCAGCGGGGCATGCAACTGCAGTTTTTTGCCAAGTCCTCCTGGTGCAAGTTATGGATAGTTCTTGCCTTTTGCTGTCCCACTCCATGCCCAGGGGTGTCACCCTTCATGTTGTAAGGGGTGATAACTTGAGTATAAGCTCTGATGGATCCCCCGTGTATCTTATGAAGTCCTGTTGCAGAACTTTTGTGAATGAATAAGCTCAGGATTTATTGTTTATGGAAAGTCCGATCAAGAATAGAGAAGTAGGATGCTGA
Organism: Engystomops pustulosus; assembly: GCF_040894005.1. Taxonomy (NCBI): domain Eukaryota; kingdom Metazoa; phylum Chordata; class Amphibia; order Anura; family Leptodactylidae; genus Engystomops; species Engystomops pustulosus. The sequence continues at coordinate 218,869,756 of NC_092414.1, forward strand.
AACCTCTGGGAATTGTGAGGAACATGCGTGTCCACATCATAAGAGGCCTAACGAAGTTCAAGAGCAAAGACATTTTGTCAACTGTGGCCACCTTACCAGATATCTCCTACTTTTCTCTCAGCTGCAGATTTTTGCCCTTCCGATGCAGCCTGTGGGCAGTGTAACAATTGATTCGATATCTGGAAACCTGAGTATTTGCATTCAGATGGCAGAAGACACGCCTACATTTATTGCATGTCTCCCAATGTTCTTACAAACACAAAAGAGCACTTCCATAGAGGTGAGTGAAGATCCCAAATAAATAAGTTGGGTCATGGTTAGAAGGGGAGGAGTAATTATACATCCCCTGTATATACTTTCCATCTCTACTGTGGTAGACTCTCCATAGAGCAAATGTTGTATCTTTTACTACAACTGAAATTGTCTACATAGTAGTGGTGTTGAGCAGACCCATAGAAATCTATATTTTAAAATCTGCTCAATATTGAGTACAAAGCCTGGACTCAAACCCCAACCAGTAACACCCAAATGTCCTAATGACGTCATTGGGGAGCAACAATCGTCCCCAAGTACAGCTGGCATGCCCTGCATGTCCTTGGCGGCATTTAAAGAGTTAATGACTGGGATCAGTGCCAGAACCAAAAATGGGTGATAACGGGTGGGTAGTTGAGCCGAATGTGGACCCCCAACTAATGAAGTTCAGGGTTGGGCCTGGGAAAGGTGAACCAGCAAACTGGTATGATCCCAAACTGTGAAGTTCAGATCTTCTTAACATTATTCTTAAACTATTTTCCAAATATTTTTTTTGTTCTCATCCCCAAGATATTTTGCATAGGGGGATCTCAGCAAGTAGCCAAAATAATGTGCGAGAAAGACTCATCGTCTTCCCAAGTTGTCTTCCAGTTTTTTACAGACATAGAATCTGGGGCAAAAACTGTAATCCTTGGGGCTTTCCTCTACTTGGTGAGTTCTGTAATATATTATATTATAGTAGACTGTATATAATGGTATTATAGTATACAGTATATAATAGTATAGCTAAAGGCATAGAATTTTGTTCATAAGCCGCCGGTCTCTATCAGTTTACTACTTATCACTGTAAGACTGACCTCCATATTACACACCAGTAGAGAATTACTAGTGTCTCTTACGAGTATTGCAGGAAGTAATGCGGATCCCATAGAGGGAAACCACAGATGATGCTAATTAAAGGCTTCAATTTGCATCTTTCAGAGATTCGCGAAACAATTCCTTCTTTGAAAGTTGCCAGATTTGTAACTATTTTACTTCACTTCAGATAAATCATTAGAAATGGCGTTTAGCTACTATTGGCATTCATCCCAGAAATCACGGAGGGGTGGGGGATCGGAAATTACAACAAATTTGGAAAAAACGAGTTAAAAGAGATGGAAATGTTTTATGGAAAATATGATTGAGTGGACTAGATTGGGTGTTATACCAATTTCCTGAACAATTAGAATAACATTGGTTTGAACAGATTTGATTCGGACCCAAACCGAATCTTTTCAAAAATGTTCCTGTGCGAGTGCCATGTTCTCTTCAATGAACATATCGATTTCGGGAGAATCGTCTAAATATATGGGGCACATGTCCCTTTGTTTTGGCTTGGCTTTGGCTTCGTGACCTTTTGTGACCCAAGATGGCCGCCTTCACAGTTTGTCTACTTTTCTGCAGAGTTATCACTTGACACCAGATGTTAGTTGCAACTGTAAAAATATCTTAACATTGTCCCCAAAAATTTTGCGACTTTTTGTGACTTTCATTAAAAAAAAAGTCGCAAAATTGCTAAACACCTTAACTCTGACATATTAAAAACGCAAAACTCCTAAGACACAGTATAAAATGAAGAAGAAAAAGCAGGACCACCAAGCCAAAACAAAGGTACATGGGACCTGTGTTTAGTAAAACGGCATTAAAGGTTAAAAAAAACTTTTTAAAGTGTCTTTCGAGAATTAGAACAACGTGGCACCTTGGCTGTATTGCAACTAAACTCTTATAAAAACATGGAATAGCAATACCACCCACAAACAGTGGTCAGTCACATGGGACATTTTTGGGGGGAATCGCATTGCTTTCACAAGGTGAACATCCCCCTTACAGATTTTTATTTTTTTAATTTTCAGAACTTTCATCTCAACGAGATCCGAAAAATGGAAGATTCTCCATCCAATTTCCAAGATTTATGGATTATTGATTGTGTGAGCTGGGATAAGATTCCTGACTCAAGCAGTGGTGAAGACGGCACGGAGAAAGGCTGCTGCAGGAGGTGTCTGGGTGACTGCAGCAGTTGCTTCTGCGGCTTCTGGGGCTGCTTGCTGAGCTGCGCCGAATGCTGTAATTGCTGTTTATGTTATTTAGTCCTTCTGCCGTGTTATACGTAGCTCTGATATTTTTTTTTTTTTTTTTTTTTTAACAAAAATGTCTAAAATTACAGAACGTTTACCTTTTTGGCATCATTGATGTCCAAACGCTTATTTAACTGGAGCAGAGAAGAAAACGTTGACAACCTCCTTTGTTTCAATGGTTAAATATCCTGAGGAGACATTTGACTTTTGTTTTTAATTTTCTAAATTTTAATTTGATTTTTTTTTTGTGTGTGTATTAAATTCAAGTGTTTAGTTCTTTTTTGAAACATGCAACCAACCAGATATTCTCTCATCTGATACAATTTTCAATAGGTAACTCATTCTTTGTTATTCTTTTCACTGCCCTCTTGATCATGACCTTCTCAAAATCTTACACACGATTTATTACTTACATTTTTTTCTCCTATTCCAAACCTTTTAGGTCTCCCCCTGCCTTCCACTTGATCTGCATTTGCCTTAGACTTTGACCCTTTGACTGACGTCCATCAATATTTTCCTTGTGAATTTTCAGACATTTTAATTGTCTTATTTAGACCATGGGTCTGGATGTGAATCCTAAAAATTCAAACAGCAACTTTATACTTGATGAAGGAAATACTATTTGTGAATCCCAAATCCTGCTGAGTTTGCTACAATTGTATAGACTTGTATGTGACAGTGCTGTAGTTCCCAGCATAGTCGGTGGGTGGGACACCATTGTCTATGCTTTTTTTTTTAATGCCTATTTTGTAATAAATATTGGGGGACATGTCACTCCTATTGCGTTCTTTCTCATATTTTTTTTTTTTTTTTTTTTCGTGAGACTTTTTAGGTGCGGCGCCGAGCAGCTTACCAGCGTTCATTTCCTCAATGATGTAAGGCCGTGGGCAGATTTATCTCTGTAGCTCAGATGTTTGTTCAACTTGTGAGACTTTTGGGCTCTGAAATTGTCCCACTATCACACCTAATAAGTCCCAAAACAGAGCATAGACCCAGACTTATTTTTCCAGCTATTATTTGTGACTAAAAAGTTGCACAACAAAACAAAAAATGACAAAAGTGAGACTAAACAGGCAACACATCACAGGTATAACAAAGGGAAAAAACGTAAGATACGTTGCACGGATTAAGCAGGCCAACTTCAGGTAACCTGAAAAAGTGGCAGCCAAAATATTAATACATGTGCCCCATTGAAGAGAAAGGGTCATGGTCAAAGAGCCAGGTTGACTTAAATGTTTACGAAGAGGCAATTGTCCCTGTAAAATACATTCCATAATCTGAGGGTTATCTCACGGGAAATATATGAGATGGTAAAGTGAAAGTTTTCTACCCTAAATGTATTTCAGTTTTTTTCAATAAATTAGAAACATATATTGTCATATGCAGAGAACAAATCCAGCCACCCTTCCTCTCTCTTTATGTTAGCCTGGTCCACCTCCCCAATCTTCAGGAAGCCTTCATCCTCTGCATTGGGACCGGGACCAGGCTAACAGGAGGAGAGAGTGGTCATGCATAAATAATCACACAGCGGAGCCCAGAGGAGATCCGGTTATGCAGCCAGAGCGCCTCCAGCTCCTTTCCACATTCTTATAAAGTGTTTTTAAAGGTCATCCACCACCAGGATAAAGGACTGTATGCAAATGAGCCTGAGGAGCTCAAGGCTCCATTAACACCTATGGAGCCTGGAGCCCCTCAGGCTCATTGGCATACAGTTCTTCATCCTGGTGGTAGATGTCCATTAAGCATTATCCAAACACTGGGGGTATTATCAGGAAATCGGGGGCAGTGACTTTCCTAAAAGATCAGCCTATAAGTTTGGACAATCTACCACTAGTAAATCTTATGGTGGATGTCCTATAAAGAAACCCACTTGTGTTCTTATGCCTGTCTGCTACTGACCCATAGATTTGCCCCAGACTATCTTTCTGTTTTCCACCTCTAACTCCTCTTCCTGTCGAGAGCCATCAGTTGTTGTTACCTATATTGGCAATGGATACACAATATGAACAATCTTTTAGCTTTTGTCAATTGATGACTATCGCTGTGGGTCGTGAAGTCACTGGTCGGACATTAAAGTGTTACTGTTGTTTTGGTACATTGTTGGTTCTATTTTATAAAATGCTGTAGTGAAGCTGAACATGGGTAAAAGAACAGAAACGGAGGACAAATTGCTGCTCCCCTTTCTTTCACAGATATATAGACACGGCAGCAGTATGCAGCACATTATAGAGCATTACTGCATTAGTATGGAATTTATTGTAACAGAACATTAAGGTGGCATAGAAAACATTGAAGAAACGGCAGTGTCTCTTTGCAGCCGGCCTCTCCTTCATATCAGTTATCACACTACTCCATCAATAGATAAGTATATAGAGCTGGTTTTTATTATATTCTATTTTCAAAAAGTTTCTTCTCATCAATTGTAGATGTTCAATTGGAACATGTCACATTTTAAGTCTAAACGACCTTTATTAGGGGTCCATGTAACAATGTAATCATTGAATTCTCTAAAAAAAGTTTTTGAATTAAAATTAGATCCTCCTATAAATTTAGGGCCTTCAGCTGGTAAATAACCTTTTCGAAACCGAGAAGCAGCTTTTTATTTCACATGTCTACGCAACAAACAGGCTTGAATTTCTTGATTCCTTAGGCTGTATATAATAGGATTGAACAACGGGGTTAATACAGTGTAAAAAAGTGAAAGGAGTTTGTTGACGTCCACGGAACGTTGATGGGATGGAACCAAATAGAGGATGAGTATGGTACCAAAGTATGTACAGACTGAGGCTAAGTGGGAGCTACACGTGGAAAAAGCCTTCTGTCTCCCCGTCTCTGAGGGTATCCGGATAATGGTAGAACCTATGACCACATAACTTAAGATAATGAGCAAAAATGGAAGAAAACCCATGACCATGGCATACATCAGAACCTCCATTTCTACCAGTGATGTGTCCGATGAAGACAAATGAAAAATGGGTTCCAGGTCACAAAAGAAATGATCTACTATTCTTTGGCCGCAGAACTGTAGGTTTGATATTGCTGTGATTATAATGCACATCCCTATGAAGCCAGACAACCAGGCCCAGACCACCAGTTGACTACAGGTCTTGACATTCATGATTGAGGAGTATCTCAAGGGGTTACAGATGGCTAAGTACCGATCAAGTGCCATGACTGTAAGAAGAAGACACTCAGCACTCCCCGATGATGAGTAAATATAAAACTGGGCAATACAACCGTACAAGGAGATAGTACCACCATCGCTCCACAGGACATAGATCATGTTTGGCATAATATTGGAGGTGAAAAAAACTTCACAAAAAGAAAGATTACAGAGGAACAAGTACATGGGAGATCTCAGCCTTGGGCTGGTCACAATCAAGCCAATGATTAAGAAATTTCCTGCCAAAATGGTCAAATAAGTTAAAATACAGATGAGGAGAACTATGGGCTTCACCTGCTGGAGTTGACCAAATCCTAGAAGCATCACTTCTGTTGGCAATGTCTGGTTGTCTGTGCACATTTTCTGTCAAATATTTTTTAAAAACATTATTTACTGTCCATATGTACTAAAATTTGAGACTAATATTAACAGCTAAAAAAATTGCATCCATGACAAGAATAAAATGGCTTCTGCCGCTCTCTGATGCTAGACTTCACCTCTCATAGATTTTGATATATATGCTCAATAGGCTATATATACTTGAATATAAGCCAACCCAAGTATAAGCCGAGGCCCCTAATTTTACGACAAAAACCTGGGAAAACCTAATGACTCGAATATAAGCCGAGTGTGAGAAATGCATTGTACACAGCCTCCCCAGTATATAGCCTGCCAGACCGTGCCTCCCAGTATATAGCCTGCCAGCCCATACCCCCCAGTATATAGCCAGCCCCCCGCCTCAGTATGTAGCCAGCAGTGGGGGAAGCTGGAAAGGTGAGTTTTGATATATATTTTTTTAACTCGAGTATAAGCTGAGTTTGGGTTTTCAGCACATTTTTTGTGCTGAAAAACTAAGCTTACACTTGAATATATACACTCACCGGCCACTTTATTAGGTACACCTGTCCAACTGCTCGTTAACACTTAATTTCTAATCAGCCAAACACATGGTGGTAACTCAGTGCATTTAGGCATGTAGACATGGTCAAGGCAATCTTCTGCAGTTCAAACCGAGCATCAATATGGGGAAGAAAGGTGATTTGGTGCCTTTGAACGTGGCATGGTTGTTGGTGCCAGAAGGGCTGGTCTGAGTATTTCAGAAACTGCTGATCTACTGGGATTTTCACGTACAACCATCTCTAGGGTTTACAGAGAATGGTCTGAAAAAGAAAAAACATCCAGTGAGCGGCAGTTCTGTGGGAAAAAATGCCTTGTTGATGCCAGAGGTCAGAGGAGAATGGGCAGACTGGTTCGAGCTGATAGAAAGGCAACAGTTACTCAAATCGCCACGCGTTACAACCAAGGTAGGCAGAAGAGCATCTCTGAACGCACAGTACGTCGAACTTTGAGGTAGATGGGCTACAGCAGCAGAAGCCCACACCGGGTGCCACTCCTTTTAGCTAAGAACAGGAAACTGAGGCTACAATTTGCACCAGCTCATCGAAATTGGACAGTAGAAGATTGGAAAAACGTTGCCTGGTCTGATGAGTCTCGATTTCTGCTGCAACATTCGGATGGTAGGGTCAGAATTTGGCGTCAACAACATGAAAGCATGGATCCATCCTGCCTTGTATCAGCGGGTCAGGCTGGTGCTGGTGGTGTCATGGATCCATCCTGCCTTGTATCAGCGGGTCAGGCTGGTGGTGCTGGTGTCATGGATCCATCCTGCCTGGTATCAACGGTTCAGGCTGGTGGTGGTGTCATTGTGTGGGGAATATTTTCTTGGCACTCTTTGGGCCCCTTGGTACCAATTGAGCATCGTTGCAACGCCACAGCCTACCTGAGTATTGTTGCTGACCATGTCCATCCCTTTATGACCACAATGTACTCAACATCTGATGGCTACTTTCAGCAGGATAATGCGCCATGTCATAAAGCTGGAATCATCTCAGACTGGTTTCTTGAACATGACAATGAGTTCACTGTACTCAAATGGCCTCCACAGTCACCAGATCTCAGTCCAATAGAGCATCTTTGGGATGTGTTGGAACGGGAGATTCGCATCATGGATGTGCAGCCGACAAATCTGCGGCAATTGTGTGATGCCATCATGTCAATATGGACCAAAATCTCTGAGGAATGCTTCCAGCACCTTGTTGAATCTATGCCACGAATAATTGAGGCAGTTCTGAAGGCAAAAGGGGGTCCAACCTGTTACTAGCATGGTGTACCTAATAAAGTGGCCGGTGAGTGTATGTTAACTCTAGTATTATTATTATTATTATTATTATTATTATTATTCATTATTATTACAATAATAACAAAATATAATTAAAAAAATAACAGTTTAAATTCAAAAACAGAAATACAGATACCAATCGAATGCCAGTGGAGTGATATTAGATGCATTAGTGTAAAATGTAAGGAGAAACTCATCCAGAAATTACCGTAAGTATATAAAATCCACGTAAGGAAGGTAAAAACTATAGTAACTGACGATGACATAACCACAGTTATAACAATCGGACAAGGACATGATTGAAATGTTTTCATCATGTTTGAAGTATTTATATTGTATTTTTGCTATTAGAGATGAACCATAACAACCTCGAAAGAAAATCTCCGGAGAGGCCATTTACAGAATTGGAGGAAGAAAAACATCATTATTTCTTTTAATTAAAATAATTGTTTTCCTTTACTTCAAAGACATCAAATAAATGAAGAAATATTAAACACTGAAATAGAAAATAGTAACTACACAAGAAAAAATTCAAATTACACCTCTGTGATCAAAGGTTTTACGTGGACAGCACGTCAGTGCCAGCGCCGATCACAGGCAATAATGGCGGGGAAAGGGGGATGGTTGACCCGAACTTCTATTGAACCCAACCCTCATTTGGTATGAACCCAAACTTTGTGGTTTGAGTCCACTTATAGCTACTTGTGCCCCAACTCCCACATAGCATGAAACCCCGGTGCACCCCTACTATACATGACATGACACCCTTGTGCAATCAATCCTAAAGACCACTAACCTCTCTGTCTCCCATGTATTATGGTTCTCCTAAAACCCCATTCACATACTAGACACCCCTAGTCCCCACTTCTAATGACCATTAGTTTCTGTGTTCCCACTCCTATATACAGGGGTATAACTAGGTAAGGCAGCACCCTATAACAAAATTGTGCTTGAGTAACCAAGTACAAGTAAGGCTACATTCACACGATGTATGGCGGGCATTCATCGGCGCAGGGAAAAACATAGGGCCCAGCTCTGTATTGCATCGAAAGATAGGACTTGTCCTATCTTTCTACGGGCTACGAAATGGTACGGTGCCGCACGTGTGCTGCACCGTGCTGCTCCCGTATGGCACCGTGAGGCCATTGCGATGTATGAGGGATGTATATACGTCCCCCATGTGTTCGCGTGAATTTAGCCTAAGTCTGATAATTATTACTAATTCTCATGTGTTTACTTCCACAAGGACGACTCATCTAAGATTATAGCAATGTTTTAACCGGCACCTGAAATGTTGTCTCCTTGACCACCAGAATAGATTTTTTGCCAGGAGAAACGGATTGTGCATATGTTACTCAACTCTAAAGTGAATCTATTGGTCAGGACTTCCACATCATCCCCGAACCCTTGTGCCCCATACAGTAGTACTTACACCAACTTCTATATAGTTTAAAATCACTAGGCCGCCTCCCATATAGAAGGAATAGAGGAAAAAAACATTCTTCCCCTGAAGATCCCCCTTCTCTCACTACACACCTCAGGGTGCGCCCTAATACCGGGTATTGGGGTCAGTACATAAAGTACACGTTCTTTCCGTCACGATTCAGTCATCTTTAGAGCTAATTTGGTATGTATAGATGTTCTTTATCCTATAATTTAATTATTTTTATGTATTTGTTATATATGAATTTGTTTTTAGTGTAACTGATATACTTTTATTGGTATTTTCTTCTAAATACTGTCGCTCCTCATTATATATTGTCACTAAATGAGACGTCTTTGTAATAAACACCTTTTGTATTTTATAGCTATTGCACTCTCCTATATATCTATCTATATATTAACAAGGTGTGACCTCAGATGTTACATTTATATATTGCACATTCTTGATTTTTCACTTGCTACTTTTATTGTAACTTCCCGTGCATTGAGATTGTATTTTTGGACCCGATGAAGGGGGAAGCTTGTACCCGAAATGCGTTGTCTATACCCTGCTCCTCAAAGAAAGAAACTCCATCCAATCCGTCTTGATGTTTATATATGAAGATGTTGTGCATCAAAAAAAAAACATATTTTTTACTTACACTTTATCCCAGATGGGACTTTTGGCGCCTTCCCGACCTAATCCAGGTGACGGAGTAGACAGACTTCATGTTCTAATAACCTGAGTTACAAATACAGGCGGTCCCCTACTTAAGAACATCTGACTTACATACGACCCCTAGTTACAAACGACCCTCTGGATATTGGTAATCTACTGTACTTTAGCCCCAGGTTACAATGATCAGCTGAAACAGTTATCACAGGCGTAACTGAGTTTTATTGTTAATCCTTGTTCTTACAACAATCCAACATTTAAAAAACCTAATTGTGGGGGGCGTGGCTTGGCTGCCTGTCTGCACGGACGCATGAAGTGTTAGCTCCGGCACCAGGATAATACTCCAGCGACTTACCTAAGCAGAGACCCAACTGCCAAAACATGAATACTGCTCCGAAGCATAAGAACACTACCAAGAAAAGGGGGAACCCCTCAAAACCCCCAAAAATTATGGATTTTTACCTTTTGGCGGAGACGGAGCAAAATCAAGATGGCGCTGAACGTCTGCACACGAGGATGTCAAAACCCCAATACCTACCAGGAGACAGCGCCAGACCAAAGGTACCTGCTTCTAGCAGACGATCCTGCTCAGCTCCCGCTTCTCCGATCGCCAAGCACAACGCAGAGGTAGATCCAGCAGAGACAGGTATGAGGAGCGCAGCGCTGAGTATCTCAAACGAGGCAATATGGCCGCCGCTGGGCTCACCATCCGAACGCAGCTCAGAGAAGCAGAGGCCTAGGCTATCTCCTGAACATGAGAGTCCCAGCGAGGACGGCTCCTTCCCAGAATGCGCTTCCAATGCTACTCAGGACGCCTTTGATAAGCTCCCTGCCTCTAATAAAACTCTCACTGAATCTTATATGAAAAACATGCTCAGCGCATGGAGACAAGCATTTCAAGTAGACATTAATAAAATGTTGACACCCATTAAGGAAGAAGTAAACACTCTGGGAGGCAGAATCCACCGGGTAGAGGAGAAAATGGGGGAGGTGATAAAGTCCCATAATGAATTAATAGACGATCACTACAAATTAGACGAAGAAGTCCGGCAAATACAAGCTAAAATGGCGGACCTGGAAGATCGGTCGCGCCGAAACAACGTGAAATTTCGGGGTATCCCTGAAACTGTTTTACAACCAGAATTAACCCCCTACATTCAAAGATTGATTAAAAAAGTACTGCCGGACTGCAAAGAACAAGATATGAAAATTGATCGGGCACATAGACTCCCGCGACCACAACATTTAAGCGAGGATATACCAAGGGATGTTTTGGCGCGAGTCCACTTTTTCACAACTAAAGAACGTCTAATGTCTGAAACCAGGAAGCAAGGATCTCTCCCCAGCCCGTTTCAAAACATATCTATTTATATTGATCTATCCGCCGCAACACTTCGATTAAGAAGACAGCTGGTACCGATTACCACCACTCTTAGGAAGCATCAAATTCCGTACAAGTGGGGTTTTCCCACAAAGCTGCTGATATCCCGCAACGGTTTCACCTCAGTAATCAGATCAATGGAAGAAGGATCAGCATTACTAAAGAAATGGAACATTCCCATACTGGACACCTCCATCCGCGACAAAAATACACCATCAACCGTCACAGAAGATTGGCACACGGTTGGGTCCCATTCAAAGAAGCACAGTTGAAACTTGGTGCGGACCAACCCAGAATAGGTCGACCTTAATTCCATAGGACTGGTAACTATATACCCGAACTATTATTTACACCCCCTCTTGAGCGGCACTATGCTGCAAGATCCGTTTATGGGCACGCAATTTTGGGGCCCAAAATGTTTGTTTGTTTTTGTTGTTCTAATAGGCTCTAATGACAAATATGATTATACCAATAACTCCAGATATGTGTTTAGTATACAGTATAGGGATCACAGGCAACACTCACACAGGGTCAATGGATTAGCATTCGATTCTAAAGTAACATGGTAGTGAAAATTCTTTCAATGAATGCGAAAGGGCTAAACAACCCATTTAAGAGATCCCAGATATGGCAGGATTCGAGTAAACAGAGTTGTGATATAATATTTGTCCAAGAGACTCATCTGTTAGAAAAACAGGTTTCAAAATCCTAGATACCCACACATATATCATTCTCACTTTCACACCAAATGTAGAGGAGTAGCGATAGCAATAAGAAATTCACTATCATACCAGGAGAATAAGGTAATAAAAGACACTTTAGGTAGATTCATTCTTCTAGTTTGCAGTATCAACAATGAGATATTCACCCTAGTTAATGTATACGCGCCAAACAAGCGACAATTACATTTCTTTCGCAAAATACAGAGACTTTTAAGGAAACAAGCCCAGGGAGAAGTCATTGTAGGAGGTGATTTTAACATAACACCAGATCCGACCATGGACTGCTCATCGACTCCCCTGAGGATACCTCAGAGCCTACTCTGTGATATAGGACGATCAGACCTTTACGACATTTGGAGAGCGCAACATAGCACTGAGAGGGACTACACCTTCCATTCCACAGTCCATAACTCTTACACTAGAATAGACCTATTTTTAATCAGTAGAAACCTGCTAGTTAGGACTACAGAATCCACAAATGGAAATATTACGTGGTCTGACCACGCGGCTATAACACTCTCCATCTCAGATTCCATAGACCAAGCCCCTTCATACATATGGCGGTGTAATGAATACCTACTAAACCACCCAAAATATAAACATATTTTCGAGAGGGATCTAAAAGAGTACTTTAGGTTCAATGAACCGGCAGTGTCCGACCCCATATTACTATGGAACGCACATAAGATGTACATGAGAGGTACATTCATCAAACTGGGGATAAGAGACAAAAGACAAAGGGCAAGGGAGGCTGACTCTATCATTCAGGAGATTAACAGGCTAGAAATAATTAACAAAGACTCCCCCTCATCCGATATAGCAATATTGTTAAGTAAAAAACGGGAACAATTGAGACTCTTATTACTCCACGTTTATGAAAGAAGGCTCCAAAAATCAGGAGCACAGTACTATGCTCAGGGCGATAAAGCGGGAAAACTCTTGGCAAACAAATTCAAAGCGAAACACCTTAAAGCGAAAATTCCTTATATATACACTGCAGACAAAAAGGGGAAATTAGTATCACCCAAAGACATAGCTAACAGATTCAAAGAATATTACGAAAATCTTTATAATCTTCAGAACGACCCCTTTACATACCAACCATCCCAGCAGGAAATTGACACGTTCCTAAAGGAACTCAAGATCACAGCCCTTTCTGAACCTCAAATAACATCTCTAAATAAACCAATTTCCATAGAAGAAGTGTCCAAAGCTCTTAGGGAATTACCTTCACATAAAGCCCCAGGACCAGATGGAATTATAGGGGAATATTATAAATTACATGCTATAACTATCTCTGAATATATGACCAAGGCCTTCAACTATATGATTAATAATGGTACCTTCCCGAGAGAAAACCAGGAAGCTTTAATTGTCACAATTCCCAAACCAGGGAAACCTCCAGATTGCCCTCAAAATTTTAGACCAATATCCCTCTTAAACATTGACACTAAAATTTATGCTAAAATTCTAGCACACCGTCTAATGAACTTTCTTCCCGATCTAATTAGCGACAATCAAATGGGGTTCATAAAAAAGAGACAAGCATCAGACAACACAAGGAAAATTATTGACTTAGTACATATAATAGAACAAAGAAAAACACCTGCCTTACTCCTAGCATTAGACGCTGAGAAGGCGTTTGACCGTATCCACTGGTCTTATACCTTCTCCGTACTCAACAAAATGGGCATGAGAGGCAGCTTCTTGGAAGCAATTAAGAATCTATACTCTGACCCATCAGCCATGGTTTTCACCAATGGTACCGTTTCGGAACCATTCTCAATAACAAACGGCACGAGACAAGGGTGCCCCCTATCTCCTTTGATCTTTAATTTAGCCCTTGAACCCCTGGCAATTGCGATACAACTTTCTCCCAACATACAAGGAGTGCAGGTAGGAAATAAAAAACATGTCATATCTTTATACGCAGATGACATTATTCTTAGCCTCACTCAACCTGAAAACTCATTAGAAGCAGTTACCTCAATAATTCAAAAATTTGGAAACATCTCATACTATAAGCTCAATACAACTAAAACCCAAGCACTTCCAATCTTCATAAAACCGGATTCACTGCATTACCTACAACATAAATATCCCTTTGATTGGAGGGACAGCGCTATTCAATATCTAGGTATTCAGGTTACCCACCCTTCTACTAAATTATACACCGAAAATTATGAAACCTTATTAAACGCATTGCACAAGGAATCCAAATCCATGCTTACCAAAGAAGTCTCCTGGGTGGGAAGAATAGCAGCTTTTAAAATGCTCCTACTTCCCAGACTCTTATACCTTTTTCGCACACTACCTATTTCTCTCCCAAACAGATTCTTTATTAAAGCCCAAAGCATCATGTCCGCATATATTTGGCAAGGCAACAAACCTCGTATCACGAGCAAAATCCTACAAAAACACAAATTAGCAGGGGGGCTGGGAGTCCCAAACATTAAAAGCTACCACGCAGCTACTATCCTCCAACAAGCTACACAGTGGCTCCAAGCCAACCCACTTCTACCTTGGATGCAAATAGAAAAGTCATTGGCAGCAAACACCAACTTAAGCAACTTATTAGAAGCCTCCTTGTGGAACTTACCGCATACTAAAATGTTGCTCCCATTAACGCGCACTCTCCTAGATATATGGTCTGAAGCACACAAAACAGAACGACCCCAAAGCACCATATGCCACATATCAGACATACAGTTAGCCACGGTGGGATATAAAATCTCAGAGCTGAATCTTCATCACTGGAGAAATGCGGGAATACAGACAGTGGCACAAATCATGGAATCTAGCAAAGTTCTACCATTTGCTGAGCTTCAGAAACGTTTTAAGATACCAGATGCCGCAATATTCACGTATCTCAGACTGAAACACTGTATAGATAAACTTGCCAAGATTTCCAATAGAAAGGATGCATATCTAAACAAGCTAATCACACGTCCCATGAAGGGAATCCGTTGCCTATATTCCCACATGACATCGTGCTCCTTACCCCAAAACTTCTACACTTATAGACTCTGGGAAAGAGACTTAGGCCAGACAATATCCCTCAAAACCTGGGGTAAGGCCACATCCTTACTACACAAAGCACTTGAATGTACAGCTCATATTGAGAATGGTGTTAAAATGTTGCTGCGCTGGTATTACACTCCAGATCGCATCCACCAGGCATATCCAAACTCCTCACCCATGTGTTGGAGAGGTTGCGGCATGAGAGGCACACTTATCCACACCTTTTGGCACTGTCCCACTATACGGTCATTCTGGAATGAGGTTTACACAATGCTACAAAAAATTTTAGGATACAGGCTTACAAAAGATCCAGCTATGGCTCTACTGGGGATAGGTTTACATAATATCCCTTTAAAACAAGGGATTCTGGTCTGCAAAATACTAACCATTGCCAGAATTGTCATAGCAAGACACTGGAAGTCAAGCAAATGTCCACAGGAAAATGAATTAATAACAAGCATTGATTCTACATACAAATATGAAAAAATACTATCCAGAGGTCTACTTAGGTATCAACCTATCGAAGAAATCTGGGCTCCGTGGGCCAATCTGTTTGATTGTTAATTTTTTTGCTCTTTCCTATACATATTTCAATATAAATTCAACAATCATTTTTGGGAGAACAACTATACAGTGTTAATTTGTACAAACAAATGACCCTGACCACGCTGTGCAACAACCTGTGATCCAAAAAAGGGAATTATTGCCAAAGATTGTATAAGCAAAAAGAGCCTTAGTTGTTCTGTTCTGATTCTAGTTATGTTATGTTGTTCCTTTACGTTATTGTCACTAAAATTACATACTCCCAGAGCATATTCATATGTCCATAACATGCGGCATGCAGATATGAAGAAATCCTGGAACTCATCGACTCTATTGCACATTATTTACATAAGTTTGTAAGAACTAATTATAAGAATTCTGATGGTGTGCTAATATGCAAGTATATTTTATTCGCATGTATTTTATTCGCATGTAAATGTCCTTCTATGCTATGTGTAATAAAATGCCAATAAAAAATGAGTTAAACTAAAAAACCTAATTGTGAGTTTGTATCCAGTCCAGACAAAGATTGTGTTTCCTGACTAAACATGAGCCAAAATATCTTAATCTTAATCACCATCTCCAGGACTCCCCACCCCCATCTCTTCATTTATCTATAATTATTGCCTCTTTTCTCAATGTACTATATTGAAATGTATTTCTCTATGCGATGTAAACATCATTCCACCAGTTCTTGAGGGATGTTTCATGACATGTCTTCAATGCCAAAGAGAAGATGATAACTTTACATGAGTGAACATACGATGACTATAACCACTTTCTACTATTACACCCAAATATGGCATAACATTCTCTAACGTGTCGGTTCCACTAAGCTATATAGGGTGGTCAGCTCATAGCTTAAAATAGGACAACACTGAGGCCTCCAGAGAAACATAGCATATGGGAAAGCGGTGGCGAACCTATGGCATGGGTGCCAGAGGTGGCACTCAGAGCCCTTTCTGTGGGCCCCCAAGCCTTAACCCAACACAGAGTTTGCCAGCTAGGACTCAAGGCTTTCTCCTGTGATCCAATACAGCCCAGGACGTGCCATAATCATTGGTATTTTAAAGCAACATCCTCGCAAGAAGGTGTGGATAGAGACAGATTATTGTTGAAGCTCCTGCTCTGGCTCCCCTGATTCTTCCTCTTCAGAAAACCCTTTAAGGAATTTACAATCCAAATTTCTCCATCATCTTTCTATTGTATTGGTGAACTCAGGACCTCAGTACGATTAAAACCTGTGATACAACAGGGATCAATAAGTTACAACTACTGTCATGTTGGCACTTTGTGACATATAAGTGGTTGTGGCTTGGGCACTCTGTCTCCAAAAGGTTCACCATCAATGAAATAGGAGATGAACAGTCCTCGGATTGCTATAGAACCACATTTGGCCTTTAATAACAGCCCTATTAAGTCTGGATACCTTGGAAAAGTGGTCACCAGTCTCCGGCTTGGTGGAATTACACTGAGCAACGTTTCTCCTATTTGGTAGATGTTCTAGACGTTGGACTTCTACTAGTCAGACAATATTCACACATATAATATATACTGATTCTAGGGATCCCGTTTTATTGCTAAAATGTTATATCCATATTTGACACATTTTTTGTATGAGACAACATCAAGTTTAATATTTTACATTTTCCTTTCCTAGGTAAAGAAAGGGCATTAGCCTTAAATCCACCTTTATCTCGTTGACCACACTTTATACCCTACTTCGACATAAAAATGGAAAATGATGCGAAGACCATCAATTACTTCTTCCTGATTGGATTTCAGAGTAATCCATCTATTAACATATTACTCTTCATCATCTTCTTGACTACTTATGTGGTGACGTTAAGTGGGAACTTTCTCATAGCCGTTCTTGTGATGAAAAGTGATCGTCTTCAAAATCCAATGTTCTATTTCCTTTAATACCTCAGAAGTATTGTACACAACGAACATAACCCCCAACATGCTGTATATCACATTGAATGGTGGTGGCTTCATGTCATTGGCTGGTTGCATCATCCAGTTCTACGTCTATAGTGTTTTGGGCACAGTTGAGTCTCTTCTGCTCTCAGCTATGTTCTATGACCGATACCTGGCCACATGTGACCCATTACACTATGCTAATGTCATGAACCTCCAGTTTTGCCAAAATCTTGTCTTAGCCTCGTGGTTCCTGAGCATCACTTGTAGCCTAATAACCATGATCAGTCTATGTCAACTCAAGTTCTGCGGATCAAACATTATCGACCATTACCTCTGTGACTTCACACCACTTGTGGACCTCTCATGCTCTGACACTTCCATAGTGAGAACAGAGGTTGTGGCACTGGCCATTCCCATAGTTGCATCCATGTTTACTTTCATCATTGGCACCTATGTGTGCATTTCCTTCACTATCCTTAGGATTTTTAGAAGGCTTTCTCCACGTGTAGCTCTCACTTGGCTTAAGTATGTTCCTTTTACAGCCGTCTCATTATAATTTATATGGTGCCATATCGAAAAGACTCTATCAACGTCAACAAAATCTTATCTGTCTTGTATGCAGTCATTACACCTTTGTTTAACCCCTTAAAATATAGCTTACGAAATGAAGAGATTCAACGTGTTCTTTGGAAGCTACTGAAGAGATCATTTTATGTTGTAAAAAATCATAAGCTCAAAAACTTCTAAAAAAGACAATTATAAAAGAATTAGCTCAAATGTATGCTACTTTACACATTTTATATGTTCTGTGAGTGAGTTTAAAATTATTTGTGTGTAATATATTGTTTATTTTCTGTATTATTTTGTGTATATGTGTGGACAATTGAATGTATCATATGTGTCAGCGCCATGGTCCATGGTCCATGGTCTGCAGTTGAGGAGGTGCTGGATTTATTGTTATTATTTATTGCTATTATTTTTTTATATTATTATATTTTTTTCCCTTTTATTCTGTTTTGTGAACATGGGTTTTTTACTTGCTGTGCCATTTTAAATGAATGAACCCCACACCTGTCTCTTTCCTGCAGCTCAGTTTTGGTCCGGCGATAGTTAAGGGAACTTGTCACCACAATATTGCCACGTGAAATGACATTATGCCTCTATGGAAGAGGGATAGAAGTCCAATGAGTCATGCTGTGATTTTACTTACATAAATGGGTAGATTTTGCAAATGTTAGTGGGTAAAAAATCTTAGGTGACATCACTCTGGTCACATGACATGAAGCTCTGAATGGTTAATGAAAGCATGTGGCATGGAGGAGCAGGACACACCTTCTCCAACTTCTGCTAGATCTGGCTGTATGCCAGGTAAGATAACAAATTTGATTTGATGGGGATGGGAGGCAAACAATTTTTAGCTAAAAGAAGGGTGGCTGTGGGAACCTGTCACCAGTTGTATTTGTGAAAAATGGGTTGAGTGGTTCCCTTTAACTCCTGGTGATTGACAGCTTGACACTCCTCACCTGCTCCCTGTGCTGTCTGAAAATTACAACATGTTGTAGCATTTTTACTTGTCAGTGTAAGTTTTTTTCATTATATATTTTATGAGTTGTATGAGTTGTATCTCAATTCCTGTTTACTTTATACACTTCTGACTTCCGCTTTCACCCTGACACCTGTCACCTTCAGAAATTTTCGGATGATTCAGTCATTGTTGCCTGCAAACGGGAGGGTGCCGAAAAAACCTATAGGGGAAGTCATAAACAAATTTGTGGAATGGAGCAAAGAAAAACATAGAAAAAACTAAAGAAATGGTCAGAGATCTACAGAGAAAAAAAACAGCACATGATCCTATCTTAATCAAAGGTAGTGCCATTGACCATGTCCATACCAGTCAGCCATGTCCATACAACATTCAACATCTGTAACAAAATGCGAATGATGTTTTACGAATCAACTATCGCAAGCATTATATACTACGCCTTGTCTGCTGGGGAGGCTCAATTAAAAAAAGGGAATATAATAGGTTGGCCAAAATCACCAGAAGGTTACAAGGTGACTCAAGGAGCAGCCAAACCAACTTAATAATCCCCTGTTGCCCCACCAACGAAAGCCCCCCCAAGCCACTATTTCATGTGTTGTCCGGGCCCAAAGATTTTCTTCGTACTATCAGGGCTGTTAGTCTGTGGACCCTCTGGACCACTGCGGGAGATGGTACTAGCCGACACCTGGCACCGGAGTCTAAGTGGCACCTGGTCTTCACCAGAGCCCGCCGCAAAGCGGGATGAGCTTGCTGCCGTAGGGTACCACCAGGTCGCTACACAGGTGCGACTAGCCCGCGGTGGCTGCCAAGGTAGTAATGCAGACAGTCAGGAATGGACTGGCACAGGGATCAGGAACACAGCAATGGACTGGCACTCGGGACAGCAGGATACACGGACAACAGGCTACACAGGAATGCAGGTTACACAGGAACGCAGGATACATAGGAACGTACGATACATAGGAACGCACGATACACAGGGCAGCTTTCTCTTCAGGTGATGGCTTGAAGATCCGGCAAGGGTCACAGGAAGGGGCAGGAATTTATGTGAGGCCAGCACCAATTATCGGCAAGCTGGCCCTTTAAG
The DNA here is from genome assembly GCF_040894005.1 of Engystomops pustulosus. Taxonomy (NCBI): domain Eukaryota; kingdom Metazoa; phylum Chordata; class Amphibia; order Anura; family Leptodactylidae; genus Engystomops; species Engystomops pustulosus. Next base: position 218,889,782 of record NC_092414.1, read on the forward strand.
TCTTTGCAAGCCGGCCCGTGAGTGCCCTAGGAGACAGGGACGTGCACGCTGAGTCGTGGGAGCAGCAGAGACCGCCGCTGGAGCCAGGGGAGGTGAGTACCGCCAGGTTCCAGGGGCACACATAGGGACACGGGTGTAACCGCGATCTGAGACACGGATCACGGGGGCATCTGTGACACCTTCTAAGGGCCAATTTATTCTGTATAGATTTATAGGACTTATTGGACCTGAGGAATCAACATATTTTTTTTCATCTTTATCTATGTTATGGATTTTTAGCTATAACCAGTTTTTATTACATGCTAGTTATATTTCTACTTCAGCCATTTTGAGTGTTAGCACATGTATCCGCAAAATTTGTCTGTATTTGTGAGTTGATTGGAACAAAACCCCACATGCCGGAACCGCAAGCTCGTTTTAACAAAATTTTCATCTTTTATTAAAACTTTAACTTCAACTACAGGGACACCATTTTAGTAGTTTTTAGGTATGAGTTTTAAAAAACTCATTAATTCTATTAATTAGTTATAAATAATATGAGTTTGCTATAACCATTAACATTTTATACTGTATACTGCCTATTTGTAATGTGTAAATGTATGTTTTTTAGAGATGAGCGAGCACTAAAATGCTCGGGTACTCGTTATTCGAGACAAACTTTTCCCGATGCTCGAGTGCTCGTCTCGAATAACGAGCCCCATTGAAGTCAATGGGAGACTCGAGCATTTTTCAAGGGGACCAAGGCTCTGCACAGGGAAGCTTGGCCAAACACCTGGGAACCTCAGAAAAAGATGGAAACACCACGAAAATGGACAGGAAACAGCAGGGGCAGCATGCATGGATGCCTCTGAGGCTGCTGAATCGTACCATTATGCCCAAATTATGGGCAACAGCATGGCCATGACAGAGTGACCGAATGAGGCTAGATAGCATCTAAAACATCCAATAATTGACCCTAACACTATAGGGGACGGCATGCAGAGGCAGAGGCAGCAGTGACAGGCTAGAGATTGTCATGGCGACATACCCTAAATGGACTCAGGCTTCAAACCAATGGGTGGCAGAGAAGAACCAAAGGAGGTGAGCAAGAAGCGCTGAAATGATTTCCTATGTGAACAAAAGGTTGACGGTATATTTAGTCAATAACACAGCATGGTGGCGACATAGTGACCAAGTTCCATAACGTATCTGGTGAAACACCCGAAAAATGAGCCTGACACAGCTCTTTTGATAAGGGGACGACATGTGGAGGCAGCCATGGAGAAGACTTCCATGATTAAGAGCGACAGTATGGGGCATTCATATTGCGCTGCTATGATTGCAACTTCAGGTCTCCAGCATGGCCGTGACAGATGGGCCGAGTTCCACTATGTATCTGGTGAAACACCTGAAAATTCTGCCTGACACAGCTCGTTTGATAAGGGGATGATGTGCTGCATATCCTCTCGTGCTCCAGCGTATGGGGTATAGAGAGTTGAAATGAGACATTGGTGGACGCTGTGGAGGATCGTGGAGGCAAAATGGACAGGAAACAGCAGGGGCAGCATGCATTGATGCCTCTGAGGCTGCCTAATCTTGGGATGGAGCTGGCGGTCCACTGCCAGGCGAGATTTCGCCTGTCCAAGCCCCTGTCTCTCGGCTCCTCCCCACCCAAAATGGGCCTGTGGGCCAGAAGCGTATACTTTGAAAAAATTATAATTTTCAAAGCAGGCCGGGTCCTTTGAATATTTCACCTAGGAATAATGGAATAGCATAGTGGTTCTATTTTTAATTGTTTTTACGGAAATGGTTCCATGATTAAGAGTGAAAGTATGGGGCATCCATATTGCGCTGCTATGATTGCAACTTCAGGTCTCCAGCATGGCGGCGACAGATGGGCCGAGTTCCATTATGTATCTGGTGAAACACCTGAAAATTCTGACTGACACAGCTCGTTTGATAAGGGGACGATGTATGGAGGCAGTGAACTAGTAGTAGATAAAAGGTGCTGCAGTTAAAACTATGTTAGTTGGATCTTGGGATGGAGCTGGCGCTCCGCTGCCAGGCGAGCTTTCGCCTATCCAAGCCCCTGTCTCTCGGCTACTCCCCAAACAGCACTTCTAAGAACCTTTTGTATAAGATCAAGTGTAGTAGCGTTCTTATAAGTTTGGGTTATGGCGGGTGAGGGGAATGTAAACAGATGCGCAAGAAGCGCTGAAATAATATCGGTAAATGATAAAAGTTTGCCAGTATATTTTGTGGATTACACAGCAGGGTGGCGACAAAGTTAACAAGTTTGATGTGGAATCCATGAAAACAACCCAAAATTCTGCCTGACACAGCTCGTTTGATAAGGGGACCATGTATGGAGACAGTGAACTAGTAGTAGATTAAAGGTACTGCAGTTAAAACTACGTTAGTTGGATCTTGAGATGGAGCTGGTGCTCCGCTGCCAGGTGAGCTTTCGCCAATCCAAGCCCCTGTCTCTAGGCTACTCCCCAAACAGCACTTCTAAGAACCTTTTGTATAAGATCAAGTGTAGTAGCGTTCTTATAAGTTTGGGATATGGCGGGTGAGGGGAATGTAAACAGATGCGCAAGAAGCGCTGAAATAATATCGGTAAATGATAAAAGTTTGCCAGTATATTTTGTGGATTACACAGCAGGGTGGCGACAAAGTTAACAAGTTTGATGTGGAATCCATGAAAACAACCCAAAATTCTGCCTGACACAGCTCGTTTGATAAGGGGACCATGTATGGAGGCAGTGAACTAGTAGTAGATTAAAGGTACTGCAGTTAAAACTATGTTAGTTGGATCTTGAGATGGAGCTGGCGCTCCGCTGCCAGGCGAGCTTTCGCCAATCCAAGCCCCTGTCTCTAGGCTACTCCCCAAACAGAACTTCTAAGAACCTTTTGTATAAGATCAAGTGTAGTAGTGTTCTTATAAGTTTGGGTTATGGCGGGTGAGGGGAATGTAAACAGATGCGCAAGAAGCGCTGAAATAATATCGGTAAATGATAAAAGTTTGCCAGTATATTTTGTGGATTACACAGCAGGTTTGATGTGGAATCCATGAAAACAACCCAAAATTCTGCCTGACACAGTTCGTTTGATAAGGAGAAAATGTATGGAGGCAGATATTTGGACGACTTTTGGAGGCAGCTATGGCGATGACGTGTGGAGGTAGCAATGGAGACAACGTGTGGAGCCAGCTAAAAAGACGACATGTGGAGGCTGCTATGGAGACAATTTAATTTGGATAGTGCCTGTATGTGGCAGTCCAAAAAAGTTTTCAAACCAGAGGAGCAGGTAGGTGGTCCTCCAGAAAAATTAAATAGATTGAGTGCCTTTATGTGGCAGTCCAAAAATGTTTTCAAACCAGAGGAGCAGGTAGGTGGTCCTCCAGAAAAATTAAATAGATTGAGTGCCTGTATGTGGCACTCCCAAAAATTGATTAAAACAAAGGACCGGGTAGGTGGCCCTCCAGAAAAATTAAATACATAGAGTACTATAGCTAGAGCCAGTTGGCCCTGGCAAAAAATAGCCAGTTTCCTCTGCTTTAGTGTACAAAGAGGAGGAGAAGGAGGACAATGAGGAGGAGGAGTACATACATTATTCAGGTTGAGCTTCTTTCACCTGGTGGAGAATGAAAATCCGGAGAAATCCAGGCTTTTTTCATCTTGATAAGCGTCAGCCTGTCAGCGCTGTCAATCGACAGGCGTGTACGCTTATCGGTGATGATGCCACCAGCTGCACTGAAAACCCGCTCGGACAACATGCTAGTGGCAGGGCAGGCAAGAACCTCCAAGGCGTACAACGCCAGTTCGTGCCGCATGTCCAGCTTTGAAACCCAGTAGTTGTAGGGAGCTGTGTGATCATTTAGGACGATGGTATGGTCAGCTACGTACTCCCTCACCATCTTTCTGTAAAGATCAGCCCTACTCTGCCGAGACTGGGGACAGGTGACAGTGTCTTGCTGGGGTGACATAAAACTGGCAAAGGCCTTGTAAAGCGTACCCCTGCCAGTGCTGGACAAGCTGCCTGCTCGCCTACTCTCCCTCGCTACTTGTCCCGCAGAAGTACGCCCTCTGCCGCTAGCGCAGTCAGAAGGGAAATACTGGGCCTGCTGGTATTCATGCATTCTCACACTCCTTTTCTCTCCCAGGATGAGAGTGGAAAGATTTTGCTTGTACCGTGGGTCCAGGAGAGTGAATACCCAGTAATCGGTGCTGGAATAAATTCTTTGAACGCGAGGGTCACGGGATAGGCAGCCTAGCATGAAATCTGTCATATGTGCCAGAGTCCCAACGCGCAAGAATTCACTCCCCTCACTGACCTGACTGCCCATTTCCTCCTCAACCAACTCCTCCAACTCCTCTTCTTCTGCCCATACACGCTGAACAGTGAAGGACTGAACAATGGTCCCCTCTTCTGTCTCGCCAACCATCTGTGTTGACTCCTCAAAGTTACTCAGCACCTGACAGATATCAGACATCCACGTCCACTCCTCATTGTAGACTTGAGGAAGCTGACTGACCTGACTACCAGTTCTGGTGGAAGTTGACATCTGGCAGTCTACAATCGCTCGGCGCTGCTGGTAAACTCTGGATAACATAGTCAGTGTTGAATTCCACCTCGTGGGCACGTCGCACAACAGTCGGTGAGCGGGCAGTTGGAGGCGGCGCTGCGCTGCCCTGAGAGTGGCAGCATCTGTGCTGGACTTCCTGAAATGCGCACAGATGCGGCGCACCTTCGTGAGCAAATCAGACAGATTGGGGTATGTCTTGAGGAAACGCTGAACTATCAGATTTAACACATGGGCCAGGCATGGTACATGTGTCAGTCTGCCGAGTTGCAGAGCCGCCACCAGGTTACGGCCGTTGTCACACACAACCATGCCTGGCTTCAGGTTCAGCGGTGCCAGCCACAGATCAGTCTGCGCTGTGGTGCCCTGTAATAGCTCTTGGGCGATGTGCCTTTTATCGCCTAGGCTCAGCAGTTTGAGCACCGCCTGCTGTCGCTTAGCAACAGCACTGCTGCTGTGCCTAGAGCTACCGACTGATGGCGCCATGTCCACGGATGGTAATTCGGAGGAGGAGGAGGTGGAGGAGGGGTGGGAGGAGGAGGAGGCATAGTATGCCTTTGGGACCTGGACCGAGGTAGGCCCCGCAATCATCGGCGGCGGCAGTATGTGACCAGCCTCAGCGATATATAGTGGCCCTGCCCGACAGCACTCGTCCACGTGTCCGTGGTCAGATGATGATGGTCAGTGATGGTCAGCACGGATGATGTTCTCTGACACGTGCTTGTGCAGGGCTGGGACGGCACATCGGGAAAAGTAGTGGCGGCTGGGGACTGAATACCGAGGGGCGGCCTCCGCCATGAGGTTTAGAAAGGCCTCGGTCTCTACCAGCCTATAGGGCAGCATCTCCAGGCTAAGCAACCTGGAGATGTGGACGTTGAGGGCTTGGGCGTGTGGGTGGGTTGCGCTATACTTCCTTTTGCGCTCCAGCGTCTGGGGTATGGAGAGCTGAACGCTGGTGGATGCTGTGGAGGATCTTGAAGGCGAAGATGGGGTTTTCGCACGGGAGGTGTTTGGGCCGGGGTCCTGGGCAGGGGGCTGACTAGCAGATGACACAGGGGAAGGAGCAGTGGTGTGCCCGGCTGGAGGTGAACGGGCTTGGTGCCATTGAGTGGGGTGCTTATCATTCATATGCCTGCGCATACTGGTGGTAGTTAAGCTAGTAGTTGTGGAACCCCTGCTGATCCTGGTTTGGCACAGGTTGCACACCACAGTCCGTCGGTCATCCGGTGTTTCTTTAAAGAACCTCCAGACTTCTGAAAATCTATCCCTCGCCACGGGAGCTTGACTACGGGAAACATTTGGCGCTGATGCACCAGCTCTGGCCCTGCCTCTCCGTCTGGCCCCACCACTGCCTCTTCCAACCTGTTCTGCTATAGGACTCGCCTCCGTCTCAGAAGCACTGTGTTCACCCGGCCTATCAACCCAGCTTGGGTCTGTCACCTCATCATCCTCCGTTCCCTCAGTCTGCTCCCCCCTCGGACTTCCTGCCCTGACAACAACTTCACCACTGTCTGAGAACTGTGTCTCCTCATCGTCCGACACCTCTTTACACACTTCTTACACTACGTCAATAATGTCATCATCACCCACAGACTGCGACCGGTGGAAAACCTGGGCATCGGAAAATAGCTCAGCAGCAACCGGACAAGTGGTTTGTGACTGTGGGAAGGGTCCAGAAAACAGTTCCTCAGAGTTTGCTGGTTCAAATGCCAAATTTTGCTGGGAGGGGGCAGACTGGGGGGAAGGAGGCTGAGGTGGAGGAGCTGGAGGAGTGCTGATTTCGGTGACATGGGTGGACTGCGTGGAAGACTGACTGGTGGACAAATTGCTCGAAGCATTGTCCGCAATCCACGACATCACCTCTTCGCACTGTTCTGGCCTCAACAGTGCTCTACCACGAGTCCCAGTAACTTGAGACATGATGAACCTAGGGAGTGTAGCTCTGCGGCGTTCCCCTGCTACCTCATCAGCAGGTGGTGTCTCACCGCACCCAGGACCACGGCCTCTGACCCCTGCAGTAGTTGGACGCCCACGTCCACGCCCTCGTCCTCTACCCCTAGCACTCGGGTTAAACATTTTCCAAATTAAAGTGTAAACTTTACTTTTTTTTTGTGTGTGTTTATTTTTTTTTCTTTATTTTTTTAAACAAAACAATGCTATCCTATTGCTATGGCTAGTTTATAACCTACACTGACAGCACACAACTGGATTTTGTGCTGTGCCTGATGACTTTGAGTTATAAAAAGAAATAAAGGTAAAAAAAAATAAATCAGCAGACTCTGCCTAATTCTAATCAAACCCCTAATAAATTGTCCCACTTCGGTGTTTGAGGTGGATATGTGTATCACTAAGAGCTAAACACAACGGTCGCAAGTCTCCCTGCAAATTAATCACAATATGGTACTAGCTGCACTACTAATGGCAGCAAGCCCAGCCACAGGCAAACCAAAAAAAAGTAAAATGAAACATTATTGTAGCCCTAAGAAGGACTGTTGGGTTCTTGTAGAATCACTCCTGCCTAACACTATTCTAATAGAACACCCTAACGCTTTCCCTGACCAGCAGCAGCTCTCTCCCTAGCGGCATCCAGACAGAGAATGATACGAGCAGCGCGGGAGGGACTAGTCTATTCCTGGGTCACCTGATCAGGCCAGCCAACCACTGCTATCGACGTGTAAGGGTACCACGTCATGCTGGGTGGAGTGCAGAGTCTCCTGGCTTGTGATTGGCTCTGTTTCTGGCCGCCAAAAATCACAACGGCGGGAGATGCCATTTTCTCGAGCGGGCAAAGTATTCGTCCGAGCAACAAGCAGTTTCGAGTATGCTAATGCTCGAACGAGCATCAAGCTCGGACGAGTATGTTCGCTCATCTCTAATGTTTTTGTCACAGATGCCACCGCGATCCATGTCTCGGATCGATGGCAAATCCATGTCCTACGATGTGGCGCCATTCTCATTGGGCTCACCTCTCCTGGCTCCGGATTCCACATCGGTCCCGTCCTGGTTCCATGCCAGCTTCCTCTGTAGGCCGCACTCCTGCTGCTTGCCGAGGCCCACGCGTTCCCACTGCTAGGGCGCGCACGCCGACTCTCCAGGAACTTAAAGCATCCTCCTAATTGCCACTGGCATTCCCGGCTCTGCTACATAATCCAGCAGCTCCCAGCATCCCTGCCGCATCTTCAAGTCATTCTACTGAAGTGAAAGCCTCCTGAGCGTTTCTAGATGCCTCCGTGTTTCCTGTGCGTTTCCAGATGCCTTCCTGTTCCTGTGGTATTCCTGTGGTCCTGTATTCCTGTGGCGTTCCTGTGTTCCTGTGGCATTCCTGTGTTCCGGTGGCGTACATGTGTTTCTGTGGTGGTCCTTTATCCCGGTGGCCATCAAGAGGTCCTACCCTCCAGAGGTCCTGCTTACCCGAGGTCCTGCCCACTGGAGGCCCTGCCTACCCGGTGTCTGTTCCTACTCCGGCGATCGGTCCCTGTGGTTCCTGTTCCCTACTTCTTCACCTTGGCTGCCACCATAGGCCTAGTCACGAAGACCAGGGGGCCACTTAGACTCCGGTCCCAGGTTGCGGCTAGTACCATCATCCCCGCAGTGGTCCAGGGAGTCCACAGAGTCTTCTCACAGAGACTCTTTGACGATTCGTCCCTACGAACCGTGACAGTAAGATCTGGCCATGGACTTCACCAATATCATGAATTCTGCTAAAACCATGGACTGTTCCAAAGACCCACTCCAGCTGCTGGCTGACCTTCCCAGCACTATCGCCCTTCAGTCTCAAGAGATTGCTGTCCAAAATGAACTCCTGGAAAAACTCGCTGCCACTCTTTGACAGATGATTGCCTCCCAGCAACAGGCTCCCGCGAATCCTCCTGTAGCTCCAGTCACACCGCCATGTTTACCCGCAGTAGAGTCTGGACCCAAATTTTTTATGCCTAACAAATTTGATGGCAACCCCAATTTTTGCAGGAGCTTTGTTTCCCAGTGCTTGCTGCACGTACTGATGTCCTCCCAGTTCACCACCGAACACTCTAAGCTGCCGTTTGTTTTCGTTTTGCTCTCTGGACAGACCCTAGCCTGGGCTACTTCTTTCTAAGGTAGTGGTGATCCGGACATGGCTACCATGTTTCTGGAAAAAATCTGGTTTAGGTTTGAACAACCTCAAGTCTGGCTTCCATGCCTGCCCTGCTTGTCCCCGGTGTTCCCAGAGTCTCCTCCGGCCTTCCCAGAGGCCGCTCCAGAGTCTCCTCCAGCCTTCCCAGAGGCCGCTCCAGAGTCTCCTCCGACCTTACCAGAGGCCGCTCCAGAGTCTCCTCCGGCCTTCCTAGAGGCCGCTCCAGGGTCTCCTCCGACCTTCCCAGAGGCCGCTCCAGAGTATCCTCCGGCCTTCCCAGAGGTCGCTCCAGGGTCTCCTGATCAGGCCAGCCAACCACTGCTATCGACGTGTAAGGGTACCACGTCATGCTGGGTGGAGTGCAGAGTCTCCTGGCTTGTGATTGGCTCTGTTTCTGGCCGCCAAAACTCACAACGGCGGGAGATGCCATTTTCTCGAGCGGGCAAAGTATTTGTCCGAGCAACAAGCAGTTTCGAGTATGCTAATGCTCGAACGTGCATCAAGCTCGGACGAGTATGTTCGCTCATCTCTAATGTTTTTGTCACAGATGCCACCGCGATCCATGTCTCGGATCGATGGCAAATCCATGTCCTACGATGTGGCGCCATCCTCCTTGGGCTCACCTCTCCTGGCTCCGGATTCCACATCGGTCCCGTCCTGGTCCCATGCCAGCTTCCTCTGTAGGCCGCACTCCTGCTGCTTGCCGAGGCCCACGCGTTCCCACTGCTAGGGCGCGCACGCCGACTCTCCAGGAACTTAAAGCATCCTCCTAATTGCCACTGGCATTCCCGGCTCTGCTACATAATCCAGCAGCTCCCAGCATTCCTGCCGCATCTTCAAGTCATTCTACTGAAGTGAAAGCCTCCTAAACGTTTCTAGATGCCTCCGTGTTTCCTGTGCGTTTCCAGATGCCTTCCTGTTCCTGTGGTATTCCTGTGGTCCTGTATTCCTGTGGCGTTCCTGTGTTCCTGTGGCATTCCTGTGTTCCGGTGGCGTACATGTGTTTCTGTGGTGGTCCTTTATCCCGGTGGCCATCAAGAGGTCCTACCCTCCAGAGGTCCTGCTTACCCGAGGTCCTGCCCACTGGAGGCCCTGCCTACCCGGTGTCTGTTCCTACTCCGGCGATCGGTCCCTGTGGTTCCTGTTCCCTACTTCTTCACCTTGGCTGCCACCATAGGCCTAGTCACGAAGACCAGGGGGCCACTTAGACTCCGGTCCCAGGTTGCGGCTAGTACCATCATCCCCACAGTGGTCCAGGGAGTCCACAGAGTCTTCTCACAGAGACTCTTTGACGATTCGTCCCTACGAACCGTGACAGTAAGATCTGGCCATGGACTTCACCAATATCATGAATTCTGCTAAAACCATGGACTATTCCAAAGACCCACTCCAGCTGCTGGCTGACCTTCCCAGCACTATCGCCCTTCAGTCTCAAGAGATTGCTGTCCAAAATGAACTCCTGGAAAACTCGCTGCCACTCTTTGACAGATGATTGCCTCCCAGCAACAGGCTCCCACGAATCCTCCTGTAGCTCCAGTCACACCGCCATGTTTACCCGCAGTAGAGTGTGGACCCAAAATTTTATGCCTAACAAATTTGATGGCAACCCCAATTTTTGCAGGAGCTTTGTTTCCCAGTGCTTGCTGCACGTACTGATGTCCTCCCAGTTCACCACCGAACACTCTAAGCTGACGTTTGTTTTCGTTTTGCTCTCTGGACAGACCCTAGCCTGGGCTACTTCTTTCTAAGGTAGTGGTGATCCGGACATGGCTACCATGTTTCTGGAAAAAATCTGGTTTAGGTTTGAACAACCTCAAGTCTGGCTTCCATGCCTGCCCTGCTTGTCCCCGGTGTTCCCAGAGTCTCCTCCGGCCTTCCCAGAGGCCGCTCCAGAGTCTCCTCCAGCCTTCCCAGAGGCCACTCCAGAGTCTCCTCCGACCTTACCAGAGGCCGCTCCAGAGTCTCCTCCGGTCTTCCTAGAGGCCGGTCCAGGGTCTCCTCCGACCTTCCCAGAGGCCGCTCCAGAGTATCCTCCGGCCTTCCCAGAGGTCGCTCCAGGGTCTCCTCTGGCCTTCCAGAGCCAAGAGCAACTCCAGTCTTTGGTGTGCCAAGAGCCGCTCCAGTCTTTAGTGTGCCAAGAGCTGCTCCAGTCTTTGGTGTGCCAAAAACCGCTCCAGTCTCCGGTGTGCCAAGAGCCTCTCCATTCTCTGGTGTGTCAAGAGCCGCTCCAGTTTCCGGTGTGCCAAGAGCCGCCCCAGCCTCCTCAGCTTCCCAGTGCTGTTCCTGTGGCTCCGCAGCTTTCCAGTGCTGCTCCAGTGGCGCCCCAGCCTCTGCAGCTTCCCAGTGCTGCTCCAGCTGCTCCCCAAGAGTTGCCCTAGCTTGCGGCTTCCCAAGGGCCACTCCAGCCTCCGGCCAAAAGGCGTTCTAGACGTCCTCAAGATATTCTCGGCTTGTTCCATGCCAAGTCCTTTTTTCTCTGTTCCTGCTCTACTCCTTAGGTTTCCTGTCACCAAGAAGAATTGGAGGAAGCAGAGGAATAAGAGGAGGAGGCTGAAGAAGAAGAGAAGAGGGGCCCTAAAGGGGGGTACTGTCACAGATCCCAACATCCGTGTCCTACGATGTGGTGCCATCCCCCCAGACCTGTACTCACCTCTGCTGGCTCCGGATTCCTCGGCGGTCGGGTCCTGGTCCCATGCCGCCTTCCTCTGTAGGCGCGCGCCAACTCTCCAGGAACTTAAAGGGCCAGCGTCCTCCTGCCACTGGCATTTCCGGCTTTGCTACATAATCTGGTGACTCCTAGTATCCCCTGCCGGATCTTAAAGTCATTCTACTGAAGTAAAAGCCTCCTGAGCATTTCCAGACGCCTCCGTGTTTCCCGTGTTCCTGTGGTATTCCCGTGGCCCTGTGGTCCTGTGTTCCTGTGGTGCTCCTATGTTCCTGTGGCATTCCTGTGTTTTGGTGGTGTTCTTGTGTTTCTGTTGTGTTCATGTGTTCCTGTGGCATTCCTGTGGCGTTCGTTCCTGTGGCATTCCTGTGGCGTTCCTGTGTTCCTGTGGTGTTCCTGTGTTCATGTGGCGGTCCTGTGTTTCGGTGGCGGTTCTGTGTTCCTGTGGTGGTCCTGTATCCCAGTAGCCATCCAGAGGTCCTGCCTACCCGAGGTCCTGCCTACCCGGTGGTCCATCCCTGTGGTTCCTGTTCCCTACTTCTTTACCTTGGCTGCCACCGCGGGCCTAGTCGCACCCGTAGAATGACCTGGTGGCTCCCTGCAGGCTCTGGCGAAGACCAGGGGGCCACTTAGACTCTAGTCCCGGATTGCGGCTAGTACCCTCATCCCCCGCGGTGGTCCAGGGAGTCCACAGACTCTTTCCACAAAGAATCTCTGACGATTCATTGCTACAAACTGTGACAGTTTTTTTTGTATATTTGTTTACCTTAATTACTCTACCTGTATTGACCACATCGAAAAACCCTTACTGATACTGATCAACAATTCCAAGTTCCAAGTTTTACTTGCCAAATCCTCTTTTTTAAATATAATTCTAACTCCAGAGTAATGTCATGCAACAGGTGAAGAATCCGTTCTGGATTTGAAATGCGTTTTGCACCATTTTATTGTTTTAAACATTTTTTATATGTTTTAAAATTTATTTCCTTTTATAAAATAAAAAAAAAATATTACTTGGACCCACCGTGCTTTATCCTTTAAGGTCTAACGGGAGAATCCAATAGACGTCCACATTGGTCAGTCACCTATCCCTTGGCTTTTGTTTGAAAAGTCACAAAATCACTAAAGACCTTAATTTAGATGTATCAAAAAGACAAAACTCTTATGACATGTCTGACCAGCAGAAAAAGCTTAAAAAAAAAAAAAAATGCAACGAGCACAAAAGCCAAAACAAAGGTATATTTTGTAGAGGCAGAATTGATGTGACCATCTACCTTACATTGGGCGCTTACAAATCCTAATAGATTCATTCATTAAGAGAACAAAGCTAATTTTGAATTACAGTTTCTGTAAATTGCTCTTATTATGTATCCTAATTGGTTTGGTACTAATTCCCCCTCTAGTTGTACACATATTCCCTGAGCAATTATCTAATACATTATCTGTATATTACAGATCTATAAATAGGGGGAGAGTCCTTTCTGCTTGTTGGAAAATCTGCCCTGTCGCCTGTCCCACCTGCTGCTGCCATTGTCTCCGACACAAAAGGTAAATTTCACACCACAGAAATATCCGGTCACAATCCAGGGAGGTCCAGAGCAGAGAAAAAGTCTCCTACGGGGCCTCCTATACCATGACTATGGTTCTCATGACTTTCCTTGTGTTGTCAGGTAAATCTTTGATTTTAGGATCTAGAACCTCTTGGAATAGTCATAAAGTCTTCAGGGAAGGAGAAGGAAGGCGCTTGGTTTCTTTTTTCTTTAGGTCCATGTGTCTGAAAACAGATTTAGTCTTGACTCAATTCTCCAGAGTGGAGCGGATGAGCAGATTTTCAAGACAATATGATTTTGTGATTATCCTAAATGTGTCCATGTGTGGTCATGAGGTTCGCAGCCTGTCAAGAGTTTTCTTACCATGTTATGATCTTGTATTTCATTGGATCCTGAATATTCGGAGTTATAGATCGCATGTGGACACATCTGTAAGTGGTGTTAGAAATATCTGCGAGTTTACAGCTTAGTCCCGACTGGCTCATATTTGCCTCAGTTTGGTTAAGAATGGTAGTTTATATGGAAACCTCACTGATTGAATTGCCACATGTTAAGGATAGTGAGCAGATACATGTATCTGATACATGTATCTGAATGTGGCAAAAAGACAGGTCAGCAAGGGCCCATCATGAATGCAGACAGATCAGTATCTTAGCCTCCGCTTTAGATTAGGAAATTTTGGAATTTAGATTAGGGCTAAGTTCACACCTGTGTTAGGAGGGTACAGCCTCCATTACTAATAGTGAAAAAAGACCACATGTTCCGTTTTTTTTATCGCTAGACACAGTAGATGGGAGGTAATAAAAAATCTAATTATGTTTATAGAGAACAGGGGGTGAAAGGTAAACCTTCTTTTCACCCTCCCGTTTTTGGCTTCCATTCTGCTCTATTAAAACATAGAGGATAACAGAAAGCCCAGATGCAGATGTGAACAGGGCCTAGCAGGTAAATTCCTAAAAATAATAAATTGTCATAACATTTTCTATAGATCAGTCAAACCTAAATCTTTACGGGTCAGAGTTACCGTATTTTTCGGACTATAAGGCGCCCAAAAAATCCTTTGATTTTCTTAGAAGTCAAAGGTGCGCCTAGGCATTTTAGCAGGCATTTATTGAAGGCGCGCCTTATAATCCGGTGCGCCTTATAGTCCTAAAAATACGGCACTTGCAGATAGTTTCCTTTTATAGCCAGAACACAGAGCCAGAGAACCCCTTCTCTCATGGACCACATGGTTACCAAACAAGGCACATGTTTAGGATTTTGTTAAAGATTTGTATCAGTACTTGCATAAGATTTAGAGTTAAATAATGAACTAGGGTCAGATGACTGTGGTAGGTCCACATGCAGAGTCCTGTTTCACTGGCTGACCACTGTGCTGAGGAGTCCCTTCTTCCCTGTAAAACAGCAGACAACCTCTTCTCTCATTGACCGTATAGTAAACAAATAAGGCACATATTTAGGATTTTGTTAAAGACTTGTATCATTACTTGTATGAGATTTTGAAGTAAATACATAATTGACCAGTCCTAGACAACTGTGATCGGTCCACATGCAGAGTTGTGTTTCACGGACCTACCACTGCGCTGAGGAGTCCCTTCTTCCCTGCAAAACTGCAGCACAGACCTGTAAACTTTTGAATAGATAGTTTATGTCCTCAATGGTCATTCACATTTTCTGCTGCAGGAGGGAAACAAAGGTAACATCAATGCTTCAATAATTAAGCTTTGTTTTTCTAAAATGTGACCTTTTGTTTTCTAGCCTGAAACTCATGAGGTCCTGGTCACATTTAAAGAGCTTCACATCACTCTCCTCTCTATGATTTTATTGGTTAAAATAATGGATAGAAACCAGACAACAGTCACAGAATTATTTCTACTTGGGTTCCAAATCCCTCAACCGTTCCATATCTTCCTGTTTACCTTCTTCTTATTTATATATGTGATAACTCTGACTGGTGATTTTCTCATCGTCGTTCTGGTGACCGGTAGCCATCGACTCCAATATCCAATGTTCTACTTCCTCAAGCACCTCTCGGTTTCAGAAGTCTTGTTTACCTCTAATATCACTCCCAACATGTTGCATATCATCTTGAGAAGCGGTGGCACCATGTCCTTTGCTGGTTGTATCCTACAGTTCTACCTATATATAGCTTCAGGCAGCTTAGAGTCTCTTCTTCTCACCGTTATGTCATATGATCGGTATCTGGCCATATGTCACCCCTTACGCTATGCCAACGTTATGAGCCTCCAATTTTGTCAGATCCTGGTCTTGGCCTCCTGGATATTGAGTTTTTCCCTCGTTTTAATTACCATTATGCTGTTATGTCAACTGAACTTCTGTGGCGCAAATATCATTGACCATTTCTTCTGTGACTTCACCCCTCTTGTGGATCTCTCCTGCTCGGACACCTCTATCATCCGGATGGAAGTTGTTGTCCTTTCCATCCCTATAGTTGCCTCTACATTTTCTTTTATTCTCTGGTCATATATTTGTATTTCTGTCACCATTCTCAACATTCAATCCACCACCGGGAGGCGGAAAGTCTTCTCCACCTGCAGCTCCCATTTGGCTTCGGTGTGTTCCTATTATGGTCCTCTCATCGTAATATACATGGTACCATATAGAAGGGATGCCCTTAATGTCAACAAGTTCTTATCAATCCTGTATACTGTGTTTACTCCATTCTTTAACCCTTTAATATACAGCTTAAGGAATGAAGAGCTTCAGCAGGTTCTCTGGAGGCTACTGAACCTTGATCATACATAGACGCACCAGAATACTTGTTACTGAAGCAGTTTCTAGACAATAGAATAACCGTTTTTCTAAATCTGGTCATCCCTTCTAATATACTTACCCTTTACTAGTCTGAGCATTTCCTATGCACAGTCAATGGGGCACATCTACTCACCTGTCCACGTCGCGATCCCCTATCCGGAATGTCCGACAAACATGGTTTGTGCCGCGATTCCCTACGAGCGTACGCTGGATATCCTGCATGTGTCACTCCCCACTCAGATCCGCCAGAGTTCACCCTCTTCTTCCTGGTGCATGTAAGTGCTTGGCTTGCGGCACAATTTAAATGTTAAATCCTGCGCTTATTCCGAATCAGTCGGATCGTCCGACGACACCGCCCCCTAGCCCCCTATTTGTGTCGCATGAAAGCCGGCGCGGCTGTGCCAAAATCCAATCGTGTGCGCCAAAAACCTCTGCTAAATGCGGTGCAAAATGGAAATCGACGGAATATCAGGCGATCAATGCGGTCCACGGACCCTTAGTAAATGAGGCCCAATGTGTTTTTATCCTAATCTGTGGGAATCATGTCTCATACTGGATTAACAACACAAGATACATATATAAAAACATACACACTTACTATTAACCCATTAACTTATACTAACTTATATTAACCCATTAACATCAACAGTCATTTCCATTTTAGATTTTTTTACTTTTTACTCATTGCTTACTAAAAACCATAACTTTTTATCTTTTAGGTTACAGAGCTGTATGAGAGTTGTTGTTTTTTTTTTTACCAATGGGAGAAATAGTACTTGCTAATGGAATTAGTTAATATTTCAAGCTGGGGAGATGGAAATAAAATCCAAATTTAGTGACAAAAAATGATCACCATGTTTTAGGGGATTTGTTGTTACCGTTTTCACTTTGTGTTCCAACTTACACCTTCCTTTTATTTTTTCAAAAAGATAATGGGAAATAAATTTATTAAATTATAATACAATGGGGCAGATTTACTTACCCGGTCCTGTCGCGACCTCGAAGTGGGTTGTCCGACGATTCATTAATGACGTGTTGCTTCCCTGCTGAGGTCTGCCGGAGTTCACCAACTTCTTCCTGGTGCATGTGAGTGCTTGATCTTGCGACACAATTTGGTTTTAAAATTCTGCGGTTTGTCCGAATCTGTCGGGTTGCCACAATCCGTTCGTGTGCACCAAAAACCTGGGGCAATTCGGCGCAAAATGGAAATATTCGGGAATCCCGACAAAATCGCGGTCTGCGGACCCTTAGTAAATGAGCCCCAATATATTTTAAAATCTTCAAAACAAAATTGAAATTAAAAAAAAATGCCATTGATTTAAATTATTTTATTTATTTCTATCTTACTATTTTTAGGCCTCCTATGGTGTTTGCTTATACAATATAGAATGCTTCTTTATTACAGCCTCCGGGCCCTTCACACGAGCATTGCAGAAATTACATTTTATAGCATTTCAATATGTTTTCTGACTGTTTTAATTCAATGTTTCAGTTTTTCATTCCCCTTTTTTTAATCAGCTTTTACTAAGTTTTTCACGTATGTGAATAAAACTAATGAATTTGTTCTATGTTTTCTATAGCAATGGATCAGTGATAAAAAAAAACATTCATTTCCAGATGCTCAACATTCAGGATGGTCAAGCTCACTCATATGAAACTGGCCATAAATATACAAAAAGAAGAGCGTGGACAACAGACTGAGTCCATATAGCAATTATTATTTACAAAAAAGGCCTTAGGCCTCGCTGAGACTCATTTGTCATTAAAACTTCACTTTTATTGGTAGTTTATTTAAGATTGTAATCTATTTCACTCACTACAGTGAGTTTTGATCTGAACAAATCCTAATTTACTTTAAAATTATGCAAACCATCGTGGAGACTTTAATTTGTGGTATTCAATACGTTGAGGGAGATTGTCTTGGAAAGCTTATAGGATCTCACTATATACCCAATAGCGCCACTAGATGTCAATGTTGTGATATTAGTCTGACAGTGATTTGCCAATTTTGTTGATGGTAAAGGCTACAATGTTGCGATTCTCGCTGTTCTAAAATAGATACAGTATTAATTAGTTAAACCTTCATATGTGGTCTAAGGCGCACACAAAGTATCAATTTCCTTAAGCCATCTCATATGTCATCCCATGCACACAGTGGACCCTGGGGTGCTTTCTATAGATGTGTGTATATTTTCAAGCCCCCTAAGTCACTTAGAGCCAATAAGCGTACTGCTGCCAGTTCGTAGTAACTGCCAGTCAGCTCGCTACACTTCAAAATGTGCTAGAGATCCTATATCTCTTCTGATTTATTAGTATGTAATAGTAACTCTCTTTTGCAATGTAGATTGGACTCTCCTAAGCTCTTCCTCACTTTCATTCATGCATTTAAAGTCCACACACACACTTTGTCTGCTAACTAAAAACTTTTTCACACTAACGCCCCCCCTAATATAAGCTCACAACAATATCACAACATTGACATCTAGTGGCGCTATTGGGTATATAGTGAGATCCTATAAGCCAGTGATGGCAAACCTTTTAGAGACCAAGTGGCCAAACTACAACAGAGACCCGCTTATTTATCGCAAAGTGCCAACACAGAAATTTAATTTGTGATTTATACTCCCTTCTCTGTCACAGTTTTCATTGATACCAGCCCCTGGGGACACCAATAATGCAGAAAATAGTCCCAGGTAGTACTGTCACTTTAAAATAGCTCTGTGCACAGCAAGTCCTGGGCTGTCTGGGACTGCAGGAAGATACCTGGAGTCATCTCTGGTGATGGCCTGAGTGCCCACAGAAAGGGCTCTGAGTGCCACCTCTGGCACCAGTGCCATAGGTTAGCCATCACTGCTATAAGCTCTCCAAGACAATCTCCCTCAACCTATTGAATACCACACATTAAAGTCTCCACGATGGTCTGCATAATTTTAAAGCAAATTAGGATTTGTTCAGATCAAAACTCACTGTAGTGAGTGAAATAGATTACAATCTGAAACCAGCCATAAGACACCTGTCATTAAGGTTGATAATACAAAATAACTGAACATAAGTAAGGGCATTTTTGCACAGTTTTTTTGTATCCAATTAAACAAACGGGGAAACCGCAGTGAGATACAAAATATAAATACAAACATTTTACCGAAGCATGGACAGTAGAGATGAGCGAGTATACTCGTCCGAGCTTGATGCTCGTTCGAGTATTAAGGTACTCGAAACGGCTCGTTGCTCGGACGAGTATTTCCCCTGCTCGAGATCGAGCATTTAATCAAAAAAACACAGTGAGGAACAATGAAGAATAGAATAAAAACAGTGAACACAGTGACCACAGGATCATTTAAGTGAAAAACACAGTGCAGAACACAGTGCAGAATAGATTACAGATGTTCGGCACATCTGCTTACTTGTCGGGAGATACGCGCGGAACGGTGCGAACAAAATAGTATGTGAAGAACAATATATATGTGTGAAGAACACATTGAAGAACACGGTGAGCAGGACAGAGACATCAGGGAACAGGACACAGACATCGGGGAACAGGACAGAGACACCGGGGAGCAGCACGGAGACACCGGGGAGCAGCACAGAGACATCGGGGAGCAGGACAGAGACACCGGGGAGCAGGACAGAGACACCGGGGAGCAGGACAGAGACATCGGGGAGCAGCACAGAGACACCGGGGAGCAGCACAGAGACACCGGGGAGCAACACAGAGACATCGGGGCAACACGGAGACACCGGGGCAGCACAGAGACATCGGGGCAGCACGGAGACATCGGGGCAGCACGGAGACTTCAGTGGAAGAAGAGGAGCGGATCCCGGGACAGCGTATCTCCCGACAAGTAAGCAGATGTGCCGAACATCTGCAATCTATTCTTCACTGTGTTTTTCACTTAAATGATCCTATGTTCACTGTTTTTATTCTATTCTTCACTGTTCTTCACATCTGATAACTTGTCGGGAGATAATATACACGCGGAACAGTGAAGAATAGATTGCAGATGTTTGCATACATCTGATCACTTATCAGAAGATATTCTTTTTCAATTAAATAACACATTTTATTCCTGAACCATGGTCCCTTTGAAAAATGCTCGAGTCTCCCATTGACTTCAATGGGGTTCGTTATTCGAGACGAGCACTCGAGCATCAGGAAAAGTTTGTCTCGAATAACGAGCACTCGAGCATTTTAGTGCTCGCTCATCTCTAGTTATTTTCTTATGCACTTTGTATTTCATAACCTGATTGTGCTGATGTTTCTGTGCACCAGTCCTTGTATCATTAGTCAATATATTCCAGGGTTTTACCTGCAACTTATTTGTGATTTCCTGTTGTTTTGCTCTTTACATATAAAACTTGAGTTGCATCGTCCTGCTTTCCTCTCTGTTTGGTTTTCACCTATTTTAACTTTCATGTGAATTTCCATTAAGTTTTTTTGTGGTACACTTTTTTTTAAAATCTAGTGACATTGCGGAAGGTGGCCATACACAAATAATCCTTGTTGTTTGACACTAATCTTATATACAAAACTGTGGCAGAAACTGCTTGGACTTTCTGCCAGAGATATCAAGGGAGATTGTTTTTAGATTAGATTTTGATTAAACGTAATATAACTACAGTTAGTGGAAATTAACCCCTACGCGCACCTAGACGTAATAGTACGTCCCTGCGGGAAGATACTTCTCGCACTAGGACGTTCTATTATGACCCGCTACTGGCACCAGCTAACAAATGGAGCCGGCACCAGAAGCAGTGGCTGTCAGCTGTCACGGCACTCTCACACTCACGATCACGAGTGTTAAACCCTAACATGCTTGACCGCGACGTGTAAGGGTCTTCCCCCTATAGATCGGACCACCCGTGCCACTTACTGGGGGATCCGATCCACTGCTGGGCAGCACCAAGGTCTGCCGAGTGCCCCGGGGCTGCCAGATCTCTTCTGATTCTGCATGCCAGACAGTTTACAGTACTTTACAATGAATTAGTATTGTAGAGCAGTGTATTGGACTTGCACCAGCAAACAGAGAATCGCTGGTTCAAGTTCAAGTTTGAATTAGTAAAAAAAAGGAAAAAAAAGTCATGTTTAAACATTTGAATAAATAAAAAAAAAATTACTAAATATAAGCCCCTAAAATGTCATTTTCCCATACAAACACTTAATAAAGTATAAAAAACACAAATGCACACACACAAAAAAAAAACATATTTGGTATTGCCACGTCTATAACAATCTGTTTAACCCCTTAAGGACGCAGGGGTTTTTTTTCCGCTCATTTCTCGCACTCCTCCTTCAAAAATCCTTAACTTTTTAATTTTTCCGTGTACAGAGCTGTGTGAGGGCTTATATTGTGTGTAACAAATTTTATTTCCCCGTGATGTTATTTATTATTCCCTGCCATGTAGTGGGAAGCCGGAAAAAAAATCCAAATGTGGAACAAGTGAAAAAAAAACGCATGTGCGTCAGTTTTTATGGGCACAGTTTTTACGACTTTCACTCTTTGCTCCAAATAACACCTCTGCTTTATTCTTTGGATCGGCACGATCGCGGTGATAACAAATTTATACAGGTTTTATGTCGTTTTAATACATTTTCAAAAATTAAACAAATGTGTACGAAAAAGAAAAAAAAATGTCGTCATCTTCTGGCGCTAATAACTTTTGGTGCATGGAGCTGTGTGATGTGTTATGAGCCAACATTTTCATTGCTACCATTTTGAGGACTGTGCAACATTTTGATCACTTTTTTTACATTTTTTATGTCATGCAAAAAGGTGTAAAAGTCGGGTTTCGGACATTTGGGCCCCATTTCCCGTCTTGGAGGTCACTGTTGGCTATAATCGTTTTTATATTTTGATAGATCGGGCATTTTGGGACGCGGTGATACCTAATGTGTTTGTGATTTTTATTGTTTACTATGTTTTATATCAGTTCTAGGGAAAGGGGGGTGATTTGAATTTTTAATAATTAAGTAGTTTTTTTAATTTTGAAAACTTTTTTTTCTTCTTTTTTCTTAGACCCTCTAGAGTACATTAACCCTAGATGGTCAGATCATTCCTACCATATACTGTAATACTACTGTATTGCAGTATATGGCGTTTTTGCATACGATTCCTTACAATGAACCACTGGCTCATTGTAACGAATCTGCAGTAACCATGCAGCTTTGGGTTTGACGAAGACCCAAGGCTGTCATGGCAACCAATCTCTGCCCCCCGATGATGTTTGGGGGAGCGACGATCTGAAGAAAGATGGCGGCGCCCATGCGCCACCATGCTTTAAGTGCCGCCGGCAGAGAAAAGGTTAACACCCACGATCGTTGCAAGCACCAAACGTGGTTGATATCGAAGGGCAAAGCCCATCTCTGTATGAAGAGGGCTCTGCCCATGAGCCCTCTTCATACGCCCTTCATAGCTCTGCGGCGAATATATCCATTGCAGAGAGTGAAGGTTGATAAAGCAGAATCGTTACTGGACCCTCACAGGAAACGCTTAAAAAAAAACTGCAGAAAACGTTAAGAAAAAAAGATAAAAAAGTTATGCTTTTGAAAATATGGTGATGCTAAAATGAACAATTTTCTCCAAATGAGTTTTTATTCAGTAAAATGTAATAAAATACACAAAACCCCCACATATTTGGTATTGCTGCGTCTGTGACAATCTGCATTATAAAACAGAATTATTACAGAACACGCAAAGTGAACCCCTTTAAAAAAAATGCTCTGAAAAAAGATAATTTTTAATTAACACCCTTAAAAAAAATGCTCTAAAAAGTGATTTTAAAAATGTTACACGCTCCAAAATAAGACGAAAGAACAATGCTTAATCAGATTTAATCAGCTGAAAAATAAATAAGTTATGGTTATAAAAAGACTGATGCTAAAATTAACAACACTTTCGAACAAATTACTTTTTATTCAGTAAAATTTGCCAAAAAATGTAAAAAATCAATACACATGAGGTATTTTCGCGTGGAGACCCATAAAATACAAATTATATACTATTTTTATGGTATTGTAAACGGACAAAAAAAACAACGACCAACAACAACCACCAACAAAGAGTTAACAAAATCTCACCAATTAGCTATAGATGCCCAAAAATTATGTACCAGAAAAGTGCATCTCATGTGGCAAAAAATAAGCCCTTAAATGTCCACATAAAAAAAAAAAAACAATGATAGCATCTACAATGTGACAATGCAAATCTGATCTGGATGGCGCCTCCTTCCATTCTATGCCCATCCGTGCGCCCATACAGCAGGGCACCACCACATATGGGGGATCGGCACTCGGGAGAAATTGTGTATTAAACTTTGTGGAGCCTTTTTTCATTTAATCCATTGCAAATGTTTAATTTTCCACCCAAAATGAGTGTATTGTTAAAAAATATTACAATATTACCTCCATTTTGTTTTTACCCCTATAAAGCACCCAGAGGGTTAATAAAGTTCTTAAAAATCCTTTTTCATACATTGAGTATTTTACAAGTAATTTACGAGTCTCTCTATTATTTAGGCCTCTCACAATCAATTAAAAGTTGAGCAAATCCATCGAAATACAGATTTTGGTGATTTTCCAAAAAATGTGAAAAATGGCCCCCAAATTCTGAGCCTTATTACATTCTGGTAAAATATGTGGAATGTTAAAAAAAACCATGCCAACATAAAGCAGACATCAAGGCAATGTAAGTTATGAATATATTTGGGTGCTATGACTATCTGCATCAAAAGTAGAGAATTTAGAAGAATTATTCCAAATTTTCGCCTAATTTCTGTTTTTTTTATGACTAAACACAAAAGATATTATCCAAATTTTTAAACTAATTTGAAGTACAATGTGTCACGAGAAAACAATCTCAAAATCCCCTGGATATCTCATAGTGTTCCAAATCTATAACCACTTATAGTGACACAGGGCAGATTTGAAAAATGGGACCGCGTCCTAAAGGCCAAAAGCCCTGAAGGGGTTAATGTAAAGGCTGAAATTCCTGTCTCAGGGCATTATTTTTCTCCTCTGTGGTTTAGTGTTTCTTTATAGATCCCTCACTGAGCCATTTGGGCTCATTTACTAAGGGATCCACGGCCACACTTTCGTCGGATTTCCCTGTATTTTTGCCGTTTTGCACCAAATTCCGCCAGCATTTTGGCACACGCGATTGGATTTTGGCGCAATCGCGCTGGCTTTCACGTGACAGAAATCGGGCGGGGGGGGGGGGCGTGGCCTTCGGACAACCCGACGGACTCTGAAAAACCGCGGAATTTAAAAAACAAAATGTGTCGCAAGATCAAGCACTTACATGCACCAAGAAGAAGCAGGTGAACTCCGGCGGACCTCGGCGCAGCAGCAACACCTACTGGATATCGGGCGCACGGACCTTAGTGAATCCCGACAGAACCCGAATCCATGTCGGAGAACGTGCCACTGGATCGCGACTGGACCGGGTAAGTAAATGTGCCCCATTGTTTTCTATGGGTGTTTTCACATTGCTAATTTTTCAAGGATACTTTGTCCGTGGAAAAATTTTTTAAACTTATCTGATGAATTTTAATGATGCGAATCACGGATGGCACTAGAAGTCTATGGGTCAGTGAAAAAAAAAATCATAAAATTATAAGTGCTGAAAGGAAAATGGAATGAGGCTCAACAGATCTGCTGATGTAGGCACAACTCTCGTATTCCGTCTTGTTGTGCTACCAAATGGCGCTGCCTAATTAAGTTTACATACTAACTAAATCGATATATAAAAAATAAATGCATGAACTATTAGGTACCAAAAAATAAATAAATTCCTTTAGATAACTTTGGTCTACTCTGGTTTAAAAATCCGGTTCATAGAGGTCACACTAGAGGACGTATCTGCATAGTTGAAGGATTCATAAATGACCAAAACTTTTCCCCTTGTTGTCTGAGCGTCCACTAAAATGTGTCCAATGGAAGTCCTTGGAAGTCCAATGGAAGTCCAATGGAAGACAGCTAGCGCCAACCAGGCTTGGCGCTAGCTGTCAGACTAGGTCAGTGGTGGCGAACTCACCCTGCGACGTCCTGACAAGGACGAACCCACTATCAGGAACCTAACTGATAAGAGTTTGATATTGCTTGATTTTACTTTTTAATTGTAACTATGTAGTAGGTATTGGATGTTATGCAAGATGTGACCTTGCGTTTTTAAACATTTATACAATAAAAATTGCCTATTTTTAAAGAAGAAATCGAGTGCTGGAATACCTTCATTTTCTCAACTTGTATGGAGTAGGTTTGGTTCTGGTACTTTATCTATGCAGTGTGTCTGATACAGTTCCTATTTAGTTTATATCTGTTACTGTATCTGCATAACACACTTAGCTCTGGTACCATAAACACATATTAATCATAGTTATGGTAAAAAAAATCGGTGAAAATGATTGGCTCTGATGCTGTATCTATGTTGTAAACTTGGTACTGGTGCTGTATCTATGAAATTAAAGGATGCAAACAACAAAGGAGGGCATTAAAAGCTCATTCAAGTCCATTATTTTATTAGTTTTAGTGAAGAAAGAACATTGAGGTCCAAATGAAGGTGCCAAATTAGGATAAGTAAAAGGGATTCTTATCATGTCTGTTAAGATCTTCATGGAAATCCCATAAAAACTGTGGGGGTCTATTTACAGTATACATATTTATACTAATTCTACAATTTTATATTTTATACAATAACAATGTGGATTTTTTAATATTTTGATTTCCTTACACATTATAACTCCTATGATGTGTATACACAGGTTTGGCAGAGTGCTCTCTGGGGCCTCCAGATTCTGTACACAGGGGAGGCTCAGGGAGACCTCTCTGGGGCCTCCAGATAATGTACACAGGGGCGGTTGGTGGAGACCTCTCTGGGATCTCCAGATCCTGTACACATGGGAGGCTAGTGGAGTCCTCTTTGGGATCTCCACATACAGATCTCTCCTCACATAAAGGTATAAAATGTGTGTTTACAAAGCCTTATCCCACTTATCCCTATGATGTTATGTGCACAGATATTATGTGGAGTTTATGGGACTCATTTACTTACCTGTCCGAGGAGTTCACAGAAAGTGCATTGTGCCGACGATAATGCACTCTGGCGCTATTCACTTACATTGTGCGCCCGATATCCTGCACATGTCGTTCCCCCGCTTAGGTCCGCTGGAGTTCAAGTTCTTCTTCCTGGTGCATGTAAGTGCATTATCTTGCGACACAATTTTAAAGTTAAATTCTGCGCTCAGTCCGAATCAGTCGGATCATCTGATGACCGGGCCCCTAATTTCTGGCGCATGAAAGCCGTTGCGGCTGCGGCAAAATCCGATTGCGTGTGCCAAAATCCCCTGTTAAATACCTGCCATTGCAACGCAAATCCGCGAAGACGTTGGAATATCCGACGAAAGTATCCACGGATGCTTAGTTAATAAGTCCCTCTGATCTTATTATCAGCACATGATATATGGAGTATGGAAATCACAGATACAGCTGAGGTGAGGTCACTACATAAAATCATCAAACACATGTACAGATGTGTCCGGAAATATATAGTATGTCAGGGGATGATCATCTTCTTAGGACAATACTGTTCCATGGTATTATATCACCAAATGATGTCCCTTATGAGTTAATATGGATTCATCTACACATTGCTTGGGATGTCAATTTTAGCCTTACAAGGTTTGTACTACCCCTGTCTGTCTCTCTCTCTTTCACTCACTTATTCTTGCTGTCTTTCAGTTGCTCTCCCTGTCTGTCTCTCACTCACTGGATGTCTCTATGTCATTCACGCTTCCTGCCTGTCTCTCTGTCTCTCACTCACACTCCCTGTCTGTCTCCCTGTTACTCACTCTGCCTGTCTGTCACTCTGTCACCCACACTCCCTGTTTGTCTCTGTCACTCAAACTCCCTGTCTGTCTCTAACTCACTCTACATTCTTGTCTCTCTGTCACTTACACTCAATGTCTGTCTCTCTGTCACTCACTCTCCCTGTCTGTCTCTCTGTCACTTACTCTCCCTGTCTGTCTTCTCTGTCAGTCACTATCCCTGTTCTGTTTCTCTGTCACTAATTCTCCTTCCATGTCTTTCTGTCTCTATCCATCTCACCTCACACAAGTATCTTGTACTCATTGCCTATAGTAACCAATCACAGCTCAGAGCTCATATTAATGACCTGTGGCAGAACAGCAACCAATCACGGCGCAGCTTTCAACTGACACAGCAGCAGCAGAAAATTGCTCCTGCATATGGTGGGTAATAAGCATATTTAGAAAAGCTTGGGGTGAAAATTTTGGCTCAAAACCAAGTCTATGACATTCCCAAGTCACAGAGAGCAACTCTGCATAAATTTATGAATATAAACGAGCTGGTGTAGATTCCTTTAGTGGACAAATACTACATACACACATACACACATACATACACATACATAGATACACATACACACATACATACACATAAATAGATACACATACACACATACATACACATAAATAGATACACATACACACATACATACAAACATAAACATACATAGATACACATACACACATACATACATACACACATAAATACATACACACATACATACACACACATACAGTCAGCTTCATATATTAGATAGTTGGACAAATATGTTACATCTGCACAATATAGGGAATTCCTTCCCCTCCCTCTCACATTTTCTATTGTAGTCAGAACATCCTCTGCCGTCCTGGATACCTGGGACTTTTTAGAGCTGGGTCATATAATGAAAGCAAGAAAACATGGCTGCAATAAATACAATGGGGCAGATTTAGGAAAACTGTGCTGCACAAGAGTCATATAACTGTCTGTTGCTGAATGATAAATCTGTTGTGGTCTAAGGCGGTCTAGTTGTGCTTTGCATCTCCTATTAGTTGCTTTATTTTATGCTTAAATTTTGTTGGGTCAATATTATTTTTGGGGCAAAGACTTTTCAGGTGTGAGGCCTTGCCCCCTTTATAGAATGCTCGATAGACCCCCTTTATAGTTTGAATTTTGTCGAACTAGTCGTAGAAGAGCCAGAAAACTGTCTAAAACCCTTTATAAATGTGCCGCCAACTGTTTTTTAGTGCAAATTACGACAGTATCTTATCTTTATGGATCTAACATGATAAGGGATAAGTGTCCGATCATTTGTAGTTTGATTTAGAGGAGCCTTAACAATCCTGACCTTCCCATTCTGAATGAAGCTTTTGGGATTAATTATCCGCTAAGCTATCCTGGAAGTCCCATAGAACTGAATGCTGCTCCGTTCAGAGCTTTAGTGGAACTTCCAGAATAGCATACAGTATCACAACCCAAAAGTCCCAGTCTGTTTGAGGCACTTCAGTAGGACCCAATTGATCAAACATGAACCCTCAATAAAGTGGTCTGGTAATAAATACCTTGAACAAAATAAAAATCAATAAATACAGAAGACAAAAAATATATAACATCCGTGCCACCACCATCCTCTAACCGTGGGGTACGGCTGAGGATGTGCTGATTGCATGATTATTAGAGATGAGCGAACATACTCGTCCAAGCTTGCTGCTCGTTCAAGCATTAGCATACTCGCAACTGCTCGGTGCTTGGACGAGTATTTCGCCCGCTCGAGAAAATGTCATCTTGCGGCGCTTAGATTTTTGGCGGCCAGAAACAGAGCCAATCACAAGCCAGGAGACTCTGCACTCCACCCAGCATGACGTGGTACACTTACATGTCGATAGCAGTGATTGGCTGGCCTGATCAGGTGACCCTGGAATATACTAGCCCCTGCCCGCACTGCTCGGATCATTCTCTGTCTGGATGCCGTTAGGAAGAGAGCTGCTGCTGCTGCAGGGATAGCGTTAGGGTGTTCTATTAGATTACTGTTAGGCGGCAGGAGTGAGTCTACAAGAACCCAACAGCCCTTGTTAGGGCTAGAATAGCGTTATATTTTATTTTTTTCTATTTGCTTGTGTCTGGGCTTGCTGGCACTAGTAGTGCAGCTAGTACCATATTGTGATGAATTTGCAGGGAGACTTGTGAACGTTCTATTTAGCTCTTAGTGACACACATATCCATCTCAAACACCGAAGTGGGACAAGTTATTATGGGTTTGATTGAATTAGGCACAGTCTGCCGATTTTTTTATTTTTTTTTTCAAAACTGAAAGTCACAGGCACAGCACAAAATCCTGTTGTGTGCTGTCAGCGTAGGTTAGAAACTAGCCATAGCAATCATCTTCTGTGGTTGCTGTGTGATTTCTTCTGCACGTTTTGTTCTATAAAAAAACACACAAAAAAATAAAAAAACACAAAAAACACAAAATTTACAGTTTATATTTCTGTTTAGTCCATATAATAGACTTTAATTTTGAAAATGTTGAACCCGAGGGCTAGGGGTAGAGGACGAGGGCGTGGCCGTCTAACTACTGCAAGGGGTCAGAGGCCGTGGTCCTGGGCGGGTGAGACACCACCTGCTGATAAGGGAGCAGGGGAACGCATCAGAGCTACACTCCCTAGCTTCATGTCTCAAGTTACTTGGACTTGTGGTAGACCACTGTTGAGGCCAGAACAGTGCGAACAGGTGATGTCGTGTATTGCGGACAATGCTTCTAGCAAATTGTCCACCAGTCAGTCTTCCATGCAGTCCACCCATGTTACCCAAGTGAGCACTCCTCCAGCTCCTCCACCTCAACCTCCTTCCCCCAGGTCTGCCCCCTCCCAGGAAAATTTGGCATTTGAGCCAGCATACTCTGAGGAACTGTTTTCTGGACCCTTCCCAGAGTCACAAACCACTTGTCAGGTTGCTGCTGAGCTCTTTTCCGATGCCCAGGTTTTCCACCGGTCGCAGTCTGTGGGTGATGATGACATTGTTGACGTAGTGGAAGTAGTGTGTAAAGAGGTGTCGGACGGTGAGGAGACACGGTTGTCAGACAGTGGTGAAGTTGTTGTGTATAGTAGCAGAGGTACCGCACTCTGCAAAAGATATGTGGTGCTCAAAAATTGGGATTCTCAGTCCACTTTATGAGTCCTGCCTCACCTAAACTTCATACGCCTCTACTACAAAAATAAGATCCCACTTGACAAAGGTCGAGATGACCGAAACGTCGTAATTTTTGATCAATTTATGTATTATATAAGATGTTATGATACAAAACTACTTCAAGGTGAAGGCCGAATATTCTAAATTTTTTTCACTATAAATAAAAATTAATTAAGCAAAGAAAACTCATTGTGTGTGCCGAAAATTAATCTATTTTGCATAAAGTTGTTGTCAGGGCAGGAAGTCCGAGGGGGAGCAGACTGAGGGATCGGAGGATGATGAGGTGACAGACCCAAGCTGGGTTGATAGGCCGGGTGAACACAGTGCTTGTGAGACGGAGGCAAGTCCTATACGAGAACAGTGGTGGGGCCAGATGAAGAGGCAGGGCCAGAGCTGGTGAATCAGCGCCAAACGTTTCACGTAGTGAAGCTTCCGTGGCGAGAGCTAGATTTTCTGAAGTATGGAGATTCTTTAAAGAAACACCGGATGACCGACGGACTGTGGTGTGCATCCTGTGCCACACCAGGATCAGCAGGGGTTCCACCACTACTAGCTTAACCACCACCATTATGCGCAGGCATATGAATGCTAAACACCCCACTCAATGGAACCAAGGCCATTCACCTCCGGCCGGGTCCACCACTGCTCCTTCCCCTGTGTCATTTGCTGCCTCTGCTAGTCAGCCCCCTGCCCAGGACCCTGGCACAAACCACATCTTCGCCTCCACGATCCTCCACAGCATCCACCAATGCATAGCGTCCAGGTCTCTGTACCCCAGACGCTGGAGCGCAAGAGGAAATACAGTGCATCCCACCCACACGCCCACTGTCCCAGCCCTGCACCAGCACGTGTCAGACAACATCACCCGTGCCCTGACAAACGCCGTTTCTGACAAGGTCCACCTGACCACAGACATGTGGACGAGTGCCGATAGGGAGGGCCACTATGTATTGCTGACGGCACATTGGGTTAACTTGGTGGAGGCTGGGACTGAGTCTGACCCTGGGGCTGCTCATATACTGCCAGCGCCGAGGATTGCGGGGCCTACCTTGGTCCAGGTCTCTCAGGCCTACTATGCCTCCTCCCACCCCTCCACCACCTCCTCCTCCGAATTACCATCTGTGGGCGCCATCAGTCGGTAGCTCTAGGCACAGCAGCAGTGCCGTTGCTAAGCGACAGCAGGCGGTGCTCAAACTGCTGAGACTAGGCGATAAAAGGCACACCGCCCAAGAGCTATTACAGGGCATCACGGCGCAGATCGATCTGTGGCTAGCACCTCTGAACCTGAAGCCAGGCATGGTTGTGTGTGACAACGGCCGTAACCTGGTGGCGGCTCTGCAACTCGGCAGACTGACACATGTGCCATGCCTGGCCCATGTTTTAAATCTCATAGTTCAGCGGTTCCTCAAGACATACCCCAATCTGTCTGATTTGCTCACGAAGGTGCGCTGCATCTGTGCTCATTTCAGGAAGTCCAGCATAGATGCTGCCACTCTCAGGGCAGCGCAGCACCACCTACGACTGCCCACTCACCGACTGTTGTGCGAAGTGCCCACGAGGTGGAATTCAACATTAACCATGTTATCCAGAGTTTACCAGCAGCGCAGAGCGGTTGTAGACTGCCAGATGTCAACTTCCACCAGAACTGCTAGTCAGGTCAGTCAGCTTCCTCAAGTCTACAATGAGGAGTGGACGTGGATGTCTGATATCTGTCAGGTGCTAAGTAACTTTGAGGAGTCAACACAGATGGTCAGTGGCAATTCCGCCATCATCAGCCTCACCATCCCGCTGCTTGGCCTGTTGAAAAACTCTCTGGTCAGCATGAAGTCGGAAGCTTTGTGCTCGTCACAAGAGACGGGGGAAGAAGATTCCCTTGTTGAAAGCCAAAGCACCCTCCGGTCTGTTTCTCAGCGCATATCGGAGGAGGTGGAGGAGGATGAGAATGTTGGCGAGACAGCAGAAGGGAGCATTGCTCAGTCCTTCACTGTTCAGTGTGTATGGGCAGAAGAAGAGGAGTTGGAGGAGGAGGAGGAAATGGAGAGTCAGTGAGGGGAGTGAATTCTTGCGCGGTGGGACTCTGGTGCATATGGCAGATTTCATGCTTGGCTGCCTATCCCGTGAACCTCGCGTTCAAAGAATTTATTCCAGCACCGATTACTGGGTATTCACTCTCCTGGAAAAATCAAAAAGAAAAAAGAGAAAGCCAGCTCACCAGTAGTTCCTCTTTGCAGTCCTCCAGGTGCACGGATAAACGTGTAAGCCCACACGAGCATAGAAAATTTGTCTGGTTAAGACTTAACCACACAAAACGTGTAGGTCTTTCTACGTCCATGTGCTGCATGTTCTGTGACTTTTTATCTATGAAATAAAGCTTTTGAAATCTTACAAGCGTCCTCCGTGATCGTGCTGGAATTCTCCTCTATTTGAATTTTCTTCACTCTCCTGGACCCACGGTACAAGCAAAATCTTTCCACTCTCATCCCTGGAGAGGAAAGGAGCGTGAGAATGCATGAATATCAGCAGGCCCTGGTGCACAAGCTGAAACAGTATTTCCCTTCTGACAGCGCTAGCGGCAGAGGGCATACTTCTGTAAGACAAGTAGCGAGGGAGAGTAGGCGAGCAGGTAGCTTGTCCAGCACTGGCAGGGGTACGCTTTACAAGGCCTTTGCCAGTTTTATGTCACCCCAGCAAGACACTGTCACCTGTCCCTAGTCTCGCCAGAGTAGGGCTGATCTTTACAGAAAGATGGTGAGGGAGTACCTAGCTGACCATACCATCATCCTAACTGATCACACAGCTCCCTACAACTACTGGGTTTCAAAGCTGGACATGTGGCCCGAACCGGCGCTGTACGCCTTGGAGGTTCTGGCCTGCCCTGCCGCTAGCATGTTGTCCGAGCGGGTTTTCAGTGCAGCTGGTGGCATCATCACCGATAAGCATACACGCCTGTCGACTGACAGCGCTGACAGCCTGACGCTTATCAACATGAATAAAGCCTGGATTTCTCAGGATTTCCATTCTCCACCAGATGAAAGCAGCTTAACCTGAATAATGTATGCACTCCTCCTCCTCATTTTCCTCCTTCTCCTCCTCTTTGTACACTAAAGCAGAGGAAACTGGCTATTTTTTGCCAGGGCCAACTGGCTCTAGCTATAGTACTCTATGGGCCACATTTATCACTTTTGTGCGCCTAAGTGTAGTAGTTGCGCCTAAACTCTGGCGCACTGTTTTTCCAGAATTATCACCAACTGTGATAAGGTAATTTCCTGCCTCTTATTAATCACTTTACTTTAAAATAGTTTAGGCGCAATGTTAGATTCGGGCACTTACATGTGATCCTGCTACAAGCTCCTCTCTGCTTCTCCCACAGCTCAGAATGAAGATAACACTCACAGCAGCACCCAGGTGTGTGACACCCAGCACCCAGTGACCTCCTCAGCAGGGGCTTCTCCTGGAGGGGATCCCCCAGTGCTGGTCTCCTGCTGCACCCCTGTAATTCTGCACAGTATTTCCCTCGGACACACTGGTGATGCTGAGCAGAATTACATGGGGGACGCTTGTATGTAGTATCTGCAACATTCTGCAAAGTTCTCCTGTTCTCTTGCTCTGAGCTCAGGATTTTGCAGAATGTTTTGTAAATAGAAGGTGATGAACTGTAAATAGAGTCTGCAGCTCCTGTCTGCAGAGTATCTAATGTCTGTATTATATGTTCTAGTGTCTGGCTGAGATTTGCTGCAAGAAATGAGCTGTTCTGCAAAGGGGCTCAGTGCTTACTTCTCAGTTAACGCCACCTTCGGGCTGGAGTGTTTTTGCGCCCGTTTTTGCACCTAAAAGAAAAAGTTGCAAGTGTTGAATATCATTAGGCACAGCAAAACATCTGGATTGGTAAGATAAATGAGAGAAAGCTGGATATTTTTGCTGCGCGGCTAGTTTGGCGTTAAGTCGCAAAAATGGCGCAAAAACGGTGCGCCTGAATGAAAAGGCCCAAATGCTGGAGACCTGCAGTTGCAATCATAGAAGCGAAATATGGATGCTCCATACTGTCTCTCTTAATCATGGAAGTCGTCTCCATTGTTGCCTCCACATGTCGTCCCCTTAGCAAACGAGCTGTGTCAGGCTCATTTTTCGGGTGCTTCACCAGATACGTTATGGAACTTGGTCACTATGTCCCACCATGCTGTGTTATCGACTAAATATACTGTCACCCTTTTGTTCACATAGGAAATCATTTCAGCGCTTCTTGCTCACCTCCCTTGGTTCCTCTCTGCCGCCTTAACCAGGCAAAATACTGATACATACAGTGCTACATGTTATCCTCGCCAAAAGGAATTTTTAAAATTGGTTTGAAGCCTGAGTCCATTTGGGGTATGTCGCCATGCCACTCTCTAGCCTGCCGCTGCTGCCGCTGCCTCTGCCTGCCGTCCCCTATAGTGTCAGGGTCAATTATTGCATGTTTTAGATGCTATCTCGCCTCATTCGGTCACTCTGTCATTGCCATGCTGTTGCCCATAATTTTGTCATAATGGTGCGTTTAAGCAGCCTCAGAGGCGTTCATGCATGCTGCCCCTGCTGTTTCCTGTCCATTTCCGTGGTGTTTCCATCATTTTCTGAGGTTTGCAGGTGTTTGGCCAAGCTTCTCTGTGCAGAGCCTTGGTCCCCTTGAAAAATGCTCGAGTCTTCCATTGACTTCAATGGGGTTCATTATTCGAAACGAGCACTCGAGCATCGGAAAAAGTTTGACTCAAGTAATGAGCACTCGAGCATTTTAGTGGCCGCTCATCTCTAATGATTATGTTTTAACTCTGTGATTCTTAGTATAAAAAATGGTTTATGTTTGCTGACCGTATGTTTGCAGCTCTACTCAGGTCCATCAACAGTTTGTTCAATGCTTTCTGGATTCTCTCTGATATCGTGACATTGTATATTTCTGTATTCTGCTATCCTGTAATTTTGCCTGTATTTGGACTATGCTTCTGTTTTGTGATTTTGTACTGTGTGTGCCCTGTTCATTGTGCCCTTGCTCTGGAGTCTTTTCTTCTCTGTTTGTTTGTTCTGTCTTTGTCTCTGTGTTTTAAACTTCAGTGCAGGGAGAGAACATATTCTAGATTTCTGCTCGCTACTTAGGAGGGGTTGGGCGGTAGAAAGGGAAAGCAGGGAAGTAGGTTAGCATTAGGGCCCACTGTCTGTGACCATAGCCTGCACTACAGAATGTGGACCTTTACCTCATGTCTTCTCTCTCCTAGTTCTTATATACTGTGGGACTTTATCAGGAAACCATCTTATCATGATCTTCTATTTATTGAGGAAAACCCTTCTGTCCCCATGAACTTCTTCATTACGCACTATTTGAGGCAAACCCAAGATATCATGTGAAAACCCATCTTAGTCTTACATCCACATAAAACTACATTTATAATTGGTGATCATGAAAACCTTACAATGTACCAGGAATAACAGTGATCATGGTGACAATGGCTAATCCCGGATGCCATCACAGTATTATGCCGTGGTAAGTTACAACAGTCAATATAAGGTACTTCTGGTAATTATTATCCCTATCTACTCTCCACATGGCCATGACAAATAATGTCACCTCCATCTTCCTCCTGGGATTTCCTAATCTTCAGAACTTCACATTTCTCTTCATCTTCCTCCTGGTTCTTATCTTCTGTGGGACAATATCAGGAAACCTTCTTATCATGGTCTTGTATCTAGTGAGTAAAACCCTTCAGTCCCCCATGTACTTCTTCATTACACAGCTGTCATTGTGTGACCTCCTGCTGACCACAGACATTGTCCCCGTCCTTCTTCATACTGTCCTGTATGGGGGAAGTACTATCACTCTCAGCGGATGCTTTGTTCAGTACTTTTTCTTTGCTGCCTCTGAGTCTTCGGAATGTTTTCTCCTGTAGGTGATGTCCTATGACCGGTATGTGGCCATCTGTAACCCCCTCCGTTATCACTCCATCATGAGTCATAAATTGTGCATGATATTGATCAGTATAATCTGGTTGTTGAGTTTTATGGTAACGTTGATGGATGTTATTTCTATATATAGTCTACATTTCTGTGGACCACACATCATTGACCATTTCTATTGTGACTTAGAACCAGTCCTGCAGCTCTCCTGCTCCGATACATCAATAATTCATACCCAGATTGCTATTTTGGGATTTTTATATGTCATTGTACCATTTCTAGTAATAGTGACGTCCTACGTGTACATTGTCGGCACCATCCTGAAGATCCCGTCCAATACCGGAAGACATAAAGCCTTCTCCACCTGTAGCTCCCACCTCACTGTGGTCTCCATATATTATGGGACGTTGATGATTGTTTATATTTTTCCAACAGGAGGAGAATCCCAGAACCTAAATAAGATCTTGTCGCTGATGTATACTGTGCTGACCGCACTACTTAACCCTGTCATATACACCCTGAGGAACAGGGACTTTAAGGAAGCTTTTCTTAAAATGAAAAGGTCTATAAAAGGGTGAAGTGACACTGAGGCATGATGTTTTTTACATTATATGCTACACAGGGAAATATATTTGACATTTACTTAACATTTCCTCTTATTTTACTTTTATATTCTCACACCAGTTACTAAGAGATGTCTTGTAACCGTTTCCTCATGCCACTTTCAACTTACTAGTCCAGATTTACTAAAGCCTCTGCGCCAGTTTTCTGTTGGACTTTGCACATGCTTTAATGTGCAAACTGCTTGCATAGGTATTTAAGAAGTGTCCAAGACAAAACTGTGGCACATTCTGCGCTATATTTGACACAACAAAGAGGGGCAGATTTACTTACCCCTTCTGTTGCGATCTTGCGGTGCATTGTCGGACGAGGATTCGGGTCTGCCGCGATTCACTAAGTTCGTGCCTCCGAGTTCCTGTATCCATCGCTTCTGCGCCGAGGTCCACCGGAGTTCAACTGCTTCTTCCCGGCGCATGTAAGTGCGTGTCTTGCGACACAATTCTAATTGTTGAATCCTGTGGGTTGTCCGAATCCGTCGGGGTGTCCGACGGCCCGCCCCCTGATTTCTGTTGCGTGCAAGCCGGCGCCGATGCGCCAAAATCCGATCATGTGTGCCAAAATGCTGGGGCAATTCATTGCACAACGGAAATCGCTAGGAAACCCGACCAAAATGCGTCCGATGGACCCTTAGTAAATGAGCCCCCGAATTCTGCACTGAAGGGGGCGTTCCGGTACTCAGTCGGACCATGTGCCATATTTGACAAGCAAAGTAGGCATAGACCTTCCTGATGTTTTTGTCAGGTTTCAGGAACAGTGGATCCTCTGGACCACCACAGGAGAAGGTACTAGCCAACACCTGGGACCGGAGTCTAAGTGGCACCTGGTCTTCACCAGAGCCTGCCGCAATGCGGGATGGACTTGCTGCGGCAGGGTACCACCAGGTCGTTCCACAGGTGCGACTAGCCCGCTGTGGCAGCTAAGGTCAAGGTACCTTAGCAGAAGATAGTCTCATGGTCAGGTCCAGGCAAAATGTTAGGGCAGGCGGCAGAGATGCTAGGTCAAGTCCAAATGCGAGGTCAGCAAAAGGAGGTCAAGGCAGATAGGAACGATAGGACAGGCAAACAGGATACAGGAACACAGCAATGCAGGAACACAGCAACACGGAGCAATTCCTCATAACACAGGAACATGGAGGGACTCTGGTAACACAGGAACACGGGAGCAGGAACACACTGGAATGCAGGAATGCACAGGAATGCAGGAATACACAGGAACGCAGAAATACACAGGAATGCGGAAATACACAGGAACGCGGAAATACACAGGAACGCGGAAATACACAGGAACGCAGGAATATCGCAGGGGAGCTTTCAAAATGGTGTAGGTACACAAAGATCCGGCAGGGGACACAGGAATGGGCTGAAATTAAAGTTGGAGCGCACCTATTGGCGGTTCACTGGCCCTTTAAATTTTCAACAGCCGGCCCGCAACCAAGAGGGGGAGACGCGCGCGCACGGCAGTCCAAGGAGAAGTCTGCGTCGGGACGGGTAAGTCCCACGCTGCAGGAAGAGTGGGGGCATACAGAGGAACATGGGTGCGCTCACGATCTGAGACAGGGATCGCAGGAGCACCCGTGACAGTACCCCCCCCCCATCCTATACCACAGCAGGAACATCAGCAGACATTGGTAATGGAAGAAAGAGCTGTGGATGCAGTCCATAATTAATAGAGAAGGGAGCAGAACCAGCAGAAGTGGAATCCAGGGAATTGTAGGAGAATTCTGCCCATGGAAGAAGAGATGCCCAGACACAAATTGACAGAGGTAGCAACCCAACGTCTGATTCACCCTCTCCATTTGGCCGTTAGACTGAGGGTGATAGATCACCTTGATCTGAAATGATGTGCCGGGGAAGTCCGAGAAACCAGAAGATGTGCTGGAAGAAGAGACTGGCAAGACCTGGAGCAGAAGGCAAACCTGGCAGAGGGACAAAATGGGACATTTTGGAAAAGCAGTCAGTCACCACCCAGATGATGGTATTGCCAGATGATGGTGGCAGATCCGTAATAAAGTCCATAGCCACATGAAACCATGGGCAGGTAGGCAGGGTAATGGTAACAGAAGACCAGCTGGTTTTTTTCGTGAGGGCTTATTGCGGGCACAAGAGGCAACGTCCTTGACTAAGCCACCAATAGAATCGGGAAATGACAGCCACAGAGCGATGCACCCCAGGATGCCCAGCCACACAAGAAGAATGTCCCCAGGTCAGAATCCTCTCACGAAGACCAGGTTGCACGTAAGTCTTGTCAGGACATAGTTGCCATAGGTCCACCGGCGGTGCCAGCACAAGTCTCTCTAGAGGAACGATATGTCTCGGAGCAGAGTCCTCCCCCATAACACCGGAAGCACGGGAAAAGGCGTCAGCTTCTATGTTTTTCTCAGCTGGATGAAAATGGATCTGGAAATCAAAGCGGAAAAAGAAGAGAGACCATCGGGCTTGACGCGGATTCAGTCACTGGGCGTCTGAAGATATTGAAGGTTCTTGTGGTCCGTGTAAATACTAACTGGAAATCAGGCTCCCTCCAGCAGATAGCACCACTCCTCCAAGGCAAGCTTGATAGCCAGAAGCTCACAATCTCCAAGAGAATAGTTTCTCTCTGCAGAAGAGAAAGTTTTGGATAAGAAGCCGCAGGTAAGAGTTTGGCCCTTAGGCCCTTTCTGGTTAAGGACCGCCCTAGCTCCCACTGAGGAGGCATCAACTTCCACAAGGAAAGGCTTTTCGGTATCAGGTTATGTAAGAACTTATGCAGAGGAAAAGGCAGTTTTTAATCTTGTGAAGGCCTCCTCCACCGCTTTAGACCAGACACGAAAATTGACACCTTTCTTTGTAAGCGCCACCATCGGGGCTATCACAGTCTATAATAGTTTACGAAGCCCACAAATCTGTGAATGCCACGTAGTCCCACTGGGCGCGGCCACTGAAGAACCGCAGATAACTTGGCAGGATCCATCTGCAAGCCTTTATCAGAGATTTTGAAGCCAAGGAATGGAAGGCTCTTCTGATGAAACTGGCATTTCTCCAGTTTGGCGTAGAGAATACACTAGGTTGTCATCCATGTATACCATGGCACAACTTTACAACAACGATTCTTAATGGTGACCGCAAAAGTCAATACAGGGGCAGAGATTACCATCTTGGTGACAAAAAAAGAAACCTGCACCAGCTGGACAGGAGGCTTTGCATATGAAGCCCCTTTGCAGATTCTCTTTGATGTACTCAGACATGGCGGTATTCTCCGGAACTGAGAGCGGGTACACCCGACCCCGCGGAGGAGAGGAGCCGGGCAGCAGGTCAATGGGGGGACGATGTCAACTGTAGGGACGATGTGGAGGAAGAGTCTCAGCCTGCTTCTTGGAGAACACATCCGTGAAGTCCAGATATGGAGCGGGAAGCCCCTCCGGAGGCTTGGGAGACAATGTCGAAGACCCGACAGGTAGCGGACGAGGAATCTCTATAAAGAGGACCAGTCCAACACAGGGGCATGATGCTGCAACCAAGGGAGACCCATCAGGAGAGCGGAAGTGCATTGGGGTAGCACAAACAAAGAAAGTCTCTCTTTGTGTAGAGCACCAACTTGCAGGAGTAGGGGTTCTATGTGGAACCATATGGGTACGGAAATAATCTGGCCACTGACTGAGGCAATGGACAATGTTTTTTTCAAGACAAACCACCGGGAAGTGATGCTGGGAGACCAGGGCAGCATCCACAAAGTTTGCTATAGAGCCCGAATCCAGGAAAACAGAAACCTTGACCGGCTCACCAGAACCAGATCAGAGCAGTATGGGAATGTTCAATCTTGGAGAAGCCTCTGTCTGACGGGGGGCGGAGCCTGACCGCACTGGAAGCTGGAAGCTTGTTTCTGAGCTCCCGCTAAGCTAACTTGCTCCATAGCTATTTTGCGACTCCAAATGCCTCAAAATGGGGAAACCCAACAAAGAAACCCTAACCCTTGAGACCCCCAGAAGCAAAAGAAATCAAGGGGATCTGGAGAAATACCTGCAGAAAAAACTTACCACGCAGCCTGTCCGCCCGCGCAAGATGGCGCCGGACATCCAGACAGAGTCAGACTGCCAGGACGACTCTGACACCGACTCTGCAGCTGAAGTGGAATCAATAGCGGGGCCACCAGAAACAACGCCGCTATCAAAGTCAGTGCTGCAGAAAGTCCTAACACAGGCCTTAGCTCCGGTACTGCAAGAGCTGGCAGTAATTAAGGAAGAGGTGAGATCGGTGGAGAGACGGGTGGAAGCCCTTGAAAACAACCAGGCCGTCATTGTTGATTTCAGCTCTGCATTAGCACATAGCTTTTCCACGCAGGCAGATGGCCTGAACATGGCGATCTTACAAATAGAGGATCAAGAAAATAGAAGCCGAAGGAAAAACGTACGCATAAAAGGGCTAACAGAGGATATAACACATGACAAATTACCGGAGACTGCCACCAAGATTTTTGCTAACCTGCTCTCAGAAGATAGAGCCCAGAAAATCACCATAGAAAGAATCCAGAGGTCGTTGAGACAGACACCTAAGGCAGATGAACCACCTAGAGATGTAATCTGTGGCATCCTGAGCTACAAAGACACAGCTGAAATATTGAAAGCTGCTAGAGAAGCTAAAGAAATAGAGTTTGAAGGCTCTAAGATAGCTTTGTTCCAAGATCTTGCACCCTCCACCCTGTTTAAGAGGAGACTACTGCGCCCACTGACAGATTATCTGAAAAATCAGAAAATCCTATTCAGATGGCTATTCCCATTTGGACTGTGCTTCATTTTCCAGGGCAAAAGATGCATCATCAAGGTTCCTGCAGACCTTCAAAGAGCATGGGACATCTTGAACATTCAACCTATAAACATTTCATCATGGCTCCCTGTAACGGAGCAACATTTGGATCTACCACTGCTACCAGTCATAGAGAAATGGTCGACAGTGACGAAAAGCAAATCGCCTAGAGTGAAGATAAACAAATGAAAAAGGAGAAGACGACCCTTGATGTCCAACTAGTTGTGACTATACAGCGGTCAATACAGGACACACTTCCTAGAGGCCTATTGTCAAAAATGTATGACTTCATATTAAGTCAAGGACACACAGTTATTCCAGCTAATATAAGAGAATGGGAGAAAGACCTAAATATCAAGTTCAATTCTGCACAAATTAAAATGATACACACCAGATCACATGGTTTCTCTCGCTGTGTCAAAATACAGGAGAATTCCTTTAAATTAATGTCATGATGGTATAATACACCAACGGCCCTGATGCAAAAACGATTGATGAAGACAAATAATTGTTGGAGGTGTGGTAACGCAGGAGGCACACTTGGACATATATATTGGCGATGCCCTAAACTACACCGCTTCTGGTTGGAAGTAGAGCAACATATACATAAGATAACGGGGAAAGCAGTCAAATTAACCCCAGAATCAGTGCTGTTGTGGCTACCCAATATCACCTGGAGACCTAGCAGTAGGGATCTTACTACTCACTTGGTACAGGCAGCTAAATTAACTATACCACCTAAATGGTTACAAAAAGACCCACCCACAGTCAGAGAATGGTTAGATCGCTTAGACAGCATATGCCGACTTGAAGAGCTAGCGAGTTGGGAACTGAGAGCTCACGATAAATTTGATAAACTATGGCTTCCATGGAAGACTTTTAGAGCTATAAACCCGCCGATAGGGTCTATATAGCCAACAGGCCCATAAAACAAAAGAAAAGTAATCTGGGTAATAAAAGTAGACATATCAACAGAAACTGAATATGCAATGGCAAATTAGGACTTTAAACAACAATACAGTGGAGTTTTGAAAATAAGAGGCATCTCTACAATGGTACATGCAGAAGAGTAAGCGAACAAAAACAAACTATACAAAAAGCAAAATATGCTTTAATATACGAGTAAGTGTATTATGTGTACTTAGCTCTGTTTACGTTTTAAATGTTAACATATAAGAATGTTTTTATATTGCAATATCAAGCTGTAATTACTCTATAGCAATCTATCTGGACCTAACATCATTGACCGGAGTTTACCGGTAAATGTATGAAACAGCTTGTACATATGTAATGTATTTACTTGACTAAAAACAAAACATCCTCCCGGACACTAGGGACGAACGGGCCACGTTTCAAAGATGTCCAGGAGAGGTACAATATAGGCAGAAGTTCTCCAGCTGTCACCGGGAACGTTCTTGCGGAGAAAGCCGGGATCTATCCACTTGCATGGGTTCCTCAGCAGCAGGGAGGACCGGAAACTGAGCAGGTCTTTGAAAGACAGAGACCAAGCGATATAAGCATTGGACCCGAGGTTGGGCCTGTTCCAAGCGTAGTTCCTCGGAACGCTATGAAAAACAGATATCTATCCGAGTGGCCAGTGAGAGGACACCACTCAGAGTAGACAGCAAGTCCCGGGCAGACAGAGCGTCCTTGATGTGACCAGAAAGTCCTTTTTTAAAGGACGCCATCAAAGCCGCTTCATTCTAGTGTAACTCATAAGGCAGGGTGCGAAAACGGACAGCATAGTCATCCACAGATGCATCTGCAGATGGTACTAGCCGACATCTGGGAACGGAGTCTAAGTGGCATCTGGTTTTCATCAGAGACCGCCGCAAAGCGGGATGGACTTGCTGCGGCAGGTTACCACCAGGTCGTTCCACAGGTGCGACTAGCCCGCAGTGGCAGCCGACGTTGAGGTACTTAGCAGGAGACAGTCTTGTGGTCAGGTCCATGCAGAAGGTCAGGACAGGCAGCAGAGATGCTAGGTCAAGTCCAAATCCGGGGTCAGCAACGGGAGGTATAGGCAGATGGGAACGGGAGGACAGGCACACGGGACACAGGAACACAGCAACGCAGGAACATGGAGGGGCTCTGGTAACACAGGAACAAGGGAGCAGGAACACACTGGCACATAGGAATACACAGGAACGCAGGAATACACAGGAACGCAGGAATATTGCAGGGGGGGGGGTCACAATGGCGTAGGCACACAAAGGTACAGCAGGGGACACAGTAAGGGGCTGAAATTAAAAGGTGGAGGTGTTCAGGCAGTGCACCAATCAGCAGTTCGATGGCCTTTTTCATTTTTGACAGCCGTCGCGGCAGTCCGAGGAAAGGCCTGCACCGGGATGGGTAAGTCTGACGCTGCAGGAAGTGCACGGGCGCAAGGGATCGGAAACAGGGATCGCAGGAGCACCCATGACAGTTTTTACATACTACCACGCTACACAAATCTCCAGATGGCTATTACTGATACAAAGCCCAAACAACCTTTATCCCCCTTTGGAAACTCACTTTTCACTGTGACACATAAAGCTAGACTTTAGAACCTACTCCTGGGCACAGTAGCTTCCTCCACCAATAGTGTCTTATACAAAGGCTTATACATGTCATTAATGAGCCTGAATATAAAATCTAACCTATTTTCTGGCACATGTCCACTGCTGCAACTTGATCTAATCCCATACCTGGTGTCCCGCAAACGAAATTTTTTGAAAAAGATGGGGTAATCGATACTGATTACCGTCTGAGGAAAACAGGGCTTTTACTGTCTAACTTAATCTATATAAAAGATTTCATAGCTACATGTAAGAATTTCCTTAGGTGTCATCAAAACCCCACACCAACTACATGGTTAGAGAAATTGAGCACAAACACCCAACTGGTAAGGAAACTCCTCTCAAGGGTCTATTCAAAGATCCTCATCCTGAACAATAACCCCAAACCATATTTCATACAACAATGGGAAGTAGAAACAGGGGAGCAGTTCTCGTAAGATGACTGCACAGCTATTCTACACATCTCTAGTGGTCTTTCAACTTGCATAAGAATAAAAGAAAGTGCATACAAGATCACCTCTAGGTTATACAAGACGCCAGATTGGCTACATAAAAGACTACCAAAGATACCTAACACCTGCTGGAGATGCAAAGTAGACAAAGGCAGCATAAACCACATATGGAGGGACTGTTCAAAAATCCAGACATACTGGGAGGAGATAATATGCATACCCAATAGGATTTGTTCTATTTAGCTCCCTATGTCATTAACCCCGTACAAGCCGAGGTCAAGCATGACTGTGGCGTGTAGCTGCCCCACCGTGGATCGCCCCCGCCCTCCCCCCCCGGTGTGTTTGCCGGGGGATCCGATCTTCCCTGCCTCAGCCCTGGGGTCCGGCGAGTGACCCAAGGCTGCCGGCTTCTGTCCCTGCCGGGTTCCACCTCCTGACTGGACCCGGCTGTAAGTAACTAAGCATGCTCAGCATGCTCAGTTACTTACACTGTACACTGCAATACAAGTGTATTGCATTGTAAAGGCTTGAACAAGCGATCGGATGAACGCTTGTTCAAGCCAAAAGGTGAAAAATGTAGAAAAGTAAAAAAAAAAGATTAAATCATTGTATAATAATAATTAAATAAATAAATAAAAGTCCCATAATCTCCCCAGTTACACATAAAATGCAAATAAAGTATATAAAACACAAAAAAGTGCATATTTGGTATAATTCAAGTGATCAGTGAGTTACGTTCCCTAATACGATACGACTGAAAAGAACAACTCTTTACACAAAAAATAAGCC
Source organism: Engystomops pustulosus (assembly GCF_040894005.1). NCBI lineage: Eukaryota > Metazoa > Chordata > Amphibia > Anura > Leptodactylidae > Engystomops > Engystomops pustulosus. Next base: position 218,934,587 of record NC_092414.1, read on the forward strand.
CTCAACCAGATCTGACAACAGAAAAATACAGAAGTTATGGCCCTAAAAATTTGTCAATAGTAAAAACAATTCGATTTTCTCCCATATTGGTTTTGCTCAGTAAAATTGAGCAAAGATAAGAAAAACTATATAAATGAGGTATCACCGCAATCGTAGTGACCAGAGAATAAAGATATAATGTTAGTTTTATGTTACGGTGAGCAGGGAAAAAAAAGTGCTAAAAATCCAAAATAAAAATTGATGATTTTGTTTGTGTCTCGCGAATAAAATCTCATGAATAAGCTTAAGACCCACAAAATTAATTACCTATACATTGTATCTCATCCCATAAATAATATGCCTCATATGTTCGCATTACAAAAAAAATTAAAATGTATAGGTTGTACAATGTGACAATACAAATCTGCCGTGAATGGCGCCTCCATTCATTCTATACTCGGCCGTGTGCCCGTACAGCAGTTTACCACCACATATGGGGTATCACTAATTGGGAGAAACTGGGCATCAAGCGTTGCAGTGCGTTTCACCATTTAATTTTTTATGAAACTGACAGTTTTTGGCCTAAATGAATTTATTTTCCCAAAAAAATTCTAAAGTTTCTAAATCGCAGGTCCATATTGTTTTAACCCATGTGAAACACTTAAAGGGTTAATAGACTTAATATAAGTTGTTTTACATATTGAGGGGTGAAGTTTCTTTATTGGGGTAATTTATGGGGTTTTACTATTATTTAGGCCTTTCAAAGTCACTTGGAAGCTGAGTTGTCCCTCAAATTGTGAGTTTTGGGGATTTCCAATGGTGCCTAAAGTTCTGCGCCTCATAACATCCTAGAAAAATGAGAGGATGCATAAAATATAATCTAAACATAAATCAGACATTCCATAAATGTTAATTATCAAGCTTTTTGGGTAGTTTTACTTCCTGTCTGGAAAGCGGAACATTTCAAACTTGGAAAATGAAGAATTTTTATGAACTTTTGCCAAATGTTCACTTTTTTTTAGACCGAAACGCAAAACTTAACTTAAATTTTACGACTAACATGAAGAACAATGGGGGTCATTTACTAAGGGCCCGATTCGCGTTTTCCCGACGTGTTACCCGAATATTTCCGATTTGCGGCGATTGTACCTGAATTGCCCCGTTTTTTTGGCGCACGTGATCGGAATTTGGCGCATCGGCGCCGGCATGCACGTGACGGAAATCGGGGGGGGGGGGGGGGGGCGTGGCCGAACGAAAACCCGATGTATTCGGAAAAACCGCCGCATTTAAAACTCGAAAAAGTGTCGCTTCCGAAGCGCTTACCTTCACCTGGTCCGCTGGATCGCGAATGGGCCGGGTAAGTAAATCTGCCCCAATGTGTCACAAGAAAACAGTCTCTAAATCACCTGGATATCTTAAAGCGTTCCGTGTCATAGGGCAGATTTGAAAAATCGAGTCTGGTCAGTAAGCTGAAAACTAGTGTCGGTGGTAAGGGGTTAATTGATCATTATACGTCTATTATTATTGTTTCAGTGAAGAAAGAACACTGAGATCTAAATGAAAGGTGCCATATGAATCTTATACTTAAGATAATATTAATAATTCTTTATTTATATAGCACACACAGATTCCGCAGCGCTGCACAAAGCAGTCCCTGTCCCCAATTAGGGATCTCAATCTAAACAACCTACCAGTATGTTTTGGAGTGTGGGAGGAAACCGGAGGAAACCAACGCAAACACTGAGAGAACATGCAAACTTTTTGCAGATGTTGACCTGGGTGGAATTTGAACCAAGGACCACAGCGCTTCAAGGCAGAAGTGGTACTCACACAGCCACTGTGCTGCCCAATATACGTAAAAGGGATTCTTATCATGTCTGGTAACATCTTCATGGAAATGAGCTGTGGGGGTCTATTGACAGTATAAATATTTATACCTATTCTTCAATTTTATATTATATACATTTACAATGTGGATTTTTTTATATTTTGATTTAGTTACAGATTATAACTCAGATGATTTTCCTCCTATGATGTCTGTACACAGGGTTGGTAGGGTGCTCTCTGGGGCCTCCAGATTCTGTACACAGGGGAGGCCGGTGGAGAGCTCTCTGGGGCCTCCAGATGCTTTACACAGGGGCGGTTGGTGGAGACCTCTCTGGGGCCTCCAGATTCTGTACACAGGGGAGGCTGGTGGAGACCTCTCTGGGATCTCCGGATACAGATCTGTCCTCACATAATGGTATAAAATGTCTGTATCATAAAGCCTTATCCCTCTATCTCCCTATGATGCTGTGTGCACATATGTGGAGTTTATGTCTCTGATCTTATTATCAGCACATAATTTATGGAGTATGGAGATCACAGATACAGCTGAGGTGAGGTCACTACATACAATCATCAAACACATGTACATATGTGTCCGGAAATATATAGTATGTCAGGGGATGATCATTGTCTTAAAACAAAATAGTTTCATGGCATTTTATGACCAAATGTCCATAATGATTAAAATGGGTTCATCTACACATTGCTTGTGTTAATTTTAGTCTTACAAGGGTTGTACTAGCATGTCACAGGTTTTATAAGAAACTGGCTGTAGATCCCCTTGTTGCCCGGGATGGTAAAAAATCTTTTCTTAGCCATAACAAAAAAGAATTGGATAAGAAAGAAAATAATATCTATCTATCTATCTATGCATCTATCTCTCCCTGTCTGTCACTCACTCTCCCCGCCTGCCTCTCTCTTTGTCTTTCACTCACTTACTCCTTCTGTCTGTCTCTCAATCTCACTCCCTGTCTCTCTCTGTCACTCATTCTCCCTGTCTGTATCTCTGTCACTCACTCTCCCTGTCTGTATCTCTGTCACTCACTCTCCCTGTCCATATCTCTGTCACTCACTCTCCCTGTCTGTATCTCTGTCAATCACTCTCCGTGTCTGTCTGTCTGTCTCTCTCTCTCTCTGTCACTCATACTCCCTGTTTGTATCTCTGCACTTACACTCTTAAGTCTGTCTCTCTGTCACTCACTCTCTAAAATTGTGTTTCTAGGTGTCAGGGAACCGGAGATATTCAGGTTTAAAGTGAGGATTTTGTTGCAATTTTTATAAATAAAAATCACTACCGATGGCACTTTAACAGTTAATATCTCAGTTTTCCTGACACTTAGAGATAAACACTTTTTCTCTTTTTTCCTTTTATTTTGTGATAGTTTTTATTTTTGCAAAAATTGAGTGATACAATGAACATTCCATCCTCTTCGCCTAATGTCACTATTATATATTATCACCACAATCCAGAGCATGTCCATAAAGTTATATGTAACTGGTAAAAAGTTATATACACTCACCGGCCACTTTATTAGGTACACCTGTCCAACTGCTCGTTAACACTTAATTTCTAATCAGCCAATCACATGGCGGCAACTCAGTGCATTTAGGCATGTAGACATGGTCAAGACAATCTCCTGCAGTTCAAACAGAGCATCAGTATGGGGAAGAAAGGTGATTTGAGGCCTTTGAAAGTGGCATGGTTGTTGGTGCCAGAAGGGCTGGTCTGAGTATTTCAGAAACCGCTGATCTACTGGGATTTTCACGCACAAACATCTCTAGGGTTTACAGAGAATGGTCCGAAAAAGAAAAACATCCTGTGAGCGGCAGTTCTGTGGGCGGAAATGCCTTGTTGATGCCAGAGGTCAGAGGAGAATGGGCAGACTGTTTCGAGCTGATAGAAAGGCAACAGTGACTCAAATCGCCACCCATTACAACCAAGGTAGGCAGAAGAGCATCTCTGAACGCACAGTACGTCGAACTTTGAGGCAGATGGGCTACAGCAGCAGAAGACCACACCGGGTGCCACTCCTTTCAGCTAAGAACAGGAAACTGAGGCTACAATTTGCACAAGCTCATCGAAATTGGACAGTAGAAGATTGGAAAAACGTTGCCTGGTCTGATGAGTCTCGATTTCTGCTGCGACATTCGGATGGTAGGGTCAGAATTTGGCGTCAACAACATGAAAGCATGGATCCATCCTGCCTTGTATCAGCGGGTCAGGCTGGTGGTGGTGGTGTCATGGTGTGGGGAATATTTTCTTGGCACTCTTTGGGCCCCTTGGTACCACGCCACAGCCTACCTGAGTATTGTTGCTGACCATGTCCATCCCTTTATGAGCACAATGTACCCTGTAACATCTGATGGCTACTTTCAGCAGGATAATGCGCCATGTCATAAAGCTGGAATCATCTCAGACTGGTTTCTTGAACATGACAATGAGGTCACTGGACTCAAATGGCCTCCACAGTCACCAGATCTCAATCCAATAGAGCATCTTTGGGATGTGGTGGAACGGGAGATTCGCATCATGGATGTGCAGCCGACAAATCTGCGGCAACTGTGTGATGCCATCATGTCAATATGGAGCAAAATCTCTGAGGAGCTTCCAGCACCTTGTTGAATCTATGCCACGAAGAATTGAGCCAGGCAAAAGGGGGTCCAACCCATTACTAGCATGGTGTACCTAAGAAAGTGGCCGGTGAGTGTACATACATACACACACATACACACACACATACACTCAGCTTCATATATTAGATAGTTGGACGAATCTGTTACATCTGCACAATATAATATTTCCTTGTGTTATAGATGTGTCTCAGATTCCTTCCCCTCCTTCTAACATTCACTATTGCATGACTGCAATAAATACAATGGGAATTACTGTAAGCAAGGGTGATAAACAGCGTTTCCGAAAGGCTTTATTGCAGATACAGGCTAGTGGACTTATAATTGGAAATGATGGTTGCTGCATCACCCCGATTCCCGTCTTATAGTACGGGATGTAGACAATGGGTAGATATGTGAAACTAAACACAGGATTTTTCAAGAGACGTGCTACCAACAGGCAAATCCAGTGAGGTACCAATGGGTGGATCTTTATTTTTTGTATTAGTGGACAACGCGTTTCGACAGTGCACCGCTCTACAAAAACACTACAAAAATATATAAACACCTGGAATACAATCACATTTAAGTACAAATAAATAAAATCCATTGACAGATTACAGAACTAATGCAAGGGTGGCAGCTTCTTAGTTACTAATAAATATAAGTATGAATATAAATAAAATAATTTTCAGCTGAATTGATAGGTATAAGATGTAGCAGGATAAAATAGGGTCTAGGTCTGTTAGTGTAGTCTAGGTATAGATGTACTTATATATATACTCATGTATTCTCCTCATACTCATATATTACATAATATACTATACTATATTATATTATTCTAAACTATGTTAATATACTTAATAGACTACACTAACACACCTAGACCCTATTTTATCCTGCTATATCTTATACCTATCAATTCAGCTGATAATTCTTTTATTCATATTTATACTTATATTTATTAGTAACTAAGAAGCTGCCACCCTTATGTTAGTTCTACATATGGATTTTTATTCTGTCAATGGAATTTATTTATTCGTACTTATACAGTTTTTCATTTATTTGTACATATTAGGCCACATGTATCACTTGTTTTTTCTTTTGTTTTTGCGCCTTTTCATTCAGGCGCACCGTTTTTGCGCCATTTTTGCGATTAAACGCCAAACTAGCCGCGCAGCAGAAATAAGCAGCTTTCCCTCATCTATCTTACCAATCCAGATGTTTTGCTGCGCCTAATGATATTCATCACTTGCGACTTTTCATTTAGGCGCAAAAACGGGCGCAAAAACACTCCAGCCCGAAGGTGGCATTAACTGAGAAGAAAGCACTGAGCCCCTTTGCAGAACAGCTCATTTCTAACAGCAAAGCTCAGCCAGACACTGCAGACACTAGAACATATAATACAGACATGAGATACTCTGCAGACAGGAGCTGCAGACTCTATTTACAGTTCATCACCTTCTATTTCCAAAACATTCTGCAAACTCCTGAGCTCAGAGCAAGAGCAAAAGAAGTTTGCAGAAGTTCGCAGAAACTACAGACAAGTGTCCCCCATGTAATTCTGCACAGTATCACCAGTGTGTCTGAGGGGGATACTGTGCAGAATTACAGGGGTGCAGCAGGAGACCAGCACTGGGGGATCCCCTCCAGGAGAAGCCACTGCTGAGGAGGTCACTGGGTGCTGGGTGTCACACACCTGGGTGCTGCTGTGTCTGTTATCTTCATTCTGGGCTGTGGGAGAAGCAGAGAGGAGCTTGTAGCAGGATCACATGTAAGTGCCTGAATCTAACATTGCGCCTAAACTGCGCCTAAACTGATTTAAAGTAAAGTGATTAATAAGAGGCAGAAAATTAACTTATCACAGATGGTTGTAGCTTGTGATAATTCTGGCAAAACAGTGCGCCCGAATTTAGGCGCAGCTACTACACTTAGGCGCACAAAAGTGATAAATGTGGGCCATACTTTTTTGTATTCTATGTGTTTATGTATTTTTGTAGTGTTTTTTTCTAAATGGACCTGAGTAAGAGAGTGGTGCTCTGTCAAAACGTGTTGTCCACTAATACAAAAAATAAGGATCTATCCATTTGTACCAAACTGGTTTTGCCTATTGGTAGCGTATCTCTCGAAAACCCTGAGTTTTGTTTTACATATCTACTGTCAGCCCCTGTCCAGCAACAGAGCAACCACAACCAGGCTTGGCGCTGGCTGTCAGACTAGGTAGGTGGTGGCGAAATCACCCTGCGACATCCCTGATAAACTGCCCTGATAAGGGCGAACCCACTATCAGGAACCTAACTGACGGTCCCTGAGAGACTCTACTAGATGACAGGGAAGACTTACGTCGTATGTCAGCTGCTGGATGGTGGAGCGGACAGGTAACCGGAATACAGGTATAGGTCAGTGTTCACACTGCTGCACAGAATACTAACACAGGTCTGAACAAGTAACCGGAATAGAGGAATAGACCAGTGTTCACAATGGTAACAGAAACCGACACAAGACTGAGACTGGGAAAGCAGGATAACACTAGGAGGTAAACGATACTGAGGGACAAACAAGGTACATACAGGTCTTCAGCCAGGTTATATACAGGTCAGGTCAAGATCAAGCGGGTATAAACAGGTCAGGTTCAGATACAGACAGACAAGCAGAGACAGGTAAAGATCAAGATGGCTGCAAAGGTACAGAATCGGATACAAAACTGTGGATAGTGCGACATTTAGGCACGGACGTTACATCTACCAATAAATATAATGGGGCAGATTTATGAAACTGTGCTACACAAGAGTCATATAACTGTCTGTTGCTGGATGATAAATCTGTTGTGGTTTAAGACTATCTAGTTGTACTTTGCACCTCCTATTGGGCCACATGTATCACTAAATTTTTCTGTTGTTTTTGTGCCTTTTCATTCAGGCGCACCGTTTTTGCGCCATTATTGCGACTAAACGCCAAACTAGCCGCGCAGTAAAAATAACCAGCTTTCCCTCATCTATCTTACCAATCCAGATGTTTTGCTGCGCCTAATGATATTCATCACTTGCAACGTTTTGATTTAGGCGCAAAAACAGGCGCAAAAACACTCCAGCCCGAAGGTGGCGTTAACTGAGAAGAAAGCACTGAGCCCCTTTGCAGAAGAGCTCATTTCTAAAAGCAAAGCTCAGCCAGACACTAGAACATATCATACAGATCATTAGATGCTCTGCAGACACTAGTACAGATAATACAGACATTACATACACTGCAGACACTAGTACAGATAATACAGACATTACATACACTGCAGACACTAGTACAGATAATACAGACATTACAGACACTGCAGACACTAGTACAGATAATAAAGACATTAGATACACTGCAGACACTAGTACAGATAATACAGACATTACATACACTGCAGACACTAGTACAGATAATACAGACATTACAGACACTGCAGACACTAGTACAGATAATAAAGACATTAGATACACTGCAGACACTAGTACAGATAATACAGACATTACATGCACTGCAGACATTAGTACAGATAATAAAGACATTAGATACATTACAGACAGGAGCTGTACACTCTATTAACAGTTCATCACCTTCTATTTACAAAACATTCTACTAACTCTTGAGCTCAATGCAAGAGCAAGAGAACTTTGCAGAAGTTTGCAGAATGTTGCAGATACGACATACAAGTGTCCCCCATGTAATTCTGCACAGTATCACCAGTGTGTCTGTGCAGAATTACAGGGGTGCAGCAGGAGACCAGCACTGGGGGATCCCCTCCAGGAGAAGCCCCTGCTGAGGATATCACTGGGTGCTGGGTGTCACACACCTGGGTGCTGCTGTGAGTGTTATCTTCATTCTGGGCTGTGGGAGAAGCAGAGAGGAGCTTGTAGCAGGATCACATGTAAGTGCCTGAATCTAACATTGCGCCGAAACTGCGCCAAAATTGCGCCTAAACTGTTTTAAAGTAAAATGATTAATAAGAGGCAGGAAATTAACTTATCACAGATGGTTGTAGCTTGTGATAATTCTGGCAAAACAGTGCGCCAGAATTTAGGCGCAAATACTACACTTAGGCGCACAAAAGTGATAAATGTGGCCCATTGTACGCTAAAATTCTGTTGGGTCAACATTATTTTTGGGGCAAAGAATTTTTACATGAGGCCATGCCCCCTTTATAGACTGCTTTATAGATCCCCTTTATATTTTGACCTTTGTCGAAACAATCGGAGGAATGTCAGAAAACTTTATAAATGTGGTGTCAACAGTTTTTTAGTGCAAATTTCGACAGTTTTTTTTCATCTTTATAGATCTAACATGATAGGGGATACATTTGGAGTTTGATTTAGAAGCGCCTTGACAATCTGTCAGGCTTCTGGGGTAGTGAACCCCTGGGCCACTGTGGACGATAACACAAGCCAACACCTGGGACCGGAATCTAAGTGGCACCTGGTTTTCACCAGATCCTGCCGCAAAGCAGGTTGGAGTTGCTGCATTGTGGTACCACCAGGTTGTTCCACAGGTGTGACTTTTCCGCAGTGAGACCCAAGGTCGAGGTACAAAGTCAGAAGGCAAGTTTGAGGTCAGGGATGGAGCAAAAGGTCAGGGTTGGCAGCGGAGGAGTGAAAACGCGAACAGGACCGGGTTAACAACGGGGAATCCAATCACAGGCACAAGGCACAAGACAAAGCTTTCTCGAAGGCATAAAGCATGGGGATCCTGGGGGGCATGCTGGGAGAAGCTGGGCTTTGACCAACTGCAGGAAGGGGCCAGCACCAATCAGTGTTGCGCTGGCCCTTTAAATTTATAAATCCCCTGGCAGGAGCAGGAGCATGGAGGGGTAAGTGAAGTCGGGTGAGCAGGCGCTGCGGAGAGGGGCACGGGTGTGCCTGCAACCCACATTCCTCTTCGGCCTCCCCCTCTTCTTGGTCTGGAGAAACCTTTTCAGGAGGCTAAGGTCCAGAATGTTATCCTCCCGGGATGTCTCCTCAGGCCTGAACCCCTTCCAGTCAACAAGGAAGAACCACTTACCTCTCACGGTCTTCATGTCCAGAACCTATTTCACCTCATAGAAATCAGTGGAGCTAGTCTCTGGAGCAGGAGGAGGTTGCTGAGAGATGAGGTTCATGATGACAGGTTTCAGGAGGGAGACATGGAAGGAGTTCAGGATGCACATAGTGGGAGGAAGACGGAGTTTATACGCCACAGGATTTAGGCGCTTCACCACCTTGAAAGGACCCAGCAAACATAGTCCAAGCTTGTAGCTAGGGATTTTCAGCCGGAAGTATCTGGATGATAAGGAGGAGACCTACATTTTTTATCAGCTTGGAACTTGGTGCGGGCCAACTATACTACCGCAGGGACATCTAAGGGAATGGAAAGAGGAACAGCTGGGCATGGAATTCGACCATAGACAACAAAGAAAGGAGCTGCCGCAGCAGACTCAGAGTCCAGGGAGTTTTAGGACAACTCTGCCCAAGGCAACAGATTGGACCAGTCATCCTGACGGGCAGAGACGAAATGACGGAGACAACAATCCAAAGTTTGATTCATCCTTTCCACTTGACCATTCGACTGTGGCTGATAAGCTGAAGAAGAGTCCAGATTCACTTGCAGCTGGTTACACAAGGATCACCAGAACTTAGACACAAACTTAACCCCTCGATTAGAAACGATGTGTAGAGCAAGTCCATGAAGCTGGAAAATGTGATGAAAGAGCAAACTGGCAATACATGGAGCAGACGGGAGACCTAAAAGTGAAACAAAATGAGACATCTTGGCAAATCGGTCAGTCACCATCCAGATGACAAAGTGAGACTATGGGCAACTGGGTATTGGCAGCAGCAGACCAACTGGTTTCATGCGAGATGGCTTATTATGGGCACAGGAGGTGCAGGATCCCATGAAATCCCAGACATCTTTTACCAGGTCAGGTCACCAGTAGAAATGGGAGATGAGGGCCAAAGAGCGTTGCACTCCAGAGTGTCCTGCCAGATGCGGACAATGTCCCCAAGTCAATATCCTCTTTCGCAGTGCAGGTTGGACATACTTCTTTATGGGGGGAAGCCACCAAAGGTCCACCGGAGCAGCAAGAACCAGTTGTTCAGGATAAATTATATTCCGAGGAACCAGCTCCTCTCCAATGACATCAGAGGGATGGGAAAGGGCATCAGCCTTGATACTCTACTCAGCAGGACCAAAGTAGATCAGAAGGTTGAAGCTTGAAAAGAAAAGTGAACAACAGGCTTGTCTAGGGTTGAGACGTTGAGCTGTTTGGAGATACAGGAGATTCTTATCTTCTGTATATATGCAGACCGGTTGGTGAGCTCCCTCCAGATAATAACCAACCACTCTTCCAGGGAAAGTTTGATGGCCAGAAGTTCTCTATCTCCTATGGAGTAATTCCTATCTGCAGAGGAAATAGTCTTAGAGAAAAACCCGCAAGTGAGGGTTCGCCCCTGCACCTACGGAGGACGCATCAACTGCCAGAAGAAAGGGCTTCTCAGTATCAGGCCTAGTGAGAACTGGGGCTGAGGCAAAAGTGGATTTAAACCTTGAGAAGGCTTCTTCATCCGCCGAAGACCAGAGGCGGGGATTGGCACCCTTCTCGGTGTGCTACAAGAGTGGAAACTTGCGGGAAAACCCGCTGGTAATAGTTCGCAAAACCCAGGAACCTCTGTATGGCACATAGACCCTCAGGAAGTGGCCATTGTAGAACTGCAGACAGCTTGGCATAATCCATTTGGAGGCCTCTGTCGGAGATAATATATCCGAGGAAGGGAAGGCTCCACTGGTGAAATTGACATTTCTCGAGCTTGGCATAGAGGGGCCCGGAGGTGACCAAGAACTTGCCGTACGTGGGACTGGTGGGACTCATAGTCCCTAGAGAAAACCAGAATGTCATCAAGATAGCGTTGATGAATTCTTGAAATACGGCTCTCGCATTACACAGTCCGAATGGCATCAACCAAGTACTTTGAATGTCCATCATGATTGTTAAAGGCAGGCTTCTACTTGTCACCCCTGCGGATCCAGATGAGGTTGTAGGCCCCTGAAGGTCCAGCTTGGAGAAGACCTTGGAGCCGCGCAGGTGGTCAAAGAGCTCTGTGATCAATGGCAACGGATAGCGGTTCTTAACCGTGACATTATTAAAACCCGATAATCAATGCATGGACGGAGTGACCCATCCTTCTTGGTTGCAATGAAGAAGCCTGCACTAGCCAGAGAAGAGGGTTTATGTATAAACCCTTTCTGCAGATTCTCTTGGATATATTCCAACATTAAAGGTTGGACTTGATGGACTTGCGTCTTTTTCCGGCCTTATATACTATGATTGCTGCAGTCTCAGGAACTGATAGCGGATACACCCGGCCACGGGGAGGAGAAGCACCCAACAACAGATCTACAGGGCACTCATAGGGACAGTTCGGCTGCAAAGTCTCTGCTTGTTTCTTGGAGAATACATCAGCAAAGTCCTGGTAACACATTGGTAGGCCCTCCAGAGGCTTGGGAGTTATGGAGGAGACCACCATGCAGCGAGACTGACACTCTGGTCCCCATTGAAGAATCTCCCCCGTCTTCCAGTTACGGATTGGCGCGTGAAGCTGCAGCCATGGAAGGCCCAGCAGGAGAGATGAGGTGGAACGTGGCAGCATGTAGAAGGACAGTCTCTATGAAAAGCTCAGTAAGGAAAAAGGCTCAGTAAGGTACCAGACCGAGTTGGAGAGTCCACTGACCAGAGGCTTCTCAAGGAGGACCACAAGGATGTGATGCTGGGAGACCAGAAAAGCATCCACAAAGTTCCCTGCAGAACTGGAGTCCAAAAATGCAGTGACCTGAATCAGGCTGAAGCTGTGTGAAGCTGAGTGCTGAAGCTGAGGGGCACGGGAATATTGAGGCGTGGAGAAGCTTTGCTCGCACCTAGGGATGCTTCTCCCAAGAACCCTAGGGATTGGCGTCTCCTAAACACTGGGGACAAACAGGACAAGCCCCAAAGAAAAGTTCCTGACTTGCACAATACTGGAAGAGGTCCTCCTGATGTTGTCTGGAGCATTCCTGGAGGGAGAATAGGGTTCTGTCCACCTGAATTGGGTCCTCTGTAGACATCACGGTTGGAGGCTGCAGCTGCCTTTGGAAGGCAGGTGCCAAACAAGGCAAACATCAAACCCAGGCTTGCGGATGCTCCTCAGTGCAACCGAACCACAATTTGAGTGGCCAAAGTGATGAGACCATTTAGAGTAGACGGCAGGGCATGTGGAGCCAATGCATCTTTGACTTGACCTGAAAGTCCCTTTTTAAAGGTCGCAGTCAGGGCTACATCGTTTCAGGTGAGTTCAGAGGCCAGGGTACAGAACTTAACTGCATAGTCACCTGCGCAGCTTCAGCAGCGCAGACTGAGCTGAAGAGGCTCATGCAGGTTCCTCAAAAATGGACCAGAATTCCACAAGGAATGCTGTGAGAGTATCCGTGACCAGATCATCTCTGTCCCAAAGAGGGATAACCCAGGCCAGGGCCTTCCTGGAGAGGAGGCTGATGAAGTAAGCCACCTTGGACCATTCAGTGACAGATTGAGACATCATAAATTCAATATGCAGGGAGCCCTGAGTGATAAAGCCCCTTCACAACTTGGGGTCCACATCATACTTTGTAGGCATAGAGAGTCTAAGTCTCGGTTCAGCGGCAGGCAGCCAAACCAGGGTAGCAGGAGAGGCCGCAGGGATTTGATGCTGTTGCTGAGTGGCGGTGACTTGTCCAAGCTGTACTCCTTGCATAGCAATCTGTTGGGACTGCTGGACCACAATGGTGGTAAGATCAACCAGTTTGGGTAACAGAACCTTATTCGGGTCCATTGCTGGGAGAAGCCGGCTTTTAGCCAATTGCGGATTGTGGTCAGCGCCAATCAGTGGTTCGCTGGTCCTTTAAATTTACGATTGCCAGCGCGCACATCCCCGTCCCCTAGGGAATCCGGGATGAGAGCTTGGAAAGGTGATTGAAGTCGGGGAGAACAGGCACCGCAGAGAGGTATGTGGGTAACAGGAGCACCCGTGACACAATCCTGACCTTTCTCATGCAGAATAAAACTTCTGGGATTCATTATCCTCTAAGCTGTCCTGGAGGTCCCATAGAACTGAATCTAGCTCCATCCAGAGCTTTAGTGGAACATCCAAAACAACATACAATATCACAACCCAAACATCCCAGTCTGTATAATGCACATCAGTAGCACCCAATTGATCAAACATGAACCCTCCATAAAGTGGTCTAGTAATAAATGTCTTTAACAAAAAAAAAATCAATAAATACATGCATAATTATGTTTTAACTCTGCCTTTCTTAGTGTGGAAAATGATTTATGTTTACTGACTGTTTTGATTAATTTTTACCACAGCCATCACTCTGCAGCTCTGCTCAGGCCCAACAACAGTTTGTTCAATGCTTTCTGGATTCTCTCTGATATCGTGACATTGTATATTTCTGTATTCTGCTATCCTGTCATTTTGCCTGTATTTGGACAATGCTTTTGTTTTGTGATTTTGTACTGTGTGTGCCCTGTTTATTGTGCCCTTGCTCTGGAGTCTTTTCTTCTCTGTTTGTTTGTTCTGTCTTTGTCTCTGTGTTTTGAACTTTGGTGCAGGGAGAGAACATATTCTAGATTTCCGCTCGCTGCTTAGGAGGGGTTGGGCGGTAGAAAGGGAAAGCAGGGAAGTAGGTTAGCATTAGGGCCCACTGTCTGTGACCAGAGCCTACACTACCTCAAGTCTTCTCCATCCTGGTTTTTATATACTGTGGGACTTTATCAGGAAACCATCTTATCATAATCTTGTATTTAGTGAGGAAAACCCTTCTGTCCCCATGAACTTCTTCATTACGCACTATTTGAGGGAAACCCAAGATATCATGTGAAAACCCATCTTAGTCTTAAATCTACATAAAACTACATTTATAATTGGTGATCATGCAATCCTTTCAATGAACCAGGAATAACAGTGATCATGGTGACAATGGCTAATCCTGGATACCTTCACAATATTATACCGTGGTAAGTTACGACAGTCAATATAAGGTACTTCTGGTAATTATTATTATCCCTATCTGCTCTTCAGATGGTCATGACAAATAATATCACCTCCATCTTCCTTCTGGGATTTCCTAATCTTCAGAACTTCACATTTCTCTTCTTCTCCCTCCTGGTTCTTATATATTGTATGACAATATCAGGAAACCTTCTTATCATGGTCTTGTATCTAGTGAGTAAAACCCTTCAGTCCCCCATGTACTTCTTCATTACACAGCTGTCATTGTGTGACCTTGTGGTGACTACAGACATTGTCCCCGTCCTTCTTCACACTGTCCTGTATGGAGGAAGTTCTATCACTCTCAGCGGATGCTTTGTTCAGTACTTTTTCTTTGCTGCCTCTGAATCTTCGGAATGTCTTCTCCTGTCGGTGATGTCCTATGACCGGTATTTGGCCATCTGTAACCCCCTCCGTTATCACTCCATCATGAGTCATAAATTGTGCATGATATTGATCAGTATAATCTGGTTGTTGAGTTTTATGGTAACGTTGATGGATGTTATTTCTATATATAGTCTACATTTCTGTGGACCACACATCATTGACCATTTCTACTGTGATGTAGAACCAGTCCTGCAGCTCTCCTGCTCAGATACATCAAGAATTCAAACACAGATTGTTTTTTTGGGATTTTTATATGTCATTGTACCTTTTATAGTAATAGTAATGTCCTATGTGTACATTGTCCTCACCATCCTGAAGATCCCGTCCACCACCGGAAGACATAAAGCCTTCTCCACCTGTAGCTCCCACCTCACTGTGGTTTCCATATATTATGGAACAATAATGATTGTTTATATCTTTCCAACAAGAGGAGAATCCCAGAACCTAAATAAGGTATTGTCCTTGATGTATACTGTGCTGACTGCACTTCTTAACCCTATCATATACACCCTGAGGAACAGGGACTTTAAGGAAGCTTTTCATAAAATGAATATGTCTATAAAAGGGTGAAGTGACGCTGAGGCAGGATTTCCTGTTATTTTACTTTTAAATTCTCACACCAATTACTAAAAAAAGTCTTGTAGCCATTTCCTTATACCCCTTTCAACTTACGAGTTAAGAAGTGTCCGAGACACAACTGTGGCACATGCTGCACGATATTTGATGCAACACAGAATTCTGCACTGAAGGGGGCGTTCCGTTGCTCAGTCGGCCACATTTGACACGCAACATCCAACAGAAGTGTGTGGCCTGCCCCATGTTAAAGGTCCACCAGTGGGTGCAAGATTTATGAAGAACGGGCGCCAAAAATCATGAATCTTGTGCTACCTGCACACTACACACTGCAGTAATAAGAGTATGTGTATGTGAATAGGTAAGTGAACAGGGAACACCAATAAAACATAGAACACCAACATCTGAGACTGGATTTGCCCTTTGATTGATCCAAAATTATCAGGAGGTTCATACAATTATTATGGAGGTCGACAAATTTCTTGTGAGTTTAGCAATTTCCTGCGATAACGTCATGTAGTGTGGCACATGAAAAAATGAATCCTACTCAAATAAACAAGGTTTACAATTCACTTTAGATTAATATAATATAAATATAATATAAAAGAATAAAAGAATATAAAAGAACCTAAATTGGTACTGAAAGCGTGTAAGCGTGTGGTGAATGCCGTAAAAAATGTAAAAATTTTGATATTTTCACATCCATCCACATAAGAAAAACAATAAAATGTGTTTAAAAAGTAAAATTTACCCCAACATGATACCAATAAAAAGTACAGCATGTCCCAAAAAAACAAGCCCGAAAACAACTACATATACAAAAAAATAAAAATGTTATGCCTGAAAACACGGCAATGCAGAAACAAATAAATGAATGCAAAAAATGTGTTCCATATTTTGCAAAACAAGTTAACCATAAAAAGCTACATAAACAGTGTATGACTGTAATCATGGTTACCTATAGAATAAACATAATGAATATTTTTTATGGTATGAGAAACAGCCAACAAAAAAAGCTAAAAACTTGAGATGAGCGATCACTAAAATGCTCGGGTGCACGTAATTCGAGACAAACTTTTCCCGATGCTCGAGTGCTCGTCTCGAATAACGAGCCCCATTGAAGTCAATGGGAGACCCGAGCATTTTTTTGCTAAAACAGAACAGTAAAAGAACAGTGCTTAATAAAATATTCCAGATGTTTCCTGATGTTTTGCTTGTTAGAACACATTGAAATAACACTATTCTTCACATTGCAGGTGTGCGCGCGTGTCTCCCGCTAGGTTCGGAGATGTTCGGAACATCTGCAAAGTGAAGAATAGTGTTATTTCAATGTGTTCTTACAAGCAAAACATCAGGAAACATCTGGAATATTTTATTAAACAATAAAAACACTGTTCTTCACTTAATTTAATGCTCGATCGCGAGCAGGGGAAATACTCGTCCGAGTAACAAGCCGGTCCGAGTATGCTAATACTCCACCGAGCAGTATACTCACTCATCTCTACTAAAAACCCTAAACCAGAATTAGTGATTTTATTTTCCTCCCCAAGAAAGAGTTAAGAAAATCTCATCAGTTAGTTATTTAAACCCCCTAACTGATAAGTGACTCTCAAACCGGAAAACATAAGCCCCCATATGTCCACATTACAAAAAATTTTAACATTTTATAGCCTGTAAAATATGACAATGCAAATCTGCTCTGCATGGCGCCTCCTTCCCTTCTATACCCGGCTGTGTCCATACAGCAGTTTACCAACACATATGGGGGATCAGCACGTGGGAGAAATTGGGTATCAAACTTTGTGGAGCTTTTCGTTATTTAATCCATTGTGAATTTTATGTTTTTTGGGCCAAAATGAATTTATTGTCCAAAAAAATGACAAATTGTAAATTCCACCTCCATTTTTTCTTATCCCCCGTTAAACACTGAACAAACTTCTCAAAGTTGGTTTTTTATTCATTGAAGGGTGAAGTTTCTTAATTGGGATCATTTATGAGGTTTTACCCTCTCAAAGTCACTTAAAAACTGAGCAGGTGCCTGTAAATATGGGTTTTGGCAATTTTAATAAAAATTTGAAAAATTGCACCCACAATTCTGAGCACCATCACATCCTAGAAAGATAAGAGGATGCATAAAAAACCATGACAACATTCACGAAATGTTAGTTAAGAAGTTTTTTGAGTACTATTGTGTTAAATATTAAGGATTTACAATATTCTAATTTGGGTTTGAATATGTACTCAAGAGTTGATCAAGCACAACATGGTCAATGAGATACAAATGTGATATGAGCATCGGAAAAAGTTTGACTCGATTAACAAGCACTCAAGCATTTTAGTGCTCGCTCATCTCTAGTTGCAAGCCAAGCACTTACATGCACCAGGAAGAAGAAGGTGAACTCCAGGGACCTGAGCGGGGAAGCAGCACATGCAGGATATCGGGCGCACGATCTTAGTGACTCCCCGCACAGGGCAGTATACACGGACAATGCACTTACATACACCAGGAAGAAGAAGGTGAACTCCGGGGACCTGATCAGGGGAAGCGACACATGCAGGATATCAGGCGCAGGATCTTAGTGACTCCCCGCACAGCGCATTATATACGGACAATGCACTTACATGCACCAGGAAGAAGAAGGTGAACTCCGGGGACCTGACCGGGGGAAGCGACACATGCAGGATATCGGGCGCACGATCTTAGTGACTCCCTGCACAGCGCATTATACCCGGACAATGCACTTACATGCACCAGGAAGAAGAAGGTGAACTCCGGGGACCTGAGCGGGGAAGCGACACATGCAGGATATCGGGTGCATGATCTTAGTGACTCCCGCACAGCGCATTATACACGGACAATGCACTTACATGCACCAGGAAGAAGAAGGTGAACTCCGGGGACCTGAGCGGGGAAGCGACACATGCAGGATATCGGGCGCAGGATCTTAGTGACTCCCCGCACAGCGCATTATACACGGACAATGCACTTACATGCACCAGGAAGAAGAAGGTGAACTCCAGGGACCTGAGCGGGGAAGCGCACATGCAGGATATCGGGTGCACGATCTTAGTGGCTCCCCGCACAGCGCATTATACCCGGACAATGCACTTACATGCACCAGGAAGAAGAAGGTGAACTCCGGGGACCTGATCGGGGGAACGACACATGCAGGATATCGGGCGCACAATCTTAGTGACTCCCCGCACAGCACATTATACACGGACAATGCACTTACATGTACCAGGAAGAAGAAGGTGAACTCCGGGGACCTGATCGGGGGAAGCGACACATGCAGGATCAGGGTGCACAATCTTAGTGAATAGCGTCAGCTGTGAATTCTCAGCGGGGAACGCACCTTGGGGATTGCGCAGGGACGGGTAAGTAAATCTGCCCCACTGTGTCAGATAAGGGGCAGACACTCAAAACCACTAAGTGCTGGACTTTGACGTGCGCCAGAAAAAGTCACAAAATTATGCCAAATTAACTATCTGCGCCACATTTTTGCGCTAAAAAAATGGCAAAAACAGTCTAAAAAACTATTGTAAATGTCCCCCATGGCCCCATATACCAGGGAGCACAAAAAGTCAACAGAAGAAATCACCTAAGAGCAGGACTAGCAAGCTAGGAACCTTAGGTAAGGTGCTGGTGAGCAGGGCATGCTGGGCTGTATGTATACAGCTGTACACTAATGGGCTGAACAGCCATTGCAGGTTTATGCACTGCTCCTCTAAGAAGGAGAAATAGGCACCTCCCACACCCTAAGGGAGCTGGAGAAACAAGGGTGCCTGGCAGAGGGTTGCATATACGGAAGGGTTTTGCTGGACCATAGCCTGTTGCCAGGATTACACTTATTTTGATTCTTTCTTACATATTATACCTAGCAGAATATATATGTGACTGTAACGGATGTGGGTCTTGAAGGAGTAGTCTGTGGACTCCCTGCACCACCGCGTGAGGTGATGGTACTAGCCGACACCCGGGACCAGAGTCTAAGTGGCACCTGTACCACCAGGATAAAAGACTACATGCAAATGAGCTTCAGGGGCTCCAGGCTCCCCTAACACCTATGGAGCCCCTCAGGCTCATTTCCAGACAGTACTTCATCCTGGTGTTAGATGCCCTTTAATGTGAAATAATAACCCTTATAAATCATCATCTATACCTTTATTGAAAAGTTTCTCCTGTCACAGAATAACAAACATGAATACGTGGATCAGAAAAGTACACAAATTAGTGCATTCAGTAAGGGTGCTCCTTTGAGTAAAGATCGTGCTGTAATACCTAGATCAAATGTTTGCATGTCATATTCTGTGTCACAAATATATTCATTGGTGACCAAAAATATTCATTAAGTTGGGCAGGCTGTATACTACAGGGGCTGGGCAGGCTGTATACTACAGGGGTTGGGCAGTATATATGCTACAGGGGCTGGCAGAATATATAGTACTGGGGGCTTGCTGGCTATATCCTATGGGGCAGGGTCCGGCAGGCTATATACTGGGTGGCTGTGACCAATGCATTTCTCACCCTCAGCTTATACTCAAGTGAATAGGTTTTCCCAGTTTTTGTGTTGAAATTAGGGGCCTTGGCTTATACTCGGATCGGCTTATACTCGAGTATATATGGTAATAAATGTTAATAAACGGGGAAAAAAATTGTTACTGTATTTCTTGAGGGTTTTGGCGTTTTTTACTGTCGATTTAGGTTTACTGAAATCTATTCGAGCAAAACCCACCATTCAAAAGCCAACAGCTCCATCTGTCCTTGTGTCACGGGTACTCCCACAATCCCTGTCTTGGATAGTGGGTACATCCATGTTCCTCTGTGTACCCCCGCTCCGGCCACTGCCACTCACCTGTCCCGGCTCCTGCTCTCCAGTGGACTGCCATGTGCGCGTAAGCCGGCTGTCGGGAAGTTAAAGGGCCAGTGCACCGCTGATTGGTGCGCTGGCTGAACTCCATCTACTTATAATCCAGCACCTACCCTCCTGTTTTGCAGGATCTTTGTATGCCTGCACAACTGCAAAAGCTTCCATGCGACACTCCTGAGTATTCCTGCGTTCCTGTGTTTTCCTGCTCTTGAGTCCTGTGTTCCTGCGTTCCTTTGTTCGTGCTCCTGAGTCCTGTGCTCCAGTGTTCCTGCATTCCTGCGTTCCTGTCTCCCATGTTCCTATGTTCCAGTTCCCTGGACCTCCCGTTGCTGACCCCGGATTGGACTTGACCTTGCATCTGTGCCGCCTGCCCTGACCCTGTGCCTGAACCACACCGCGAGACTGTCTTCCACTAGGGTACCTCGGCCTCGGCTGCCACCGCGGGCTAGTCGCACCTGTGGAACGACCTGGTGGTACCCAGGTGTCGGCTAGTACCACCTCCCGTGGTGGTCCAGAGGGTCCACAGATCCCGCATCCTTACACCATTACCATCACCATTATTGTAGTTTAAATCAATGTAATTTTTCCTGGGAATTTCCTTACAGATTATATCTCAGTTGACTTTCTTCCTACATAATGTCCATAATGAGTGGAGGGTGATGCAATCCTCCCTGGGACCTCCAGAGACCGTACAAAGGGGAGGCTGGTGGAGACCTCTCTGGGATCTCCAGATAATGTACACAGGGGCGGCTGGTAGAGTCCTCTCTGGGATCTCCGGATACAGATCTCTCCTCAAATAAAGGTATAAAATGTCTGTATCCTAAAGCCTCATCCCTCTATCTCCCTATGATGCTGTGTGCACATATGTGGAGTTTATGTCTCTGATATTATTGTCAGCACATGATATATGGAGTATGGAGATCACAGATACAGCTGAGGTGAGGTCACTACATACAATCATCAAACACATGTACAGATGTGTCCGGAAATATATAGTATGTCAGGGTATGATCATTGTCTTAAGACAATATTTTTCCATGTTATTTTGTCACCAAATAATGTCCTTAATGAGTTAATATCTACCCAACGTTCGTGTTGTCAATTTCAGTCTTACAAGGGTTGTACTAGCATGTCACACTATTTTCTAGGTTTTATAAGAAATAGCCAGACAGATCTGTAACATCTGCACAATATAATATTTGCTCATATTATAGATGTGTCTCGGATTCCTTCCCTTCACTCTCACATTCACTGTTGTAGTCAGAACTTCCTCTGCCGACCTGGATACCAGGGACTGTTTAGAGCTGGGTCTGCATATGCAGTGAGCAAGAAAACTTGACAGCAATAAATGCAATGGGGGAGATTTATCATACGGCCCCCATGTCCCGGTGGACGCTTCAAGAGGCTTAGGCCTCTTGATGTATCTGGTGGGAGGTGGGCCGCCGGCAGAACTGCGCCACGTCCGACCTGGTGTAGCTTTGTGCAAAAACCTGTGAACTAATGCAAGGTTTTAAAAAGTACTCAAGCACAGGGCAGGAATACCCTGTGCCCACCTTCTGAGCCAACCGCTGCGCCCCTCAGTGCGCCTCAAGGTGTGGAGGTGGCATACTTTATAATCACAAATTCTTGCAGTGCCCAAAATGCCTTATCTCTATAAATCTAACAATCATGTAATAAAAGGCCCTCTGTTTTTTTTTCACAATTTGGAGTGCTGCCGCTTCTTTGGATTATACACTCACCGGCCACTTTATTAGGTACCTGTCCAACTGCTCGTTAACACTTAATTTCTAATCAGCCAATCACATGGCGGCAACTCAGTGCATTTAGGCATGTAGACATGGTCAAGACAATCTCCTGCAGTTCAGACCGAGCATCAGTATGGGGAAGAAAGGCGATTTGTGGCCTTTGAACGTGGCATGGTTGTTGGTGCCAGAAGGGCTGGTCGGAGTATTTCAGAAACTGCTGATCTACTGGGATTTTCACGCACAACCATCTCTAGGGTTTACAAAGAATGGTCCTAAAAAGAAAAAACATCCAGTGAGCGGCAGTTCTGTGGGCGGAAATGCGTTGTTGATGCCAGAGGTCAGAGGAGAATGGGCAGACTGGTTCGAGCTGATAGAAAGGCAACAGTGACTCAAATCGCCACCCGTTACAACCAAGGTAGGCAGAAGAGCATCTCTGAATGCACAATACGTCGAACTTTGAGGCAGATGGGCTACAGCAGCAGAAGACCACACCGGGTGCCACTCCTTTCAGCTAAGAACAGGAAACTGAGGCTACAATTTGCACAAGCTCATCGAAATTGGACAGTAGAAGATTGGAAAAACGTTGCCTGGTCTGATGAGTCTCAATTTCTGCTGCGACATTCGGATGGTAGGGTCAGAATTTTATTCACACCCAGAGAAAAAGTTTATATTGCGATCAGTTTGTGACTGGGTATATGATATGCACAATTTTTTACAAGAGAAGAATAGAGTCCTGTAAGGACAGCTGTACCCATTGGTCACTAAAATTTAACTTTTATTTGTACAAAAAATACTAAAAAGTGGAAAGACAATACTCCATCCACAATTGTGACTTTAAAATTATCAGCAGAGATAGATTGCAACCGCTAAGGCTGAGTCGGATATTGTCAGACCACCAATATACTCTAGTGAGTGCTGGAAATTCCCTTGTTAAGGCGTATATCTACCCATCTACCCCACATATCCACTGGGAGACGATACTCCCTATTTCCCTAATGACTAATCTCAGCGTCCTAAGGGGAGGAAGGGGGAAGGGGGGAAGGGAGGATTCCTATCAGATTAAGCTAACACACTGTCCCTACTAGAGGTGCTAGATAGCATTTTAAGAGTATTGGTGGACTGTCTCCTATCTTATTCCCTCTTTGGTTAGGCTGCTGCACACTGCTGTGCTAAAATAGAAACAAAGTTAGCCCCCCCGACATGTTTCGCCACTCGAGGTGGCGTCCTCAGGGGTATCGGGGCTATAATGCGGCGCACACCGCGGAGCAGTGCCCTATATGGACTTTAGTCGTGACGTCACAGTGGGGATCGTCTCCAGCAGCCAATCATCTTGCGAGGGGCATGGCTGGGTAGGCCAATCCCCAGTGTGCTCAGCCAGTGACGTCACATGAGGGGATGTGGCTCGCGCATGTCAACTGACTTAGTATCGGAGCCATGATCTCTTCCAATGCGCATGTCAGAAGGGTTTGGTATTAGTCCGGGCTTAGAAAGCAAGTGCGCATGTCGAGGGACTTAGTCTCCGTTCTCCAGGATAGGATGCGACTACGCGTTGGGCATAGGTATTGTATGTGCTATTTTTAAGGTTGTAGAAGTAAATATTAATGATTATTTGCATCCCCGAAGTGTGAGTTCTAGGGGAGATGTAACAGTTACTATTTATACAGATGTGCCGATATTTATTAAATACGCACAGGATGCCCTAATTCCTCCAGCCATATAGAAATATATAGAAGTCCCTCGTGTATATTATCCCTCACTGTAACAGTGCAAATTTATACTGGGGTAATGGTCATATAGTGGCGGTGTGCTCATATGGATGAGTATTATCTATGTGGATTCAAAAGAATCGATTCATACAGTGCTATATATTGACTCATATCATAGAAAGGCTGCGAAGGTAAAGCCTTCATTAAGGCCCTTGGGATTCAGTGTGCCCAATCTATAGATCCATTTTGCCTCAAGCTGTAAGAGCTTGTGGTCCAGATCACCTTTTCTGATGCCAGTTTTGAGGCAATCGATCCCCCAAAAACGTAGGTGTTCATAATTATCCTTGTGTACAGTTTGTATATGTTTGGATAGTGTAGTATCCTTCTTAGTTCTTACTGTGCTCAAGTGTGAAGAAATCCTTTTTCTCAGCTCTTGTATCGTCTTTCCTACATAGAGCTTCGGACAGCTACACTGTACCATGTAGACAACCCCAGTTGTTTTACAGTTGATGTATTTTTTAATCTGGTATGTCCGATTATTTTCTGAGTCCGAAAATGCTCTTTTTCTGACCATGTACTTGCAAAATGAGCAATCCCCACATGGGTATGACCCTGTTATGCGGGGAGGTAGCCACGTTGTTAGTGGGGTGTGTTTCTCGCTGTAATGGCTCCGTACAAGTAGATCTTTTAGATTTTTTCCCCTTCGGTACGTTATAGAGGGGAAGTTGGTTAGCACTGATTGTAAATCTTCGTCCGCCATTAGTAAGGGCCAATATTTGTGGAGGATGTCAACAATTTGTTGGGAATAGCCATCATAAGTTCCGATGCATCTGATGGGTCCACGTTGGGTCCACGTCACACAGGCGATAAGTGAATACATTGATAAACTACTACGGCCGTTTGTCACCTCATTGCCGTCCTACTTGCGTGACACCAAGGATGTCATCACCAGATTGCAAGAGATAACAGTAACAAAAAATACTTACTTGGCAAGCCTTGACGTAGAGGCCCTGTACAGCAATATACAGCACTCACTGGGATTACAAGCAGTAACCTATTTCTTAAGCACTAAAGGGACACAGTATAGGAAACACAACAGCTTTTTGCTATCACTTCTTCACTTTCTGCTCACCCATAATTATTTTCTCTTTGGCGGTGCCTTCTACCATCAGGTGAGAGGCACCGCCATGGGGACCATTTGCGCACCCACCTACGCAAATATTTTCCTAGGATGGTGGGAATCCACCATAGTTTTCTCTGACGATCTACACGAGTTCACAAAACATGTGGCCTACTGGGGAAGGTATATCGACGATATCCTGATCCTGTGGGAGGGTGATAAACACCTCTTTCATAAATTTGTCTCCCAGCTCAATAATAATAAGATAGGCATGCACTTCACATCAGAAATTCATCACAAGCACATCTGTTTCTTGGATTTAAATATAACCATCGATGTACAGGGCAAAATACAAACATCTATCCACAGAAAGGAAACCTCAACCAATAATCTGCTCGAGTGGCATAGTTGGCATCCGACCCCCCTGAAAAAGGGCATTCCCACCGGACAGTACCTCCGTGCTAGAAGGAACTGTTCGACAGAACATGAATTTGAGAAAGAATGTGGCGATCTGTATAAACGCTTTATAACAAGAGGGTACCCAAAAAAGACCCTACATAGAGCCTACCAAAAGGCAAGAGTGACGAAACGAGAAGATCTGCTTGGGAATAATCACATGAACCAAAAACGTGGACCCATCAGATGCATCGGAACTTATGATGGCTATTCCCAACAAATTGTTGACATCCTCCACAAATATTGGCCCTTACTAATGGCGGACGAAGATTTACAATCAGTGCTAACCAACTTCCCCTCTATAACGTACCGAAGGGGAAAAAATCTAAAAGATCTACTTGTACGGAGCCATTACAGCGAGAAACACACCCCACTAACAACGTGGCTACCTCCCCGCATAACAGGGTCATACCCATGTGGGGATTGCTCATTTTGCAAGTACATGGTCAGAAAAAGAGCATTTTCGGACTCAGAAAATAATCGGACATACCAGATTAAAAAATACATCAACTGTAAAACAACTGGGGTTGTCTACATGGTACAGTGTAGCTGTCCGAAGCTCTATGTAGGAAAGACGATACAAGAGCTGAGAAAAAGGATTTCTTCACACTTGAGCACAGTAAGAACTAAGAAGGATACTACACTATCCAAACATATACAAAC
Source organism: Engystomops pustulosus (assembly GCF_040894005.1). NCBI lineage: Eukaryota > Metazoa > Chordata > Amphibia > Anura > Leptodactylidae > Engystomops > Engystomops pustulosus. The sequence goes on from NC_092414.1 coordinate 218,960,600, forward strand.
TGTACACAAGGATAATTATGAACACCTACGTTTTTGGGGGATCAATTGCCTCAAAACTGGCATCAGAAAAGGTGATCTGGACCACAAGCTCTTACAGCTTGAGGCAAAATGGATCTATAGATTGGGCACACTGAATCCCAAGGGCCTTAATGAAGGCTTTACCTTCGCAGCCTTTCTATGATATGAGTCAATATATAGCACTGTATGAATCGATTCTTTTGAATCCACATAGATAATACTCATCCATATGAGCACACCGCCACTATATGACCATTACCCCAGTATAAATTTGCACTGTTACAGTGAGGGATAATATACACGAGGGACTTCTATATATTTCTATATGGCTGGAGGAATTAGGGCATCCTGTGCGTATTTAATAAATATCGGCACATCTGTATAAATAGTAACTGTTACATCTCCCCTAGAACTCACACTTCGGGGATGCAAATAATCATTAATATTTACTTCTACAACCTTAAAAATAGCACATACAATACCTATGCCCAACGCGTAGTCGCATCCTATCCTGGAGAACGGAGACTAAGTCCCTCGACATGCGCACTTGCTTTCTAAGCCCGGACTAATACCAAACCCTTCTGACATGCGCATTGGAAGAGATCATGGCTCCGATACTAAGTCAGTTGACATGCGCGAGCCACATCCCCTCATGTGACGTCACTGGCTGAGCACACTGGGGATTGGCCTACCCAGCCATGCCCCTCGCAAGATGATTGGCTGCTGGAGACGATCCCCACTGTGACGTCACGACTAAAGTCCATATAGGGCACTGCTCCGCGGTGTGCGCCGCATTATAGCCCCGATACCCCTGAGGACGCCACCTCGAGTGGCGAAACATGTCGGGGGGGCTAACTTTGTTTCTATTTTAGCACAGCAGTGTGCAGCAGCCTAACCAAAGAGGGAATAAGATAGGAGACAGTCCACCAATACTCTTAAAATGCTATCTAGCACCTCTAGTAGGGACAGTGTGTTAGCTTAATCTGATAGGAATCCTCCCTTCCCCCCTTCCCCCTTCCTCCCCTTAGGACGCTGAGATTAGTCATTAGGGAAATAGGGAGTATCGTCTCCCAGTGGATATGTGGGGTAGATGGGTAGATATACGCCTTAACAAGGGAATTTCCAGCACTCACTAGAGTATATTGGTGGTCTGACAATATCCGACTCAGCCTTAGCGGTTGCAATCTATCTCTGCTGATAATTTTAAAGTCACAATTGTGGATGGAGTATTGTCTTTCCACTTTTTAGTATTTTTTGTACAAATAAAAGTTAAATTTTAGTGACCAATGGGTACAGCTGTCCTTACAGGACTCTATTCTTCTCTTGTAAAAAATTGTGCATATCATATACCCAGTCACAAACTGATCGCAATATAAACTTTTTCTCTGGGTGTGAATACAATTTACCGAGGTTACCACCTCAATAAGTTTGATCAGGGAGAAATTACCTCCCAAACCCCTTGTGGAAAGAAATTGCCACTAGGGGATTAGCATACTGGTCATGGCAGGATTCCTGTCGCAAAAACCCACTTTTGACTCTATCCCTACGGAAGCTGCTCTTGTCTTTTCTAGAGACAACATCCCTCTTAACAAAGTAGATGTAAATACCGCATTTAGGGAGCTCACCAAGACATATAAATCCTACATAAGGTCCAGCTGGGAAGTAGCAAGCTTGGAAACCTATCTCAAACAGAAGATAGTCTTTAGGGGACTCAGAATTAATCTATCCCCTAATGCCCACCAGGAGGACACGGACTTCCTTAGGGGTTGGCAGCAACTATTAACTGAGAGCTCCCTTAGACTTATAAATTTCCTATATGATTATGAAAAAGCACACTTACAAAAAATAAACAAAACCCTTGACAAAGAAATTGAAGAGATCCAGACACTCAGTAACTGTCCTGAATTTAAGACTCTGGAAGAAAAACTCCAAAAAAATCTAAACACATTCACTCTAGAGATTAAAGAAAGGAAACATCGAAAATACATAAGAGACTATAACGATTTTGAATCAGGACAGATCTATAACAGAAAACCTAACCAACGCCAAAACCACTATACAGATATTTCTGAGTCTGAAAACTCAGCATCTGAGGAGAAAACACCATTGTATAATAAAAGTGGCACAAAACGAAAAAATAAAAACAAAAGACTGACATATCAACAACACTCCAAAAGACCTACATATACTGGAGGAGGAAACCTCCCAACACCAACATCTGGACAATGGCCAAGGGCGGCATATACGCCATCTTTGCAACCCTCAGCTACATCATCACAACAAACTATCATACCATCACAAGCGAATGTCCCTGTCACGGTCCCAGTGACCTCCCACGTGAACCTCACAGGAGGACCGGGGACATACAACACTATTACCCCCTATGTAGTCGCTACGACTACCCCAGTGAATGTGGGTATGAGCAGGAATTCACAACAAATAAACCCCCCCTCGGTTCCTTTTTTAGGGACACTGCCAAATATGGCCTTAAGAGACAGGGAGAAATGGGGGTACAATGGCAAATAAAAGATGACATCTTTGAATTGAATCAAAAAGATAGATTGGTTATTAATATATCAAAATTGGAATTGAGTGAGATGCAGCTGAGGGTACTTCGTAAGGGCCTTTCCTTCACCCCTGTACCTAGCTTCAACAAATTCTCCTGGATAAAAGACGTGAACCTCTTCGCCCGCAAAATTGCTCTACACAAACACCACATACGACTAGAGCAGGATCCTGCCATGAATGACGAGAGGGTTGTACAACTCCTCTCCGAACTAGAACAGGAAAACCAGATTACCCCCCCTGATATCTCCCCACCTCTGACAAATTTGAAACCTAAGTGTAAGACCACGCCGCTCTTCTCACAATACCCACTAATAGAAGCCTTCACGAATATGGTAACGAGGGACATAGAAAAGATGAAACCACATAAAAAGATAATTGCCTCCAATCTCACGAGAGAGGAAAACAAGGCACTGGAAGAACTAATAGCTATGGACGAGGTTGTGTTCAAACCCTCAGATAAGGGGGGGAACATAGTAGTGATGAGCAGGGAGGAATACGTAAACATGGCTAAGCGCCTATTAGCCGATAAAAACACCTATACCTTACTAGAGAGGGATCCTATGGATAAATTCGTCCAAGAACTTTCAGCCATTCTCACGGAGGCGTTGGAGCAAAACATGATTTCCAAAGACGAATTCAAATATTTACTTATCAAGAAGCCAACAATACCTACCTTTTATGCCCTTCCAAAGGTGCACAAACAGACAAAACCCATCCCGGGAAGACCAATCGTCTCTGGGAATGATGGGCTCACACAGGCGATAAGTGAATACATTGATAAACTACTACGGCCGTTTGTCACCTCATTGCCGTCCTACTTGCGTGACACCAAGGATGTCATCACCAGATTGCAAGAGATAACAGTAACAAAAAATACTTACTTGGCAAGCCTTGACGTAGAGGCCCTGTACAGCAATATACAGCACTCACTGGGATTACAAGCAGTAACCTATTTCTTAAGCACTAAAGGGACACAGTATAGGAAACACAACAGCTTTTTGCTATCACTTCTTCACTTTCTGCTCACCCATAATTATTTTCTCTTTGGCGGTGCCTTCTACCATCAGGTGAGAGGCACCGCCATGGGGACCATTTGCGCACCCACCTACGCAAATATTTTCCTAGGATGGTGGGAATCCACCATAGTTTTCTCTGACGATCTACACGAGTTCACAAAACATGTGGCCTACTGGGGAAGGTATATCGACGATATCCTGATCCTGTGGGAGGGTGATAAACACCTCTTTCATAAATTTGTCTCCCAGCTCAATAATAATAAGATAGGCATGCACTTCACATCAGAAATTCATCACAAGCACATCTGTTTCTTGGATTTAAATATAACCATCGATGTACAGGGCAAAATACAAACATCTATCCACAGAAAGGAAACCTCAACCAATAATCTGCTCGAGTGGCATAGTTGGCATCCGACCCCCCTGAAAAAGGGCATTCCCACCGGACAGTACCTCCGTGCTAGAAGGAACTGTTCGACAGAACATGAATTTGAGAAAGAATGTGGCGATCTGTATAAACGCTTTATAACAAGAGGGTACCCAAAAAAGACCCTACATAGAGCCTACCAAAAGGCAAGAGTGACGAAACGAGAAGATCTGCTTGGGAATAATCACATGAACCAAAAACGTGGACCCATCAGATGCATCGGAACTTATGATGGCTATTCCCAACAAATTGTTGACATCCTCCACAAATATTGGCCCTTACTAATGGCGGACGAAGATTTACAATCAGTGCTAACCAACTTCCCCTCTATAACGTACCGAAGGGGAAAAAATCTAAAAGATCTACTTGTACTGAGCCATTACAGCGAGAAACACACCCCACTAACAACGTGGCTACCTCCCCGCATAACAGGGTCATACCCATGTGGGGATTGCTCATTTTGCAAGTACATGGTCAGAAAAAGAGCATTTTCGGACTCAGAAAATAATCGGACATACCAGATTAAAAAATACATCAACTGTAAAACAACTGGGGTTGTCTACATGGTACAGTGTAGCTGTCCGAAGCTCTATGTAGGAAAGACGATACAAGAGCTGAGAAAAAGGATTTCTTCACACTTGAGCACAGTAAGAACTAAGAAGGATACTACACTATCCAAACATATACAAACTGTACACAAGGATAATTATGAACACCTACGTTTTTGGGGGATCGATTGCCTCAAAACTGGCATCAGAAAAGGTGATCTGGACCACAAGCTCTTACAGCTTGAGGCAAAATGGATCTATAGATTGGGCACACTGAATCCCAAGGGCCTTAATGAAGGCTTTACCTTCGCAGCCTTTCTATGATATGAGTCAATATATAGCACTGTATGAATCGATTCTTTTGAATCCACATAGATAATACTCATCCATATGAGCACACCGCCACTATATGACCATTACCCCAGTATAAATTTGCACTGTTACAGTGAGGGATAATATACACGAGGGACTTCTATATATTTCTATATGGCTGGAGGAATTAGGGCATCCTGTGCGTATTTAATAAATATCGGCACATCTGTATAAATAGTAACTGTTACATCTCCCCTAGAACTCACACTTCGGGGATGCAAATAATCATTAATATTTACTTCTACAACCTTAAAAATAGCACATACAATACCTATGCCCAACGCGTAGTCGCATCCTATCCTGGAGAACGGAGACTAAGTCCCTCGACATGCGCACTTGCTTTCTAAGCCCGGACTAATACCAAACCCTTCTGACATGCGCATTGGAAGAGATCATGGCTCCGATACTAAGTCAGTTGACATGCGCGAGCCACATCCCCTCATGTGACGTCACTGGCTGAGCACACTGGGGATTGGCCTACCCAGCCATGCCCCTCGCAAGATGATTGGCTGCTGGAGACGATCCCCACTGTGACGTCACGACTAAAGTCCATATAGGGCACTGCTCCGCGGTGTGCGCCGCATTATAGCCCCGATACCCCTGAGGACGCCACCTCGAGTGGCGAAACATGTCGGGGGGGCTAACTTTGTTTCTATTTTAGCACAGCAGTGTGCAGCAGCCTAACCAAAGAGGGAATAAGATAGGAGACAGTCCACCAATACTCTTAAAATGCTATCTAGCACCTCTAGTAGGGACAGTGTGTTAGCTTAATCTGATAGGAATCCTCCCTTCCCCCCTTCCCCCTTCCTCCCCTTAGGACGCTGAGATTAGTCATTAGGGAAATAGGGAGTATCGTCTCCCAGTGGATATGTGGGGTAGATGGGTAGATATACGCCTTAACAAGGGAATTTCCAGCACTCACTAGAGTATATTGGTGGTCTGACAATATCCGACTCAGCCTTAGCGGTTGCAATCTATCTCTGCTGATAATTTTAAAGTCACAATTGTGGATGGAGTATTGTCTTTCCACTTTTTAGTATTTTTTGTACAAATAAAAGTTAAATTTTAGTGACCAATGGGTACAGCTGTCCTTACAGGACTCTATTCTTCTCTTGTAAAAAATTGTGCATATCATATACCCAGTCACAAACTGATCGCAATATAAACTTTTTCTCTGGGTGTGAATACAATTTACCGAGGTTACCACCTCAATAAGTTTGATCAGGGAGAAATTACCTCCCAAACCCCTTGTGGAAAGAAATTGCCACTAGGGGATTAGCATACTGGTCATGGCAGGATTCCTGTCGCAAAAACCCACTTTTGACTCTATCCCTACGGAAGCTGCTCTTGTCTTTTCTAGAGACAACATCCCTCTTAACAAAGTAGATGTAAATACCGCATTTAGGGAGCTCACCAAGACATATAAATCCTACATAAGGTCCAGCTGGGAAGTAGCAAGCTTGGAAACCTATCTCAAACAGAAGATAGTCTTTAGGGGACTCAGAATTAATCTATCCCCTAATGCCCACCAGGAGGACACGGACTTCCTTAGGGGTTGGCAGCAACTATTAACTGAGAGCTCCCTTAGACTTATAAATTTCCTATATGATTATGAAAAAGCACACTTACAAAAAATAAACAAAACCCTTGACAAAGAAATTGAAGAGATCCAGACACTCAGTAACTGTCCTGAATTTAAGACTCTGGAAGAAAAACTCCAAAAAAATCTAAACACATTCACTCTAGAGATTAAAGAAAGGAAACATCGAAAATACATAAGAGACTATAACGATTTTGAATCAGGACAGATCTATAACAGAAAACCTAACCAACGCCAAAACCACTATACAGATATTTCTGAGTCTGAAAACTCAGCATCTGAGGAGAAAACACCATTGTATAATAAAAGTGGCACAAAACGAAAAAATAAAAACAAAAGACTGACATATCAACAACACTCCAAAAGACCTACATATACTGGAGGAGGAAACCTCCCAACACCAACATCTGGACAATGGCCAAGGGCGGCATATACGCCATCTTTGCAACCCTCAGCTACATCATCACAACAAACTATCATACCATCACAAGCGAATGTCCCTGTCACGGTCCCAGTGACCTCCCACGTGAACCTCACAGGAGGACCGGGGACATACAACACTATTACCCCCTATGTAGTCGCTACGACTACCCCAGTGAATGTGGGTATGAGCAGGAATTCACAACAAATAAACCCCCCCTCGGTTCCTTTTTTAGGGACACTGCCAAATATGGCCTTAAGAGACAGGGAGAAATGGGGGTACAATGGCAAATAAAAGATGACATCTTTGAATTGAATCAAAAAGATAGATTGGTTATTAATATATCAAAATTGGAATTGAGTGAGATGCAGCTGAGGGTACTTCGTAAGGGCCTTTCCTTCACCCCTGTACCTAGCTTCAACAAATTCTCCTGGATAAAAGACGTGAACCTCTTCGCCCGCAAAATTGCTCTACACAAACACCACATACGACTAGAGCAGGATCCTGCCATGAATGACGAGAGGGTTGTACAACTCCTCTCCGAACTAGAACAGGAAAACCAGATTACCCCCCCTGATATCTCCCCACCTCTGACAAATTTGAAACCTAAGTGTAAGACCACGCCGCTCTTCTCACAATACCCACTAATAGAAGCCTTCACGAATATGGTAACGAGGGACATAGAAAAGATGAAACCACATAAAAAGATAATTGCCTCCAATCTCACGAGAGAGGAAAACAAGGCACTGGAAGAACTAATAGCTATGGACGAGGTTGTGTTCAAACCCTCAGATAAGGGGGGGAACATAGTAGTGATGAGCAGGGAGGAATACGTAAACATGGCTAAGCGCCTATTAGCCGATAAAAACACCTATACCTTACTAGAGAGGGATCCTACGGATAAATTCGTCCAAGAACTTTCAGCCATTCTCACGGAGGCGTTGGAGCAAAACATGATTTCCAAAGACGAATTCAAATATTTACTTATCAAGAAGCCAACAATACCTACCTTTTATGCCCTTCCAAAGGTGCACAAACAGACAAAACCCATCCCGGGAAGACCAATCGTCTCTGGGAATGATGGGCTCACACAGGCGATAAGTGAATACATTGATAAACTACTACGGCCGTTTGTCACCTCATTGCCGTCCTACTTGCGTGACACCAAGGATGTCATCACCAGATTGCAAGAGATAACAGTAACAAAAAATACTTACTTGGCAAGCCTTGACGTAGAGGCCCTGTACAGCAATATACAGCACTCACTGGGATTACAAGCAGTAACCTATTTCTTAAGCACTAAAGGGACACAGTATAGGAAACACAACAGCTTTTTGCTATCACTTCTTCACTTTCTGCTCACCCATAATTATTTTCTCTTTGGCGGTGCCTTCTACCATCAGGTGAGAGGCACCGCCATGGGGACCATTTGCGCACCCACCTACGCAAATATTTTCCTAGGATGGTGGGAATCCACCATAGTTTTCTCTGACGATCTACACGAGTTCACAAAACATGTGGCCTACTGGGGAAGGTATATCGACGATATCCTGATCCTGTGGGAGGGTGATAAACACCTCTTTCATAAATTTGTCTCCCAGCTCAATAATAATAAGATAGGCATGCACTTCACATCAGAAATTCATCACAAGCACATCTGTTTCTTGGATTTAAATATAACCATCGATGTACAGGGCAAAATACAAACATCTATCCACAGAAAGGAAACCTCAACCAATAATCTGCTCGAGTGGCATAGTTGGCATCCGACCCCCCTGAAAAAGGGCATTCCCACCGGACAGTACCTCCGTGCTAGAAGGAACTGTTCGACAGAACATGAATTTGAGAAAGAATGTGGCGATCTGTATAAACGCTTTATAACAAGAGGGTACCCAAAAAAGACCCTACATAGAGCCTACCAAAAGGCAAGAGTGACGAAACGAGAAGATCTGCTTGGGAATAATCACATGAACCAAAAACGTGGACCCATCAGATGCATCGGAACTTATGATGGCTATTCCCAACAAATTGTTGACATCCTCCACAAATATTGGCCCTTACTAATGGCGGACGAAGATTTACAATCAGTGCTAACCAACTTCCCCTCTATAACGTACCGAAGGGGAAAAAATCTAAAAGATCTACTTGTACGGAGCCATTACAGCGAGAAACACACCCCACTAACAACGTGGCTACCTCCCCGCATAACAGGGTCATACCCATGTGGGGATTGCTCATTTTGCAAGTACATGGTCAGAAAAAGAGCATTTTCGGACTCAGAAAATAATCGGACATACCAGATTAAAAAATACATCAACTGTAAAACAACTGGGGTTGTCTACATGGTACAGTGTAGCTGTCCGAAGCTCTATGTAGGAAAGACGATACAAGAGCTGAGAAAAAGGATTTCTTCACACTTGAGCACAGTAAGAACTAAGAAGGATACTACACTATCCAAACATATACAAACTGTACACAAGGATAATTATGAACACCTACGTTTTTGGGGGATCGATTGCCTCAAAACTGGCATCAGAAAAGGTGATCTGGACCACAAGCTCTTACAGCTTGAGGCAAAATGGATCTATAGATTGGGCACACTGAATCCCAAGGGCCTTAATGAAGGCTTTACCTTCGCAGCCTTTCTATGATATGAGTCAATATATAGCACTGTATGAATCGATTCTTTTGAATCCACATAGATAATACTCATCCATATGAGCACACCGCCACTATATGACCATTACCCCAGTATAAATTTGCACTGTTACAGTGAGGGATAATATACACGAGGGACTTCTATATATTTCTATATGGCTGGAGGAATTAGGGCATCCTGTGCGTATTTAATAAATATCGGCACATCTGTATAAATAGTAACTGTTACATCTCCCCTAGAACTCACACTTCGGGGATGCAAATAATCATTAATATTTACTTCTACAACCTTAAAAATAGCACATACAATACCTATGCCCAACGCGTAGTCGCATCCTATCCTGGAGAACGGAGACTAAGTCCCTCGACATGCGCACTTGCTTTCTAAGCCCGGACTAATACCAAACCCTTCTGACATGCGCATTGGAAGAGATCATGGCTCCGATACTAAGTCAGTTGACATGCGCGAGCCACATCCCCTCATGTGACGTCACTGGCTGAGCACACTGGGGATTGGCCTACCCAGCCATGCCCCTCGCAAGATGATTGGCTGCTGGAGACGATCCCCACTGTGACGTCACGACTAAAGTCCATATAGGGCACTGCTCCGCGGTGTGCGCCGCATTATAGCCCCGATACCCCTGAGGACGCCACCTCGAGTGGCGAAACATGTCGGGGGGGCTAACTTTGTTTCTATTTTAGCACAGCAGTGTGCAGCAGCCTAACCAAAGAGGGAATAAGATAGGAGACAGTCCACCAATACTCTTAAAATGCTATCTAGCACCTCTAGTAGGGACAGTGTGTTAGCTTAATCTGATAGGAATCCTCCCTTCCCCCCTTCCCCCTTCCTCCCCTTAGGACGCTGAGATTAGTCATTAGGGAAATAGGGAGTATCGTCTCCCAGTGGATATGTGGGGTAGATGGGTAGATATACGCCTTAACAAGGGAATTTCCAGCACTCACTAGAGTATATTGGTGGTCTGACAATATCCGACTCAGCCTTAGCGGTTGCAATCTATCTCTGCTGATAATTTTAAAGTCACAATTGTGGATGGAGTATTGTCTTTCCACTTTTTAGTATTTTTTGTACAAATAAAAGTTAAATTTTAGTGACCAATGGGTACAGCTGTCCTTACAGGACTCTATTCTTCTCTTGTAAAAAAAGGGTCAGAATTTGGCATCAAGAACATGAAAGCATGGATCCATCCAGCCTTGTATCAACGGTTCAGGCTGGTGGTGGTGGTGTCATGGTGTGGGGAATATTTTCTTGGCACTCTTTGGGCCCCTTGGTAACGCCACAGCCTACCTGAGTATTGTTGCTGACCATGTCCATCCCTTTATGAGCACAATGTACCCTGTAACATCTGATGGCTACTTTCAGCAGGATAATGCGCCATGTCATAAAGCTGGAATCATCTCAGACTGGTTTCTTGAACATGACAATGAGCTCACTGTACTCAAATGGCCTCCACAGTCACCAGATCTCATCCAATAGAGCATCTTTGGGATGTGGTGGAACGGGAGATTCGCATCATGGATGTGCAGCCGACAAATCTGCGGCAACTGTGTGATGCCATCATGTCGAAATGGACCAAAATTCCAGCACCTTGTTGAATCTATGCCACGAAGAATTGAGGCAGTTCTGAAGGCAAAAGGGGGTCCAACCCGTTACTAGCATGGTGTACCTAATAAATTGGCCGGTGAGTGTAGATCTAACATGATCTCCGATCTCTTAGGGTTTGATTTCTGGGAGCCTTGATATTGCTTTCTGATGTTGTGACTTCTTGGATTCACCATCTTCTAAGCTGTCCTGGAAGTCCCATAGAAGGGACTGTGTTTGGCACTTCAGTGGAAGACCCAATTGATCAGACATGTTCCCTTCCCAATCAAATAATAAATGTCTTTAGCAAAAAAACAAAAAAAAATCCAGAAAACAAAGAATATGTAACATTTGTGCCGCCATCATCCTCTGCCTGTGGGGTACGGCTGAGGACGTGCAGATTTTATCATAATGTTTGAATTCTGTTATTCTTAGTGTAGAAAGTGGTTAATGTTTATCTACTGTTTTGATTGAATTGAACCACAGCCATCATTGTGCAGCTCTGCTCAAGTCCATCTACAGTTTATTCACTGCTCACTATATTTTCTGTGTACAGCAATTTCCTGATAATGTTTTATTTTTGTATTATGGTATCGGACTACCCTTCTTTGTGATTTTGTACTCTGTTTGACCAGTTTGTTATGCCCTAGATATGGAGACTATTCTTCTGTGTCTGGTCTTTGTCTCCATGTTTTGCACTTTGGTGCAGGTAGAGAATGTCTTTTAGTTGTCTGCCCACTACTTCTGTTGGGCAATAGGAAGAAAAAACTAGAAAGTAGATTTAGCATCAGGCCCACTGTTTGTGTCTCTTGTCCTTTCCCAGAGCCTGCGTTATAGAATATGGACCTCATGTCTAAATAAATATCATGTCTTCTATGAATAATTAGATTTTACTTTTATTTTATTCTGTATTCTCCAACAAACTTTTTTACAGATGGTCTTAAAAAATAATATCACCTCCATCTTCCTTCTGGGATTTCCTTATTTACAGAACTTCACATTTCCCTTCTTCTCTCTCCTGGTTCTTATCTTCTGTGGGACAATATCAGGAAACCTTCTTATCGTGGTCTTGTATCTAGTGAGTAAAACCCTTCAGTCCCCCATGTACTTCTTCATTACACAGCTGTCATTGTGTGACCTCCTGCTGACCACAGACATTGTCCCCCTCCTTCTTCACACTGTCCTGTATGGGGGAAGTACTATCACTCTCATGGGCTGCATGACTCAGTTTTCCATCTTTGCTACCTCCGAGTGTTCAGAATGTTTTCTCCTGTCGGTGATGTCCTATGACCGGTATGTGGCCATCTGTAACCCCCTCCGTTATCACTCCATCATGAGTCATAAATTTTGCATGATATTGATCAGTACAATCTGGTTGTTGGGGTTTATGGTAACATTGATGGATGTTATTTCTATATATAGTCTACATTTCTGTGGACCACACATCATTGACCATTTCTACTGTGACTTAGAACCAATCCTGCAGCTCTCCTGCTCAGATACATCAAGAATTCATACCCAGATTGTTATTTTAGGATTTTTATATGTCAATGTACCATTTTTAGTAATAGTGACTTCCTACGTGTACATTGTCGGCACCATCCTGAAGATCCCGTCCAATACCGGAAGACATAAAGCCTTCTCCACCTGTAGCTCCCACCTCATTGTGGTCTCCATATATTATGGGACGTTAATGATTGTTTATATCTTTCCAACAAAAGGACAATCCCAGATCCTAAATATGTTCTTGTCCTTGATGTACACTGTGCTGACCCCACTTTTTAACCCTATAATATATACCCTGAGGAACCAAGACTTCAAGGAAGCTTTCCTTAAGATTAAAAGGACTTTAAAAGGGTGAAGTGGCAGATTGTATTTTTTACAGTATATGCTTCACTGTGATTTCACTTTTATATTCACATAGCAATTACTGAGACAGGTCTTGTAGGCATCTCTTACAACTTACAGAAGAAAGGGGGTCAAGAACCAATACACAATGGCCACATTTACTGAGGGTCCTGCGCCAGTTTTGTGACAGACTTTGCATGTTCTTCTCAGTGCAAACTGCTTGACAGGTATTTAAGAATTGTCCATGTCATTTGTGTCGCGTGTGACCCTTTTGTGTTGCGGCTGCACTGGTCATCATGTGACACAAATTTCTGCACTGAAGGGGGCGTTCCGGTGCTCAGTCGGACCTTGCGCCAGATTTAACATGCAAAGTTCGACTGAAGTGTGTCTCAAGGTCCATGTTAAAGGTGCACCAAAAAAAAGGGGTTGACTCTGCCGGAGTAGTGCAGGGGGCGCCAGATTCATAAAGAACAGGCGCCACAAATCTGGCGCCCCCTGCACTATACACAGGTAACTGCACATAGTACACACTGCACTGTTCTTAGTAAATGTGGGCCAATAGGTATGTGAGCAGGAAAGGGAAAACACAAATCAGAGAACGCCAATATCTGAGATTAGAACTGATCCATTAATAATCCCAGAAATTCCATAAATTATTATAGAAGTCTCGTAACATCTGGTGAATTTAGCTAATTCCTGCGTTAAAGTCATGTTCGTCATGTAGTGTGGCGTATGAAAAATTTATACCTATTCTAATAAACAATGACAATATTAATAATTCACTTTACATTCAAAACAATATATGACACCTCACACAGCTCCGTACACCAAAGTATGAGAAAGTTACTAGTGCCAGAATATGGCAAAACAAAAATTTTCAGATACACTATTTAAAATTTTGAAAATGTATTAAAACACAATAAAAACATATATAAATTTGGTATTAACAAGATAATACCAAAAGAATAAAGCAGACGCATCATAAGGAGCACACAATGAAAGTTATAAAGACTGAGGCAACAAGAAAGTGACCAATTTCACCAATTTTGCCACATTTTTAATTTTTTTTCAGATTCCCAGTACATGGCAATTAATAATAAATAACATCACTGAGAAGTAAAATTTGTTACACAGAAAATAAGCCCTCACACAGCTCTGTACACGGAAAAATCAAAAAGTTCTGGATTTTTGAAAATGGGGAGCAAAAAAAGAACAAAAAACGCTGCGATGCAAAGACCATAAAAATTTTAGGCCTGGAAGTTACATTTGTATATAATGTCCATTAGACTGAAATGTATCATAATTAAAGGGGTTGACCAAGAACATTAAAAAAACCTATTGGTAACCATGAGGGGGCTGGTTAAAAAAAAGTAAACATTTACTTACGTCCCTCTCGGCGTCCCGCGCTTACTTAACTCTGGTTCGTGCCCCATACAAGCAAATAGGAGCATGGAAGCTGTGCTGCATTCCTGCATGATACAGCGCTGGAAATCGGGAGAGGTGGGCGTGGCCGGCCTCCTCGGCTGCCGGAAGCTGAACCCAGCGCAGCTTCTGTGCTCCTTTTCCTTTTCATATGGCACGGACCGGACTGATCGCAGCATAGAATGCCAGGAGGGACCACGAAGGTAAGTAAATGTTTATTTTTTTAGCCAGCCCCCGCCCAGCACCAATAGGTTTTTTATGCTCTCGGACAACCCCTTTAAAACTGACACATCTCATCTGTATAGGGAGGGCAGCAGGTCATTTCAGATACAGTTGTATAAAATAAAGAGCAGTCCCATTTTTGTAATCAGTAAGGAATTTTTCCAATTATTGGACAACCATATTATTCATTTATAGATTATAAATGAACAAAAAGCTGGGGAGAATTTTAAGGATATTTCCAAACAATTTTAAGTTCAAATGGAAAAAGATTATTCATGAGTGTATGGGATATTATTGTGTTCTAGAGAATTGGGTAGCAAACTATTCGGTGCTTTTTCTTCTTTGCCCCTTCTAAAAATTAAAATAAAGCAATATTTTTTGGAAAACACACAAAGTATAAGCCGACCCGAGTATAAGCCGAGGTACCTAGATTTACCACCAAAAAACTGGGAAAACCTATTGACTTGAGTATAAGCCGAGGGTGGGAAATGCATTGGTCACAGCCTCCCAGTATATAGCCAGCAAGCCCCCTTTAGTACTGTATATAGCCTGCTAGCCCCCTGTAGTATATGGCCTGCCAACATCCTGTAGTATATAGCCTGCCATCTTCCTGTAGAATATAGCCTGCCAGCCCCTGTAGTATATAACCAGCCTGCCCCTGTAGTATAGAGAC
The DNA here is from genome assembly GCF_040894005.1 of Engystomops pustulosus. NCBI lineage: Eukaryota > Metazoa > Chordata > Amphibia > Anura > Leptodactylidae > Engystomops > Engystomops pustulosus. Next base: position 218,975,993 of record NC_092414.1, read on the forward strand.
AGCCCCCTGTAGTATATAGCCTTCCAGCCACCTGTAGTATATAGCCAGCCAGCTCCCTGTAATATATAGCCTGCTAGCCCCTGTAGTACATAGCTTATCAGTCCAATGTAGTATATAGCCTGCCAGCCCCCTGTAGTATATAGCCTGCCAGCCCCCTTTAGCATATAGCCTCCCACCCCCTGTAGTATATAGCCTGCCAGCTTCCTGTAGTATATAGCCTCCCACCCCCTGTAGTATATACCCTGCCAGCGCACTGAATTGTATAGCCTGCCAGACCCTTAAAGTATATAGCCAGCCCACCCTTTAGTATATGATGCCTGCCAGCCCCCTGTAGGGTATAGCTTGCCGGTAAAAAAAAAAAAAAAATGACTACTCACCAATTCAGGCAGCTCCTCACCAAAATTTTGTTGGTGACGTAAGGTAGGGGGGGGGGGGGGGGGGGTTGCGGAGGTGTGTTTGTCAACTGTTCCAGTCCGTTGCAACTTTTCAAATGTGTCATGGCACCCAGAGTGCAGTACATGCCGATGCTGCAGTAACTAGTGTTCCCGACCAGGAAGAAGAGTTGTCTCCAGCCTGCTGCCTGACATCTGACATCTTGGACCAAGAGTCTAAGCCGCAGAGCGAAGGTCCACCATCTGGGCTTGGCTACATCTGAAGCTATTACCAGGCTGTGAGTAACCATCCTTCCTGTGGACCTGTACTCCGACCAGTTATCTCTTTTAGCTGAAGTATGCTGCTGTTTAAGGCCATTGTATGCCATTGAAGATTCAAAAATAAGTTAATTTACACCAAACTGGCTCAGTGTGATTCATGGATCAGGCTGTTCACCATCAGGGGCTCCCCATCCTCCATCGGTCAGGGATCCCTATATACACCTCAATAGTTGCCCCAGGGAAAATCCTCTACAATCAGCTTCTCTCTCAATTTTCTGGCACACACCACCTTCTGGAGACCCGCCATTCTGTAGACCAGTCCTCTGGTCCCAATACCAAGCACCATGACCACCGCATGCCCAAGGCTGCATCAGCCAGTCACTCCAGTATTCTGGGTCCTGGTTGCCTCCAACCACCAAAGAAAGGTCAGGTCCCAGTGGGGGATGTTGCACATGTAGCCTAAGAGATCTTACTTCAAGGCAAGAGCTACTGAAATTTGCGCCAGCTGTGTTTATGTAAGGTGTTGGGTTCCAATAACAAACTTCCCAAATATAACATGGGAAGCCACCACCTCATCATATGACCAGCAGGTCATTTTACTTTAATGAACTTTATGTATCCTCAATGCTATTTCTATAGTTTTGGTACTTAGTATTTCTATACAAAGATAAAACAGAAAATAATAACCAACTCGGATATTATTAGCAAGTCGTTAGCTTTACAATAATAATAATATTTCTTCAATTAACATCCAAAACTCAAGAGGGTATGACTAAATGTCCCCCAAGTTGTCTGTTAATTGCCATCTAGTCTTTATAAATATCAATGTCTCTCATATTCTCGTGGCAGAATATGGTTTCCACACTGTGCTAGAAAATCTACATGGAATAAGCAAAATGTATTTATTGTAAGTATATAAGAATTTCTTGAGAAAATACCATATATTTCAGAGTTATTTTATTTTATTTTTTTAATTATTAACATACCAAAAATATCTTAAATTTTATTTGTTGTTGCATTACTGGACCGAGCTTCTTGGTGACCATTTCATTTTCTCTTACAACATCCACCGAATGTTGCCTGTTATTGTTGGAAGACAACTTGCCGATGCCTATTCAATGCTCTATACCAACATTTGGAGAGAAAAAGATCTGGACCGCACATCCACACATTATACAATGACAAAATGAACTCTATGTTATACGTTATATTGTGATGAAATTGAATAAGCCACTAACCACTTCACGGTGACCTCATTTTAATAAGTCCTTATACTAATGGTTGCAACATCCCATGGCATCCCCTGTTGACAAAACACAGCGCCAGCAAGGACCAAGGCCCGGCTGCCCCACAGTTCTGACTTGAGGTAGGTTAGTGAGCTCTAAACTAAGCCCCCCAAAGCCTACACTTGCCCATTGCCTTAGTGAGTCCTAATGACCTGGGACAGCTAGAAGACAATCTCTCCTTAGGTGTTGGCGCACACACGGAACAAGACAAACAAACAAAAAACATAACAAGGTGAAGTGGGGCAAAGAATGACAAAATCGTTATCCAAAGGGAATTAAGAGGCCCAAGGTCAAATACCAGAATCAGAAGCAACAAGCAAGCAAGTGTGAATAAAGCCAGGCAGCCTATGGAGTGAGTGGTAGATATTTATAGAGAGGACTGGCCCTGCCCCAGGTGAACGGAGAAGGCAACCATAGACCCACATTTATTACAGTTTTTGCACCAGTTTCCTGTCTGACTTTGCTCTAGAAAGAAACTACTTGTAAACAGACCAGGTTATTAAGCACATCCAACACTACGAAATAATATCCCCCAACGTGCACAAAGAAAGTGCAAACAAAAATAATGCCCAGTGCACCAGTTTTCATATGTCCGGGCCACGGATTTTAAGAACCTATTGCCATTTTTTTCCACTAGGGGTGATATAAGGTATTAAGTGGTTAAATAAGAATACTACTAGTGTAGTAAGGCAGTAGAAGGGCTAAGGGCATTCTCCGAGGTCACGAACGTGAACAGGAGGATGTGTGTGTGACAACTTTCGTCAGCAAGGTTGGGTCATTCTATTGCCTGGGGTCTTGCCATCGTACAGACATCACAGGCAATCACTTACCTTTCTCAGTATATTAAGCAGATGTGATGGATATTGTATTTCTTTCCAGACGCCATCTTGTTCACTGTCATCCATCTCATGATTCAGCCACCATCTAGTGGCCAGTAGCCTCTGCTTGAAGGTCATGTTTTGACTTCTGGGGAACTTTCACAGTACATATGTGGGTGGGATAGTAATAAGTTTTTCAAAATTTTGGGAAAATAGTATAGAGCAGTGATGGCGAACCTTTTAGAGACAGGGTGCCAAAACTATAACCAAAATCCACTTATTTACTGTGAAGTGCCAACATGACGTTTTAAGCAGTAACTTATTGCTACTTGCTCTTGAACATCTTTTAATCGTATCAGCCCCTGAGGCCACCAATACAGTTGAAAGAAGAAAGGCACATTCAGACTATCATTGTATCTTCTCACCAGGGTCTCTCTGTACAGTAAGAATGGTGGGTCCAATAGGATGACCTACAAAGATAATGCAGTTCTATCAACACCTCACTTTTCCCGCAGTTCCAAACAGCCAATGAAGTGTCAGTTTAAAATAGCAGCATCTCTGAAGTTGCCTGGGACTGCAGGAAGATTTGGGGAATTTGGTCCTGTCTGGTGGACTCTGTGCTGGGGTCGATGGCCTGAGTGCCCACAGAAAGGGCTCGGAGTGTCACCTCTGGCACCCGTGCCATAGGTTCGCCACCACTGGTCTAGAGTTTCTGGGAGGTGCTCAAAGTATATTGAAGCTAACCTACAGCATTTTAGTATTTTATCACCTTTCACGCCTCATGCAATGTATTTCTGTTTTCTATATAGAAGACTGCGCACCTGGAATGAAGTGTGATTGAGGGCAGTTACGACCCCTGAGCTGAGTATTTTCTATTATACTTCGTCATCTCCAGTACTGGGAGCCATTTTGTTTTCCCTTACAACAACTAATTTGGAGATCACCTTATAACTGAGGAAGGGTGGTTGGAGCCCTGGATAAAATCTCTAACACAAGCATCAAATTATTATAAATATTATGGGTCATTATACATTTAAATAAAAAAAAAAACAGCTCATAGTAAGGAAATGATCCATAGGACAAAAAATAAACTTACAATGTAAATCTGAAGTTACATCTCATTACATCTACTACTACATAGCTATGTTCCTTCAGGAGAACAATCTGACTGTCATCACTGAGTTTTTTCTATTAGGATTCCAAGGAGGCCAACATTTAAGAATTTCCCTGTTCTTTTTTTTCCTGGTAGTCTATTGTGGGACAATTTGTGGGAACCTCCTGGTCATCGCTCTGGTGTCCACCAGCAGGAACCTCCACACTCCCATGTACTTCTTCATCTCACAACTGTCTATCAGTGACATCTTACTGACCTCAGATATTGTTCCTTACATGCTCAATCTCCTACTGAATAATGGAGGAACCATTACTTTCGTTGGGTGTATGACTCAGTTATATTTTTTTAGCATGTCAGAAATATTTGAGTGTTTTATCCTCACGGTGATGTCCTACGACAGATATGTAGCCATCTGTGATCCCCTCCGCTACTCCACCATCATGACATATGGATATTGTGTGAGACTGGTCATCATATCATGGATTTTTGGATTTTCCTTTCCATTGAGTGATGTCTTGACAACACCAACACTAACTTTTTGTGGACCAAATATCATTGACCATTTCTTCTGTGACCTTCCTCCCTTACTGGAACTTTCCTGCTGTGATACCCTCATCATTCAGATAAATGATTATTTGCTAAGTATTCCCATTGTTATCATTCCAATCACAATCATTGTGATGTCTTACACTTATATTGTGTTAACAGTATTAAGGATCCCATCCAGTAGTGGTAGACAAAGAGCCTTCTCCACTTGTAGCTCCCACCTCATTGTGGTCTCCATATTCTATTGGTCTCTGTTCAGCGTTTATGTAGTACCAACAAAAGGAGAGAATCTCGGTGCAAATAAATTCCTATCGCTCCTTTATACTGTGTTTACTCCACTGGTCAACCCCATTATATACAGTCTGAGAAACAATGACATTAAGAAAGCCGTACAAACAGCAATTGGTATCTTATATTATGTTTGATAAGGTACCATGAGTATGGGCAGCACGGTGGCTTAGTGGTTAGCAATACAGCCTTGCAGCACTGGGGTCCTGGGTTCAAGTCCCACCCAGGTCAACATATGTAAAGAGTTTGCATGTTCTCTCCGTGTTTGCGTGGGTTTCCTCCCACACTTGAAAACATATTGGTAGGTTGAATAGATTGTGAGCCCCATGGGACAGGGACTGATTTGCAAGCTATGTGCAGCGCAGTGGAATATGTTGGTGTTATATAAATAAAGGAATTTTCATTATGAGACCAGGTGTATATTGCTGAATTTGTGGTTATGGCCATGCATAAGTGATATGATAATAAAAAAAATCCCTATAATAATTCTAACATTTAAAGTGTAACCATCATTTAAAAAAAAACTTTTAATATGTTGTAGGGCAGGTAATTTTGATCCCTTTTTGAAATTCGATTAGTTAACTGAATCTTTCTCCTTCCGCTTGTATTCTGCATCCTTCTCCCTGATATCAGTTACTCCTTAGATGGCTGTTGCTAGGGACATTCCGTCTTCACTGAAGAGCCGACTCTCTGCACTCAGCTGTTTACCTCATGGCTCAGTGTTCTAGCACTCAGAAGCTCTAACTAATGTTGTAACCAAACAACTACCCTTATCTCTCCCTCAGCTTTCCCTACACCTGTATATAAGCAAATAATCCACACAGACACAAGATGCAGATCCATCACAATCCCCCCTCCCCCATCACCTCACACTCCACAGCAGGAAATAGCAGGAGAGACTCTCCAAGTCTTCATGCTGTCCCATTATATGCTGTGCTGAAGTTTAACTTAGATAGATAGATATGAGATATGTTATCATATCATATGAGATATTAGATAGATAGCTATGGTGTCATTGGTCAGCAGCCGGTGCTTGTGATGAGGTCACAGGAGGCAGGTCCCGCCCCTCTTTCTTGCTGATTGTAGTTCTTTTGAGAGCTGGAAACCCTGGTTGCTATGGGCCAAAAGAGGTACTAAATGAGGGCCGAACTGCAAAATACTTTGAGGAATTATTCCCAGGGTTTTTTTTTTTTTTGCTCAGAATGACTGTTATACTTTAAAGAGGTTCTATTGACAAATTCTATCAATGACTGCTGCAGGAGCGGCATCAGGATCATACAATTAAACTTCTTTCCTGTGATTGTCTACACAGGTTTGCAGGGATACATTCTGCTGTTACTTCTGTTTTTTTCCTGCACTGCGGACTATAACTTTACCTTTTGATTTTGTACTTCGCTGCCCTTTAGACTTAACCTGTTTTATTCTAACCTGATTTCTAAATAGTTTGTCTTTAGTCTTTTTCTGTCTTTCATCCTTATTACACTTACTACCACCCAGTTGTCGATTGCAGCCTGGTAGAAGACCAGAAAATAGGCACTATTCACCCCTGTCATGGCGCAATTTGTTTAGACCGTCCCAGTTATTTCAGTCTGTGATCTACCAAAGGAGACTTTAAAAGTGTTTGAGATGATTCATGTTCTAGAAAAAGATCTTACGCTTCTCAACCCAAGGTAGAAGATGCATGATAATGACCCCTGATGATCTCCAAAGAGCCGGGGAAATACTTGACATTCCGTCAATAAAAATAACATCCTGGATGCCAGTCCAGGAACAACAGCTGGATTTTCGAGCACTCCCGATTATAGAGAAATGGTCGGTGGTTACCAAGGCAAAATCCCCGAGGAATAAACATAGATTGTCAACAAGCGTGAGCCATGCTGAGCCACTAACCATCTATTCTAACCCCCCTTTACTGTCTTTAATCCTCGAGCTGAACTCGTATGAACAACATATGAACTCACACAGAGCTGATATTAAAAATGAAAGGAAAGATCTGCTAGTGGCAGCACATTTCTCCAGAGAGGACCACACTATGGAAGACTTGCAGATTATTATTTTAATGGGACATTGTAAGACACAGGGGGAAAGGAAAGAATGGGAGTATAAATTAATGAGGAGATTCAACACCTTGCAAAGTGGTCTTAACATTCATGCAGCTTCATGACCTCCGACCTCTGACCTGGAGGCCACAAGCAGATAAGAGCCAGGGCTCATGTGTCTCGCCTCATAGGTTTTTAATGTTTTTATTGCCATCCTGTTGTAAATAAGATGTCCCTGTTTTTATCAATCTGTTGTTTTAGAGGTTTTTTTTAATATCCTTTGATGATCACTGTTTAGTGTGTATAAAATGCTGTGAATGTTCTGTTTCATGCATAACATCATGTCTGACGAAGAGAACTAGTATTCTCGAAAGCTCACCATCAAATATACTCAGTTAGCCTCAAAAAGGTATTGCCTGATTTCTTCACTCTTCTTCTGCTCTCCATGGCTAACACGGTACAAATATACACTACTAGAGACATATTGGGGCACATTTACATACCCTGTAAATGGAGTTTACCAAAAGTGTCCGACTATAAGGCATCATGCGTTAGATGAAATTATACATGTGTCGCTTCCCCGCTCAGGTCCAACAAAGTTCACCATCTTTTTAGTAGTGCATCTTATCACTAGGGCTTGTGACACAATTTGAAAGTTAAATCCTGCACTCCAAATCAGTCAAATCGTCCGACGACACGCCCCCTAATGAGAGTCGCATGGACGCAGCGCAACTGCGCCACAAAAAGGGTTTTATGCGCCACAATCCCAGCACACACACTTATTAAATACCTGTGCAAGCTGTTTAGGCCTGAAAAAGCTGAACAGTCCCACAAAAGCGTGTGTGCGACCCTTAGTAAATGAGCCCCATTGAGCAAAATCCATAAGATTTCTGAAGGTATATGAATAATAGGAGGGAACATAAATGTTGTCGTTAACCCTCTCTGTGATAACTCGAGAGGAGCATCTACCCGTTCACAAAAAGCCCTCAGCCTACTGGATAAATGCCTTAGGGAGTGAGACGTTACAGATGTTTGGAGATCCCTTAATCCCACATTGAAGGACTATTCATGTTATCCCTATTTCCACAACTCCTACCAGAGACTGGATTATATTTTTTCTTCTGCTTCATATATACATTATATAGACTCTTTTGAAAAAGTCGGAGATAGGATCAATCATAATATCTGATGACGCGCCGGTATCGGTCCTACTCATTGTTTTCGGAAGTTCTAAAGAAAATTCTTACTTGGCGACATGATTACACTCCACAGAAATTTTAACCTTCTTTTCTAATAGAATAGAATTTTTTTTTTCACAAAAAATGCAATAGATGACATCCCCCACACACTGGTCTGGGAGACACTTAAAGGGTTAATAGAAGGGGAGGTGAAAGCCAGAGGAGCCAAGCTTAAAAACTAAGAACCACCAATCTATGGGTCGCAATTTTTTGCCCTAGAACTTATAGCAAATAGAAGACTATAGCGCATAGTGAGCAACCTAAAGTCCTAATCGGGGAAGTAGCTAAACAATATCAGTATGCCAAGTGTAAATACTATGCACATAGGGAAAAGGGTGATAAACTAATTGTTCTCCTAATGAAAAAGGAGAAACAACTTTCATATCCTCCTTGTTGTCCTCAAAAAACAACTTGATATTACAACCTTCTTACCAGTGGACAAAAGCATGTGGTCCCAATGGCTTCCCGGCTATTACAAAAAATTCAGTACAGTAATTCTACCACATATGGTTGACTGGTGTAATTCTGTCCTTACTGGAGGTTCTTTACCACCCAAGCCCTGGCAGGCAATGTCACCATACTCCATAAATTGGACAAAAATCTAGAACAAAGTGGAAGCTATCTGCTAACCTCATTACTGAATGTCAGTACTAAAACATGGGCTAAACTCCTAGCCAGAAGAATAAGCCCAGACCTTCCATTTAACCAATCAAGAACAAACTGATTTTGTTGAAGGCAGGGAGGGCAACCACAAATTTCACCAAGGTGGTACATGTGATCCATTATGTCCATACTAAAAAGATCCCTGTGTTCTTGCTTGGTATGGATGCCAAAAATATGTTCGACTGAGTGGACTGGTCATTCATGACAGAAACTCTGGCCCACTTTGGATTGCCCCATCAGTTTATATCAGCCATAATTACCTTATACAACCTTCCAAATGTGAGAATTAGAGAAAATGGTATTCCATCTGAATCCTTCAAAGTAGAATATTGTCTTCTCTCGGTCAGTTAGGGAAATACCCGGCTCTTTCTCCAAAACTGTCACATAAAGGTCTGAAGTTATAGCATCCCTGGTCATTCTAACTGCAGCCACTATCTTCAGAAGAGCAGCCTCCCGGAATATTACATAATTTTTTTTCGATAAGGATTACTAGCCGACTAAGTATCAGGAATCGACAGCACCACTTCTATCCATGGACTGCCCCTGGAATGGTATCTCATCAACATACATTAAGATTTCGGGCTTTTGAGATTTTCACCACTATTTAATGGCAGAGAGGGGGCAGATTTTCATATTATGGACATTGCTTGTAGACCAAAGTAGACCATATGTTATTCTGAAAGTAAAATCTGCTTGCACCACATCAATAGTAATTATTATAAATCTGGTTCATCATCATTACCGGCAAAATTTGAAGGACCAGGGGTCACAAGATTAGGTAGAGTTCCATGCCATCGTGATCATCTCCCAAGCCTTGGTAGAACTGGCCACTTTTTATAGGGACTGCTACCAATCCTATCCTTCTGCTTTCCTCCACTACCACATGGTTGCCAGCTGGTTCAATGTATTACTATTACTGGCACTATACAGACCGGCATCTCCTACAACCTTCAACTCTGTCCACTCAGTGGAAAAGGCTCCCGATGAATTTTTTAGTTAACATCTAGAAATAATAAGAACTTTGCTTAACCCCAAAGACATCCAAACATTTCAAACATTAACAGAAAAAGGAAGGAAGGAAAATACATATTGAAAGTTGTAAATATGAATGTATTTCAATGACAGCCATAACTTTTACATTAGAAATATTGTACATATTTTTTTAATAAAATATATGTTAATGATGACCATTTAATGACAGGACAATACTGTCTATGAAAATGGTTCCTTTACAAAGAAATCCTTAAAATCCTGCAAAAAAGATATCATAATTAAAAAGACATGAGATCAAATATCAAATATTCTGCCTCTCTATGTGATGATAATTCCATGGTGGCTCATAGTCATGTGGAAGAGACCCTCGTTTTGCCAGATTGGGGGGGGGGGTATATCCATCATTATATGGTGTACTTTAATTCGGAAATAACTTTACATTGGGAGCACAATTTATATAATAACTCACTAGAGGCATTAGATAACAAATAATTGGGGGCCACTTTATAGATTGTAATTTGTTTTGGGGGCTTCTAACACTTGTATAATTAGGTTAGGGGGAAACTCTATATAATTCATTATAGATTTGATCATTAAGCGGGGGCATAAAAGGGGGGCTTTACCATGCAGAGAAGGAATTATATAAAAACATACAAATATGTATTCAAATTTTTAGGTACCAGCATATATAATGTTCAATAATTATCATATGATGGAAAGTTATTCAAACCTTTCATGGCTTCATGAATGAAAAGCTGCTGAAATCTGTTTTTCTTAGGGGTCTGTGGGTTCAGCATTTGGAGATCCCATAGCAACTTAAAAATAGTGGCCATGATTGTTCCCCAATGCCGCATTCACATGAGGTGCTTGTATATGAAGCTCAGTTACGCGGCTGTGGTTAGGACGGTAACGACAGCCTCTGTACACGGAGACCAGCAGTGACGGGCTGCGCAGGAGCCCCAGAGGAGGTGAGTATAAGAGGTTTATTCTTTATACAAAATCCAACCCGTTTAAAAAATTTTCAATTTCTTTAAGATTTTCAACAAGAAATAAGAATCATAAGTGAGAAAATCCCTTTGAGTAGTTACCCAAACTTTGCCACTGCCACATGAGCCCCCGGAAAGCAATTTTAGTTTCTTTGTTATTTTTTTTACATTTTGATGGTGTCCTTATCCTCCAGATCTCGGACGAGAGGCTCATTGTACATCTTTAGAGCCTGATAAAACTTCTCCTTGTCACAGTGTCCCCAGATGGTCATGTACCCATACAGCTGCCTCATCGCCTCTTGGCGGGGTCTTATACTGCGGATGTTGTCATACTGCTCCTGGGTCAGCAGTTTGTGCTTCAGGAGATGATCCAGTATCTGGCCCATGTCTGACACCCTCTGTATTAGAGCATCTCTGTGTTTGTCCAGAAAGTGCTCCGGGTACAAGGCACAGGCACCTGCAACTAGAAAATGTATATTATAAGTTCACTTATACTAAATACAGGCAGTCCCCGGGTTACATACAAGATAGGGTCTGGAGGTTTGTTCTTAAGTTGAATTTGTATGTAAGTCGAAACTGTATATTTTATAATGGAAGTTCTAGACAATTTTTTTTCTTTTGCCCCAGTGACAATTGGAGTTTCAAAATTTTTGGTGTAATTGGACCAAGGATTATCAATAAAGCTTCATTACAGACATCTTACAGCTGATCATTGCAGTCTGGGACTATAGTAAAGCATCCAGAGAGCTTCACCAGAGGTCACATGGGGCAGAGGGGTCCGTCTGTAACTATGGGTTGTCTGTAAGTCGGGTGTCCTTAAGTAGGGGACCGCCTGTACTAGGATTTTATTTTAAATTAATTCTAATACATTTTGATTAATTGTAGCCCAGACACACACAAGCCGTGTTCTGCTCTGAGGAAGCTAACAACCATGAAACGGGTGTCGGGGCATCGGCAGCAGTGTCGGACTGGCCCACCAGAGTACCAGAGGATCCTCCAAGGGGACCTGGCTCAACGCAATACTGAACGCCAGAGGTCCATCAGAAAAAAACACAATTTGAAGGCTGCTACAGTATATTTCCTGGGGGATAATGAAGAGTGGGCCACCAGATTGATTTTCTCTGGTGGGCCTAAGGAAACCCAGTTTCCCAATTGGAGGGCAAGATATAGATTATGATTCATTACGGGGCTTCTAACTCTTGTATCAAATGAAATAACTCACGAAGAGAGGGCATAATATATATTATATATATATTTTTTATATATATACAGTATTTAAATATTAATTATTGGCACATTCATTTTATAAGGACACTGAATAAAATACAATTAATTTAGCAGTGACTTGAACTCAGAATTATAATATAATTCATTTGAAGGGGACAGAGTGTGGTCAGCTGTGAGTAATATCTATAGCTTAGGAGCGCAGTGTGGGATGTAAATACCATACTGTAAGTGACAGTGCTGCAGGGCTATATTGTGGAAGTTGTCAGTACTGTAGTAACCGATTAACCTTCTAGACTGTGATTTTAATGTCCTTTATCTGATTTTTTTTTCTTTCTATTGTAATGGATATAATAGAGCTGGAGAATCAGGTCTTGGATTGAATCCAAGCAGAACTTTACATAACAGCCGATGAATGTTTAATTAAGCCCTTGACTCAGACTTCTCCATGAGACTGCTAGATAAAAGATGTCATTTGTAATCTACAAGGTAAATTTCCACTTCTCTTGAGGAAAGTGGTGTCCCCTGTGGTGTATGGCAGTGTGTGGTAGGTCTGGCACGCAGCTGCTCAGCCTCAGACCCTAATCCCTTCAGGCTTCAGTTATTGTGCTGATGTTATGGCAGCGAAGGTTTGAAGCTCTGTAGTTATGGAGTCAGCAGAGCATTGGTGATTTTTAGGCTTTCTGCTCCTCGGATCTCAGTACCTTCTCTCGGTTGCTCCTCAGTTCTTGGCGTTGCTGCTCTGTAGCTTTGTTTGGTCTCCACTTTGTGAATAAGTTGTTGTGGTTCATTCCACCTTCCCATATCACTGCTCACAGATGGTGATGGGAGATCTAGGAGGAGAGAAATCGGATGCAGTGACTTGTTCAGGTTGTGGCTCCTATTATAGGACTTTGTTGGGAGTCGGGGAGACCTTTAGAGTAATCCATAGTATCACAGATGTCTGCAAAGGTGGAATGAATGGTGGGGACTGGATGTTATATAATGGGGGGGGGGAGCAATTGGATTTAATGATTTAATGATTTAATAGCCTTCCAGCCCCCTGTAGTAAATAGCCTGCCAGCCCCCAGTAGTATATAGCCTGACAGCCCCCAGTAGTATATAGCCTGCCAGCCCCTGCAGTATATAGCCTGCCATCCCCTGTAGTATATAGTCTGCCAGCCCCCAGTAGTATATAGTCTGCCAGCCCCCAGTAGTGTATAGCCTGCCACCCCCTGTAGTATATAGCCTGCCAGCCCCCAGCAGTATATAGCCCCCAGCCCCCAGTAGTATATAGCCTGCCAGCCCCTGTAGTATATAGCCTGCCAGCGCCCTGTAGTATATAGCCTGCCAGCCCCTGTAGTATATAGCCTGCCAGCCCCTTTAGTATATAGTCTTCCACCCCCCTGTAGTATATAGCCTGCAGCCCCCAGCTCCCAATATAATGGTGTAAGAAAATGCTCTTATATACATCAATGCTCCGGCATCAGCTTCGTGTCCCCGGGCTGTCCATCGCAAACACCATGATGTCAGCCACTTGCTGACATCATAGTGTGTGCCGATGGTGTCAACGAGCGGCCGCGAGGACACAGACCCGATGCCAGAGCATCGCTGTATAGAAGAGGACCTGGGGGGGGGGGGGGGTTGGCAATCAGAAGGTGAGCACACTGTTTTTTTTTTCTTTTGAGTATATATGTCATATATAGTTAGTAAATAGTTATATAGTAAATAGCTAAATGTAACAATTGTAAAAACAGATTTACCTCTATGGATTGTAAGCGATGATAATAATTGTGCAACATCCATCAAATCATCTGGAAACAGAAAAAAGATAGCAATAAAAAAAGGAAAAAATCGCAGAAATGATAAGAAAAGTAAATAAATGCTCAGTACTTTGTGTCAGACGAGTGTCCCAGACTGTGTCCTGCGTCTTCTCTTCAGCTACATACAAAAAGATATCTGCCGTTTTCTCCTTCAGTCTGATCTCCGTGAACTGATAGGGTTCAATATCAAACTTCAGAGTCTGAAACAACGTGAGATTAGAGGATTAGTGAGACATCTGTGACCAATCACGGCTCATCTTAACGGCTTATTCACACATCCGTTTTTTCTCAGTATAATATCTGGGTATTTCGAGGACTGCATAGTAAATCTTTTAGGGTAGTGGCACGTTAGCATTTTGAACTCATTTTTAGGCCGTTTTTAAGGAGTCCGTTAAAAACCGCATGCGTTTTTTGTCCGTTTTCCAATTATCTTAATTAAGATAATTGTGACAAATGGTCAAAAACGGATACATTTTCAAAAACGCATGCGTTTTTTAACGGAATGCTTAAAAACGGCCTAAAAATCAGGTTCAAAACTCCACGTGTGGCACCAGTCTTAGGCTGCATTCTCACCCTCAGTTTTTCAAATGCGTTTTTTGAAGCCGAACGAAGGTGTGAATCATAATGGGTGAGAACAAATCACTGAGAGAAGCTTCTCCTCCTCTATTTTTACTTTACTCCTGGTAAATTTTAAAGTTAAATCCCGCGCTCAGTCCGAATCCGTCGGATCATCCGACGGCCCAACCCCGATTTCTGTTGCATAAAAGTCGGCGCCAAAATCGCGTGCAAAAACAATCCCCTTCTAAATACCTGTCCCAGCCGCACAAATCCCGAAAATTTCTAAAAGCCAACAAAAGTGCGATCCGTGTACCGAACTGTGTAAGGTGTAATATTTTTGCGGGATGTAATGTTTTCATTGCTACCATTTTGAGGACTGTGTAACCATTTGATCACTTTTTATTACATCTTTTATGCGATATAAAATGGGGTAAAAGTGACATTTCAGGCATGTGGGTGCTATGTTCTGATAAGCTGTTCACCACCAGGAATAATCGTTTTAATATTTTGATAGATCGGGCATTTTGGGATGCGATGATATCTAACATGTTTGTGATTTTTACTATTTATTTAGTTCTAGGGAGGTTATTAGAATTTTCTTTTTATTACTTTTAAAAAAAATGTTTACAATTTTTTACACCCTCTAGGATACTTTAGCCCTAGATGGTCTGATCGTTCCTACCATACAGTGCAATATTACTGTCTTGCAGTACATGGCTTTTCTACATAGGATTCATTACTATGTACCAGGACTAATTGTAACAAATCTGCAGAAGCCATCCAGCCTCGGGTCTTACAAAGACCAGGGGCTGTCATGGCAACCAATTTCCACTCCCTGATGATGTCACAAAAGATGCCATTTTTTAAATGCCGCCGGCAGCAAACTCTGCCTCTGTATGACGAGAGTTGAACCAATGAGCCCTCTTCAGACAATGTTTGGAGCTCTGCGCTGTACATGTATGGTGGAGAGCGTTAAGAGGTTTATATAGATAATAATGTTTAACAGATACATGCAGGTAAATATGTATTTTCACTTGAGAGAATTTACCTTTGGATGAGCTAATACTCCCGGATGACCAGTGATAAGATATTTAGATTTTGTGTATATAGCGTCATTGGTGTGCTCATATTTTTTTACTCGCTGAAATCCAAATTTTTTGTTTTCTTGGTCAAGGCTCTAAAAAAGTAAAATAAAGCAAAGCAATAAAACATCTCAAGCAGAAAATATAATACTGAAAGAGAAATTAAAAATCCTAAAGTAGCCATTAGCTGTGTGAGCAGGACTTGGGCAGGTCCCTATCCAGGAAACATAAACTGACTCATTACCGGGAACTGCAGCTCTGAAGAGTATTAGAAAAAATGCAACTCAAGAGCGATGACTCCCCCCAAAATGGCAGCACTCGCAGTTAAAGAGTCAACAAAACTTTCAACGAACTTTCAACAAAACTTGTCCGAACCCAAATTTTACCCGTCCAACCGGAGGTAGACGCTTCTGTCGGAGTTATATCACGTTTGTTGAGTCATGATTTACCTCTTCTACATTTACGGTATACGGCACAGTATACAGATGGATTTTGTATTCCTCATTCGGATCACCTCTACACAGTATCTTGAAGTAAAGAAGGACAATTCCATGTTTTGGTGTCTTCTTCTTTCCAAGTGCAGTGAGGAGCCCCAGACAGGAGAATGTGGGATTCTTCAGCAGAACATAAAATGGTTCAATCTGTGTCGGTGTCTCCAGCGTCAGGTTTCCATCCTTGAAGTGCGCACATTTAATAAGCGAGATGTCTCCACTAAATCCTATTGGATAGAAATGTAGGATGTATCAATAAGATCTTGATTATTAATTCTATTAGGAGTCTCACAAGTTTTGTATCAGGAGATGATGTGACCATTACAGAAAACAGAAGAAAACCAGATGCAACCACTAAAAACTGCCTAAAAGTAACAAACTAGTACATTTCTAGAATACAAGGACTGTAGGTCATATCTAGGGGCTATATGGACTATTCATCCAAACTTGGCTAGAAAACCATGGACTATATTTCTGTAATGGATGTACGATAGGTCATAAATATCAGAACGGGGGTGGTCAACCGTTGCAAATTTGCTATTAGTTTCTCGCCAAGAACCAGCAGTCCAGTTCTGTTGTCTGTATAAGGGGTGGCATTGGGAACTGCAGTTCCGAGTTACAATCCATTGCACACAGAATGGAGCTGGACATTTGGATCTGGACTCTCCAGCTGATCATTGATAGGTCAATATCATTATGCTCAAGTATAATAAGGCTAGAGCCCTTATCTAGTCCAAGAGAATCTCTGCATTTCCCTTCATACCCATATACTCACCCAATTGATATTTGAGATCTGATAATAACTTGAAGTGTTAGTACAGGACAGAAAATCATCAATGCTTAAAGGGGTTGGCCACTCATTTACTTAAGTTGCCCATGTGCCTTCACAACCTTGTGGACAATACCTGAATTTTCATCAAGTTATTCAGTAGTGCTGATACTTACGAGTGTGCTGTCTGCAGATTCTTTGTTTACATGTCTGAACTCTGCTGAATAGGAGGAGCTGCAGCAACAGAGTTATGATTCATCCTGCCCACCTCCCCTTATCCTGTGTCTGTCAGCAATATTTTTTTATTATTTGCTTGTAGAGACCTCCTATCATTATGTGCGTCTATGATGCAGGGAGTCCGGGTCTAGGCACAGTGTCAGCACAGTGTCAGTAACCCAGTGGGGCTGTGTGGGAGTACTCTCATCATGTTCTGATCAGTTTCTAGATGCTTTTTTTGTCTGTGAATTCAGTGGGCCAAATATAGCAGAGGATCAGTGTCATGGGTGCTACTAAGACCCATATCTCGGGTCGCCAGTGCACCCATGTGTCTCCTTGTGCCCCTGAAGACCATCTACAGCCTCACTTACCTTTCCTCCATCCAGCGGCGGTTCCCGCACTCTGGTGCATACGTCTCCAACTCCTTGGTGCTCTGTAAGATTTGAAGGGCAAGTGTGCCAATGATTGGCGCTGGCCGGCCCCCTGCCCTGATAAATTTCCAGACCCTTCCTGTGTCCCCTGCCGGATCTTTGAGCCATGTGCCTTAGAGAAAGCTTGTCTCCTTTCTCCCTGCGCATTTATAGTGATTTCCTGTTGTGACCTTGATTCTGTTCCTGACTTCACTCTGCTGCTTACGTCAATGCTTGCGGTGGCTCAGTGGTTCCACTACCCCTAATCCCTACAATCCGGGTATAGACCGCTGGGGGGTGGCACATTAAATTTTTTGCCTCAGGCAGCAAAAGTGCTATAATTGGCCCTCGCAATGCCTAGAATAATTCCTTACGGCCTGGTTATCCAAAGAAGCCCTTATTTGGTTAGTGTTAACTCTTGTCATCTGGATGTGGTAGGGGGTTTGTGTTACCCTCCACCATCTTTGAGATATGTCATGAATTTACAGCCAACTCCAGTGCTGGCCATATATGTCCCTGAGCTATCACTACATATGATTAGTATTTTAAAAGCTACCCATATTAAAACGGTATGGGAAGCACAATTTTATTACAATGGACTCACCCTTTAAGCACAGGTAATGAGGTAGGTACACGGCTGACACAGCATTAGGTTCCCCGTGTGTCTGTATGTTAAAGAGTGGACTCAGAATCTCGTAAGAAGTGTACGACAAATCTTTCAGGTGATCGCTCCATGAATCCAGTTTATATTCAATAGTAACTGGAGCTTCCACCTGGAATTTGATTCCTGTTTTCGGGCAGAAGTAAAGCCCCGGAGATTTCAGCTCCAATCTGTATAGACCAAGAGAATATTAGATAGTAAATTATAATTTATCATGTCCATGTCACATACCAGAGATCCACTGAGGATCCTACACTGATTGAATGATAGACTGAGCTGAGGGAGGAGCTAGGAAGGTGCGGCATTGTACAGAGCTTTGTGGATGAGGGCATCATATGAAGATGTTCAATCATTAAGGTGAACGTACTGTATGTATATATTCTTGTGTTACATGAAACGATCATGAAAATATTTTATTCAGTGGTAAAAATAAGTATTTTCTCCTGAAGATTACCCACCTATAAAGAATTTAGAGGTCTGTAATTTTTATTGTAGGTCACTTCAACTGTCAGAGACAGAATCTAAAAAAAATTCTGAAAATCCCATTGAAGGATTTTTTAAATAAATAATTAGAGGTCAGACTTACCTGTATTTCTTGACCAAGTTTTCATGAACTGCAACAGAGATTTTTGCGCAGTTCTCCACACAGACCTTATCGAGATCTTTCAGGTTTTAAGGCTGTTGCTGGGCAATATTGAGTTTCAGCTCCTTTGAAACATTTCTGATTGGGTTAAGGTCTGGAGACTGTCTTGGCCACTCCAGAACCTTGAAATGCTTCTTACAGAGTGGCTCCATAGTTACCCTGCCTCTGTGTTTTGGGTCATTGTCATACTGGAAGACCACCATCTCCAAGCTTTACTGAGAGTTTTTTGTTCACAATATTGTTATACTTGGCCCCATCCATCCTCCCTTCAATATGGTGCAGTCACCCTCTACCATTTTCAGAATACTACCCCCAAAGTATGATGTTTACACCCCTATGCTTCACTATTGGGACAGTTCTTATCCTTCTTCTTTTTTTAACCCCTTAAGGACGCAGGGTTTTTCCGCTCATTTCTTGCTCTCCAACTTCAAAAATCCATAACTTTTTCATTTTTACGTGTACAGACCTGTGTGAGGGCTTATTTTGTGCGTAACAAATTTTAATTTCCCGTAATGTTATTTATTTTAACATGCCCTGTACTGCGAAGCTGAAAAAAAATTCCAAATGTGGAAAAATTGAAAAAAAAACGCACGTGCGTCACGTTCTTGTGGGCTCAGTTTTTATGACTTTGACTGTGCACTCAAAATAACACGTCAGCTTTATTCTTTGGTTCGGTGCGATCGCGGTGATATCAAATTTATATAGGTTTTATTGTGTTTTAATACATTTTCAAAAATTAAACGAATGTGTACAAAAAAGAAAAAAAATGTTTTGCCATCTTCTGACGCTAATAACTTTTTCATACTTTGGCGCACGGAGATGTGTGAGGTGTCATTTTTTTCCAAATGAGGCGTCGTTTTCACTGCTACCATTTTGAGGTCTGTGCAACATTTTGATCATTTTTTATTTCATTTTTTATGTGATGTAAAAAGGTGTAAAAGTCGCATTTCGGACATTTGGGCGCCATTTCCCGCCTCGGAGGTCACCGCCGGCCGTAACCGTTTTTATATTTTATAGATCCGGCATTTTGGGACGCGGCGATACCTAATATGTCTGTGATTTTTACTGTTTATTATGTTTTATATCCGTTCTAGGGAAAGGGGGGTGATTTGAATTTTTAATATTTTATTAATTTTTTTTATTTTTTAAACTTTTTTTTTCTTTTTTTTTCACTATTTCTTAGACCATCTAGGGTACATTAACCCTAGATGGTCAGATCGCTCCTACCATATACTGCAATAATTCTGTATAGCAATATATGGCATTTTTGCAGCTCATTCATTACAATGAGCCACTGGCTCATTGTAACGAATCTGCAAAAGCCATGTAGCCGCGTATCAAAAGAAGACCCGAGGCTACCATGGTAACCGATCGCCGCCCCCCAATGACGTTCGTCTTCGGGGGGCGAATCTTCGGGGGGCGAAAGTTGTAACGAATCCGCAAAAGCCATGTAGCCGCGTGTCAAAAGAAGACCCGAGGCTACCATGGCAACCAATCGCCGCCCCCGATAACGTTAGTCTTTGGGGGCGAATCTTCGGGGGGCGAAAGTTGTAACGAATCTGCAAAAGCCATGTAGCCGCGTGTCAAAAGAAGACCCGAGGCTACCATGGCAACCAATCGCCGCCCCCGATAACGTTCGTCTTTTAAACGCCACCTTTGTATGAAGAGGACTCAGCCCGTGAGCCCTCTTCATACACTCCTTATACCTCTGCGCCATAGAGCTACGGCGCAGAGCGTTAAGGGGTTAAACCCAGCAAGTGGAGTTGACACTACATGACCTTCTCCCATGCTTCTTCTGGATCATCAGATGGTCAGTGGGGAACTTCAAACAAGCCTGGACATCCCTTTAAGCCCTGCATGATTTTCATGCATGATGGCATTGTGTGTAGGCCCGTTTCTTCCACCGGGTGCCCCAGGTGCCAGCAGGCTCACACTGCCCCAGGTAATGAGTGAATGCAGAGTAGGAGGAGTTACAGGTAATGATTCCAGACTAGGAGGAGCTTCTTAAACAAAAACTAACAGCACTGAGAGAGCCAGAATTCTTGCTCATTGGTAGAGGATCAAATACTTATTTCATACATTAAAATGCTAATGAATTATTTCAAAAGCACATGCAACACCCCTGCCAATGCATAGGCAGGATGGCAGTTGCATACAGCGCCTTCTTAAGGTTAGGAGCTGTCAGAGGGAGTCATGAACCTTCTAGTAAGTTCTAGCACTGGATCATTAGGTAATCAGCAGCTGTAGATCCTGCCTGATCAGGTAATGTTACCAATTGTTGGCTGTATTGTAAACTGGAGTGTGATTGGAGAGGTGCTACCACCTGATCAGGAGCAAAAAACCACTGGGCAGGGAGGGGCAGGTCAGTTCAGTCAGTCAGTGTTTAGAGTTAGAATGAAGAGAGAGAGACTGTGTTCAGTACACCTTCAGTACTGACACAGAACCAAATCCCAGGACCAGAATCAGGATACTCAAATCCAGAGCTGCAGCTTCCACAGTTTGGACATAGCTCTATTCAAATTCTCCTATCCTGCATCTACTACCAGGCTGGTGAGCTATTCCTGAGGATTCCTCTCCATGACTACTCCAGTAATCCGAATCTGCTGGGAGACCATTTAGGCCCATTGCCTACTATTGTTCAATAAAGAACCGTGAGTCACTTTGCACAATGCTGCCTCTGTCTGATCCCTGGATACGGCTGTTACCACCACGGGCTCTCCATCCATTACCCAGGAACTTATCTGGGATGCCCCAGAGAGAGCCAGTACATCAGTCTCTCCCTCCATATTTCTTGCACACACCACCTACTGGTGACCTGCCAGGCTGTAGGACAGCCCTCCGGTCCCCATACCAAGCACCAGCGAGCCTTAGGCCACAATTGCCAGCCACTCCGGTATTCTGGGACCCGGCTGCCTCCAGGCCCCAAGAAAAGGCTAGGCCCCGGTGGGGATGTTGCACACACAATGTGATTTTCTGGGCTATTTTAAGATTTTTTCACAGTTTAAATGAACTACAGTAAAAATAACAGAACTCTCCATTATTTGTAGGTGGAGAAACTTGCAAAATCAACCTGGGATTAAATACATATTCCCCCCTGTGTGTGTGTATAATTGTTCCTCACTTATAGTCCTCACTTCTATAACTGGGAAATACTGTAAATAGTAGAGGAAACCAACTGCAAGGTAAAACTTACTTGTACAGGCCACCACAAGCGATAGGATCCACCAAACAGGCCTCCAAATCCTTTACTTGCTGCAAATAACATCAATAAAGTGCTTATTAGTATTACAAGTTTTTATAGTTAATGCACTAGAACACATCAATTGTCTCTTCTTACCCCTAAATAACTAGATTTTAGATTTTTCAATTGACATTCACAGCCCAAGGCAGTCGTCTTCTTGTAATATAGCATCAGATCTTACATTTTATTGCGCAATTTCAAAATACTGAAATATTTGTTTTCATCTATTTTTTTTTATCCTTAACCCCTTAACGCTCTGCGCCGTAGCTCTACGGCGCAGAGGTATAAGGAGTGTATGAAGAGGGCTCACGGGCTGAGTCCTCTTCATACAGAGGTGGGGGTTTTGTGCAAAATACGCTAATAACCGCAGTCGGTGCGATCGGTTACTATGGTAGCCTCGGGTCTTATTTTGACACGAGGCTACATGGCTTATGCAGGTTCGTTACAATGAGCCAGTGGCTCATTGTAATGAATGTGCTGCAAAAATGCCATATATTGCTATACAGAAGTAATTTATTCTGCTAAGTTTTGTGCTTATTTATGAAAAAAATTAGAAAATGGTGATTTTTCTAAATTCTAAACCAGCTTGTTTTTAGACAGATAGTTCTACCACCCAAATTAGTTACTAATAAACATTTTTCTATATGTCTGTTTTATGTTTTCATAATGTTTAAAATGTCTGGGTAATTTAATTTGATATCACACGGCTTACAAATCCAACATCAGTTTTCCCTTTTTTTTTTTTTTAGTAGGGTATTTTATTTTAATGTTTGTCTGAGATTTTTTTTTTTTGTTTTTAAATAAATTTTTATTAAAATTTTTCAAATTACATTGATAAGGTAAACCTTGGAGTTACATTTACAAATGAGCTCAAGCTCACATAGTCAGTGTTGCATTATATATACCACAAGCGTTGCAATTTACGTGAAAGTCTTTTCCTGAACGTCCACATCTGGAGATGCTTGTGATCTGTAATCCAACGTAAATCCACATATTGTTGAGAAGTGCTTCTTTCATGTTTGCCAGTTCTCTTTTTATGAGGTTGGTATAGTTAATGAGTAGAGATGAGCGAACATACTCGTCCGAGCTTGATGCTCGATCGAGCATTAGCGTACTCGTAACTGCTCGTTGCTCGGACGAATACTTCGCCCGCTCGAGAAAATGGCAGCTCCCGCCGTTTTGCTTTTTGGCGGCCAGAAACAGAGCCAATCACAAGCCAGGAGACTCTGCACTCCACCCAGCATGACGTGGTACCCTTACACGTAGATAGCAGTGGTTGGCTGGCCAGATCAGGTGACCCTGGGATAGACTAGCCGCTGCCCGCGCTGCTCGGATCATTCTCTGTCTGGATGCCGCTAGGGAGAGAGCTGCTGCTGCTCAGGGAAAGCGTTAGGCTGTTCTATTAGCTTACTGTTAGGCAGGAGTGATTCTACAAGAACCCAACAGTCCTTCTTAGGGCTACAATAACGTTATACTTTTTTTTTTTATTTGCTTGTGGCTGGGCTTGCTGGCACTAGTAGTGCAGCTAGTACCATATTGTGAGGAATTAGCAGGGGGACTTGCTATCGTTGTGTTTAGCTCTTAGTGACACACATATCCACCTCAAACACCAAAGTGGGAAAATTTATTAGGGGTTTGATTTCAATTAGGCACAGTCTGCCAGTTTCTTTTTATTTTAGGTTTATTTTTTTAATAACTCAGCGTCATCTCATCTGGCATAGTAGTGTGCTGTAATACTTGGCTAGAAAATAGCCATAGGAGAATCCAAACGTCTTACTTACGCCTACAGTAGCGTTATATATATTTGATTTCTGGTTGATCTGCTGGTGGCTGTACTTGCTGCAGTGCATCTACTAGCAAATTGTGAGCAATTTGTAGTGAGACTTGCGACCACTGTGTTTTGCGCTTAGTGACGCACATATCCATCGCAAAGACCGAAGTGGGAAAATTTATTAGGGGTTTGAGTAGAATTAGGCACAGTCTGCCATTTCCTTTTATATTTTACGTTTATTTTTTTCATAACTCAGCGTCATCTCATCTGGCATAGTAGTGTGCTTTAATACTTGGCTAGAAAATAGCCATAGGAGAATCCAAACGTCTTACTTACGCCTACAGTAGCGTTATATATATTTGATTTCTGGTTGATCTGCTGGTGGCTGTAGTTGCTGCAGTGCATCTACTAGCAAATTGTGAGCAATTTGTAGTGAGACTTGCGACCACTGTGTTTTGCGCTTAGTGACGCACATATCCATCGCAAAGACCGAAGTGGGAAAATTTATTAGGGCCCGGGGTTGTATTTCAATTAGGCACAGTCTGCCATTTCCTTTTATATTTTACGTTTATTTTTTTCATAACTCAGCGTCATCTCATCTGGCATAGTAGTGTGCTTTAATACTTGGCTAGAAAATAGCCATAGGAGAATCCAAACGTCTTACTTACGCCTACAGTAGCGTTATATATATTTGATTTCTGGTTGATCTGCTGGTGGCTGTAGTTGCTGCAGTGCATCTACTAGCAAATTGTGAGCAATTTGTAGTGAGACTTGCGACCACTGTGTTTTGTGCTTAGTGACGCACATATCCATCGCAAAGACCGAAGTGGGAAAATTTATTAGGGCCCGGGGTTGTATTTCAATTAGGCACAGTCTGCCATTTCCTTTTTTATTTTACGTTTATTTTTTTCATTACTCAGCGTCATCTCATCTGGCATAGCAGTGTGCTTTCATACTTGGCTAGAAAATAGCTATAGCAATAGGATAGCATCGTTTGGTTTTAAAAACTAAAAAACACAAAAAAACAAAAAAAAACAAAAAAAAGTTAAAAAAAAAAAAAAAAGTTATAACTCTCATTTTCAAAATGTTTAACCCGAGGGCTAGGGGTAGAGGACGAGGGCGGGGACGTGGGCGTCCAACTACTGCAGGGGTCAGAGGCCGTGGTCCTGGGCGGGGTGAGACACCACCTGCTTATGAGGGAGCAGGGGAACGCCGCAGAGCTACACTCCCTAGGTTCATGTCTGAAGTTACTGGGACTCGTGGTAGAGCACTGTTGAGGCCAGAACAGTGCGAACAGGTGATGTCGTGGATTGCCGACAATGCTTCGAGCAATTTGTCCACCAGTCAGTCTTCCACGCAGTCCACCCATGTCACCGAAATCGGCACTCCTCCAGCTCCTGCACCTCAGCCTCCTCCCCCCCAGTCTGCCCCCTCCCAGCAAAATTTGCCATTTGAACCGGCATACTCTGAGGAACTGTTTTCTGGACCCTTCCCACAGTCACAAACCACTTGTCCGGTTGCTGATGAGCAATTTTCCGATGCCCAGGTTTTCCACCAGTCGCAGTCTGTGGGTGATGATGACCTTGTTGACGTACTGGAAGAAGTGTGTAAAGAGGTGTCCGACGATGAGGAGACACGGTTGTCAGACAGTGGGGAAGTTGTTGTCAGGGCAGGAAGTCCGAGGGGGGAGCAGACTGAGGGATCGGAGGATGATGAGGTGACAGACCCAAGTTGGGTTGAGAGGCCGGGTGAACACAGTGCTTCTGAGACGGAGGAGAGTCCTCGACCAGAACAGGTTGGAAGAGGCAGTGGTGGGGCCAGACGGAGAGGCAGGGCCAGAGCTGGTGCATCAGCGCCAAATGTGTCAACTAGTGAAGCTCCCGTGGCGAGGGCTCCTGCGGCGAGGGCTAGATTTTCAGAAGTCTGGAGGTTCTTTAAGGAAATACCGGATGACCGACGGACTGTGGTGTGCCACATTTGCCAAACCAGGATCAGCAGGGGATCCACCACTAATAGCTTAACTACCACCAGTATGCGCAGGCATATGAATGCTAAACACCCCACTCAGTGGCAACAAGCGCGTTCACCTCCGGCCGTGCACACCACTGCTCCTTCCCCTGTGTCAGCTGATAGTCAGCCCCCTGCCCAGGACCGTGCCACAAAAACCCCATCGTCGCCTCCACGATCCTCCACAGCATCCACCAGCGTTCAGCTCTCCATACCCCAGACGCTGGAGCGGAAACGCAAATATAGTGCAACCCACCCGCACGCCCAAGCCCTTAATGTGCACATCTCCAGATTGCTAAGCCTGGAGATGCTGCCCTATAGGCTACTAGAGACTGAGGCCTTTCGCAGCCTCATGGCGGCAGCCGCCCCTCGGTATTCGGTCCCCAGCCGCCACTACTTTTCCCGATGTGCCGTCCCAGCCCTGCACCAGCACGTGTCAGACAACATAATCCGTGCCCTGACCAACGCCGTTTCTGACAAGGTCCACCTGACCAGGGACACGTGGACGAGTGCTGCCGGGCAGGGCCACTATATATCGCTGACGGCACATTGGGTTAACTTGGTGGAGGCTGGGACCGAGTCTGACCCTGCGGCTGGTCATATACTGCCGACGCCGAGGATTGCGGGGCATACCTCGGTCCAGGTGTTTCAGGCCTACTATGCCTCCTCCTCCTCCCACCCCTCCTCCACCTCCTCCTCCGAACGACCATCCGTGGGCATGGCGCCATCAGTCGGTAGCTCTAGGCACAGCAGCAGTGCCGTCGCTAAGCGACAGCAGGCGGTGCTCAAACTGCTGAGCCTAGGCGATAAAAGGCACACCGCCCAAGAACTATTACAGGGCATCACGGCACAGACTGATCTGTGGCTGGCACCGCTGAACCTGAAGCCAGGCATGGTTGTGTGTGACAACGGCCGTAACCTGGTGGCGGCTCTGCAACTCGGCAGACTGACACATGTGCCATGCCTGGCCCATGTGTTAAATCTGATAGTTCAGCGTTTCCTCAAGACATACCCCAATCTGTCGGATTTGCTCACGAAGGTGCGCTGCATCTGTGCGCATTTAAGGAAGTCCAGCACAGATGCTGCCACTCTCAGGGCAGCACAGCGCCGCCTCCAACTGCCCGCTCACCGACTGTTGTGCGACGTGCCCACGAGGTGGAATTCAACACTGACCATGTTATCCAGAGTTTACCAGCAGCGCCGAGCGATTGTAGACTGCCAGATGTCAACTTCCACCAGAACTGGTAGTCAGGTCAGTCAGCTTCATCAAGTCTACAATGAGGAGTGGACGTGGATGTCTGATATCTGTCAGGTGCTGAGTAACTTTGAGGAGTCAACACAGATGGTCAGTGGCGATGCCGCCATCATCAGCCTCACCATCCCGCTGCTTGGCCTGTTGAAAAACTCTCTGGTCAGCATGAAGTCGGAAGCTTTGCGCTCCTCACAAGAGACGGGGGAAGAAGATTCCCTTGTTGATAGCCAAAGCACCCTTAGGTCTGTTTCTCAGCGCATATCGGAGGAGGTGGAGGTGGAGGTGGAGGAGGATGAGGAGGAAGAGGAGGAGAATGTTGGCGAGACACAAGAGGGGACCATTGTTGAGTCCTTCACTGTTGAGCGTGTATGGGCAGAAGAAGAGGAATTGGAGGTGTTGGAGGAGGAGGAAATGGACAGTCAGGCCAGTGAGGGGAGCGAATTCTTACGCGTTGGTACTCTGGCGCATATGGCAGATTTCATGCTAGGCTGCCTATCCCGTGACCCTCGCGTTCAAAGAATTTATTCCAGCACCGATTACTGGGTGTTCACTCTCCTGGACCCGCGGTACAAGCAAAAACTTTCCACTCTCATCCCTGGAGAGGAAAGGAGTGTGAGAATGCATGAATACCAGCAGGCCCTGGTGCACAAGCTGAAACAGTATTTCCCTTCTGACAGCGCTAGCGGCAGAGAGCGTAGTTCTGCGGGACAAGTAGCGAGGGAGAGTAGGCGAGCAGGCAGCTTGTCCAGCACTGGCAAGGGTACGCTTTACAAGGCTTTTGCCAGCTTTATGTCACCCCAGCAAGACACTGTCACCTGTCCCCAGTCTCGGCAGAGTAGGGCTGATCTTTACAGAAAGATGGTGAGGGAGTACGTAGCTGACCATACCATCGTCCTAAATGATCACACAGCTCCCTACAACTACTGGGTTTCAAAGCTGGACATGTGGCACGAAATGACGCTGTACGCCTTGGAGGTTCTTGCCTGCCCTGCCGCTAGCGTCTTGTCCGAGCGGGTTTTCAGTGCAGCTGGTGGCATCATCACCGATAAGCGTACACGCCTGTCGACTGACAGCGCTGACAGGCTGACGCTTATCAAGATGAATAAAGCATGGTTTTCTCCTAATTTCCAATCTCCACCAGGTGAAGGAAGCTCAACCTGAATAATTTATCCACTCCTCCTCCTCCTCCTCATTTTCCTCCTTCTCCTGCTCTTTGTACAGTAAAGCAGAGGAAACTGGCTATTTTTTGACAGGGCCCACTGGCTCTAGCTATAGTACTTTATGCATTTAATTTTTCTGGAGGGCCACCGACCCGGTCCTCTGTTTTAAACAATTTTTGGGAGTGCCATATACAGGCACTCTATCTATTCAATTTTTCTGGAGCTCCACCTACCTGCTCCTCTGGTTTGAAAAATGTTTTGGACTGCCACATACAGGCACTCAATCTATTCCATTTTTCTGGAGGGCCACCTACCTGCTCCTCTGGTTTAAAAACTTTTTTGGACTGCCACATACAGGCACTCAATCTATTCCATTTTTCTGGAGGGCCACCTACCTGCTCCTCTGGTTTAAAAACTTTTTTGGACTGCCACATACAGGCACTCAATCTATTCCATTTTTCTGGAGGGCCACCTACCTGCTCCTCTGGTTTAAAAACTTTTTTGGACTGCCACATACAGGCACTCAATCTATTCCATTTTTCTGGAGGGCCACCTACCTGCTCCTCTGGTTTAAAAACTTTTTTGGACTGCCACATACAGGCACTCAATCTTTTCCATTTTTCTGGAGGGCCACCTACCTGCTCCTCTGGTTTAAAAACTTTTTTGGACTGCCACATACAGGCACTCAATCTATTCCATTTTTCTGGAGGGCCACCTACCTGCTCTTCTGGTTTAAAAACTTTTTTGGACTGCCACATACAGGCACTCAATCTATTCCATTTTTCTGGAGGGCCACCTACCTGCTCCTCTGGTTTGAAAACTTTTTTGGACTGCCACATACAGGCACTCAATCTATTCAATTTTTCTGGAGGGCCACCTACCTGCTCCTCTGGTTTAAAAACTTTTTTGGACTGCCACATACAGGCACTCAATCTATTCCATTTTTCTGGAGGGCCACCTACCTGCTCCTCTGGTTTAAAAACTTTTTTGGACTGCCACATACAGGCACTCAATCTATTCAATTTTTCTGGAGGGTCACCTACCTGCTCCTCTGGTTTAAAAACTTTTTTGGACTGCCACATACAGGCACTCAATCTATTCCATTTTTCTGGAGGGCCAACTACCTGCTCCTCTGGTTTAAAAACTTTTTTGGACTGCCACATACAGGCACTCAATCTATTCCATTTTTTTGGAGGGCCACCTACCTGCTCCTCTGGTTTAAAAACTTTTTTGGACTGCCACATACAGGCACTCAATCTATTCCATTTTTCTGGAGGGCCACCTACCTGCTCCTCTGGTTTGAAAAATTTTTTGGACTGCCACATACAGGCACTCAATCTATTCCATTTTTCTGGAGGGCCACCTACCTGCTCCTCTGGTTTGAAAACTTTTTTGGACTGCCACATACAGGCACTCAATCTATTCCATTTTTCTGGAGGGCCATTTACCTGCTCCTCTGGTTTGAAAATTTTTTTGGACTGCCACATACAGGCACTCAATCTATTCCATTTTTCTGGAGGGCCACCTACCTGCTCCTCTGGTTTGAAAAATTTTTTGGACTGCCACATACAGGCACTATCCAAATTGAATTGTCTCCATAGCAGCCTCCACACGTTGTCTCCATTGCTACCTCCAAAAGTCGTCCATATAGCTGCCTCCATACATCGTCCCTTTATCAAACGAGGTTTGTCAGGCCGAAATTTGGGTTGTTTTCATGGATTCCACATCAAAGTTGTTAACTTTGTCGCCACCCTGCTGTGTTATCCACAAAATACACTGGCAAACTTTTACCATTTACGGATATTATTTCAGCGCTTCTTGCGCATCTGTTTACATTCCCCTCACCCGCCATATCCCAAACTTATAAGAACGCTACTACACTTGATCTTATACAAAAGGTTCTTAGAAGTGCTGTTTGGGGAGTAGCCTAGAGACAGGGGCTTGGATTGGCGAAAGCTCGCCTGGCAGCGGAGCGCCAGCTCCATGCCAAGAACCAACTAACATAGTTTTAACTGCAGCACCTTTAATCTACTACTAGTTCACTGCCTCCATACATGCCCGCCTTATCAAACGTGCTGTGTCAGGCAGAATTTTGGGTTGTTTTCATGGCTTCCACAACAAACTTGTTAACTTTTTGCCACCCTGCTGTGTAATCCACAAAATATACTGGCAAACTTTTACCATTTACGGATATTATTTCAGCGCTTCTTGCGCAGATGTTTACATTCCCCTCACCCGCCATATCCTAAACTTATAAGAACGCTACTACACTTGATCTTATACAAAAGGTTCTTAGAAGTGCTGTTTGGGGAGTAGCCTAGAGACAGGGGCTTGGATTGGCGAAAGCTCGCCTGGCAGCGGAGCGCCAGCTCCATGCCAAGAACCAACTAACATAGTTTTAACTGCAGCATCTTTAATCTACTACTAGTTCACTGCCTCCATACATGGCCGCCTTATCAAACGTGCTGTGTCAGGCAGAATTTTGGGTTGTTTTGATGGCTTCCACAACAAACTTGTTAACTTTGTCGCCACCCTGCTGTGTAATCCACAAAATATACTGGCAAACTTTTACCATTTACGGATATTATTTCAGCGCTTCTTGCGCATCTGTTTACATTCCCCTCACCCGCCATATCCCAAACTTATAAGAACGCTACTACACTTAACT
Source organism: Engystomops pustulosus (assembly GCF_040894005.1). Taxonomy (NCBI): domain Eukaryota; kingdom Metazoa; phylum Chordata; class Amphibia; order Anura; family Leptodactylidae; genus Engystomops; species Engystomops pustulosus. Next base: position 219,006,572 of record NC_092414.1, read on the forward strand.
TGGTGCAGGCTGGGACCGAGTCTGACCCTGGGGCTGGTCATATACTGCCGACGCAGAGGATTGCGGGGCCTACCTCGGTCCAGGTCTCAAAGGCCTACTATACCTCCAAATCCTCCCACCCCTCCTCCACCTCCTCCTCCTCCGAATTACCATCCGTGGGCATGGCGCCATCAGTCGGTAGCTCTAGGCACAGCAGCAGTGCCGTCGCTAAGCGACAGCAGGTGGTGCTCAAACTGCTGAGCCTAGGTGATAAAAGGCACACCACCCAAGAGCTATTGCAGGGCATTCCACATCAAACTTGTTAACTTTGTCGCCACCCTGCTGTGTAAGCCACAAAATATACTGGAAAACTTTTTTCATTTACGGATATTATTTCAGCGCTTCTTGCGCAGATGTTTACATTCCCCTCACCCGCCATATCCCAAACTTATAAGAACGCTACTACACTTGATCTTATCCGAAAGGTTCTTAGAAGTGCTGTTTGGGGAGTAGCCTAGAGACAGGGGCTTGGATTGGCGAAAGCTCGCCTGGCAGCGGAGCGCCAGCTCCATGCCAAGAAACAACTAACATAGTTTTAACTGCAGCACCTTTAATCTACTACTAGTTCACTGCCTCCTTACATGGTCCCCTTATCAAACGAGCTGTGTCAGGCAGAATTTTGGATTGTTTTCATGGCTTCCATGTTAACTTTGTCGCCACCCTGCTGTGTAATCCACAAAATATACTGGCAAACTTTTATCATGTACCGATATTATTTGAGCGCTTCTTGCTCAACTCCTTTGGTTCCTCTCTGCTACCCATTGGTTTGAAGCCTGAGTCCATTTAGGGTATGTCGCCATGCCACTCTCTAGCCTTCCGCTGCTGCCGCTGCCTCTGCATGCCGTCCCCTATAGTGTCAGGGTCAATTATTGGATGTTTTAGATGCTATCTAGCTTCATTCTGTCACTCTGTCATGGCCATGCTGTTGCCCATAATTTTGGCATAATGGTGCATTTAAGCAGCCTCAGAGGCATCCATGCATGCTGCCCCTGCTGTTTCCTGTCCATTTCTGTGGTGTTTCCATCCTTTTCTGAGGTTCCCAGGTGTTTGGCCAAGCTTCCCTGTGCAGAGCCTTGGTCCCCTTGAAAAATGCTCGAGTCTCCCATTGACTTCAATGGGGCTCGTTACTCGAAACGAGCACTCGAGCATCGGGAAAAGTTCGTCTCGAATAACGAGTACCCGAGCATTTTAGTGCTCGCTCATCTCTATTAATGAGATATAGAGGTAAATCAAAGGTAACCTTACAACTTATTAACCATAAGTAACAAAAAAGAATTTAACACCTGTGATAGTGATATGTCAGTTCTTTCTTTTGGTATTAACTCAGTCATTTTTGTTTCCATCTCTTTAAATACTGATTGACTGAAGTTTGTCCCCCTTTTTATGTTGTGTTGAAAGGACTATCGAGCCAACACTTCCAGGAATCTAGATATAGATTATGTTTATTCGTTTGGAGTGAGATAATTCTTTCGTATATGCATGTAGTGTTCATAGTATTGATCACTTCATTGAATGAAGGGGTGTCGGCCTCCTTCCAATGTCTAGTAATTACTAGTTTGGTTGACATCAATAGATGCGCTACTACCGTTCTCAGAGACCTAGGTATTGAATCTAAGTCAATCAGTAAGAGAGCCATATATGGTCTAATGTCTTTATGTTTGCATGCTAGCGTATCTATCGCCCTGGAAGTGGCGTCCCATAGCGGTCTGATTTTGGGACATCCCCATAAAATATGAAGGGTGGTACCTTTTGTACCACATCCCCTCCAGCACATAGACGATGTGGACGGATATATCTGTGCCAACCTTGCTGGAGTGAAATACCATCTCATTACCGTTTTTATTATGGCTTCCTGATATGCAGTGCATCTAAATAGAGAGTAAGTATTGGAGAAAGCTTTATACCAAGATTTTATGTCAAATGTTTTCCCTAGATCTTTTTCCCATTGCATCATTGTTGGTTTTCTTGCTAAGTTCTTGTGTGCCTAGTAGCTTGTAGATGCTAGAGATGCCTTTCTTGTATCCTACTGTGTGTTCTAGCCAGTGGAGGAGAGAAGTGTTCATAGCAGGTTCATTGTGTCAGGATTTAATAAAGAAATCCCTAATTCTTAAGTATGAGTAAATTTCCTGTGAAGGTATATTATATTTCTCTTTAACCCCTTAAGGACGCAGCCATTTTTTAGCTTAAGGCTCAGCCCGATTTTTTGGATTCTGACCTGCGTCGCTTTATATGGTTATAACTTTTGAACTCTGTTACTTATCAAAACGATTCTGAGATTGTTTTTTCCCCACATGTTGTACTTCATTTTAGTGGTAAATTTTGGCTGATAAGTTTTGCGTTTATTTACAAAAAAAAAGAAAATATGATACATTTTTTGAAAAATTTGCCATTTTCGAAATTCGAAATCATTGCGTTTTCAGGCAGATAGATTTACCACCTAAATAAGTCGCTGAATAACATTTCCCATTTGTCTACTTTACATTTTCATAATTTCTGAAATGTCTGGATAATTTATTTTGATGTCACGCGGCTTACAAATAGAATATCACTTTTCCGGATGTTCAGAATTGACTATTTTGGGGATAAATAAAGTTTTGAATGAAATTTTACATATTTAGCATCAAAACCCCCCCTATATAACCAACGCATGTTCAAATCTGCACCCCTCAAGCTATCAGAAACAGCTTTTACGAAGATTGTTAACCCCTTGAGATCTTCATAGTAATTGAATCAAAATGGAGGTGAAATTTAGAATGGTCATATTGGTCCCTTATACGTTCATTTAGCCCTAAAATTTACACATTTCCAAAATATAAAAAGAGAAAACCCACCATACAATTTGTTCTGCAATTTCTCCTGAGTACAGAGACCCCCCACATGTGGCTGTGACTTGTTTTATGGGCGCACAGCAAGGTGCAGAAGGGAAGGAGGGCGCTGCAGCTGCCAGGATTTTAGTTTCCTCATTGGCCCCTTTTGAAGGCTATGTTGCGGGACATGTTGTACTTTGCACCAGTATCATGTCTGAGTACATATGGTTTTTTGATCGCATTTTATAGCATTTTTTGTGGGATTGAAAAGGTAAAAATCATAATTTTTGGAGGGTTTATAACAGTTTTTTTTTTACGGCGTTTATCGTGGGGTTTCAATAATGATTTACTTTTATTCTACGGGTTGTTACGGACGCGGTGATACTATATATGTGGGGTTTGTGTTATGATTTAGACTTTTTTTTGAGTTATATGTCTCTTTATATGTTTTGGGGGTTTGGGGCATTTTTAGTGATTTATGACTTTATTTTTTTATTGAATAACATTTTTTTTTTTACTTTTTCACTTTTATGCCATGGGACATGAACAAGCAATCCTCTGATTGCTTCTTCATGATAATATTCTGCAATACTGATGTATTGCAGAGTATTATCAGTGTCAGCCTATACACTTGCATAGGCTGGCACTGTGCCAGTAAGATGACGTCACAGACGCCATCTTACCGGCAATTCTTGCAAGTAACTCTGGGGTCCAGATCGGACCCCAGAGTTGCTATAGCAACGATCGTGGGGGAAAGATCCCCCAGATGCATGTTAGATGCCGCGGTCGCACTGACCGCGGCATTTAACGGGTTAAGCACCCGCGATCGGAGACAACTCCGATCGCGGGTGTTACACTGGGGTGCCGGCTATTAGTTACAGCCGGCACCCCGTGTTTCCCGATGCCGGTTCGGCTCTGATCCAGAGCCGAGCCGGCATAAGCGCCGTGGCGGAAATATCCGCCACTGAGCGCTAAGTCACTGCGCTCCGTGGCGGATATATCCGCCACGGAGCGTGAAGGGGTTAAGGGAGGAGAAGGTCATTATTTGTCTATTAAGTAGTATGTCTTGCATGACCTTGATGTTGTTATTATGCCAGTTTTCTAAGTTCAAGTCTCCAAACTGACATTCAAAAAAGTCAATAGGTACATTCTCAAACTTAAGATTAGATTTGTTATGATTTGTTTGGGTTAGTACTAGAGTTGAGCGAGCACTAAAATGCTCGGGTGCTCGTTATTCGATACGAGCTTTTCCCGATGCTCGAGTGCTCGTATCGAATAACGAACCCCATTAAAGTCAATGGGAGACCCGAGCATTTTTTTCGTAAAAGAGAACATTAAAAGAGCAGTGCATAATAAAATATCCCAGATGTTTCCTGATGTTTTACTTGTAAGAACACATTGAAATAACACTATTCTTCACTTTGCAGGTGTTCGCGCGTCTCTCTCGCTAAGTTAGGAGATGTTCGGAACATCTGGAATGTGAAGAATAGTGTTCTTTCAATGTGTTCTGCACTTAAATGCTACTGTATTCACAGTTTTTAATGTTTTAATTCTATTCTTCACTTTGCAGATGTGCGCGCGTGTCTTCCGATAATGTCGGAGATGTGCGCGCACATCAGCAATGTGAAGAATAGTGTTATTTAAATGTGTTCTGCCCTTAAATGTTCGTGTTTTCACTGTTTAATGTTTTAATTCTATTCTTCACATTGCAGCTGTGCGCGCGTGTCTCCCGATAGGTTCGGAGATACGCGCGCACAGCTGCAAAGTGAAGAATAGTGTTATATCAATGTGTTCTTACAAGGAAAACATCAGTAAACATCTGGGTTATTTTATTATGTAATAAAAATACTGTTCTTCACTTAATTTAATGCTCGATCTCGAGCCGGGGAGATGCTCGTCCGAGTAACGAGCCGGTCCGAGTATGCTAATACTCGACCGAGCAGTATACTCGCTCATCTCTAGTTAGTACCTGTCTCCATGCCCAGTCTGATATTGCTATAGCTGAAAATGATGAAGGAGGAGGGGACACTTGCCAGGTCGCTGCTATCATTCTATTTTTTAGGGACTTATTCCTGTTTAGTGACTTTTCCAGTTCTACCCAAGCTTTATCTGTTGAGTCTCTCCACCAGTGCAACAACTGATCTACAAGTGCAGAAATGTAATAGTTATATAAGTCTGGTACTCCCAAACCACCTCTTTCCCTATTTCTAGTAAGGGTACCTAAGGCAACCTTAGAGTGTTTATTCTGCCAAATGAATCTGCGTAGTTGAGCATTAGCGGATGTGAAAAAAGTCTTAGGGATTTTAATCGGTAAAGTTCTAAATAAGTACAAAAATCTGGGAAGGATGCTCATTTTGTATGTTGCTATCCTTCCATACCATGAGAGAATCACTTTTGTATAATTTTCTAATTCTTTCTCTATTTTAGATAATAATGGGGTGAAGTTGCAGGTGAAACGTTTTGTTGTGGGTGTAGTCAATTGTACTCCCAGGTACGTAATTGCAGTGTCTTGCCAGTCTAATGGGTATAGTTTTTTAAGATGTATTAGTTGTTTAGATGGAATTGCTATAGAGAGAACTTGCGATTTACTATTGTTCATTTTATAGTATGACACTTCACCATATTCTTGGATTTTGGTAAAAATGGCGGATAAGAAAGTCTGGGGGTTAGTGGACATAAGAATGATATCGTCGGCGAATAATGCTATTTTGTGGAGTTTTGAGCCAACTTCTATGCCAGTAATGTTGGGGTCAGATCTTATCAGTTCAGCTAAAGGTTCTATGGATAAAATAAAAAATAGGGGGGATAGAGGGCAGCCCTGTCTCGTCCCATTTGTTAGGGAGGCTTCACTGGATAACATTCCATTCGTATATACCCTAGCTGTTGGGTTAGAATACAATGACTTAATAGCCGTCTGAATGTTACCTATAATGCCAAATTTGGTGAGGGCCGAGAAGGCGTACCTCCAGTTTACCCGGTCAAACGCTTTCTCAGCGTCGACCGTTAGGAAAGTTGATGGTAGGTTCCTTTTTTCGCATATCTGCATAAGGGTTATTATACGCCGGGTATTATCTGGGGCTTGCCCTCCTGGGGTGAATCCTACTTGGTCATTTTTAATTAATGTGGGGATTATTCTTTGTAGTCTTTGTGCTAATATTTTTGCATATATTTTGACGTCGCAGTTAAGAAGCGAGATAGGTCTAAAATTGGACGGAGAATTGGGGGCTTTACCTGGTTTAGGGATTGTTACAATTAAAGCAGATAACATGTCCTTAGGGAAGGATCCTGTTCTAAAAGCTAAATCGAATGTTTCTTTCATGTAGGGTAGAATGTCATTAGCGAATTTTTTAAAATACTCTGATGGGAGACCATCAGGTCCTGGGGCTTTCCCGAGGGAATGGATTTTATAGTGGTTTTAATTTCCTCTTGTGTAATAGGAAGATTAAGAGTATCAATCTGTTCCTGTGATAGTTTAGGTAACTTCACTTTGCTTAAGAAGTTGTCTATTATACTTTGAGATGGCTCTATTATATTTGGGTCTTTTGCTAAGTTATATAGGTTTTCATAATATGTTTTAAAAGCCTCAATGATATCTCTGGGGGATAACATTTTTTCCCCTGTTGTAGGGTGTAGGATCTTATTTTTCTGAGTTTTTTGTTTTAAGCTGCAGGCTAGTAGTGATCCAGTTTTTTGTCCTTGGGCGTAGTATTTGGTATTATTATGTTTATGTGCATGTTTTTGGATTAAGAGGTTCCTTAGTTTCTCCCTTTCTTGATTGAGTCTGTTTATGAGGTCTTGTGTAGTTTGTTGTTTGTTTTGTTGTTCAAGTTGGTGAATTTTGTTGTGCAAGGTAATGATCTCTCTCTCTTTTTCTTTGACGGTCATAATTTGCAGTTTGGTCAGTTCCCCGCCTATAAATACCTTATGTGCTATCCAAACGGAAGATGGACTAATATCTTCTTTGGTATTGAATTTGAAAAACTCTGCTAACGCTCTTTGAATTCTTTCTGTATACCTGCTATTGGCTATAATAGAGTTGTTGGCCCTCCAAACATAGTCGCTATGAGAGGACAATTTGTCTGACCACATCATTGAAACTGGAGCATGATCTGACCAACCTATGTCACCAATATGCGTGCTTATAACTCTGTCCAATAGGGACCTGTCTACAATGATAATGTCTATTCTAGAATATGATTTATGTCTTGCTGAAAAGTAAGAGTAATCTCTTTCTTCTCCATGTTGTAATCTCCAAATATCATATACCTCGTATGACCATAAAAGAGATTTTAGAGTGAAGGACCTATGTTTGACCTTTGCTTGCGCCGTAGTATCTAAAGAGGAGTCATTGATTGCGTTAAAATCTCCTGACAAAATCAAGGATCCCTTTTTTACCTTAGCTATCAATTTAAAAACTTTTTAGTGAATGAACCCTGTTTTTCATTAGGGCCATAGATTGTGGCAATGGTGTATTGGAGATTGTTGATTGTACAGATTAGAATTATGTACCTACTATCTGAGTCTATAATTTGTTTGTCTATTTGAACTGCTAGAGAAGAGTTAAATGCTATCAGAACCCCTCTTTGTTTTTTAGCATAGGTGGACCATGTTTAGAAAAATGCGTTTCTTGAACACACAAAATATCCGCTTTCTGCTTACTTGCTTCTTTCCAAATCATTGACCTTTTAAAAGGGCTATTTAGACCTTTAGCATTGATTGATATCAATTTAATCCCCATCTGTGTAATTGTACTGGCTGCTTGTATAAAGTGAAGTATACATTTTTATCTTCTGCAGTATGGATCTCCTCTGTGGTATGGATGGGTGGACTGTAATGCATGTGTTGTTAAGTTCACTATTCACAGGTATGAACATGTCAAGTAAACAATTAAAACAAAATTCAACTATTGTCGTCCTGGTGACGTCACTTAAAGAATCAACAAGTGCACCATGTGTACAAAGCACTATAGGTGCATCATCATAAGGGGTAAACATGTACATTGTGGACATGGAGAGTGTAGCATTTTGTCACGTCTCAATTACATTAGTATAATACTAATACATTACCACCCGGTATTATGTTTAAGAGTCCCCAGTAGTGCGCCATTCTCGGTTCACGTGTCGAGGTGGGCCTTTGACCGGGATTGAGGTCTGGCTATCTATGGCGATTTGCCAGGATTCCAAAAGCGAGAGTCCTTCTTCTATTGTTTTCACCACGTGCATAGTGTTGTTTCTTCTTATTAGGATTTTTGTGGGGAAGCCCCATCTGTATGGAATCTCCTGCTTGCGTAGATTAGTGGTTATTGGTGCCAAGGCTTTCCTAGCCTGCAACGTGGCTGTAGAGAGATCCACAAATAATTTTATCTCTTCGTAAGGAGATGGAAAGGTTTGAAGCTTCCTGGACTGTGGGAGAAGTTGTTCCTTTACATGAAAAAAGGTTAAACGGGCTAGGGTGTCTCTTGGTATTGAATCTGGAAGGTTCGGAGGCTTAGGGACTCTGTGTGCCCTATCAATACTAAGCTCATAGTCATTCAATTCAGGGAGTAAGGTCTTTGTTAGTTGCTGGACATATGAGCGAAGCAGGTGTCCTGGTACCAGCTCTGATATACCTCTAATTTTGATATTATTTCGTCTGTCCCTATCCTCAGAATCTATTAGCTTAGCTTGCATGGCTTGTATCTTCTCTTCTAGTGCCTGATGAGAATCCACTAGATCATTATGAGCAGTAGTAAATTCTTCCATTTTGGATTCTGTGTGAGACACTCTGTCTCCTATTTCATTTACTGTTGCTTGTAGTGGTGAGATGAGAGACGACAAATCTCTATGGAGAGATGGCCTTCAGCATGTCTTCTGAGACTATCTTATTTGTAGTCTGGAATTTTGTAAATTCATCTGACCTTTCAGGAGAGCATGAAGAGGCACTTTCTAGTGCATTGTCAGATTGTGACATTCTTTGTCTCTGTTTAGCAGGACTTGTAGAGGGAGAGTTTATGCTGTTAGTCGCCCTCTGCTGGTGGTTAGATGAGGAGTTTGAATTCTCCTGTAGCTGGAGGGACAGTGGTGGCATGCTGCACTCCTCTTGGAGTAAAGGCGGGGACGGCGCCATATTGGGTGAGCGCTGTGCAGGTGAGTCCTCCCAGTTACTGGGAATAGGAAAGGGAGAAGTGGAGGTGTTCTGCTGTAAGGGCTTACCCGCTCCTACAGCGTCTTTCGGCAGCTTCATATTTTTGCTCCGTTGTTGCTGCGCGGAGCCTCGGGTTCCGGAGCTGGGTAATGCTGGTGATGCGCCGCCATCTTGCCGTTCTTGGTGCTTCATGCCGTCGCCCGGGAAGAAAGCCCTGATCAGCTTGTTGCCGGTTCCTCCACCGTTCCGCTTTCTGCCTGCCGTGGTCAGTGATGTTCCAGGCATGTTTTGGGCTCACTTTGTCTGCTTTGTCAGGGGTGATTAGCTGGTTTCCACGCTGGTGAGACGGAGCTCCTCTCTTATGCGGCCATTTCCTTCAGCGGCCAAACCACGCCTTCCCATTTTTCCATATTTTCAAAGGGATTTCAAAATTAACTTTTTGGCGGGATCATCATTGTTTGTAATGAGCTTATAATATATATATTGTGGTTACACCTTAAAAACATTTCCAGAATCCGACCATTTATTACAATTGAAACCTCTAAAACACTTGTCGCTCTGATTTACTCTTGTCTAGGCTCCCTACTCCCTACTAATGATCTTCCACACACTAAACTTGCTCCTCTACAATCTATTCTTAATGCAGCAGCCAGGCTTGTCTCACAGACCAAAGGCTACACGGATGCCTCCAGTCTGTGCCAATCACTGCACTGGTGCCCGTCTCCTTCCGAATACAGTTTAAAATAATAACCCTCATCCACAAAGCTCTGCATAATGCTGCACCTCCCTATCTCTTATCTCAGTCTATCGTCCAACCCACACTTTTCCATCTGGATACAGAAATCTAGTGTAAACTTATGGCTCACCCTGATAACTCTAACAACAGCTAGCTCTCCCTATTGATCACAGGATCCTACGCGTTTCCTAATGTGATTCATCCTCTTAGCATTTTGCACAGTGAAATATAATTGGGCTTCTTTGCTAGGGATCGCAATTACACTTTCCACGGACTGTTTGCCGTTTTCGTGATTTGCGCAGCTTTGACAGGTATTTAACAGATGTCTGCGCTGGAATGGTGTCATAAACGACCGTTTTTGGGTGCAGCTGAGCTGGCTTCCATGTGACACAAATCAGGGTGGGGCACAGCGCATTATCCACAGACAATGCACTTTCTGTGAACTCCGCGGCTCGGGGAAGTAAATGTCTTTATGTTCCCCAGAATCTGTAAAGTGCTACGGAATCTGAGGGCTCTATGTAAATAAAGATTATGATTATATTATTATTAAATAATATTAGAAATCCTCTATATATCACTACAGTTTCAAAATTGCATCCCCCAAACTATCAGAAAAAGCTTTTAGGACGTTAATTTAAGTAGTAATTAAAACAAAATGGAGGTGAAATTTAGAATGGTCTAGTTTTGTCAGTAATATGTACATTAAGCCCTAAAATGTACACGTTTACAAAAAAAATACAAAAAAAAATAATTTCCCAATGTCATTAAGTACAACCAGAGAGAGACACAAAATAAGAAAAGGATCAACGCCACCTAGGCTTCCTTCTTCGGACAGAACATGAGGCTGGCTTAGGTGGTTCAAAAATGTGTTTTAATTCTAGTCTTACCTTCCCACAAAACTTACAGCTGATGTCATCTACAGGCATCTCCTTGCAACTCCTCATAGGGGGCGCCTTGGGGTGCTGAGTGGCTGCTGTAAAGGTAGAAATGTTCAGTTTGAAAAATATATAAAATATCTACAAAGAGTGAAGAAATAAGGTGATACCTTTTGAGAAGTATATTTGTTGGTAAAGCTTTCCAGAATCTTTGTCAGACATGATGTTATGCATGAAACTGAAAATTCACAGAATTTTATACACACCCGGTAGTGATCAAGGGAAATTAAAAAAAAAAAAGAAACTTTAAAACAACAATAAGATATATTCACAGACATCTTATTTACAACATGATGGTAGTAAACAGACTAAAAACCTGTGGGGTGTGACAAGAGAGCTCCGACTCTTATCTGCTTGTGGCCTCAAGTCAGAGTTTACTCCCATTTTATCCTTTCCCATTGTGTTTTGAAATATCTAATTAAAACAGTAATATGCAAATCTTCCATAGCGTGGTCCTCTCTGGAGAAATGTGTGGCCACTGGGAGTATTTTCCTTTTGTCCAATCGCTGATGAAATCTCTGGCTTGTTTCCCTCACAACCTGTGGTTGGACACTGTTCACACATGTATGTATATGTATATGCTGTGATTGTGGGACAGATACATGGTAACTAGAGATGAGCGAGTATACTGCTCGGTCGGGTATTAGCGTACTCGGACCGGCTTGTTACTCAGATGAGTATTTCCCCTGCTCGAGATCGAGCATTAAACTAAGTGAAGAACAGTGTTTTTATTGTTTAATTAAATATTTCAGATGTTTCCTGATGTTTTGCTTGTTAGAACACATTGAAATAACACTATTCTTCACTTTGCAGGTGTGGGCGTGTCTCCCGCTAGGTTCGGAGATGTTCGGAACATCTGGAATGTGAAGAATATTGTTCTTTCAATGTGTTCTGCACTTAAATGCTCCTGTGTTCACTGTTTTTAATGTTTTAATTCTATTCTTCACATCGCAGGTGTTCGTGTGTGTCTTCCGATAGGTTCGGAGATACGCGCACACATCTGCAAAGTGAAGAATAGTGTTATTTCAATGTGTTCTAACAAGCAAAACAGCAGGAAACATCTGGAATATTTAATTAAGCACTGTTCTTTTACTGTTCTGTTTTAGCAAAAAAATGCTCGGGTCTCCCATTGACTTTAATGGGGCTCGTTATTCGAGACGAGCACTCGAGCATTGGGAAAAGTTTGTCTCGAATAACGAGCCCCCGAGCATTTTAGTGCTCGCTCATATGCCAACCCGTGCCAACCCAGTCTAAATATGCCAACCCGTTTTGCACCTGTTTTGAGACAGGGTGAGTTGTCTCAGTTCTAGTGGTTGCCAGAAGGAAAGGAGAGGAGGGACTGGGAATATTTCTCATAGTCTTATATCTTTATAAAGAATAAGCTAGAGTTCCCTGACAATACAATGTAGGATCTCCAGTTGTGGGCTGTAGGTGACTACTAGTAGAACTCAGGCCTCCTGTTGGGTCTCTTGGAAGCGTTTTGCCCGGAAACCCAACTGGAGAAATTTAGATCTTACCTCTAGAAAGTGTTTTTTAAGGTCTGTCTTGTCTGAGCAAATACTGTTTTAATGTATAAATGTATTCAATGTATTTGAAGTTAGCGAACCATCAGCTGAGAGATTTCAGATGTTACAAATCTTTACAATGCAGAACTAGACCACATTTTGACACAGACTGCTGGAAATAACATCATATAAAAGGATGAGGCAACATAACTAAAAGTGTATGACTCCATTGTATCTACTTTGTATCTTCTGCTAAAGATTCATAAAAATCTAACAGCCAGGCCCATTATATCTGGATGCAACAATATATCTGACAATGTGTGCAAATACATTGATGAGATTCTGAAGCCACTGGTAGGAGATATTCCTTTTTATTTGAGGGATTCTTCAGACTTGTTACAAAAACTTGAAGGCAAACAACTAGACGATGACCATCTTTTCATCACCTGTGATGTAGAATCCCTCTATATATCATCATGCAGACTTTGTACTTCTCTCATCTACATTTATGCTTGATGAGGCCGGGTTTACTTTTATATTGAGTTTGCTTGAATTTATATTGTCTCATAATTTTTTTCATTGTTGATGGATCCTTCTACCTACAGCTCTAGGGGACTGCAATGGGGGCGGCGTGTGTGCCCTGGGGCTGTGGGAGAAGGATCTGTTCCTGTCAGAAGGTGGAGCCGTCTTAATGTCCGGGGTTCTCTTTTGGGCCCGATACATTAATGACATCTTCATCATCTGGCAGGGGCACTGGGGCATGGTTAACTTTTTCCTTTGGACAATTAAATGACAATAGTTTTAACATCAGATTAACTTGGCGTGCACATTCACACAACATGGATTTTTTGGACGTTCTGGTTAAACGAGACGGTGGAGGAATCATGCACACAGATGCTTTTCGCAAAGAAACATCCACTTATGACTTTTTATTTGCCTCTTTAGCACATCCCCAGACTAAAAAGCCATTGACCTGAAGGAGCACGTCCATGTCATTCCCCATGTAACTGTCTCACTTTCCTATCTTTTAAGGTCCACACCCTCAGACTCTTCCACCCATTCTCTCTTCGTGTGGCTGTATACTACCGTCCTCCTGGCTCACCCTATCAGTATCTTGACCACTTTGCCTCTTGGCTCTCTCACTTTCTATCCTGTGAGATTCCAACCATTATCATGGGAGACTTTAACATCCCTATTAACACTCCCAATCCCTTCCTGTCTCTCAGCTTGTATCACTAACTACTTCTGTAGTTTCACAACTCTCTTCATTCCCACATTTATAATGATGGAAAAATCCTAGAATTGGTCTTTGCCCGACTTTCTTCAATATCTAATTTTACCAATTCTTCTTTTCCACTTTCAGACTATAATCTTCTTTTTTTTACTTTCAATAATCCTTCACCTTCCAACCATTGTTCATACCGGAACCCACGTGCTATTAATACTCACCAACTCACAGAAACCTTACAGTTGGCACTGTCCCCATCTCCTCTTTCACCTGCCAAAACCTGGCTACTAACTATTATTATAATACTGTCATAAGCGCCCTAGATGAGATGACACCAGTCTCTATCCAAAATTTTCAACACAGACGCAGGCAACCTTGGCACACGGACAAAACCCGTTTCCTTTGTAAGTTCTCCAGGAGTATCGAACGTCTGTGGAAAAAATAACGCACATCTACAGACTTTCTACACTTCAAATTTATGCTCAAACCCTATAACACTGGCCTTCACCTCGCTAAACAGGTCTATTGTACTAATCTCATATCCTCTTTCTCTAACAACCACAATAGGCTCTTTGATACTCTTCACTCCTTACTAACACCAAAGGTGCAGTGTCATGGGTGCTCCTGCGACCGCCCTTTGCTGCCCGCCGTATTCACGCTTCCTCCCACACCGCCCCAGCATTTCGTTGTGTACACTCCTGCCTCCTCGGGGGTGTGCGCGCTGGCACTCTAAGATTTAAAGGGCCAGCACACCGCTGATTGGTGTTGGCCCGTCCCCTGGAAATTGTATAAAAGTTGTCTCTCCCAGCATTCTCCACTGGATCTTCATGCTTATGCTGTTTAGAAAGCTTGTGTCCCTGCCTTGTGCCTGTGTTTGGATTTCCCGTTGTGACCCAGGTTCTGTACTTGACTTTGATCCTGTTCCACCTGACCTACCGCTACATCCTAGACTCTGATCCTGTGCTGCCTGTCTCGACCTCCTGCCTGTCCCCGACCATGATTCTGCCTGTCGTCTTTGTACCTCGCCCTGACTGCCACCGCGGACAAAGTCACACCTGTGGCACGACACCACAGCAAGTCCAACCCAATTTACGACAGGCTCTGGTGAAAACTGAGTACCACTTAGATTCCGGTGCCACATTTTGGAATATGTCAGCCTCCGCGGTGGTCCAGTGAGTCCACTACCCCTGAAGCCTGACATGCAGCCACCTGTCACAGATCTAGCCACCTACTTTAAAGATAAAATCATCTGCATTCACCAGGAAAAAAATTTTCAATCCACTCACTCCATTAATCCTCGTTCCTCCTGTACTTTATCCTGTTCACTCTCTTCCTTTGAGCCAGGCACAGAAGAAAAAAGTCCAAAAAGTTTGGGTTGTTGACCAGGCGTGACCCTTTAGTTATTTATTTTCTACCTGCTTATCCTTGTAAATACTCACTATCTTCACTGTTTGGGACACGCTGCCCCCCTTTGATAGACTGAGGTATTTTACAAGTACATCTACATTCACAAGACCTCTGTATGGATACCCCCCTTCCCTTCACTTCCCTACATTAGGGTCAGTGGACCAATAATAGGGTTAGGTTCCAGACAGGGTGGCAGCTGTTTAGGGCTGCGGCTCCGTGGCGAGGTTTTAAGGGATTTACAGGGACTTTCCCCTCATTACCTCCGTTATTAGGGTCACTTAGGTCACCCCACACTCCATTGCCTCAGAGTGCCTTTCCTAATACCCTGTCCCATCTTTTAAGAGTGACTGTGCCTTTATTTCTCTCTACCTTTGTCTGCTTTCCTGTTACACGTTATTGTTCTATACAACTGTACATATGTCAGCACCTATATCAGTGGTGGCTAACCTATGGCACGGGTGCCAGAGGTGGCACTCAGAGCCCTTTCAGTGGGCACCCAGACCATCACCAGAGATGACTCCAGGTATCTTCCTGCAGTCCTAGATAGCCCAGGACTTGCTGTGCACAGAGCTATTTTAAAGTGACAATGCTACCTGGGACTACTGGAGGAGAGGGAAGGTGTGGACAGATCAGGATTATCATTGTAGCTCCAGCCCTGACAATTCTTCCTGTTTATGGGACCCTGGAGGGAAGCTAAAATGATCATCCAAATTTCTTCTATTTTCTGCTTTATTGGTGTCCTCAGGGGCTGGTATCAATGAAAGCTGTGACAGAGAAGGGAGTATAAATCACAAATTAAATTTCTGTGTTGGCACTTTGCGATAAATAAGTGGGTCTTGGCTGTAGTTTGGACACTCGGTCTCTAAAAGGTTCGCCATCACTGACCTATATGCAAAAGATGCTACTCAACCAGGGTATAAACCATATCTCCTGCACTACAGGTATGTGACCTCTACCATATGAACATTCAAATGTACCAAGGTATATAGGCACTACTCTGACCCACCAGTGCCTGTGTTTAGAAGCACAGTATCACTCTCAGGATCACTGGTTATTTTTATATTCCAATTTCGAATCTATTTTTGTATCGTTTTACCCAATATATATTAAAAGCTAAGTTTTACATTGGTCATCCACTTTTCTGTACTCTCAGAAGAAGCACAGGAAGAAGAGGCAAAGAAGAAGAGGCACAGAAGAAGAAGTGTCCAGGTTCCTTTCCTCTGCTCGCCCCACTACCTGCATCAGTGACCCATCCTCTCACATCTTGTACAGTCTCTCTCCCCAGCAGTCACTTCTCCCCTCACTAAAATCTTCAACCTCTCTCTCCTGGTGTCGTCCCCTCTTCTTTCAAGCTGTTACCCCATTACTAAAGAAACCTTCACTGAAATGTCTTCTCTAGAATTCCCTTTTTTATATTTTACTAGCTGTGGCCCCCAGTGCTGCCTGGAATAGTAAAGAACAGCTCTTTAACAACAAGAGAAAAAAACTTGAAAGTGACCCCACAAAGGCCTACAAGAATCAACTAGTTAATAAGACCAAGAAGTTTTCAACTGATATCCAGCACGAAGTCAACCTGCTCATCCCAGAGGATCCCAGGCCAGGCTGTTTTTATATGCTCCCCAAGATCCACAAAGATGGCAATCCAGGACCACCGCGGGGGATAATAATACTAGCCTCAACCCGGGAGCGGAGTCTAAGTGAACTCCTGGCCTTCACCAGAGCCCGCCGCAAAGCGGGATGGTCTTGCTGCGGCGGGGAGTCACCAGGTCGCTCCGCAGGTGCGACTAGGCCCGCTGTGGCAGCCAAGGTAGGGACACGGTGACCACGGGAAGGCAGGACCACGGATGGCTGGCAGGACCACGGATGGATGGCAGGACCACGGAAGGACAGAGGATTACCGGACCGCCACAGATCACCAGGACCGCCACAGGATCGCCACAGGACAACAGGACCGCCACAGGACACCAGGACCGACACAGGATCACAGGATTGCCACAGGACACCAGGAACACGGGAACAACACGGAACACAGGAATAACAGAATACTCGATGGCGTCTGGAAATGCTCGGGAACACGGAGGGCTTTCTCTTCAGTAACAGGACATGAAGATAAGGCAGGGGATGTTGGGAGTAGCCAGGCTATATAGCAGAGCCAGGAATGTCAGCACCAATAAGGAGGATGCTGGGCCTTTAAATTCTTAGAGAGTAGGCGTGCGCGCGCCATAGCAGCGGGAGCGCGCGGCCTACACAGGAGACAGACCTGCAGCCTGGACGGGACCGCGATGGAGCCATCAGGAGCCGTGACAGGTAAGTACCGACCCGGGGGGAGTGGGGCAGCAGCAGCAGAGCACGGGTGCACCCGCGACCCACAACATGGATATGGATCTTGGGGTCACCCGTGACAGCAACCATGGATGTGGAATCTCTGTGCACCAATATTCCCCACAAAGATGGAATAGCGGCATATCAGACACACATGGAGAAGCACAACCTACCAACAGAACTGGTCACAGAACTCATTCAATTTGTGCTCACCCACTACTATTTCTGTTTTGGAGAGGATCTGTACCTACAGTTTATGTGAGATCAAGGTGTGCACCACAGTTTGCTAAAGTTTTAAAAGCTAGAAATGAGCGAGTACTAAAATGCTCGAGTGCTCGTTATTCGAGACAAACTTTTCCAGATGCTCGAGTGCTCGTCTCGAATAACAAGCCCCATTGAAGTCAATGGGAGACTGGAGCATTTTTCACTGAAAGAACACATTGAAAAAACACTAAAGAATAACACATTGCAGATGTTTGCAGATGTTTTCACTGAAAGAACACATTGAAAGAACACAGTGAAGAACACATTGCAGATGTTCTGCACATCTGCTAACTTATCTGAAGACACGCGTGCAGAACGGTGTTCTTCACAATAGTATATGAAGAACAATATGTGTGAAGAACACATTGCAGATGTTTCCATACATCTGCAAAGTATTCTTCACACATAATGTTCTTCACATACTATTGTTAAGAACACAGTTCGGCACGCGTGTCTTCCGATAAGTTAGCAGATGTTCTGAACATCTGCAATCTGTTATTCACTGTGTTCTTTCTGTGCTGTTGGTCCTGCTCCAGCCCCGCTTCGATCCTCCATGCCCGCTCCAGCCCCGCTCTGCTCCGTTATGCCCGCTCCTCCATGCCCGCTCTGCTCCTCCATGCCCGCTCCAGCCCCGCTCCGATCCTCCATGCCCACTCCAGCCCTGCTCTGATCCTCCATGCCCGCTCCAGCCCCGCTCTGCTCCGTGATGCCCACTCCTCCAGGCCCACTCTGATCCTCCATGCCCGCTCCAGCCCCGCTCCACTCCGGGATGCCCGCTCCTCCATGCCCGCTCCAGCCCCCGCTCTGCTCCATGATGCCCGCTCCTCCATGCCCGCTCCGTTCCTGCATGCCCGCTCCAGCCCCGCTCAGATCCTCCATGCCCGCTCCAGCCTCACTCCGCTCTGTGATGCCCGCTCCACCATGCCCGCTCCTCCATTCCTGCTCCTCCAAGCCTGCTCCGGCTCCGCTCCAATCCTCCATGCCCGCTCAAGCCCCGCTCCAATCCTCCATGCCCGCTCCAATCCTCCATGCCCGCTCCAGCCCCGCTCTGCTCCATGATGCCCGCTCCGTGATGCCCGCTCCGATCCTCCATGCCTGCTCCAGCCCTGCTCCGCTCCTCTTTGCCCGCTCCAGCCCCTGCTCCGCTCCGTAATGCCCGCTCCAGCCCCTGCTCCGCTCCGTAATGCCCGCTCCAATCCTCCATGCTCGCTCCAGCCCCGCTCCACTCCTCCATGCCCGCTCCACTTCAGCATCCCTCCTGAATGCCTGATCCAGCGTCGGGGCTCGTGTCTTCGGCTAAGTGAGCACATGTTCGGAACATCTGCAATGTGTTCTTCACTGTGGTCTTCACTTAAATGATCCTATGTTCACTGTGTTCACTGTTTTCATTGTATTCTTCCCTGTTCTTCACTGTCTTTTCTTAATTAAATGCTCGATCTCGAGCAGGGGAAATACTCGTCCGAGCAACGAGCCGTTCCGAGTATGCTAATACTTGAATGAGCATCAAGCTTGGACGAGTATACTCGCTCATCTCTAGTGCTTACTTATCTACATGCACCACAAAACCCATGATCTACCTCCATCATATTGATGACATTCTGATCATCTGGATGGCAGGTGAGGAGGCCCTGCTTCAATTCCATGAGGGCTACAACGACTTTCACCCCACCATCAATCTGAAAGAAAGCTATTCAGACAAGGAGATACACTTTCTGAATACCACAATACTGATTAAAGAAAGCAGCTTAACCACAACAATATTCCATAAAGCAACAGACAGAACAGCCTACCTAAGAAATAACAGCTTCCACCCCAAACATACCAGGCAACCTATCATAAACAGCCAAGCCATACGCTACATCCGTATCTATCATATACAGCCAGGCCATACACTACAACCATATCTATCATATACAGCCAAGCCATACGCTACATCCGTATCTATCATATACAGCCAGGCCATACACTACATCCGTATCTATCATATACAGCCAGGCCATACACTACATCCGTATCTATCATACACAGCCAGGCCATACACTACATCCGTATCTATCATATACAGCCAGGCCATACGCTACATCCGTATCCATCATATACAGCCAGGTCATACACTACATCCGTATCTATCATATACAGCCAGGCCATACACTACATCCGTATCTATCATATACAGCCAGGCCATACACTACATCCGTATCTATCATATACAGCCAGGCCATACACTACAACCATATCTATCATATACAGCCAAGCCATACGCTACATCCGTATCTATCATATACAGCCAGGCCATACACTACATCCGTATCTATCATATACAGCCAGGCCATACACTACATCCGTATCTATCATAAACAGCCAAGCCATACGCTACATCCGTATCTATCATATACAGCCAGGCCATA
The DNA here is from genome assembly GCF_040894005.1 of Engystomops pustulosus. Lineage (NCBI taxonomy): Eukaryota > Metazoa > Chordata > Amphibia > Anura > Leptodactylidae > Engystomops > Engystomops pustulosus. The sequence goes on from NC_092414.1 coordinate 219,026,346, forward strand.
CACTACAACCATATCTATCATATACAGCCAAGCCATACGCTACATCCGTATCTATCATATACAGCCAGGCCATACACTACAACCATATCTATCATATACAGCCAGACCATACACTACATCCGTATCTATCATATACAGCCAGGCCATACACTACATCCGTATCTATCATATACAGCCAGGCCATACACTACATCCGTATCTATCATACACAGCCAGGCCGTACACTACATCCGTATCTATCATATACAGCCAGGCCATACGCTACATCCGTATCTATCATATACAGCCAGGCCATACACTACATCCGTATCTATCATACACAGCCAGGCCGTACACTACATCCGTATCTATCATACACAGCCAGGCCGTACACTACATCCGTATCTATCATATACAGCCAGGCCATACACTACATCCGTATCTATCATATACAGCCAGGCCATACACTACATCCGTATCTATCATATACAGCCGGGCCATACACTACATCCGTATCTATCATATACAGCCAGGCCATACACTACATCCGTATCTATCATATACAGCCAGGCCATACACTACATCCGTATCTATCATATACAGCCAGGCCATACACTACATCCGTATCTATCATATACAGCCAGGCCATACACTACATCCGTATCCATCATATACAGCCACGCCATACACTACATCCGTATCTATCATATACAGCCAGGCCGTACACTACATCCGTATCTATCATAAACAGCCAGGCCGTACACTACATCCGTATCTATCATATACAGCCAGGCCGTACACTACATCCGTATCTATCATATACAGCCAGGCCATACACTACATCCATATCTATCATATACAGCCAGGCCATACGCTACATCCGTATCTATCATATACAGCCAGGCCGTACACTACATCCGTATCTATCATATACAGCCAGGCCGTACACTACATCCGTATCTATCATATACAGCCAGGCCGTACACTACATCCGTATCTATCATATACAGCCAGGCCGTACACTACATCCGTATCTATCATATACAGCCAGGCCGTACACTACATCCGTATCTATCATATACAGCCAGGCCATACACTACATCCGTATCTTTCATATACAGCCACGCCATACACTACATCCGTATCTATCATATACAGCCAGGCCATACACTACATCCGTATCTATCATATACAGCCAGGCCGTACACTACATCCGTATCCATCATATACAGCCACGCCATACACTACATCCGTATCTATCATATACAGCCAGGCCGTACACTACATCCGTATCTATCATAAACAGCCAGGCCGTACACTACATCCGTATCTATCATATACAGCCAGGCCGTACACTACATCCGTATCTATCATATACAGCCAGGCCATACACTACATCCATATCTATCATATACAGCCAGGCCATACGCTACATCCGTATCTATCATATACAGCCAGGCCATACGCTACATCCGTATCTATCATATACAGCCAGGCCATACGCTACAACCGTATCTATCATATACAGCCAGGCCATACACTACATCCGTATCTATCATATACAGCCAGGCCATACACTACATCCGTATCTATCATATACAGCCAGGCCATACACTACATCCATATCTATCATATACAGCCAGGCCATACGCTACATCCGTATCTATCATATACAGCCAGGCCGTACACTACATCCGTATCTATCATATACAGCCAGGCCGTACACTACATCCGTATCTATCATATACAGCCAGGCCGTACACTACATCCGTATCTATCATATACAGCCAGGCCGTACACTACATCCGTATCTATCATATACAGCCAGGCCGTACACTACATCCGTATCTATCATATACAGCCAGGCCATACACTACATCCGTATCTTTCATATACAGCCACGCCATACACTACATCCGTATCTATCATATACAGCCAGGCCATACACTACATCCGTATCTATCATATACAGCCAGGCCGTACACTACATCCGTATCCATCATATACAGCCACGCCATACACTACATCCGTATCTATCATATACAGCCAGGCCGTACACTACATCCGTATCTATCATAAACAGCCAGGCCGTACACTACATCCGTATCTATCATATACAGCCAGGCCATACACTACATCGGTATCTATCATATACAGCCAGACCATACACTACATCCGTATCCATCATATACAGCCAGGCCATACACTACATCCGTATCTATCATACACAGCCAGGCCGTACACTACATCCGTATCTATCATACACAGCCAGGCCGTACACTACATCCGTATCTATCATATACAGCCAGGCCATACGCTACATCCGTATCTATCATATACAGCCAGGCCATACACTACATCCGTATCTATCATATACAGCCAGGCCGTACACTACATCCGTATCCATCATATACAGCCAGGCCATACACTACATCCATATCTATCATATACAGCCAGGCCATACGCTACATCCGTATCTATCATATACAGCCAGGCCATACACTACATCCGTATCTATCATATACAGCCAGGCCGTACACTACATCCGTATCTATCATATACAGCCAGGCCGTACACTACATCCGTATCTATCATATACAGCCAGGCCGTACACTACATCCGTATCTATCATATACAGCCAGGCCGTACACTACATCCGTATCTATCATATACAGCCAGGCCGTACACTACATCCGTATCTATCATATACAGCCAGGCCGTACACTACATCCGTATCTATCATATACAGCCAGGCCATACACTACATCCGTATCTTTCATATACAGCCACGCCATACACTACATCCGTATCTATCATATACAGCCAGGCCATACACTACATCCGTATCTATCATATACAGCCAGGCCGTACACTACATCCGTATCTATCATATACAGCCAGGCTATACTCTATAACCGTATCTATCAGACAGGACAGACCTGGAAATGGATTTAATGCTAAATTACATTGAAAGAGGCATCATGTGATCTTTGGGCAAACTAACTGGCCTCAACCTGAAGGCACAGACAGACAGATATTAGTCTCCGCCCACTTCACCTCTGGTGAGAAATATTTTTGTCAAATACTTTCAGAACAGAAAATGCCAGAACTTTGTAAAGAAAAGGACGAGCAGCACAAAATAGGCATCAAAGGGGAATCACATATAATAATTTGGAAAAATCACTATAACTTTACAGTAACGCTTTAAGACAATCAGATACTCTAGAAGTCTTCTACACTTACCCCAGTCATGTGCCACAGGGTTTCTCCTTATCCTGTCATGTGCCAGAGTGTTTCTCCTCATCCTGTATTGTGCCACAGGGTTTCTCCTCATCCTGTATTGTGCCACAGGGTTTCTCCTCATCCTGTCTTCGTCTTCCAAGTATTTGATACGTTTATAATTGTATTTTTTAAATATTTTATAAGCCGAATATTTCTCAATATCTGTCTTCTGTCTGATTATATCGCACAGTTGCATCATTTTCTGAAGGGAACTTGTCCTTTCCATCACAGATTTGATTTGTTCATCAGTCAGCAGGTTTTGTGAGCAGAGATTATATAGGACTATATGTACATCGGTTACCATCGCAATAAGATCTGATCTGTGATTGTCTATAAAGTTCACCCGGTCTGTAAAGAGGGAGAAGATACAACATAATTTCAAATCCAGGGATCTTCACTATGTTCTTCACTAAAGGACATTACACCGTCTTCATCTACAGTTTAGTTACTATGTCAAAATTGCTAAAAACAACCATGAAAAAACCATCTACATTGTTAGAAATCCTAAATATAAAGAGAGAGACAGAGAGAGAGAGAGAAAAAACATAAAAGATAAAAAAATCCAACATGGCCGACTCTATGGGATCACAGCTCTCTGACATCAACCACCAGGATGAAGGATTGTAAACCAAGCACCTGACATATTGGTGTGTGTCCCCTCTGACACGATCTGCTCTTCTTTTAGCTTCTTATTCCCTGTTTTTTTTTAAAGGCTTTAAAAATTATGGAAATGAGCCGAGGGGCTCGAGGCTCCATTAACACCTATGGAGCCTGGAGCCCCTCAGACTCATTTGCATAATATTAACATATTTTTCTTAGAAACCAGGGCATACAAAGCTAAAAGTGTGTGCATAGTGGGCACACACCAGCATGTAAGTGTGCTTGGTTTATAATCCTGCATCCTGGTGGTAGTTCACTGCATTGAGAAGTTCTTTCCCACTTCCTTACACCTGGCATAGAAAATAAAACAATAGACAGCACTAATGGTCATGCAGAAAACAAGCCTCTTTAAAGTTCTGTACATGGAAAAATAAAAAAACCTTATGGATTTGTAAAGAAGTGGAGCAAAAAACGGAAATGTAAAATTGAAAGCGAAGGAAGGGCATCAGCAGGAAGGGGTTAAAAAAAACCACGACTGAAAACCTGAACATGTGAACGCAGCCTCAAAAGGGAGCAGCAGTGCATCAAATATAAAACAATTTTCCCATTTGGCCATATACGTCATGTATTTTATACATTTCTTCAGTTACATGTTATTAACCGGTTAAGGACCGGGCCCTTTCCCGTTTTTTCATTTCCATTTTTCTATCCCCACATTCAAAAATCTATAACCTTTTTATTTTTACACATAAAGATCTCTGTGATGGCTTGTTTTCTGCTTAACAAATTGCACTTCATAGTGATGTTATTGAATGTTCTCTGCCAGGTACTGGAAAGCGGGAAAAAAATTCCAAATGCAGTGAAAATGGTGAAAAACCGCATTTGCGCCGTATTCTTGTGGGCTTGGATATTACGGCTTGCACTGTGCTCCCCAAATGACATGTCTGCTTTATTCTTTGGGTCAATATGATTACACGGATACCAAATTTGTATAGTTTTTATAATGTTTTCATACGTTTACAAAAATTAAAACCTCATGTACAAATGTTTTTTTTTTATTTTGCCGTCTTCTTGCGCTAATAACTTTTTCATACTTTGTTGTACGGAGTTGTGGGTGGTGTCATTTTTTGCGCCTTTTGAAGATGTTTTCGATGATATTATTTTTGGGACTGTACGACCTTTTGATCACTTTTTATAGAATTTTTTAATTTTTTTTTAAATGGCAAAAAAGTGCCACTTTTGATTTTGGACTCGATTTTCCATTACGGGGTTAAACGCAGTGAAAAACCTTTACTATATTTTGATAGATCGGGCATTTTTGGACGCGGCGATACCTAATGTGTTTATGATTCTTACTGTTTATTTATATTTATATCAATTCTAGGGAAAGGGGGTGATTTGAATGTTTAGGTTTTTTTATTATACTTGTTTTTTTTTACTTTTTTAAAATTTTTACTTTTATTATTTTTCAGACTCCCTAGGGTACTTTAACCCTAGGTTGTCTGATCGATCCTATCATATACTGCCATACTATAGTATGGCAGTATATGGGGATTTTCCTCCTCATTCATTACAATGTGCTGATAGCACATTGTAATGAAAGAGTTAAAACGAAGTTGCCTCGGGTATTCGGAAGGTCTCGAGGAGCGACGATCCTCGGAAAGATGGCGGCGCCCTTGCGACGATCGGTGCTTGCAATATGCAGCAGATACTTACCGGCTATGGAGAGGGCTCAGCCCGTGAGCCCTCTCCATCCATCGGAACCCGACCACCACCGTGAATACACAGCGGGTGATCGCGAACCAGTTAAACATTGTCCTTGTGTGTAATTTTGTCGCCATGTCCTCTCTTTAAAAACAAGGTAGTTGTATAAACATTGCATTTACACACAGGTTAAATGAATGAACCACATTTATTAGTACTATGTGCAGTTACCTGTGTAGTGTGCAGGGGGCGCCACATTCAGGATTTCCTGCACACGTTCTTCATGAATCTGGCACCCCCTGCATTGCCCTAACAGAGGGCACCATCTTTAACATGTGATGTGAGGGACAATTGTGTTGGACTTTGCTTGATAAATTTGGTGCTCGGTCCAGCTGAGCCCCGGAACTCCCCCTTTATGTACAGAAATATGTGTCGTGGTTTGCACTTAATTTCTAGTGCAAAGTCATTCAGAAAACTGGAGCAAACAAATTGTTTGCACCAGTTTTGTGTCTGACTAGAATGAAGGTGCAAACCGCTTGTACATGTGTTTATAAAGTGTCTGCGCCAGTTTTGTGTTGCTGTTCTGTGTCCAAAAAAAGGGGTAGTGACCTTGTAATCTTAATAAAGTAGAATCCAGATTAATGTATAAATGTCATTTTGTGAAAACCAAGGATAACATCCACATTCCATCACATACAGCAGTGTTGTAGGACGACTCGGGCTCCACCGCTTCTCAGGTTTCCCTGTGAATCATCTGTGACATCACATCGGTCATACATCACAATTGTCATATAAAATTCCACTAAAATTCAATTGCTATGAATATTCTTCTCTTACCTGTAAATAGTGAAGTCCCAAGTCCAAGACCTGAAATATCCACTGAAAGTACAAAACCAAGAGACACATGTAAGTCCAAATCTGTTTAGGATTTAGGATTCAGTAATAGATTTAGCAAACCTGATCTTGGCAATATCCTAAATTACATGAAAGCCAATTAGTTGCTTATTGTGAGATTTCCACTTACTATTTTCACCATTTGGTTAGGGGGTCTCTGGTTTCAGTATCTCTACAATAGACCCGAGGACTAGAAGAGGATTGTAGAAGGTTCTGCCTCAGAGTTAAAAGACAATCAATATTTGTCTTTATTTATTTATATTACTTTTTATATGACTTTTTCTATATTGTGCTCCTACCCAACAAAGAGACAATTTCCAGCTTAGTCCTCAGATCAGAATGATGTCCTCTTGAGGTTGGACAACTCCGAGCCGTTTTAAGGGCCGTGAAAGGCCAATGGCTGCCCTAGGCGCTGGGATGGTGATGGTGGTGCCAAAGAGGAAGCCCAGATATATAAAACCTATCTGCCTTAGTGAAGTTTTCCTCACATTGGAAATGTGGTAAAAACTCAGACTATGCACTACCACGCCTTTTAGGTGCACAGTTGTCTAAAGTGTCTGACCCAGAGAAACCGCAACACAATTATAGCGCAGAACCCCAAATACCTCATTTTTAGTGCAAACTGGTACAGTCATAATGATCGATCTGGGCCATTGTGCTAAAACATGATGGGAATGTAGCTTATACGCTCAAAATTATTTTTTCACGGAGCGGAAGGGGGCGCTTTACAATGGTGGATCTTCATTTTTGCGGTATGGAATACAAAACCCTACAGTATATGAAGATCCGCCATCAGTCTAAAAAATATATACATATACTCACCTTCCGGCTTCATCTCCCCAGCCCCGCGGCTCTGTCTTCTCCTCTTCCAGCCCTGGAGCATCACTATGATGTGGCGGTATTGCAGCCACATGAAGTCATAGTGTATGCGCCATACGGGCAGGAAGAAGAATAGAAAGAGCCATGGAGAAGAAGCCAAAGGTAAGTATAGAATTTTTTTTTAAGATGGCCCTGCTGCTGGTAGCCATTTCTGTAAAGATGGACTCTACTGGAGGATATTTCTGTAAAGGGGTACTCTGCCAGTGGACATTTCTGTAAAGGGTGGACATTTCTGTAAAGGGGAACTCTGCCGGTGGACATTTCTGTAAAGGGGAACTCTGCCGGTGGACATTTCTGTAAAGGGGAACTCTGCCGGTGGACATTTCTGTAAAGGGGAACTCTGCCGGTGGACATTTCTGTAAAGGGGAACTCTGCCGGTGGACATTTCTGTAAAGGGGAACTCTGCCGGTGGACATTTCTGTAAAGGGGAACTCTGCCGGTGGACATTTCTGTAAAGGGGAACTCTGCCGGTGGACATTTCTGTAAAGGGGGACTCTGCCGGTGGACATTTCTGTAAAGGGGGACTCTGCCGGTGGACATTTCTGTAAAGGGGGACTCTGCCGGTGGACATTTCTGTAAAGGGGGACTCTGCCAGTGGACATTTCTGTAAAGGGGGACTCTGCCAGTGGACATTTCTGTAAAGGGGGACTCTGCCAGTGGACATTTCTGTAAAGGGGGACTCTGACAGTGGACATTTCTGTAAAGGGGGACTCTGCCAGTGGACATTTCTGTAAAGGGGGACTCTGCCAGTGGACATTTCTGTAAAGGGGGACTCTGCCAGTGGACATTTCTGTAAAGGGGGACTCTGCCAGTGGACATTTCTGTAAAGGGGGACTCTGCCAGTGGACATTTCTGTAAAGGGGGACTCTGCCAGTGGACATTTCTGTAAAGGGGGACTCTGCCGGTGGACATTTCTGTAAAGGGGGACTCTGCCAGTGGACATTTCTGTAAAGGGGGACTCTGCCAGTGGACATTTCTGTAAAGTGGAACTCTGCCAGTGGACATTTCTGTAAAGTGGAACTCTGCCGGTGGACATTTCTGTAAAAGGGGGACTCTGCCGGGGATCTTTACTGTAACATTACTGTAACTTACCTTCTCCCAGGTCGTGCTGCAGTTCTTCCCGGACTTTGGTCTCATTTATGTCCTCTAGGATTTGCAGGGTCACCTCAGCCCCATAGGCAAATCTGTAATAGTCAACAATCAGACCAGCGACTTGTTCTGGATCGTTCCCCTGCAGCTCATATGTTGGGATATTCTCATATTGTTTTCTGACCTCCCAGACACCCAGATATTGTTTGAATCTATGAAAACTTGAGTCCTTCAGTGTCTTCAGAGCCTTCACCAGGACTTCCCTTAACTTCAACTCCATTGATTTCTGATCTTGTAAGATTCCTTCTTTCCCTGAGAAAATAAAGGATTTATTATGAGAATTGAGTTTTCTTTATTTATCAGGTTTATTTTAGTGATGTCTTCTGTGTACTGTATATAAATGTGCTTGGCATTTTCTATCATCCTGCTGAGTTTTTTGTAGGTTTATTAGGTTTGTAGAAAAGTATTAGTAGCAGACTTGGTTGTAGGTGACATCACTACGTCTTCCGTACATCATTGGGTTCCAGACACTATGGTAGCCTTCCCATATGCATTAGAGAGGAGGCGTGGAGAAGGATAAACAGCTCACACTCCGGCTACCATAGTGTCTGGAACTCAATGCTGATCCTTCTGTTTTGGCCTAGGCCCAAATTACGGATGTGGTGGTGAAAGTCCAAGCATGTGTACCATCTACTGAATAGAGATGTAACCTTTTTTCTGGTTCTGTTCACATTGGGGACATGACTTAGAAGCCCTGAAATAATCACAATTACTTGTGAAACGCCACGACAGGTGGGTGTGGAGGAGGAGTCACTGAATGCAGTGAACGTTCCCATGGTTTTTCCCGCAAAAGAGGCCTAAGACTCTCCCCTTTATCTGTACCCTCAGACATTGAACAGTGTAAACCACAGCCTGCATCTGTTTGAGCAATGTGATGTGTACAGAAATTATGGGGAAAACCTGATTTAGTAGATAACAATCTATTGCTGGGACTGAGATTCAAGGCGGTAAGACGAAGATGTCGTGGAAGCCCTATCTGACATTCTGGAGATTTTTTGAGCAAGGCCTGGAACCTCGTCCCTGTGCCAAGAATGGGACAATGCAATCCACAAACTTACATTCCAATATAGGACGGTTCCAGCACCACCCTGCACTAGATTTAATAAATGCCCCTCTAAGAGTCTCCCAAAAAAAAGGCAGCCATGGGGGGATGTGTTTCGCCTGCTCCAAGACTTATAGGAGAGGTACTGGACTCTCCATGGGAACTGCAGCTTTTGTTCAGCACCAGAAGGACCCATTGCCCCAGGATGACTTAGTTGAGGAGGAAATCTACTTTTTAACAGTCTAGGGAAATTTTGGGAAATCATGTTCAATCAAATTTTTAGTGAAATTCAGATTCAAACCTACATTGTCCAATTGAATTTGCTCATTTCTAGCTGAGAAAATTTACCAATATTTTCCATATCTCCTAATGGAATAAAGTGGCTGTTGACAATGTGTCCTGCCACTCCATTCAATTCTTTTAGGGTGTCAGAAAGTGTTTGGCAACCTCTGCCACTCATTTTGGTTAAGAGATAACTATCAAGGTGATGATAACCCTTTTAAAGAGTTTATATTGACATGTGGTGCACCTGGATTGGTGGAGACCCACCCTGGGTGTCCACACTGGTTTAATCTCCATTGGCTGTAGCACCAGGTTCATCTCCCGTGGTTCCTTACCCAGCTGCTCCTCCTCAATGCTTGGGTGTGGGGGATCTTCTGCGGGCTTTGATTTAGTGGATTTCTTTAAGGTTTTGCTAGACCATTTTCTACCACCACACTCTTCTTCCTATATGGTTGCTCCTACATCGGCCTCATCTGCCCAACTGCTTGCTGTTATTTACAGTGTTTATTGAAGTGTTAACCCGCTCGACTCTCACTCGGACACCGGAATAAGGAAAAAAAGATCTGGCCAATGCATTTAGTGATATTTGGTCCCTGTTCTCAGTTGACCAGCACACTGTGGACCGGAAGCACATTGTATTGATGGCTGGCCTCCAGGACAGAAAACCGAGGATGGCAAAGACAAAAAGTCTTCAGGCTTCTCTGTTTTGGGCTATGTGATGAGACAGAAGCATTCGGAGTGTTGTTCCAAACTTTTTCTTTACCATGCTGTTATACACTCCTTGTATAAATCTCATGGAGGCAGGAATGATAAGGATTTTAAGAGGTGCTTGTCACTCCAGCTGGACTTGGATGAGGTGTTAAGGTTGGTGATTATTTTCAGAGACATGTGCGCAGGCAAATGATAGCCCCGCCGAGCATCCGGCATACATCAAGAGGCTCTGCTAGGTGTGTAGTTGCCAGCTGCAACAAGCATGCAGGCTTGGGGACAGGAATGCCCAACGCTGGCCCACTCCCCCCCCCCCCACCCAGCCAGCCACCTATAAGCTAGCATTTGCAATTATTTCAAGGTATGGTGCAGAAGCCCTGATAATTAGGCCCAATGTGCCCATGTGTGGCACCAGTCTTTAATGTCTTACAATGGCAAGGCTTGAACCTTGGTTTGATTTTTGGTGATAATGGTGTGCTGAGCTGTTGCCAACCTCCATGCCAGATCCAGGCCTTTCACATAAATTGACATTGTTGGAGCTTTTTTTTTTTGAATACTGGTGGTTGTAGAGATTTGGGGCTCTTCTTTTTTCAACAGGAAGATTTCTCTTCGGACAGATAAATTAGGAGGTTGTTTTTGTATTATCCAACTGTTGTCTTCTTCTCTCCGTGTTTTGTCCCTACTGCCTCATCTGTTCCTTGGGTGTTTGGAATACAATATTCATTTCTGTGCCAAGCATGTTCCAGGGGTTTCTAATGTTTTGGCTGACACTCTCTCTCATTTCGACATTTCTACCCGACAGTGGCTGTGGAGATTTAATTTTTTCCACAGCTCTTGTGGAACCTGATACACACTTTTTTTTTTTTTAAATTTTAAATATTTTATTGCAAAAAATAAAATTATTGACAATTATCGCAATAGTGATACCATAACAACCATTTTTACATATCACTGGGCGTATGCGTCATCCACATAAATTAAACATTACATAAATGTTCTTTATATCTCTTGTGTCTGGCCGTAGCAACCCGCATAATAATTCACTACTAATTTCCTACCTGGTCTTGAAGTAGTTAGTATACGCCCACCACCCATCGGCCCCAACCCACCGAACGCCCCCCCCCCCTGAAAAAAAAAACAAAAAAAACCCTTCCTTGCTCCTCCCTTCCCCTCTCTCACTTTAACCTGCATCATGTACTATCTACTCATTGATCTTAATCTTCATTTTAATCGAATATTTCCTTCTCAGGAAAATGTCTATCATTCCATATCCTCCAAATTTGATCAAATCTTTGCATCTTCTTCCTACCCCTTTGATACATAGTTAACCTTTCCATTTGGAGTATTTTGTTAGTTAAACTTATCCACATTTCTTTTGTGGGCGGTTCTGCCAACAACCAATTTTTAACAATACTGTATCTTGCTGTTAGAAGAAGTTTCTTCACTGCTGTATTGTTGCTAAACGGTAAATTATTCTTTTCTAGCAGGCCCAGAACACATATTTCAAATTTGAGGATATCTTCTATCTTATAGAGATCTTTTATCTCTTGTCCCACTCTCTCCCAAAATCCTCTTATTTTTCCACAAAGCCAAAATACGTGTATGTCATCCGCCATAATCATCTGACATCTATTACATCTAGAATCTCTCTGACAATAGAATTTAGCAAGTCTCTTGGGGGTATAATATAACCTGTAGGAAATAAAAAATTGCATCTTCTTGTGGGTTGGGGTTAGAGCAGCTTTTAGATGTTCCCTCTGAAACATGGCCCATTTGTCTCTCGCCATTTCCGGTATTTCTTTAATCCATTTTTTATGGAGAATGTCAACACTTATCTCCCTATAGTAATTGATCAGGCTTTTATAGATTTTAGCAATTTTAATTTTAGAAGATGTTGTACCATATATTAATTTCAATACTAATGGAGTCTCCACTATATTGCATTTATCCTCTCCCGCTTTAAATGTCATATATAGTTGGAGATAATTGTACCACATATTTTCTTCCAATCCGAATTCCTCTCTCAACTTAGCGAAAGTTTTTATTCTTCCATCCTCTAGAATTTGCTTAGTGTATCTTATACCATGTGCAATCCACTTCCTCGGGCACACTTCTGTCGAGATCTTTAAGATGTTATTTCCCCATAATGGCATAAATTCTAATTGGCCCTTTACCTGGCACAACTTCCTAATTTCCGCCCAAATCATATACATCAGTTTAACTGTCTCATTTGGATACTGTAACATATAGTTCCTCTCTATCCCCATTTCTAAGATTTCAAGTATATTATATTCTATATTATTGACCCCCAATGACGCTCTCAACGTGTGGCTATGTGGATTTTTATCCCAGTTAAATAAATATTGGGTCTGTGCTGCCAGATAATATAGTCTCATATCTGGGACTGCCATTCCTCCATATTGGAGGGGCTGTTTGAGTACTTCTAGCCTTATCCTGGGTTGTTTCCCGCGCCACACTAGGTCTCGAAATAAACTTTAAATTATTTTAAAGATTTTTTTTGGAATGTGTATAGGTGAGGCGTAGAGTACATACAACACTGCAGGTAGAATTACCATCTTTAATAGCGCTATCCTGCCCATCATATTGAGCGAGATCGATTTCCATGTTTTTATTTTCCCCCTAAGTTTCTGTATCAGTGGGATAACGTTAAGTTTTATGTAGTCCGATACCTTAGTGGAGAAGCATATCCCCAGGTACTTAATTGTTTTGCCCCCCTCTATTACTAGCACATCGTTAGGTTTACATCCTGTACCATCCAACGGAATATAGGCTGACTTTTTCCAATTTATACTCAATCCGGACATCTGACGAAATAAATGGAAAATCTCAAATGTTCTTCTAACCGAACTGTGATTACCCAAATAAAGCAATAAATCGTCGGCGTATAGAGAAATTTTTTCTTCACTATTCCCTTGAATAAATCCTTCTATACTTGTGTCCTGCCGGATTCTAGATGCTACCGGTTCGAGTGCAATTGAAAAAAGTAATGGTGAAAGGGGGCACCCTTGTCGTGTCCCCCGAAACAGTGATATCGCCCTCGAGGTTCTCCCATTTATCAATACTCTAGCAATGGGGTCCCTATATAACAATTTCAACTATGCTAAGTAATTGGGCCCAAACTCCATAGCTTCTAAGGTTTGCCATAAGAATTGCCATTCGAGAGTATCAAACACTTTTGTGGCATCCAGCATAAGGATAGATCTCTCGCCCATGTTAGATGACGCAAATTGGAGATTCAAGTATAGTCGCCTTATATTATCCATTGTAGAAGCTCCAGGCATGAAGCCCCTTTGATCTTCATGCACTAATGTTCTTATACACTTTTTTAATCTTAAGGCCAAAAATTTAGCAAGAATTTTGTTATCTTGCGGCATCTTTATCTGGCTTAGGAACCAAAACGATTAGTGCCTCACGCATAGAGGGGGGCAAAATTTTTCCTACTCGTGCATCTTCCCATACCTGTATCATGCGTTCCACCAAAATATCCCTATATTTGTTATAGAATTCAGCCGGAATCCCGTCTGGTCCGGGGCTTTCTCATGGGGCATTTGAGTTAATATTGTTGTTACTTCCTCCCTTGTTATGGGTGCTTCTAGCATCTCTCTCTCTATTGTTGATAATTTAGGTAGGTTTATTCCCTGTAAATATTCACCAATATCATGTGTCGTCATCTCCAAACCGGAAGTGTAAGTTTCCTGGAAGTGCTCCACAAAACACTCCAAAATACCCTCTGTGTCATAGACCCTCCTACCTTCCTCTTTTTCTATAACATTTATGTGGTTCCTATCCTTTTGATTTTTTATCATTTTGGCCAACATCTTTCCTGGTCTGTTAGCTTCCGTGTGATATCTATGTGTCTGAAAAAATAATTTCCTTGAAGCTTGAATGTGATTTATATCATTATATCTACTCACTTCCCTTTCCCACTCTAATTTATTTTCCTCACTAGGACTATCCCTGTATAATTTTTCCTTGTGCTTTACCTTACCCTCTATTTCTTCTATTTTTTTTTTCATGTTTCTTCTATACCCTACAATCTCTGATTTGTATAAGCCCCGAACATGTGATTTACTTGCATCCCATAATAAAGCCGTGCTAACTGTGCCCTCATTCATTCCAAAAAATTCTTTAATCTGCCTGGTCATTTTATCAAAGTTATTCAAACTCTCCACCCAGATAGGAGCAATCCGAAAATTATATCCTAAAAATTCATTTTTAGTTGTGATTACAGTGATGCATTGAGTATGGTCCGATATTCCTCTAGTTCCATATTCCACTTTAAGAACATAATGTAGCCCCATTACGTTTGTGAATGTCATATCTATTCTTGAAAAAACCTTATGTGTTTTAGAATAACACGAGAACTCCTGCACCTCCGGGTGCTTTATTCTCCATGCCTCTTGCCAACCAAACTCTGTGCTTACACGATGTAACCTAGTAGATCTACTGTTCCCATTTATAGGTTTTGTCACTCTGTGTACATCCCTGTTGGGATCCATAACTGCATTGAAATCCCCAATTACCAACAAAGGAGTATCTTCAATATTTAGCATAAATTCATGTAAATCATACAGTACCTGCGGAGTAAAAGGTGGGGGTATATATACATTAGCGATGACCCATTTGCTACCCTGGATAGTACAATACAAAAATATATATCGTCCCTCCATGTCATATTTCACAGATATTTCTTGAAATTTTACTCTCTTATGGAACGCTATCATCACTCCACGTGAGTATGATGAGTTGCATGAATGATATACAGTACCAAACCATCTTTGTCTAAACGTCGACGCATTATCCCGGATTAAATGCGTCTCCTGTAGAGCTATAATGTCAGGGTTATTTCTATTTATAAGATCAAATACCTTTATTCGTTTAATTCTAGTCCCTAACCCACGGACATTCCATGATAATATTTTAATTTGGTTATTGCTATTCTTCATTTGAATACACTATTCGTCCCACTATATACATAAAGCTCTTCATACAAGAGAGAAGAGAGGAGCAAGGAAACACCCAAAATAAAAAAAAAAAAAAAAAAAAAACCCAACCCTGAAACATCCCATAGAGAAACTGCTGCCAATCAATTTCCCTTCTATACCTAGCATCCCTCTCCCCCCCCCCCCCCCCTGGAGCCGCGGCCAGCACATAGAGATTTACATATAATCAGTCCTTACTTATTGTACATTTTGGGTTATCCATGCATGCACTTTCTCAGTATCCTCAAAGAACAGAGACTTATTATTCCAAACAATGCGCAGTTTTGCGGGAAAAAACATAGAATATTGCACATTCTTATCTCTCAGTTTTTTTTTTAACCTCAGCAAATGTCCTTCTTTTTTGCTGCGTCTCAAATGCAAAGTCAGGAAACAATTTAATAGTATGTCCACTATATTCTATTTCCCCTTTCTGACGTGCTAATTGTAATATCTTGTCCCTATCCCGGGACAATAACATTTTTATCAAAAGAATCCTAGAGTTTCCGCCCACAGGTGGAGTTTTAGCTGGGACTCGATGAGCCCTTTCAACTATGGACGCCAACTCAAAATTCTCTTTCCCAAATGTGCCTAAAAGCCACTCTTGTATAAACGCCACCGGGCGATCCCCTTCCACCTTTTCTGGGAAACCAGCACATCTGATGTTGGATCGCCTAGAACTATTTTCTAGATCCAGCAATTTGATTTTGTTACTTTTGGCCATGCTATCCATATCTTTAACCTCTTCCCTTAAACGGTGTACTGAGTCCTCCAGGTCAGATATCCTGGTCTCAGCATGTTCGATCCTGGACTCCTGTTTTTGCATATCCGTTCTAATAAGGACCAGTTCCTCTTTAAATGCCCCTATCTGTTTTGCTAGTTCCACAACTGCACCATTGCCTTTTAATATGGCTGCCATAATCTCATTTAATGACGGTGTACCCTCCAGTGTTTGTCCTACTAATTCTTTAAAACCCTCATCAGGGACTTCCTGGGGTATATCCTGTCCCTCTGTGCCTACTTCTTGATCCATCTCTATTTGTCGCCTCTTTCTGCTCTTTTCCCCAGCCTGGGTTTGGTTACAGTGCTCTATCGTGGGATCCATACCTATGTCCTGCTCACTGTTATTTTTCTTTACCATATCATCTGAGTATTTATTAGATTTAGGTGTCAGAGCAAACTTATCTAGCTTAGCTGCTGTTGTTTCTCGTAATTTATCATATCTGTTTACATTCTTTGGAGTTTTGTTGGGAGAGGGGTTAGGAGTCACAACCGGCCCTTTGGATTTTTTCATATTAGCCTTCGTCATTATAACACACTTGCAAATTTCGCAGTAAATAAAACCCTTGTGATATGTTTTTGAGACAAATTAAATAGCCACTTTTAAGCTCTCAAGGTCAACGCTCACTACTCAACTCTATTCCAGCGTTAACTAGAGATGTCCCAACTCCGTCCAAGAATTGTAGCGCGCTGAGGTTGCAACTACATAGGTCACCGACCCGGCACTAGGACTGATTTATGCACTTTTTGTGCTTATGTTCAACCCTGTTTGATTTATTGCCCAAGCACAGGGCTCCGGTGAACGTAATAGAAAAAAAAAAGTCAGCTCCTCTGATACACATACAGAGAGAAGGCAATACGCTATAGAATATCTCCGGGAAGGATGTTAAGTGGCTAAGGAGACAAGTAGGAAAGTCAACAGTGAAGAGATATTTCAGCACATTTATCTTCTTCCTGGTCGAGGAGATGAATGTCACAGTTCTCCCGCACCGCCAATATGGTCTTCTGTCATAAATCCTAGTCGCTCCTCCGCTTTGTTCCCCGAGGTCCAGATAAGCAACGCTCCTCCACTCCTCAGTCCGGATAAGCTTCCCCGCCTCCGATGTCGGACGCTGAACGCTTCTCCTGCACTGCAGTGTGAACTTGGTACATCTTTAATCTCACGGACCTCCAGAATCTTGGGACAGAAAAGCTCCAGCAGATAGTTGTGTTCCCCACAGGCACTTAGCAGTCTGTGTTCGGGATCCGGCCTCGCTGCTCGGTTTCACTGATCCTTCCACGTGGCATGGCTTGTTTTGGCTTGCAAAGGATTTTCGCGCCTGCCACAGCTCCAAGGGGGAGAGAGCGGCGTAAAGTCACGTCCGCTCACATGCTCCTCCCCTTGGAACCTGATCCACACTTAATGGCTATGGTGAGGTCATTCCTGCTCCATCAATTTAGCCGCAGTATCAGGATCTTCATGCCCTCAACCAATGTTTTGGCATCTTTACCATTCTTATATGTTTCAGGCAGGCCTGTGGGCTTCTTGTTGGCTGGGGGAAGGCATCAGGGTTTGCAGCAGGTAGACATCTTTAGGAGAGTAATTCTGGGACTTATGTGGGTCAAAGTGTTACTTGAAGTGGTGGAGATAAATAGATCCATGTTTGGGCTGGTGCTACTAATAGTTCATACTGGGGGAATGAGTTAAGTTTTAACTTTACAAAGTTATAAAACCTCATGCTCACTGAAGTTTATCAAATGTTGGCCTAGTATCCAGAGGTTATCTTGGTAAATTCTGTTTCTCAGGTAGTCTGGAAAAGTGCCATGATTGTTGGTGCCATAGAGATAGCTTGGTGCATGGTTACTTAATGAGGCCTGATGGGGTACACCTGAATGACATAGGTTTGGATATTTTCCTTTTAGGTTTAAAGGATAGTGTGGATCAAGCCTTATTCTTGCTCCACCCTGGTGGTGGTTGGCGCTCCTTGTAGAAGTACATGGAGGTACTGGTGGTGGAAGGAGGAACAGAAGTGCAGTTTTGCTTGGCTGGCCCACTTGCTAGCTGGGAGTTCACTTGGTCATAATACAGTTATTTGGTGCATTAAGGTTTTGGTGCTAAAATTGTTTTACAAGTGTTTGAGGTGGTTTTAATTGATGCTAAAAAAGAAGTCTATAAAGCTGTGACTGGTTATCTTAATAAAGTGCCAGTCATTGAGGTTAAATGAGGGTTTTATTAACCAGTCTTCCCCCCTGAGACCCCCATGTTTTGGCATTAACTCATTCTGTGTAATCATGGTTGTCAAATATTTTGTTCCATTAATTGCCTTAGGACTTTCGGCACAGCTTACAATATTTAATGATGCCAGAAGTCCTGGGAAACATATACAATTAAGGTAGAGTTGTGGTCCCTATTTTAAGCCAACTGAACTATAGCCGTCCAATATAGATGATCAAACGTTACCTTTCCTTGGGTCAAGCTGGAGTTTTCCTAAGATTGTCACATTCTTTGTGTCCGATGAGATCCAACTCCAACTGTAATCATCAAATGATGCCCCTTGAGGCGCGAACATACGTGGGAAAGAACCCTCTGAGGGACGTAACATAAATAAAAAAGTATTAGAAGTTAGAAGTTTATGTTTTTGTAACACCTTGTAATTTAAAGGGAAACTGTTGCAGAAATTGACTTATAAACCACCGATATGTTGTCAAGAAGTTTAATACTTACCAGATCAAGGTTTTAGTGGCCCAATTAAGTGGCATCATACAGAAAATTAATCAGGTGAAAGGTAAAGGGTTGTATAAATTTAGGTGAGGAGGAGATCTCAGCATTGAAGTCACATCGTCCATATTGCTGTGATGAATGTCTTCGAGAGACCTTGTTAGTGATATCCATGGACACAAAGATGTCAATCGCAGCAGAGGGGTGTTTAGAGCTCGGGAGATCCTGACCACAGATCTAAACTCTCCTCCTCTGTGACGCTTTACAGCCAATTTACATCTCACTTCAAAGTAGATTTTCTGAGTGATGCCACCACACTGGGCCATGAAGGAAACATGAAGAGGCTTCACGAGAAATTCATAGTGATATATTGAGTAAATTTGTGCTGACAGGTTCCTTTACAATAGTGTCATAAGGTAATGGTAGACTATACCGTCTTACACTGCACCAGATTTATTACAATTCCTGATTCTTCATCATATAGTAATCAGACTAAGTTTTCTATGAAGGAGAGTAGGAGTTGGACTAATTTACATCAATGCCCCCCACTATAATTGTGTCTAGACCTGTATTGTGAATAGCCGGCCTTCTTTTTGACTGCTGTGGACTTTGTAGGCCACAATAAACCTGTCCTAGGTTATAGCGGTTATAGTTTGGCCTAGACCAGAGGATACCCGGGAGTATAAAGTAGCATAGACCAGAGTATACCCTAGTGATGGGAATTGCGGCTCTTCTTAGGGAGCTGGCTCATTAGGCTACGCTCACTAAGAAGAGACGGCTCTTCTGGCTCCTGAACGGCTCCCTATTAGATATATAATAGGGAGCCGCAGGCCAGTCAGTCACCCCACTGACTTGGGTTAAAGGGGGCATGGTGAGTCGGTTAGGGGCGGGTTTAAGGGAGCCATGGGCTCTCTGAGGGGAGCCAGCTCCCATCGTTTGCAAACAAGAGCCGGCTCTTTGTGCCGGCTCGTTTGCAAATGACACATCACTAATATACCCCTCCAGGCTAGAATATAACCCTTTAACCTGGAGCCCGGGTGTATGTTGCGTTTATTTCAAGTTAACAAAGATTAACTGAATTATAACTGCAATGATTTAAACCACAGTGTGAATTAGCGTTTTTACATAAGAGCAATGTGAACACAATGTTCGGCTGCGTTTATGCACTTACATTACATTTACATTGTGCTGACTTAAAGCATAATTACATAAATGCTATGTAACTGCAATGTTAGACTATGTTCACACATTTTGCTTATATTTACATTGAATTAAATATGAATGGTTTCATGAACGTAGTATGAACAAATTGTTTACACCACATATACGTTAACATGTGTGAGTGCTCATTAGTAAATGAGCCCCACTATGTTCACACCTTGTGTTAACATTACGCTAAACTTCCATTCAAATTGTATTCACAAATCCGTTACATAAATGCCCCAGTAGCCTCTTTGACCCCCCTACCAGATGTCTTCGGCGGGTGCTCATCCAAGAAACCTGCCATCTGCGCATGTGCAGAACAACAGGCCCGCAGCTGCGCGTCCACTGCTCCGAAGCCAGAGCTGCGCGCCAAAGACATCTGGTAGGAGGGTCAAAGAGGCTACTGGGGCATGGAGTGGCCGCAATATGAAGTCTCAGCTCCGGCTACTCCACACCCCAGTAGCCTCTTTTTAAAAAATGTATATATTAGGGACTTTAAAAGGGCTATCCGCATGTCCTATAGATGCACCTACCACCCAATCTACTTTTATACTTGGTAGGCTCCCTTGAACAAATTCTGAACAATGCTGAAGACCCATAATGCATCCTGCTACTCCATTCAATTCTATGGGAGGAGTCAGAAACTGGCACAGCACTTGGCTACCTCCTACCCAGTGAACTTCCCAATTTTCCGACACTCCAGTAATATTGTATGGAGCGGCAGGATGGAGGCATGACTCGCTGCTTTATTGAAGTATGTAGTATGGGACCCCTAAGTGATCTTTTAGGGTCTCAGAAGTCGTGATGATCAGATTTTATCCCCTATCCTGTGGAAAGAGATTAGAAATAATACTTTAAACGAGTGGTGAATAATTTTGATTACTACTACAGAAAGATTAACTTGAAGGTTCTACCATAGCGTATAAGAGAAGATGCTGCAGATCTATTAACTGTTTTTTCCAGGTGGTTGATGACTTTGTAGTTGTGTCTCCAGAGAGAAATGTAGAATTGATCCTTTACAGATTCAGACTCATCCTGGAATATTTCTAGGAGAAGTTTCATCTTATCTTCAGATCTGGCCATTGCTTGTAGATCTGTAGATTGTCTTCTGGTCAGTAGATGGTGGGAACAGAGATCATCTATAACCGCATTCACTTCTGTTATATATTTCATCAGCTTCAATCTTTGTCTGTTCACAAAGTGATCTCTACCTAGAATTCAGAGAAGAGAGAAGTAGACAATGTCTATGGGCATAAGAACAACAGATTTTTTTGGACAAATCGAATGTGGACCATGTTAGGTCCAGTTCACATCTCTGTTCTGTCTTCAGTTATTTGCATCAGGTATTGTGAGCCAAAATCAGGAGAGGCGACCAGAGATAGGAAAAGAATAGTGGAAGACTTGTACCTGTTATATCTGCTCATCCACAGCTTGCGTTGGCTTACAATAACTGAAGACATAATATTGTATGTGAACTGGTCCTTAATGTGGTGTGAAGAGGAACCATTCTGATAGGGATCAGTAAGTATTTAGCATTCATGTAAGGTCACATTTACGGGCCCTTGTCTTGTCTTGTATTGCATTTTCCTTGTACACAAGGGATGAAAAATCTGCAATTTCTGGTACACAGTCAGGAATTGCGATTGGTTGCACCCTTACTCCATCCCCAAGACCAGTGGGCGTGTTAGGGCGGGGCCTAGGGCGGCGGTTTCAGGGATATGAAGCGGCATTTATATTAAGACCATATGAAGAGATAAGTAAATCTTCCATATAAACTTTGTTGAATTTTTCGCTCTGAATTGAATAGATCTTTACCAATGTTGTCCAGATCTGTCCAGATTGTCCTGGAAATTGATCTATAACCCTCACTATAAGCCTCACCCTAACTTGTTTCTTTTTTTTTTTTTTTTGGAGCTACAGAACCGGAGATAAATCCAGTTAAAAAAAAAATCTTTGATAGTTGGATCTTTATCTGCAGCTGCATTCCCAACTATGTCAATATCTCTGGATCAGTAGCTCTGGTTCTCTTCTGTAATCTCATTCTAATTACAATAAATCCCAAGATATGGGCGTCTAGTGTGACACTCCCCCTTACCCTATAGTTTTGGATTTCAGAGGATATAGGGTGATTGGTTAAGAATTTACATTAAAAGGCAATGGTTTGAACTACATGTCATACCGTATTTTTCGGACTATAAGGCGCACAAAAAAATCCTTTGATTTTCTCAGAAATCAAAGGTGCGCCTTATAGTCCGGTGCGCCTTATACATGAACCGTACTTACAGACAACAGCTGCCTTGAACTGTGCACAGGTCTGCCACCTGCTGGTCAATCGTCCTTTTAATCAGGTGCGCCTTATAGTCCAGTGCACCTTATATATGAACCTAGACATTTTAGCAGGCATTTATTGATGGTGCGCCTTATACTCCAGTGAGCCTTTATAGTCTGAAAAATACTTTACACTACCTGGGGTGGCTAGTATTTTAGTGAGATAAAAGTAGATGAGGTTAAAGAGAGTAAAAGTAACATAAAGTCAGTGAATTTGATAGATCTGCCTGAAGAGATTGTTTTTAGGGCATATTTGAAAATTTGGAGATTGTGTAGAAGTCTGATAGTAAGAGGAAGAGTATTTCAGGGAATAGGTGCAGCTCCAAGAGATCTAGTCCAAGAGATTAGAGTGGGATATTCTGGTTAAAGATTGTTGGCAGATCGTAGAAAAAGTGTTGGTCGATAGACGGAGGTGAGGGAAGAGAGACAGGTAGGTACAGTACCGTGCAGAACTTTGTGGATGTAGTAGTTTCAATTGAATTTGGAAGGAGATGAGCAACTGGAGACGGGAGGCATCTGTGTAAGTTCTGGATTCCAGCTTTAAGTCTCCACATGCCTTTAAGGTGGACTTAATTGGCAATCTCTCCATAAGAAGAACACCTACTGTCTGACCCTAAGTTCTGGATTGGGAGACAAGTCTGGCTGCTGCATTCAGAGTAGAATGGAGAACGATTAGTAGGGACTTACAGAAGCCTAGACCGAGTGAATCAGAGCAATAATCAGGGTTTTAGAGATTTCCGTGGCCTATGGGGGGGGGGGCAGAAAATCTATGATGTCACAGTTACTAATCTTTGGGATTAAATGAAGTCAAATTCAATTTAAATTCAATAAATGGATTAAACAGTTGGGATAAGATCTTTCTTTGATCTCAGCTGTTACGGTAGAGTCAAGGTAGTAATTGTCACCACGCTTCATCTTTGAGGACACACGGGCACAGACACCAAACCTCTGCCATCACTACGTGGTTAGTTTATAGGAATGTTTAGAAAAGGGTTATGTTGAGCTGAGCCAGACATTACCATAGGGATCATTGCAAGTTATTTTTCTGATAAATTGAGATCAATTTTATATCCCACCGGCCAAAGTTATATCCCAGTCCACCGGCCCCTGGTTTATATCTAGAGACAGTAGAGACAAATAATGTTCTGGACTCACCACAGGCAAATGGCCAAGGATTTTTCTTCCTCCACTCCTCTTCTTCTAAGTCTTCTATGACGTCTTTGTTGTGATTTTGAATAACTGTATAAGCCGAGTACTTCCCCGCATCCTCCCAGTGATGGATAATATCACACAGCTCTCTCATCTTCTCCTGGGTCGTGGTCCTCCTCATCAGATCCTCGTATTGTTCATGGGTCAGGAGATTTTGGTCCCGGAGATCATTTAGAACTGGATCTACATCTGTTATCCTTACAATTAGTTCAGATCGGTGATCGTCAGTAAAGTGGACCTTGTCTGTAGAGTGAGGGAAGACATAACAGTGTAACATGTACAAGATATTCCCTATATTTTATATACTATTCATGCTCAGTTCTGTTGTTCTCAATATGTATGTAAAAAAATAATTGTAACTGAGAAAAATTGTAATTTTTCCCAACATTTATTTGAAACAGGCAGGACCAGGTATTAAGGGCAGTGAAAGCAGGACCAGATAGTAAGGGGAGTGGAGACAGGACCAGGCAGTAAGAAGAGTGCACGCAGGACCAGGCAGTAAGGGGAGTGCACGCAGGAGCAGGCAGTAAGGGGAGTGCAGGTAGGACCAGGTAGTAAGGGGAGTGCCAGAAGGACCAGGCAGTAAGGGGAGTGCACACGGGACCAGGTAGTAAGGTCAGTGCAGGCAGGAGCAGGCAGTAAAGGGATTGCAGGCAAGAGCAAGCAGTAAGAAGAGTGCAGGCAGGACCAGGAAGTAAGGGGATCGCTGGCAGGAACAGACAGTAAGGGAATCGCTGGCAGGAGCAGACAGTAAGGGGAGTGCAGGCAGGACCAGGAAGTAAGGGGATCGCTGGCAGGAACAGACAGTAAGGGGATAGCTGGCAGGAGCAGGCAGTAAGGGGATCGCTGGTAGGAGCAGACAGTAAGGGGATCGCTGGTAGGAGCAGACAGTAAGGGGATAGCTGGCAGGAGCAGACAGTAAGGGGATAGCTGGCAGGAGCAGGCAGTAAGGGGAGTACAGACATGACTAAACGGGAACATTCTGTAACAGGGTAAAAGTGGATAAAAAGATGATAAATGTCATTTATAAAGCAAGTACTGAGGCTTCACCTATAATAACTATGATAATGATTCATCCATAAACGTTCACATATTTGTGACTATAATTTCTTACCTGTTAACAATGAAGTTCCGAGTCCAAGACCTGAAATATCCACTGCAAATATACAACCCGAAAATAATATTAAATCAGAATATCTGTATGTGAGTCAGAATAAGTAATCTAGAGGTTTATGTACATGAAAACATGTGTGTACAGACTACACGGTAGAGCATAGACAGTATATATATACTACTGGGACATACATCCTAGTGTAGCTGCAGGAATTATATCACATAAAGATGCCCTGAGCCCATAAGAAAGGGAAAGACATAATCCCCACATTCTGTCCTTCTCTGAATCCTGGTAGTCTGATTATTGTAAATTTCCCAAACAACATCAGAGGGCGTTCCTGAGGGAAGTTGGTGTTATCATTGTGTGCTGCCATCTATCAAAAGACGGCAAAACAAAATGCAGACTGATTGATTGGTTAGTTTGGATTTGGCAGACATTTGAGTAAGACGTGTTTTGTGATTTTCGCTAAGATGGAAAAAGCGCAGCATCGTCCGGTAATTCGCTTTTTGTTTTTGTATGGGAAAAAATGCAAGGAGATAAAAGCAAAGTTGGCTGCTGTTTATGGGGACACTTCGCCATCTATGACCACAGTTAGATATTGGTTCAATGAATTTAAACATGGACGAACATCTGTTTTTGATGAGTATCGACCAGGACGCCCGGCAGACGTGGTTACCGAGGAAGTCCACGACATGATAGTCGCTGGACGATGAATGAAAGTGCGCGAAGTAGCAGAGGCCGTAGGTGCGTCGACAGCAATTAATATTTTACATGATAAGTTGGCGATGAACAAATTCATCGGCCTGATGGGTGCCACAATTGCTCACGGTGGACAACAACCCGATGCGGCTGGTATCTTGGAAGCAGTGTTTGGAGCAATTTAGTGAGATCCGAAGGAGTTTTGCGCCGAGTTGTCACCGTTGATGAAGCCTGGATTTATCATTACACACCAGAAACTAAGCAACAATCAAAACAATGGGTTTCTCCCGGTTACTCTACTCCAAAGCAGGCGAAGGTGGTCCCATTGGCCGGAAAGGTCTTGGCGATGATTTTTTGGGTGCCAACGGAATCATTCTCATGGATTTTTTAGAAAAAGGAAGGACGATCACTTGACAATACTACAGTGAGTTATTGGACCGCTTAGACGAAAAAATGAAGGAGACTCGGCCGCAATTGGCGAAAAAGAAGGTGTTGTTTCACCATGATAACGCACCAGCACATTCAATTGGAGTTTCCGCCGCCAAACTGCATGAATTGCATTATGAGTTGCTGCCGCACCCCAGCATATTCTGCTGATCTGGCTCCCTGCAACTTTTTCTTGTTCCCTAACATGTAGAAATAGCTTGCGGGAAAAAAAGTTAGCTCAAACGAGGAAGTCATCGGCGAGACAGAGGCGTATTATGGAGTTCAACAAATCCTATTTTATGGAGGGGTAAAAAAAACGGCAGGAACGTTGGGAGAAGTGTATCTTTCTAAAAGGGGACTATGTTGAAAAATAAAAAAAAAATTAAAAAATGGTGTCTTCATTTCTAACACGGGTACTTATTGAACCGCCCTCGTACTCTCTGCACTGAGATTTATGATACACATCCACCTCCTCCGCATCATCTACCTTTTAATGTCAGAAGTAGTAATGGGATTATACGGAGAAGTATTGGAGGCTCAGGATAAACCTGCAGCTGTGAGGGATACAGTATTCATCTATATAGATAAATATAATTTCATAGACCAACACATGACTGTATGTCAGACAATGCATCCTTATACTTTGGACTTATATTTTATTCATAATTTCTCTACAGTAAAATAAAAAGCTCCCATTAAATTTAGAGCTAAAATAATACTTGTTAACTTTTGTCCAGCGATCAAATCCCGGATTTTGTGGGTCTAACAACAAAAAACTTGTAGCATCACAGGGAGAACCTCGGCTTCTACATAATGATGACATAATATAGCCGAGTGATGTAGAAGATCATGTCTTACCTTCTCTCAGGTCACGCTGGAGCTCCTCCCAGACATTCTTCTCATTTATGACCTCTAAGACATCAAGGGTCACCTCAGCCCCGTAGGAAGTGTTAAAGTACTTAATAATCAGACCAGCGACATCTTCCCGATTTTTCCCTTTCAACTCATCTGATATATTTGTATATTGATCCCTGACTTCCCAGACACTCAGCTCCTCTAAGAATCTCTGGAAACTTGGGTCCTCCAGCTTCTTCAGAGCCTTCACCAGGACCTCCTGTAATGTCAGCCCCATCCTGATATATGAAGTAGACAAATTTTTGGATTTGTGAGATCTCTTCTCCCTCTGAGAAAATGAAAGATTTATAAGATGAAAGATAGATTATATTCGGATCATCAAAATTAATTTATGATAATATAATTTATGATAGATTGTGGTGGTGGCAGCATCCAATGCTTATCAGCTTTTTAAAACTGCATCTTCTTTGAGTCTGGGCTATATATCTCATCTGTGTGGGTTGCAGATGTGCCCCCCCCCCCCCTCCAACTATATATCAATGACCTTGATGCACAGAAAGACATTACGGTGTTTACGGTATCTCACCAATGTCACTTAATTCTGAAATATTTTTTGATCACCGTAAAAACTTGAGTATAAGCCGGCCTGATATAGGCCATGGCACCTAATTTTATCGCCAAAAAACTGGGAAAACTTATTGAGTATAAGCCTAGGATGGAAATGCAGCCACTAGTCTTTAATAACATGTCCAGCAGCCTCCCCTCATTATTGAAATGTCCAGTAGCAGCTTTTCCTCATCAATTAACTAGTTCCCGACTGCCCGCTGTGTATTCACAGCGCGTGTCTGGTCCCGATGCGTGAAGAGGGCTGAGCCCTCTCCATAGCCGGTAAGTCTTTGCTGCATATTGCACCAAAGACTTACCGGTAACACCCGCGATCGCCACCGGCAAAGCTTCCGGCAGCTTCAAAAAGATGGCGGCACCCATGCCCTTGCCGAGGATTGTCGCTTCCTGTGACGTCATCGGGGAACAGCGATCCGTCGCCATGACAGCCTCGGGTCTCTCGAAGACCTAAGGCTGTTTCGTTTTAACCCTTTCATTACAATGTTCTATCAGCACGTTGTAATGAATGAGGAGGAAAATCCCCATATACTGCCATACTGTAGTATGGCAGTATATGATAGGATTGATCAGACAACCTAGGGTTCAAAAGTTAAAAAAAAATTATAATATAAAAACCTAAAAATTCGAATCACCCCCCTTTCCCTAGAACTGATATAAATATAAATAAACAGTAACAATCATAAACACATTAGGTATCGCCACATCCGAAAATGCCTGATCTATCAAAATATAATAACGTGTTTGTCACTGCGTTTAACCCCGTATAGGAAAATAGTGCCCAAATTCGAAAATGGCACTTTTTTACCATTTTGAAAAATATAAAAAAGTGATCTAAAGGTCGCACAGTCCTAAAAGTACAAGCATTGAAAACATCATCAAAAGTCGCAAAAAATGACACCACCCTCAGCTCTGTACAACGAAGTATGAAGATTCTAGGAAGCCTCTTCTTAACATGATGTACAGAAAACTCACAAACAGTTTGTCGAAAGTCAAACATGGTGGTGGGAATGTCATGGTTCAGCAATATAAAGGGAAGCATGAATGCCAACATGTAGTGTGACATACTGAAGCAGAGCATGATTGTATCCCCTCATTTCGGAAACTGTGCCGCAGGGCAGTATCCAACGTGATAATGACCCCAAACACAACTGTGAGTTGTCAACTAAGGGCTCTGCACCAGTTTTCCGTCATACTTTTCATATTTTCTGTGCAAACTGCTTGTACATCTACTGCATGTAAGAAGTGCCTGCGTCACATAGGTGTTGCATGTGACCATTTTGTGGCGCGGCTGCACTATTCTTCATGCAACACAAATTTACGCACTGAAGGGGTCGTTCCAGTGCTGAGTCGGACTGTGCACAACATTTAAAAATCCCAGTTGGGTGAGATCACATGATCTGTTTCAGTAAGGGGAGTGAACAGCACATCTTCAGTGCTGCCACAGCCACTAATCCCAGGAACTTCTTATGCCTCAGGCCTACTGCCTGGCACACAGAGCAAGTCCGGAGACTTAAGCCCCAAACTGCAGCTGCCACCATTTGGACTCAATTCCCTCTGAACCAGCCCAGCCTGCATCTACTATCAGGCTGCGTGCACCTTTCCTGCAGACTGGCTCTGCATGACCTTTCCAGCGTAAGGAATCTGCTGTTACCAGTTTTGCCCGTTGCCTGCTGTTGAATAAAGAACTGTGAGTTGATTTGCACAACGTTGCCTCCGTCTGATCTGTAGATTCGCTAACTACCACCATGGGCTTCCCCATCGGTCACCCAGGGATTCATCCCACAGACACCCCAGGGGTTGCCCCAGGGAGAAACCATTGCATCAGCCTCTCCCTCCTTATTTCTTGCACACACCACCTGCTGGAGACCTGCCAGGCAGTAGGACAACCATCCAGTCCCCATACCAAGTACTGTGACATCAGCATGGCTAGGCCGCAACTGCCAGCCACTCCGGTATTCTGGGTCCCGGCTTCATCCAGGCCCACAAGAAAAGGCTAAACAATCATAAACAATCAAAGAGGTAGGAGTGGGATAGAACCTAGAGATTATTGGGAGATGATGGGTGGATCAGAGCAAAGATAGGGGGAGATTAGAGAGAAAAGAGAAGTGAGCAGGGGAATTTCATTTATGGTAGCATTTGGCTGAAACCCAGGTGATGAAAGAGGGTGATCCCCTCTTTTGCCTTCAACTCTATTCATTCTCTTCAACTATTCCATTCTCAAAATATGATTGAAGGCAGAAACGCCTCTTTTATCTACCTTATAAGGCAGCTCCCTTGACATCAAGCATGAACTTCAGGAAGCCTAATGACATGAGGCTGGATTAAAACCAAAGTAGTCTACTCCAAAAGGAATAGATTCCCAACTGTAGACAGCGCTGTACAATGTTTTGACCTGATTAGGTCTCCTCAGTACAGCATAGGGATCTGGTTTGGCTGAGTCAGAGGCTATTGACTAGGGTCAGGAAGTAAAAGTTCTCCTTATGGAGATTTTGCCAATTAAGGCCGCCTTATAGGTGTATGGAGACTTATAGCCAAAATGCCACATCATGTCATTAGGCTTCCTGGAGGTTATGCTTGATGTCAAGGGAGCTGCCTTACAAGGTAGCAAAAAGAGGCGTGGTTTTCCTTATGCCATCCTCGAAAATGTATTTGCATAATTTACCTGTACCTACCTCATTCACAGGAGAAAAACATGGAAACAGTGCTATCTGTACCTACCTAATTTATAGGAAAATATAAGGGGATAGTTGTGTCTATGCTTAATTTACAAGGAACATACAATTGTGAGCATACAAATTATTTTATTTTAGTTAGAGCGTCTTGTTCTGTACATCGTGGTGTATTCTCCACAGTCACATTACTCCTGGAGTCTGCAGAGTGGGATTCAGTAATGGACATAGACTATAAACCCTGCAGCTTCCTCTGGGATCGGGTGCGGTCAGACCAGGAATACGATCACATACACTGGGACTGCACTAGAACTGATGGATCTCATGGAATGTGAGGAGATTGTGGACTAATACAGAAGCAGAAAGGACGACGTGTAAGACACAACTTATCAGAGGAGAAGGTAAAGACATGTACAATGATAAGAATGTAGCAGAACCTGTTCCTGAAGTTCTTATCTTCTCCCGTTATTCTTCTTTATCTTCTGTACAGTAAATGTCGCCTCTTGTCTTCACCCTGTTATTGGATCCTGTCCCTCCGTCTCATTATTGATGGGGTCTCTATAGTAGGAATAAGTTACAGCTCTGCACTGTACAGACACTTTCACTTTCTATTCCAAAGTCACTTTCTATTCCAAGGTCACTTCCTGTTACAGGGTCACT
Organism: Engystomops pustulosus; assembly: GCF_040894005.1. NCBI lineage: Eukaryota > Metazoa > Chordata > Amphibia > Anura > Leptodactylidae > Engystomops > Engystomops pustulosus. The sequence goes on from NC_092414.1 coordinate 219,057,130, forward strand.
TCCTGGAACGCAGCTGGAGCTCCGCCAACTGGAGGAAATACGTCCAATGAGTAACTGGGTCTTACAACCGTCATTGCAGATGATTTATGATATTGTGTGTGTGTTGGGTTGGGGGGTTGTTGGTGTTGTGAACATTTTTATAATATATAGTATTTCAATAAGAAATTTTCCTTAGTTTGTAAAGAAACAGACGGTAATGTGCCCCTTAGTTACAATGTTATTTTCTAGGGCAAATCTGCTGTCAGTGTTAACCCTTTCTGCCCTCTCTCTGGCTGTAGTATTGTATGAGCAGTATATTCAAACATCAAAGTGAAAGTGAAGGGGTTAATCCTCACTGCCCGAGCAGGGAGATGAGATGTGAGCTCATGCAGCCTCCATAGACACACGCTGTGCAGGCTGGATACACATCTCTATGGGTGCGAGGAGATTCATATTTTTTTTCAAAACTAAGAAAAATTTGTAAATAAAGTACATTAGAAAATTGGTCACAATATCCCCCCTACACACACACACAATAGAAAAAATTATCTCAAATAAAGGTTACACCTTATAGGAGCAGACAGATTGTGTATGTATCCCAGGGACCACATTCCTAAATATGTTTATTTCACTTTGGCTTTGCAAAGCCCAACGTGACTCTTATATTGTCTATTCTGTAATTCTAGGAGATACTTTCGTATAAGTTTTACTGTCTCGGGTGCCCCCGCGATCCATGTCCCTCTTCATCCTTGCCCCTCTCAATGGCGCTGCGCCTCTATGCCCTCATTTACCACTCCACGCTGTTGCTACCGCCCCCGCACATGTGTCCCTGCTCCCTAGGGCGTGCGCCGGCACTCTTGGATTTAAAGGGCTAGTGCATCACTGATTGCCGCTGGCACTTCCGGGTTTACCATAAAGATCATTAGCCGCAGAGAAAGCTTCCCAGTGTTGTCCTTGTGACCCTGCCACAGCAAGACCATCCCACTTTGCGGCAGGCTCTGGTGATTCCGGTCCCAGGTGTCGGCTAGTACCATCGTCTGCGGTGGTCTAGGTGGTTCACTGACCCTGAACCCTGAAAATTACCATATATGCTTGAGTATAAGATGAGTTTTTCAGGGGACTGGCTGGCTATTTATTACAAGGGCTGGCAGGCTATATACTAAAAGGACTGGCAGGCTATATACTAAAGGGTTTGGCAGGCTATATACTACAGGGGACTGGCTATATACTACAGGGGGAAGGCAGGCTATATACTACAGGGGGCTTGCTGGCTATATACCACAGGAGGCTTGCTGGCTATATTCTACAGGGGCTGGCAGGCTATATACTACAAGGGTTGGCAGGCTATATACTACAGGGGGTGGCTGGCTATATACGATATGGGCTGGCAGGCTATATACTACAAGGGTTGGCAGGCTATATACTACAGGGGCTGGCTATATACGACATGGGCTGGCTTGCTATATACTACAGGGGCTGGCTATATACTACAGCGGCTGGCAGGCTAAATACTACAGAGTCTGGAAGGCTATATACTTCAGGGGCTGGCAGGCTATATACGACATGGGCTGCCTGGCTATATACTACATGGGCTGGCTTGCTATACACTACAGGGGCTGGCTGGCTATATACTACAGGGGCTGGCTATATACTACAGGGGCTGGCTATATACTACAGGGGCTGGCTATACTCTACATGGGGTTGGCAGGCTATATACTACAGGGAACGGCAGGCTATATTCTACTGGGGACTGGTGGCTATATACTACAGCAGCTGGCAGGCTATATACTACAGCAGCTGGCAGGCTATATACTACAGGGTCTGGAAGGCTATATACTACAGGGGGATGGCAGGCTATATACTACAGGGGGCTGGCAGGCTATATACTACAGGGGCTGGAAGGCTATATACTACAGAGGCTGGCAGGCTATATACTGCAGGAGCTGGCAGGCTATATACTGCAGGAGCTTGCAGGCTATATACTACAGGGGCTGGCAGGCTATATACTACAGGGGCTGGCAGGCTATATACTACAGGGAACGGCAGGCTATATTCTACTGGGGACTGGTGGCTATATACTACAGCAGCTGGCAGGCTATATACTACAGCAGCTGGCAGGCTATATACTACAGGGTCTGGAAGGCTATATACTACAGGGGGATGGCAGGCTATATACTACAGGGGCTGGCAAGCTATATACTACAGGGGGCTGGCAGGCTATATACTGCAGGGGCTGGAAGGCTATATACTACAGAGGCTGGCAGGCTATATACTGCAGGAGCTGGCAGGCTATATACTGCAGGAGCTTGCAGGCTATATACTACATGGGCTGGCTTGCTATACACTACAGGGGCTGGCTGGCTATATACTACAGGGGCTGGCTATATACTACAGGGGCTGGTTATATACTACAGGGGCTGGCTATACTCTACATGGGGTTGGCAGGCTATATACTACAGGGAACGGCAGGCTATATTCTACTGGGGACTGGTGGCTATATACTACAGCAGCTGGCAGGCTATATACTACAGCAGCTGGCAGGCTATATACTACAGGGTCTGGAAGGCTATATACTACAGGGGGATGGCAGGCTGTAGTATATAGCAGGCCATATACTGCAGGAGCTTGCAGGCTATATACTACAGGGGGCTGGCAGGCTATATACTACAGGGACTGGAAGGCTATATACTACAGAGGCTGGCAGGCTATATACTGCAGGAGCTGGCAGGCTATATACTGCAGGAGCTTGCAGGCTATATACTACAGGGGCTGGCAGGCTATATACTACAGGGGCTGGCAGGCTATATACTACAGGGAACGGCAGGCTATATTCTACTGGGGACTGGTGGCTATATACTACAGCAGCTGGCAGGCTATATACTACAGCAGCTGGCAGGCTATATACTACAGGGTCTGGAAGGCTATATACTACAGGGGGATGGCAGGCTATATACTACAGGGGCTGGCAAGCTATATACTACAGGGGGCTGGCAGGCTATATACTACAGGGGCTGGAAGGCTATATACTACAGAGGCTGGCAGGCTATATACTGCAGGAGCTGGCAGGCTATATACTGCAGGAGCTTGCAGGCTATATACTACAGGGGCTGGCAGGCTATATACTACAGGGGCTGGCAGGCTATATACTACAGGGGCTGGCAGCTATAATTACAGGGGCTGGAAGGTTAAATACTACAGGGGACTGGATATGTAGTACAGGATACTGGCAGGCTATATACTACAGGGGGATGGAAGGCTATATACTGCAGGAGGCTTGCTGGTTATATACTACATGGGCTGGCTTGCTATATACTACAGGGGATGGCTGGCTATATACTACAGGGGTTGGCTATACTCTACATGAGGCTGGCAGGCCATATACTACAGGGCCGGCAGGCTATATTCTACCAGGGTCTGGTGGCTATATACTACAGTGGCTGGCTATATACTACAGCGGCTGGCAGGCTATATACTACAGGGGCTGGCAGGCTATATACTACAGGGGCTGGCAGGCTATATACTAAGGGGGCTGGCAGCTATAAACTACAGGGGCTGGAAGGTTATATACTACAGAGGACTGGATATGTAGTACAGGATACTGGCAGGCTATATACTACAGGGGGATGGAAGGCTATATACTACAGGAGGCTTGCTGGTTATATACTACATGGGCTGGCTTGCTATATACTATAGGGGATGGCTGGCTGGCTATATACTACAGGGGCTGGCTATACTCTACATGAGGCTGGAAGGCCATATACTACAGGGCCGGCAGGCTATATTCTATCAGAGTCTGGTGGCTATATACTACAGTGGCAGGCTATATACTGCAGGAGCTGGCAGGCTATATACTGCAGGAGCTGGCAGGCTATATACTACAGGGGCTGGTAGGCTATATACTAAAGGGGCTGGCAGCTATATACTGCAGGGGCTGGCAGGTTATATACTACAGGGGACTGGATATGTAGTACAGGGGGATGGAAGGCAATATACTACAGGAGGCTTGCTGGCTATATACTGTAGGGGGCTTACTGGCTATATACTACATTGAGCTTGCTGGCTATATTCTAGGGGAGGGTGGTGTTACCAATGCATTTTACACCCTCGGCTTATACTTGAGTCAATAGGTTTTTCCAGTTTTTTGTGTTAAAATTATGGGTCTCGGCTTATACTCGGGTCGAGTATATAAGGTAAATGTATCATATACAGAATGTGAGAAGAGACTGATGATAACACCCAGATGTTAATATGGACGTAAAGAAGAATATGCCCATGGATTTTAACCATGGAAGGGATATAAGGGAAACAATTCTATATCATAACATAATCATTAATGTAATTTTGATCCAAAAAGGCATTTGGGATTATGTAGAGGACCTTACATCTACCACCAGGATGAAGGATTGTAAACCAAGCTCACTGACATACTGGTATGCGCCCCCTCTGGCCGGATCTGCTCTTCTTTAGGCTTATGCCCTTATTTTTAAGAAAAAAATGCTTTATAAATTATGAGCCTGAGGGGCTCCAGACTCCATTGTCACCTACACACTGGTTTTCTTCCCATGGGGCATGTGTGCTTTACGTTGGTTCTGATATTAGCAACATTGCCTGCAGGGTGAATTAGTATAATACATCTTTCATGTATCCTGCGCAATTATGAGACTCTTTTGCTGCCCACTGGTGATGTTACATATATTTTTGTGAACAAACTGATATTTTATGATCTGTAATCATTTAACACTACGTGTGCCACACCGTATTGCACCAGGTAAATTTCACCTGTGCATTAGTTTCCAATGTAGTTGTATTTGTATGATCATTGTATTTATAATAAATATTGATTTCTTTTTTTAATTCTACATGATAGTTGGTGTGTGGAATTAATTCTCTTTGATCTAAATATTTGGTTTATTAAGTGTATGTGAGCATCTAGTGGGCATGAAGAACCCACTTACTAAAAAGAGTAAGTGAGACCGTGCACCACCATTATGTAAGTGCCACAGTTCTGCAGCCTCAAGACTGTGCACCACAAAAAAAATGATAATGATTCTGCTGGAGCAGTGCCGGGTCCGCCAGATTGATGAAGACTGTCTCTCATGAATATGTCACACACTGCACACTCTACAGTTTGCACAATTTGTTCTCCACCCTTCAAAAATGCATGGTGATAATGCATTGGAGCTACCCAATGGGGATCCCCATTAGAGCAGTATGAGTGAGTCTCTGGCCACCCACACCACTGATACACACAAAATCTGCCTACTCCAGGAGCAAGACACACTACAAGCTGTCATGGGTGCCCCTACGATCCACATATCGAATCGCAGACACACCCATGCCCCTCTCCATGGCGGCACCCCGTCCCCCGGTCCTCACTTACGTGAGGGGGGAAAAGCTTAGTGTAAATTGGGAGTAGAGGGAGGGGGAGAGAGATTAGTAGACAAACAGGGAAAGACTAAAGCCAGGCAGGGAGGGTTGGGAGCCTGGTTCTAAGAGTACATGTAACTAAAGAACAAATTGGAAATTCTTTTTCCAAGGTGATGCCGTGTAATGGAGGTTCACCTAGGGGGCCATAGTTGGGGAGTGGTAGGACACTCAAGGAGTCTGAGCCAACATCCCAGGCTTCACGGTGAACCAATGCAGCATTAGCATTCTTAGCCAAACACATTGAGAAAATTTTAAAAAAAGAAACGTAAAGCCCAAACCAATCACGACTCTGTATAAGATCGCTATGGGTTCTGGAGTGGTTCAACCTGAAGTTGAAGAACCATCAGGAACCTCACACGGCAGTGTGCCCAGCAGTTAAAAAAGGGCAGGCAAGTCTGTTGGATTGTGTACCTGCAGGGTACGGCCTCCTTTTCAGACTACCAAATGGAAGGTGAAACCCTAAATATATGTTGCCTCTGCTTCTCTGATCTTATCCAGCAAGGGCCTTTTGCCCGGATTTGATGCATTAATCTATCTTTGGTGAGGTAGCGGTGAATTCTGCATACCACATCTTGAGGAGCATTGGGGTCAGCTGATTTAGGGCTGAGGGCCCTATGCATACTGTCCATTTCAAATAGGGAATCCAGTAGTTCTTCCAGAGTCTCATTAAGGATGAGACTTACAATGGATCTCAAGTTCTTACCCGCAGCTTCTCCGAGAGGCCCCTCACCCTATTATTGTGGCATGCTGGAATTTCTTTCTGTGTAGTTCAGTCTCTCTGGAGGTTAATGCTTCCAGTGCTGGATTAGCGTTCCACAGCTATCCCGATGTGTAGATAGGGTTCCCTAGTGATGGAGGATGAGGCGCCCTCGGTGGAGGGATGGTGCAGGGATCACTCAGGCAACATTGGTAAAACATTCAACTTACTGGAACTGGGCATCGGCCACATTAGCAGAAAACTTCAGGTGAATAGAGGTGGCTGTTTGGATCTCTGGCCTAAGGAGATCCCCTTAGACTTGTAAGGTGGCTTCATACTGCTTCAGCAACAAATTATGGCAGGCTCCTATGGGTTAAGGTCTGCTTGTGGCCTCATATGCTCTCAGGCCTAGTGTGTTAGGGCAGCATGCCACATACACTTGTGCTGCTTCTTCTCCTATCCTGGGCGGTAAGAGAGAGCCCTGAGCTTCCACCCACAAGAGGTTTTATCAGCAACCCTTGTGAGGAAGCAAGCTCTTTTCCAACCAGTTCTCTCCTTTCATCACAATATTATAACACATCTCATTGGTCAACAATATTACATATTAACGTAAGACAAAAAAAAGAGAAAACAGTGCATGCTGACCCATGAGGTAGTGTCACTTCAAAATGTTTGCTGTGCTCGCCTGGAAAAGAAAGCTTGGTCTGGTCCCAAGTAGAATAATTTAAAAGCAGAAAAGAGATCCCTCAGCACCAGCTGGTAAAACGTCATCTGTTTATTCAATAATCCATAAAAAGACGTACAAAACAAGAAAAAAACTAAAACATGTTTGTACAAACGGACAAAAATTTTGGAGCAAATTTACGGCTGTCCCTGACCTGTCGTGGAAATGGCCTGGAACTGATTGTGACTTTTGGAGACGTTTCGTGACTTATGTTTTAAAAAGTCACAAATTCACTATAGACAAAACGCCACATGTATCAATAAGGAAAAACCAGTAGGATACATCAGACCAAAAGGAAAGCTAAGAAAAATCCCCAAAAACAGATGGACGAGGCCGGACTTATGATATGTGTGCCCCAATGTGTTTAATATCCATCTCATGGATCTCATCAACTGTCATCTCTGATCTATCTTATCTCTCTTTCTATGGGGGTCATTTACTAAGGGCCCGATTTGCGTTTTCCTGACGTGTTACCCGAATATTTCCGATTTGCGCCGATTTTCCCTGTATTGCCCCAGGATTTTGCCGCACGTGATCGGATTTTGGCGCATCAGCGCCGGCATGCACGCGACGGAAATCGTGGGGCGTGGCCGAACGAAAACTCGGCGGCTTCGGAAAAATCGCCGCATTTAAAAAAAAAATTTGTCGCGAAAATTGTGTTTACCTCCACTAGGTATTGGCCGGTGAATTTCAGGACATTCCAGCGGACTTCAGCGCAGCAGCGCCACCTGGTGGACGGCGGAGGAACTACCTTAGTGAATCCCAGCCGGACCCGAATCCACCTCAGAGAATGCGCCGCTGGATCGCGAATGGACCGGGTAAGTAAATCTGCCCCTATGTGTCAGATACTAGTGAATATTCAGAAGCTAAATAAAAGTGTATATAAACCTGTACCCTGATAATCTAAGCACATTGTCAGCACACAGCATCTTATAGCACAGAGGGATAATGAAGTGTCTGCTCAGAGAATCCCCGCTCACACCCTGGAATCTTACACCAACCATCACCGAGTGATAGGAGCTAAACAGCAATAAAACTTGTAAAATTGTAAAGTAAGGGCGTAAAAATGATCTTTATTGTGTAACATCACTAGGGGATTGAAATTTGAGAACTTTCTTTCAAGGGAAAACCCCTTTAACTAAGATTACTGGTTTTTACATTTTGATGGTGTCCTTATCCTCCAGATCCCGGACGAGAGGCTCATTGTACATCTTTAGAGCCTGATAAAACTTCTCCTTGTCACAGTGTCTCCAGATGGTCATGTACCCATAGAGCTGCCTCATCGCCTCTTGGCGGGGTCTTATACTGCGGATGTTGTCATACTGCTCCTGGGTCAGCAGTTTGTGCTTCAGGAGATGATCCAGTATCTGACCCATGTCTGACACCCTCTGTATTAGAGCATCTCTGTGTTTGTCCACAAAATCCGGGTACAAGTCGCAGGCACCTGCAACTAGAAAATGTATAAGTTACCTTAAAGGAAACCTACCAGGTGATGCGATGCATTATGAAGAAAACATACCTTGAGCCTGCTGTAGCTACACTGATGCAGAATCATATCTTGGTTTATCCTTAAGCTGAGTGGTTTTGCTGAAAAACAATTATAAAATTCAGGGCCCTGGGAAAGCTGGGTCAGGCTGGCTGCCTACATAAACACATTACACACAGAGCTTGTCATTACACATGGAGCTTAGTCAAGACATGACTAACCAACCTGAGCTGGATGACTAATACACAGCAGCTGGGGGATGGTGCAGCGATTGATTATTCTGCCTTCAGGCACAACCCAGGGATTACATCATCCTCTCCTGCAGTGAATAACTCATGTGACAGGATAATCGCTGAGCCCAGCCATAGAAGCAACAGAGCCTCATTATCATAATGTTGTATCTGTTTTATCAGCAAAAACTACTCAGCTCAGGGATTAACCAAGATCTGACCCTGCATCAGTGTAGCTACAGCATTCTCAGGGTGTGTTTGCTTCATAATGCATCAAATTTCCTTTAAAATCAATTTAAAAAAAAATCATAATTTTTTCAGATGCTGATTGTGGGCGCTTTTATTTCTTTAGGAAAAATTAATGATAAAATATACTAAAAGTGATGGTTAAAAGTTACAATATTTAAAAGGAGACGCATTTTCATAGCCCGTACCAGGCTTGTCATCAGTACATTTACCCCCATTGGTTTGCAATGTTTAACATCTATGCTTCAAATTTGCACATTAACATGACAAATAGAATATTACATTATTGCATAAGAAGCAGTAACTTTTTTTCAGTGAATAATCTCAATTCAACTCCTACTAAGTAGCATCTTTTTTAAATCTCTCATATTCGTATATGGGGTATATTTCAATTCTCTCCGCTAGAGGGCAGCAGTGTAGTGTTTCTACTTACCTGTGGAAGTTGTTTGACCGTTTTTAAACACTTTTTTTTTAACCATTGTCTGCTGCTGCTGTGGGAGTTGGAAGCTGAGCCGTGATTGGTTGCTGTTCTGCCACAGGTCAATAATATGAGCTCTGAGCTGTGATTGGTTACTACAGTATAAGACACTTATGTGTGAGGTGAGATGGATAGAGACAGAGATAGGGGGAGATTTATCAGAAATGTCTGAGGTTGCACATGGAAACCAATCAGAGATCAGCTGTAATTTTATAAACAGCTGTGCAAAAATAAAACTTGAGCTCTGATTGGTCGCCATGGCCAAGTAAAGCAGTTCTGCTCTCAAACACTTCTGATAAATCCCCCTATAAATAAATTAACAGTCGGGGACAAAGACAGTCACTGAATTGAGACTGCCAGCAACAGACAGTTGAGATAGTCTATAGATACATAAAAAATATTTTTGTTAACTCATTCTATTTTGTTACAGCAAAGTGCAGTGATTTACTATCCCGGGCAATGTCGGGAGCTACAGCCAATATACAGTATGTAATATATATATATATACACTCACCGGACACTTTATTAGGTACACCTGTCCAACTGCTCGTTAACTCTTAATTTCTAATCAGCCAATCACATGGCGGCAACTCAGTGCATTTAGGCATGTAGACATGGTCAAGACAAACTCCTGCAGTTCAAACCGAGCATCAGTATGGGGGAAGAAAGGTGATTTGAGTGCCATGGTTGCTGGTGCCAGAAGGGCTGGTCTGAGTATTTCAGAAACTACTGATCTACTGGGATTTTAAGGCACAACCATCTCTAGGGTTTACAGAGAATGGTCCGAAAAAGAAAAAACATCCAGTGAGCGTCAGTTCTGTGGGTGGAAATGCCTTGTTGATGCCAGAGGTCAGAGGAGAATGGGCAGACTGGTTCGAGCTGATAGAAAAGCAACAGTGACTCAAATCGCCACCCGTTACAACCAAGGTAGGCAGAAGAGCATCTCTGAACGCACAGTACGTCCAACTTTGAGGCAGAAGGGCTACAGCAGCAGAAGACCACACCGGGTGCCACTCCTTTCAGCTAAGAACAGGAAACTGAGGCTACAATTTGCACAAGCTCATCGAAATTGGACAGTAGAAGATTGGAAAAACGTTGCCTGGTCGATTTCTACTGCGACATTCGGATGGTGGGGTCATGAAAGCATGGATCCATCCTGCCTTGTATCAGCGGCTCAGGCTGGTGGTGGTGGTGTCATGGTGTGGGGAATATTTTCTTGGCACTCTTTGGGCCCCTTGGTACAACGCCACAGCCTACCTGAGTATTGTTGCTGACCATGTCCATCCCTTTATGACCACAATGTACTCTGTAACATCTGATGGCTACTTTCAGCAGGATAATGCGCCATGTCATAAAGCTGGAATCATCTCAGACTGGTTTCTTGAACATGACAATGAGGTCACTGGACACAAATGGCTCCACAGTCACCAGATCTCAATCCAATAGAGCATCTTTGGGATGTGGTGGAACAGGAGATTTGCATCATGGATGTGCAGCCGACAAATCTGCGGCAACTGTGTGATGCCATCATGTCACTATGGAGCAAAATCTCTGAGGAGCTTCCAGCACCTTGTTGTATCTATGCCACGAAGAATTGAGGCAGTTCTGAAGGCAAAAGGGGGTCCAACCCGTTACTAGCATGGTGGACCTAATAAAGTGGCCGGTGAGTGTGTGTATATATATATATATATATATATATATATATATATATATATATATATACACCAAGCTCAATGTTGTGTATTGAGTGGATAATTGTGAGATATATGAGAATTGTGTGCAATACCAGCACTTTCACACGGGGGCATATTTATCAGGACCTCAGCGCCACACCAGTGGGGCATGAAGGGGCGTGAGGGGGGAGGGCGCAGACAGCCGGGAGTAGGTCTTTGCGGGGAGTCACTGTCCCTGCACCGGCACATCTGCTGCTGCCGGCGACTTTTCATATTTGGAGTCTTACTGTAAACTATGGGGGGTCTATCGGGTAATATTGTATTTTATGTTTTGTCATATTTAAGGATATCCAAATGTTCTATTATGAGTTTCTGTATCTTTTTATACTGGGTTTTATATGGCACAATTATTTTACTCTTGTTTTCTTGTGTGCTGTTAATAGAAATATCAGTGTTATTTACTGTAGTTAACCCCTTACCGATGTGTGACGTCGTGTGATATCTGTACATCACACTCCGGCTCCCACTGTATGGAGTGGGCTCATGGGCCGGTAACACCCTTAGTAAGTGCTGGCACTAATCGCGGGTGTTAACCCTATAAACGACATTTTAATACAAGCGGCACGTGGGAACTGTCATCTTGGGTTCGATCGCCACCCACTGTGAGGTAAACGGGGGTGTTGATTGGTTGCTATGACATCCACGGGTCATGAGAACACCTGAGGCTGTCTTCTGGTTTTAACTCATTCATTACAATATGCGATTTGCACATTGTAATAAATGATGTGGTAAATCCCCATAAACTGTCCTAGGAGGTCTGAAAAATAGTGAAAAAAATAAATAAATAAAAATAAATTAAAAAATCATCCACTTTCCCTAGAACTCATATAAATAAACAGTTAAAATCATAAACATGTTAGGCATCGGCACATCCAAAAATGTCCGATCTCTCAAAATATAATAACAGTTTTTTCCTGGCGTTTACATTCCATAACAAAAAATAGCGCCAAACTCAAAAACGGCTCTTTTTTGCCCTTTTGAAAAATATAAATAATTCTATAAAAAGTGATCAAAAGGTAGTGCAGTCCTTAATATGGCAGTATCGAAAATGTCATCAAAAGTCACAAAGAATGACACCACCCACAGCTCCGTACACCGAAGTATAAAAAAGTTATTAGTGCCAGAAGATGGAAAAATGACCTTTTTTTTTTGCACAGGAGGTTTTAATTTTTGTAAATGTATGAAAACATTATGAAACCTGTATAAAATTAGTATCCCCGTGACCCACCCAAAGAATAAAGTAGACATGTCATTTGGGGCGCTCAGTGAAAGCCATAAAATCCAAGTCCACAGGAAAATGGCGCAAATGCATTTTTTTCACCAATTTCACTGCATTTGAAATTTTTTTTACGTTTCCCAGTGCACGGTATGGAATATAAAATACTGTCACTATGAAGAGCAATTTTGTTGCACAGAAAACAGGTCCTCACTCTTTACATGGAAAAATAAAAAAAGTTATAGATTTTTGACGGAGGGAAGTGAAAAAAAGAAACACAAAAACAAAAAAGTACCTGGTCGCTAAGGGGTTAAAGATGTTACTCTGTCTAAATTCTTCCCTATTTAAGTTTCTTGCTTTTTGTAAAGCTGGTTTAAGAATTTCGCACGTATAGGGACACATTTACTTACCCAGCCCCTGCTCGATCCCCGATCCGGACTGTCCGACGAGGATGAACTCTCCGATTCACGTAAATCGTGCACTCGATATCCTGCATGTGTCGCTTCACCAATCAGGTCCATCAGAGTTCACCTTCTTCTTCCTGGTGAATGTTAAATCCTGCGCTTAGTCCGAATCAGTCGGATCGTCCGACGCCCCCCCCCTGCCCCCCCCATTTCTGTTGCATGAAAGCCGGCGCCAATGCGCCAAAATCTGATCCACACAATCCCCGGCGTGATCACTGGCCATATGGTGTATGGATTAGCCACTAAGGGAGGGGACAACTTTTAGACGATGTGCTACACGGAAGATTCTCATTTTTTATGTCAATTTGTAAGTCCAAGAACTTTTATGTTACTTATATTTGGTGTAAAAATTAAGTTAAACCTATTGTGCTTTAAAGTCTTTAGGAAATCATCTAATTCCGTTCTAATTTTATTCCAACTTAAAATGATATCATCAATGTAACGTCGGCAGAGTCATATCTGCTTCTTAATACTTTAGGGGAACCAAACAGAAATCTGATGGTTTGAGGGGTTGAATAATAATTGACCCACACTTTTATGTTTAAAATGTATTAAAATATAACTAAGCAACATAACTTTTTGGTTTGTAAGATTTATGCATCTGTTAATAAATCCTGCTCTTGTTTGAAGTTTGAAGGCTGTAACTTATTTGCTTCTTATCAAACCTGCTAAATCTGCAGGGGTTTGAATACTACTTGTAGGCACTGTATTCTCTTGCCAACATAGCATTCTATAATCCATATATAAATCTGTCATTGTCAGGGTCAGACTGGCCCAGGGGAGGACCGGAGGATCCTCTGGTGGGCCCCAACACTAGTGAAGCCTACATATACAATAAAGTGAATACCCTGCACTACCCCTTGAGGACAATTCTCTCCTTAGCGTCCTTCTCCAGTCAGGAATCGAGGTTGCACTAAGGTGGTGCTCAGCTGGTCAGTGGGATACACGAATAATATCACTATGATAGAGAAAGCAAGAAGCGGCACTCACCGGACTCGTGCAGAAGATTTATTCAAAGACACACCTGGCCCAGAGGACGAATTTTCACGGTTTGTGGAATATTTGAATACTGTCAACGATATGAATATGAGATTTACCTCTGTTTTTGGGGGAAAGAGGCTGGATTTCCTGGATGTACGAGTCAATATAGAAAGGGAAACCCTCATTACGACCACCTTCAGAAAACCCACAGCCACCAATTCCCTATTACGATATGACAGTTTTCACCCAAAGCACACCCGTGACAGTTTACCTTATAGCCAGTTTTTACGAATAAAGAGACTCAACAACACGGAGACAGGCTTCAGATCACAAGCACAGGACCTAAAGACCAGATTATTAGAGCGGGGGTATCCCACACAGGTCATTGAGACAGCTTTAAAAAAAAGCCATAGACTCTCCCCAAAGATTAGGCACAGTTAGAACCCCAGAGAACTCAAAAGGGTCACGCCCGAAGGAGAGCGAGAGATTTGCGTTCTCCTTTGGATATAGCCCACATGGGGATGCTATTCGAATGGCCATATACAAAAATTGGGACCTTCTAAAAAATGATCCCCAACTAAATGAAATTACCATGCAGAGACCTGTTATCTCCTTTAGAAGAAGTAAAACTATCAGGAACCATCTAGTTAGTATCCAGTTTTCTTCTCAAAAAAACACAAGAAACACATGGCTAGAGCGCAGCATCCCTATCGGGAATTTTAGGTGTGGATCTTGCAGTTTTTGCAAATTTAACAGTCAGGCTAAGTGTATCGATATGGGTGGCATTAAATGGAAAGTCAACTCCTTCATAACGTGTCGAACCACACATGTGGTATATATCATCTGGTGTCCGTGTAGACGTTTTTATATAGGAAAAACTATTCGTAGTCTCTTTGTACGTTTTAGGGAACACTGTAGATCTATAGAGACGGGCAACGGCTGCCCTAGAATCATTGAACACGTTAGGGAACAACACGGAAGTAACCCAGAGGTTCTCCAATTTGCTGGCCTAGAAAGGGTGGAAAAAGACCTGAGGGGAGGTAACAAGGAGAAAGAATTGCTACGCCGTGAGGCAAAACACATTATACGGTTTGATGCCATGGGGAGGCTGGGCCTTAACGATAGGAATGACCTTAGCATCTTCTTGGGCACAGTTTGAGCATAAGAGTAATATAAATAAAAGAATATTCTCTATCTTAAATATTACAATTAAAGGGTCAAATGACGATTAGGAGCAAAAAATAAAATGCAACATAAAATGTAACATGAAAAGGAATATTAAATGAGATTACTGTATTCCCCCTAAAAAATAAAAAATAAAAAATTACACGAGACTGCAGTACTCTTACGTACTGCGATTTACAGCTCCCTACCTGTCCCATCACCAAGATAGATTAACATATGCCCGTACAACCAAGAGAACCAATAGAGAAAAAAAGTTATAATGCCGTATACTTGCATACTGTATCTGTGCATCTGGTCTAATTGTCTCCTGGGTTTGCCTATTACTCACTGAGATCGCCTGTTCACTATTTTTCCTCACACTATTTTTTCTTTTTCTTTTTCACTATTCCAGGTGGCCCTTTTCTATACTAAATTATGCCAGGACATATATACTATATAGGCAGAAGTTTTTCCTATGTCCACTTAGTGATCATGCCTTTATCGATCCATTAGTCCGGTCTTGTTTGACAGACTTAGCATAATTATGGCGATCTCATTGTTGCAATGGCATTCCCATGAATACTGTTTTAATGTTTTCTATGTTGTTGTGTTGCTGAGCAACGTAGCGTCACCGGGGGCGTTCACCTCCTTCCGACTCCCGGAAGTGCTGTGTCACATGACCGGCACGTCACCGGAAGCCGACTGTAAGAGGGGCAGCTCCGGAGACGCGACTTTGTAGGCTTGAGAAAGCGCCACACAGGCGCGAAACGGCCCGTCGCTTGCCGCGGTCTGCACCATGTCCAACGTCTGAACTCTGTGTCTTTGAATAAATCTTCTGCACGAGTCCGGTGAGTGCCGCTTCTTGCTTTCTCTATCATAGTGATACTAGTGAAGCCTACTCTGTTCACCTTCACCACCAGGGGAAAGACACTTTTTTATTTAAAAAAAAATAATAATTTTGTAGGCAACGCTCGCCCCCTGCATTCCACATTCCAAATATAAATCTGTCATTGTCAGGGTCGGACTGGCCAAGGGGATGACCAGAGGATCCTCCAGTGGGCCCCCTCTGGTCACCTTCACCACCAGGGGAAACTTTTTTATTAAAAAAAATAATAATAATAATTTTGTAGGCAACGCTCGCCCCCTGCATTCCACATTCCAAATATAAATCTGTCATTGTCAGGGTCGGACTGGCCAAGGGGATGACCAGAGGATCCTCCGGTGGGCCCCCTTTGGTCACCTTCACCACCAGGGGAAACTTTTTTATAAAAAAAAATAATAATAATAATTTTGTAGGCAACGCTCGCCCCCTGCATTCCACATTCCAAATATAAATCTGTCATTGTCAGGGTCGGACTGGCCAAGGGGAGGACCAGAGGATCCTCCGGTGGGCCCCCTCTGGTCACCTTCAATACCAGGGGAAACTTTTTTATTAAAAAAAAATAATAATAATAATTTTGTAGGCATTGCTCACCCCCAAAATTCTACATTCCACATATAAATCTGTCATTTTTAATATATAGATCTCTGTGCAGGGATTTATTCCCCTGTTTTGTGTCACTTTTAGATAATGGTTCCATTCCAGACTTTATCCATCACCTGAACGATAAATCCAGGACAATTCTTTTTGAGAATTCAAATCTCTATAAACACAACAAGAGAAACTAAGGAGGAAATATGAGCTGCTGATGAAGATGCAGCAAGCTGCGAAACGCGTTTAGCTGAGAAGGCTACAAACAGCTATACATTTCACGCCAACAACTATCTACCACATAATAACGGATCCTAAGTGGTAGTCTGTTATGGGCAACAAGAACAATAATCTCTTCTAAAAAAGAGTTTGGGCTTATCTATGCTATTTACCGCGTTGGTGCATGTACCGTACGATTTTGTTTGTTTTTTTTTTGTTTTTAAATCTATTTTTTTATTCAAACCCAGTACCTCAGAAATACACCTATGTGTACAGCTATATGTAATCAATTTCAGGGCACTATTTACTGTATTTAGGAATCCATTATAGGTATAAGTACACTGAATAAAATATAATTTATTTAGGGTAGACGTTGGGTCTTATTTACTAAGGGTCCGCAAATCGCATTGCCGTCGGACCTGCCAACATTTTCAGCGATTGCGGGGCAGCTATTGTGTCGGATTTTGGTGCAACTGCACCGGCTTTCATGTGACAGAAATCCGGAGGGCGGGCCGTTGGAGGATCCGACTGATATAGACTGAGCGTGGATTTAACTTTCAATTTGTGTGGCAAGCCAAGCACTTACATGCACCAGGAAGAAGAAGGTGAACTCCGGGGACCTTAGTGGGGAAGCGACACATTTCGGGCGTACCTTCTTAGTGAATCGCAGCAGATGTGAATTATAAACGGACAATGCACTTCGGGTGAACTCCGTCGGCCGGGTAAGTAAATGTGCCCCAATGTGTATATATAAAGAATCCAGAGGAAGGCTATGTATACAATATAATAACTTTGAAGGGTACAGAATGCGGACAGCTGTAAAAGATATGCATTGTTTAGGAACGCAGTGTGGAATGTAAATACTATAGTGTAAGTGACAGTTGTATTTGCAGTGGTGCATTGTGGAGTTTATCATTACTGTAGTAACCTTCAAGACTTTGATTGTATTGTGCTCTTCCAGGGTTTTTTTTCTGGTAATTTTAATAGACCTGGGGAATCAGGGGGTAGAGGGAATTCAGGCCGAACTTTCTATAATTATTGCCTCTATATCAGACTCTTAGATAAGTCATTTTATGTAATTTTTAAATCTCAAAAAATACATTTCCACTTCTCTTGAGGGCAGTGGTGTCTCATCAATAATTATGGAGAAATGTAACAAATGTAAAATCAGATTTACCTCTATGGATTGTAAGCGATGATAATAATTGGGCAACGTCCATCAAATCACCTGGAAAAAGAAACAATAATAACAATAAAAAAGTAAAAAAAAATCGCAGAAATGATAAGAAAAGTAAATAACTGCTCAGTACTTTGTGTCAGACGAGTGTCCCAGACTGTGTCCTGCGTCTTCTCTTCAGCTACATACAAAAAGATATCTGCCGTTTTCTCCTTCAGTCTGATCTCCGTGAACTGATAGGGTTCAATATCAAACTTCAGCGTCTGAAACAACGTGAGATTAGAGGATTAGTGAGACATCTGTGACCAATAAAACATTAGTCTAAGGCTACATTCCCACTGCCGTTGCCCGCCATACTGTTGCACAGTGGGCACACGGCAGTGCTGGGGAGAGGGGGAGAGCACCGCTCACCCCCACCGCTCTACATGGGAATACAAAGCGCACAATGCCGTATTCCGTCAAAAGATAAGACATGTCCTATCTTTCTACGGGGTACGGAGTGGTACGGTGCCGCCCGTGTGCTGCACCGTACCGCTCCCATTGGACGCCGTGCACCCATTTCCATCTATGGGGGACGTATATCGGCCATATATACGTCGGCCGCATATACGTCCCCCATAAGGCAGTGTGAATGTAGCCTAAGGGCTTATTCACACATCCATTTTCTTCTCGGGAAATCCGGGACTTTCGAGGACTGCATAGTAATGTTTTAAGGCCGCCCCTAGTGACAATTTTGTATCTGTTTTTTATCCAAATGACTTCTGTTTTGATTTCGCAAAGCAAACCTACTGGCTTATAACAACTAAACTGTAAAACACCTCAGTGCCAGCAGGCACTGGCTATACACTGAGGGGCAGGCACTGACTATATACTGCGGGCAGGCACTGGCCATATACTTGGGGGGGCATGCACTGGTTATATACTGAGGGGCAGGCACTGGTTATATACTGAGGGGCAGGCACTGGTTATACACTGAGGGGCAGGCATTGGTTATATACTGAGGGGCAGGCACTGGCCATATACTGGGGGGGGGCAGGCACTGGTTATATACTGAGGGGCAGGCACTGACTATATACTGCGGGCAGGCACTGGCCATATACTTGGGGGGGGCAGGCACTGGTTATATACTGAGGGGCAGGCACTGGTTATATACTGAGGGGCAGGCACTGGTTATATACTGAGGGGCAGGCACTGGTTATATACTGAGGGGCAGGCACTGACTATATACTGCGGGCAGGCACTGGCCATATACTTGGGGGGGGCAGGCACTGGTTATATACTGAGGGGCAGGCACTGGTTATATACTGAGGGGCAGGCACTGGTTATACACTGAGGGGCAGGCACTGGTTATACACTGAGGGGCAGGCATTGGTTATATACTGAGGGGCAGGCACTGGTTATATACTGAGGGGCAGGCACTGACTATATACTGCGGGCAGGCACTGGCCATATACTTGGGGGGGCAGGCACTGGTTATATACTGAGGGGCAGGCACTGGTTATATACTGAGGGGCAGGCACTGGTTATACACTGAGGGGCAGGCATTGGTTATATACTGAGGGGCAGGCACTGGCCATATACTGGGGGGGCAGGCACTGGTTATATACTGAGGGGCAGGCACTGGTTATATACTGAGGGACAGGCACTGGTTATACACTGAGGGGCAGGCACTGGCTATACACTGAGGGGCAGGCACTGGTTATACACTTGCGGGGCAGGCATTGGCTATACACTGGGGGGCCGGCACTGGCTATATACTGCGGTCAGGCATTGGCAACATACTGGGGGGCAGGCACTCGCTATATACTGAGGAGAAGGCACTGGCTATACACTGAGGGGCAGGAATTGGCTATATACTGCGGGTAGGCACGGCCATATACTGGGGGGGGGCAGGCACTGGTTATATACTGAGGGGCAGGCACTGGTTATATACTGAGGGGCAGGCACTGGTTATATACTGAGGGGCAGGCACTGGTTATACACTGAGGGGCAGGCATTGGCTATACACTGGGGGGCAGGCACTGGCTATACACTGAGGGGCAGGCACTGGCTATACACTGAGGGGCAGGCACTGGTTATACACTGTGGGGCAGCCATTGGCTATACACTGTGGGGCAGGCACTGGCTATTCACTGGGGGGCAGGCACTGGCTATATACTGAGGGGCAGGCACTGGCTATGTACTGGGGGAAGACAAGGGCTAGATACTGGGGGGAAGACAATTGCTATATACTGGGGGCGGCACTGGCTATATACTGGAGACAGGCACTGGCTATATGCTGAGGGGAAGGCACTGGCTATATACTATAGCCAGTCCCCAGTAGTGTATATCCAGCCAGCCCCCAGTAGTATATAGCCAGCCACCAGTAGTATATAGCTAGCCAGCCCCCCGTAATATATAGCCAGCCCCCGCAATATATAGCCAGCCCCGTAATATATAGCCAGCCAGACCCCAGTAATATATAGTCAGCCAGCCCCCAGTAGTATATAGCCAGCACCCTGTAATAAACAGCCAGCCCCCAATAGTACATAGCCAGCCAGCTCCCAGTAATATATAGCCAGCCAGCCCCCAGTAGTACATAGCCAGCCTTCTGTAGTATAAAGCCAGCCCCCAGTAGTATAGAGCCAGGCAGACCCCAGTAATATTAAGCAAGCCAACCCACAGTAGTAAATAACCAGCTCCCAGTAGTATACAGCCAGCCAGCCCCCAGTAGAATACAGCCAGCCAGCCCCCAGTAGTATATAGCCAGCCAGCCCCCAGTAGTATACAGCCAGCCAGCTCCCAGCAGAATACAGCCAGCCCCCAGTAGAATATAGCCAGCCAGCCCCATGTAGTATACAGCCAGACAGCCCCATGTAGTATACAGCCAGCCATCGATGGAGGGAGCCACAGCACGCCAAGGTTTCCAAAATATAAAGGCTTTATTTACATAAAAGGCATAGAGTACGCGACGTTTCGATTCGCAATGAATCTTTTTCAAGCATACAGCCAGCCAGTCCCATGTAGTATACAGCCAGCCCCCAGTAGTATAAAGCCAGCCCCATGTAGTATATAGCCAGCCCCATGTAGTATATAGCCAGCCCCATGCAGTATACAGCCAGCCCCATGTAGTATATAGCCAGTCCCATGTAGTATACAGCCAGCCCCCAAGTAGTATACAGCCAGCCAGCACCATCTAGTATATAGCCAGCCTGTCCCAATAGTATATAGCAGGCCCACAGTAGTATACAGCCAGGCATCCCCATGTAGTTTATAGCCAGTCCCATGTAGTATACACCCAGCCAGCCCCAAGTAGTTAACAACCAGCCCCATGTAGAATAAAGCCAGCCAGCCCCCAGTAGTATACAGACAGACAGACTGCAATAGTATACAGCCATCCAGCCCACAATAGTATACAGCCAGCCCCATGTAGTATACAGCCAGCCCCCAGTAGTATACAGCCAGCCCCCAGTAGTATACAGCCAGCCCCCAATAGCATACAGCCAGCAAGCCCCCAGTAGTATATAGCCAGCCAGAATGAAGTAGTAAATAACCAGCCCCCAGTAGTATATAGCCAGCCAGCCCACAGTAGTATACAGCTAGCCAGCCCCCAGTAGAATACAGCAAGCCAGTCCCCAGTAGTATATAGCCATCCAGCCCCCAGTAGAATATAGCCAGCCAGCCCCCAGTAGTATACAGCCAGCCAGCTCCCAGTAGAATACAGCCAGCCAGCCCCCAGTAGAATATAGCCAGCCAGCCCCATGTAGTATACAGCAAGCCAGACCCCAGTAGTATACAGCCAGCCAGCCCCGTGTAGTATACAGCCATCCAGCCCCCAGTAGTATAAAGCCAGCCCCATGTAGTATATAGCCAGCCCCATGCAGTATATAGCCAGTCCCATGTAGTATACAGCCAGTCCCCAGTAGTATACAGCCAGCCCCCAGTAGTATACAGCCAGCCAGATCCCAATAGTATATAGCCAGCCCACAGTGGTATTTAGCCATCCAGCCCCATGTAGTTTATAGCCAGCCCCATGTAGAATACAGCCAGCCCCCAGTAGTATACAGCCAGCCAAACTACAATAGTATACAGCAAGTCATCCCACAATAGTATACAGCCAGCCCCCAGTAGCATACAGCCAGCCCCCAGTAGCATACAGCCAGCCAGCCTTCAGTAGTATATAGCCAGCAAGCACGCACATAAAAAAAAAAAAAATCTTACATACTCACCCTTTGGCATCCCAGATGCTCGGCTTGGCTCCCGCCTCATAATACAGCAAGGAGAAGAAAGAAGAGGAGCCTCAACAAGGATTGGGAGCCGCGCCGAGCATCGAGGATGTGGGAGGGTGAGTAATAAAGTTTATTTTTTCTTATTGACTCGTGAATAAGCCGAGTTGGTGTTTTTCAGCACATTCTTTTGTGCTGAAAAACTTGGCTTATACTCGAGTATATACGGTAAACTTTTCACTTCAGCGAATTTACCTTTGGATGAGCTAATACTCCCGGATGACCAGTGATAAGATATTTCGATTTTGTGTATATAGATTCATTGGTGTGCTCATATTTTTTTACTCGCTGAAATCCAAATTTTTTGTTTTCTTGGTCAAGGCTCTGAAAAAAATAAAATAAAGCAAAGCAATAAAACCTCTCAAAAAGCATATAAAATAATACTCGAAAAAAATAATAAAATCCTAATGTACCTTAATTCTTTAACTATCCAGGGAACATAAACTGAAAAATTCATTTTATAAAAGATCTCAAAGGTACTTTAAAACCTTGGTCCGCAGTATTCGAAATAACACTGATCAACGGTGGTCTGATCTTTAGACCATCAATGATGCACCTCCCTACCTTACTTCTTTTATCTCAGTCTATTGCCTAACCCATGTTCCTTGATATACCTTAATTCAAACTGTAAGCTCTTGTGTCCCCCCTCATCCTCATAGACTGTAAGCTCTTGTGTCACCCCTCATCCTCATAGACTGTAAGCTCTTGTGTCACCCCCTCATCCTCATAGACTGTAAGCTCTTGTGTCACCCCCTCATTCTCATAGACTGTAAGCTCTTGTGTTACCCCCTCATCCTCTTAGACTGTAAGCTCTCCTGTCACCCCCTCATCCTCATAGACTGTAAGCTCTTGTGTCACCCCCTCATCCTCATAGACTGTAAGTTCTTGTGTCACCCCCTCATCCTCATAGATTGTAAGCTCTTGTGTCACCCCTCATCCTCATAGACTGTAAGCTCTTGTGTCCCCCCTCATCCTCATAGACTGTAAGCTCTTGTGTCACCCCCTCATCCTCATAGACTGTAAGCTCCTGTGTCACCCCCTCATCCTCATAGACTGTAACCTTGTGTCCCCCCTCATCCTCATAGACTGTAAGCTCTTGTGTCAACCCCTCATCCTCATAGACTGTAAGCTCTTGTGTCACCCCTCATCCTCATAGACTGTAAGCTCCTGTGTCACCCCTCATCCTCATAGACTGTAAGCTCTTGTGTCACCTCCTCATCCTCATAGACTGTAAGCTCTTGTGTCACCCCCTCATCCTCATAGTCTGTAAGCTCTTGTGTCACCTCCTCATCCTCATAGACTGTAAGCTCTTGTGTCACCCCCCTCATCCTCATAGTCTGTAAGCTCTTGTGTCACCTCCTCATCCTCATAGACTGTAAGCTCTTGTGTCACCCCCCTCATCCTCATAGACTGTAAGCTCTTGTGTCACCCCCTCATCCTCATAGACTGTAAGCTCTTGTGTCACCCCCCTCATCCTCATAGACTGTAAGCTCTTGTGTTGCCCCCTCATCCTCATAGACTGTAAGCTCTTGTGTCATCCCTCATCCTCATAGACTGTAAGCTCTTGTGTCACCCCCCTCATCCTCATAGTCTGTAAGCTCTTGTGTCACCTCCTCATCCTCATAGACTGTAAGCTCTTGTGTCACCCCCCTCATCCTCATAGACTGTAAGCTCTTGTGTCACCCCCCTCATCCTTAGACTGTAAGCTCTTGTAACCCCCCTCATTCTCATAGACTGTAAGCTCTTGTGTCACCCCTCATCCTCATAGACTGTAAGCTCGTGTCACCCCCCTCATCCTCATAGACTGTAAGCTCTTGTGTCCCCCCTCCTCCTCATAGACTGTAAGCTCTTGTGTCACCCCCTCATCCTCATAGACTGTAAGCTCTTGTGTCACCCCATTCATCCTCATAGACTGTAAGCTCTTGTGTCACCCAATTCATCCTCATAGACTGTAAGCTCTTGTCCTCCCCTCATCCTCATAGACTGTAAGCTCTTGTGTCACCCCCTCATCCTCATAGACTATAAGCTCTTGTGTCACCCCTCGTCCTCATAGACTGTAAGCTCTTGTGTCACCCCTCGTCCTCAGACTGTAAGCTCTTGTGTCACCCCCTCATCCTCATAGACTGTAAGCTCTTGTGTCACCCCTCATCCTCATAGACTGCAAGCTCTTGTGTTCCTCACCTCATCCTCATAGACTGTAAGCTCTTGTGTCTCCCCCTCATCCTCATAGACTGTAGGCTCTAGTGTCCCCCCCTCATCCTCATAGACTTTAAGCTCTTGTGTCACCCCCTCATCCTCATAGACTGTAAGCTCTTGTGTCACCCCTCCTCCTCATAGACTGTAAGCTCTTGTGTCACTACCTCATCCGCATAGATTGTAAGCTCTTGTGTCACCTCCTCATCCTCATAGACAGTGAGCTCTTCTGTCACTACCTCATCCTCATAGACTGTAAGCTCTTGTGTCACCCCTCTCATCCTCATAGACTGTAAGCTCTTGTGTCCCCCCTCATCCTCATAGACTGTAAGCTCTTGTGTCCCCCCTCATCCTCATAGCCTGTACGCTCTTGTGTCACCCCCTCATCCTCATAGACTGTAAGCTCTTGTGTGACCCCCTCATCCTCATAGACTGTAAGCTCTTGTGTCACCCCCTCATCCTCATAGCCTGTACGCTCTTGTGTCACCCTCTAATCCTCATAGACTGTAAGCTCTTGTGTCACCCCCTCATCCTCATAGACTGTAAGCTCTTGTGTCACCCCTCTCATCCTCATAGACTGTAAGCTCTTGTGTCACCCCCTCATCCTCATAGCCTGTACGCTCTTGTGTCACCCTCTAATCCTCATAGACTGTAAGCTCTTGTGTCACCCCCTCATCCTCATAGACTGTAAGCTCTTGTGTCACCCCCTCATCCTCATATACTGTAAGCTCTTGTGTCACCCCCTCATCCTCATTGTCTGTAAGCTCTTGTGTCACTATCTCATCCTCATAGACTGTAAGTTCTTGTGTCACTCCCTTATCCTCATAGACTGTAAGCTCTTGTGTCACCCCTCATCCTCATAGACTGTAAGTTATTGTGTCACCCCCTTCATCCTTATAGACTGTAAGCTCCTGTGTCACCCCCTTATCCTCACAAACTGTAAGCTCTTGTGCCCCTCCCTCATCCTCATAGACTGTAAGCTCTTGTGTCATCCCCTCATCCTCATAGACTGTAAGCTCTTGTGTCACCCCCTCATCCTCATAGACTGTAAGCTCTTGTGTCACCCCCTCATCCTCATAGACTGTAAGCTCTTGTGTTGCCCCTCATCCTCATAGACTGTAAGCTCTCGTGTCACCCCCTCATCCTCATAAACTGTAAGCTCTTGTGTAACCCCCTCATCCTCATAGACTGTAAGCTCTTGTGTCACCCCCTCATCCTCATAGACTGTAAGCTCTTGTGTAACCCCCTCATCCTCATAGACTGTAAGCTCTCGTGTCACCCCCTCATCCTCATAGACTGTAAGCTCTTGTGTCACCTCCTCATCCTCATAGATGATCCCCTATGAATATTAAAGCTACGGAATATGATGGCACTATAGAAATAAAGATTATTATTATAAATGATGAGAATTGGGGGCCGACTATCGTACATATTATAATCAGCTGCAGGCTTTCCTGGGTGGATTTTATGATATATCTTTTGGTTTTCCCCTTGTACAGGACTTACCATGAGGCCACCACTATAAGTAGCTATGATTCAGTGGCAGCTGATACACGTCCCATTACAAGGGTAGAATGAAGGATGGATGACAGCACTGATCAAGGGGTTAAATGATCAAACTCAAGCTGCAACTCCTATTTTTTTCTTTCCACTTCTGGTTTGGACATCGAAAACTGAACCTGAGAAACGTTTATTCATGTCCGTGGTTTGGTGATTTCCACGGACGCCTCACAAAGCCCTTGATTTCTATGGGTGTTTTCACTGATCCGTGGTCCGTGGTAAAAATGATAAAACATGTCCTATTGTTTTCACTGATGCAGATCATGGAAGGCAATAGAAGATTCTGGGTCTGCAAGAAATACTGATGAAACACCAGTTTCTTTTAACGGATGAAGTAGTGTGATGTTTAGAGGCCAAGGATCTATGGGCAATTCTTAAATTATTCATGCTTTGCTTCCAGGCCCATCCCCCCTCTGCTGTTGCTATATTACAACTAGGCCCCTCCGGGTCCGGCCACCTTGTCCACCGGCCATTGCCCTCCCACCTCTTCTAGCAGCCGTGGCCTTCCTACTTTATTCTCCAAGCCTCTACCTGCTGCCTTCCCAGCCCACCTCATACGCCAGCCACTGCTTGCCCGCCTTGTCTGTTGCCATTAACCTCATCCAGCGGCTACTACTTCCCCTTAGTAATAAAATGTCCAGCAGTGGCCTCCCTTCACTGATAACATGTCCCAGCAGTGTCCTCCCCTCACTAATAACATGTCCCAGCAGTGGCCTCCCTTCACTAATAACATGTCCAGCAGTGACCTTCCTTCACTAATAACATGTCCCAGCAGTGTCCTCCCTTCACTAATAACATGTCCAGCAGTGCCGTCCCCTCACTAATAACATATCCAGCAGCGGCCTCCATTCATTAATAACATGTCCCAGCAGCATCCTTTACTCACTAATTACATGTCCAGCAGTGGCCTCCCCTCACTAATAACATGTCTCAACAGCGGCCCCCCTCACTAGTAACATGTCCAGTAGCACCCTACCCTCACTAATAACATGTCCAGCATCGGTCTGCTTTCATTAATAGCATGTCCTCACAGCAGCCTCCCCTCACTTATAGCATGACCAGCAGTGGCCTCCCCTCACTAATAACATGTCCAGTGGCAGGTTCCCCTAAGGAATAACATGTCCCAGCAGCAGCCTCTCCTCAATAACAACATGTCCAGCAGCGGCCTCCTCTCCTTAATGACATATCTCAGCAGCATCCTCTCCTCACTAATAACATGTCCCAACAGCGGCCTCCCCTCACTAGTAACATGTCCAGTAGCAGCCTACCCTCACTAATACCATGTCCAGCAGTGGCCTCTCTTCATTAATAACATGTCCAGCAGCAGCCTCCCCTCACTAAAAACATGTCTTAGTATCAGCCTTCCCTCACTAATAACATGTCCCAGCAGTGTCCTCCATTCACTAATAACATATCCCAACAGCGGCCTCCCCTTACTAATAACATATCCAGCAGTGGCCTCCCCTCACTAATATCATGTCTTAGCATCAGCCTCCCCTCACTATTAACATGTCCCAGCAGTGTACTCCCTTCACTAATAACACGTCCCAGCAGCAGCCGCCCCTCACTACAAACATGTCCCAGCAGCTTCCCCTCACTAAAAACATGTCCCAGCAGCGGCCTCCCCCACTAATAACATATCCAGCAGTGTCCTCCCCTCATTAATAACATGTCCAACTGCCACCTCTCCTCACTATTAACATGTCCAGCAGTATCCTTCCCTCACAAATAACATTTCCATCAGTGGACTCCCCTCTCTAACAACATGTCCAGCAGCGGCCTCCTCTCACTAATGACATATCCCAGCAGCATCCTCTCCTCACTAATAACATGTCCAGCAGTGAGATATTCTGGATGGATGCTGGACATCCCACAAATTGTGAAAATTAGTATTCTTACACTTTGTGTGGGTAGGATGATCTTATACACTAAGGGTTCTGAGGATAGGGGGAGAGAAACAGTCCATGTATCTAGTGAAGAATTGATAAAAGAGAGGAATGTTAAAGTAATTCATTTTACTTAGTTAATAGAGAATTAGTTAAGGCAATAAACTTATTAGACTCTTCACTATATGGAAGAGTGAACTTTATACAGCATAAGACACAGGAATGGGGTTTGCGGATCTTGGACAATAGCTAGCCTTGGGTTCGTTCTGTGTAAAGGATGATGACCCCTGTATTCTTCTTGCCTGTCAGTTGTGTTATTTATAAGTTATTCTTATGCTGTTTGCAATCCTCCTTCTTATGCTCGCTTAGCCTGTCTTGAGTTACTTATGCAAAGCCAATAAGCTCTCCTACATTAAGAAGGGTATAAAATAAAGATACGCAAAGGTCTTATGAGATCTCCGTGGAAACAAATACATCTGCTTGTATCTGCAATGTTATTTGGCCAATATATATTTAATTAATTACTTTCTCCCTGGTTGATATTGGACTATTCTAACCACAGCATGTCCCAGCAGGGCCCTCCCATCACTAATATCAAAGAAGAGGACTCCCTTCACTAATAACATTTCCAGCAGTGGCCTCCCCTCGATAATAACATGTCCAGCAACGGCCTCTACTCACTAATAACATCTCCAGCAGCAGAATCCCTTCACTAATACCATGTTCAGCAGTGGCCTCCCTTCACTAATAACATGTAAAGCAGCTGCCTCCCCTCACTAATAACATGTCCAGCAGTGGGCTCCCCTCGCTAATAACATGTCCAGTAGCGGCATCCTCTCTATAATAACATGTCTCAGCAGCAGCCTCCCCTCACTAATATGTCCAGCAGCGGCCTCCCTTCACTAATAACATGTCCAGCAGCAGCCTCCCTTCACTAATAACATGTCCAGCAGTGGGCTCCCCTCACTAATAACATGTCCAGTAGCGGCATCCTTTCTATAATAACATGTCCCAGCAGCAGCCTCCCCTCACTAATAACATGTCCTGCAGCAGAATCCCTTCACTAGTAACATGTCAAGAAGTGGCCTCCCTTCACTAATAACATGTCCAGCAGTGGGCTCCCCTCACTAATAACATGTCCATCAGCGGTCTCTCCTCACTAATAACATGTCCGGCAACGGCCTCCTCTCTCTAATAACATGTCCAGCAGCGGACTCTCCTCATCAAAAACATGTCCCAGAAACATCCTCTCCTCACTCATAACTTCTCCAGCAGCGGCCTCCACTCATTAAAAACAAGTGCCAGCAGAATCCTCTCCTCACTAATAACATGTCCATCAGCGGCCTCCCTTCACTTATAACAAGTCCAGAAGCGAACTCCTTTCACTAATAACATGTCCAGCAGGGGCCTCCCCTCACTAATAACATTTCCAGCAACAGCCTCCCCTCACATATCCAGTAATGGCACCTCCTCACTAATAACATGTCCCAGCAGAGACCTCCCTTCAGTAACAACATGTCCAGCAGCAGCTTCGCCTCACTAATAACATATCCAGCAGAGGACTCCCCTCACTAATAGAATAGAATAGAATGATTTATATGCTAACAACATATCCCAGCAGCAACTGGTTTGCTGCTACAGTTTATTGGCTAGCCAAGCCCACGGGAGGTGCCGTGGCCCCTGTTGTGAAGTAGTCTGGCCAGACATTCACTGTCCCACTATCATGCTCTCCTCACTAATAACATGTCAAGCAGCGGCCTCTTCTCTCTAATAATATGTCCAGCAGCGGCCTCTCCTCACCAAAAACATGTCCCAACAACATCCTCCCCTCACTAATAACATGTCCCAGCAGCAGCCACCCTTCACTAATAACATGTCCAGTAGCAGCCTCCCCTCACTAATATCATATCCAGCAGAGTACTCCCCTCACTAATAACATACCCCAGCAGCAACTGGTTTGCTGCTACAGTTTATTGGCTAGCCAAGCCCACTGATGGTGACGTGGGCCCTGTTGTGAAGTAGTCTGGCCAATATTTCACTGTTCCAGTAGCATCCTCTCCTCACTAATAACATGTCCCTGCAGTGGCCTCCCCTCACTTATAACATGTCCAGCAGCAACCTCCACTAACTAATAACATGTCCAGCAGTGCCCTTCCCTCACTAATAACATGTCCCAGCAGCAGCCTCACCTCATTAATAACATGTCCAGAAACGGCCTCTGTTCACTAATCACATGTACAGAACCGGCCTCTGTTCACTAATCACATGCCCATCAGCGGCCTCCCCTCACTAATAAATGTCCAACAGCAACAACCCTTCACTAATAACATGTCCAGCAGCGACCTTCCCCCACTAATAACATTTCCAGCAGTGGCCTCCCCTCACTAATAGTTTATACGGTTGAAAAAAGACACTTGTCCATCAGGTTCAACCAAGGAAGGGAAGGGATTGGATGAGGAAGGGATTTAGGGGAAACAATTCTATATAACATGTCCAGTAAAGGCTTCCCCTCACTTATAACATGTTCCAGAAGCAGTCTCACCTCACTAATAACATGTCCATCAGCAGCATCCCTTCACTATTAACATGTCCAGCAGTGGCCTCCCATCACTAATAACATGTCCAGCAGCAGCCATTCCTCAATAATAACATGTCCAGCAGCAGCATCCCTTCACTAATACCATGTCCAGCAGCATCCCTTCACTAATAACATGTCAAGCAGTGGCCTACCCTCACTAATAACATGTCCAGCAGAAGCATCCCCTCACTAATAACATATCAAGCAACGGCCTCCCTTCACTAATAAAATTTCCAGCAGTGGCCTCCCCTCACTAATAACATGTCCAGTAAAGGCCTCCCCTCACTAACAACATGGTCCAGCAGCAGCCTCCCCTCACTAATTCCATGTCCAGAAGCAGAATCCCTTCACTAATAACATGTCCCAGCAGCAGCCTTTCCTCACTAATAACATGTCCAGCAGCATCCCTTCACTAATAACATGTCCAGCAGTATCCCTTCACTAATAAAATGTACAGCAGTGGCCTCCCTTGACAAATATCATGTCCAGCAAAGGTCACCCTTCACTAATAACATGTCCAGCAGCAGCATCCCCTCACTAATAACATGTCCAGCAGCATCCCTTCAATAATATCATGTCAAGCAACGGCCTCGATTTACTAATAACATGTCCAGCAGTGGCCTCCCCTCACTAATAACATGTCCAGTAAAGGCCTCCCCTCACTAACAACATGTTCCAGCAGCAGCCTCCCCTCACTAATAACATGTCCAGCTGTAGCATCCCTTCACTAATAACATGTTCCAACAGCGGCCTCCCCTCACTAGTAACATGTCCAGTAGCAGCCTACCCTCACTAATAACATGTCCAGTGGCAGGTTCCCCTAAGGAATAACATGTCCCAGCAGCAGCCTCCCCTTACTTATAATATGTCCAGATGCAGCTACCCTTCAATAATTACATGTCCAACAGTGGCCTCCCCTCACTAATGACATTTTCAGCAGCGACCTCCCCTCACTAATAACATGTCCCAGCAGTGGCCTCTCCTCACTAATAATATGTCCAGCATCTGCATCGCCTCACTTATAACATGTCCCAGCAGTGGCCTCCCTTCACTAATAACATCTCCAGCAGCGGCCTCTCCTCACTAATAATATTTCCAGCAATGGCATCGCCTCACTAATAACATGTCCCAGCAGTGGCCTCCCTTCATAAATAACATGTACAACAGCAGCCTCCCCTCACTAATAACATGTCCAGCAGTGGCCTACCCTCACTAATAACATGTCCAGCAGTGGCCTCCCCTCACTAATAACATGTCCAGCAATGGCCTCCCTTCACTAATAACATGTCCAGTAATGGAATCCCCTCTCTAATAACATGTCCCAGCAGCGACCTCCCTTAAGGAATAACATGTCCTGCAGCAGCCTCCCCTCACTAATAACATATCCAGCAGCGTCCTCCGCTCACTAATAACATATCCCAGCAGCGGCCCCCTTCACTAATAACATGTCCAGCTGCAGCATCCCTTCACTTATAACATGTTCCAACAGCGGCCTCCCCTCACTAGTAACATGTCCAGTAGCAGCCTACCCTCACTAATAACATGTCCAGCATCGGTCTGCTTTCATTAATAGCATGTCCTCACAGCAGCCTCCCCTCACTTATAGCATGTCCAGCAATGGCCTCCCTTCACTAATAACATGTCCAGTAATGGAATCCCCTCTCTAATAACATGTCCCAGCAGCGACCTCCCTTCAGGAATAACATGTCCTGCAGCAGCCTCCCCTCACTAATAACATATCCAGCAGCGGCCTCCCCTCACTAATAACATATCCCAGCAGCGCCCCCCTTCACTAATAACATGTCCCAACAGTGGCTGGTTTGCTGCTATAGTTTATTGGTTAGCCAAGTCGTGCCATAGTGCTGTGGCCCCTGTTGTGAAGTAGTCTGGACTGACATTATGATTTGGACATACACCGTGGGCCCCGGCAGCTCAAGGGCCCCGCAGCATCTGCTACTGCTGCTACGGCTGTAGTTATGCCTCTGTTGCTCTCTTATGATTTCACATGTATGCTTTGCTGGCAGCAATTTAAAGGTTAACACACTTAATCAATAGCCGCAAAAAACACCATGCATGCACAATTCTTCTAACACCAGGATCGGGAGCGACCCATAGTAATTTAAATGCTGCCAACGACTTTAGCAGTGGCATTTAAATGTTATGACCCTGAAACTTGGCAAAAAACAAATTTTACTGGGTACACTTATCACTATGGGGTCTTTAATGAAACTTTATGTAATCCTGGACATAGACATTTCTGTCTATATCAGTTATATCACGTTTGTTCAGTCATGATTTACCTCTTCTACATTTACGGTGTACGGCACAGTATACAGATGGATTTTATATTCCTCAGTCCAGCAGCAACCTCCCATAACTAATAACATGTCCAGCAGTGCCCTTCCCTCACTAATAACATGTCCCAGCAGCAGCCTCACCTCATTAATAACATGTCCAGAAACGGCCTCTGTTCACTAATCACATGTACAGAACCGGCCTCTGTTCACTAATCACATGCCCATCAGCGGCCTCCCCTCACTAATAAATGTCCAACAGCAACAACCCTTCACTAATAACATGTCCAGCAGCGACCTTCCCCCACTAATAACATTTCCAGCAGTGGCCTCCCCTCACTAATAGTTTATACGGTTGAAAAAAGACACTTGTCCATCAGGTTCAACCAAGGAAGGGAAGGGATTGGATGAGGAAGGGATTTAGGGGAAACAATTCTATATAACATGTCCAGTAAAGGCTTCCCCTCACTTATAACATGTTCCAGAAGCAGCCTCACCTCACTAATAACATGTCCATCAGCAGCATCCCTTCACTATTAACATGTCCAGCAGTGGCCTCCCATCACTAATAACATGTCCAGCAGCAGCCTCTCCTCAATAATAACATGTCCAGCAGCAGCATCCCTTCACTAATACCATGTCCAGCAGCATCCCTTCACTAATAACATATCAAGCAACGGCCTCCCTTCACTAATAAAATTTCCAGCAGTGGCCTCCCCTCACTAATAACATGTCCAGTAAAGGCCTCCCCTCACTAACAACATGTTCCAGCAGCAGCCTCCCCTCACTAATTCCATGTCCAGAAGCAGAATCCCTTCACTAATAACATGTCCCAGCAGCAGCCTTTCCTCACAAATAACATGTCCAGCAGCATCCCTTCACTAATAACATGTCCAGCAGCATCACTTCACTAATAAAATGTACAGCAGTGGCCTCCCTTGACAAATATCATGTCCAGCAAAGGTCACCCTTCACTAATAACATGTCCAGCAGCAGCATCCCCTCACTAATAACATGTCCAGCAGCATCCCTTCAATAATATCATGTCAAGCAACGGCCTCGATTTACTAATAACATGTCCAGCAGAAGCATCCCCTCACTAATAACATATCAAGCAACGGCCTCCCTTCACTAATAACATTTCCAGCAGTGGCCTCCCCTCACTAATAACATGTCCAGTAAAGGCCTCCCCTCACTAACAACATGTTCCAGCAGCAGCCTCCCCTCACTAATAACATGTCCAGCTGTAGCATCCCTTCACTAATAACATGTTCCAACAGCGGCCTCCCCTCACTAGTAACATGTCCAGTAGCAGCCTACCCTCACTAATAACATGTCCAGTGGCAGGTTCCCCTAAGGAATAACATGTCCCAGCAGCAGCCTCCCCTTACTTATAATATGTCCAGATGCAGCTACCCTTCAATAATTACATGTCCAACAGTGGCCTCCCCTCACTAATGACATTTTCAGCAGCGACCTCCCCTCACTAATAACATGTCCAGTAATGGCATCCCCACACTAATAACATGTCCCAGCAGTGGCCTCCCCTCACTAATAACATGTCCCTGCAGCGGCCTTCCTTCACTAATAACATGTCTAGCAGCAACCTCCCCTCACTAATAACATGCCGAGCAGTGGCCTCCCCTCACTCATTGCAAGTCCCGCAGCTTCCCCTCACTAATAACATGTCCAGCAGTGGCCTCCTCTCACTAATAACATATTCAAGCAGTGGCCTCCCTTCACTAATAACATGTCCCAGCAGTGGCCTCTCCTCACTAATAATATGTCCAGCATCTGCATCGCCTCACTTATAACATGTCCCAGCAGTGGCCTCCCTTCACTAATAACATCTCCAGCAGCGGCCTCTCCTCACTAATAATATTTCCAGCAATGGCATCGCCTCACTAATAACATGTCCCAGCAGTGGCCTCCCTTCATAAATAACATGTACAACAGCAGCCTCCCCTGACTAATAACATGTCCAGCAGTGGCCTACCCTCACTAATAACATGTCCAGCAGTGGCCTCCCCTCACTAATAACATGTCCAGCAATGGCCTCCCTTCACTAATAACATGTCCAGTAATGGAATCCCCTCTCTAATAACATGTCCCAGCAGCGACCTCCCTTCAGGAATAACATGTCCTGCAGCAGCCTCCCCTCACTAATAACATATCCAGCAGCGTCCTCCGCTCACTAATAACATATCCCAGCAGCGGCCCCCTTCACTAATAACATGTCCAGCTGCAGCATCCCTTCACTTATAACATGTTCCAACAGCGGCCTCCCCTCACTAGTAACATGTCCAGTAGCAGCCTACCCTCACTAATAACATGTCCAGCATCGGTCTGCTTTCATTAATAGCATGTCCTCACAGCAGCCTCCCCTCACTTATAGCATGACCAGCAGTGGCCTCCCCTCACTAATAACATGTCCAGTGGCAGGTTCCCCTAAGGAATAACATGTCCCAGCAGCAGCCTCCCCTTACTTATAATATGTCCAGATGCAGCTACCCTTCAATAATTTCATGTCCAACAGTGGCCTCCCCTCACTAATGACATTTTCAGCAGCGACCTCCCCTCACTAATAACATGTCCAGTAATGGCATCCCCACACTAATAACATGTCTCAGCAGTGGCCTCCCCTCACTAATAACATGTCCCTGCAGCGGCCTTCCTTCACTAATAACATGTCTAGCAGCAACCTCCCCTCACTAATAACATGCCGAGCAGTGGCCTTTTCTCACTAATTGCAAGTCCCGCAGCTTCTCCTCACTAATAACATGTCCAGCAGTGGCCTCCTCTCACTAATAACATATTCCTGCAGTGGCCTCCTTTTACTAATAACATGTCCCAGCAGCGGCCTCTCCTTACTAATAATATGTCCAGCAACGGCATCGCCTCACTAATAACATGTCCCAGCAGTGGCCTCCCTTCACTAATAACATCTCCAGCAGCGGCCTCTCCTCACTAATAATATTTCCAGCAATGGCATCGCCTCACTAAGAACATGTCCCAGCAGTGGCCTCCCTTCATAAATAACATGTACAACAGCAGCCTCCCCTCACTAATAACATGTCCAGCAGTGGCCTCCCCTCACTAATAACATGTCCAGCAGTGGCCTCCCCTCACTAATAACATGTCCAGCAGTGGCCTCCCCTCACTAATAACATGTCCAGCAATGGCCTCCCTTCACTAATAACATGTCCAGTAATGGAATCCCCTCTCTAATAACATGTCCCAGCAGCGAACTCCCTTCAGGAATAACATGTCCTGCAGCAGCCTCCCCTCACTAATAACATATCCAGCAGCGGCCTCCCCTCACTAATAAC
The DNA here is from genome assembly GCF_040894005.1 of Engystomops pustulosus. Classification (NCBI taxonomy): domain Eukaryota; kingdom Metazoa; phylum Chordata; class Amphibia; order Anura; family Leptodactylidae; genus Engystomops; species Engystomops pustulosus. The sequence goes on from NC_092414.1 coordinate 219,092,927, forward strand.
ATATCCCAGCAGCGGCCCCCTTCACTAATAACATGTCCCAACAGTGGCTGGTTTGCTGCTATAGTTTATTGGTTAGCCAAGTCGTGCCATAGTGCTGTGGCCCCTGTTGTGAAGTAGTCTGGACTGACATTATGATTTGGACATGCACCGTGGGCCCCGGCAGCTCAAGGGCCCCGTAGCATCTGCTACTGCTGCTACGGCTGTAGTTATGCCTCTGTTGCTCTCTTATGATTACACATGTATGCTTTGCTGGCAGCAATTTAAAGGTTAACACACTTAATCAATAGCCGCAAAAAACACCATGCATGCACAATTCTTCTAACACCAGGATCGGGAGCGACCCATAGTAATTTAAATGCTGCCAACGACTTTAGCAGTGGCATTTAAATGTTATGACCCTGAAACTTGGCAAAAAACAAATTTTACTGGGTACACTTATCACTATGGGGTCTTTAATGAAACTTTATGTAATCCTGGACATAGACATTTCTGTCTATATCAGTTATATCACGTTTGTTCAGTCATGATTTACCTCTTCTACATTTACGGTGTACGGCACAGTATACAGATGGATTTTATATTCCTCAATCGGATCACCTCTACACAGTATCTTGAAGTAAAGAAGGACAATTCCATGTTTTGGTGTCTTCTTCTTTCCAAGTGCAGTGAGGAGCCCCAGACAGGAGAATGTGGGATTCTTCAGCAGAACATAAAACGGTTCAATTTGGGTCGGTGTCTCCAGTGTCAGGTTTCCATCCTTGAAGTGCGCACATTGAATAAGCGAGATGTCTCCACTAAATCCTATTGGATAGAAATTTAGGATATATCAATAAGATCTTGATTATTAATTCTATTAGTAGTCTCACAAGTTTTGTATCCGGAGATGATGTGACCATTATGATGTGAACATGATGCAACTGCTAAAAACTGCCTAAAATTAACAAACTAGTACATTTCTAGAATACAGGGACACTAGGTCATAGATGAAATGCAGCTTATCTGGGCACTATATGGACTATACTTATGGTACTTTTGTGCTGTCTGCTGACTCTCTTTGATTCTTTGTTTACCGGTACATGTCTGAGCTCTGCTGAATAGGAGGACCTGCAGCAGTGAAACTCACCCCTTCCTGCATCTCTCAGTGAGACAGTATTGTCTCTCTCACTGATCCGGCCTGTCCTCATGTCCTCTCATACTGTGTATATGCATGGGACAGCATGATGAAAACAGGGAAAGGCTGATGTTCTCAAAGGAGGCAAAAGTACAGGTACATATACATGCAGAGACATGTGTCATGGAAGAGATTGATTGGCATGTTTGGAGACCTGAAAAGGGAGCTTGTTTTTTGGCTTACAAATACTGATGCAAAATACTATCAATTACTGATTTTAGTCTGCTACTCTTTCAGCCATTTCAAACTGGTATATACAGTCTGTGGAATATTTAGAATAATTCAGTATTTCCGGGTCACTATTATTATGCTATGAGTGCCTGCCTCTCTAAGGCTACATTCACACAAACGTGTGTCCAGCTCGCTGTATAGGAGAAGGGGAGACCCTTCCCCTCTCCATAGAGATGCACGACTGTGCACAAGGAGAAGATAGAACATTTCCCAGTGTACTGAGCGGTATTGCTCTGACCACCCATTGCTTTATTTGGGGGACGTATGTAGGGCCGCAAGCTCGCTACATACGTCACCCAAACATTCAAGTGAATGGGGCCTAAGGATCCATAGTGTAATATATTTTTTTTATTCTAAGCCTGTAGTCCTGATGAGAGAAAAGACTTCTTATCATTATATACGTGTCAAGCTTCTGGGTAGTAAACCGCATGGACCACCTGGGACCGGAATCTAAGTGGCACCGAGTTTTCACCAGCCAGTAGGCAAGTTCATGGTCAGGGACAGGCTGGAGGTCAAGACAGGCGGCAAAGGTTCAGGGTTAGAGATGGAGCTAAAAGTAAGGGCTGGCAGTGGAGGAGCAGAAACGGGAACAGGTGCGGGGCCAAAATGGGAACGGAACACAGTATCAAGCTGTGGATGCTGGGAGAAGCTGGCTTTAAACAATTCCAGGAAGTGGCCAGCGCCAATCAGCGGTGTGTTGGCCCTTCAAATGTACGAGAGCTGGTGCGCACGCGGGAACGCGCACACTGTGAAGCCGGAAAGGGAACAGAGGCGTGGAGAGCTGAGAGACGATGCGGGGCATGGGTGCAGGTTGCAGGAGCACCCGTGACAGTACACCCCCCCACACTTTGGCCTCCCCCTCTTTTTGGTTTGGAGAAATCTTTGCAAGAGGCCACGGTCCAGAATGTTATCCTCAGGCTCCAAGGATCTCTCCTCTGGACTGAACCCCTTCCAATCAACAAGAAAGAACTGCTTACCTCTCACTGTCTTCATGTCTAGTATCTCTTTAACCTCAAAGATGTCTGTGAAGTTAGCCTCTGGAGCAGGAGGAGGTTGCTGAGAGAAGCGGTTCAAGGTGACACGTTTCAGGAGGGAGACATGGAAGGAGTTTGGGATGCGCACAGTGGGAGGAAGACAGAGTTTATATGCCACAGGATTTATGCGCTTCACAACCCCGAAGGGACCCAGATAACGTGGTCCAAGCTTGTAGCTTGGGATTTTCAACCGGACGTATTTGGAAGATAGCCACACCTATCTCAGCCTTACCCAGAGAGAAAACTGGAGGAGATCTACGTTTCTTATCGGCCTGGGACTTGGTGCGGGCAGGGGCCCAAAGTATAGACTGGCAGGTCTGTTCCCAGATAGATTTGTGGTCCTTCAACAAGTCTTCAACTGCAGGGACATCCAGGGAGCGGACAGAGGAAGAAGTGGGCTTGGAATTTGTTCATAGACAATGAAGTAAGGAGCTGCCTTGGCAACCTCAGAGTCCAGGGAGTTATAAAAGAACTCCGTCCAAGGCAACATATTGGACCAATCATCCTGACGAGCAGAGACTAAATGGCATAGATAAAAGCCCAAAGTTTGTTTCTACCCTTTCCACTTGACCATTCAACTGTGGGTGATAAGCAGAAGAAAACTGAACCCCTTAATCAGAGACAATGTGCCGATGAAGTCCATGAAGCCAGAAGATGTGGGGAAAGAACAAACTGGCAAGGCAAGGAGCAGGCGGAAGACCTGGGATAGGAGCAAAATGGGACATCTTGAAAATTTGGTCAGTCACCACCCAGGTGATGGCATCTGGCTGAGGAGCATGGGAATGTCCTGGCAGGGAGAAGCTTTGCTCTCACCTAGGGACGCTTCTCTCAAAACCCCTAGGTGCTGGAGTTTCCCGGACGCTGAGGCTGAACTGGACAAGCCCCGATTAAATGTTCCGGACTAGCACAATAAAGGCAGAGGTCCTCCCGACTGGAGCATTCCTGGGAGGAAAGTCAGGTTCGATCCACCTGCATAGGTTCCCCTGTAGACAGTGCGGCTGGAGACTGGAGTGGCCTTTGGAAGGCAGAAAGGCAAATGTTGAACACAAGCTTGTGGATGTTTGAGACTTAACTCCTCAGCATGCTTCTTAAACCGAATGTCAATCTAAGTGGCTAGAGAGATGAATTTACTCAGACTAGATGGCAGGTTTCGTGCAGAAGAGTGGATAAGATTCTCCTTAATATAGGTTCAGAAGTGCAGTCTCAGCAGTCTCAAAAATGGACTGGAATTCACATAGGAATGCTTTGTGGGCAGCTGTGACTGGATCATCTCTGTCCCATAGGGGGGTAGCCCAGGCCAGGGCCTTGCCGGAGATGAATGTCACTTGAGACCGCTACGTGACAAATTGAGATGGCATGAGTTCAATGTGCAGGGAGCACTGGGTGATGAAGCCCCTCTACAACTTGGATTCCCCATCATACTTAGTAGACATGAAGAATCGCAGCCGAGGTTTATCGGCAGGCAGACACACTGGAGTAGCAGGAGAGGCCGCAGAAGTCAGAAGCTGCTGCTGAGTGGCAATCAACTGCTGCAGCATGGTGGTGACTTGTCCAAGCTGTTCACCTTGCGTTGCAAACTGCTGGGACTGCTGGACCACAACGGTGGCAAGATCATCCAGTTTAGGTAGCAGAACCTTGGCTGGGTCCATGGCCAGGCTTCTGGGTTAGTGAACCCCTGAGCCACCATGGACAATGACACAAGCCGACAACCTGGGACCGGAATCTAAGTGGCACCTGGTTTTCACCAGAGCCCACCGCAAAGCGGGTTGGACTTGTTGCGGTGTGGTGCCACCATGTCGTTCAACAGGTGCGAGTTGTCCGCGGTGGCAGCCAAAGTCGAGGTACAAAGTCAGCAGGCAAGTCTGTGGTTAGGGACAGGCTCGAGGTCAAGACAGATGGCAGAGTTTCAGGGTCAGAGATGGAGCTAAAGGTCAGGGCTGGCAGAGGAGGAGCAGAAAAGGGAACAGGTCCGAGGTCACAACGGGAGGTCAATACACAGGAACGGAACACAGTATCAAGCTTTATCTTAGGCATTAAGGAGCCAAAATATGGCAGGAGATGCTTGGAGAAGCCGACTTTAAACAATTCCAATAAGTAGCCAGCTACAAACAGCGTTGCACTGGCTCAGTAAATCTACGAGAGTCGGCGCCACGCGTCCTACGGGATGGGGAAAAGTGCGCTGGGAAACCAGGATGGAACAGGAGCATGGAGAGGTGAGTGATGATGGGGGCGCAGGAGCACCTGTGACAACATGCCTATGATGGTGGTAGTCCGGGTTCAGATTTTATAGAATTAGAGGACCTCAGGACTTTTTTTAAATAACAATTTTTCTATCCTGGTTCTAATAGCACCTTGGATATACAAAGGAGCCTAACTAAGAAAACAACAGATGACACATGGAAAACACATGGACTAGGCATGGATTGGACATGGGACAAAAAACACAGCCATTTTTTTGTAGCTGTCTCACAGCTCCACGTATTGCTATGGGATCATTCTCACTGCTAGGACTTAGCCTTGTGTCTGAGTGCCTGTAAGGAAAACCTCAGATCAGGTCTTTTTCTAATCCATGTTTGTGGCTCAGACAGTCCCATTGATATCAATGGGTCTGTAAAAAAATGGATTGCACAAGGTTGGACTAGGTTCTCTGGTTGATTTTGGAATTGGTTGCTGAACAATAATCACATGACCTTATGGGCCGACCAAGCTCAATAATAGAAATAAGGATTAGACACGGATGATTTTGCAGACATACTGCTGTGACACAGGTAAAATACGGATTAGACATGGCAACAAATACAACAGTCATTTGTAGCCTAACTTTGAAGTGTACTTGAGCAAAGCGAGAGGCTTGGTGCAGGAGGAAGGGGGTAAGCATTTTTTTACCCCTTGTCTCTTCACAGGAAGGTGGGCAGCTGCTCTTTACATCCAGCAAAAGATTGGAAATGTTCTATGTTTACTTGAGCCGCCACCTGGTTCAGGTGCAGTATGGAGGAAAATATAGTCATTTAAATTAAAACGGAATGGGTCATACATGGCTGTGACAAAACATTTGTGTGCAAGGGGCCTAAGGTAGGTATAACTGTATTTTTTGTGTATTCCAAATCAGTATTGTGACATAGAATGTCGGCAGTGTGAACATTTTATTACAATGGACTCACCCTTTAGGCACAGGTAATGAGGTAGGTACACGGCTGACACAGCATTAGATTCACCGTGTGTCTGTATGTTAAAGAGTGGACTCAGAATCTCGTAAGAAGTGTACGACAAATCTTTCAGGTGATCGCTCCATGAATCCAGTTTATATTCAATAGTAACTGGAGCTTCCACCTGGAATTTGATTCCTGTTTTGTGGCAGAAGTAAAGGCCCGGAGATTTCAGCTCCAATCTGTATAGACCAAGAGAATATTAGATAGTAAATTATCATTTATCATGTCACATATTAGAGATTCAATCAAAGCAAAATCTAGGCGCTCTTCAAGTGAAAAAATTGTTTTGGTTTATTGATGCGGCCAAACAATACAAACTACCAAAAATTACAATTGCGGTGAATATATACAGAATTTACAAAATCTACACATAATTAGACTTGTCTATAATTAGACAATACAATGCAATATTTTCATACATACGGTAAGTAAACAATAGTCAACAGAAAACAAAAATAACATCTCATGTGAAAATAAGTCATTGCAGAATAAAGTTGTGACTGCGGTAATGTTATGGTACCTACAAAACCGCTGTTGCATGAATGGTGGGCTCTTCTCAGTTGAAGCCATTAAAGGACATCTACCATAATTTTACCCAATGGTAGATGTCCATCACTCACCTCCCTGTCCCAGACCCATCTCCTGGCAGCTCCTTTTATTATAACTTAGAACGGAAGAAGGTGGCCAAAAAACAACTTTATAAAAATGAAAGCCTGAGCTGAAAACTGCCTACTGGGTGCTCGGAAAGTCGGTGATGTGAACGGCTTTCGCCTGAAATCTTGCACATGTGCGGAAATAACTCCTTGTGTTGACAACAGATGAGTAATTCAGCTGCCCAAGGAGGCAGACATGGCAAGATTTTGGGCAAGATCCGGTGACATCACTGGCTTTCCGTGCGCCGATTAGGGGGTGGATATATTACAAATATCAGTTTTCATACATTTTTCTTTATATTCACTGCCATGGCATTTATTGTAGTTTAACAAAGTTAATTTGCCGAAACATAACAGAATTGTTGGGCCGCATCAATGAACCAAAACATTTTTTCACTTGAAGAGTGCCTAGATTTTGCTTTGATTCTATATAGGAGGTAGGAACCCTCCTAGTGCACCTATACTTGGAGTGTGTGTACGCAACCATTACCTATATTAGAGAATTTTACAGAGGTCCAGCGAGCATCCTACACTGAGTGAATAATAGATTGATCTATTGGAGGAGCTAGGAAGAGGCGGCATTGTGCAGAGCTTTGTGGATGAGGGTCATTAAATGAATATGTTGTAGTCAATCATATGTGAACATATGTGAATATTTTTGTGTTCTTTTGTGTATATTTTGGGAAACTTGATGTCACAGTATAGGATAGTTTCTTGGCTTCACGCTTTTATTCTTTCTCTAATTTTATTCAGTGGTAGAAATAAGTATTTGATCCCAAGCCAATTTTGCAAGTTTTCCCACCTACAAAAAATAGTGAGGTCTGTAATTTTTATTGTAGGTCACTTCAACTTGGAGAGACAGATTCTATAAAAAAAAAAAAGTCAGAAAATCACATTTTATGATTTTTTAAATAAATAATTAGAATTTTTTTGCATGAAATAAGTATTTGAACCCATAGATAAAAAGAAAGTAATATTTGCTACATAAACAAATTACTGAGGTCAGATGTTTCCTGTATTACTTGTAGTTTGCACACACTGCAGACGGTATTTTGGTGCAGTCCTCCATACAGATCTTTCAGGTCTCAAGAAAGTTGTTTGGCCACACTGATTTTTAGCTCCCTCCAGAGATTTCTGAGTGGGTTCAGATCTGAAGATGGGCTAGAGCAATCCAGGACCTTGAAATCCCTCTTATGGAGCCACTCCTTAGTTGGCTGTGTGTTTTGGGCAGTTTTCATACTGGAAGGCCCAACTACGACCCATCTTCAATGGTCTTACTGAGAAGGAGTTTTTTGTGCAAAATCTTGTGATACATGACCCCCATCCATCCTCCCTTTAATACGCTGCAGTCACCCTGCCCCCTTTGCAGAAAACGACCTCCAAAGTATGATGTTTCCACTCCCGGATGGTGTTCTCAGGGTTGTACTTTATTCTTTCTCCAAAGCCAACAAGTGGAGTTGATACTAAAAACTTCTATTTTGGTCTGATTTGACAACATTACCTCTGGATCATCCAAATGGTCAGTGAGGAACATCAAACTGGTCTGCACATCTGCTGGCATGAGCATGGGGAACTTGCAAGCCCTGCATGATTTTAATCCATGATGTTGTAGTGTGCAGGCCCGTTTCTTGGTGATGGCTCACACAGGCCCAGTAAAAAAAAAGAAAAAAGTAATCACAATCCAGTACACCCTGTGGTTCCTCTTCTCTGTTAATCAGTAACGTGGGTAGATCCAGGTCTCTGTGCTCTTACCGCTCACACATTATACCATATGGGGCCACACAAAAGGGTCAAGTGCAACACAAATGTGGTGTACAAAGTCAGATAGAAAATGTGGGCCAAATGTGGACAAATGAGTGCAGAGTAGGAGGAGCTGCAGGCAATGAGTGCAGAGTAGAAGGGGCTACAGGTAGCTAAGGTTATAAGTGCAGAATAGGAGGAGCAACTGGTAATGAGTCTGGAAAAGGATGAGCTACAGGTAATGTGTACAGAGTAGGAGAAGCTACAATTATTGAGTGGACAGTAGGAGGAGCTACAGTTAATGAGTGTGGAATAGGAGGATATACAGGTAATGAGTGTGGAGTAGGAGGAGCTTCTTAAAATGACCTACAGTAAAAATTACAGACCTCTCCATTCTTTTTTGATGGCAAAAACTTGCAAAATCAACCCGGGATCAAATACTTATTTCCTCGACTATGTGTGTAAGAGTTGTATAATGTCTTTGTTTTTTTCCTCCTCCATCATACATGCTAAAGGTAATCTACGCTACTTTTGCCTCTCTATATCCACTTTACTATAGTTTTTTTTTTATGTGAACATAAACATAACAATAAAAATCTATGTACAAATAATACTTTCTGAAGGGTTCACAAACTTTCTGGCACCACTGTTGATCTCAGAAGGTGAAGACTGGACTCTTCATGACTACTACAAGCCCTGAGAGAGATGCAGCATTTAGTAAGTTTCGGTTTCGGACCCGAACATAAGGCACCAAATTTATCATATTTTACCATTGTTTCGCCTCACTTCTATAAGATTAGTAGAGGAAACTTACTTGTACAGGCCACCACAAGCGATAGGATCCACCAAATCCGCCTCCAAATCCTGTGCTTGCTGCAAATAGACAAATATGAGCATCAATAAAGTAGCAGTTATTATTATTACAAGTTTTTTTTCTTTTTATAGTTAATGCACTAGAACGCATCAGTTGTCTCTTCTTACCCCTGACCTATTGGATAAAATATAGGCCTCATTGAGGCATGCTTACCCTTAAACCTTCAATCCTCCCGTTACCCATCTCCCCATTAGCCACAAGAAATGGACACTTACAACTGCGTGAAGATGGATAAATATGGCCTCAGCAGCCTGTTTATTTAACAAACATATAAATATATAAAACAGTATAGATTAACTTTATTAACAATTACAAATAAAGTGCATTAACAGAACGAATTGACAAGGCCGAAGAGGGGTGACTCGCAATGCTAATCTAACCATTACCTGCTTAGCCCGGCCGCACCGCGCCGGCTCGCGAGCTGACAAATATGTCGCAAATAACCATACCACCAGTACCCACCTCCTAGTGGGCCAGCTACCAGAACCATTATCCTCCATTTCCCCTTTTGGTTATGCACACAGCACCACACCTTGTGCGAATTCCCCACATAAAATCCCCCTCAAAGGCCTTATCCTGCAGCTGCGTGACAAAATTTTTTATTTTCGGCGCCGGAGTCCAAGAGGAAGTCATCTTGGTGAGTCCCTGCCTTTTAACAACTATTGCCCACCCACACTGACCCCTTAAAACCCCTCCTATACCCACTAACCACTCCTAAACCTTGACCTGGCCTATTTTCCCTCTGGTCACGGCAGGCATCCGGTTAGCGGCTTCGCCTGACCCCCTGCCCTTTTCTAAATAACTAGTTTTTAGATTTTTCCATTGACAATCACAGTACAAGGCAATCGTCTTTTGAAATATAGCGTCAGATCTTACATTTTATTGCACAATTCCAAAATACTATATTATTTGTTTTTTAGCTATTACTTTTAAGTACCAAACTTAAAAGCTTCATAAAATATCTCTGTTTGGGGTATTGTTGGTAAGACAGGTGCAGAGTCAAGATGTCAACTAGGAGATACACACAGAAAAACCAAAAACTACAAACGAAGGGCGGCGGCCGGGGTGATACCTTTGAGAAAAAATAGAAAATAAACCGGTACTAGAGATGAGCGAGCACTAAAATGCTCGGGTACTCGTTATTCGAGACAAATTTTTGCCGCTGCTTGAGTGCTCGTTTCGAATAACGAGCCCCATTGAAGTCAATGGGAGACTTGAGCATTTTTCAAAGGGACCAAGGTTCTGCAATAAAATGTGTAATTTTATTGAGAAATAATGTCTTCTGATAAGTTAGCAGATGTAAGGAAACATCTGCAATCTCTTCTTCACTAAAGAACACATTGCAGATGTATTGCAATAGTATGTGAAGAACAATGGGGCACATTTACTTACCCGGTCCATTCGCGTTCCAGCGGCGGCTTCTCCGACGAGCGGTTGGGTTTTCGTTCGACCACGCCCTCCCCCCCCCCCCCCGATTTCCGTCGCGTGCATTCCAGCGCCGATGCGCCACAATCCGATCGCGTGCACCAAAATCCCGGGGCAATTCAGGGAAAATCGGCGCAAATCGGAAATATTTGGGTAACACGTCGGGAAAACTCGAATCGGGCCCTTAGTAAATGACCCCCAATATGTGTGAAGATTCTCGGACGAGTATACTCGCTCATCTCTAACCGGTTCCGAATTTGGGCTGTTACCACTTGGGTGTACGTCAAATACCCGAACTGGGGTGTGGAAGGGTCACCTGTAGATCCCTTATGCCAGAAATTGCCAGGAGACACGTTTCAAAGCTGCGACTAGCCTTGCATCCAAAGCCCCAGAAACAAGGACCCAGTAAACACCAGTAATAGAGTATGCAGGAAAAAAAAATAGGCCATAGAAATAGGCCAAACATTAAAAGTTTTCCCAGCTGACCGACTCCGGTAATCAATTTCAGATAGAATAGGCTGCACAACTATAGAACATTCTCTTTTTATCAAAATCCATTATAATAAACCAAGGACATTACTATCATAATGACCTAGGAGGGCTCTTTGGGTGTTACCAGTGCCCCTCCATGCTGGAGCTTCACAGGCGGTAGCTTCACAGTGTGCAGGACCACTTCCCTCCTCCCACTGAATGCTGTAGTTAGAATACATCAGGCAGAGGGAGGTATGAGGTCCTGAAGGAGCAGAGGGAGGTAGAAGACCTGTCTGCATATATTTTATATTGTTTTAATTTCTGTCTGGATGCACTGTATGCATTGGCAGTTGTTCATATAGGTCCTGGGCATGGACGGGAATCTGGGGACTTTGGCTTGAAAGTGGCCCACACTTGCCATTACCCGGGCACACAAGATTAACCCTTACTGAAGCATGAGTAGTCAGCTATGGGTGATTGGAGAGAGTTCACGAGCTGAGCCCTCTCCATAGCCGCTAAGTGTTTGCTGCATTTTGCAGCAAACAATTACCAGTAACCTCCATGATGTGTGTGTTAACACATCCATCGTCGCCGGCAAAGCTGCTGAAGGCATCAAACAACCAGTGGAGGGTGGACGTCACCAACTTGGCTCAGATCATCGCTCTTCATGATGATAAAAACCCGAGGATATCATGTTTTAGGCTATCTATTGCAATATGCGATTTGCACATTGTAATAGATGATGTGCAAATCCCTGCTGGAGAGGTGCTACCACCTGACTAGGAGAATAAAACTCCTGTGCAGTGGGAGCACATGGACAGAGTGACCAGAGAGAGACAGTGTTCAATACATATTCAGTACTGACACAGAACCCATTTCCAGGACCCTGAGTCAGGAGACTCCAATGCAGAGCTGCAGCTTCCACAGTTTGGACACAGCTTCATCCCAACCTGCATCTACTACCAGGCTGGTGAGCTATTCCTGAGGACAACTCTCCATGACCACTCCAGTACCACAATCTGTTGTTGTCTGTTTTGGCCCGTTGCCTGCTACCTTCTGTTCAATAAAGAACCATGAGTTGATTTGCACAACGTTGTCTCCATCTGATCCCTGAATACGGCTGTCACCATAACGGGCTTCCCCATCTATTTCCCAGGGACCTATCTGACAGACACTCAGGGGTCACCCCGGGGAGAACCAGTACATCAGCTTACATATTTCTTGCACACACCACCATTGTCTTGCTGAAATCCAATTAAATAAAGCTTCAACTTCGCGAAAGAACTGAAGTTGTCTGTTCTTCATTATTACCTGGTTGAGTCATATAAGGTGGACTAGCGATTCAACATCATCATAATTTTTATCTCTACAGAGGAGAGGGAGACAGGGAGGAGTGTAACAGCCTGTGAAGCTACAGCATGGAGGGTAACAACCCCAGGAGCCCTACAGGGTGATGAGAATAATTCATATTTCCTGGATCTATCAGTAAGTGTCCCAGATTTATTATGATGGATTTTGATGGTAAGAATAATAATAGTAATAATTAATAATAATTCCTTTATTTATTAGCGCTGCACAGAGTTTGCCGGATCAGATGGTAGGTTTCCTTGAAATAAATTGGAGCTGAGCTTACAATAACACAACCCACATCACAGAGAACTGGTTATTCTTACATTTCTGTTTTTATCTGGCACCTGAAGGATCCTGAACATATTAATTTAAGGTATTTTTAAGTGTCTGATAACTAATCTGATAATCACAATCTATTTGAAACATTCGAGAGCTTTATCAATTCACTAATATTGAGGGAAAGATTCAGATATGCATCTTACATAAACTATTAATATTTTACTTTCTATAATACTAACTGTAGCTCTTAGCTACAACAAAATAGAATGGGTTAACAAAAATATTTTATATGTATCTATGGGCTGTCTCTGACCGTCTGTGTGGCCGGCAATCTCTTTCAGTGTCTGTCTGTCGTCGGCAGTCTCTTTCAGTGACAGTCTGTTGCCGGCAATCTCTTTCAGTGTCTGTCTGTAGCCGGCTGTCTCCTTCGGTGACTGTTTGTCGGCGGCATTCTCTTTCAGTGACTGTCTGTGGACTGACTGTCTCAGAGCTCAAGTTTCATTTTTGCACAGCTGTTTACAAAATGACAGCTGATCTCTGTATCCCTATCCATTTACCTCACACATAAGTTATCTTATACTCATTGCCTGTAGAAGCCAATCAAAGCTCAGAGCTCATACAAATGACCTGTGGCAGAACTGCATCCAATCATGGCTCAGCTTCTAAGTGCCACAGCAGCAGCAGACAATGGCTTCTGTATATGGTTGTTAATAAGTGGGTTTTGGAAAGCGTGGGGTAAAAATTTCAGCTCAAACCTGGTCTAAGACGTTTCCTGAGTCACAGGCAACAACTGTGCAAAATGTTGTCATTGCAAACGCAATGGTACAGATTCCTTTAGCGGACACATACACACACACACAGACGTCCAGATTTAAATATTAGATTGTCAGAAACCTGTCCAGCAAAAAGCACATGGACAGTTGTCAGAGACAGACCACTATACACACTATGGGGGAGAATAGGGTGTAAGATAGTGGCCACACCCCCTGTGTCCCACTGGATTCATCAAGAGCCTTTGGTTTCTTGATGTATCAGTCACAGGTCAAAGCTACAAGTGGCATTTGGCGTAAAAACCTATGAACAAAAGTTTGCAGGCTTTTTAAAAGTAAGCAGGCACATTGCTGTCAGCAGCCACACCCCTCTATGCCCCCTTCACACCCACAAGGGGCAGTAGTCTTGATTATAATTGAAAATACTAGCACTTTGAAAGAATTTGCAATTATTTCACTCCTTCTAGCTCAGAAAACTGTCAAAGCAGCAGTGATAAATCTCCCCTTAGGACATAGAGGGGCAAACAACAGAGACGGAAAAACAAGCAGAGCTGGGTAATAACTAGAGATGAGCGAGCAGTAAAATGCTTGAATGCTTGTTACTCGAGTCTAACTATTCCCGATGCTCGAGTGCTCATCTCGAATAACGAGCCCCATTGAAGTCAATGGGAGACTCGAGCATTTTTCAAGGGGACCAAGGCTCTGCTCTGGGAAGCTTGGCCAAACACCTGGGAACCTCAGAAAAGGATGGAAACACCACGGAAATGGACAGGAAACAGCAGGGGCAGCATGCATGGATGCCTCTGAGGCTGCTTAATCGCACCATTATGCCAAAATTATGGGCAACAGCATGGCGATGACAGAGTGACCGAATGAGGCTAGATAGCATCTAAAACATGCAATAATTGACCCTGACACTATAGGGGACGGCATGCAGAGGCAGCGGCGGCAGCGGCAGGCTAGAGAGTGGCATGGCGACATACCCTAAATGGACTCAGGCTTCAAACCAATGGGTGGCAGAGAGGAACCAAAGGAGGAGAGCAAGAAGCGCTGAAATGATTTCCTATGTGAACAAAAGGTTGATGGTATATTTAGTCGATAACACAGCATGGTGGTGACATAGTGACCAAGTTCTATAACGTATCTGGTGAAACACCCGAAAAATGACCTTACACAGCTCGTTTGCTAAGGGGACGACATGTGGAGGCAGATATGGAGATGACATGTGGAGGCTGCTATGAAGACAACGTGTGGTGGCAGCTATGGAGACAACGTGTGGAGGCAGCTATGGAAACGGCGTGTGGAGGCAGCTATGGAGACGGCATGTGGAGGCAGCTATGGAGACAGCGTGTGGAGGCATGTGGGGGCTCCAGTGTCTGGGGTATAGACAGTTGAACACTGCGCAGGGAGACATTGGTGGACGATGTGGAGGATTGGGGAGGCGAAATGGACAGGAAACAGCAGGGGCAGCATGCATGGATGCCTCTGAGGCTGCTTAATCACACCATTATGCCAAAACTATGGGCAACAGCATGGCAATGACAGGGTGACCGAATGAGGTGAGATAGCATCTAAAACACCCAATAATTGACCCTGACACTATAGGGGACGGCATGCGTAAGTTGTAGGTTGAAGGTTGCTGCAGTTCAAACAATGTTAATTGGATCTTGGGATGGAACTGGCGGTCCGCTGCCGGGCGAGCTTTCGCCTGGCCAAGCACCTGTCTCTCGGCTCCTCCCCACCCAAATGGGCCTGGGGGCCAGAAGCGTTTACTTTGAAAAAATTATAATTTTCAAAGCAGGTTGGGTCGTTTGAATATTTCATCTAGGAATAGCATAACGGTTCTACTTTTTATTTTTTTCGGAAGCGGTTCCATGATTAAGAGCGACAGTATGGAGCATACATATTGCGCTGCTATGATTGAAACTTCAGGTCTCCAGCATGGCGGCGACAGATGGGCCGAGTTCCATTATGTATCTGGTGAAACACCCGAAAATTCTGCTTGACATAGCTTGTTTGCTAAGTAGACGATGTATGGAGGCTACTCGATGGGATGGAGCTGGCGGTCCTCTGCCAGACGAGCTTTCGCCTGTCCAAGCCTCTTCCTCTCGGCTCCTCCCCACCCAAATGGGCCTGGGGGCCAGAAGCGTTTACTTTGAAAAAATTATAATTTTCAAAGCAGGTTGGGTCGTTTGAATATTTCATCTAGGAATAGCATAACGGTTCTACTTTTTATTTTTTTCGGAAGCGGTTCCATGATTAAGAGCGACAGTATGGAGCATACATATTGCGCTGCTATGATTGAAACTTCAGGTCTCCAGCATGGCGGCGACAGATGGGCCGAGTTCCATTATGTATCTGGTGAAACACCCGAAAATTCTGCTTGACATAGCTTGTTTGCTAAGTAGACGATGTATGGAGGCTACTCGATGGGATGGAGCTGGCGGTCCTCTGCCAGACGAGCTTTCGCCTGTCCAAGCCTCTTCCTCTCGGCTCCTCCCCACCCAAAATGGGCCTGGGGGCCAGAAGCGTTTACTTTGAAAAAATTACAATTTTCAAAGCAGGAGGGGGCTACAAACAGCATTTCTATGAACCTTTTGTATAAGATAAAGTGTAGTACTGTTCTTGTAAGTAATTGGCCTGGTTATAGCGGGGGAGAGGAACGTAAACAGATACGCAAGTAGCGCTGAAATAATATCGGTAAATGATAAAAGTTTTGCGGTATATTTTGTGGATAACACAGCAGGGTGGCGACAAAGTTAACAAGTTTGATGTGGAAGCCGTTAAAACAACCCAAAATTTTGCCGGACACAGCTCGTTTGCGAAGGGGACGATGTATGGAGGTAGCTATGTGGACGACTTTTGGAGGCAGCTATGGAGACGACGTGTGGAGGTAGCAATAGAGACAACGTGTGGAGGCAGCAATGGAAACAACGTGTGGAGGCTGCTATGGAGACAATTAAATTTGGATAGTGCCTGTATGTGGCAGTCCAAAAAAGGTTTCAAAACAGAGGAGCGGGTAGGTGGCCCTCCAGAAAAATTAAATAGATAGAGTGCCTGTATGTGGCAGTCCAAAAAATTGTTTAAAACAGAGGACCGAGTAGGTGACCCTCCAAAAAAATTAAATAGATATAGTACTATAGCTAGAGCCAGTTGGCCCTTGCAAAAAATAGCCAGTTGCCCCTGCTTTAGCGTACAAAGAGGAGGAGAATTAGGTGGAAGAGTGCATACAGAAGAATTATTCAGATTGAGCTGCTTACACCTGGTGGAGAATGGAAATCATGAGAAATCCAGGCTTGATTCATCTTGATAAGCGTCAGCCTGTCAGTCTACAGGTGTGTACGCTTATCGGTGATGATGCCACCAGCGGCAGTGAAAACCCGCTCTGACTACACGCTAGTGGCAGGGCAGGCAAGTTCGGGCCACATGTCCAGCTTTGAAACCCAGTAGTTGTAGGGAGCTGTGTGATCATTTAGGACAATGGTATGGTCAGCTACGTACTCCCTCATCATCTTTCTGTAAAGATCAGCCCTACTCTGCCGAGATTGGGGACAGGTGACAGTGTCTTGCTGGGGTGACATAAAACTGGCAAAGGCCAGTAAAGCGTACCCCTGCCAGTGCTGGACAAGCTGCCTGCTCGCCTACTCTCCCTCGCTACTTGTCCCGCAGAAGTACGCCCTCTGCTGCTAGCGCTGTCAGAAGGGAAATACTGTTTCAGCTTGTGCACCAGGGCCTGCTGGTATTCATGCATTCTCACACTCCTTTCCTCTCCAGGGATGAGAGTGGAAAGATTTTGCTTGTACCGTGAGTCCAGGAGAGTGAATACCCAGTAATCGGTGCTGGAATAAATTCTTTGAATGCTAGGGTCATGGGATAGGCAGCCTAGCATGAAATCTGCCATATGCGCCAGAGTCCCAACGTGCAAGAATTCACTCCCCTCACTGGCCTGACTCTCCATTTCCTCTTCCTCCAACTCCTCTTCTTCTGCCCATACTCCCTGAACAGTGAAGGACTGAACAATGGTCCCCTCTTCTGTCTCGCCGACATTCTCCTCCTCTTCCTCTTCATCCTCCTCCATCTCCTCTGATGCGTGCTGCGAAACAGACCGGAGGTTGCTCTGGCTATCAAAACGGGAATCTTCCTCCGTCTCTTGTGACGAGCGCAAAGCTTCCGACTTCATGCTAACCAGCGAGTTTTTCAACTGACCAGCGGGATGGTGAGGCTGATGATGGCGGCATCGCCACTGACCATCTGTGTTGACTCCTCAAAGTTACTCAGCACCTGAAAGATATCAGACATCCACGTCCACTCCTCATTGTAGACTTGAGGAAGCTGACTGACCTGACTACCAGTTCTGGTGGAAGTTGACATTTGGCAGCCTACAATCACTCTGCGCTGCCGGTAGACTCTGGATAACATGGTTAATGTTGAATTCCACGTTGCACAACAGTCGGTGAGCGGGCAGTTGGAGGCGGCGCTGCGCTGCCCTGATAGTGGCAGCATCTGTGCTTGACTTTCTGAAATGCGCACAGATGCGGCGCACCTTCGTGAGCAAATCAGACAGATTGGGGTATGTCTTGAGGAACCGCTGAACTATGAGATTTAACACATGGGCCAGGAATGGCACATGTGTCAGTCTGCCGAGTTGCAGAGCCGCCACCAGGTTACGGCCGTTGTCATACACAACCATGCCTGGCTTCAGTTTCAGCGGTGCCAGCCACAGAACGGTCTGCAACGTGATGCATGTAATAGCTCTTAGGCAGTATGCCTTTTATCACCTAGGCTAAGCAGTTTGAGCACCGCCTGCTGTCGCTTAGCCACGGCACTGCTGCTGCGTCTAGGGCTACCGACTGATGGCGCCATGCCCACGGATGGTAATTTGGAGGAGGAGGTGGAGGAGGGGTGGGAGGAGGAGGAGGCATAGTAGGCCCGAGAGACCGTGACCGAGGTAGGCCCCGCAATCCTTGGTGTCGGCAGTATATTAACGGCCCCAGAGTCAGACTCGGTCCCAGCCTCCACCAAGTTAACCCATTGTGCCGTCAAGGACATATAATTACCCTGCCTGGCAGCCCTCGTCCACGTTACCGTGGTTAGGTGGACCTTGTCAGAAACGGTGTTGGTCAGGGCACGGATGATGTTGTCTGACACATGCTGGTGCAGGGCTGGGACGGCACATTGGGAAAAGTAGTGGTGGCTGGGGACCGAATACCGAGGGGTGGCCACCGCCATGAGGTTGCGAAAGGCCTCGGTCTCTACCAGCCTCTATGGCAGCATCTCCAGGCTGAGTAATTTGGAGATGTGGATGTTGAGGGCCTGGGCGTGTGGCGATGTATTTCCTCTTGTGGTCCAGCATCTGTGGTATAGACAGCTGAACGCTGCACATGGAGACATTGCTGGACGCTGTGGAGGATCGTGGAGGTGAAGGTGTGGTTTCCCGCAGGAGGTGTTTGTGCCGGGGTCCTGGGCTGACTACCAGAGGCAGCAAATGACACAGGGGAAGGAGCAGTGGTGTGCCCGGCCGGAGGTGAACGGGCTTGGTGCCATTGAGTGGGGTATTTAGCATTCATATGCCTGCGCATACTGGTGGTAGTTAAGCTAGTAGTGGTGGAACCCCTGCTGATCCTGGTGTGGCACAGGTTGCACACCACAGTCCGTCGGTCATCCGCTGTTTCTTTAAAGAACCTCCAGACTTTAGAAAATCTAGCCCTCGCCACGGGAGCTTGACTACATGAAACATTTGGCGCTGATGCTGCAGCTCTGGCCCTGCCTCTCCGTCTGGCCCCACCACTGCCTCTTCCAACCTGTTCTGGTCGAGGACTCTCCTCCGTCTCAGAAGCACTGTCTTCACCCGGCCTATCAACCCAGCTTGGGTCTGTTACCTCATCATCCTCCGATCTCTCAGTCTGCTCCCCCCTCGGACTTCCTGCCCTGACAACAACATCACCACTGTCTGACAACGTGTCTCCTCATCGTCCGAATTTCTTTACATACTTCTTCTGCTACGTCAAGAAGGTCATCATGACCCGCAGACTGTGACCGGTGGAAAACCTGGGCATCAGGAAAGAGCTCAGCAGCAACCTGACAAGTGGTTTGTGACTCTGGGAAGGGTCCAGAAAACAGTTCCTCAGAGTATGCCGGCTCAAATGCCATATTTTCCTCAGAGGGGGCAGACTGGGGGAAGGAGGTTGAGGTCGAGGAGCTGGAGGAGTGCTCACTTGGGTAACATGGGTGGACTGCGTGGAAGACTGACTGGTGGACAAATGAATTGAAGCATCGTCCGCAATCCACAACATCACCTGTTCGCACTGTTCTGGCCTCAACAGTGCTCTACCACGAATCCCAGTAACTTCAGACATGAACCTAGGGAGTGTAGCTCTGCGGCGTTCCCCTGCTCCCTCATCAGCAGGTGGTGTCTCACCCCGCCCAGGACCACGGCCTCTGACCCCTGCAGTAATTGGACGCCCACGTCCACGCCCTCATCCTCTAATCCTAGCCCTCGGGTTAAACATTTTCAAAATTAAAGTCTATTATATAGACAAAACAGAAATATAAACTGTATTTTTTTTTTTTTTATTATTTTTTATTTTTTAATAGAACAAAATGTGCAGAAGAAATCAGACAGCAACCACAAAAGATGATTGCTCTGGCTACTTTGTAACCTACACTGACAGCACACAACAGGTCACTTTCACTTTCAGTTTTGAAAAAAAAAAGAAAAAAATCGGCAGACTGTGCCTAATTCAATCAAACCCCTAGTAAATTGTCCCACTTAGGTGTTTGAGATGGATATGTGTGTCACTAAGAGCTAAATAGAACGTTCTCAAGTCTCCCTGCAAATTCGTCACAATATGGTACTAGCTGCACTACTAGTGCCAGCAAGCCCAGCCACAAGCAAACAAAAAAAAAAATATATATAACGTTATTGTAGCCCTAAGAATGCCTGTTGGGTTCTTGTAGAATCACTCCTGCCTAACACTATTCTAATAGAACACCCTAACGCTTTCCCTGACCAGCAGCAGCTCTCTCCCTAACGGCATCCAGACACAGAATGATCCGAGCAGCGCGGGCAGGGGCTAGTCTATTCCAGGGTCACCTGATCAGGCCAGCCAACCACTGCTATCGACGTGTAAGTGTACCACGTCATGCTGGGTGGAGTGCAGAGTCTCCTGGCTTGCGATTGGCTCTGTTTCTGGCCGCCAAAATCTAAACGCCACAAGATGCCATTTTCTCGAGCGGGCGAAATACTCGTCCGAGCACCGAGCTGTTTCGAGTACGCTAATGCTCGAACTAACAGCAAGCTTGGACGAGTATGTTCGCTCATGTGTAGTCATAACCAATGTGGCGGTGAAGCACTTAAGAAAATTGAGGTTGAGTAAAAATAGCAGAGGTTTTATACACAGAATAGCAAAGTAATAACTATCAGCAATAGGGGAAGGTATAGGGAGACTAGTAGAACCAGCAAGGTGTAATAGAACAGAACAAGTATATTAAGGAGTTCCAGGACGCCTCCCAGGGCAGCTGACTGGATCGCCCATCCATCAATCTAGTAACCCTTGCTGAGCAGGCTGCAGGGAGTTGGGCATGGTTCAACCGATCCCAACACAGCAGCAACTTTAGCCAGAATTCACACAAAATAGAGAAAAAGAATTAAACCACCTAAGGCGTGGATGTTACAAATAAGTTATTATTCCAGTCTTACCTTCCCACAGAGCTTACAGCTGATGTTATCTACAGGCATCTCCACACAACTCATTGGGGGAACCTCGGGCTGCTGAGTGGCTGCTGTAAATGTAGAAAAGCTCAGTTGTAAAAATATGTAATGTCTTTTAAGAGTGAAGAAATCAGGTGATATCTTTATGAGGATAACTGAGTATATTTGATGGTTGAGCTTTCAAGAATACCAGTTTTCTTTGTCTGACCACATCTTATGCGTGAGACTCACTGCATTTTATACACACGAGGGATCATCAAAGGATCCTTAAAAAATACTTTAAAACAACAGAATGAAATAAACAGAATGCTAATAAACCGACTAAAAACCTGTGAGGAGAAAAAAGAGAGCCCTGGCTCTTATTCTGCTTGTAGCCTCCAGGTCAGAGGTCAGGGGTCATGAAACTGCCATGGATATTAAGGCCACTTTGTAATGTGTTAAGTCTCTGTATTAATTTATACTAAAAATCTTTTCTTTCCTTCTGTTTTTAGAAATTGTAATCTGCAAATCTTCCATAGTATGATCCTCTCTGGAGAAACGTGCGGCCGCTTGGAGATCTTTCCTTTTATTTTATGGTCAGATCGGTGCGAGCTCATGCGCTGATGGAGTCTCTGGCATGTTTATTTCACATAAAGGCCTGTGGTTGGACACTGTTCACACATAATCAGGTACGACACGTTGAAAGACCTGCAGGAAAATGTCCCCTTGATCTTTTGTAGCTGCTGTTATTGTGGTACAGGTACATGGTCAGCCGTGTGGGTGTGCTGACATGTTTTGCCCCTGTTTTGCAGGCAGGTCAGGTGCCATTTGGACAATAAGTTGTTTCAGGTTTGGTGGTTGTCATAATGAAAGGAGAGGAAGGACTGGGAATATTTCTTTAAGTCTTGTAGCTTTATGAATGGTCAGTTGGTGTTCACTGACAATAAGATTTTGGATCTCCAGTTGAGGGCTGTATGTGGCTATTAGGGACTCATGTGGGGTCTCCTTATATGTGAGTAACCTGCCTCTGTTGATGGCAACTGCTTTGCTTACTTGGTCAGTTACTTATGATCAGACGCCCAGATGGAGAAATTCAGACCTGAGCTCCAGGAGGTTTTTTCCAGGTCTGTCTTGTCTGAGCAGATACGGTTGTATAGCCTGATCCTGTATGATGGATTGTCTTGTGTGTTTGGGGTGGAAGCTGTCATGTCTGCTGTTCTGTCTGTCGGTTTGTGGTTAAGCAAATGTTTTTAATGTTTATGGTGGTGTAGAGCAGTTGTATTTCCTTATCCGAATTACTTAATTTAATATTAATGGTGGGGTGAAAGTTGTTGTAGAGGTACAGATCTGGCCACCATGGATGTGGAATCCATTCATTTGGAGAGGATCTGTACCTACAGTGTATGAGAACATAAATGGGTTCAAGATGTGCACCACAGTATGCCAATATGTTTATGGCTGAAATGGAAGGTGCTTACATATCCACATGCACCACAAAACCCATGATCTACCTCCGTTATATTGATGACATTCTGATCATCTGGACTGCAGGTGAAGAGGCCCTAATTCAATTCCATGAGGGCTACAATAACTTACACCCCACCATCAATCTGAAACTAATCTATTCAGACAAGGAGATACACTTTCTGGATACCACAATACAGATCAAAGACAGCAGCGTAGCCATGTCAATATACCACAAACCAATAAACAAATATACAAGACAATCCATCATATACAGCCAGGCTATATGTTATAATCATATTTTTCAGACAAAACAGACCTGGAAAAACACCTCCGGGAGCTCAGAACTGCCAAAAGTGGTTAAAAACCAGACAAGAAAAGCAGCAGTTATCAGCAGAGATGGATTACTCACATAGAGAGACCCAACAGGAAGCCAGAGTGCCTCTAGTAGTCACCTACAGCGCACAACTGGAGATCATATGTTGTATTGCCAGAGAAGTTCAACCAATTCTGCATAAAGATACATGACTTGAAGAGAAATATTCCCAGTCCCTCCTCTCCTTTCCTTCTTGCAACCACCAAACCTGAAACAGCTTGTATTCCCGAACCCTCAGCCCCCCATCAGAAAATGGCCTCTCACCCTGCCTGTAAAACAAGTGCAACATTTTTGGCACATTCACATGGGTGACCATGTACCTGTACCACAGCAGGTACAGAAGATCAATTTGACATTTTCCTGCAGGTCTTCCAATATGGTGTACCTGATTATGTGTGAACAGTGTCCTGAGGACTATATACAAATGGAGCAAATAATACTAAGGTAGTACAATATATCTGAAGCATGGTGCTTCCATTAATAAAACTTAACCTTTAGTGAGATTGGAGAAGGATTGCAGGTCCTGTGTAACAGTATGGGTGAGAGTATTGAGATTTACCTGAGCACGTTTACTAGTGGGGACAGTGAGAGTTATGCCTAAATAGTTCACCGAATCCTCCTCCTATGGAAACCGGTATTCTTTACTCAGTTTCTGTTGGAGGTCTGTAGGTATGTTCACATTTAGAATAACTGACTTAAAGGCATTGAGTTTGTAGTAACTAAGTGTCAACCTGTGGATACATACATATGTGCCCCGTAGGGAGGCTTCTGGATTTGTTAGGCATAGCACTGCATCGTTGGCGAATAAGCAAATGCGGTCTTCCCCCTCCATGATGCACACTCCTTCAATGTTTGGGGCTATGCATACAGCCTGTGTGAAAGACTCCATCACTAAAACAAATATTATCGTGATACGGAACTGATGGGACAATATTCTGAGCTGTGTACCCGCACCTATGGATAGGTATAAAGAGCCCTAATTTCATTTAAGATAGGCCCGGACATTCTAAAGGTGTTCAAAACCAGTCGTAGATGCCCTGAATGTACGCAGTTGAACACCTTCTCCACATCTAAAATAAGGAGCAGAGAAGGTGTCGCCGGGTTTCCCAAAAAAAGCCAATAGGTTGACAAATCTCCTTATTGCATCCACTGTCTGACGACTTTTAATAAAACCGACCTGATCCCGTGCCACAACCCGATGGAGAGCATCTGCCAATCTGGTTGCTAATGATTTTGCATACAAAATAGATCAGAATTGAATAAAGATATGGGCCAGAAGTTGGATGGTGAGTCCATAGATTTGCCTGGCTTGGGAAGAATTATAACTAGAGATGAGCGAGCACTAAAACGCTCATTACTCGAGTCAAACTTTTTCCGCTGCTCGAGTGCTCATTTAGAATAATGAACCTCATTGAAGTCAATGGGAGACTCAACCATTTTTCAAGGGGACCAAGGTTATGCACAGGGAAGCTTGGCCAAAAACCTGGAAACCTAAGAAAATGATGGAAACACCACGGGAATGGACAGGAAACAGCGGGGGCAGCATGCATGGATGCCTCTGAGGCTGCCTAATCACACCATTATGCCAAAATTATGGGAAACAGCATGGCGATGACAGAGTGACCGAGTGACGCGAGATAGCATCTAAAACACCCAATAATTGACCCTGACAATATAGTGGACGGCATGCGGCAGCAGCGGCAGGCTAGAGAGTGGCATGGCAACATACCCCAAATAGACTCAGGCTTCAAACCAATCTAAAAAATTCCTTTTGGCGAGGATAACGTGTAGCACTGTATGTATCAGTATTTGGCATAGTTATGACGGCAGAGAGGAACCAAAGGAGGTGAGCAAGAAGCGCTGAAATGATTTCCTATGTGAACAAAAGGTTAACGGTATATTTAGTCGATAACACAGCATGGCGGTGACAGAGTGACCAAGTTCCATAACGTATCTGGTGAAACACCCAAAAAATGAGCCTGACACAGCTCTTTTTCTAAGGGGACGACATGTGGAGGCAGCTATGGAGATGACTTTTGGAGGCAGCTATGGAGACGACATGTGGAGGCTGCTATGGAGACAATGTGTGGAGGCAGCTATGGAGACGGCGTGTGGAGGCAGCTATGGAGACGACATGTGGAGGCTGCTATGGAGACAATGTGTGGAGGCAGCTATGGAGACGGCGTGTGGAGGCTGCTATGGAGATGGCATCTGGAGGCTGCTATAAAGACGACGTGTGGAGGCAACTATAAAGACGAAGTGTCGAGGCTGCTATGGAGACAATTAAATTTGGATAGTGCCTGTATGTGGCAGTTCAAAAAAGTTTTCAAAACAGAGGACCAGGTAGCTGGCCCTCCAGAAAAATTAAATAGATAGAGTACCTGTATGTGGCAATCCCAAAATTTTTTTAAAACAGAGGACCGGGTAGGTGGCCCTCCAGAAAAATTAAATACATAGAGTACCTGTATGTGGCACTCCCAAAACATTTGGAATACTGTGGACCGCGAATGTGGCCCTCCATAAAAATGTAATACATACAGATCTATAGCTAGAGCCAGTTGGCCCTGGCAAAAAATAGCCAGTTTCCTCTGCTTTAGTGTACAAAGAGGAGGAAAAGGAAGAGAATGAGGAGGAGGAGTGCATACATGAGAATTATTCAGGTTGAGCTGCTTTCAACTGGTGGAGAATGGAAATCATGAGAAATCCATGCTTGATTCATCTTGATAAGCGTCAGCCTGTCAGTCGACAGGCGTGTACGCTTATCGGTGATGATGCCACCAGATGCACTGAAAACCCGCTCGGAACAACACGCTAGCGGCAGGGCAGGCAAGAACCTCCAAGGCGTTCAGCGCCAGTTCGGGCCACATGTCCAGCTTTAAAACCCAGTGGTTGTAGGGAGCTGTGCGATCATTTAGGATGATGGTATGGTCAGCTACATACTCCCTCACCATCTTTCAGTAAATCAATCCAAGCACTCCTTTAGGTTATTTTGGATGCCAGAAAGTGATGTTTATTTACAAAAAGGTGATCAATTAGTGACGTTTCGGCCTAACATAGGCCTTTGTCAAACACGATCATAGAGGAGATACAGGGAAAGGCTGGCTTGTTTGTAGGCAGCTGGTATTGACACTGTGTGTCTGTTTGGAAGTGTGCGGAAGTGTGGAAACGTCACTAATTGATCACCTTTTTGTAAATAAACATCACTTTCTGGCATCCAAAATAACCTAAAGGAGTGCTTGGATTGATTTAATTGTCGATTCTATTGGGGTGGGAACCCTAAACCAAATCAGCACCCACTATCGAAGTGCAACCACACATATGAAAAAATTTGATCTTTCAGTAAAGATCAGCCCTACATTGCCGAGACTGGGGACAGATGACAGTGTCTTGCTGGGCTGACATAAAACTGGCAAAGGCCTTGTAAACCGTACCCCTGCCAGTGCTGGACAAGCTGCCTGCTCGCCTAATCTCCCTCCCTACTTGTCCCGCAGAAGTACGCCCTCTGCCGCTAGCGCTGTCAGAAGGGAAATACTGTTTCAGCTTGTGCACCAGGGCCTGCTGGTATTCATGCATTCTCACCCTCCTTTCCTCCACAGGGATGAGAGTGGAAAGATTTTGCTTGTACCATGGGTCCAGTAGAGTGAATACCCAGTAATCGGTGCTGAAAAAAAATAGTTTGAACGCGAGAGTCACGGGATAGGCAGCCTAGCATGAAATCTGCCATATGTGCCAGAGTCCCAACGGGCAACAATTCACTCCTCTCACTGGCCTGGCTGTCCATTTCCTCCTCCTCCTCCAACTCCTTTTCTTCTGCCCATACACGCTAAATAGTTAATAAGGACTGAGCAATAGTCCCCTCTTCTGTCTCGCAGACATTCTACTCCTCTTCCTCCTCATCCACCTCCTGCAATACGCGCTGAGAAACAGAATGGAGGGTGCTCTGGCTATCAACAAGGGAATCTTCTTCCCCCGTCTCTTGTGACGAGCGCAAAGCTTCCGACTTCATGCTGACCAGAGAGTTTTTCAACAGGCCAAGCAGCGGGATGGTGAGGCTGATGATGGTGGCATCGCCACTGACCATCTGTGTTGACTCCTCAAAGTTACTCAGCACCTGACAGATATCAGACATCCACGTCCACTCCTCATTGTAGACTTGAGGAAGCTGACTGACCTGACTACCAGTTCTGGTGGAAGTTGACATCTGGCAGTCTACAATCGCTCTGCGCTGCTGGTAAAATCTGGATAACATGGTTAATGTGGAATTCCATCTCGGGGGCACGTTGCACAACAGTCGGTGAGCGGGCAGTTGGAGGCGGCGCTGCGCTGCCCTGAGAGTGGCAGCATCTGTGGTCCACTTTCTGAAATGCGCACAGATGCGGCGCACCTTCGTGAGCAAATCAGACAGATTGGGTTATGTCTTGAGGAGACGCTGAACTATCAGATTCAACACATGTGCCAGTCTGTCGAGTTGCAGATCCGCCACACAACCATGCCTGGCTTCAGGTTCAGCGGTGCCAGCCACAGATCGGTCTGCGTCGTGATGCCCTGTAATAACTCTTGGGCGGTGTGCCTTTTATCGCCTAGGCTCAGCAGTTTGAGCACCGCTTGCTGTCGCTTAGCGATGGCACTGCTGCTGCGCCTAGAGCTACTGACTGATGGCGTCATGCTCACGGATGGTAATTCGGAGGAGGAGGTGGAGGAGGGGTGGGAGGAGGAGGAGGCATAGTAGGCCTGAGAGACCGTGACCGAGGTAGGCCCCACAATCCTCGGCGTTGGCAGTATATGAGGGGCCCCAGGGTCAGACTCCACCAAGTTAACCCAATGTGCCATCAGCGATATATAGTGGCCCTGCCCGGCAGCACTCGTCCACGTGTCCGTGGTGAGGAGGACCTTGTCAGAAACGGCGTTGGTCAGGCCACGGATAATGTTGTCTGACACGTGCTGCTGCAGGGCTGGGACGGCACATCGGGAAAAGTAATGGCGGCTGGGGACCGAATACCAAGGGGCGGCCATCGCCATGAGGTTGCGAAAGGCCTCGGTCTCTACCAGCCTATAAGGCAGCATCTCCAGGCTGAGTAATTTGGAGATGTGGACGTTGAGGGCTTGGGCGTGTGGGTGGAAATCTTTTTCCTCTTGCGCTCCAGCGTCTGGAGTATAGACAGTTGAACGCTGCGCATGGAGACATTGGTGGACGCTGTGGAGGATCGTGGAGGTGAAGGTGTGGTTTTCGCGCAGGAGGTGTTTGTGCCGGGGTCCTAAGAAGGCAGCTGACTAGCAGAGGCAGTAGATGACACAGGGGAAGGAGCAGTGGTGTGCCCGGCTGGAGGTGAACGGCCTTGGTGCCATTGAGTGGGGTGATTAGCATTCATATGCCTGCGCATACTGGTGGTGTTTAAGCTGGTAGTGGTGGAACCCCTGCTGATGCACCAGCTCTGGCCATGCCTCTCCGTCTGGCCCCACCACCGCCTCTTCCAACCTGTTCTCGTCGAGGACTCTCCTCCGTCTCAGCAGTACTGTGTTCACCCGGCCTATCAACCCAGCTTGGGTCTGTCACCTCATCATCCTCCGATCCCTCAGTCTGCTCCCCCTTCGGAATTCCTGCCCTGACAACAACTTCACCACTGTCTGACAACCGTGTCTCCTCATCGTCCGATTTATACACTTCTTCCACTACGTCAACAGACTGCGACCGTTGGAAAACCTGGGCCTCGGGAAAGAGCTCAGCAGCAACCTGACAAATGGTTTGTGACTCTGGGAAGGGTCCAGAAAACAGTTCCTCAGAGTCTGCCGGCTTAAATGCCAAATTTTTCTGGGAGTGGGCAGACTGGGGGGAAGGAGGTTGAGGTGGAGGAGTACTCACTTGGGTAACATGGGTGGACGACTGACTGGTGGACAAATTACTTGAGGCATTGTCCGCAATCCACGACATCACCTGTTCGCACTCTTCTGGCTTCAACAGTGCTCTACCACAAGTCCCAGTAACTTGAGACATGAAGCTAGGGAGTGTAGCTCTGCGGCGTTCCCCTGCTCCCTCATCAGCAGATGGTGTCTCACCCCGCCCAGGACCACGGCCTCTGACCCCTGCAGTAATTAGATGCCCACGCCCTCGTCCTCTACCCCTAGCCCTCGGGTTCAACATTTTCAAAATTAAAGTCTATTTTATAGACAAAACAGAAATAACATTTTAAAAAACGCTAATGTAGCCCTAACAAGGGCTGTTGGGTTCTTGGAGAATCACTCCTCCCTAACAGTAAGGTTCTTGTAGAATCACTCCTGCCTAACAGTTATCTACTAGAACACCCTAACGCTTTCCCTGACCAGCAGCAGCTCTATCTCTAACGGCATCCAGACAGAGAATGATGCGAGCAGCGCGGGCAGGGGCTAGTCTATCCCAGGGTCACCTGATCTGGCCAGCCAACCACTGCTATCAACATGTAAGGGTACCACGTCATGCTGGGTGGAGTGCAGAGTCTCCTGGCTTGTGATTGGCTCTGTTTCTGGCCGCCAAAAATCAAAACGCCGCGAGATGCCATTTTCTCGAGCTGGCAAAATACTCGTCCGAGCAACGAGCAGTTTCGAGTACGCTAATGCTCGAACAAGCATCAAGCTCGGACGAGTATGCTCGCTCATCTCTAGTTATAACCATATAAAGCGATGCAAGTCAGAATCCAAAAAAAGGGGCTGAGCCTTAAGCTACAAAATGGCTACGTCCTTAAGGGATTAACAAAAAAAATATTTTGCACATAAAGATCACAAATCAATAACAAACATTTTATAATGAAAAATCTAAGAATAATAAATGCATTTAAAATCTTATAATGACTGATTGATACTCCATTCACAGCCAGAGATGCAGTCATCTGCAGATGATCTAACAGTATATAAAAGATAGCAGCTTTAGATGTGACTGGAGTATCACAGATGATGTAAGCATCATAAGTGAGAACATATTGGGGCACATTTACTTACCCGGTCAAGTCGCGATCCCGTGGCCCATTGTCCGACAAGGATTCGGGTCTGCCGGGATTCACTAAGGTCGTGCGCCTGATATCCAGCAGGTGTGGCTTCTGCGCCGAGGTCTGCCGGAGTTTACCTTCTTCTTCCTGGTGCATGTGAGTGCTTGATATTGCAAGACAATTTGTTTTTTTAAACTCTGCAGATTTGTCCGAATCCATCGGGTTTTCCGACAGCCACGCCCCCTGATTTCTGTTGCATGAAAGCCGGCGCCGCTGCACCACAATCCAATCTTGTGCGCCCAAAACCCGGGCAATTCGGCGAAGAATAGAAATATTCATGAAAACCCTGATGCGAACGGTGAACACCGTTCTGCACGCGTGTCTCCGGAGCAGATCGCAGATGTTCGCGAGCATCTGCAATTTGTTCTGCAGTGTTCTTTCACTGTTTTCTTCAATTAAATGATTAAATTAAATATTTTAATTGTATTTTTTTACTGTTCTTCACTTTTTTTTTTAATTAAATGCTCGTTATCGAGCAGGGCAAAATACTCGTCCAAGTAACGAGCTGGTCCAAGTATGCTAATACTCCACCGAGCATCAAGCTCGGACAAGTATACTCGCTCATCTCTACTAGTGACTCTTTAAACCATATTTACCTAAACACAACATGAACTAGATATTTACAGTGTGTTTACATAAGAACAATGTGAATCCAATGTTAGGCTGCGGTCATTTTACGTTAATATTCTGCTGATTTAAAGTGCATTTACATAAATGCTATGTAAACACAATGTTAAACTATGTCATACACATTTTTGTTAACATTGCATCTAGTTTAACATCAGTTACAAGAACGTTATGTGAACAAATTGTTAGCACCACATATACGTTAGCCAGTAAGTTTTGGAGTGTGGGAGGAAAAAAGAAGACCCGGTGTAAACCCACCCAAACATGGAGAGAACATACAAACTCTTTGCAGATGTTCACCTGGATGGGACCTGAACCAAGTGCTGCAAGGCTGTAGTGCTAACCACTGAGCCACCGTGCTGAAAAGCATCAATTCCCTTATTATTGAGGACTGATGGGGTACACCTGCATGACATAGGTTTGGATATTTTCCTTTCAGGTTTACAAGATAGGGTGGAGCAAGCCTTGGTCTTGCTAGATGATGTTCTGCTTGGCTGGCCGACTTGCTAGCTGGGAGCTCAGCTGGGCATAATGCAGTTATTTGGTACATTGATGTTTTGGTGCTAAAATTCTTTTACAAGGCCTTAATGGTTTTGAGAATTTGATGTGATTTTTATAAAAATTTTGAAAAAAGAAGTCAATAAATCTGTGACCAGTGTTTCCACCCCCTAACAATAGGTACTGATATAATTTATGATTGTTTTATATTAATCAGGTTAATTGTAGTAAAGTGCCAGTCATATTGTTCCCCCAGTTCCCTGTGTTGTGGAATTAGCTCATTCTGTGCGTTGTCAAATATTGAGGCTTATTCACTAAGGGTCGTGCGCAGTAACTCTGTCTGTCGGACTGGGCCCCTTTTTCATGGATTACACGGCTATAGGTATACATAGGCACAGGTACAAGAAGTGTCTGCGCTGGGATTGTGGCTCACGCAGCCCTTTTGCTTCCATGCAACACAAATTAAGTGGCAGGCAATCCGACTGATTTGGACTGAGTGCAGAATTTAACTTTCAAATTGTGTTGCAAGCCCAAGCACTTAGATGCACCAGTATAAAGATGGTGAACTCTGTGGGACCTGAGCGGGGAAGCGACACATTCATGACTTCGGGCGCACAATCTTGTGAATCGCGGCACAGGGCATTATAGACTCTGGTGACCCTGTAAGTAAATGTGCCCCATTGTGTTCCATTATTTGTAGTAGGACTTCCGGGGGAGCTTGCAGGATTTGCTGATCCCTGAAGTCCTATAAAACGATTAAGGAAGACTTGTGGTCCCTGTTTTAAGCAAACTGAAATATAACTGTCCAATATAGATGATGAAACGTTACCTTCCCTGTGGTCATGCTGGAGCTTACCTGTTGTCTCTTTCTTTCTTTGCTTTAAGATCCTCAACCGACTGTGATCATCAAATGATTCTTGGTTCATGTAAATAGGCACAGGAGGTGGTGACCATGATGAGCATGCTAAGATTAGTGGACTTGGTGAACGTGGTGGACTTGGTGAACTTGGTGGACGTGGTGGACGTGGTGGCAGTGGTGGACGTGGTGGACGTGCTGGAAGTTCTACCTGCATTCTCTCTTCTCCCTCTGAGAGAAGTAATGTAAATAAAAAATAATGAGAAGTAAAAAGTTACTAAATTTTTGTATTAATATTTTTGTACCATCTCGTAAGTTAAAGGGAATCTTTTGCAGAAATTGACCTATGAACCACCGATATGTTGTGAAGAAGTTTAACCCCTTAACGACTTGGCCCTTTTTTAGTTTATTCCATTTTTCACTCCCCACCTTCAAAAAAACTATAACTTTTTAATTTTTCCACATAAAGAGCTGTGCGAGGGCTTGTTTTCTGCGTAACAAATTGCTCTTCAGAGTGACGTTATTTAAATTTCCATGTCATGTACTAAGAAGCGGGAAAAAATTCCAAATACAGTGAAAATGGTGAAAAAACACATTTTCACTTGGATTTTACAGCTTTGATTTTAAGTCTTTCACTGTGCACCCTAAGTGACAGGTCTGCTTTATTCTTTGGGTCATTGCAATCATGGAGATACCAAATTTTTTATAGGTTTTATAATGTTTTCGTACATTTACAAAAATTAAAACCTCTTGTACAAAAATATATATTTTTTTTATTTTGGCATCTTCTGGCGCTAATAACTT
Organism: Engystomops pustulosus; assembly: GCF_040894005.1. Taxonomy (NCBI): domain Eukaryota; kingdom Metazoa; phylum Chordata; class Amphibia; order Anura; family Leptodactylidae; genus Engystomops; species Engystomops pustulosus. The sequence goes on from NC_092414.1 coordinate 219,125,465, forward strand.
TTTCATACTTCAGTGTGCAGAGCTGTGGGTGGTGTCATTTTTTCCGACTTTTGATGAAGTTTTCATTGGTGCCCTTTTTAGGACTATACAACCTATCGATCAGTTTTTATAGAATTTTAAATATTTTTTAAAATGGCAAAAAAGTGTCATTTTCGAATTTGGGTGCCATTTTCTGTTATAGGGTTGAACGCAGTTAAAAAACGTTATGATATTTTGATAGATTGGGCAATCTTCAAATGTGGCGATACATAATGGGGCAGAATTACTTACCTGGTCCTGTCGCGATCCAGCGGCAAGTTCTCCAGCGAGGATTCAGGTCTTCCGGTAGTGCGCCTGATGTCAACCAGGTGTCGCTGCTGCGCTGAATTCCGCCGGAGTTCACCAACCTATGCTGGGTGCAGGTAAGCGCGTGTTCAACGACACTTTTTTTTCAAAATACGGCGTTTTTTCCAAATCCATCGGGTTTTAAAGCAGCCACGCCCCCCCCCCGATTTCCGTCGTATGCATGCCGACGCCGATGCGCCACAATCCAATCGCGTACGACAAAAACCCAGAGCAATTCAGGGAAAAACGGCGCAAATTGGTAATATTCAGGAAACCCGACAGTAGAACGCAATTCGGGCCCTTAGTAAATGACCCCCACTGTGTTTATGATTTTTACTGTTTATTTATATTTATATCAACCCTAGGTTGTCTGATCAATCCTACCATATACTGCTATATTGTAGTGCTGATAGCACATTTCAATAAAAGGGTTGAAATGAGACAGCTCGGGTCTTCGGAAGACCCCAGGCTGTCATGGCGACGGATCGCCGCTCCCCGATGATGTCACGGCAGGCAGTCCACACACAGCGTGCACTAGTACATCCTCCACTCACGGCGTGCACCACTACCTCCTCCACTCACGGCGTGCACCACTACCTCCTCCACAAATGAAATGCATTACTACCACCTCCACACACGGCGTGCACTACTACATCCTCCGCACACGGCGAGCACTACTACCTTCCCCACACACAGCAAGCACTACTACATCCTCCGCACACGGCGAGCACTACTACTTCCTCCACTTGAGCACTACTACCTCCTCCACACACGGCATGCGCTACTACCTCCTCCACACACAGCGTGCACTACTACCTCCTCCACACGGCGAGCACTACTACCTCCTCCACACACAGTGTGCACTACTACCTCCTCCACACACAGCGAGCACTACTACCTCCACCACACACAGTGTGCACTACTACCTCCACCACACACAGCGTGCACTACTACCTCCTCCACACACAGCGTGCACTACTACCTCCTCCACACACAGCGTGCACTACTACCTCCACCACACACAGTGTGCACTACTACCTCCACCACACACAGCGTGCACTACTACCTCCTCCACACACGGCATGCAGTACTACCTCCTCCACACACGGCATGCAGTACTACCTCCTCCACACATGGCATGCACTACTACCTCCTCCACACACAGCATGCACTACTACATCCTCCACACATGGCATGCACTACTACCTCCTCCACAAACGGCATGCACTACTACATCCTCCACACACAGCATGCACTACTACATCCTCCACACACAGCGTGCACTACTACCTTCCCCACACACAGCAAGCACTACTACATCCTCCACACACGGGGAGCACCACTACCTCCTCCACACATGGCGAGCACTACTACCACCTCCACACATGGCGAGCACTACTACCTCCTCCACACGGCGTGCACTACTACATCCTCCACACATGGCGTGCACTACTACCTCCTCCACACACAGCGTGCACTACTACCTCCTCCACACACGGCGTGCACTACTACCTCCTCCACACACGGCGTGCACTACTAACTCCTCCACACATGGCGTGCACTACTACCTCCTCCACACACAGCGTGCACTACTACCTCCTCCACACACGGCGTGCACTACTACCTCCACCACACACAGCGTGCACTACTACCTCCTCCACACACGGCATGCAGTACTACCTCCTCCACACACAGCATGCACTACTACCTCCTCCACACGGCGAGCACTACTACCTCCACCACACACAGTGTGCACTACTACCTCCACCACACACAGCGTGCACTACTACCTCCTCCACACACAGCGTGCACTACTACCTCCTCCACACACAGCGTGCACTACTACCTCCTCCACACACAGTGTGCACTACTACCTCCACCACACACAGTGTGCACTACTACCTCCACCACACACAGCGTGCACTACTACCTCCTCCACACACAGTGTGCACTACTACCTCCACCACACACAGCGTGCACTACTACCTCCTCCACACACAGTGTGCACTACTACCTCCACCACACACAGTGTGCACTACTACCTCCTCCACACACGGCATGCAGTACTACCTCCTCCACACACGGCATGCAGTACTACCTCCTCCACAAACGGCATGCACTACTACATCCTCCACACACAGCATGCACTACTACATCCTCCACACACAGCGTGCACTACTACCTTCCCCACACACAGCAAGCACTACTACATCCTCCACACACGGGGAGCACCACTACCTCCTCCACACATGGCGAGCACTACTACCACCTCCACACATGGCGAGCACTACTACCTCCTCCACACGGCGTGCACTACTACATCCTCCACACATGGCGTGCACTACTACCTCCTCCACACACAGCGTGCACTACTACCTCCTCCACACACGGCGTGCACTACTACCTCCTCCACACACGGCGTGCACTACTAACTCCTCCACACAGGGCGTGCACTACTACCTCCTCCACACACGGCGTGCACTACTACATCCTCCACACATGGCGTGCACTACTACCTCCTCCACACACAGCGTGCACTACTACATCCTCCACACACGGCGTGCACTACTACCTCCTCCACACACGGCGTGCACTACTAACTCCTCCACACAGGGCGTGCACTACTACCTCCTCCACACACGGCGTGCACTACTACCTCCTCCACACACGGCGTGCACTACTACCTCCTCCACACATGGCGTGCACTACTACCTGCTCCACACACGGCGGGCACTACTACCACCTCCACACACGGCGAGCACTACTACATCCTCCACTCACGGCGAGCACTACTACCTCCTCCACACACGGCGGGCACTACTACCACCTCCACACAGGGCGTGCACTACTACCACCTCCACACACGGCGTGCACTACTACCTCCTCCACACACGGCGTGCACTACTACTTCCTTCACACACGGCGGGCACTACTACCACCTCCACACAGGGCGTGTACTACTACCACCTCCACACACGGCGTGCACTACTACCTCCTCCACACACGGCGTGCACTACTACTTCCTCCACACACGGCGGGCACTACTACCACCTCCACACACGGCGAGCACTACTACATCCTCCACTTACGGCGAGCACTACTACCTCCTCCATACATGGCGAGCACTACTACCACCTCCACACACGGCGAGCACTACTACATCCTCCACACACGGCGAGCACTACTACCACCTCCACACATGTCGAGCACTACTACCTCCTCCACACATGTCGAGCACTACAACCTCCTCCACACACGGCGAGCACTACTACATCCTCCACACACGACGTGCAGTACTACCTCCTCCATAAACAGCGAGCACTACTACATCCTCTGCACGCTGAACGTTATGTGAACAAATTTTGACACCACATATACATTAACACTATGTGATTGCATTGCTCGGATGAATTAACATTGCATTGATTTAAATCACATTTGGAACTACAGAGCTGGGTAGATTTACTTACCCGGTCCATTCGCGATCCAGCGGCGCATTCTCTGTCGAGGATTCGGGTTTTCCGGCGATTCAGTAAGGTAGTGCGCCCGATGTCCACCAGGTGTCGATGCTGCGCTGAAGTCCATCGGAGTTCACTGGAGTTCACCATACGTTGCCGGGTGTAGGTAAGCGCGTGTGGAGCGACACATTTTTTTTTAAATACGACGGTTTTTCCGAATCGGTCTTGTTTTTTTGACCGCCACGCCCCCTGATTTCCGTCACATGCATGCCGGCGCCGATGCACTACAATCCGATCGCGTGCGCCAAAAACCTGGGGCAATTCGGCGCAAAACGGTAATATTCTGGAAAGCCGACGGGAAAACGCGATTCGGGTCCTTAGTAAATGACCCCCAATGTGAATGCAACGTCCGGCTGCGTTAACATGTTATGTTTACATTGCATTAACACTGCAGATTAAAATGTAGAAAAGATAAGTTATTCTTGTATATATCACACCGTTCCCGATGAGGGTGACATAGGCTACAATACTCTTGTGATACATATTATAACCTAGGCCTAGGCCCGGCTATTGACTGGACTGGGGGTATACTATGGCCGTTTACACGGCAACTTACCTATTGTCCTAGGAAAGGAGCTTTATGCTTTTTGTCAGCTTCATTATTACGAGACTCGTTGATTAGTTTGTGGCAAAGAGGTAAAAGTTTATAAATTTGGCCTCACCTAACATATAAGGGGTTGTGCAAAGTGTTATTGTTTCCTCTTAAAAATTGAACAAAGCTGAAGGCCCAGAATGCATCATGTTTCTCCAGTCAATTCTAAGGGAGGAGTCAGAAATTGGCACGGCTACCTACTACCCTCCCATAAACAGCGAATGGGAACATCCAAGATATCCAAGTGTCGAGCTGGACACTTTCCGACACTCCAGTGGAATTGCATGGAGCGGCAGGACCTGCTACTTCATTGAATTACGATGTATGGGACCCCTGTTCTAGTGACTTGTGTGGGTCTCATTACTTGGACCCTTAGTGTTTAGATTTTATCCCTTATTCCGTGGAAAGAGATGGAAATAATACTTGGTACAACTCCTTTTAAACAAGTGGTGAATAATTTTGATTACTACTACAGATAGATTAACTTGAAGGTTCTACCATAGCCTGGAGAAGATGCTGCAGATCTTGGTCTATTATCTGGTTTCTCCAGGTCGTTGATGACTTTGTAGTTGTGTCTCCAAAGAGAAATGTAGAATTGATCCTTCACAGATTCAGACTGATTCTGGAATATTTCTAAGAGATGTTTCATCTTATCTTCAGGTCTGGTCATTGCTTGTAGATCTGTAGATTGTCTTCTGGTCAGTAGTTGGTGGGAACAGAGATCATCTATAACCGCATTCACTTCTGTTACATATTTCATCAGCTCCGATCTGTGTCTGTTCACAAAGTGATCTCTACCTATAATTCAGAGAAGAGAGAAGTAGACAATGGCCCAGATTTACTAAGATCCTTGTACCAATTTTCACAAAATTCTGCACATAAAGGGTCAAAGCTTTAAACTAAGCTTTAAACTATACATCATAGTATTTTAGTGAGGTAAAAAGTAGGTGACTGGGTTCATTTTGAATAGAGTTAAAGTAACATAAAGTTAGGGAATTTGATAGATCTGCCTGAAGAAATAGTTTTTTAGGGCATATTTGAAAATATAGAGATTGTGTAGAGGTAAAGCATTCCATAGAACAGGTGCAGCTCCAAGAGATTAGAGTGGGATATTCTGGTTAAAGATTGTTGGCAGATCGTAGAAAAAGTGTTGGTCTATAGAAGGAGGTGAGGGAAGAGAGGTAGGTAGGTACAGTACTGTGCAGAACTTCGTGGATACGGGGGGGGAGGGGGAGGAATAGTTTCAATTGAATTTGGAAGGAGATGAGCAACTGGAGACTGGAGGCATCCATGTAGGTTCTGGATTGGAAGACGAGCCTGGCTGCTGTGTTCAGAGTAGAATGGAGTTTCGTGAGTGGAAGAGCGATTAGTAGGGACTTACAGGAGTATAGTGGAGAGTAAATGAGAGCAATTATTAGGGTTTTAGAGATTTCCGTGGCCTAGAGGGGGCGGAAGAAAATCTATGATGTCACAGTTACTAATCTCTGAGACACTAAATGGATTGAACAGTTGGGATAAGATCTTTCTTTGATCTCAGATGTTACAGAGTCAAGGTAGTAATCGTCACTGCACTTCATCTATGAGGACACACGGCACAGACACCGAACCTACTACGTGGTTAATTTATAGGAACGTTAAGAAAAGGGTTATGTTGAGCTGAGCCAGACATTACCATAGGGATCATTGTGAGTTAGGCTTCTGATAAATTGGGATCAAGACCAAACCAATCACACATTGAAGTGACCAATGTTATATCCCAGTCCACCGGCCTCTGGTTTATATCTAGAGACAGTAGAGACAAATAACGTTCTAGACTCACCCCAGTCTTCTATGACGTCTTTGTTGTGATTTTTAATAACTGTATAAGCCGAGTACTTCCCCGCATCCTCCCAGTGATGGATAATATCACACAGTTCTCTCATCTTCTCCTGGGTCGTGGTCCTCCTCATCAGATCCTCGTATTGTTCATGGGTCAGTAGATTTTGGTCCCGGAGATCATTTAGAACTGGATCTACATCTGTGATCCTTACAATTAGATCTGATCGGTGATCGTCAGTGAAGTGGACCTTGTCTGTAGAGTGAGGGAAGACACAACAGTGTAACATGTACAAGATATTCCTTATATTTTATATACTGTTCGTAAATATTTCTGTTGTTCTCAAAATGTATGTGAAAAAAATTACTGTAACTGAGAAAAAATTAAATTTTTGCCTACATTTATTTGAAACTTCAAAGAGAGCGCTAAGTATCTGTAGTCTGTATATGTATCAGTCACTGTTGTCACCAGACAAGTGTGTTGTGGTTACAGTGTAGACAGGTGTTTAGTCAATACAAAATTGCCCTACACATTGTGACCAGCACCGTCATGAGCCCAAATTACATGAATCACCGACTCCATTGCGACCCTGCATGAACAACATGTTTGTAAGCAGCTACAAGTGACTCCATAAATAAGGCAAACTTTCAATCATGTCTTGAAAAAGACAGACCTCATACTATCCAGATTGGACCATGCAGGAGCAGGCAGTAAGGGGAGTGGCGGAAGGAGCAGTCAGTAAGGGGAGTGGCAGAAGGAGCAGGCAGTAAGGGGAGTGGCGGAAGAAGCAGGCAGTAAGGGGAATGCTAGCAGGACCAGGCAGTAAGGGGAATGCTGGCAGGACCAGGAAGTAAGTGAATTGCAGGCAGGACCATGAAGTAAGGGCAGTGCAGGCAGGAGCAGGCAGCAAAGGGAGTGGTGGCAGGAGCAGGTAGTAAAGGCAGTGCAGACAGGACCAGGCAGAAAGGGGAGTGCAGACATGACCAGGCAGAAAGGGGAGTGCAGACATGACCAGGCAGAAAGAGGAGTGCAGGCAGGACCAGGGAGTAAGGGGAGTGCAGGCAGGACCCAGCAGTAAGGGAAGTGCATAAATTATTAGATGATGGAGGCAACGGGTACTCTAGTGACGTGAGCCAAAGCACCTCGGGCTAATTAGCATTTTTTTACTTTATTTTTCTTCTAAACTTCGAAGACATAACAAGAGTGTGAGTACTAATAAGCTACCATCAGGCAAACTGATGATAAATGTGCTCTATAAACCAAGTACTGAGGCTTCACCTATAATTACTATGATAATGATTCAACCATAAACGTTCACATATTTGTGCCTATAATTTCTTACCTGTAAACAATGAAGTTCCGAGTCCAAGTCCAGAAATTTTTACTGCAAATATACAACCCGAAAGTAATATTAAATCAGAGTATCTGTGAATCAGAATAAGTAATCTAGAGATTTATGTACATGAAAACATGTGTGTACAGACTACATGGTAGAGCATAGACAGTATATATACTACTGGGACATAAATATGCAACATCCCTGCCATTGCATGGGCAGAGGAATAGTTGCGAATAACCCCCTTGTGCCATCCAGTACACGTAGAGGTAATTGTGCAGCGGTAGATACTGCCTGGACAGGCAAGGGTTAATTTTCTTTGACTGATAGGGTTGTCATCCAATGACATGCCTTAATGCACTTAATTGTGAACTGGAGTATAATTGGGGAGTGAGCCACCACCTAACCAGAGAAAGTAACAAAACCTCTGGACAGAAAGAGGCCAGCTCTCTTAGTGACCAGTCTGCTCCTAGCACAGACCTGAGGAGATCATCTACAGAGCACATAGTGAGAGACCTGGTATCAGTACTCCTTCAGGGCTGATACTAAACAATACCCAGGACTTAAGCTTCCAACATTGGACACAGCTACATCCCAGCCTGCACCTGCATCCAGGCTGGTGACCAAACCCCTGTGGTTCCCTCTCCAAGAGCACTCCCAGTATCCGACATCTGTAAGGAATCGTTTGGCACGTTGCCTGTTGCTTTTGGTTCGAATAAAGAACTGTGAGTTATTTTTGCACAACGTTGCCTCCGTCTGGTCCCTGCTACGGCTGTATCACCATCAAGAGCTCCCTCATCCACCATCCAGGGACACATACTACAGACACTAAGAGTTGCCCCAGGGAGAACCAGTACATCAGCCTCTCCCTCCACCTGCTGGAGACCTGCCAGGCTGTGGGACAGCCCTCCGGTCCCCGTACCATGCACCGTGACACTAGCGTGCCTAGGCCGCAACCGCCAGCCATTCCTGTATTCTGGGCCCCACCTGCCTTCAGGCCCCAAGAAAAGGATTTCTACTTCTGTGCCTTATACTGGCACTATGGACTGTCCTTTATTGAAAAACTACTGTGCTGCCTAACCCTGCTGCCATCCGGATTTAGGCCTAAGTGACTTTGTGCTATTTTTGACATTGACTATGTTACATTGCTGCCACGTGCTGTCGAGCTCTGCTCCAGCACTTCGGAGGTTAATCCCTGCAACAGAACATTACCAGCCCTGCTACATCCAGTGCTGCAGCGCCAGAAGCTGTGGTGCAGCAAGTAATTTCAGCCCGCCAAAACCTTCACTGGCGGGAAATCCAGAGGACTTACCAAGCTCCACCCCCTGCGCATGTGGAGCGAAGCACCACGGGAGGAGTAGGAGCAATCACGGCCTAGCAAAAAAGAGGGTTAATCGGCCATCTTGGATTCCGGCGCAGGCAGGACCCAGCAGAACCCAGGCGATGCAGCTACTGTCGTAAATACGGGCATGAAGAGAATACATGTCGTCAGTTAAATGACAAACCCTTGGAGCTATGGGATGACCCCCAAGGGAAGAACCTCTAAGTCCCAGAGACTCCAACTGGATGCCCAAGTTCATGGGGACTCACCCCATGGTTCATGTGACCATCAACGCAGTAACTCTACTGGCCTTAATTGATATCGGCTCTCAAGTGACCACCCTCCTGGTGGCTTGAGCTCAAAATTGGAGATGACCATATTACTCCTGCAGACCAAGTACAAGGTGTCCTAGATGTCATCATGAAGCACCACCAGGCCTTCAGCAAACACCCGCTGGATTTTGGGCAGACTACCTTGATTCAACATACCATCTCTACTGGCTCTCATCCTCCTATCAAGGAGAGGTATCGGCCCATTCCTCCAGCCCTTTACCAAAAGGTGAGGATGCTGGTGCAAGAGATGAAGACAATGTTATCCAGGAGAGTTACATCCTGGTCCTTGTGAAAAAGAAGGATGGAACCCTTTATTTCTGTGTTGACTATAGGAAGGTCAACAATATCACCCACATGGATTCCTATCCGCTGCCTCGAATCGAGGAATCTCTCTCCGCCCTAGGGTCAGCTGCCTACTTCTCTACCCTGGATCTGACCGGTAGCTACTGGCAAGTGGCCATGGCGCCTGAAGATAGGGAGAAGACGGCTTTCACCACCCCAATGGGCTTGTTCGAGTTCAACAACATGCCTTTTGGAATATGCAATGCCCCAGGCATGTATCAGTGGTTAATGGAGAGATGTTTGAGTCATCAAAACTTCGAGACCGTCTTCCAATACTTGGACGATATCATCATCTACTCCAAGACCTATAAAGAGCACCTCCAACATCTGGCTGAAGTATTCCAAATCCTGACCCAGCACGGGTTGAAGGTAAAGCCACCTATTGCAACCTAGCATAAAGTAGCTAGGACAGGTGGTGAGTCCATAACTGGCATACCCCATTATACTATCTGGGACATAAAGAGCTTCCTGGGATTTGCCCGCTACTACAGGCGATTTACTCTGAAGTTTGCCCAGCTGGCGGCCCCTCTGCAAGAACTCTTAAGGGGACTGCCGAAAGAGGGCCAAAGATCCCGAGCGGCCATTGGATGGATAGCAGAACGAGAAGCAGCATTCCAAATGCTGAAGCAAAGGCTCACTGAGCCTCCGGTGTTAGGATACCCAGATTACAATCTGCCTTTCATACTCTACACCGACGCCAGCAAGCAGGGAGTAGGGGCTGTACTATCCCAGCTCCAGAATGGAACTGAAAGGGTCATAGCCTACGCCAGCCGTTCCCTCCGAGAACCGGAGCACAACAACCAGAATTACAGCTCAATCAAGTTGGAGTTCTGGGCTGTGACAGAAAAGTTCAAGGATTACCTAGCTGCTTCCTTCTTCACTGTCTTCACAGACACCAACCCCTTGGCGCATCTTAACACCGCCCGGCTGGGAGCACTGGAGCCTCCAGACTAGCGAACTTCAATTTTACCATCAAGTACCGGGCCAGCAAGACTAACGACAAGGCTGATGCTCTGTCCAGACTCTCTGACCAGTGGGAGGGACCCTCCACAGATGCTCAGTGGGAAGATGTGGAGATGCCAGCATTCTATGCCCGGTTTGTGTGCTAAGAGGCCCAGAGAGTTTACTCCTTGCCCTCAGAGGCTGTACCTACTACTCCCCAAGAAAAGTCTGCGCCACCTGCTGAGAAAGACCTCTGGATGAGTCTTCAGGCTGATAGCTGTGCCATAGGAGAAGTGATGGACTATCTCTCTAGTGGGCGCATGCCTGAAAGAATCCGTCGGAGAAGAGCTGATGGAGAATTATCACAATTTTGGCACCAGAGGAAGACTCTGAACATGCATACATCGAGGCCTGGTGCTGGCAATGCCCAACATCCCATTGTGAGCCATCGTCCTCTGGAGATCCTGGCTCTGGATCATGTGAAGTTGGAGCCGGTCACACTTATGCCATGACCATCATAGATTTGTCCGCAAGGACCACCGCAGCAGCCCTGTGGAAGAATTTCATCCTCCCCTATGGCTGTCTGGATAAAATCCTTACGGACCAGGGAATTGCATTTGAGTCACAAGTGTTCCAGGAGCTGTTTACCCTCTATGGCTGCAAGAAGCTAAGGACCACAGCCTACCAGCCCCAGGGCAACGGACTTTGTGAAAAGATGAATCAGACTCTCATCAATATGCTGAGGACCCTGACCCTGCTAAAAGGGCTGACTGGCCAAAACTGCTACCGGAGTATACCTAGACAATAACACAACCCATTGCTCCACAGAATATACTCCCTACTACCTGATGTTCGGGAGACATGGCCATCTACTCGCCGATATGGCCTTATATATGGATTCCCTTGATTCTCAATCTCTACTTCCCCAGACTGATTGGGTTCAAGAACACCAGAGGCGCCTGGCGGATGCCAGAGAAAATGTGGACCTCGGGGTGGAGGAAGCCCGAGACAAACAAAAAAGAGACTTTGACCGCAATGTTTGACCGCAATGCCTGTGCTGAGCCTCTTGCCCCCGGAGAACGAGTGTGGCTGAAAAACAACCATCCCACCATTAAGTTAGATGAGGAGCATGAGCCATACCTAGTAAGGGACAGTCTCTCCCCTGAAGTCTACGAGAATTCAAGAGGAGACCGTCCATCACTCCGGGTAAACAGGAACCAGCTGAAGAGATGTCTATGATCCTTCGTCCATGTGTCAAGTCCTCTGAATTTCCAATTTCCAGTCCAAGAGCCCCATTGTGTTCATCCACCCCCAGTTTTCTTGAACTTGTGACTGTGCCTCAATTCTGTGTGATTGTCTCTACTCCAGCGAGAGTTACTCCAGAGAGGTCATCACCTCCGCTGCAGTCCCCAATGCTGCTGCCTGTGGAGGAGGACTCTGTTCCAGAACCTGTGACCCCCGTCGTCTCTGAGGCACCTGCGATTCCTACTCCAGTGCCTGGTAATTTTCTCTCAACAGGAACTCACGAGATCTCAGCGAGAGACAAAATGGAAACATCCTGCGTATCTGCAGGAGTACCAGCTGTCCCAATACAAAGGTCAGAAGTTGAAGACCGTCTGCGACTGCATATTTCTTGCATACACCCTGCCAGGTTGTAGGACAGCCTTCCGGTCCCCGTACCAAGCACTGTGACCACAGCGTGCCCTAGGCTGCAACCACCAGCCACTCCTGTATTCTGGGCCCCGGCTGCCTCCAGGCCCCAAGAAAAGGCTAGACCCCGGTGGGGGATGTTGCACATCCTAGTGTAGCTGCAGGAATTATATCACATGAAGATGCCCTGAGCCCAAAAGAAAGGAAAAGACATAATCCCCACATTCTGTCCTTCTTTGATTCCTAGTAGTCTGATTATTGTAAATTTACAAAACTACTCTCTGCACTTAGATTTATGATACACATCCACCTCCTCCGCATCATCTACCTTATAATGTCAGAAGTAGTAATGGGATTATACGGAGAAGTATTGGAGGCTCTGGATAAACCTGCAGCTGTGAGGGATACAGTATTCATCTACATAGATAAAGTCTAATTTCATAGACCAACACATGACTGTATGTCAGACAATGCATTCTTATACTTTGGACTTATATTTTATTTATACTTTCTCTACAGTAAAATAAAAATCTCCCATGAAATTTACAGCTAAAAGAATCTTTGTTAACTTTTTTACAGCGATCAAATACCTGATTTCTTGGGTCTAACAACAAAAAACTTGTAGCATCACAGGGACAGCCTCAGCTTCTACATAATGATTACTGAGAGCCATAATGTAACCGAGTGATGTAGAAGATCATGTCTTACCCTTCTTCAGGTCACGCTGGAGCTCCTCCCGCACTCTCTTCTCATTTATGACCTCTAAGACCTCAAGGGTCACCTCAGCCCCGTAGGAAGTGTTAAATTTCTTAATGATCAGACCAGCAACATGTTCCCGATCTTTCCCTTTCAACTCATCTTCTGGAATGTTTGTATATTGTTTCCTGACCTTACAGACACTCAGCTCCTCTATGAATCTCTGGAAACTTGAGTCCTCCAGCTTCTTCAGAGCCTTCACCAGTACCTTCTGTAATGTCAGCCCCATCCTAGTATCAGAAGTAGACAAATTTCTAATGGAGATTTTGGGATTTGTGAGATTTCTTCTCCCTCTGTGAAAATGAAAGATTTATTAGATGAAATATTAGAAATTAGATAATCTTTAAAACAGGTTTTCTGGGCAAATTTAATTTATAAACTATTCATAAGGTCTATAAGAGATGATCGACTGGGTTGGCGGAGCCAGCATCCCATGCTTATCAACTTGTTAACACTGTGGGGCAGATTTACTTACCCGGTCCATTCGCGATCCAGCGGCACGTTCTCTGCGGTGGATTCGGGTCCGGCTGGGATTCACTAAGGTAGTTCCTCCGACGTCCACCAGGTGGCGCTGCTGCGCTGAAGAGCATCGGAACGCACTGGAATTCACCGAGCCGGTCCAAGTGAAGGGCGTCCCAAGCAACACTTTTTTTGTTTTAAACGGTTTTTCCGAATCCGTCGGGTTTTTCCGTTGCATGCATGCCGGCGCCGATGCGCCAAAATCCGATTGCGTGGGCCAAAATCCCGGGGCAATACAGGGAAAATCGCCGCAAATCGGAAATATTCGGGTAACACGTCGGGAAAACGTGAATTGGGCCCTTAGTAAATGACCCCCTGTATCTTTTTTGAGTCCAGCATATATATTTCATCCATGGGAGTTTCAAATGGATGGATTAATGACCTTAATATACAGAAAGACAAAAAATAGTCCACCAAAGAACATTTATCTTTGAAATTTGTTTTATTATTGTATAAACTTGAGTATAAACCAAATTTTTCCACAAAAAACTGGGAAAACTTATTGAGTATAGTAAGTAGAAATGGTAGAAATGCAGGCACCAATCTTTAATAAAATGTCCAGCAGCCTCCCTGTCTTGGGTGCTCCCTCGACTAGAGATGAGCGAGCACTAAAATGCTCGGGTACTCGTTATTCGAGACGAACTTTTCCCGATGCTCGAGTGCTCGTCTCGAATAACGAACCCCATTGAAGTCAATGGGAGACTCGAGCATTTTTCAAGGGGACCAAGGCTCTGCACAGGGAAGCTTGGCCAAACACCTGGGAACCTCAGAAAAGGATGGAAACACCACGGAAATGGACAGGAAACAGCAGGGGCAGCATGCATGGATGCCTCTGAGGCTGCTTAATCGCACCATTATGCCAAAATTATGGGCAACAGCATGGCCATGACAGAGTGACAGAATGAAGCTAGATAGCATCTAAAACATGCAATAATTGACCCTGACACTATAGGGGACGGCATGCAGAGGCAGCGGCAGCAGGCTAGAGAGTGGCATGGCGACATACCCTAAATGGACTCAGGCTTCAAACCAATGGGTGGCAGAGAGGAACCAAAGGAGGTGAGCAAGAAGCGCTCAAATAATATCGGTACATGATAAAAGTTTGCCAGTATATTTTGTGGATTACACAGCAGGGTGGCGACAAAGTTAACATGGAAGCCATGAAAACAACCCAAAATTCTGCCTGACACAGCTCGTTTGATAAGGGGACCATGTATGGAGGCAGTGAACTAGTAGTAGATTAAAGGTTCTGCAGTTAAAACTATGTTAGTTGGATCTTGGCATGGAGTTGGCGCTCCGCTGCCAGGCGAGCTTTCGCCAATCCAAGCCCCTGTCTCTAGGCTACTCCCCAAACAGCACTTCTAAGAACCTTTTGTATAAGATCAAGTGTAGTAGCGTTCTTATAAGTTTAGGATATGGCGGGTGAGGGGAATGTAAACAGATGCGCAAGAAGCGCTGAAATAATATTGGTAAATGATAAAAGTTTATTAGTATATTTTGTGGATAACACAGCTATGATGTGGAACTTTGATGTGGAATCCATGAAAACAACCCCAATTTCTGCCTGACACACCTCGTTTGATAAAGGGACGATGTATGGAGGCAGCTATATGGACGACTTTTGGAGGTAGCAATGGAGACAACGTGTGGAGGCTGCTATGGAGACAATTTAATTTGGATAGTGCCTGTATGTGGCAGTCCCAAAAATTTTTCAAACCAGAGGAGCAGGTAGGTGGCCCTCCAGAAAAATAGAATAGATTGAGTGCCTGTATGTGGCAGTCCCAAAAAGTTTTCAAACCAGAGGAGCAGGTAGGTGGCCCTCCAGAAAAATTTAATAGATTGAGTGCCTGTATGTGGCAGTCCCAAAAAGTTTTCAAACCAGAGGAGCAGGTAGGTGGCCCTCCAGAAAAATTGAATAGATTGAGTGCCTGTATGTGGCAGTCCCAAAAAGTTTTCAAACCAGAGGAGCAGGTAGGTGGCCCTCCAGAAAAATAGAATAGATTGAGTGCCTGTATGTGGCAGTCCCAAAAAGTTTTCAAACCAGAGGAGCAGGTAGGTGGCCCTCCAGAAAAATTGAATAGATTGAGTGCCTGTATGTGGCAGTCCCAAAAAGTTTTCAAACCAGAGGAGCAGGTAGGTGGCCCTCCAGAAAAATAGAATAGATTGAGTGCCTGTATGTGGCAGTCCCAAAAAGTTTTCAAACCAGAGGAGCAGGTAGGTGGCCCTCCAGAAAAATGGAATCGATTGAGTGCCTGTATGTGGCAGTCCCAAAAAGTTTTCAAACCAGAGGAGCAGGTAGGTGGCCCTCCAGAAAAATAGAATAGATTGAGTGCCTGTATGTGGCACTCCCAAAAATTGTTTAAAACAGAGGACCGGGTCGGTGGCCCTCCAGAAAAATTAAATGCATAAAGTACTATAGCAAGAGCCAGTGGGCCCTGTCAAAAAATAGCCAGTTTCCTCTGCTTTACTGTACAAAGAGGAGGAGAAGGAGGAAAATGAGGAGGAGGAGGAGTGGATCAATTATTCAGGTTGAGCTTCCTTCACCTGGTGGAGATTGGAAATTATGAGAAATCCAGGCTTTATTCATCTTAATAAGCGTCAGCCTGTCAGCGCTGTCAGTCGACAGGCGTGTACGCTTATCGGTGATGATGCCACCAGCTGCACTGAAAACCCGCTCGGACAAGACGCTAGCGGCAGGGCAGGCAAGAACCTCCAAGGCGTACAGCGCCAGTTCGTGCCACATGTCCAGCTTTGAAACCCAGTAGTTGTAGGGAGCTGTGTGATCATTTAGGACGATGGTATGGTCAGCTACGTACTCCCTCACCATCTTTCTGTAAAGATCAGCCCTACTCTGCCGAGACTGGGGACAGGTGACAGTGTCTTGCTGGGGTGACATAAAGCTGGCAAAAGCCTTGTAAAGCGTACCCTTGCCAGTGCTGGACAAGCTGCCTGCTCGCCTACTCTCCCTCGCTACTTGTCCCGCAGAACTACGCACTCTGCCGCTAGCGCTGTCAGAAGGGAAATACTGTTTCAGCTTGTGCACCAGGGCCTGCTGGTATTCATGCATTCTCACACTCCTTTCCTCTGCAGGGATGAGAGTGGAAAGATTTTGCTTGTACCGTGGGTCCAGGAGAGTGAACACCCAGTAATCGGTGCTGGAATAAATTCTTTGAACGCGAGGGTCACGGGATAGGCAGCCTAGCATGAAATCTGCCATATGCGCCAGAGTACCAACGCGTAAGAATTCACTCCCCTCACTGGCCTGACTGTCCATTTCCTCCTCCTCCAACTCCTCCAACTCCTCTTCTTCTGCCCATACACGCTGAACAGTAAAGGACTCAACAATGGTCCCCTCTTGTGTCTCGCCAACATTCTCCTCCTCTTCCTCCTCATCCTCCTCCACCTCCACCTCCTTCGATATGCGCTGAGAAACAGACCTAAGGGTGCTTTGGCTATCAACAAGGGAATCTTCTTCCCCCGTCTCTTGTGACGAGCGCAAAGCTTCCGACTTCATGCTGATCAGAGAGTTTTTCAACAGGCCAAGCAGCGGGATGGTGAGGCTGATGATGGCGGCATCGCCACTGACCATCTGTGTTGACTCCTCAAAGTTACTCAGCACCTGACAGATATCAGACATCCACGTCCACTCCTTATTGTAGACTTGAGGAAGCTGACTGACCTGACTACCAGTTCTGGTGGAAGTTGACATCTGGCAGTCTACAATGGCTCGGCGCTGCTGGTAAACTCTGGATAACATGGTCAGTGTTGAATTCCACCTCGTGGGCACGTCGCACAACAGTCGGTGAGCGGGCAGTTGGAGGCGGCGCTGCACTGCCCTGAGAGTGGCAGCATCTGTGCTGGACTTCCTGAAATGCGCACAGATGCGGCGCACCTTCGTGAGCAAATCTGACAGATTGGGGTATGTCTTGAGGAAACGCTGAACTATCAGATTTAACACATGGGCCAGGCATGGCACATGTGTCAGTCTGCCGAGTTGCAGAGCCGCCACCAGGTTACGGCCCTTGTCACACACAACCATGCCTGGCTTCAGGTTCAGCGGTGCCAGCCACAGATCAGTCTGCGCCGTGATGCCCTGTAATAGCTCTTGGGCGGTGTGCCTTTTATCGCCTAGGCTCAGCAGTTTGAGCACCGCCTGCTGTCGCTTAGCAACGGCACTGCTGCTGTGCCTAGAGCTACCGACTGATGGCGCCGTGCCCACGGATGGTAGTTCGGAGGAGGAGGTGGAGGAGGGGTGGGAGGAGGAGGAGGCATAGTAGGCCTGAAACACCTGGACCGAGGTAGGCCCCGCAATCCTCGGCGTCGGCAGTATATGACCAGCCCCAGGGTCAGACTCGGTCCCAGCCTCCACCAAGTTAACCCAATGTGCCGTCAGCGATATATAGTGGCCCTGCCCGGCAGCACTCGTCCACGTGTCCGTGGTCAGGTGGACCTTGTCAGAAACGGCGTTGGTCAGGGCACGGGTGATGTTGTCTGACACGTGCTGGTGCAGGGTTGGGACGGCACATCGGGAAAAGTAGTGGCGGCTGGGGACCGAATACCGAGGGGCGGCCGCCGCCATGAGGTTGCGAAAGGCCTCGGTCTCTACTAGCCTATAGGGCAGCATCTCCAGGCTAAGCAATCTGGAGATGTGCACATTAAGGGCTTGGGCGTGCGGGTGGGTTGCACTATATTTGCGTTTCCGCTCCAGCGTCTGGGGTATGGAGAGCTGAACGCTGGTGGATGCTGTGGAGGATCGTGGAGGTGACGATGGGGTTTTTGTGGCAGGGTCCTGGGCAGGGGGCTGACTATCAGCTGACACAGGGGAAGGAGCAGTGGTGTGCACGGCCGGAGGTGAACGGGCTTGTTGCCACTGAGTGGGGTGTTTAGCATTCATATGCCTGCGCATACTGGTGGTAGTTAAGCTAGTAGTGGTGGAACCCCTGCTGAGCCTGGTTTGGCAAATGTTGCACACCACAGTCCGTCGGTCATCCGGTGTTTCCTTAAAGAACCTCCAGACTTCTGAAAATCTAGCCCTCGCCGCAAGAGCCCTCGCCACGGGAGCTTCACTAGTTGACACATTTGGCGCTGATGCACCAGCTCTGGCCCTGCCTCTCCGTCTGGCCCCACCACTGCCTCTTCCAACCTGTTCTGGTCGAGGACTCTCCTCCGTCTCAGAAGCACTGTGTTCACCCGGCCTCTCAACCCAGCTTGGGTCTGTCACCTCATCATCCTCCGATCCCTCAGTCTGCTCCCCCCTCGGACTTCCTGCCCTGACAACAACTTCCCCACTGTCTGACAACCGTGTCTCCTCATCGTCGGACACCTCTTTACACACTTCCACTACGTCAAGAAGGTCATCATCACCCACAGACTGTGACTGGTGGAAAACCTGGGCATCGGAAAATTGCTCAGCAGCAACCGGACAAGTGGTTTGTGACTGTGGGAAGGGTCCAGAAAACAGTTCCTCAGAGTATGCCGGTTCAAATGCCAAATTTTCCTGGGAGGGGGCAGACTGGGGGGGAGGAGGCTGAGGTGCAGGAGCTGGAGGAGTGGCGATTTCGGTGACATGGGTGGACTGCGTGGAAGACTGACTGGTGGACAAATTGCTCGAAGCATTGTCAGCAATCCACGACATCACCTGTTCGCACTGTTCTGGCCTCAACAGTGCTCTACCACGAGTCCCAGTAACTTCAGACATGAACCTAGGGAGTGTAGCTCTGCGGCGTTCCCCTGCTCCCTCATAAGCAGGTGGTGTCTCACCCCGGCCAGGACCACGGCCTCTGACCCCTGCAGTAGTTGGACGCCCACGTCCCCGCCCTCGTCCTCTACCCCTAGCCCTCGGGTTAAACATTTTTAAAATTAGAGTTATAGCTTTAATTTTTTTTTAACTTTTTTTTGTGTTTTTTTTTTTTTTTTGTGTTTTTGAGTTTTTAAAACCAAACAATGCTATCCTATTGCTATGGCTATTTTCTAGCCAAGTATGAAAGCACACTACTATGCCAGATGAGATGACACCGAGTTATTAAACAAAATAAACGTAAAATAAAAAAGGACAAATGGCAGACTGTGCCTAATTGAAATCCAACCCCTACTAAATTTTCCCACTTCGGTCTTTGCAATGGATATGTGCGTCACTAAGCGCAAAACACAGCGGTCGCAAGTCTCACTACAAATTGCTGACAATTGGCTAGTAGATGCACTGCAGCAAGTACAGCCACCAGCAGATCAACCAGAAATCAAATATATAACGCTACTGTAGGCGTAAGTAAGCCGTTTGGATTCTCCTATGGCTATTTTCTAGCCAAGTATGAAAGCACACTACTATGCCAGATGAGATGACGCTGAGTTATTAAACAAAATAAACGTAAAATAAAAAAGGACAAATGGCAGACTGTGCCTAATTGAAATCCAATCCCTACTAAATTTTCCCACTTCGGTCTTTGCAATGGATATGTGCGTCACTAAGCGCAAAACACAGCGGTCGCAAGTCTCACTACAAATTGCTCACAATTGGCTAGTAGATGCACTGCAGCAAGTACAGCCACCAGCAGATCAACCAGAAATCAAATATATAACGCTACTGTAGGCGTAAGCCGTTTGGATTCTCCTATGGCTATTTTCTAGCCAAGTATGAAAGCACACTACTATGCCAGATGAGATGACACTGAGTTATTAAACAAAATAAACGTAAAATAAAAAAGGAAAAATGGCAGACTGTGCCTAATTGAAATCCAACCCCTACTAAATTTTCCCACTTTGGTGTTTGAGGTGGATATGTGTGCCACTAAGAGCTAAACACAACGGTAGCAAGTCCCCCTGCTAATTCCTCACAAAATGGTACTAGATGCAAATAAAAAAAAAAAAAAAGTAGAACGTTATTGTAGCCCTAAGAAGGGCTGTTGGGTTCTTGGAGAATCACTCCTGCCTAACAGTAAGCTAATATAACACCGTAACGCTTTCCCTGACCAGCAGCAGCTCTCTCCCTAGCGGCATCCAGACACAGAATGATCCGAGCAGCGCGGGCAGCGGCTAGTCTATCCCAGGGTCACCTGATCTGGCCAGCCAACCACTGCTATCGACGTGTAAGGGTACCACGTCATGCTGGGAGGAGTGCAGAGTCTCCTGGCTTGTGATTGGCTCTGTTTCTGGCCGCCAAAAAGCAAAACGGCGGGAGCTGCCATTTTCTCGAGCGGGCGAAGTATTCGTCCGAGCAACGAGCAGTTTCGAGTACGCTAATGCTCGAACGAGCATCAAGCTCGGACGAGCATGTTCGCTCATCTCTACCCTCGACCCATATAATGAGTTGTGGGCTCACCTGTGCTCCTTTCTCCCTGTCATAGCAGTGCCCACGCCACTTACCTGTTCCAGTTACTGTTCCGGCTCCAGTGGCCGTGTGCGCGCATCCCCGACTCCTAGGGAGCGCGCGCTGGCTCACTATGATTTGAAGGGTCAGCGCACTGCTAATTGGTGCTGGCCATTCCAAGATATGGATGAAATCTGGCCTCTCCCAGCATTCCCTGCTGTATTTTAGTGCTCTATGCCAATGAAAAAGCTTGTACCCTTGCCTAGTGCCTGTTGACCCCTGTCCCATGTTTCTACTTTCTTGACTCTGATCCCATGCTGCCCATTCTGACCTCCTGCCTATCCTTGACTACGACTTTGCCTAACATCTATGCACCACTCCTTGGCTGCCACCGTGGAACAACCTGGTGGTACCACGCTGCAGCAAGTCCAACCCACTTTGCGGAAGGCAATGGTGAAAACCAGGTGCTACTTAGATTATGGTCTCAGGTGTCGGCTTACGTCATCGTCCTCGGTCGTCCAGTGGGTCCACTACCCCTGGAGCCTTACAGTAAGATCCGTACATGGACCCTGCCAAGGTTCCGCTACCTAAACTTTCTGACCTTACCACTGTTGTGGTCCAGCAGTCCCAGCAGATTGTCACGCAAGGTGAACAGCTCAAACCTTCTTTGAGAAACTTGCACGGGCGTCTTCAGGTGAAACTACACTCCTGAACTTGCAACAAGGGGGCATATCTGTTGGCAACTATGCAGTTCAGTTCAGTACCCTGGCCTCGGAGCTAGCCTGGAACGATGCAGCCCCGACTGTGACCATTAAAAAGGGACTTACGGGACAAGTTAAAGGTGTGCTGTTTGCACGTGATCTGCCTTCTACTCTGAGTGAACTCATCTTGGTTTATGGAACAGTGTCTTGAACAAGCGCAAGTGCGGGTTCGACATGTGCCTCGCTTGGCTCCTGCCTTTCAAAGACCACTTCAGTCACCTGCTATGACATCTGCAGAAGAACCGATGCAGGTGGACAGAGCTCGGCTGTTTTCTCAGGAACATTCCAGGTGACATCAGGAGAACCTCTACCTCTAGTGTGCCAGCCTGGAAAACTCCCTTCAGGCCTGTGCACTCTGTCCTCAGCATCCGGGAAAAGCTTGCAAATAGGGTTCTTGGGAGAAGTGTCCCTAGGTGAGAACAAAGCTTCTCCACGTCTGTACCTTCCCATTATGCTCAGCTCAGGAACCGGTGCTCAGTTCCAGATTTCTTCCTTCCTGGGTTCTGGCTCTACGCGGAAGCCTCTCTGGTCTCCTGGCATGACTTCCAGGTTGTACGTCTCAAGAAGCCTCTGGTCATCTTCTCAGTCAATGGCCAGATCCTCTCTGATCTGGTTCGGTACCACACTGTGTTTGTTTTACTGCAAGACAGGGCATACATAAAGAGAGACTGTCTTTCTATGTGCTGCCTCGGTCCAAGTCTTCCCTCCTGTTAGGTCTTCTGTGGTTGCAGCTCCACGCACCTGGGCTTAATTGGAAGATGGGGGAGATTCTGCATTGGGGACCTGATTGCCAGTCTCGGTGTATGGTGGTTCCTCATCTAGTACAAGTCATGGCTTCTTCTGTGGTCTCCAAGCCCCTGAAGGGTCTCCTAGCTTGCTATCAGGACTTTGCAGATGTCTTTTCGAAGAATCCAGCCGAGACTTTGCCACCGCACCGTCCCTACAATCGGCATGTTGATCTGCTGCCGTGTCTTCTCTTTAGGGTCGGTTGTACCCACCCTCTGTTCTTGAAACCACAGCAATGTCGGATTATATCAAAGAGAACCTGCAGAGGGGGTTCACACATAAATCCTCCAGCTGGTGCAGGCTTCTTCTTTGTGACCAAAAAGGATAGGTCACTTTGCCCATGTATCGACTACCGCGGTCTTAACAGGGTCACCATTAAGAACTGCTATCCTTTGCCTTTGATCACTGAGCTGTTTTACCGCCTACATGGACAACAAGGTCTTCAAAAAGACAATCGCCTCTATGCCAAACATGAAGAGTTTCAGTTCCATCAGAGGAGTCTTCCCTTCTTTGTTTACATTGGGGGTCATTTACTAAGGGCCCGATTCGCGTTTTCCCGACGTGTTACCCGAATATTTCCGATTTGCGCCGATTTTCCCTGTATTGCCCCTGGATTTTGGCACACGCGATTGGATTGTGGCGCATCGGCGCTGGCATGCACGCGACAGAAATCGGGGGCGTGGCCGAACGAAAACCCGACAGATATTTTAAAAAAAAGTGTCGCGGGACTAGCGCTTACCTTCACCAGGAATAGACTTCAGCGCAGCGCAACGTCGGAGGAACTACCTTAGTGAATCCCGGCCGGACCCGAATCCACAGCAGAGAAATCGCCGCTGGATCGCGAATGGACCGGGTAAGTAAATCTGCCCCATTATCTCTGACAGGGGTCTACAGATGGATCCGTTTAAGTTGTCTGCGGTTCTTCAATGGCCATGACCAGTAGGACTTCATGCAATACAGAGATTCCTGGGCTTTGCCAATTAATACCGTCAGTTGAGAAGCCTTCTCAAAATTACAGTTTGCCTTTGCCTCAGCCACAGTTTTCACTTGACCTGATACAGAGAAGCCTCTTCATCTGGAAGTTAATGCCTCCTCAGTAGGAGCTAGGGTGGTGCTCATCCAGACGGGGCCCAAAGACTGAACTCTCACTTGAGAGTTTTTCTCTAAGACTTTCTCCACCGCAGAGAGGAATTACTCCATAGGAGATAGAGAATTAGTAGCCATTAAATTTGCTCTGGAAAAATTGTGTTATCTTCTGGAGAGAGCTCACCATCCGGTCTGCATGTATACAGATCATAAGAATCTCCTTTATCTTCAGACTGCTCAACACTGCAAACCAAGGCAAACCCATTCGTCGCTCTTCTTTTCATGTTTAACCTCTTTATTTACTTCTGTCCTGCTGAGAAGAATGTCAAGGCGGATGCCCTCTCTCGTGCCTCTGATGTAATTGGGAAAGAACCGGCTCCTTGGTATACTATTTCTCCCGAGCAACTGGTTGTTGCTGCTCCAGTGGATCTTCGGCAGCTCCCTCCTGGCAAGACCTATGTCAGACCTGCACTTCAAAAGAGGATATTGACTTGGGGACATTGCTCTTGTGTGACTGGGCACCCTGTAGCTCTCATTTCCCATTTCTATTGGTGGCCTGATCTGGTCAAAGATGTCCCGGATTTTGTGGGTTCATACACTTCCTGTGCTCTTAATAAGCCATCTCGCCTTAAACCAGCTGGTCTACTACTGCCGTTACTATGGATCTTTCAACCTCCTCTGGAAAACCCGTCATCTGGGTGATAACCTACCGGTTCTCCACCCACATCTTCCAGCTACATGGACTTCCAGAGCACATTGTCTCTGACCAGGGGTCCAGTTTGTTTCCCACTTCTGGCATTCTCTCTGCAGTCAACTTCAAGTAAATCTGGATTTCTCCTCTACATACTTTCTCTGTGCTGGGTAAGGTAGGTTAAGCTAAAATCACCCTGGCTGACCTATACGCACCCAATATAAATCAAGTGATATGGATAAGGGAAACAGTGGAAAAATTAAATACTTTTGTGGAAGGTCTATGGATAGTGGGAGATGACCTCAACCTAACACTAGACCCAATAATAGACTCATGCAATCTCAATGCAGCTCACTCGCAGAGGTCACTAGCGAGTGTCATGAAAACACTGCATACTTATTCCTTAATAGACACTTGGAGGCTGTTAAATCCACTAGAAAAGGATTAATCCTTTTATTCTCACGTGCATCACTCATTCCAGTGTCTGGACTACTTATTTATAACTATATTTATTATACTTATTTTAGCTATATTGACTTTATCATGAAGCCAGAAATAGGCTCTATCACAGTGTCTGATCATGCGCCAATATCTTTGTCCCTCTGTATACAGTCTCTTCCGCCCCTCTCCGGCACTTGGAGATTAAATAAGTCAATACTAGACTCTGAAGATAAAATTAAGCTAATAAGTGATAAAATAGCCTCCTATTTTAATATAAATACACCAACTGAAACGTCTATACTAGAGATGAGCGAACATGCTCGTCCGAGCTTGATGCTCGGTCGAGCATTAGGGTACTCGAAACTGCTCGTTGCTCGGACGAATACTTCGCCCGCTCGAGAAAATGGCAGCTCCCGCCGTTTTGCTTTTTGGCGGCCAGAAACAGAGCCAATCACAAGCCAGGAGACTCTGCACTCCACCCAGCATGACGTGGTACCCTTACACGTCGATAGCAGTGGTTGGCTGGCCAGATCAGGTGACCCTGGGATAGACTAGCCGCTGCCCGCGCTGCTCGGATCATTCTGTGTCTGGATGCCGCTAGGGAGAGAGCTGCTGCTGGTCAGGGAAAGCGTTAGGGTGTTCTATTAGCTTACTGTTAGGCAGGAGTGATTCTCAAAGAACCCAACAGCCCTTCTTAGGGCTACAATAACGTTCTACTTTTTTTATTTTAATTTGCATCTAGTACCATTTTGTGAGGAATTAGCAGGGGGACTTGCTACCGTTGTGTTTAGCTCTTAGTGGCACACATATCCATAGCAAAGACCGAAGTGGGAAAATTTAGTAGGGGTTGGATTTCAATTAGGCACTAACTCAGTGTCATCTCATCTGGCATAGTAGTGTGCTTTGATACTTGGCTAGAAAATAGCCATAGGAGAATACAAAGAGCTTACTTACGCATACAGTAGCGTTCTATATATTTGATTTCTGGTTGATCTGCTGGTGGCTGTACTTTCTGCAGTGCATGTACTAGCCAATTCTGAGCAATTTGTAGTGAGACTTGCGACCGCTGTGTTCTGCGCTTAGTGACGCACATATCCATAGCAAAGACCGAAGTGGGAAAATTTAGTAGGGGTTGGATTTCAATTAGGCACTAACTCAGTGTCATCTCATCTGGCATAGTAGTGTGCTTTGATACTTGGCTAGAAAATAGCCATAGGAGAATACAAAGAGCTTACTTACGCATACAGTAGCGTTCTATATATTTGATTTCTGGTTGATCTGCTGGTGGCTGTACTTTCTGCAGTGCATGTACTAGCCAATTCTGAGCAATTTGTAGTGAGACTTGCGACCGCTGTGTTCTGCGCTTAGTGACGCACATATCCATAGCAAAGACCGAAGTGGGAAAATTTAGTAGGGGTTGGATTTCAATTAGGCACTAACTCAGTGTCATCTCATCTGGCATAGTAGTGTGCTTTGATACTTGGCTAGAAAATAGCCATAGGAGAATACAAAGAGCTTACTTACGCATACAGTAGCGTTCTATATATTTGATTTCTGGTTGATCTGCTGGTGGCTGTACTTTCTGCAGTGCATGTACTAGCCAATTCTGAGCAATTTGTAGTGAGACTTGCGACCGCTGTGTTCTGCGCTTAGTGACGCACATATCCATAGCAAAGACCGAAGTGGGAAAATTTAGTAGGGGTTGGATTTCAATTAGGCACTAACTCAGTGTCATCTCATCTGGCATAGTAGTGTGCTTTGATACTTGGCTAGAAAATAGCCATAGGAGAATACAAAGAGCTTACTTACGCATACAGTAGCGTTCTATATATTTGATTTCTGGTTGATCTGCTGGTGGCTGTACTTTCTGCAGTGCATGTACTAGCCAATTCTGAGCAATTTGTAGTGAGACTTGCGACCGCTGTGTTCTGCGCTTAGTGACGCACATATCCATAGCAAAGACCGAAGTGGGAAAATTTAGTAGGGGTTGGATTTCAATTAGGCACTAACTCAGTGTCATCTCATCTGGCATAGTAGTGTGCTTTGATACTTGGCTAGAAAATAGCCATAGGAGAATACAAAGAGCTTACTTACGCCTACAGTAGCGTTCTATATATTTGATTTCTGGTTGATCTGCTGGTGGCTGTACTTTCTGCAGTGCATGTACTAGCCAATTCTGAGCAATTTGTAGTGAGACTTGCGACCGCTGTGTTCTGCGCTTAGTGACGCACATATCCATAGCAAAGACCGAAGTGGGAAAATTTAGTAGGGGTTGGATTTCAATTAGGCACTAACTCAGTGTCATCTCATCTGGCATAGTAGTGTGCTTTGATACTTGGCTAGAAAATAGCCATAGGAGAATACAAAGAGCTTACTTACGCATACAGTAGCGTTCTATATATTTGATTTCTGGTTGATCTGCTGGTGGCTGTACTTTCTGCAGTGCATGTACTAGCCAATTCTGAGCAATTTGTAGTGAGACTTGCGACCGCTGTGTTCTGCGCTTAGTGACGCACATATCCATAGCAAAGACCGAAGTGGGAAAATTTAGTAGGGGTTGGATTTCAATTAGGCACTAACTCAGTGTCATCTCATCTGGCATAGTAGTGTGCTTTGATACTTGGCTAGAAAATAGCCATAGGAGAATACAAAGAGCTTACTTACGCATACAGTAGCGTTCTATATATTTGATTTCTGGTTGATCTGCTGGTGGCTGTACTTTCTGCAGTGCATGTACTAGCCAATTCTGAGCAATTTGTAGTGAGACTTGCGACCGCTGTGTTCTGCGCTTAGTGACGCACATATCCATAGCAAAGACCGAAGTGGGAAAATTTAGTAGGGGTTGGATTTCAATTAGGCACTAACTCAGTGTCATCTCATCTGGCATAGTAGTGTGCTTTGATACTTGGCTAGAAAATAGCCATAGGAGAATACAAAGAGCTTACTTACGCATACAGTAGCGTTCTATATATTTGATTTCTGGTTGATCTGCTGGTGGCTGTACTTTCTGCAGTGCATGTACTAGCCAATTCTGAGCAATTTGTAGTGAGACTTGCGACCGCTGTGTTCTGCGCTTAGTGACGCACATATCCATAGCAAAGACCGAAGTGGGAAAATTTAGTAGGGGTTGGATTTCAATTAGGCACTAACTCAGTGTCATCTCATCTGGCATAGTAGTGTGCTTTGATACTTGGCTAGAAAATAGCCATAGGAGAATACAAAGAGCTTACTTACGCATACAGTAGCGTTCTATATATTTGATTTCTGGTTGATCTGCTGGTGGCTGTACTTTCTGCAGTGCATGTACTAGCCAATTCTGAGCAATTTGTAGTGAGACTTGCGACCGCTGTGTTCTGCGCTTAGTGACGCACATATCCATAGCATAGACCGAAGTGGGAAAATTTAGTAGGGGTTGGATTTCAATTAGGCACTAACTCAGTGTCATCTCATCTGGCATAGTAGTGTGCTTTGATACTTGGCTAGAAAATAGCCATAGCAATAGGATAGCATTGTTTGGTTTTAAAAACTCAAAAAAAAACAAAAAACACAAAAAAAAAAAAAAAACACAAAAAAAAACAAAAAAAAGTTAAAAAAAAAATAAAGTTATAACTCTCATTTTAAAAATGTTTAACCCGAGGGCTAGGGGTAGAGGACGAGGGCGGGGACGTGAGCGTCCAACTACTGCAGGGGTCAGAGGCCGTGGTCCTGGGCGGGGTGAGACACCACCCGCTGATGAGGGAGCAGGGGAACGCCGCAGAGCTACACTCCCTAGGTTCATGTCTGAAGTTACTGGGACTCGTGGTAGAGCACTGTTGAGGCCAGAACAGTGCGAACAGGTGATGTCGTGGATTGCTGACAATGCTTCGAGCAATTTGTCCACCGCCAGTCAGTCTTCCACGCAGTCCACCCATGTCACCGAAATCGCCACTCCTCCAGCTCCTGCACCTCAGCCTCCCCCCCCCCCAGTCTGCCCCCTCCCAGGAAAATTTGGCATTTGAACCGGCATACTCTGAGGAACTGTTTTCTGGACCCTTCCCACAGTCACAAACCACTTGTCCGGTTGCTGCTGAGCTATTTTCCGATGCCCAGGTTTTCCACCAGTCACAGTCTGTGGGTGATGATGACCTTCTTGACGTAGTGGAAGTGTGTAAAGAGGTGTCCGACGATGAGGAGACACGGTTGTCAGACAGTGGGGAAGTTGTTGTCAGGGCAGGAAGTCCGAGGGGGGAGCAGACTGAGGGATCGGAGGATGATGAGGTGACAGACCCAAGCTGGGTTGAGAGGCCGGGTGAACACAGTGCTTCTGAGACGGAGGAGAGTCCTCGACCAGAACAGGTTGGAAGAGGCAGTAGTGGGGCCAGACGGAGAGGCAGGGCCAGAGCTGGTGCATCAGCGCCAAATGTGTCAACTAGTGAAGCTCCCGTGGCGAGGGCTCTTGCGGCGAGGGCTAGATCTTCAGAAGTCTGGAAGTTCTTTAAGGAAACACCGGATGACCGACGGACTGTGG
This sequence comes from Engystomops pustulosus, assembly GCF_040894005.1. Lineage (NCBI taxonomy): Eukaryota > Metazoa > Chordata > Amphibia > Anura > Leptodactylidae > Engystomops > Engystomops pustulosus. The sequence continues at coordinate 219,154,488 of NC_092414.1, forward strand.
TGTGCAACATTTGCCAAACCAGGCTCAGCAGGGGTTCCACCACTACTAGCTTAACTACCACCAGTATGCGCAGGCATATGAATGCTAAACACCCCACTCAGTGGCAACAAGCCCGTTCACCTCCGGCCGTGCACACCACTGCTCCTTCCCCTGTGTCAGCTGCTAGTCAGCCCCCTGCCCAGGACCCTGCCACAAAAACCCCATCGTCGCCTCCACGATCCTCCACAGCATCCACCAGCGTTCAGCTCTCCATACCCCAGACGCTGGAGCGGAAACGCAAATATAGTGCCACCCACCCGCACGCCCAAGCCCTTAATGTGCACATTTCCAGATTGCTAAGCCTGGAGATGCTGCCCTATAGGCTAGTAGAGACCGAGGCCTTTCGCAGCCTCATGGCGGCGGCCGCCCCTCGGTATTCGGTCCCCAGCCGCCACTACTTTTCCCGATGTGCCGTCCCAGCCCTGCACCAGCACGTGTCAGACAACATAATCCGTGCCCTGACCAACGCCGTTTCTGACAAGGTCCACCTGACCACGGACACGTGGACGAGTGCTGCCGGGCAGGGCCACTATATATCTCTGACGGCACATTGGGTTAACTTGGTGGAGGCTGGGACCGAGTCTGACCCTGGGGCTGCTCATATACTGCCGACGCCGAGGATTGCGGGGCCTACCTCGGTCCAGGTGTTTCAGGCCTACTATGCCTCCTCCTCCTCCCACCCCTCCTCCACCTCCTCCTCCGAACTACCATCCGTGGGCACGGCGCCATCAGTCGGTAGCTCTAGGCACAGCAGCAGTGCCGTTGCTAAGCGACAGCAGGCGGTGCTCAAACTGCTGAGCCTAGGCGATAAAAGGCACACCGCCCAAGAGCTATTACAGGGCATCACGGCGCAGACTGATCTGTGGCTGGCACCGCTGAACCTGAAGCCAGGCATGGTTGTGTGTGACAACGGCCGTAACCTGGTGGCGGCTCTGCAACTCGGCAGACTGACACATGTGCCATGCCTGGCCCATGTGTTAAATCTGATAGTTCAGCGTTTCCTCAAGACATACCCCAATCTGTCTGATTTGCTCACGAAGGTGCGCCGCATCTGTGCGCATTTCAGGAAGTCCAGCCCAGATGCTGCCACTCTCAGGGCAGCGCAGCGCCGCCTCCAACTGCCCGCTCACCGACTGTTGTGCGACGTGCCCACGAGGTGGAATTCAACACTGACCATGTTATCCAGAGTTTACCAGCAGCGCAGAGCGATTGTAGACTGCCAGATGTCAACTTCCACCAGAACTGGTAGTCAGGTCAGTCAGCTTCCTCAAGTCTACAATGAGGAGTGGACGTGGATGTCTGATATCTGTCAGGTGCTGAGTAACTTTGAGGAGTCAACACAGATGGTCAGTGGCGATGCCGCCATCATCAGCCTCACCATCCCGCTGCTTGGCCTGTTGAAAAACTCTCTGGTCAGCATGAAGTCGGAAGCTTTGCGCTCGTCACAAGAGACAGGGGAAGAATATTCCCTTGTTGATAGCCAAAGCACCCTCAGGTCTGTTTCTCAGCGCATATCGGAGGAGGTGGAGGTGGAGGAGGATGAGGAGGAAGAGGAGGAGAATGTTGGCGAGACACAAGAGGGGACCATTGTTGAGTCCTTTACTGTTCAGCGTGTATGGGCAGAAGAAGAGGAGTTGGAGGAGTTGGAGGAGGAGGAAATGGACAGTCAGGCCAGTGAGGGGAGTGAATTCTTACGCGTTGGTACTCTGGCGCATATGGCAGATTTCATGCTAGGCTGCCTATCCCGTGACCCTCGCGTTCAAAGAATTTATTCCAGCACCGATTACTGGGTGTTCACTCTCCTGGACCCACGGTACAAGCAAAATCTTTCCACTCTCATCCCTGCAGAGGAAAGGAGTGTGAGAATGCATGAATACCAGCAGGCCCTGGTGCACAAGCTGAAACAGTATTTCCCTTCTGACAGCGCTAGCGGCAGAGTGCGTAGTTCTGCGGGACAAGTAGCGAGGGAGAGTAGGCGAGCAGGCAGCTTGTGCGCTTTACAAGGGTACGCTTTACAAGGCTTTTGCCAGCTTTATGTCACCCCAGCAAGACACTGTCACCTGTCCCCAGTCTCGGCAGAGTAGGGCTGATCTTTACAGAAAGATGGTGAGGGAGTACGTAGCTGACCATACCATCGTCCTAAATGATCACACAGCTCCCTACAACTACTGGGTTTCAAAGCTGGACATGTGGCACGAACTGGCGCTGTACGCCTTGGAGGTTCTTGCCTGCCCTGCCGCTAGCGTCTTGTCCGAGCGGGTTTTCAGTGCAGCTGGTGGCATCATCACCGATAAGCGTACACGCCTGTCGACTCACAGCGCTGACAGGCTGACGCTTATTAAAATGAATAAAGGCTGGATTTCTCAGAATTTCCAATCTCCACCAGGTGAAGGAAGCTCAACCTGAATAATTGATCCACTCCTCCTCCTCCTCATTTTCCTCCTTCTCCTCCTCTTTGTACAGTAAAGCAGAGGAAAATGGCTATTTTTTGACAGGGCCCACTGGCTCTTGCTATAGTACTTTATGCATTTAATTTTTCTGGAGGGCCACCTACCCGGTCCTCTGTTTGAAACAATTTTTGTGAGTGCCACATACAGGCACTCAATCTATTCCATTTTACTGGAGGGCCACCTACCTGCTCCTCTGGTTTGAAAAATTTTTGGGACTGCCACATACAGGCACTCAATCTATTCCATTTTTCTGGAGGGACACCTACCTGCTCCTCTGGTTTGAAAACTTTTTGGGACTGCCACATACAGGCACTCAATCTATTCCATTTTACTGGAGGGCCACCTACCTGCTCCTCTGGTTTGAAACATTTTTGGGACTGCCACATACAGGCACTCAATCTATTCCATTTTTCTGGAGGGCCACCTACCTGCTCCTCTGGTTTGAAACATTTTTGGGACTGCCACATACAGGCACTCAATCTATTCCATTTTTCTGGAGGGACACCTACCTGCTCCTCTGGTTTGAAACATTTTTGGGACTGCCACATACAGGCACTCAATCTATTCCATTTTACTGCAGGGCCACCTACCTGCTCCTCTGGTTTGAAACATTTTTGGGACTGCCACATACAGGCACTCAATCTATTCCATTTTACTGGAGGGCCACCTACCTGCTCCTCTGGTTTGAAACATTTTTGGGACTGCCACATACAGGCACTCAATCTATTCCATTTTACTGCAGGGCCACCTACCTGCTCCTCTGGTTTGAAAAATGTTTGGGACTGCCACATACACTATCCAAATTAAATTGTCTCCATAGCAGCCTCCACACGTTGTCTCCATTGCTACCTCCAAAAGTCGTCCATATAGCTGCCTCCATACATCGTCCCTTTATCAAACGAGGTGTGTCAGGCAGAAATTTGGGTTGTTTTCATGGATTCCACATCAAAGTTGTTAACTTTGTCGCCACCCTGCTGTGTTATCCACAAAATATACTGGCAAACTTTTACCATTTAGGGATATTATTTCAGCGCTTCTTGCGCATCTGTTTACATTCCCCTCACCCGGCATATCCTAAACTTATAAGAACGCTACTACACTTGATCTTATACAAAAGGTTCTTAGAAGTGCTGTTTGGGGAGTAGCCTAGAGACAGGGGCTTGGATTGGCAAAAGCTCGCCTGGCTGCAGAGCGCCAGCTCCATCCCAAGATCCAACTAACATAGTTGCAGCACCTTTAATCTACTACTAGTTCACTGCCTCCATAATAATAATAATAATAATCTTTATTTATATAGCGTCATCATATTCTGTAGCGCTTTACAAATCATAGGAAACAAATACAAATGTAATGTAACAGAGCACAACATTTGTATGGAACAACAGGAGTGAGGTCCCTGCTCGCCAGAGCTTACGGTTTATGAAGATGATGGGGTAACACGAGGTAAAAGAATATTTAATGGTCAAGCCATTCTTCTTAGGGAATAGAAAAAAATATAATAAATGGAATTGCTGTCGCTTGAACCACTCAGCCGTCATCTTATATACCAGGTCCAGGGTGAATGGGACTGCAGAGAAGTCTGGTGCCTGTTGGTTGCTGGATAACAGATGGGAGGACGACACAGGACGGGTTAGTAGAAGAGTTAAAACTTCATGCAGTTAATGAGTGTTATAGGCTTGCCTAAAGAAATGGGTTTTAAGAGCACGTTTGAAACTTTGGAGGTTAGGTATTAGTCTGATAGTCCGGAGCAGAGCATTCCATAGAATTGGTGCAGCTCTAGAGAAGTCTTGGAGACGCGAGTGGGAGGTCCGCACTAGGGTAGAGGTTAATCTAAGATCACTGGCGGATCTAAGAGCACGGGTTGGGCGATAGACTGAGATAAGAGAGGAGAGGTAGGGGGGTGCAGCATTATACAGAGCTTTATGGATGAGGGTTATTATTATTTTAAACTGTATTCGAAAGGAGACTGGCAGCCAGTGCAGCGACTGGCATGAACTGTAAGCATACATGGTCCCCTTATCAAACGAGCTGTGTCAGGCAGAATTTTGGGTTGTTTTCATGGCTTCCATGTTAACTTTGTCGCCACCCTGCTGTGTAATCCACAAAATATACTGGCAAACTTTTATCATGTACCGATATTATTTGAGCGCTTCTTGCTCACCTCCTTTGGTTCCTCTCTGACACCCATTGGTTTGAAGCCTGAGTCCAATTAGGGTATGTCGCCATGCCACTCTCTAGCCTGCTGCCGCTGCCTCTGCATGCCGTCCCCTATAGTGTCAGGGTCAATTATTGGATGTTTTAGATGCTATCTAGCTTCATTCTGTCACTCTGTCATGGCCATGCTGTTGCCCATAATTTTGGCATAATGGTGCGATTAAGCAGCCTCAGAGGCATCCATGCATGCTGCCCCTGCTGTTTCCTGTCCATTTCCGTGGTGTTTCCATCCTTTTCTGAGGTTCCCAGGTGTTTGGCCAAGCTTCCCTGTGCAGAGCCTTGGTCCCCTTGAAAAATGCTCGAGTCTCCCATTGACTTCAATGGGGTTCGTTATTCGAGACGAGCACTCGAGCATCGGGAAAAGTTCGTCTCGAATAACGAGTACCCGAGCATTTTAGTGTTCGCTCATCTCTAGTCTATACCCCTCAATTGGCAAGCGCATAAAGTTTTAATTTGTGGAGAATTTATGGCACTAGGAGCCTATTACAAAAAGGAAACGTCCAAAGCTGTAGATGAAATATTGGCAAATATATATAAATAAGAATCCATTTTCAAAACATACAAACTGGAGGCTACCTATACAGAACTTTGTACAGAAAGGAGGAAGTTAACGGACTTCTTAAATGCCAAAGTTGCTAAGAACTACCATATATACTCGTGTATAAGCTGAGTTTTTCAGCACAAAAAATGTGCTGAAAAATGTCCCCTCGGCTTATACACGAGTCTATAACAAAAAAAATTACCCACTTAAAAAAAAATAAACTTAAATACTCACCCTACGATGTCAGCGCGGCTCCCCGATGTCGGCGCGGCTTCTTTCTTCTCCGCGGCTCCTCTTCTCTCTTCTATCTTCCGGCATGGAGGCGGCCATGGTTTCTTAGTGGCCACGCATACTATGACGTCAGCAGCGGCCGCGTCATAGTATGCGCATGCTAGAAGAAAACATGGCCGCGTCCATGCCGGAAGAGAGAAGAGGAGCCGCGGAGAAGAAAGAAGACGGGACGCGCTGACATCGGGAACATCGGTAAGTCGCGCCGACATCGGGGAGCCGCGCTGACATCGGAGGGTGAGTGTATAAGTTTATTTTTTTAAGGGCCGTGGGGGCAGGCTGGCTGTATACTTCTAGGGGCTGCTGTATACTTCTAGGGGCTGCTGTATACTACTAGGGGGCTGCTGTATACTACTAGGGGGCTGCTGTATACTACTAGGGGCTGCTGTATACTAGGGGCTGCTGTATACTAATAGGGGCTTGCTGTATACTACTAGGGGCTTGCTGTATACTACTAGGGGCTTGCTGTATACTACTAGGGGGCTTGCTGTATAGTACTAGGGGGCTGCTGTATACTACTAGGGGGCTGCTGTATACTTCTAGGGGCTGCTGTATACTACTAGGGGCTTGCTGTATACTACTAGGGGCTTGCTGTATACTACTAGGGGGCTGCTGTATACTACTAGGGGCTGCTAAATACTACATGGGGGCTGGCAGGCTGTATACTACTGGGGGCTGGCAGGCAGTATACTACTGGGGGGGTTTGACCAATGCATTTCCCACCCTCGGCTTATACTCGAGTCAGTAGTTTTTCCCAGTTTTTGGTGGTAAAATTAGGGGTCTCGGCTTATACTCGGGTCGGCTTATACTCGAGTATATACGGTACTTGTACGCCAAATTTAGACACTACTCCCATGGTGACAAGGGAAATAAACTCTCTTAATAAAAAAGCAAAAAGATGCTTCTATAATTCCTAGCCCAGCCCAGTCCCCCACTCAAAAAACTGAAAAAACCCACGAGATAGCAGAAGAGTTCCAGAAATTCTATGAACTGCTATACAATCTCACTCCTCAATACCCAGCAGACAGTTCACAGACTACAGATATTATGCACACATTCCTAAGCAAATTTATACTGCCCACAGTATTACAAACTGAGATAGAGGAACTAGTCAGACCCGTTATGCAAGAGGTGGAAAAAATGTTAAACTCTTTACCACTACATAAAGCTCCCAGCCCAGATGGGCTTCAGCGACAACGTACTATTGCAAACTTGCTCCCATATTACTGCCACACTTAACGGAACAGTGAGAAAAGGGGGCCCCTTACCATCACAGGCCCTAGACGCCTCTATTACAGGGGAAAAAACCCAGAGGGGAAAAACCCAGAGCAGTGCAATGATCTTGCTCATAAATGTAGACGCAAAAATATGGGCTAAAATTTTATCCACCCACCTTAATAAAATACTGCCACACCTACTTAACTCAGAGCAGACAGGGTTTGTGCCAGGGAGAGAGGGCAACCAGAACTCTACCAGAATAATCCATGCCATTTCCCATGCCAGGAAACACTGAACTCCTCCAATCCTTCTCGGCACAGATGCCAAGAAGGCATTCGATAGAATAAACTGGAACTTCATGACCATTACATGGAGCAGATTTGGGCTTCCCCAACATATAATATAGACTCAGTGATGACACTCTATTCTCGACCTAGTGCGAAAGCGAGAGTGAACAACTATCTTTCGGCCCCTTTTTAATAAAAAATGGAACCAGACAAGGTTGTCCCCTCACCCCGTCCTTATTTGTTCTCATTATGGAAACCCTACTTCAGGCACTGAGGGAACACCCAGGTATTAATGGTTGGACAGGAAACACAACACACTTGACCTCTTATTACTTATTATTACTTATTGACCTCTTATTACTTATCACCAATCCAAAAAAAATCCTTTCCCCAGATAATAGACCTCATAGGCGAGTTTGGCTCTCTTTCTAATTCTAAAATAAACGTTACCAAATCTGAAGCATTAAATATCACCGCATACAGCAAGTTAATTAAAGAACTTCAAAGTAAATACCCATCCACTTGGCAAACTAATCAAATAAAATACCTTGGAATAAATATCACCAGACACTTCTGAGGTCCATAGACCAATATCTGAACTCATTGAAAATACCTTTTGTTTTGTGGATAGGCAGAAAAAACATGTTAAAAGCGTATACACTTACCGGCCACTTTATCAGGTACACCATGCTAGTAATGGGTTGGACCCTCTTTTGCCTTCAGAACTGCCTCAATTCTTCGTGGCATAGATTCAACAAGGTGCTGGAAGCTCCTCAGAGATTTTGGTCCATATTGACATGATGGCATCACACAGTTGCCGCAGATTTGTCGGCTGCACATCCATGATGCGAATCTCCCGTTCCACCACATCCCAAAGATGCTCTATTGGATTGAGATCTGGTGACTGTGGAGGCCATTTGAGTACAGTGAACTCATTGTCATGTTCAAGAAACCAGTCTGAGATGATTCCAGCTTTATGACATGGCGCATTATCCTGCTGAAAGTAGCCATCAGATGTTACAGGGTACATTGTGCTCATAAAGGATGGACATGCTCAGCAACAATACTCAGGTAGGCTGTGGCGTTGCAACGATGCTCAATTGCTACCAAGGGGCCCAAAGAGTGCCAAGAAAATATTCCCCACACCATGACACCACCACCACCACCCTGAACCGTTGATACAAGGCAGGATGGATCCATGCTTTCATGTTGTTGACGCCAAATTCTGACCCTACCATCTGAATGTCGCAGCAGAAATCGAGACTCATCAGACCAGGCAACGTTTTTTCAATCTTCTACTGTCCAATTTCGATGAGCTTGTGCAAATTGTAGCCTCAGTTTCCTGTTCTTAGCTGAAAGGAGTGGCACCCGGTGTGGTCTTCTGCTGCTGTAGCCCATCTGCCTCAAAGTTCAACGTACTGTGCGTTCAGAGATGCTCTTCTGCCTACCTTGGTTGTAACAGGTGGCGATTTGAGTCACTGTTGCCTTTCTATCAGCTCGAACCAGTCTGCCCATTCTCCTCTGACCTCTGGCATCAACAAGGTATTTCCGCCCACAGAACTGCCGCTCACTGGATGTTTTTTCTTTTTCGGACCATTCTCTGTAAACCCTAGAGATGGTTGTGCGTGAAAATCCCAGTAGATCAGCAGTTTCTGAAATACTCAGACCAGCCCTTCTGGCACCAACAACCATGCCACGTTCAAAGGCCTCAAATCACCTTTCTTCCTCCATACTGATGCTTGGTTTGAACTGCAGGAGATTGTCTTGACCATGTCTACATGCCTAAATGCACTGAGTTGCCGCCATGTGATTGGCTGATTAGAAATTAAGTGTTAACAAGCAGTTGGACAGGTATACCTAATAAAGTGGCCGGTGAGTCTATAATAGCGACATTAGACAAAGAGGATCGAATGTTCATCGTATCAGTTAAATTGTTGCAAAAAAAAAAGAAAAACCTATCACAAAATAAAAGGCAATAAGAGAGCAAGTGTGTTCTTAGACAGTTCTGCATAGAGAAGGGTTAAAAACATGAATATTAGTTGATATTATTCCTTATCAGAATATAGTAACATATAAGGTGAATATTTTCATTATCTGTGAGGTGCAGCAGCTCCTATGTGCAGCAAATTCTCCCTGTATCCTGATGGCTAAGAATCTGGAGGGAGGAGGTCACACTTCAGGGGGCTGTATCTCTGGATGTGTTTCTAGGTGTAAGGGACTGTCATATGAACTGTCATAGTTTGGGGGTGCATATATGCTCCTGGCACTTTGAGGGAAGCATGAATGCCAACATGTAGTGTAACATACTGAACCAGAGCATGATCCTATCCCCTCACTTCCGAAACTGTCCCACAGGGCACTATCCAACGTGATTATGACTCCAAACACAGCTCTGTTTCATCCACTGCCTTACTAAAGAAACTGTGGGTAAAGGTGATGGACTGGCCAATCATGTCTCCAGACATAAACCCTATTGAGCATCTGTGAGCCTCCTCAATCAGAAGGTGGGGGAGCACAATATCTCTAAAATTCACCAGCTATGTGGTGTCTTCATGGAGGAGGAAGAGGATTCCAGTGGCTGTAACCTGGGAAGCTCCAGTGAACTCCATGCCCAAGAGAGCGCGGACAGTGCTGGAAAATAACGGTGGCCACACCAGATATGGACACTTTGGGCTCATTGTCACGTAGTGGTGTTTCACTTAGACATTATTGGATGTGTCTTGTGTTATTTTGAAAGCACAACAAATGTTCACTGTTCTTCAAGCCGAACACTACTACCACGACTTCTTTACATTCTATCACAGGGTCAGATCTTCAGTTTTGTCCCATGAAATTTTAGACAAAAAAATTTCCAAAACATGTGAGAGATGAAATCACTTATGTGAGATACTTACCTGGAGAGAAATGAAAACATCTGTATAAGGGTTCACATGTCGTATTTTCCACTTCCTTACAACATTTGGCACAGACGTAACCCTCTGCATGGTTATAAAGTGGGGCGCGTCGCTTGGTGAATCCTTTTCTACCATGAATGCAGGGGGAGGAGTGAACAACAGCAGCAGCCAGTGATTGGCTGCTGCTGATGTTACAGGTGTTTCCCCAGTGATGTCAGTGACCCTATATGGACAGTGACATCACCGTGTCCCCCTCTCCTGCTGACCAACTTATCCGCTCTCCGTTATGTCGCTCAGCAGGAGGGACTATTATGGAAGGATGTAGCTTGTGACACCTTTTCTGTCTGTTTTTTTTCAGCGGATACTTACTATACTGAGTAGTGGTAGTAAATGTCAATGGGTACGGTCAGTGCATATGATGGGAGCCTTCCTCACGTATAGACTGGGCATATAACAAAAACAACATGTGAACCCAGTCTTATCTGTACTGTATACATGGAGAGACAGCCAGGCAATAATCATTCTACCTGTACAATATACAGCGAGATATAGGGAGACTATCTGCACCAATATTATTATTATTATTTACAGGAGATACTCACAAGTGGTATTTTATCTACCCAAATAATAGACAGAGAGATACAGATACAGTATTATTTGTCGTTGCATATTTTACCTATACCTACCTCATTCACTGGCAAATATAAGGTGATAGTTGTGTCTATGCCTAATTTACAAGGAACAAACAATTGCGAGCTATTATTTATTTTTGGGCAGAGCGTCTTGTTCTGTACATCGTGGTGTATTCTCCACAGTCACATTACTCCTGGATTCTGCAGAGTGGGATTCAGTAATGGACATAGACTATTAACCCTGCAGCTTCCTCTGGGATCGGGTGCGGTCAGACCAAGAATACGTTCACATACACTGGGACTGCACCACAACTTTCCAGGGAAGTTTCTTCATGATTGATCCCATGGAATGTGAGGAGATTGTGGACTAATACAGAAGCAGAAAGGACGACGTGTAAGACACAACATATCAGAGGAGAAGGTAAAGACATGTACAATGATAACAATGTAACAGAACCTGTTTCTGAAGTTCTTATCTTTCAGTTCCTGGTTCTCTCCCGTTATTCTTCTTTATCTTCTGTACAGTAAATATCGCCTCTTGTCTTCATCCCGTTATAGGATCCTCTCCCTCCGTCTCATTATTGATGGGGTCTCTATAGTAGGAATAAGTCACAGTCCTAGCTCTGCGCCGATAAAGACAATTCCACTTTCTATTCCATTGTCACTTCCTGGTGAGTGTAAGGAGGAAACACGTCTAATGAGTAATTGGATCTTACAGAGTAACCGTCACTGCAGATGATTTATGATGTTGTGAACATTTTTCTAATCAACGTCATTAAGAAATTCTCTTTATTTTGTAAAGAAACAGACGGCAGAGCGCCCCTTAGGCCCATTCCACACTTGCGAGTGTGAAGCGATGAATTTGCATCACACTTGCGAGTGCTGCCTGGATCTCCCAGCCCGAACACTGCAAACCGGAACTGAACTAACTTGCTGAGTTCAGTTATGGTTTGCAGCGTTCGGGCCGGGAGATCCCGGCAGCACTCCCAAATGTGATGCGAGTTCATCGCATTACACTCGCAAGTGTGGAACGAGCCTAAGACCACTAGAGATCTACTAGGTGGTCTGGGCTAAGCACCACTATACAGTGAGGACGAAATCTTTGAGGACACTGTGGCCTACCCTGTTGCTGCCAGCTCCAGAATTTGTCATTGTGCCACTCTCTGACCTCATGATGCTTCTGCTGCCACCTCCACACTCTGTGGCATACAATGTTGCTTCCAACTGACCGATGTCTCCCTGGAACACCCTGCGATTTCCACAATGCTGTTTTCACCCTCCATCACTCTATGACTTTGCCACTAGGTTTAGTTTTCCCCTTCATTTCATCTGTCAGAATGAAAAGCTTCAGGATTGATAGCCAAAAGCAGGAGGGGATACAGAACACAGAGGACATGCAAATATCCCATTTACTGGTCAACTCCTGTTTGTTTTTGGCTTTAGCAATACTGATGGATTATTGACTGATTGAAAGCGGTCACTGACGGATAAAAAGAAGGGCAAAAGGATCAGTGACATGAATGCAAATTTACTGCTGACACCCTCTGCACTCTTTTGGGGGGTTTCTACATGTATCCGCGTTTAACAGAACAGGTTCTGTCGTAATCTATGAAAAATCAGGTGCCACTTAAACTCCACTCACAGTTGTTGGCTTACGTCATCGTCCATGGTGGTCCAGTGCTTCCACTACTCCTGGTTCCTGACAGTAAGATCAGGCCATGGATCCCACGAAGGTTCTGCTTCCTGAACTGGCTGACCTTACCACCATCATGGTCCAGCAGTCCCAGCAGTTTGCTGCCCAAGGCCAGCAACTTGGTCAACTCATCGCCACCGTTCAGCAATTGTTGGCTACCCAGCACCAGTGTCCAGTACCTGCAATACCTCCCGTTACTATGGCTGCATTGTCTACTGCCGAGCCCAGACTACGACTTTCCTTGCCCTCCAAATATGAAGGTGAGGCCAAGTTATGCAGAAGCTTCATTACCCAGTGCTTCTTACATTTTTTTTTTTTTTTAATAATCTTTATTCAACAATAAAAGACTTTCTTAATTACAGTTACATAGTACATGAAATAACATTACAATTTCTTATTCACAATTAGAGATGAGCGAACATACTCGTCCGAGCTTGATGCTCGTTCGAGCATTAGCGTACTCGAAACTGCTCGTTGCTCGGACGAATACTTCGCCCGCTCGAGAAAATGGCAGCTCCCGCCGTTTTGCTTTTTGGCGGCCAGAAACAGAGCCAATCACAAGCCAGGAGACTCTGCACTCCACCCAGCATGACGTGGTACCCTTACACGTCGATAGCAGTGGTTGGCTGGCCAGATCAGGTGACCCTGGAATAGACTAGCCCCTGCCCGCGCTGCTCGGATCATTCTGTGTCTGGATGCCGCTAGGGAGAGAGCTGCTGCTGGTCAGGGAAAGCGTTAGGCTGTTCTATTAGAATAGTGTTAGGCAGGAGTGATTCTACAAGAACCCAACAGCCCTTCTTAGGGCTACAATAACGTTTTATTTTACTTTTTTTTGGTTTGCCTGTGGCTGGGCTTGCTGGCACTAGTAGTGCAGCTAGTACCATATTGTGAGGAATTTGCAGGGGGACTTGCTACCGTTGTGTTTAGCTCTTAGTGACACACATATCCATCTCAAACACCAAAGTGGGACAATTTATTAGGGGTTTGAGTAGAATTAAGCAGAGTCTGCTGATTTTTTTTTTTTTAGCTGTATTTCATTTTATAGCTCAAACTCATCTTGCAAAGCAGTGTGCTCTCATTGTAAGCTACAAAATAGCCATAGGAGAACCCCAACGGCTTACTTAGGCCTACAATAGCGTTATATTTTCCTTTTTTTTGTTTGCTTGTGGCTGGGCTTGCTGGCACTAGTAGTGCAGCTAGTACCATATTGTGAGGAATTTGCAGGGGGACTTGCGACCGTTGTGTTTAGCTCTTAGTGACACGCATATCCACCTCAAACACCGAAGTGGGACAATTTATTAGGGGTTTGAGTAGAATTAGGCAGAGTCTGCTGATTTTTTATTTTTTTTTACCTTTATTTCATTTTATAGCTCAAACTCATCTTGCAAAGCACAAAATCCAGTTGTGTGCTGTCAGTGCAGGTTAGAAACTAGCCATAGCAATAGGATAGCATCGTTTTGTTAAAAAAAATTAAAAACTAAAAAAAAATAAACACATTTTTTTTTTTTTTTTTCAAGTTTACACTTTAATTTGGAAAATGTTTAACTCGAGGGCTAGGGGTAGAGGACGAGGGCGTGGACGTGGGCGTCCAACTACTGCAGGGGTCAGAGGCCGTTGTCCTGGGCGGGGTGAGACACCACCTGCTGATGGGGGAGCAGGGGAACGCCGCAGAGGTACACTCCCTAGGTTCATCATGTCTCAAGTTACTGGGACTCGTGGTAGAGCACTGTTGAGGCCAGAACAGTGCGAACAGGTGATGTCATGGATTGCGGACAATGCTTCTAGCCATTTGTCCACCAGTCAGTCTTCCACGCAGTCCACCCATGTCACCGAAATCGGCTCTCCTCCAGCTCCTCCACCTCAGCCTCCTTCCCCCCAGTCTGCCCCCTCCCACCAAAATTTGGCATTTGAACCGGCATACTCTGAGGAACTGTTTTCTGGACCCTTCCCACAGTCACAAACCACTGTTTGCTGCTGCTGAGCTATTTTCCGATGCCCAGGTTTTCCACCAGTCACAGTCTGTGGGTGATGATGACATTATTCACGTAGTGGAAGAAGTGTGTAAAGAGGTGTCGGACGATGAGGAGACACGGTTGTCAGACAGTGGTGAAGTTGTTGTCAGGGCAGGAAGTCCGAGGGGGGAGCAGACTGAGGGATCGGAGGATGATGAGGTGACAGACCCAAGCTGGGTTGATAGGCCGGGTGAACACAGTGCTTCTGAGACGGAGGCGAGTCCTATAGCAGAACAGGTTGGAAGAGGCAGTGGTGGGGCCAGACGGAGAGGCAGGGCCAGAGCTGGTGCATCAGCGCCAAATGTTGCCCGTAGTCAAGCTCCCGTGGCGAGGGCTAGATTTTCAGAAGTCTGGAGGTTCTTTAAAGAAACACCGGATGACCGACGGACTGTGGTGTGCAACCTTTGCCAAACCAGGATCAGCAGGGGTTCCACCACTACTAGCTTAACTACCACCAGTATGCGCAGGCATCTGAATGCTAAACACCCCACTCAATGGCACCAAGCCCGTTCACCTCCGGCGGGGCAAACCACTGCTCCTTCCCCTGTGTCATCTGCTAGTCAGCCCCCTTCCCAGGACCCTGGCCCAAACAACTCCCGTGCGTAAACCCCTTCGCCTCCACGATCCTCCACAGCATTCACCAGCGTTCAGCTCTCCATACCCCAGACGCTGGAGCGCAAAAGGAGGTATAGCGCAACCCACCCACACGCCCAAGCCCTCAACGTCCACATCTCCAAGTTGCTTAGCCTGGAGATGCTGCCCTATAAGCTGGTAGAGACCAAGGCCTTTCGAAACCTCAGGGCGGCAGCCGCCCCTCGGTATTCGGTCCCCAGCCGCCACTGCTTTTCCTGATGTGCCGCCCCAGCCTTGCACAAGCACGTGTCAGAGAACATCCTCCGTGCCCTGACCAATGCCGTTTCAGACAAGGTCCACCTGACCACGGACACGTGGACGAGTGCTGCTGGGCAGGGCCACTATATATCGCTGACGGCACATTGGGTTAACTTGGTGGAGGCTGGGACCGAGTCTGACCCTGGGGCTGGTCATATACTGCCGACGCCGAGGATTGCGGGGCCTACCTCGGTCCAGGTCTCAAAGGCCTACTATGCCTCCACCTCCTCCCACCCCTCCTCCACCTCCTCCTCTGAATTACCATCCGTGGGCATGGCGCCATCAGTCGGTAGCTCTAGGCACAGCAGCAGTGCCATCGCTAAGTGACAGCAGGCGGTGCTCAAACTGCTGAGCCTAGGCGATAAAAGGCACACCGCCCAAGAGTTATTACAGGGCATCACGGCGCAGACTGATCTGTGGCTGGCACCGCTGAACCTGAAGCCAGGCATGGTTGTGTGTGACAACGGCCGTAACCTGGTGACAGCTCTGCAACTCGGCAGACTGACACATGTGCCATTAATTCAAAAAAAGAAAGGTGGAGACCATCCAACTAGGTTTAACTTTGCTTTCGATTACAGTCCAATGGCGGACAAAATAAGAAATGCCATCTATAAAAATTGGTATCTAATTAAATCAGATCCACAACTGAGGGGAATAGCAGAAAACGGGCCCACTGTGACTTTCAGAAGAAGTAAAACCATCAAAGACTTCGTAGTACGAAGTAGATTGCCAGAGAGGAGCAATGAAAGGAATTGGCTGAAAAAGATAACCACCGTAGGGAACTATAGATGCGGTAATTGTAACCACTGTTCCCAAATGATCCAGGGTAAAACCATACAGATAGGCGGTATAGAGCACAAAATTAATTCCTTTATTACATGCAGATCCTGTTTTATTGTTTATGTTATCTTCTGCCCATGTGGACACTTTTACATAGGTAAAACTATAAGAACCCTATTTACCCGTTTTAGGGAGCACAAAAATTCCATCATTAATGGCAAAGGGGCTCCACGCTTAATAGAACATGTCAGGGTTGCACACAACGGCAACCCTGGGACATTGTCCTTTGCAGGATTAGAATTAGTGCCTACCCCGGCACATGGGGGTGATAGGCAAAAGCAACTTCTGAGAAGGGAGGCATGGTGGATAATAAAAACAGAGGCCCTTGGAGCCTTGGGTCTAAAGGACAAAAACGATATGGGGGGTTTTTTATGAGGCCGATTTTACCTCTATAAATAATAGAAGGCCCAATAACAAAAAACTATATGTAATGAGAAGATGCTGTACTGACATGCCACGTCCGAACCCTTAGAACTTCTGTATCGGGTTCAGAGAAAGAGGTGCAAAGATTCTCCGTATTGCTCATTCGTACAGGGAAAGACCCGTAGCCCTTTCCCTAAAGTCTAAGCTAAAAAATCCTCTCCTTCTAGCCACGCCCTCCCTAGAAGGTATTAGATACTGCACCCTTTTAGGTTCCTTCTCTAAACTGTCATACTACGCCCCTCTTTATGACATAGATGATGCGTAATCTTACCTTAAATTCAGTCTTCAATAAGGTCCGTTTTGCTGTCTAACGCCTAAACTCCGCCCACCTAATCAGTGATTGGAGGAGAGCGACAAAGTAGTTTTCATTCTGGTCCGACGCAACATTTAGCTTTTTAAGGGAGTGGCCAAAAACTGACCACTCCCCGAATTTGTTTTTAACCAATAGGAATAGGTTAAGGTTGTGGGTGTGTTCTTTGTGACGTCAGTGAGGTGTGTTTGGCGGCCAGCATAAATTGCTCGGCACGCCATGCAGTAGAAGGCAAGATGAAGCGCTAGGATAGCGCGAAACGACTCGTCCCTCTAACCCTCACCCCGTTTTTTCCTGCTGTCGAATGCCTCTCCCTGTGAAACGAAATACTTTTTAAAGGATATGAAATAAAGAAAAAGATTTTATGAAAAAAACGGTGAGTGCCGACTATTCCTCTACTCCTTTGATGCATGACACATGTGCCATGCCTGGCCCATGTGTTAAATAGTTCAGCGTTTCCTCAAGACATACCCCAATCTGTCTGATTTGCTCACGAAGGTGCGCCGCATCTGTGCGCATTTCAGGAAGTCCAAAACAGATGCTGCCACTCTCAGGGCAGCGCAGCGCCGCCTCCAACTGCCCGCTCACCGACTGTTGTGCGACGTGCCCACGAGG
The DNA here is from genome assembly GCF_040894005.1 of Engystomops pustulosus. Lineage (NCBI taxonomy): Eukaryota > Metazoa > Chordata > Amphibia > Anura > Leptodactylidae > Engystomops > Engystomops pustulosus. The sequence continues at coordinate 219,171,835 of NC_092414.1, forward strand.
TGGAATTCAACACTAACTTTGTTATCCACATCCAGAGTTTACCAGCAGCGCAGAGCGATTGTAGACTGCCAGATGTCAACTTTCACCAGAACTGGTAGTCAGGTCAGTCAGCTTCCTCAAGTCTACAATGAGGAGTGGACGTGGATGTCTGATATCTGTCAGGTGCTGAGTAACTTTGAGGAGTCAACACAGATGGTCAGTGGTGATGCCGCCATCATCAGCCTCACCATCCCGCTGCTTGGCCTGTTGAAAAACTCTCTGGTCAGCATGAAGTCGGAAGCTTTGCGCTCGTCACAAGAGACGGGGGAAGAAGATTCCCTTGTTGATAGCCAAAGCACCCTTAGGTCTGTTTCTCAGCGCATATCGGAGGAGGTGGAGGAGGATGAGGAGGAAGAGGAGGAGAATGTTGGCGAGACAGAAGAGGGGACCATTGTTCAGTCCTTCACTGTTCAGCGTGTATGGGCAGAAGAAGAGGAGTTGGACGAGTTGGAGGAGGAGGAAATGGACAATCAGGCCAGTGAGGGGAGTGAATTCTTGCGCGTTGGGACTCTGGCACATATGGCAGATTTCATGCTAAGCTGCCTATCCCGTGACCCTCGCGTTCAAAGAATTTATTCCAGCACCGATTACTGGGTATTCACTCTTCTGGACCCACGGTACAAGCAAAATCTTTCCACTCTCATCCCTGGAGAGGAAAGGAGTGTGAGAATGCATGAATACCAGCAGGCCCTGGTGGACAAGCTGAAACAGTATTTCCCTTCTGACAGCGCTTGCGGCAGAGGGCGTACTTCTGCGGGACAAGTAGCGAGGATGAGTAGGCGACCAGGCAGCTTGTCCAGCACTGGCAGGGGTACGCTTTACAAGGCCTTTGCCAGCTTTATGTCACCCCAGCAAGACACTGTCACCTGTCCCCAGTCTCGGCAGAGTAGGGCTGATCTTTACAGAAAGATGGTGAGGGAGTACGTAGCTGACCATACCATCGTCCTAAATGATCACACAGCTCCCTACAACTACTGGGTTTCAAAGCTGGACATGTGGCACGAACTGGCGCTGTACGCCTTGGAGGTTCTTGCCTGCCCTGCCGCTAGCGTGTTGTCCGAGCGGGTTTTCAGTGCAGCTGGTGGCATCATCACCGATAAGCGTACACGCCTGTCGACTGACAGCGCTGACAGGCTGACGCTTATCAAGATGAATAAAGCCTGGATTTCTCCGCATTTCCATTCTCCACCAGGTGAAAGAAGCTGAACCTGAATAATGTATGCACTCCTCCTCCTCATTGTCCTCCTTCTCCTCCTCTTTTTACACTAAAGCAGAGGAAACTGGCTATTTTTTTGCCAGGGCCAACTGGCTCTGGCTATAGTACTCTATGTATTTAATTTTTCTGGAGGGCCAACTACCCTGTCCTCTGTTTTAAACAATTTTTTGGACTGCCACATACAGGCACTCAATCTATGTAATTTTTCTGGAGGACCAGCTACCTGCTCCTCTGGTTTGAAAACTTTTTTGGACTGCCACATACAGGCTCTCAATTTATTTAATCTTTTTGGAGGACCAGCTACCTGCTCCTCTGGTTTGAAAACTTTTTTGGACTGCCACATACAGGCACTATCTAAATTAAATTGTCTCCATAGCAGCCTCCACACGTCGTCTTTTTAGCTGCCTTCACACGTTGTCTCCATTGCTACCTCCACACGTCATCGCCATAGCTGCCTCCAAAAGTAGTCCATATAGCTGCCTCCATACATGGTCCCCTTATCAAACGAGCTGTGTCAGGCAGAATTTTGGATTGTTTTCATGGCTTCCATGTTAACTTTGTCGCCACCCTGCTGTGTAATCCACAAAATATACTGGCAAACTTTTATCATTTACCAATATTATTTCAGTGCTTCTTGCGCATCTGTTTACATTCCCCTCACCCGCCAGAACCCAAACTTATAAGAACGCTACTACACTTGATCTTATACAAAAGGTTCTAAGAAGTGCTGTTTGGGGAGTAGCCTACAGACAGGGGCTTGGATTGGTGAAAGCTCGCCTGGCAGCGGAGCGCCAGCTCCATCCCAAGATCCAACTAACATAGTTTTAACTGCAGCACCTTTAATCTACTACTAGTTCACTGCCTCCATACATGGTCCCCTTATCAAACGAGCTGTGTCAGGCAGAATTTTGGGTTGTTTTCATGGCTTCCACATCAAACTTGTTAACTTTGTCGCCACCCTGCTGTGTAATCCACAAAATATGCTGGCAAACTTTTATCATTTACCGATATTATTTGAGCGCTTCTTGCTCACCTCCTTTGGTTCCTCTCTGCCACCCATTGGTTTTAATCCTGAGTCCATTTGGGGTATGTTGCCAAGACACTCTCTAGCCTGCCGCTGCTGCCGCTGCCTCTGCATAGTCCCCTATAGTGTCAGGGTCAATTATTGGATGTTTTAGATGCTATCTAGCCTCATTCGGTCACTCTGTCATTGCCATGCTGTTGCCCATACTTTTGGCATAATGGTGCGATTAAGCAGCCTCAGAGGCATCCATGCATGCTGCCCCTGCTGTTTCCTGTCCATTTCCGTGGTGTTTCCATCCTTTTCTGAGGTTCCCAGGTGCTTGGCCAAGCTTCCCTGTGCAGATCCTTGGTCCCCTTGAAAAATGCTCGAGTCTCCCATTGACTTCAATGGGGCTCGTTATTCGAGACGAGCACTCGAGCATCGGGAAAAGTTTGTCTCGAATAACGAGTACCCGAGCATTTTAGTGCTCGCTCATCTCTATTCACAATCTCCGTATACATCCTTTTAGTTATATCCAAACCTATCTAGATCCAGCATCTTTTTACCTATACCTTATACCCACCCCCCCCCCAAAGAAAAAAAAAACTACAGAACTACATTCTCTCTCCCTTATTCCTCCTCCTTCCATCTCCAATCCTCCCATATTACACTGTATATATTAGGTTTATTACATCTTTCAAAATAAATCTTTTCATAGACCAACATTTTCCTAGAATAAAGAGTCCACTCCCTCACCATTGGCGATTCCGATGCTATCCATTTATTGAGTACAACCTTCCGTGCCCAACATAAGAGCTTGTTTATCCTCCCCTCCTTTTTATAAATATTAATACTTCCAGGAATACCAAAAATACAAGCTACTGGTTCCGGAACCAGATCTAGACCGAGTCTTGCATTAATAATATCAAAGATCCCCTTCCAGTATTCTTGAATATGAGTACAACTCCAGGACATATGCAGAAAATCAGCCTTATCTTCCCCACAGTGATAACAGTTGGAATTTCTTTCTTTGTACATCCTAGACAGTCTATAGGGAGTATAATATAACCTATTGACAATAAAGTATTGCATAATCCTCAATTGTGGGTTAACTGATATCTGTGGTATAGTCCTAATGAAATACTCCCACCTCTCCATCCCTATTGATCCTATTGCTCCTAATTCGTTCTCCCACTTATGGAGTGTACCCAAAAAAGAGTCATTAAATTTTTTATTTAACACTATAGCATAAGTAAATGCTAATTGCCTCTTTTTACCAAAACTTTCACAATTCTTCAGAAATTCATTAAGAGGATTTTTCACTTGGAGAGAATCAACCCCTAGACTCCTAAATGCATGCCTCAGCTGAAAATATCTGAATAGATCATTATTCCTTAACCCACATTCCTCCTTGATGTTCACCCAAGATTTGAGTCCATCAGCTTCAATTATTTGGCCTAGATACTTAACACCTTTGTTGATCCAGAATGGAAACTCGTACTTGAAATAGGGATCCCTCCACCTTAGATTCCCCCATAAGGGAGTATCCTCATAGAGCCCTTTACTTTCAAATAGGTCCCTCATACTATTATATGTTCGTACAAACATTCCCAAAGAGAGTAGCTCTTGTTTATCCCCTCTACTTACTCCCATCTCGAACATCTGGAATAAATTATATTGGCTCCTCACCTTCTCTTTAGATCTTAAGTACTCTTCCCAAATCTCCCTGTGTTCATGATCTATCAGTTTACCTATCTGAGCAGCCAAAAAATATAATTTTAAGTCCGGTATAGTCAATCCTCCATCTTGGGATCTCCTTTTCATTGTCTCTAGCTTAATTCTGGTTTTTTTCCCCCTCCACACCAAGTCTGTTAGTATCCCATCGATTATCTTAAATATTCCTGAATCTATCCAGATGGGGGAATTTACTAATGTATAAAGAATCTTTGGTAAAAGTACCATTTTTATTAATGCTATCCTGGATGGGATACCCAACATCAATCCCTTCCATGCTTGTACCTTATTCCTATTCAATTCCACATATCTGTTAACATTACTAGACACATTTATTCCCAAATACTTGAAATGCTCCCCCCTACCGATTGTTTTTAGTGGATATAGAGGTAGTTCCCTACCATGGTCAATTTGCATAATCACGGATTTACCCCAATTTATCTTAATTCCTGAAATATCCCCATATTTTTGGAATACCCTTAACACTTTATCTACAGAATCGATGGTCCCCAGATATAACAAAATATCATCCGCAAATAAAGAAATCTTCTCATCCCTATCTCGATACTGAAATCCAACTATATCCTGAGCATTTCTAATAGTACAGGCCAGGGGTTCCATCATTAAATCAAATAATAGGGGTGACAGTGGACACCCCTGTTTAGTACCCCTATAAACAGGAAAAGCCTCTGAAACCGATCCGTTAATTAGGAGTCTAGCCGTGGGATCTGAGTATAGTAGTTTTATCCACCTAACAAATTTGGGTCCGATTCCCATAGTTTCCAGCACTTCCCACATATATTCCCATTCTAGTGAGTCAAACGCTCTGGCTGCACCCAACGAGAGAACCAGCCGCTCTCCAACGTTATCTGGACTCCTCTGTATGTTAGAAAAAAGTCTATTAAGGTTATCGGAGGTACTTCTCCCGCTCATGAACCCTGCCTGATCTTTGTGGAACAGCTCACCTAGTACTTTCCTCAGACTATTAGCCAAAATATTGGCCAGCAATTTAGTATCGGCCGCCATTAGAGATATAGGTCTATACGCCTCTAGGAGAGCTTTATCTTTCCCCTCTTTTGGGATCAAGATTACTAATGTTTCTTTCATAGTCCCCACTAGGCTCCCTCTTTCATACGCTTCTTTATAAGTATCAAATAATTCCTTTAACAACACTTCCTCAAAAACCTGAAATACTTCTACTGGAAGAGCATCTATCCCTGACGCCTTCCCCTTCTTCGATGCGTGCAGTGCTTCCCTCAACTCAAATTCCAGAGGTCTATCTAGCCAATCAGATTCCTGGCTTCTCAGCTTGGGTATATCAGCACTTACTAGAAACTCTCTACATTCATCCATACAGTGACACACAGACAGGGTCGGATTGGGTTGCCTTAGGCCCACCAGAGAAAATTAATCTGGGGCCCACTCTTTATTATATGCCAGGAAATAGACTCTAGCAGCTTCCAAATTTGGTTGATTTCTGTTGCATCTCAGTTCAGTATTCAGTAGGGTTGAACCAGGGCCCACCGGAGGATCCTCTGGTACTCTGGTGGGCCAGTCCAACACTGCACACAGAGGAGGAATATATGTTCCTAAAATGTTGAAAGAACGTTTCTTTTACCTCCTCTGTTCCCACTGCCCAGGTACCATCCTCCTTTAGGATGGACATAATATACTTTTTCTCCTTTTGATTTTTCACTATATTGGCTAGCTTTTTTCCTCCCACCGATAGATCCACATCCAAATAGTACTGCACTAGACTTAGGTCCTGTTTTGATTTAGAAAAAATATACTCCTCAAAGTTATCCAATCTAGTCTGCCAGATCTCCCAATTAGTTTTGGTAGGTGCTGAACATACCATCTGTTCTGCTTCCCATATTCCCTTTTCCAATTCCACCTCTTTGGCTTTCCTCTTGTGTTTAAATATACAAACCTGTTTAGACAATATTCCCCTTATAAACCCTTTTCCAACTTCCCAAACTATCCTTTGTGACGTCGTGCCTCTATTTTTAACAAAAAATTCTCTTATTTCCCTTTCTACCAACTCTTTATTTTCTATCAATCTTAACCACCCCACATTAAATCTAGTCATTCTAAATTTTTCTTCCCTTCTTAATCCCAATTTAACGTGAACAGGTGTATGGTCCGAGATACCGTACCTCTTGTATCATATGAGACATCTATTAGTGACTCAATTGTGTGCTTATTTCCTAAACAATAATCGATTCGTGAGTATCTTAAATGTGTTTTTGAAAAGCAAGAATATGCCTTCCCATTTGGATACTTTTCCCTCCAAAGATCACACCACCCAAACTCTTCTAATAGAATCCTAAATTTTTTATTTCCTCCCTTTCTTCCCGTGCTATTTCCATCATCTTCTACTATTCTAGTGTCTAGTGTATTATTTACATCCCCCACAATTAACAACATTACATCTTTTTTATCTATCAAGAAATCAATTAGAGTATACAACACTTCAGCGCCAAAGGGAGGTGGAATATAGATTGTTGCCAGAACCATTTTTTTCCCAAAGATACTGTAAATATCTTCCTTCTTCCTTCTATATCTATTTTAGTTGAATATACTTCCACCGGGAGGCTTTTATGAAATAAAATTGAAACACCCCTGGAATATGAAGAGTGATATGAATGAAAACTAGTACCGATCCATCCTTTACACAAAACTTGTACTTTATCCTTAGTCAAATGCGTCTCTTGCAAGCAAACAATAGCCGGTAGGTAGTTCCTAATAACAGTAAAGACTGCCAATCTTTTAAGTTTTTTGGATAGACCTCTAATATTCCAAGACAGAATATTAAGAACTTCTTTAGTCATAAGTTGCTTTTAAATCCTATAGGGGACCTAGGATAGAACCTCCTACTAACTGGAAGGGGGAGTAAAAGGAGGGAATGGCCAAGGAGAGGAGACCGTAAGAGAGATAAAACAAGCAACAACAATAAAACAAAAAAAAAGGAAAAAAAAAAAAAACATAAACCCACAAACCCCCAGACCCCTCCCCAACAGTTATCCACCATCCAGGTAGATCCTAAACCTAGCATGGCACTCCGTCAACCCCCCCCCCCCCAATACTCCTCCGTAATCATTTGTTATGCTTTCTCAGCCATCTTACCACTTCATCTGGTGAGTCATATATTTGAGTAACCCCCTCATAAAATATTTTCAGGCTAGCCGAATATATAAGAGAGTATTTAATGCCCTTTTCCATTAATTGTTTTTTAACATCTTTAAAGCAAGCTCTTTTCCTTTCAACCTCTGCTGGGTAATCTGGAAAAAATAAAACCTTGTTGTTATTCCACCTCACATCTTGCCCCCTAACCTCCTTAAGCACGGTCTCCTTATCATTACTTGAGAAAAACCTCACCAACAATGTTCTTGGTGGAGCTCCTGGAGTTCTTATCATTGGGGGAACCCTATGTGCTCTCTCAATCTGGAAGAACTCTGATAGTTTCTTAGGATCCACAAGTTTTTTAAACCAATCATTAAAGAACCTCACTGGGTCATCACCCTCCTCCTTTTCAGGGAAACCAATTATCCTCACATTGTTCCTCCTGGATCTATTTTCAAGATCCAGTAGTTTCTGTGCCATGGTTTTATTAGACTGCTTTAGCTCCAGGAGTTAATTTTCCAGCTCTGCGGTAGAGTCCTCATTATTGCCCAGTCTTGTCTCTATCTCCTGTAACCTTTCCCCAAACACCGAGAATTCCTTACTCAAAGCAGATAAATCTACCTTAACCTCTTTCACAACCTCAAAACATTGCTTGATCTGTTCTGATATGTCTTTCAATGAGAGGTTCTCCTTATTCCCCTCCCCCTGGGACCCCAAGGGTTCAGACTCATGGGGTTCCTCCACACCTGATTTGTTCAAAAACTTATCAATTTTTAACAGTTTTTCTCCTTTGTTTTTCCCTCCTGGTGAGAGGGTCCTTTCCGGAGTCCCTCTATTCTTGGTCGCCCTATTTTTGGTCGCCATTATCTTGTATAACAAGCTATTATACACCAACCCTATAGAATATCTCCTTTTAGGTTAGCTATACAAGGCCCAATGCTTAAATGTGAGCTACAGATTAATGAGGCCTATACCAAATGTCATAGGATATTCAATTGTTATCCCAGGATTATTGTATTTCTCTGACCAACAAAGCTCCCTTAATTAGCTGCATTAGGGCGCAGATATTACTCCAAGTATATTACCAGGTAATCAAACAGCTATTGTTAGTATAGGTTTCTACAATACACAGGAAGGGGTAAGCAAAACCTACAACCCAAGAAATACATTACAGTATATAGTCCCGACAGAAGGTAACAAATCCTGTGCTTCTAGCAAAGTTATTGTAGATATTAGTGCAGGCTTATTTCAGAAACAAGACAGATCATAAATTATTAGCCCGTGTGACATATAACCACATAGTCCAACTATTAACACATAAGAAGGACCGACAATGTTAGCATAGTTTTCCAATAACTCCTAGGGTTAATATGCAGAAAGATAGCAGAAGCGAAAAAGTTTCAGGTGTTAGTTCAGGTATTTCAACATCCAAGGCGCTTATTTGCTGTTAGTCCACTTTTATAGGCCTGTTGCCAATACTTTGGTGCAGCCCTTGCCTGCCTCAGGTGAAAAAGACAAGCGGTTTTCCTCCGGATCATAGGCGAGCACCTCCGGGTTCCACGGACTCCAGCCCTCTCCCGCAGGCTGTGTCCTGTGATCTCCTCCGGCGTCCACCCGATTCTCACCCGTCAGCGCCACTCTCTATTCCACAGACGGAGCTTCCTTCTGCTCTTTGTCTACGGCCAAGTATCCTCGCGGTCACCTGGAGCTTCGACCCGGCAAGCTCTTTTCCACAGGTGTCTTCCTCGGCTATACCGCCTCAAGGACCGGGCTATTCCTCATTCCCACAGCATGGCTTCCGGATCACAGACTGCAGAGCACTGGGGGGGGAAGACCGTGCGCCGCGCAAGCTCGTCTCACGCTCTCATGCTCCTCCCTCCCAAGGTGCTTCTTACATATTGAACTGATGCCTTGCCAATTAGTCACAAAGGTGACTTTTTTGATCAGCCTTCTTTCTGGGAAAGCCGTGGCATGGCTACTCCCCTCTGGGACAAGTTCTTCACTGAATTCCAGTCCATCTTTGAGGAACCTGACCTGGTGTCTTCCGCTGAGACAGCACTGCTGAACCTGCAACATGGGAACTCTTCTGACGGTAATTATGCGGTTCAGTTCCATACCGTGGCTTCTGAGCTAGCCTGGAATGAAGCCACCCTAGTCACAACATTTAATAAAGGACTGTCAGGACAGATTAAAGACACAGTGTCTGCACATGACTTGCCATTAACGCTGAGTGGTCTCATCTCTCTGTCACTCAGATTGACATCCGGTTTGCGAGAACTCTGAGCAGCAGCATCTGGAACGACTGCAAGTCAGGACCTGACATCTGCCCCGCCTGGCTCCTGTCTTCCAAAGACCTTGTCAGCCACCTTTCATGTCAGCTGCAGCGGAAACGATATAGTGCTATACACAACAGGAGAACCTCTGTCTCAATTGTGCCAGTCTGGAACATTTCCTTCAGACTTGCTCCCTTTATCCTCAAGGTCCAGGAAATGCACGCACCTATGGTTCTTGGGAGAAGTATCCCTAGGAGAGAACATAGCTTCTCCATGTCTGAACATACCTGTCTTATTCAGGAAGCATTCCTCAGATATTTTGGTCCATATTGACATGATGGCATCACACAGTTGCCACAGATTTGTCGGCTGCACATCCATCATGCGAATCTCCCGTTCCACCACATCCCAAAGATGCTCTATTGGATTGAGATCTGGTGACTGTGGAGGCCATTTGAGTCCAGTGACCTCATTGTCATGTTCAAGAAACCAGTCTGAGATGATTCCAGCTTTATGACATGGCGCATTATCCTGCTGAAAGTAGCCATCAGATGTTACAGGGTACATTGTGCTCATAAAGGGATGGACATGGTCAGCAACAATACTCAGGTAGGCTGTGGCGTTGCAACGATGCTCAATTGGTACCAAGTGGCTCAAAGAGTGCCAAGAAAATATTCCCCACACCATGACACCACCACCACCAGCCTGAACCGTTGATACAAGGCAGGATGGATCCATGCTTTCATGTTGTTGACGCCAAATTCTGACCCTACCATCTGAATGTCGCAGCAGAAATCGAGACTCATCAGACCAGGCAACGTTTTTCCAATCTTCTACTGTCCAATTTCGATGAGCTTGTGCAAATTGTAGCCTCAGTTTCCTGTTCTTAGCTGAAAGGAGTGGCACCCGGTGTGGTCTTCTGCTGCTGTAGCCCATCTGCCTCAAAGTTCGACATACTGTGCGATCAGAGATGCTCTTCTGCCTAACTTGGTTGTAACGGGTGGCGATTTGAGTCACTGTTGCATTTCCATCAGCTCGAACCAGTCTGCCCATTCTCCTCTGACCTCTGGCATCAACAAGGCATTTCCGCCCACAGAACTGCCGCTCACTGGATGTTTTTTCTTTTACGGACCATTCTCTGTAAACCCTAGAGATGGTTGTGCGTGAAAATCCCAGTAGATCAGCAGTTTCTGAAATACTCAGACCAGCCCTTCTGGCACCAACCACCATGCCACGTTCAAAGGCCTCAAATCACCTTTCTTCCCCATACTGATGCTCGGTTTGAACTGCAGGAGATTGTCTTGACCATGTCTACATGCCTAAATGCACTGAGTTGCCGCCATGTGATTGGCTGATTAGAAATTAAGTGCTAACGAGCAGTTGGACAGGTGTACCTAATAAAGTGGCCGGTGAGTGTACAGTTGTATTGACAGTTGCAATCAAAATAATTTCATCTCTATTACAAGATTTGTTTAGTAGAAATATTTGTACACTTTCAACTGTTTGGAAAAAAAAAGAAAACAAAACAAAAAAAGGATTTAATTGTGATTTTTGTCTCCTCCATGCTTCTCGGTGGTAACCAGGCATGTAGCGTCCATTCGTTCACCTTTTCTGCATCACACAAGGACAAAGTGGTTGGAATCTAAGATCTCAAATTTGGACTCATCAGACCAAAGTCCAGAATTCCACTGGTCTAATGTCCATTCCTTGTGTCTCTTGTGCTTGTTGCTGGTCTCTAGGTCCCTGTTACCAGTTGTTGTAGAGATTTGTCTGCTGCTAGACCTCTGTGCGGCAGTGACCTGGTCTCTAATCTGAGCTGCTGTCAAAGGACATCTATCACCAGATAAAAGATTGTAAACCCAGCACTCTGAAATACTGGTGTGTGCCCCTGCTGGCAGCATCTGCTCCTCCTTTAGGTTCTTATGTCCTGGTTTTTACAAAAAAAGGGCTTTAAAATTATGCATATAAGCCTGAGGGGCTCCAGGCTCCATAGGGTTTAATGGAGCCTGAAGCACCTCAGGCTCATTTGCATGATTTTTAAAGCTCTTTTTTTCTTAAAAGCAAGGGAATAAGAGGTTAAAAGATCATGCAGATCATCAGATCATGTCAGAGGGGGCACTGGTTTCGGACGCCATTTTGACTACTGTCCGCCATTTTAAGTATTAGCCGGGGGTCACGCCGGGGGTCAAGCACTGCCCAGTTAATTTCATGATTTAAACTTCATTTTTTCATCATCTGCCTGTAAGGGTTTCTCCTTGACACTTGTTATAGATGATTGTTCTCCTTCTTATCTTGTTCTCTAGGATTGCTTATCCCTTGTTTTGGTTAGTAAGAAGCTTCTGGAGACATTCTCTGTACATTCTGTAGATAAACATGTCTGTGAACAAGGCCTATTAACTTTTTCCCAGAATGTGCTGGTGAATTCATTATAGCCAATAGCATTGCAGTATTCTATTCACGCCTCTTTGATGGCTTTTCTGTCCTGTTTTGATATATACGACTGTGGTTGGGAAATAAACGGAGAGAGGATTTTTACATGCACTAAGAGACTGACGACCATGAAAGGGTTAATTTGAAAGTCACTGTAAAACATGAAGGGCGGTTTTGAGTCCTAGATAAAAAATCTCTAACAATTTCACATTTTCGTTATCAGACGCCTCAAGTTGCCATTTCCTGTCAGCTATTTCATCATCATATACGCACCTGAGGGGTTTCATCTCATCTTGAAGCTGCTTCACCACATTGTTTGGCTCTCTAGAATATTCATCATGTACACTAGTATGTGACACAACTTGCTGCCTGCAGACCCGGTTTCAGGTTTTTCGACCCTCTGCCTTGAGACTGCAGCACTAAGGCACCTGTGTTCAGCTTTGCTTTATTACACAATGAAACTTTCTTTTTCTTGTCCATTGTTGAATAACAGCAAAACACAATGGGGGTCATTTACTAAGGGCCCGATTCGCGTTTTCCTGACGTGTTACCCGAATATTTCCGATTTGCACCGATTTTCCCTGTATTGCCCCGGGTTTTTGGCGCACATGATCGGATTGTGTCTCATAGGCGCTGGCATGCATGCAATGGAAATCGGGGGGGCATGGCCGAACGAAAACCCGACGGATTCGGAAAAACCGACGTGTTTAAAAAAAATGTGTTGCGAAAATTACACTTACATTCACTAGGTATTGGCCGGTGAATTTCAGGGCATTCCAGCGGAGCTCCGGGAACTTTAGCGCAGAGGTGGACGGCAGAGGAACTGCCTTAGTGAATCCCGGCCGGACCCGAATCCACCACAGAGAACGTGCCGCTGGATCGCGAACGTACCGGGTAAGTAAATCTGCCCCAATATTCAGAATAACTCCTCGTTATAACATGTCACGTTTTACTGTTCTCTTTGTAGTCAATAGCATTCAACAAAACAGTTCTTCTGTTGCACTACAACAACCAGCATTTTCTTCACATAAATATAGGCTATTACAATGAAACATTTAAGTCTGGTCAGCCTCACTTTCATACAGCAATACTCAGCAGTTCAGGATATGGTTTCAATTTGTTGCCACTAGCAATAAACATGCTTGTGTGCCACAGCGTATACAAAGTCCATTGCCTGGATTCCACTTCCAGAGTTTAAACGTCTACAGTTTTGAAAAAACATTTGATTGTGGATTCACTCACCCAACCTTGGGTTTCTGCCTTGCAATTACTGCTCCCGTTTCAGCTGTAGGCCACAATCCACATTACTGCAGTTCACCAAACACGTTTCTTTGGCCCTTGCATGGATCTCCTCATGCCTGTATCCGAAGCACCATATGTGGGGTTTTGGGGGTAACTTAGCATCAAAGGTAAAAGCTTCTGGACCTTACAGGCGACTTTTGTGGTGCTGAGGGCCAGAGCAATCAAGTAGGAGCTTGTAGCAATCCAAAAGAAAACGGCTTTATTCAGCTTTAAAATTATCACAAGAACAAAAATAATAAACAGTCTAGCCTCTACTTAGGGCACTACCTCACTTCTTGAACCCTAGCTCCCTTCTAGGATCAAGGAACATTGCTGGGGTTCCTCCTCAGAGCTCTGGCTCTCAGTGGGCTTTAACAATGTCCTTTCTGGATTCCAGTCCTCTTGGGACAGACCACCCTTCTGTCTCCACCTGGTCCAAAGTCCTCCTGCCGACTGCAGGACACCGGCACTGGCTTGCTGAGAGCTCTCCCTCTGGAGTTGGCCAGGGATGGGAGCGGTCAATGTCCTTTTCAACCCTGGTTGTGAGTCGCTCTCCAGCGCCCTCTAAGCTCACACTCTTACACCTGTTATTCTATTTTTTTAATTTTAAAACATTTTTATTTAATTTTTTCAACATAAAGGTACTTATATACTTACAACAATATAGAAATGAGTGGTATATATATTTTAAGAAACAATTACATTGTCTTGGATTTCTTAACAATTTTCCATGCAGAGAGTCAGGGAGGGGAAAAAATAGGGAGGGAAGATATGGGTCAGGTAGGTTTAACCTACGATTTCTGAGGCTGGTGACTCAGATGAACTTATCCCCCGCAGAAGAGGCGACTCTTCTCCTCCGCAGCCGAGGTGACTCTTGGTCTTCCTTTCCTGGGGGTCCTCATGTGAATCAGTTTCTTTGTAGCGCTTGATGGTTTTTGCAACTGCACTTGGGGACACTTTCAAAGTTTTTCCAATTTTACGGACTGACTGACCATCATTTTTTTTAAGTAATGATGGCCGCTTGTTTTGTGTTACTTAGCTGCTTTTTTCTAGCCATAACACAAATTCTACCAGTCTATTCAGTAGGACAATCAGCTGTGTATCCACCTGACTTCTGCACAACACAACTGATGCTCCCAACCCCATTTATAAGGCAAGAAATCCCACTTATTACCCCTAACAGGGCCCTTGTGATGTGAGAACCTTTCCAGGTGACTACCTCTTGTATCTCATCAAGAGAAGCCAAGACTGTGCAAAGCGGTGATCACAGCAAAAGGACCTGGAATATAAGTTGTTGTTTCACACTTTTTTGGTAACTGTATAATTCCACATGGGATAATTCATAGTTTTGATGCCTTCAGTGTGAATCTACAATTTCTATAGTCATGAAAATACAGAAAACTCTTTGAATTAGATGTTGTGTCCAAACTTTTGGTCTGTAAGTGTATAAATGAAGCGCAGTATGATAAAGATTTTTTTTAGATATTTTTAGTAGACAAACATAGTTGCTCTTAAAAAGGCGTCTAAGGGAGACAGAGATATTTGTAATTATGCATCTGAAATTTCTTTCACTGGGTCTAAAGTGTTTGGGACTTTCAGTTTAGAGTAGTTCCTTTTTAAGTTGAGTGATGATCAGATAAATGCAAAAGTAATTCAACATTTAAAAGTCAAATGCAAAAATTATTCTGTAAATGAATAAAAGGAAATTCAGACACAAAATGCTTATTTTGTATTATCTGTAATCCTCTCGGATTCAGAAAAAGAATGAAAAGTCTAATAAAATGAGACTATGTAAACTGGTTATAAACATGTAGCACAAAACAACAACGAATCAAATAAAAAGTGATTGCTACTTTGTTTTCACAGAATAGTTAGTAGACGATTATTAGTAGCCAAAAGTAAAGCTAGAGGGGGCACGTATCAATACCCTGTGTCTTTAAATTTTTATGAGCTTCCCTGCCGAGTGTTAAACTTATCTCTCTGGTTTGGTGTGAGTTTGTTGCACATCAAACTGTGTGACAGTCTATGGGACATTCTATGTGACAATTTATGTGACAGTCTATGTGACAATTTATGTGACAGTCTATGTGACAATTTATGTGACAGTCTATGTGACAATTTATGTGACAGTCTACGTGACAATTTATGTGACAGTTAATTTTTTTTAAGGCTTTACTTTTATTATTTTGTAAGTATGGATAGCATTTCATTAATGTTTTTTTTCAATTTATACTTGAATATCAAATTTAACAGCAAAGTCATGCAGGGTCTTCAAAGATCAAGATATATTTTTTAAAAATTTCTAGTTATTATTGCAAATAGTTTAATAGTTGGAAAAGAACATACACCTGCCTCTGGGTGGAGGGAACATGAAACTATTTTGAAAATCGCAGGTAAGAAATTAGACCTTGCACAGTTATGCACACTTGTAAATGTATGAAATAGGGGATGTATATCGAAGTTTCGATTTGCAGTTCCATGTTGGAAAAGTCGCAAACAGTTGCAAGCAATGGCGGTTGTGCCAAGATGCGCCTAAAATAAGACAATGGGGGTCATTTACTGAGGGCCCAATTCGCGTTTTCCCGACGTGTTACCCGAATATTTCTGATTTGCGCCGATTGTACCTGAATTGCCCCCAGATTGTGGCGCACGCGATCGGATTGTGGCGCATTGGCGCCGGCATGCGCGCAACGGAAATCGGGGGGCGTGGCCGAACGAAAACCCGACGTATTCGGAAAAACCGCCGCATTTAAAACCCGAAAAAGTGTCGCTTGGGGACCGCTTACCTTCACCTGGTCCAAGGTGGTGCATTCCGGCGCGATGAGATGACTTTCAGCGCAGCAGCGCCACCTGGTGGACGGTGGAAGAACTACCTTCTTAAATCCCGGCCGGACCCGAATCCAGAGCAGAGAACGCGCCGCTGGATCGCGAATGGGCGAGGTAAGTAAATCTGCCCCACTAAAACAACAGAGAGCAATAATAAATGTCCCGCAGAAAGAGAGAAGGTAAGAAAGTAATTGGAGATGTTTGAGAAAGTTACAGTATACGGCATAATAAAGGGAAGCAACATTTATTCACAGTCATCTAAGTAAGTGGAATGTGAACAAAACTTACTATAAACTATGTGAATCTATAAACTTAATTTATTGTTGTTAGCAATGAGTGGAGCCAAAGTCGCATTGATTAGGTCCTAATCAAGCAAAGCAGGTTTGGGTCCCCAAACCCAGACTATCCAGATGTTTGGGTTCAATGTTCAGGCTTACTACCACTATAAACACCTGTGCTGGGACTTTTTAAATGGCATTTAAATGATGTAAGGTCAGAGAGCAACGATGCTTGGAAAAATGGAGGCACGCATACGTCACCAGCAGCTTCCGCAGCAGCATTTAAAGATTAAAACCCTCAATTGGTGCCAGCAATGATCATGGGTGTTACCAGTGGCTGTGAGTGTTTGGGTTCAGTATCCAAACCCAAACCAAACAATAAGGTGGGAGTTAGACTAAACTCAGCCAGACCTCAACCTTAACAGGTCCACTCATCCATAATTGTTGTCTATTTAGGACATTTCATCCCATGTTTTACACTACAGGCTCAGTGTTAATTCAATCTTTCAAAATAATCTTAATTTTTAGAAATGCATCTTTAAAGTCTTTGTTCCTCAGGGTGTATATGATGGGATTAAGCAGTGGGGTCAGCACCGTATACATCAGAGACAAGACTTTACTCGTGGTCAAGGATTGACCTTTTGTTGGAAACATATAAACAATCATTAAAGTCCCATAAAATATGGAGACGACAATGAGGTGGGAGCTACAGGTGGAGAAGGCTTTATGTCTTCCGGTATTGGATGGGATTTTCAGGATGGTGACGGCAATGTACACATAGGACGTCACTATTACTATGAAAGGTGCCATTACAAAAATAAATCCCAATATAAGACCCTGAATGTGAATTATGGATGTGTCCGAGCAGGAGAGCTGCAAGATTGGTTCTAAATCACAGTAGAAATGGTTGATGATGTGTGGTCCACAGAAATGTAGACTATATATGGAAAATACATCAATTAATGTCACTATGAAACCCAACAACCAAATGATATCTACTAATATCACACATAATTTATGATTCATGATGGAGTGATAACGTAGGGGGTTACAAATGGCCAAATACCGGTCATAGGACATCACCGACAGGAGAAAACACTCTGAACACTCCGAGTTGGCAAAGAAAGAAAACTGGACCATGCATCCAATGAGAGTGATAGAACTTCCCCCATACAGGACAGTGTGAAGAAGGACGGGGACAATGTCTGTGGTCAGCAGGAGGTCACACAATGACAGCTGTGTAATGAAGAAGTACATGGGGGACTGAAGGGTTTTACTCACTAGATACAAGACCATGATAAGAAGGTTTCCTGATATTGTCCCACAGTATACAAAAACCAGTAGAGAGAAAAACACACATGTAAAGTTTTGAAGATTAGGAAATCCCAGAAGGAAGATGGAGGTGACATTATTTGTTGTGGCCATCTGTAAAAGACAAATTAATAATTGTTAGAAAAAGAATAAATTAATATACATTATGATAAAAACAAGGTGTCAACCTGAGATGATCAATTTCCATTTTCTTTCTCCTTTGCATCTACAAAGTGGTTTTATTGATATTGACATTTATATTTATAATGTTGTGAGCAGGACTTTTCTCCTCGGTGGCCATATTGTCCTGGAAGTATATACCTAGCCATTAGAAGATGAAAACACTGTCCTGACAAAGCAGTAGGTAGAGCTTTCATATGCCGTGTACTGTGTATCTATCAATCTAGACTCTACATTGATGCCTCCAGTCTGTGTCAGTCACTGCAATAGCTGCCCCTCACCGTCTGTAAAAAATTTAAATTAATAACCCTCATCCACAAAGCTCTGCACAGTGCTGCACCACTACACCTCTCCTCTATCATTGCGATCTATTGTACAGTCCATGCTCTACCTTACTCCAGTGCTCTCAGTTACATTTTTCCTTAATTTAATCCTTAGGCTATATTCACACGAACGTATGGGGGACGTACATACGGCCGCCGTATATTCGGCCGATATACGTCCCCCATACACTTGTATGGGCGCACGGCACCCTTCGGGAGCGGTAAGGTGCCACACACGTGCGGCACCGTACCGCTCCGTACCCGGGAAAAAGATAGGAGCTGTCCTATCTTTTCCCGTAATACGGTGCCGTGCGCCATAGGTTGCTATGGAGAGGGGCGGGGGTGAGCTGCGCTCACCTCCTCCTCCTCTCCCCGTACACTGCCGTTGCCCGCTACGGTATGGTACGGGCGGGCAACGGCAGTGTGAATATAGCCTTACTCTTACATCCCCAGGAATTCTCCCAAGCTGCACCTATTCTATAGAATGAACTACCTCTTGGTATTGGGCAAATTCCCAACTACTGAACTTTCAAACGTGCCCTAAAAACCCATCTTTTCAGATCATATGCCTATCACATTTTCTAACTGCATGTAACTTTTCCTTTCTATTCCCACCATCCTTACTTCAGCTTGCAGAATAAAAGAGCTTATATGGTACTAAATATCTGCAGAAGAATATTTTCTGTTCATACAGTTCTGTACCAATGGAGGCTTTTATTAGACCTCAGAGCCGTGTCACTCAAAGAGACAGCTAATATTATGACTAAAGTAATGAATATATGATATATGGATCCTATTTTACATTAATGACCATTCAGGGCCACAGGGTCAAAAGAGAATCCAAGTAGGAAGTACAATGGTGAAATCAGGCAAAGTCTAAGACTCCACACATGGGAGTTTCCCCTCCTAGATCATACCAGGTATTCATAAAAACTCATAACACAATTTTAGAGCACATGTAGCAGATGTGTCAAGATGTATTTAGAAAATAAACTTGAAACAAAATTTTTTACAATGTTGGCGATCACACGACAAACAACAGATTAATATTTATAGACAAAATAAATATCATAATAATATAAGAGCAATAATTCCCACATAATACCTGTGCAGGCAGCATCATAGAAGATATTGGGATAAGGCTTTGTAATACGCACATTTTATACCTTCATATATACACAGATCTGTATCTCGAGATCTCTGAGAGGACTCCACCGGCCTCCCCTGTGTACAGCCGGCATGTATGAAGAAAGTCACCTGAGATACAATTGTAAGGAGATTAAAATATGAAAAACAATTCACAATTAAGACAATGTAGAAAATGTTAGGAAATGTGTATCAAGGCCCTGTATAATATGATTTTTGGGGTGTTTTAAGACTTTCCATTCTATTCTTAAGTGTTATTTAGAGATGAGCTAATCAATTCATTGATTTGTAGATTCGGTACTATATTTTAGCTCTTTAGTTAAAAATAAAAAAAAAATAGACATTACACTCCAAAGAAAATGGACATTAGAGGAAATAAGGTGTGCTAAGAAAACGTAATAAGGATGTCAGCACAAAACAAAAAACTGTGTAAAAAAAGAACAAGAACATAAGAAATGATGGTAAAGGGGAGAAGGAAGAAAAAGAGGGAAAAAAAGAAGGAGAAGCTTGTTGAATGAATCCGCAAGTCCTCAATAAAACTTTTTCTTTATTTCTTCCTCATAAAACCAGTAACAGATAAATTGGCAACATCAGAGAGTAGTAGATCTACTACTCTCTGATGTTGCCAATTTGTCTGTTACTGGTTTTATGAGGAAGAAATGAAGAAAACATTTTATTGAGAATTCATCCCTGTGGACTTGCTGGTCATTTCAACAAGCTTCTCCTATTGTTTGTGTGCAACGCCAGGTGAGCTGGATTGATTAAATAAGTTTCTCTTCTACTTTACAAATAGGAGGATCTGGAAGAACTGAGGGGACACATACTCTGCCAGGGATGCACCAGGGCAGCAAATGGACAGCCAACGGATCCTGATGAGGTCATCAGGTCTGAGGAACAGGAGGTGTCCAGGAAAGCAATGAACTTGTCCAGTGTGCGGTGATGAGCAGCGGTGAGGTCCAACACACTCAAATCCGACAAATTTCTGTCTCAGTATCTAAACCAATTTTTTGGACAAACTAATGTTGTATCAATTGAACTGAAAATTGTTGTATAATCCCCTCTAGTCCTCCAAAAACATTTTTTTTTAATAAAATGATCATTTCATTTACTTTATACAAACTTTTCATTAGAGTTATGATTAGCGTTAGGGTTTGTTAAATAGACAAATCGAGATGGTACCTTGTATTATTAAAAATCTGTTATTTAGAGGACTGGAGGGTTTATATACATATTTCCAAAGCAATTGGAGCAATTCTGACTATTTCAGACCCAAAACATTTTTTGAAAACATTAGAACTGAAGTGTGAATTGCCTGAAGCATAAAAATGACGTCCAAAGTTATTGTGGTATTTCTATAGAGGTGTTAGAATTACCAGACATGGACACAAAACAGGCCCCGATCTCTACCTCCTGTAAGGATCATTGCCAAATGCAAGTGCCCTACATTTAATCCTAGAAATTGTAAACTTTTTTATAGTCTCAAGCTTTCTTTGGAGTTCATACTGCCTGAAGATCCCAAGTCACCCTATCAGGACTTATTGAAGGTTTAGTAATTAGGGATGAATGGACCCTAACTGCAATGTCCGTGTCTATTCTCAGGAAAATAGTGGTGTGCACACCTGGACTATCAGTTTTGGGTATGGCTGCACTCAAATAAATCTCCCCTACTCATAAAATGGTTTCACCTTTCTCTTGTTAATTGTTTTTTTTATTTTGGAAGTCAAACATGTGCAAATATTCAAGTCACATCTCAATAGACTCTGGAAGGGCAAATGTGAAGGGAAACAACTTAAGACTTTGAATACAATTCAAGTAGTAAATAAGTAGTTAAAGTGTA
Organism: Engystomops pustulosus; assembly: GCF_040894005.1. Taxonomy (NCBI): domain Eukaryota; kingdom Metazoa; phylum Chordata; class Amphibia; order Anura; family Leptodactylidae; genus Engystomops; species Engystomops pustulosus. The sequence continues at coordinate 219,192,835 of NC_092414.1, forward strand.
ACTGTAAAGTTACTGACAAAAAATAGTTTCAGCACAGCTGGAGAGGGTGACCCCAATTCAAACAATACCTGTACCTTGCTGCTGGCTTCTTCCTAGCCTGTGATATATTTGTATATTTAACATTAGATTCAGATTCAGCTATTACTGATGTGAGTTGGTACTTCCAGGTTGTGACATCAGCTAAGGGCACTGTAGCCAGAACAGGACAGAATGTTTGTAATTGGCTGATCTGAAACATGTGATGAGTCAGATGCTCGTGGCATCACTCATGGTCCTAATTTTTTTGTACTCCTCTACTACTGACACTCCTAACAAGCCCCCTTTCATCTCTAGCTGTTTTTTACAGTTTCCCATGGTTACCAGGAAGCATGGCAAATAGAGATTAGTCTGGGGGACGAGGTAAAACCTCTGGTAGCAGCTAAACACCTGCAGTAAATTAGTGAATTGGTGACTTTTGCTTAGTGCATAGTTAGGCAAAAGTTTTTATACTTTACAGTTGTACTTTAACTCCTTATTACCACACCTGTTTCAGACATTAATGGCCATGCTATTTATTTTTCGGCAATGCTTCCCACAAACCATAACCATATACATAAACAATACAATAAAAAATAAGGTGAAATAGAGAAAGTCTTTGGAAAACTGTATTAGAATACAAGGTGTAGTAGAGAGACTTCATAGGATAGGTTGCAGTTGACCTATATTGTTCCAGTAAGGTCTAAGCCTGTCACAAACCCACCAGAAGTGCATACAGTTGCTGATGTCTTTATCACGCCTCTAGCATACATTTGGAATTTTAAAATCCTTTATCATGTAAAACATAAGGACTTTTGTACCAACTAGTAATTAGTTTATAGCAGGTTTCTTGCAATATTATAAAGCGGATAGGCAGGTCCTAGAGATCCACTTTCCAGATAACTGCAGAAGTGTTATTTGCTTTTCTGGAATCCTTGGCAGTTCTTGTTCCTAACTGTACTCTTTCCCTAAAATTCATGATCCTATAGGGATCAGGGCAAATTTCTCCTTCCCAGTTCATTGGTTGGACTATAGTTTGTTTCTCAGAAGCAAATGCTTTATGTTTGTGACCATTGAATTGTCCTACATTCCACACTATGGTTATCAGTGTCAGGTCTTTTGTTTTCTCCCTCACTCACCTAGTCATTGTTTGAGAGCATGAACTAGTGTTTAAAGTATTTCTGGCCCACCCCCTATTAATTTTTATTTTTCCTGTTGTTGTGTGTCTTTTTTCTTCCTTGTCATCTCCTGTCCCCCTCTTTTTTTTAAAAAAAACTCGTTTTATTAAAGATTAAAATTTTACATATCCATACATGTCATACATAATAAGGACAAGCAAGTCATATATTTCAGGTTTACATACATAATGTTACATAAGGGTTCAGGTGGAGCTCCCAAAGGATTAAAGAAATAGAAACCACTGACCACGCTTGCCATAAGGTAAATAAATGGATATGAAGTATTGCTTCAGACAAAAAACATCACAATAAACACACTTTTGTCGATTGGATACGGTGGCTCTTTGCTAAAGGACATCAGAGATATCCACTTGACAAATCCGCTTAACAGACAAGGCCAGGTTTAGGGTGAATATGAGCCTTCTCACTTTCAGTAGGCATCATTCGGGTATAGGAGGAGTGGCGAGCGAGGAGGAGTACACTGAGGTGCAGTATTGGGTCAAGGGGGATTCACACCACCTCCCCCATATCTTATCAAACTTGTCCGGACGGGACCGGTGTTTATACAAAACTCGTTCAAACGGTATTACAGCACTGACCAGGGACTTCCATTGAGCGATTCTTGGGGGCAGGTGTCCATCCAACGTAGAGCAATAGCCTTACGTGCGAAGAACAATTTTTCTCTGAGAAATACTCTGTTATAGTGGGGCCAAGTTTCATCATCAAGAATTCCAAACAGGCATATCTTTGGGTCTAGTGTCAGTGGGCTCTCTATGATATTAGTAAGCAGGGAGGTGACTTCTTCAAAACCCTCACACCTCAGGGCACTCCCATATCATATGCCAGAAACCTGCGGGTATATGTCTACATCTGTGGCATCCCGGATCTGGAAGGCGGACCATTTTATGTAGTCTAATGGGGGTCAAATAGCTTTGATGGATAATGTATAGTTGGATAAGCTAATTGTTGATTGCGAGGGACATATATTTATGTGATTCCAAAATTCCTTCGTGTTCCTCCTCACTCAAGGAGGGGATCAAGGTTTTCCACTCCTCCAATGCTCTCTTTGGAGCAGCCTGAGATTTTGCGCAAATTAGGTTAGAATAAATGAGTGAGATTAAGCCACCGGGGCCCTGAGGCCGTATGACACCTATAAGTGGACCGTCAGATAAGGAGACCTCATTAGGGGGAAATTGAGCTTGCAGTGCATGACGTAGTTGTAAGTATCCGTAAAAACTGTGTCGGGCAGTTGGTATTTTTTCTCAAGCTGGTCATAGGGAATAATGGAGGATTTATTCCATATGTCTTTAATTTTACAGACTCCGTGCGTTGTCCAAAATTGGGGATCAAGGGCCTCTGTTACATGCGATAGGTCTGGGTTTCCCCACAGTGGAGTTTCTAGGGGGACGGAGGTGGTTCTGGTGACTTGTTTAGCCTCTCGCCAAGAAGTTCTAGCTAATTTATGTGCCAGAAGAAGTTTGCTCCCCCTCCATATAGGAGTAGTCAGGGTATGCCATAGATTATCAACACCCAGATGTGAGGCTAGATGGGTTTCAGGGTATTGCGGGGCATCCGCATATAGCCAAGACTGCAGGAATTTCAATTGGCCGGCTAGGTAATAAAGATAGGGGTCGGGTAAAGCCATGCCTGCCAATGTCTTGGGCCTTTGTAGTTTAGCTAATTGTAGTTTTGACCCACCAGAGCCCCATATGAAGGGGATCTAGAAGAGACTCTAGGAAAGAGAAAAATGTTTTAGGAATAGGGTAAAAGAGGTGTGTAGTAACATATAGGCACTTGGGTTGAATGACCATCTTTATGAGATCGATTCTCCCAGCCACTGATAGGGGTAGTTTAGAACATAATTCAAATATAGTTCTAAATAGGGCCAACAATGGTGTCACATTCTTTTCCTGCAATATGGTTCGGTCTGGGGATAGGACAATGCCAAGGTATTTGAAGTGGGGAATCACTCTCAGCCCTCCCTGGGTTTGTGCATCAGGCATCCGAGCATGTGGCATATACATAATGCAGGACTTGTCCCAGTTCATACGCAGTCCTGACAGTTCACCAAAATTGTCAATAAGTAGCATGACTCTGGGCAGTGAATTCTCTGGATCTGACATGTAGAGTAAGAGATCATCAGCATAAAGTGCCAGACGATCCTCCATCCCGCCATGTCCAAACCCTTTATATACCTCATCAGCACGTATCGCCAGGGGTTCCACCGCTAAGGCAAAAAGTAGGGGTGAGAAGGGACACCCCTGGCGGGTACCTCTCTCAAGTTGGAATCTGTCAGAGTGTTGTCCGTTTAGTGCTATTCTGGCTGTCGGGCACCTACATAGAATGGACACCCATTTAATAAACGAGGGGCCAAACCCAAATCTGCGAAGAGCCCCCAATAGAAATGGCCATTCAATGCAGTCGAAGGCCTTGGCAGCGTCCAGCGAGGCCAAGGCCCATTCCTCCTCTTCCTCAACCCCCACCTGCATAAGGATCTGAGTTCTCCTCAGGTTGTCCGCTGTGCTACGTCCAGGGATAAAAACAGAGTGGTCCCTATGCATGATAGATGTGATAACCCTATTAAGTCTAGACACCAGGACCCTAGTTAGTAGCTTATAGTCAGCATTTAATAACGAGATGGGCCTGTATGAGCCGCACTCCTGGGGGTCTTTAAAACGATACAGGTAATTTCCCCTTTTCAAAAGATGCCTGGAGGACCTTAAGGAGCGCATGCAATATCTCATCTTGGTATTTAATATAAAATTCAAGGGGCAGGCCATCAGGTCCAGAGGCCTTTCCCTTGGATAGGTCTCCCAGGGCTTCCTCAAGCTCTTCCAAAGTTATGGGTGGTTCCAAGGAATCTCGCTGAGATGGTGTTAGGGTAGGGCATGGTATAGCATCTAGATAGCTATCAATCTGGGCATTGGTGGCAGTAGATCGGGTTGCATACAGGGTTTAGTAAAAGTCTGTAAAAGTCTGTAGTATGAGGTCGTTTGAAGTGACTAATTGTCACTTCTATGTATTAAGTGGGCCAAAAGGCTGCTTGACTGATTACCCTGTTCAAAAAATAGTTGTTTAGTAAAAAACATACAACGTTTACCTTTTTCATGTATGCAGTGCATATATCGCCTGCCCATCTGTAACCATGCCTGTCTATTCTCAGGGGTGGGGTTAGCTACAAAGACTGCCTCCAGATCAGTGCATGATCCGGCTAGGTGCTCCTACTCCTTGGCAGATTCTTTCTTAATATGTGCAATGGATGACTGAAGACAGCCGCGTACATGTGATTTTAGGGCATCCCAGAAGAATGAATGGTTCTCAAAGGGGAAGTTGGATGATACAAACTCAGCTAATAAAGTCGGTGTTCTATCTAATTCTGTAAGTAAGGTGAGCCAGAATGGGTGAATTTTGCGGGGGCCTGCTTGGATCGGAGGATCAGTGGTTCTAAAGACCGACATAATAGGAGAATGATCAGAGGGTTCTCTAGGCAAATTTACTATTGATTCAAGGCTGAGGCTAGCACGGTCGTTTCCACAGACATAATCAATGTGAGACAGGGTAGCCCGGCCAGCCGTGTAACATGTAAATTCCTGTATGCTCGGATGTCTGAGGCGCCATAAATCATACCATCCCATTTCCTGTAAGAAGCTCGCAAGCGGTGTCATACTGTCTGATCTGCTATCAGAGGGGGAGGGGGGAATCTATTGTGTGTGGGGTCAACTACCGAGTTGAAATCTCCCATACAAATAATTGTGGCTCTAGGATAACGAGTAGCAAATTGAGCAGCTTCATACAGAATGGTGAGGGTGCCAGGGGGAGGTATATACAGACATAAGATAACAAATGGTTGACAGTCTACAGTTCCATACACAAATAAATATCTCCCATCTGGATCGACCAGGTGATCCACTCCTTCCCATCTAAACTTCTGTGTATAAGGAGCGAGACCCCGCGTGAGTGCGTTGAGTAAGTGGAGTGTGCGGACCATGGTTGTACCCATGGTTTCTGTAGCCAGGAGACATTATGAGCTACTAAGTGGGTTTTTTATCAAGCATATGACAGAGGGATTGTGTTTACGCAGCCTTGAGAAAACAACATTACGCTTATGAGGGCTGTTCATTCCCCTAACATTCCATATTATAGTATAGCTGTAAAAGGCATACTATATCCGAATCTTTGAAAAACTTAACAATAACAAGTAGAAAACAAAAAGAAATCTAGTGAAAAATAACTGAACCCGTGTACGATCGGGTATCTTACAATATTTAAGCTCCTATGTCCGTGGAGGTTTCTGGCGTAATGTGCCCGACAGTGCCTCCCGGATACTGGGGTCCTGGGTAGACTACAAGTGGGTACCCCCACTTCCTCTTTACTTGGCCTAGATATACGGGGCAAGTCCGAGCTTAAAGATGTAAAGGCAACGGACTGTTGCTTGACTAGCCTGGCACCTTTTTATGTGCCACATACAGTTACCCCACACCGGGTTGTATAGTTTAGCTTAGGACGTTAGCATCAGCCAAGCAATGCTAGACTAGAGAGACAAGGGGGAGGGGAGGGGGGGCCCCTTTGGAGCGGAGAGGGTTGGAAGAGGGGTGGGGGGGGGGGGCGGAAGATCGGAAGGGGGTTGCACGCGAACTCACGGAGCTTTGCTGTGGCTCCTCCTGGTCTTGCTCATGGCGGCCAGCCTGCGGTGTGATCGGAGTTCCACCTTGTTTCCCGGTGCAGGGAGCGTATGATTTCGGCATGATGGGATAGTTGGTGTCCGGCAAGAGCGGAACTCAAGCTACATGCGACCGCTCTCCTCGGTCTCCTATCCCCCTCTTGTTCCTCATGGTCTTGGCATACTTGGGTGCGTTTGCTAAGGGAACCCTGGTTTTGGGAGGGGAAATGTACATTCCACATTGGCCTGGACCTTGAAACTTCCAAAGACTATACTGGTCTCTCTTGGGCAAAATATGTCTTATGCAAGTTCTACAAAAACACCAACTAATTAGTGTGTAGATGGTGTTGCTCCCAAAGTTCAGGGATGACATATTTTAATCTTATTTGAGGATCGACTATTTGCCACTGCCAGCTGATAACCTTATTATCTCTTTTTCTCCCTCAAAGTCACCATATATGATGAATTGCCTGTGTCCTCGTCTCATTACCTGTAGTAATGTTTCCTCTGTCCTCCTCTCAATACCTGTAGTCATGGCTCCTCTGTCCTCCCCCCATTACCTGTAGTAATGGTTCCTGTGTCTTCCTCTCACTACCTGTAGTAATGGCTCCTGTGTCCACCCCTCATTACCTGTAGTAATGGCTCCTGTTTCCTCCTCCCATTACGTGTAGTAATCGCTCCTGTGTCCTCCTCTCATTACCTGTAGTAATGGCTCCTGTGTCCTCCCATCAATACCTTTAGTAATGACGCGGGTATATGTCTACATCTGTGGCATCCCGGATCTGGAAGGCGGCCCATTTTATGTAGTCTAATGGGGGTCAAATAGCTTTGATGGATAATGTATAGTTGGATAAGCTAATTGTTGATTGCGAGGGACATATATTTATGTGATTCCAAAATTCCTTCGTGTTCCTCCTCACTCAAGGAGGGGATCAAGGTTTTCCACTCCTCCAATGCTCTCTTTGGAGCAGCCTGAGATTTTGCGCAAATTAGGTGAGAATAAATGAGTGAGATTAAGCCACCGGGGCCCTGAGGCCGTATGACACCTATAAGTGGACTGTCAGATAAGGAGACCTCATTAGGGGGAAATTGAGCTTGCAGTGCATGACGTAGTTGTAAGTATCCGTAAAAACTGTGTCGGGAAGTTGGTATTTTTTCTCAAGCTGGTCATAGGGAATAATGGAGGATTTATACCATATGTCTTTAATTGTACAGACTCCGTGCGTTGTCCAAAATTGGGGATCAAGGGCCTCTGTTACATGTGATAGGTCTGGGTTTCCCCACAGTGGAGTTTCTAGGGGGACGGAGGTGGTTCTGGTGACTTGTTTAGCCTCTCGCCAAGCAGTTCTAGCTAATTTATGTGCCAGAAGAAGTTTGGTCCCCCTCCATATAGGAGTAGTCAGGATATGCCATAGATTATCAACACCCAGATGTGAGGCTAGATGGGTTTCAGGGTATTGCGGGGCATCCGCATATAGCCAAGACTGCAGGAATTTCAATTGGCCGGCTAGGTAATAAAGATAGGGGTCGGGTAAAGCCATGCCTGCCAATGTCTTGGGCCTTTGTAGTTTAGCTAATTGTAGTTTTGACCCACCAGAGCCCCATATGAAGGGGATCTAGAAGAGACTCTAGGAAAGAGAAAAATGTTTTAGGAATAGGGTAAAAGAGGTGTGTAGTAACATATAGGCACTTGGGTTGAATGACCATCTTTATGAGATCGATTCTCCCAGCCACTGATAGGGGTAGTTTAGAACATAATTCAAATATAGTTCTAAATAGGGCCAACAATGGTGTCACATTCTTTTCCTGCAATATGGTTCGGTCTGGGGATAGGACAATGCCAAGGTATTTGAAGTGGGGAATCACTCTCAGCCCTCCCTGGGTTTGTGCATCAGGCATCCGAGCATGTGGCATATACATAATGCAGGACTTGTCCCAGTTCATACGCAGTCCTGACAGTTCACCAAAATTGTCAATAAGTAGCATGACTCTGGGCAGTGAATTCTCTGGATCTGACATGTAGAGTAAGAGATCATCAGCATAAAGTGCCAGACGATCCTCCATCCCGCCATGTCCAAACCCTTTATATACCTCATCAGCACGTATCGCCAGGGGTTCCACCGCTAAGGCAAAAAGTAGGGGTGAGAAGGGACACCCCTGGCGGGTACCTCTCTCAAGTTGGAATCTGTCAGAGTGTTGTCCGTTTAGTGCTATTCTGGCTGTCGGGCACCTACATAGAATGGACACCCATTTAATAAACGAGGGGCCAAACCCAAATCTGCGAAGAGCCCCCAATAGAAATGGCCATTCAATGCAGTCGAAGGCCTTGGCAGCGTCCAGCGAGGCCAAGGCCCATTCCTCCTCTTCCTCAACCCCCACCTGCATAAGGATCTGAGTTCTCCTCAGGTTGTCCGCTGTGCTACGTCCAGGGATAAAAACAGAGTGGTCCCTATGCATGATAGATGTGATAACCCTATTAAGTCTAGACACCAGGACCCTAGTTAGTAGCTTATAGTCAGCATTTAATAACGAGATGGGCCTGTATGAGCCGCACTCCTGGGGGTCTTTAAAACGATACAGGTGATTTCCCCTTTTCAAAAGATGCCTGGAGGACCTTAAGGAGCGCATGCAATATCTCATCTTGGTATTTAATATAAAATTCAAGGGGCAGGCCATCAGGTCCAGAGGCCTTTCCCTTGGATAGGTCTCCCAGGGCTTCCTCAAGCTCTTCCAAAGTTATGGGTGGTTCCAAGGAATCTCGCTGAGATGGTGTTAGGGTAGGGCATGGTATAGCATCTAGATAGCTATCAATCTGGGCATTGGTGGCAGTAGATCGGGTTGCATACAGGGTTTAGTAAAAGTCTGTAAAAGTCTGTAGTATGAGGTCGTTTGAAGTGACTAATTGTCACTTCTATGTATTAAGTGGGCCAAAAGGCTGCTTGACTGATTACCCTGTTCAAAAAATAGTTGTTTAGTAAAAAACATACAACGTTTACCTTTTTCATGTATGCAGTGCATATATCGCCTGCCCATCTGTAACCATGCCTGTCTATTCTCAGGGGTGGGGTTAGCTACAAAGACTGCCTCCAGATCAGTGCATGATCCGGCTAGGTGCTCCTACTCCTTGGCAGATTCTTTCTTAATATGTGCAATGGATGACTGAAGACAGCCGCGTACATGTGATTTTAGGGCATCCCAGAAGAATGAATGGTTCTCAAAGGGGAAGTTGGATGATACAAACTCAGCTAATAAAGTCGGTGTTCTATCTAATTCTGTAAGTAAGGTGAGCCAGAATGGGTGAATTTTGCGGGGGCCTGCTTGGATCGGAGGATCAGTGGTTCTAAAGACCGACATAATAGGAGAATGATCAGAGGGTTCTCTAGGCAAATTTACTATTGATTCAAGGCTGAGGCTAGCACGGTCGTTTCCACAGACATAATCAATGTGAGACAGGGTAGCCCGGCCAGCCGTGTAACATGTAAATTCCTGTATGCTCGGATGTCTGAGGCGCCATAAATCATACCATCCCATTTCCTGTAAGAAGCTCGCAAGCGGTGTCATACTGTCTGATCTGCTATCAGAGGGGGAGGGGGGAATCTATTGTGTGTGGGGTCAACTACCGAGTTGAAATCTCCCATACAAATAATTGTGGCTCTAGGATAACGAGTAGCAAATTGAGCAGCTTCATACAGAATGGTGAGGGTGCCAGGGGGAGGTATATACAGACATAAGATAACAAATGGTTGACAGTCTACAGTTCCATACACAAATAAATATCTCCCATCTGGATCGACCAGGTGATCCACTCCTTCCCATCTAAACTTCTGTGTATAAGGAGCGAGACCCCGCGTGAGTGCGTTGAGTAAGTGGAGTGTGCGGACCATGGTTGTACCCATGGTTTCTGTAGCCAGGAGACATTATGAGCTACTAAGTGGGTTTTTTATCAAGCATATGACAGAGGGATTGTGTTTACGCAGCCTTGAGAAAACAACATTACGCTTATGAGGGCTGTTCATTCCCCTAACATTCCATATTATAGTATAGCTGTAAAAGGCATACTATATCCGAATCTTTGAAAAACTTAACAATAACAAGTAGAAAACAAAAAGAAATCTAGTGAAAAATAACTGAACCCGTGTACGATCGGGTATCTTACAATATTTAAGCTCCTATGTCCGTGGAGGTTTCTGGCGTAATGTGCCCGACAGTGCCTCCCGGATACTGGGGTCCTGGGTAGACTACAAGTGGGTACCCCCACTTCCTCTTTACTTGGCCTAGATATACGGGGCAAGTCCGAGCTTAAAGATGTAAAGGCAACGGACTGTTGCTTGACTAGCCTGGCACCTTTTTATGTGCCACATACAGTTACCCCACACCGGGTTGTATAGTTTAGCTTAGGACGTTAGCATCAGCCAAGCAATGCTAGACTAGAGAGACAAGGGGGAGGGGAGGGGGGGCCCCTTTGGAGCGGAGAGGGTTGGAAGAGGGGTGGGGGGGGGGCGGAAGATCGGAAGGGGGTTGCACGCGAACTCACGGAGATTTGCTGTGGCTCCTCCTGGTCTTGCTCATGGCGGCCAGCCTGCGGTGTGATCGGAGTTCCACCTTGTTTCCCGGTGCAGGGAGCGTATGATTTCGGCATGATGGGATAGTTGGTGTCCGGCAAGAGCGGAACTCAAGCTACATGCGACCGCTCTCCTCGGTCTCCTATCCCCCTCTTGTTCCTCATGGTCTTGGCATACTTGGGTGCGTTTGCTAAGGGAACCCTGGTTTTGGGAGGGGAAATGTACATTCCACATTGGCCTGGACCTTGAAACTTCCAAAGACTATACTGGTCTCTCTTGGGCAAAATATGTCTTATGCAAGTTCTACAAAAACACCAACTAATTAGTGTGTAGATGGTGTTGCTCCCAAAGTTCAGGGATGACATATTTTAATCTTATTTGAGGATCGACTATTTGCCACTGCCAGCTGATAACCTTATTATCTCTTTTTCTCCCTCAAAGTCACCATATATGATGAATTGCCTGTGTCCTCGTCTCATTACCTGTAGTAATGTTTCCTCTGTCCTCCTCTCAATACCTGTAGTCATGGCTCCTCTGTCCTCCCCCCATTACCTGTAGTAATGGTTCCTGTGTCTTCCTCTCACTACCTGTAGTAATGGCTCCTGTGTCCACCCCTCATTACCTGTAGTAATGGCTCCTGTTTCCTCCTCCCATTACGTGTAGTAATCGCTCCTGTGTCCTCCTCTCATTACCTGTAGTAATGGCTCCTGTGTCCTCCCATCAATACCTTTAGTAATGACGCCTCTGTCCTCCTCTTATTACCTGTAGTAATGGCTCCTGTGTCCTCCTCTCATTACCTGTAGTAATGGCTCCTGTGTCCTCCTCTTATTACCTGTAGTAATGGCTCCTGTGTCCTCCTCTCATTACCTGTAGTAATGGCTCCTGTGTCCTCCTCTCATTACCTGTAGTAATGGCTCCTGTGTCCTACTCTCATTACCTAAAGTAATGGCTCCTCTGTTCTCCTCTCATTACCTAAAGTCATGGCTCCTCTGTTCTCCTCTCATTACCTGCAGTAATGGCTCCTGTGTCCTCCTCTCATTACCTGCAGTAATGGCTCCTCTGTCCTCCTCTCATTACCTGTAGTAATGGCTCCTGTGTCCTCCTCTCATTACCTGTAGTAATGGCTCCTCTGTCCTCCTCTCATTACCTGTAGTAATGGCTCCTGTGTCCTCCCCTCATTACCTGTAGTAATGGCTCCTGTGTCCTCCTCTCATTACCTGTAGTAATGGCTCCTGTGTCCTCCTCTCATTACCTGTAGTAATGGCTCCTGTGTCCTCCCCTCATTACCTGTAGTAATGGCTCCTGTGTCCTCCCCTCATTACCTGTAGTAATGGCTCCTGTGTCCTCCCCTCATTACCTGTAGTAATGGCTCCTGTGTCCTCCTCTCATTACCTGCAGTAATGGCTCCTCTGTCCTCCTCTCATTACCTGTAGTAATGGCTCCTGTGTCCTCCTCTCATTACCTGTAGTAATGGCTCCTCTGTCCTCCTCTCATTACCTGTAGTAATGGCTCCTGTGTCCTCCTCTCATTACCTGTAGTAATGGCTCCTGTGTCCTCCCCTCATTACCTGTAGTAATGGCTCCTGTGTCCTCCCCTCATTACCTGTAGTAATGGCTCCTGTGTCCTCCTCTCATTACCTGTAGTAATGGCTCCTGTGTCCTCCTCTCATTACCTGTAGTAATGGCTCCTGTGTCCTCCTCTCATTACCTGTAGTAATGGCTCCTGTGTCCTCCTCTCATTACCTGTAGTAATGGCTCCAGTGTCCTCCCCTCATTACCTGTAGTAATGGCTCCTGTGTCCTCCTCTCATTACCTGTAGTAATGGCTCCTGTGTCCTCCCCTCATTACCTGTAGTAATGGCTCCTCTGTCCTCCTCTCATTACCTATAGTAATGGCTCCTGTGTCCTCCTCTCATTACCTGTAGTAATGGCTCCTGTGTCCTCCCCTCATTACCTGTAGTAATGGCTCCTCTGTCCTCCTCTCATTACCTATAGTAATGGCTCCTGTGTCCTCCCCTCATTACCTGTAGTAATGGCTCCTGTGTCCTCATCTCATTACCTGTAGTAATGGCTCCTCTGTTCTCCTCTCATTACCTGCAGTAATGGCTCCTGTGTCCTCCTCCCATTACCTGTAGTAATGGCTCCTGTGTCCTCCTCCCATTACCTGTAGTAATGGCTCCTGTGTCCTCCTCTAATTATCTGTAGTAATGGCTCCTGTGTCCTCCAATCATTACCTGTAGTCATGACTCCTGTGTCCTCCTCTCATTAGCTGTAGTAATAGCTACTCTGTTCTCCTCTCATTACCTGTGGTAATGGTTCCTGTGTCCTCCCCTCATTACCTGTAGTAATAGCTCCTCTGCCCTCCACTCATTACCTGTAGTAATGGTTCCTGTGTCTTCCTCTCACTACCTGCAGTAACGGCTCCTGTGTCCTCCTCTCATTACCTGTAGTAATAGCTCCTCTGCCCTCCACTCATTACCTGTAGTAATGGCTCCGGTGTCCTCCTCTCATTACCTGTAGTAATGGCTCCTGTGTCCTCCTCTCATTACCTGTAGTAATGGCTCCTGTGTCCTCCTCCCATTACCTGTAGTAATGGCTCCTGTGTCCTCCCCTCATTACCTGTAGTAATGGCTCCTGTGTTCTCCTCCCATTACCTGTAGTAATGGCTCCCGTGTCCTACTCTCATTACCTAAAGTAATGGCTCCTCTGTTCTCCTCTCATTACCTAAAGTAATGGCTCCTCTGTCCTCCTCTCATTACCTGTAGTAATGGCTCCTGTGTCCTCCTCTCATTACCTGTAGTAATGGCTCCTGTGTCCTCCTCTCATTACCTGTAGTAATGGCTCCTGTGTCCTCCACTCATTACCTGTAGTAATGGCTACTCTGTCCTCCTCTCATTACCTGTACTAATGGCTCCTGTGTCCTCCTCTCATTACCTGTAGTAATGGCTCCTCTGTCCTCCTCTCATTAAATGCAGTAATGGCTCCTGTGTCCTCCTCTCATTACCTGCAGTAATGGCTCCTGTGTCCTCCTCTCATTACCTGTAGTAATGGCTCCTGTGTCCTCCTCTCATTACCTGTAGTAATGGCTCCTCTGTTCTCCTCTCATTACCTGCAGTAATGGCTCCTGTGTCCTCCTCTCATTACCTGTAGTAATGGCTCCTCTGTTCTCCTCTCATTACCTGTAGTAATGGCTCCTCTGTCCTCCTCTCATTACCTGCAGTAATGGCTCCTGTGTCCTCCTCCCATTACCTGTAGTAATGGCTCCTGTGTCCTCCTCTCATTACCTGTAGTAATGGCTCCTGTGTCCTCCTCTCATTACCTGTAGTAATGGCTCCTCTGTTCTCCTCTCATTACCTGCAGTAATGGCTCCTGTGTCCTCCTCTCATTACCTGTAGTAATGGCTCCTCTGTTCTCCTCTCATTACCTGCAGTAATGGCTCCTGTGTCCTCCTCCCATTACCTGTAGTAATGGCTCCTGTGTCCTCCTCCCATTACCTGTAGTAATGGCTCCTGTGTCCTCCTCTAATTATCTGTAGTAATGGCTCCTGTGTCCTCCTCTCATTACCTGTAGTAATGGCTCCTGTGTCCTCCCCTCATTACCTGTAGTAATGGCTCCTGTGTCCTCCAATCATTACCTGTAGTCATGACTCCTGTGTCCTCCTCTCATTAGCTGTAGTAATAGCTACTCTGTTCTCCTCTCATTACCTGTGGTAATGGTTCCTGTGTCCTCCACCCATTACTTGTAGTAATAGCTCCTCTGCCCTCCACTCATTACCTGTAGTAATGGCTCCGGTGTCCTCCTCTCATTACCTGTAGTAATGTCTCCAGTGTCCTCCTTTCATTACCTGTAGTAATGGCTCCTGTGTCCTCCTCTCATTACCTGTAGTAATGGCTCCTGTGTCCTCCCCTCATTACCTGTAGTAATGGCTCCTCTGTCCTCCTCTCATTACCTGTAGTAATGGCTCCTGTATCCTCCTCTCATTACTTGTAGTAATGGCTCCTGTGTCCTCCTCTCATTACCTGTAGTAATGGCTCCTGTGTCCTCCTCTCATTACCTGTAGTAATGGCTCCTGTGTCCTCCTCTCATTACCTGTAGTAATGGCTCCTGTGTCCTCCTCTCATTACCTGTAGTAGTGCGTCCTGTGTACTCCTCTCATTACCTGTAGTAATGGCTCCTGTGTCCTCATCTTATTATTTGTAGTAATGGCTCCTGTGTCCTCCTCTCATTACCTGTAGTAATGGCTCCTGTGTCCTCCTCTCATTACCTGTAGTAATGGCTCCTGTGTCCTCCTCTTATTATCTTTAGTAATGGCTCCTCTGACCTCCACTCATTACCTGTAGTAATGGCTACTCTGTCCTCCTCTCCTTACCTGTAGTAATGGCTCCTGTGTCCTCCTCTCATTACCTGCAGTAATGGCTCCTCTGTCCTCCTCTCATTACCTGTAGTAATGGCTCCTGTGTCCTCCTCTCATTACCTGTAGTAATGGCTCCTCTGTTCTCCTCTCATTACCTGCAGTAATCGCTCCTGTGTCCTCCTCTCATTACCTGTAGTAATGGCTCCTCTGTTCTCCTCTCATTACCTGCAGTAATGGCTCCTGTGTCCTCCTCCCATTACCTGTAGTAATGGCTCCTGTGTCCTCCCCTCATTACCTGTAGTAATGGCTCCTGTGTCCTCCTCTCATTACCTGTAGTAATGGCTCCTGTGTCCTCCTCCCATTACCTGTAGTAATGGCTCCTGTGTCCTCCTCTAATTATCTGTAGTAATGGCTCCTGTGTCCTCCAATCATTACCTGTAGTCATGACTCCTGTGTCCTCCTCTCATTAGCTGTAGTAATAGCTACTCTGTTCTCCTCTCATTACCTGTGGTAATGGTTCCTGTGTCCTCCTCTCATTACCTGTAGTAATGTCTCCTGTGTCCTCTCATTACCTGTAGTAATGGCTCCTGTGTCCTCTCATTACCTGTAGTAATGGCTCCTGTGCCCTCCTCTCATTACCTGTAGTAATGGCTCCTCTGCCCTCCACTCATTACCTGTAGTAATGGCTACGGTGTCCTCCTCTCATTACCTGTAGTAATGTCTCCTGTGTCCTCCTCTCATTACCTCTAGTAATGGCTCCTGTGTCCTCCCCTCATTACCTGTAGTAATGGCTCCTCTGTCCTCCTCTCATTACCTGTAGTAATGGCTCCTGTGTCCTCCTCTCATTACCTGTAGTAATGGCTCCTCTGTCCTCCTCTCATTACCTGTAGTAATGGCTCCTGTGTCCTCCTCTCATTACCTGTAGTAATGGCTCCTGTGTCCTCCTCTCATTACCTGTAGTAATGGCTCCTGTGTCCTCCTCTCATTACCTGTAGTAATGGCTCCTGTGTCCTCCCCTCATTACCTGTAGTAATGGCTCCTGTGTCCTCCTCTCATTACTTGTAGTAATGGCTCCTGTGTCCTCCTCTCATTACCTGTAGTAATGGCTCCTGTGTCCTCCTCTCATTACCTGTAGTAATGTCTCCTCTGTCCTCATCTTATTATTTGTAGTAATGGCTCCTGTGTCCTCCTCTTATTATCTTTAGTAATGGCTCCTCTGACCTCCTCTCATTACCTGTAGTAATGGCTCCTGTGTCCTCCTCTCATTACCTGTAGTAATGGCTCCTCTGTTCTCCCCTCATTACCTGTAGTAATGGCTCCTGTGTCCTCCCCTCATTACCTGTAGTAATGGCTCCTCTGTCCTCCCCTCATTACCTGTAGTAATGGCTCCTGTGTCCTCTCCTCATTACCTGTAGTAATGGCTCCTCTGTCCTCCTCTCATTACCTGTAGTAATGGCTCCTCTGTCCTCCTCTCCTTACCTGTAGTAATGGCTCCTGTGTCCTCCTCTCATTACCTGTAGTAATAGCTCCTGTGTCCTCATCTTATTATCTGTAGTAATGGCTCCTGTGTCCTTCTCTCATTACCTGTAGTAATGGCTCCTGTGTCCTCCTCTTATTATCTTTAGTAATGGCTCCTGTGTCCTCCAATCATTACCTGTAGTCAAGACTCCTGTGTCCTCCTCTCATTAGCTGTAGTAATGGCTCCTCTGTCCTCCACTCATTACCTGTAGTAATGGCTACTCTGTCCTCCTCTCATTACCTGTAGTAATGGCTCCTGTGTCCTCTTCTCATTACCTGTGGTAATGGTTCCTGTGTTCTCCACTTATTACCTGTAGTAATAGTTCCTGTGTCCTCCCCTCATTACCTGTAGTAATGGCTCCTCTGTCCTCCCCTAAATACCTGTAGTAATGGCTCATGTGTCCTCCACTCATTACCTGTAGTAATGGCTCCTGTGTCCTCCCCTCATTACCTGTAGTAATGGCTCCTCTGTCCTCCCCTAAATACCTGTAGTAATGGCTCCTGTGTCCTCCTCTCATTACCTGTAGTAATGGCTCCTGTGTCCTCCCCTCATTACCTGTAGTAATGGCTCCTGTGTCCTCCCCTCATTACCTGTAGTAATGGCTCCTGTGTCCTCCTCTCATTACCTGTAGTAATGGCTCCTCTGTCCTCCTCTCATTACCTGTAGTAATGGCTCCTGTGTCCTCCCCTCATTACCTGTAGTAATGGCTCCTGTGTCCTCCCCTCATTACCTGTAGTAATGGCTCCTGTGTCCTCCCCTCATTACCTGTAGTAATGGCTCCTGTGTCCTCCCCTCATTACCTGTAGTAATGGCTCCTCTTTCCTCGCCTCATTACCTGTAGTAATGGCTCCTGTGTCCTCCTCTCATTACCTGTAGTAATGGCTCCTGTGTCCTCCTCTCATTACCTGTAGTAATGACTCCTCTGTCCTCCCCCCATTACCTGTAGTAATGGCTCCTGTGTCCTCTTCTCATTACCTGTGGTAATGGTTCCTGTGTTCTCCACTTATTACCTGTAGTAATAGTTCCTGTGTCCTCCTCTCATTAGCTGTAGTAATGGCTCCTCTGTCCTCCACTCATTACCTGTAGTAATGGCTACTCTGTCCTCCTCTCATTACCTGTAGTAATGGCTCCTGTGTCCTCTTCTCATTACCTGTGGTAATGGTTCCTGTGTTCTCCACTTATTACTTGTAGTAATAGTTCCTGTGTCCTCCCCTCATTACCTGTAGTAATGGCTCCTCTGTCCTCCCCTAAATACCTGTAGTAATGGCTCATGTGTCCTCCACTCATTACCTGTAGTAATGGCTCCTCTTTCCTCCCCTAAATACCTGTAGTAATGGCTCCTGTGTCCTCTTCTCATTACCTGTAGTAATGGCTCCTGTGTCCTCCTCTCATTACCTGTAGTAATGGCTCCTCTGTCCTCCCCCCATTACCTGTAGTAATGGCTCCTGTGTCCTCTTCTCATTACCTGTGGTAATGGTTCCTGTGTTCTCCACTTATTACCTGTAGTAATAGTTCCTGTGTCCTCCCCTCATTACCTGTAGTAATGGCTCCTCTGTCCTCCCCTAAATACCTGTAGTAATGGCTCATGTGTCCTCCACTCAGTACCTGTAGTAATGGCTCCTCTTTCCTCCCCTAAATACCTGTAGTAATGGCTCCTGTGTCCTCCCCTCATTACCTGTAGTAATGGCTCCTGTGTCCTCCTCTCATTACCTGTAGTAATGGCTCCTGTGTCCTCCTCTCATTACCTGTAGTAATGGCTCCTGTGTCCTCCTCTCATTACCTGTAGTAATGGCTCCTCTGTCCTCCCCCCATTACCTGTAGTAATGGCTCCTGTGTTCTCCTCTCATTACCTCTAGTAATGGCTCCTGTGTCCTCCCCTCATTACCTGTAGTAATGGCTCCTCTGTCCTCCTCTCATTACCTGTAGTAATGGCTCCTGTGTCCTCCTCTCATTACCTGTAGTAATGGCTCCTCTGTCCTCCTCTCATTACCTGTAGTAATGGCTCCTGTGTCCTCCTCTCATTACCTGTAGTAATGGCTCCTGTGTCCTCCTCTCATTACCTGTAGTAATGGCTCCTGTGTCCCCCACTGATTACCTGTAGTAATGGCTCCTGTGTCCTCCTCTCATTACCTGTAGAAATAGCTCCTCTGTCCTCCTCTCAATACCTGTAGTAATGGCTCCTGTGTCCTCCCCTCATTACCTGTAGTCATGGCTCCTGTGTCCTCCCCTCAATACCTGTAGTAATGGCTCATCTGTCCTCCTCTCATTACCTGTAGTAATGGCTCCTGTGTCCTCCACTCATTACCTGTAGTAATGGCCCCTGTGTCCTCCTCTCATTACCTGTAGTAATGGCTCCTGTGTCCTCCCCTCATTACCTGTAGTAATGGCCCCTGTGTACTCCCCTCATTACCTGTAGTAATGGCTCCTCTGTCCTCCTCTCATTACCTGTAGTAATGGCTCCTCTGTCCTCCCCTCATTACCTGTAGTAATGGCTCCTGTGTCCTCCTCTCATTACCTGTAGTAATGGCTCCTCTGTCCTCCCCTCATTACCTGTAGTAATGGCTCCTCTGTCCTCCTCTCATTACCTGTAGTAATGGCTCCTGTGTCCTCCCCTCATTACCTGTAGTAATGGCTCCTGTGTAGAGATGAGAGAACACACCCGTCCGAGCTTGATGCTCATTCAAACATTAGCGTACTCCTAACTGCTCGTTGCTCGGACGAATATTTCGCCAGCTCGAGAAAATGGCATCTCCCGCCGTTTTGATTTTTGGCGGCCAGAAACAGAGCCAATCACAAGCCAGGAGACTCTGCACTCCACCCAGCATGACGTGGTACCCTTACACGTCGATAGCAGTGGTTGGCTGGCCAGATCAGGTGACCCTGGGATAGACTAGCCGCTGCCCGCGCTGCTCGGATCATTCTGTGTCTGGATGCCGCTAGGGAGAGAGCTGCTGCTGGTCAGGGAAAGCGTTACGGTGTTATATTAGCTTACTGTTAGGCAGGAGTGATTCTTCAAGAACCCAACAGCCCTTCTTAGGGCTAGAATAGCGTTATATATTTTTTTTTTTGTTTGCTTGTGGCTGGGCTTGCTGGCACTAGTAGTGCAGCTAGTATTATATTGTGAGGAATTTGCAGGGAGACTTGGGGTTGTTCTATTTAGCTCTTAGTGACACACATATCCACCTCAAACACCGAAGTGGGACAATTTATTAGGGGTTTGATTGAATTAGACACAGTCTGCTCTTTCTTTTTTTTTTTACTTTTCTTTTTTTTATATAACTCAAAGTCATCAGGCACAGCACAAAATCCAGTTGTGTGCTGTCAGTGTAGGCTAGAAACTAGCCATACGAGAACCCAACAGGCCTTCTTAGGGATACAGTAGCACTATATATTTTATTTTTTGTTGATTTGCTTGTGGCTGGGCTTGCTGGCACTAGTAGTGCAGCTAGTACCATATTGTGACGAATTTGCAGGGAGACTTGCGAATGTTCTGTTTAGCTCTTAGTGACACACATATCCATCTCAAACACCTAAGTGGGACAATTTATTAGGGGTTTGATTGAATTAGGCAGAGTCTGCTTTTTCTTTTTTTTTTTTTTTTCAAAACTAAAAGTCATCAGGCACAGCACAAAATCCTGTTGTGTGCTGTCAGTGTAGGTTAGAAACTAGCCATAGCAATAGGATAGCATTGTTTTGTTAAAAAAACAAAAACACAAAAAAACACAAAAAAAAATTTACAGTTTACACTTTAATTTTGAAAATGTTAAACCCGAGGGCTAGGGGTAGAGGATGAGGGCATGGGCGTGGGCGCCCAACTACTGCAGGGGTCAGAGGCCGTGGTCCTGGGCATGGTGAGACACCACCTGCTGATGAGGGAGCAGGGGAACGCCGCAGAGCTATACACCCTAGGTTCATGTCTCAAGGTACTGGGGTAGAGCACTGTTGAGGCCAGAACAGTGCGAACAGGTGATGTCGTGGATTGCAGACAATGCTTCTAGCCATTTGTCCACCAGTCAGTCTTCCACGCAGTCCACCCATGTCACCGAAATCAGCACTCCTCCAGCTCCTCTACCTCAGACTTCTTCTTCCCCCCAGTCTGCCCCCCCAGGAAATTTTGGCATTTGAACCGGCATACTCTGAGGAACTATTTTCTGGACGCTTCCCAGAGTCACAAACCACTTGTCTGGTTGCTGCTGAGCTCTTTTCCGATGCCCAGGTTTTCCACCGGTCGCAGTCTGTGGGTGATGTTGACATTGTTGACGTAGTGGAAGAAGTGTGTAAAGAGGTGTCGGATGATGAGGAGACACGGTTGTCAGACAGTGGTAAAGTTGTTGTCAGGGCAGGAAGTCCGAGGGGGGAGCAGACTGAGGAATCAGAGGATGATGAGGTGACAGAAACAAGCTGGGTTTATAGGCCGGGTGAACACAGTGCTTCTGAGACAGAAGCGAGTCCTCGACGAGAACAGGTTGGAAGAGGCAGTGGTGGGGCCAGACGGAGAGGCAGGGCCAGAGCTGGTGCATCTGCGCCAAATGTTTCACGTAGTCAAGCTCCCGTGGCGAGGGATAGATTTTGGGAAGTCTGGAGCTTCTTTAAATAAACACCGGATGACCGACGGACTGTGGTGTGCAACCTGTGCCACACCAGGATCAGCAGGGGTTCCACCACTACCAGCTTAACCACCACCAGTAT
The DNA here is from genome assembly GCF_040894005.1 of Engystomops pustulosus. Classification (NCBI taxonomy): domain Eukaryota; kingdom Metazoa; phylum Chordata; class Amphibia; order Anura; family Leptodactylidae; genus Engystomops; species Engystomops pustulosus. Next base: position 219,213,810 of record NC_092414.1, read on the forward strand.
GCGCAGGCATATGAATGCTAAACACCCCACTCAAAGGAACTAAGGCCGTTAACCTCCGGCCGGGTATCTCTCAGGTGCTGAGTAACTTTGAGGAGTCAACACAGATGGTCAGTGGCGATGCCGCCATCATCAGCCTCACCATCCCGCTGCTTGGCCTGTTGAAAAACTCTCTGGTCCGCATGAAGTCAGAAGCTTTGCGCTCGTCACAAGAGATGGGGGAAGAAGATTCCCTTGTTGATAGCCAAAGCACCCTCAGGTCTGTTTCTCAGCGCATATCGGAGGAGGTGGAGGAGGATGAGGAGGAAGAGGGAGAGAATGTTGGCGAGACACAAGAGGGGAGCATTGCTCAGTCCTTCACTGTTCAGCGTGTATGGGCAGAAGAAGAGGAGTTGGAGGAGTTGGAGGAGGAGGAAATTGACAGTCAGGCCAGTGATGGGAGTGAATTCTTGCACGTTGGGACTCTGGCTCATATGGCAGATTTCATGCTAGGCTGCCTATTCCTTGACCCTCGCGTTCAAAGAATTTATTCCAGCACCGATTACTGGGTATCACTCTCCTGGACCCACAGTACAAGCAAAATCTTTCTCCTCTCCCTCCCTGGAGAGGAAAGGAGTGTGAGAATGCATGAATACCAGCAGGCCCTGGTGCACAAGCTGAAACAGTATTTCCCTTCTGACAGCGCTAGCGGCAGAGGGCGTACTTCTGTGGGACAAGTAGCGAGGGAGAGTAGGCTAGCAGGTAGGTTGTCCAGCACTGGCAGGGGTACGCTTTACAAAGCCTTTGCCAGTTTTATGTCACCCCAGCAAGACACTGTCACCTGTCCCCAGTCTCGGCAGAGTAGGGCTGATCTTTACAGAAAGATGGTGAGGGAGTACGTAGCTGACCATACCAACGTCCTAAATGATCATACAGCTCCCTACAACTACTGGGTTTCAAAGCTGGACATGTGGCACGAACTGGCGCTGTACGCCTTGGAGGTTCTTGCCTGCCCTGCCGCTAGCGTGTTGTCCGAGCGGGTTTTCAGTGCAGCTGGTGGCATCATCACTGATAAGTGTACACGCCTGTCGACTGACAGTGCTGACGGGCTGACGCTTATCAAGATGAATAAAGCCTGGATTTCTCAGGATTTCCATTCTCCACTGTCAGGATCAGTGGATCCTCTGGACCACTCGTAGTCAGGTCCAGGCACAGCGTCAGGGCAGTCGGCAGAGATGCAACGTCAAGTCCAAGTCCGGGGTCAGCAACAGGAGGTCCAGTCAGGTGGAAACGGGAACACAGGCACACAGAACACAGCAACACGGAGGAACTCGGGTAACACGGCAACACAGGACTCAGGAGCGGGAACACACAGGAACACAGGAATACAGGAATACACAGGATTGGAGGAATACTCGCTTGGAAGCTTTCTCTAAGGCTATGAGGCACAAAGATCCGGCAGGGAATGATGGGAGACAAAGGGTTAAATACAAGACAGGAAATGACTAGCGCCAATCACCTGCACGCTGGCCCTTTAAATCTTGAGACAGTGCCGCGCGCGCGCCCTAGGGAGCGGGGCCGCGCGCGAGACCTAGTCCGGACGGGAGCGGGAGCCAGGAGGGGTGAGTGCACAGGAGCGGGACCGGGGCAGCGGAGAGAGGCACGGGTGCACCCACGATCCGCGGTATGGATCACGGGGGTGCCCATGACAGAGGCACGGGTGCACCCGCAATCCATGGTATGGATCGCGGGGGTGCCCGTGACATCCACCAGGTGAAAGAAGCTCAACCTGAATAATGTATGCACTCCTCCTCCTCATTTTCCTCCTTCTCTTCCTCTTTGTACAATTAATTAGAGGAAACTGGCTATTTTTTGCCAGGGCCAACTGGCTCTAGCTATAGTACTCTATGTATTTAATTTTTCTGGAGGGCCACCTACCCGGTCCTCTGTTTTAAACAATTTTTGGGAGTGCCACATACAGGCACTCAATCTATTTAATTTTTCTGGAGGACCACCTACCTGCTCCTCTGGTTTGAAAACTTTTTTGGACTGCCACATACAGGCACTATCCAAATTTAATTGTCTCCATAGCAGCCTACACACGTCGTCTTTATAGCTGCCTCCACACGTTGTCTCCATTGCTACCTCCACACATCATCTCCATAGCTGCCTCCCAAAGTCGTCCATATAGCTGCATCCATCCATCGTCCCCTTAGCAAACGAGCTGTGTCAGGCAGAATTTTGGGTTGTTTTCATGGCTTACACATCAAACTTGTTAACTTTGTCACCACCCTGCTGTGCTATCCACAAAATATACTGGCAAACTTTTATCATTTACCGATATTATTTCAGCGCTTCTTGAGCATCTGTTTACATTCCCCTCACCCGCCATAACCAAAACTTATAAGAACAGTACTACACTTGATCTTATCCAAAAGGTTCTTGGAAGTGCTGTTTGTAGGCTCCGCCTGCTTTGAAAATGATAATTTTTTCAAAGTAAACGCTTCTGGCCCCCAGGCCCATTTTGGGTGGGGAGGAGCCGAGAGACAGGGGCTTGGACAGGCGAAAGCTCGCCTGGCAGCGGACTGTCAGCTCCATCCCAAGATTAGGCAGCCTCAGAGGCATCCATGCTTACTGCCCCTGCTGTTTCGTGTCCATTTCTCCTCCACGATCCTCCACAGCGCCCACCAATGTCTCCATGCGCAACTTTCAACTGTCTATACCCCAGACGCTGGAGCGTGAGAAGATATACAACACATCATCCCCTTAGCAAACGAGCTGTGTCAGGCAGAATTTTGGGTTGTTTTCATGGCTTCCACATCAAACTTGTTAACTTTGTCGCCACCCTGCTGTGTAATCCACAAAATATACTGGCAAACTTTTATCATTTACTGATATTATTTCAGCGCTTCTTGTGCATCTGTTTACATTCCCCTCACCCGCCATAACCCAAACTTATAAGAACAGTACTACACTTGATCTTATACAAAAAGTTCTTAGAAGTGCTGTCTGCAGCCCCCGCCTGCTTTGAAAATGAAAATTTTTTCAAAGTAAACGCTTCTGGCCCCCAGGCCCATTTTGGGTGGGGAGGAGCCGAGAGACAGGGGCATGGACAGGTGAAAGCTCGCCTGGCAGCGGACCGCCAGCTTCATCCCAAGATTAGGCAGCCTCAGAGGCATCCATGCATACTGCCCCTGCTGTTTCCTGTCCATTTCGCCTCCACGATCCTCCACAGCGTCCAAAAATGTCCACTTTCAACTGTCTATACCCCAGACGCTGGAGCGCGAGAGGATATACAGCACATCATCCCCTTTTCAAACGAGCTGTGTCAGGCAGAATTTTCAGGTGTTTCCCCAGATACATAGTGGAACTCGGCCCATCTGTCGCCGCCGTGCTGGAGACCTGAAGTTTCAATCATAGCAGCGCAATATGGATGCCCCATACTGTCACTCTTAATCATGGAAGTCATCTTCATGGCTGCCTCCACATGTCGTCCCCTTATCAAACGAGCTGTGTCAGGCTAATTTTTCAGGTGTTTCACCAGATACGTTATGGAACTTGGACACTATGTCGCCACCATGCTGTGTTATCGAATAAATATACCGTCAACCTTTTGTTCACATAGGAAATCATTTCAGCGCTTCTTGCTCACCTCCTTTGGTTCCTCTCTGCCACCCATTGGTTTGAAGCCTGAGTCCATTTGGGGTATGTCGCCATGCCACTCTCTAGCCTGCCGCTGCTGCCTCTGCATGCCGTCCCCTATAGTGTCAGGGTCAATTATTGGATGTTTTAGATGCTATCTAGCCTCATTCGGTCACTCTGTCATCGCCATGCTGTTGCCCATAATTTTGGCATAATGGTTCGATTAAGCAGCCTCAGAGGCATCCATGCATGCTGCCCCTGCTGTTTCCTGTCCATTTCCGTGGTGTTTCCATCCTTTTCTGAGGTTTCCAGGTGTTTGGCCAAGCTTCCCTGTGCAGAACCTTGGTCCCCTTGAGAAATGCTTGAATCTCCCATTGACTTCAATGGGGCTCGTTATTCGAGACGAGCACTCGAGCATAGGGAAAAGTTTGTCTCGAATAACGAGCACTCGAGCATTTTAGTGCTCGCTCATCTCTAGTAGTAATCCAAGGTTTGATTAAATCCGGGTTGTGGGGTCCAATTAGACTTTTTCCTCTTTCTTGATGTTTCGTGTCCTGGGTCAGTCTGTAATGTGGTCTCACTTTTGTCATAAAAGAATTGTTTCAGTCATAATCTGCAAAAAAATTCTTCTACATCACTGCAGAATTGTACCTTGTCAAATGGTTTTGTGGGACAAAATGTCAGTCCTTTAGATAAAACGTTTATCTCTTCTGTGCTTGGTTTATACTGAGAGAGGTTTACAAGAGGGGATGATGCATCCAAGCTGTGATGTTGACTTTTCTTTCCTTGTTCTTTGAGACCGACCTGCTCTCATCCTCAACCTGTTAAGTTTTTTTAATTTGTTGATAATAAGTTGATCTTGTAAATTATTGAAAAAGTTCTCCAATGTGTTTATAGCCAGGCTCGACCCTGTTCCTTGTATTGTGTCCATCATACAATTAATTTCATTTTGTAGATTTCTTTTCTTGTTGTAGAAAAATCCAATAAGGTGATTCCGTAGTCGTTCAGATGATCTGTAGCAAAGATTCTGTGAAAAGTGAGTGTTGAATTGAAAAGTATATTGAATTGGATTTTTGATCATCAGGCCCTTTGGGGATAAGATTCTCCTTTTTGCATCTGGATAAAAAAGAAGATGTCGCTGTTCAGTTGTGCCAATGTCTTCAGTTTAGTATTTGAGAAAGTTTCTTACAACCTGCGCCACTCAACCTTTAGCATACTTCCGCTATATTGATGAACTGCTTATTATCTGGTCAGGATCTGAGGATGAACTGTTGTCTTTACACAAAAGTTATAACAAATTCCATCCTACCATAAAGCTCTCCGAGGACGACTCAAAATCTAAGGTTCATTTCCTGGAAACAACCATGTACATTATGGACAACAGCATACAAACTACAATTTATCAAAAACCTACAGGCCGTCCAGCGTACCTAAAGTGGAACAGTTTTCATCCAAAACATATCAAGAAATCTATTGTCTACAGCCAAGCTCTGAGATACATCCGGATCTGCTCAGAGAGTGAGGATAGAGAACATCACCTTCTATCACTAAGAAGAACATTCTTACAACAGGGGTATCACCCCCTGGTTATAGATAGACAGATCTACAGAGCTACAAGGATCCCAAGGAGCAGCCTGCTGGAATACCGACAGAAAGAGGACAAGTGCAGAGCGCCCCTGGTGGTCATATACAACCCACAAATGAAGATTTTAAAGAAAATTGCAGCAGATCTCCAAGCCATTCTTCATAAGGACAACAGGCTAAAGGACATATTCCCGGACCTACCCCTCCTTGCCTACAAACAGCCACCAAACATGAGGAAGTTCCTGGTAAGAAGTGCCCTCTCACCACCAACACAGATGGGCACTTTTCCCTGCCATAACAAAAGATGCAAGACTTGTGCCCATGTTCTATCATCAAGCACAGTCCACATCCCTAACACACAACAGGAGTATAAAATCCCGGGCACATTCTCCTGTAGATCCTCCGATGTTGTGTACATGATACTGTGCATGAGGTGTCGCACAAATAATAAATACATTGGGGAGACTCAACAAAAACTTCAGGGCAGGATGAATTCTCACAGACACACCTGTGGGAAAACACTTTTCTGGACCAGGCCACAGTGAGAAGGATTTAAAGGTCCTAATACTGAAAGGTGACTTTAAGGACAACAGAGAAAGGAAAACCTGGGAGTTCAAACTGATGATGACCTTCCAGTCACTGACACAAGGCCTCAATATTACACCTGGGTTTATGGCTCATTACATGGACTCGCTTCAATCCCCACAAGAGACTAACTCCAGACCCCTGCCATCCTAGCCCCCCCCCCCTGACTCCTGACCCTGCCATCCTAGCCCCCCCTGACTCCTGACCCTGCCATCCTAGCCCCCCACCCCCTGCCCATCACCCTTCTCTGTGTAACATAACCTCCAGTTCTATTACCCCGCCTTATCTTTATTGAGTCTCACCATATGTACTAATTATCTTATTGTAACATCCCTCAAATGTTGTGTTTTTCTCTCAGTGCTTCATTTGTTTCCATGCCTGAAGAAGGGGCCTGTGTGCCCTGAAAGCTTGCACCAAATATCATTTTTCTGGTTAGCTAATAAAGGTATCATTCCTTATGTAGTTTTTACACAAAAGTATTTACATCACATTTTTGATTTTTCCTGGCTAACACGGTACGTCAACAATTTTCTCAAAACAGTTATCAAAATAACAGTTATCAAATAAAAAGGGACAGAAATAACAGAAACTTACAAATATAAGAAATTCCTGATTTGCTGTAGGTGGGAGAAATATGGGACACTCCAGCAAGTACCGGCCGCCTCCATAGAGTGAATGCTGTTTTCCTGCATCTCACAATTTACATTTACTATTTAGTTCAAGTTTCAGAACCTCTCATTTATTAATTAGTCCACAGGGTGATTCTAGTGTTAATGAGGGGGAGAGACCAGGAATATTTAAGCAGTTCCTTTGTTTCCAAGTCCTGATGCAGGAGGGGGGGGAGAGGTGACCACATGTCCTTTGGGGTCAGCACAGACCAGTCTTCAGGTCAGAGTTTATCAGGCTTCAGGATGTTGTAAAAGCTGCCGGACACTTCAAAAGACGCCAATTGTCATATATTTCAACAATTCTACTCACTGAATATAAGTCCTTCCATAACACATATGTTATTAGTTAGTTTACATAAAGTGTTCGATGAGTTTTATGGATCTATTCTCAGATTTATCTCGATATATATTATGATATATTAATGTACCAAGAATTAGACAAGATTGGGGTCCACTCATTTACGTAACACATTTTCATATTCTTATGTTGCTCTTTTTAATTTCACTGAATATATATTTTTCTACTTTTTATTGTATCAAATATCTATAGCCTTTTTTTATAAGCTGACAATACTCTACCTGATATGTATTTTAATAGTTTTCAGAGTGTAGTTTTATGGTGATGAAGGGAATGATCCATTCCCAAAACGCGTTGTCCCACTGACACCACAATGAAGCCTTCATCCTACACAACCTGTTACGGTCTTTGACGTTGGAATAGCACCAAGACACCAGGAATTTTGTTATAATTGTTTATTATTGTTTTATATCGAAGCTGATTATCTTTTATCACAGATCTTGAGATATTTTGAGATGTTAGAAGATAATTTATTATCTTTGAATCTTGTTTGCATAAGCATTTTGTGGGAGGAAAGAGGTCCTATTAGAAAAGTTATACAATAATCTAGACGTGTAGCATGTGAGTGCTAGTGCGCACTCACCACTTAGATTTACATACAACTTGTGGTTTTGCTGGTGGTATTGAAACTGTTAACATCTGCGATCGGATGAGAAGAACCAAACCTGGACCAGAACATCTGAATGAAGTCCAGGTTCAGGTTCAGAGACCTCAACCTGCACTCTTCGGTACAAACCTAAACACTCTGGTCCCTGTTTGCTCACCACTAACTATAAAACTATAACCTAATGTACTTTTTTTGAACCAACATGACCAAATTAAGAAAAAAAATTAACTAAAAAGTTGAAGCTTATGAAAAGATTCTTTGATATCTTTGTTCCTCAGGGTGTATATGATGGGGTTAAGCAGTGGGGTCAGCACAGTGTAAATCAGGGAGAGCCCTTTAGATAGGGTAAGGGATTGGCCATCAGTTGGAAACACATAAACAATCATTAATGTCCCATAAAATATGGTGACAACAATGAGGTGGGAGCTACAGGTGGAGAAGGCTTTATGTCTTCCGGTAGTGGATGGGATCTTCAGGATGGTGAGGACAATGTACATGTAGGACGTCACTATTACTATAAATGGTACCAACCCAACAAACATTCCTGCTATAAGGAGCCATTTTTGAATCATAGAAGTGTCAGAACAAGAAAGATGCTCTAGTGGCTTAAAGTCACAATAGAAATGGTCAATGACATTTGGTCCACAGAAATGAAATGTGAAGATACATAATATATCACCTACAGCTACAATAAACCCCCCAAATCAAATCACATTGACTGATGTGACACAAAACTTATGACTCACTATAGACTGATAACGGAGGGGGTTACAGATGGCCACATACCGGTCATAGGACATCACCGACAGGAGAAAACATTCAGAGGAGTCTGATATTGCAAAGATAGAAAACTGGACCATGCATCCGATGAAAGTGACTGTAGCTCCTCCATACAGGACAGTGTGAAGAAGGACGGGGACAATGTCTGTGGTCAGCAGGAGGTCACACAATGACAGCTGTGTAATGAAGAAGTACATGGGGGACTGAAGGGTTTTACTCACTAGATACAAGACCATGATAAGAAGGTTTCCTGATAGATTCCCACAGTATATAAGCACCAGGAGGGAGAAGAAGAGAAATTTTATGCTTTGAAGTTGAGGAAATCCAAGAAGGAAGATAAAAGTAATGTTATTTGAAGGTCCCATCTGAAGAAAAGATATAGAGAATAAATAAGACCTTATATACTCTCTAAAAACTCAGGTCTTATTCACACATGACACATGCTGACTGCACCAACAAGTGTCCTCTGTCTGCTCCAATCCTTATTAGCAGAACTTTTCTACCCTCTTTTATTATTTTGGATATTAATCTGTGCTTCCTGCCATAAACTGGACCTTACTTTGAACTAGTCATCTCCCAAGACTTTTCTGACCCTAGTCATCTCCCAAGACTTTTCTGACCCTAGTCATCTCCCAAGAATTGGGTCAGAAAATATTACTCGAATCTAGTCCTTCCCTGTGCCTGGAGTCTCTATTCCTGATAACTGTTTTCTTCTAAGCCTCAAAACTGACTTTGTTCCTGTACTATCCACCCTGATCTTGACCTGTAAGGGTTATAAATAGAGATGAGCGAGTATACTCGTCCGAGTATACTGCTCGGTCGAGTATTAGCATACTCGGACCGGCTCGTTACTCGGACGAGTATCTCGCCGGCTCGAGATCGAGCAGTAAATTAATAAAATAAATTGAATAAAAAGTATTTTTATTGTAAAAAAAAAATATTACACATGTTTGCAGATGTTTTACTTGTAAGAACACATTGAAATAACACTATTCTTCACTTTCCAGGTGTTAGCGCGCGTCTCCCGCTAAGTTAGGAGATGTGCACGAACATCTGGAATGTGAAGAATATTGTTCTTTCAATGTGTTCTGCACTTAAATGCTCCTGTGTTCACTGTTTTTAATGTTTTAATTCTATTCTTCACTTTGCAGCTGTGCGCACGTATCTCCGAACCTATCGGGAGACACGCGCGCACACCTGCATTGTGAAGAATAGAATTAAAACATTAAAAACAGTGAACACAGGAGCATTTAAGTGCAGAACACATTGAAAGAACAATATTCTTCACATTCCAGATGTTCGTGCACATCTCCTAACTTAGCGGGAGACACGCGCGAACACCTGCAAAGTGAAGAATAGTGTTATTTCAATGTGTTCTTACAAGTAAAACATCTGCAAACATCTGGAATATTTTTTTTTTTGCACTGTTCTTTTACTGTTCAGTTTTATTAAAAAAATATGGGTCTCCCATTGACTTCAATGGGGCTCGTTATTCGAGACGAGCACTCGAGCATCTGGAAAAGTTCGTCTCAAATAACGAGCACCCAAGCATTTTAGTGCTCGCTCATCTCTAGTTATAAGCGTAAAACCAGTGAGCAACTTTGAGAGGCTCCTAGTCAAACATTTAAGTGACACATTGGGGTAATCTATTAAGACTGGCGTTCTGAACAGCATGGGGTGCTGAATGCTTAAAAAGGCCCCGACCCCTTAGTACAACCGGACCCAATCTACAACAGGTCTGACTTGTCGGAGATTTCATCCATAGTCTCAATGTGGTTTCTCCGACATGTGTCTACACTCACTGATGGAGTAAACAATGTAGAGACTCTGGCACTCTGACCCATGCTGGAAACGGTCGTATAGTAAAAATTTATCTTTTATTGATGAAAATCCATGTAGACAAAACGCAGGAACATCAGATCAGATATGATGTACCTGCGTTTTGTCTACATGGATTTTTTATCCATAAAAGATCATTTTTTACCATACGACCGTTTCCAGCTTGTTTCAGAGTGCCGGAGTCTCTACACTGTTTATTCCATTGGTGTCCTAGGAAAGAGGACTGTTTCCGAGCACCTGCCGTTACCTGGATTGTGGCCAATGGATTGACACCAGAAGAGCGGGTGAGACAGCGTTTTTTCTGTTTTTGAATACTCTCACTCATGGTACAACATGGCAGTGGTTTAGCTAGCGATGTGTTTCAGCAATCATAAAGCATAATACACTACATAGATCATGTGCATATGTACCCTGTGTAGAACTGCCTCTGTTTGATAAGGAATGTTAAAGAAACTGTGATTTATGCTTTGCAGGAAAACAGGCATCACACACCTCAATGTTTAAGAAATTTCCATTAAAAAGATAAGGTATAAATTGAAAGTTAAATACAGGTAAAACATATTTGTACTACAATCCCAATATCAATGTACATCATTTGACATTAGAGAGACAATAGAGAATTAGAAAACACATAAAATCTCAATAATGTTCGAAATGTATTATTATGAAAAAAATAAATGAACAAAAAAATAAAAAAATAAAAACAATAAAAAAGTGGAAGCACCTCCAGTCATAGAAAGAGCAGTTTCATTTCTACACGGATGCATCTACAAGCAGCAAGATTATTATTTTTCAGTGAAAAATTAAAAAAAATATAAAGAAAAGGAAGCATAAAAGGAATTTCTGTATGTCCTAAGGACACAATAACCATGGATGTAGCAAGAGATGTAACTCATTTTAAGGCCTTCTGTAAAAGATGGGAAGTGCGGGGTATAAGCCCATTGTCAGACACCAGGGGTAGTGGAGCCACTGGACCACCGTGGATGATGACATAAGCCAACACCTGGGAGCGGAGTCTAAGTGGTACCCAACTTTCAGCAGAGCCAGCCAAAGCAGGTTGGACTCGCTGCTGCGTGGTACCACCCGGTCGCTCGAAAGACGCGTCGTATAGCAGAATCGTAGTCGGGAACAGACAGGAGATCAGAACAGGCAGCACGGGATCAGAGTCGGGGACGTGGTGGAAGGTCAGGACAGGCAGCATGAGATCAAAGTCAATAATGGAACCGGGGTCACAACAAGAAATCACAATACAGGCACAGGGCACCAGACAAAGCTTTCTCTAAGGATATGAGGCACAAAGATCCGTCATGGAACACAGGAAGGGGCTGGGTATTTAACAGGATTGGCAGCTGGCAAGCAGCAATTATCGGTGCGCTGGCCCCTTAAATTTTGTGAAGCCAACGCACGCGCCAGACCACCTGAGCCACCGCTGGATCGAGGGAAGGTGAGACCGGCATGGGGGGGCTGGGGGTGCGGAGAGGGGCATATGATGTGCCTGCGACCCCGGACGTGGATCGCAGGCGCAGCCATGACACCCATGATCAACACTACCGCTATAGGCTGATAGGAGGGGCACCATCCCACTAGGCGCAAATAATAATAAAAACATTAATGACAACCTACATGAAAATGTATCAAATTGTACTGGATAATTTCCGAATATGTTATTTATGCTTTTATGTTGAATCTGTAACAACACGGAAGCTTTGAAATAGTTTTTTTTTCTTTACACCTTTCCCTTTTTGTAACCACATTTATTTTCAATAAAGATTCTAAAAATGTAAATGTCAAGGGCACAGTTCTTAAAAAAGTAGTGTTTTCTATTCTGTAAGGACGAAAAATTACTCTCCTTCATCTCAGTAAGAAAAAATAATGTAAATTTACCTGAAAGAAAAAAACATAATAAAAAACTACACCCGCAAAAAAGAGGCAGAATGTAAAACAGCTTATACTAAGAGATTACGATTCCATATGTTCATTATTTTAGGGTTTATGTTATATAAAATGGATATTAATATGCTATGGCCGTAATTTTATTGACCGACTAAAAAAAAGTTGTCAATTGACTGTGTCAATTTAAATAAAGAACTGGAACCCACAAAATAATAATTGTCTAAATGAAAGGAAAAGAAAACATTATAATCACCCAAAATGGTGGCATCTTAAAAAAATTTAAAAAGTCTTAAAATGATGAGGAAAATTGGAAATGTATTTTTTAAGCAGTGTTTTAGGCAACAAAATGCTTCCCAAATTATTGTAATGATGTTGCTGAGATGCTTTTTTATTTTAATGCTAATTGTAATATTAGACGTGTTACAGCCACACCCGGGGGCACCTGTATGGAACCTCGTCCTTCCAGCAGAGATAAATTTATGTAGCTTTACTATAAATTAAAACCTAATCGAAAACTGCATTCAAGGAACATATCGTTTTATATTCCATGAAATGTAGAATTGAGTGAGGCTCGTAAACCAGTGGCAAGAAACCAAGGGCTGGCCCAAGACTTTTGGCCACGGACTCCTAAGGAAAAGTATCCTACAATATTTTACTATTTTACTATGTGCTCATATCCTGGATGGAGAATGTAGAAGTCATTGCGCTCGGTGACACAGTTCTCTGTGATGAAGATCTCCTGCTAAGTCATCCCCAGCCATGACTCCTGCCTCCTCCACAATGACCTTCCATGCCCTGGTCCTCACCTCAGCTCTGCTATGTACAGCGTCCATAGGTCCTGATGATATCATATTACAAAGGTCTCTTTTCTGTAATGTAACACATCCATTATCTCCAACACAGAGTCCGACCGCCCCATCATAGAAGGACATTTTATACATTTCAAGGTAGAAGCTCAATATCCAGAGATTTCTCTCCAAGACTCCCCAAGGCACCCAGAACACTAACAAGAATCTAATTATCCGACTCTATCCGAAATCTATAAGGAATATGTATTGTCTTAAGGCTGCTAACAAAAGTTACACGATTTCATACATGAAAAGAATAAACTAAAGCAAAATATAACAGAATTACATTTCTATATGAAGTTTTTTCATAGACTCAATCATTGTCGTAGGGATCGGGGCATAGGATCACACTTGTTGCCAGAGAGGTGTTGAATTACTTATGGCAGGGCACAAGACATAGAGTATCTTATCATACACAGATTATTTTATAATCTGGAGGATTCGCCTGCCGGTATAGATGAGCGTGTTCATTGAAGGTAGGGTTTGATGGGTTAGTGCAAATTTTGCTACAAAACTTTGACCCAAACTCGAAACCCATTAAAGTGAATGGGGACCTGTGTTTCAACAACCCAAATTTGCTGTAAAATAGGGCTGATAAGGGCTAAAGGGCTGAAAAATAGTGGAACTGGCAGACTAGCTGCCCTGCCCACAATAAAATAGGGCAAGACTTTGAAATAATAACATAACATTACAAAAAATAAACAAAAAAAATAATTAAAAAAAATATATACCGTAATTAAATTAAATGATGTCACAAAGGTCACAGGTTCTCTGGCTGTGCAAACCCAGTTATTTGAATGCGGAATTATAACATTTTTTAATTTAAAGTTATATTAATCCAGAATTAAAAAAAAAAAATTATTGAATTTGAAGATCCATTAATATGGAATTGAAAAATAATTGATTTTGTACTTCAATTTATCCAGAATTGAAACATTTTTGAATTTAAAGTTCTGGGAATGAGTAACTGAAAAATTGGAAATTGACGTTCCGGGAACGCAGATCTTATTCGGACACTGGCAAAACCAAGCTGAATGGGATCCATGGTTTGTTTATATTATTATTATTAATTATTATAAATGTTAGGATGTCCACATTGGTCGTGAAGAAGTGAAGTCCAATGTGGACATCCTAACATTTATTAATATAAACAAAGCACGGATGCCTCGAAGCTTGGTTTTGCCAGTGTCTGAATAAGATCTGCATTCCTGGAACGTCAATTTCCAATTTTTCAGTTCCCCATTTCCAGAATGTGAACTTCACTCTTGACAGCGATGAAAATGGATAGATAGGAACGAGTAGATGAGAGCGTGAGTGGAAAGCACAGCGGTGCATGTGGAGTGTTCTCATAAATAAGGGGGCTCGTTTTTAGTAGTTTTAACGGTCATGTTGTAGTGTTTGTGTGTAGCAACGGAGCCGGCATGCATGCAACGGAAATCGGGGGGCGTGGCCAAATGAAAACCCAACGGATTCGGAAAAACCGGCACATTTTTAAGAAAAAGTGTCGCTGGACTCGCGCTTACCTTCACCAGGAATAGACCGGTAAACTCCAGTGAATTCAGGCGGGCCTTGGCAGACTTCAGCGCAGCAGCGACACCTGGTGGATGTCGGAAGAACTACCTTAGTGAATCCCGTCCGGACCCGAATCCACTGCAGAGAACGCGCCGCTGGATTGCGAAGGGACCGGGTAAGTAAATGTGCCCCATTGTGTTTCTAAAAATGTGTTAAAAGTTATCACATTGAAGAATGTTAATATTTTGATCTGTAAATAAAGCATGAAGCATTGGTTTTAACAAGATTGGTGAGTTTTGTCCTATCACTGGATCAAGACAAAGTTTCCTGGAGTTTGTTGCCTCTTTCCAGGAGGGATGCTTTGTGCGGACTACACCAACATGCGTCAAGACCGGTGAGCTTACTACATATGGAACTGTGTGTTTATTATTAGGTTGCCTTTACTGTGTTCATGTTGAGGTATAAATTACATTATAACTTTATTCTCCAGTTCTGTCAAGTTCTGGGCAAACCTTTTTTAAGGATTTTTGACATTTTTGTTACAAAAGCAGATTTTTTTACTTTTTTTTATGTTACCCCCATAAGACCAATAATAAATTCATTTTTCAGTTGATGGAGCTTTGTTGGGCTTGTTTTCTGCAGAACAATTATCAGTTTTGATTGGGGTTTATCTTCCTTTTTTTTTTAACTTTACGTTTAACGTGTTAATGTGATGTTGTCAGAACTGCCCCCCTTGTCTTTATTAGCATCCAGGCTTCCCTGCTGAGAAGATGATATAGGAGTTAGGAAAGTGAGACAGCGCCCCTCTAAGGTAGACAAATACATTTTATGTAGCGTCACCACAGCCAAAGTGGAGGTTTACATAATTGTTTTTTTAAATTTACTTTGCTTTGAAATCGTCTCCATACTGGGTTCACAGCAGTCACCCGCACATAAGTGTCCGGTTTATTCAGAAGTGAAGATCAGTGGGTAGTCCTGGAACGGCACCAGGGGATGGTGAGAAAATAGAGATGAGCGAGCACTAAAATGCTTGAGTGCTCGTTATTCAAGACAAACTTTTCCCGATGCTCGAGTGCTCATCTCGAATAGCGAACCTCATTGAAGTCAATGGGAGACTCGAACGTTGAAAGAAGAACACTGAAGAACACATTGCAGATGTTTGCAGATGTTTTCACTGAAAGAACACATTGAAAGAACACATTGAAAGAACACATTGCAGATGTTTCCGTAAATCTGCTAACTTATTGGAAGACACGTGTGCCGAACAGTGTTCTTCACAATAGTATGTGAAGAACAATGTGTGTGAAGAACACATTGCAGATATATGGAAACATCTGCAATGTGTTCTACACACATATTGTCACTTCCCCGCTCAGGAGTTCATTTTCTTCTTCCTGGTGCATGTAAGTGCTTGATCTTGCAACACAATTTGAATGTTAAATCCCACGCTCAGTCCAAATCAGTCCGAAACTACGCCTCCCCAATTTCTGTCTCATGGAAGCTCCAAAAACCAATTGCATGCAACACAATCCCAACGCAGACCCCTGTTAAATACATGTCAAAGCTGCAAAGATCACAAAAATGGTGCAAATTCCAACGAAAGTACAATCCGCGACCCTTAAATAAGTAAATTTGCCCCTATGTTTCATTAGATCTGAGGAAGGGGGTAGTTCACCTTCGAAATACCACTAGTATCCATCCCCTGGTGCTGTTCCACTCCTAGACACTGGTATCTTCACTACTGCTGAGAAGAAGGCACCCCATATTTGCAATGCCATTGTTTGAAAGATAGAACCAGGTTGAAACACCCGGGCTCATAAGTAACAGCTACTCTGGATTGTGATGTAAAATACTTTTGTGTAAAAACTACAGAAGTGCTTAAAGGAAACCTACCATGTGATTTGTTGCATTATGAAGCAAACATACCATGAGACTGCTGTAGCTACACTGATGCAGGATCAGATCTTGGTTAATTCCTGAGCTGAGCGGTTTTGCTGATAAAACACATTAACATTATGATAATGAAGCTCTTTCCCTTCTATGGCTGGTTCAGCGCTTCTCCTAGCAGGTGAGTTTTTCTCTGCAGGAGAGGATGATATAATCCCTGTTCTCCCTGACAGACAGAATAATCAATTGCTGCACCATCCCCCAGCTGCTGTGTATGAGTGATCCAGCTCAGGTTAATTAGTCATGTCTTGACTAACTTCCATTTGTATTTACAAGCTCCGTGTCTAATGTGTCTATCTTGGCAGCCATGCTGTTCCCGCTTTCCTAAGGTCCTGAATGTTAGAATTGTTTTTTTAACAAAACCACTCAGTTTAAGGATTAATTAACATATGTTTCTGCATCAGTGTATCTACAGCATTCTTAAGGTGTGTTTGCTAATGCATGAAATCAAATGGTAGGTTTCCTTTAAGCAATTGTGCTTTAATTAGCTAACAATAACATTAAATTTTAGTTTTTTGCCTAACAAGGAACTTGTAGATGATTTTCTAGCAATACATTGGTAACCTTCCAAGACCTAAATATACCCTACCCCCACTCTCCTATCACTTTCCAACTTCTGGCCATTATAGGTCCACCTTAGCCCAACAACCCAAACTATATTTACAGACTTGGTGCTAGCTGTCTGACTACAGGATCTGGTATGGACAATATTTGTTCACACTACAAGGATAGGGAGACATAGGGCGCCTCGACTCAAGTGTAGTATTTACAAATCATTTGGTAGCAGGTAGCGATAGGGTGCTCACCTTTACGCTATCTTGTGATCAAGCGTGTAGTATGGCATCAGTGGAGCACAGCTTGTGGAGGAAGGAAGCCACGAGGAATAAGTGTCCAAGGGTTTATCCCGCGGCAGGAGGTAGATCATTTTTACAAGTCAGAGTAATCCACAGTAGTAGCGCATCTCTGTTAAAATCATATCCTTTTTATTATTGTAAAGAGGAACTACGTGCTTCGGCGCTGGACAAGCGCCTTCGTCAGGTTCAAGATAACAAAATGGAATAAAACATATAAAACACATTCAATGCTAAATAGAGTTCAATGTTTTGCCGGCTGGAGCAAGTCCTTTTGTCTGTTATTTTTATGCCCAAAATAAAAACACCTGTTTTGTTCACCTGAAAGACAGCTGCCTGGCACTTGTCTAAAAGCTACGATTTGCGTTGAACCCCTACAGTACGTAGAGGCAACATTATCCTGGTAACATCGCTGCAGACTAAGGCCCTGCCAGAAATGGATAAACTGCTCTATAAGGGTGAACCCACAGCTGGATCCTGTTAGAAGACCATGAGAGACCTTTCAAGGCAAGCAATAAAACTTACTTTTTTCTGACAGCTGCTGCCTAGTGGAGCGGTTTACTATGCAATTGATAACATGTTACAGTGCACATTATTAAACTTTATCCTTTATCATGAATCCTGTTAGAGATTTTTATCAAGGGCTTAACCGCCCTTACTTCAGGTGTACAGGTGACTTTCAAATTAACTCTTTCGGTACCGGGACTTGAACACAAACCAAGACACACGTCAGTTTGTTAGTGCATGTAAAAATCTTCTTCCCATTTATTAGTCCCTGCTGCATATATAAAACACAAAATCATCAGGAAAAAGTGGCGTGAGAAGGAGATAGACTATTGCAATGCTATTGGCCATAATGAATTTACCAGGACATTCCCCGAAAAGATTAATAAATTGTCCCCTGTGTTCTCAGGGCCCTTCTCCACAGATAAACGGTATTGTTTATATTATCTGAGCCACGGAATGTACAGAGAGTGGCACCAGGTGCTTCTTGATAACCAAAACAAATTAAAAAAAACCATTCAGGCCGAAGGACAGTAAAACGGCAGGGAAAATGTGAAAGGCAAACAACAGTTTAAATAAGAAAAATAGCTGAATTAAGACATTTAACCCTATAGCTTCTGAGTGGGCAACATACCTTCACCCCCAGGCCAGACCTAAAATAGCATCTGTTTGGTTCTCTTGGTCAAGATGGCCGCAGTAGAGGAATATATCACTAACAATTCCCCCCTTGTTTGAGACTGCAGACCTGCAACCTCTCAAAGCAACCTCCTCAAACTCCAGGTACCTACAGTTAGGCTAAACTCTCACCTGCTGGACTTTTTTATGGCTTCACCAGATCTCCTAGAGGCCAGTCACTAAAAGGGTTAAAGGTCTGCACACTCAAATCACATCACTGAGTTTCCATAGTTCACAGGGTTGTAAACAGGCCTGGACGGCCATCTGGGACATGGTGGACTTGATGAGGGGGACCACACAACATGCAATAAGTGACAAGAGCAAAATCAGAATCCCCGATGTCACCCCTACTTAAAGAAAACCCTTCCAATCCGCCAACCACAAAGTGAAGGACAAAGTGTCCACCCCAGAGTTTCTCTTGAGTTCCCTGGACAGTCCTTCAATCTTTTCAAGTGCATGGATAATGGATCCATAGGGGGCGATGTAATCCGGGATATACATGCAACAAGCCGCTCCCACCATCTTACAGACTCCTCCCTTCTCAGCAAGGATCATGTTCAAAGCCTTGCGGTTCTGGAAAGCATCTTGGATATAATTCACAAATCTCTGTTGATTACAATAAAAACAGTTAACAACCAACATCTTTGCTCATAGCTATCCAGGGAATAATGGACTCTAGACCTCCCCATATCTGATTGTGGTCCTTGAACTCATCTGGGACCCCCCTTTGTGCTCCCACTATCTATATAAACGTTGTCATCTAGGTGCTTCTCTCTTAGACCTTCAGAATCCTTTGGGATTCTCCACCTTTTCTTTATATGTCTGATCAAACTTATTCTTGGGGTTCACAAGGAAGGAATGCTCAAATTTTATCACAGCACACTCATCTTCCCAGCCTCTAGGCCTGACTTGACTCTCCTATCCCCACAAATCCAGTACACATCAGACACTGCTAATACAAGGCTACCTGTGCTGTCAATGTTAAAGAAGGTCATTATCCTCTTGCACCATCCGTAGGTAAAGTCTCCTACCCTGGGGGCATCCTGGTCAGCCCTATGGATACAGTGATAGTCATGGTTGGGGTGTCCCTGAGCATACAGTCAGTCAGAAGAGATCAGCTAGCAAGAAGAATAAGTAAGTTTGCAAATAAAAGCGTGGAAGTGTCCTGGCTTCCCTCTAGCTTCACAGACGTGGCACTGGTCAGCAGGACATGGAAATGACCGTCACAGTGAGGCTCCAGACTCTCTCTCTCTGGTGTCTCTTTACCTCCATGTAGTCGACAGGCTTCAGGTTATGCGTCCTGAGGTCTCTGTCTGGATCTAACAAAAGGAATCAGAAACACGTGTGCAGACCTTTTCCTAGGCCTCAACTGTATGGCATGTTCCACCTGGTTTCCTGCCAGTAGCTATAGGGTCTGTAGAAAGTAGGGGCCTAGTCTGGGTGGACAGCCAAAAAGTACTTCAAAGGGGGACAATCCCATCTTTCTGCTAAGGGTGGTCCTAACCGAATGGTGGGCAGCAGGAAGGCACTAGCACCATGGTTTCCATGTTTCTTGGCCTTCCAGATCTCTAACTTAAGAGTGCCAGTTGGTTTTTCAATCCCACCAATAACTTGGGAAGGGTAAGGGGTGTGCAGGGCCTGTTCTACACCCAGGTGGGACAAGGCTTCAGGTCTTTACCTGTCCAGTGAAGTGGACTCTGCGACCGGACTCTATGATCTTTGGAAGTCCAAACCTGCAGAAAAAATCTCACTCACCAACTTCTTGGCTGCAGCTCTGGCAGTAGCATTGGTCGTGGGAAAAGCTTCTGGCCACCCTGGAAAGAGATCAATGCACACAAGCACATATTCCTACGTACTACTTTTTGGTAGATTGGATAAAATCCATCTGCAGTCTCTGGAATGGATACAGTGGCTTGGGTGTCAGCTTCTGTGGGATCTTTACCGCCTTACCTGGGTTGTGGTGGGCACAGACTATACAGGCTTTAACTAGTCTAGTGACAGGGGTTGTAACGCATGGGGCAAACCACTGATGAGCACTAGCATGGCCATTTTGGATGTGTGTGTGTGTCCGTGGGCTACTTGACTTACGATCGGGTACAGGGCTCTGTGCAGGCACACCCTCTCTCCCAGCATCCAGTTACCATCAGCATCTGGGCTCCAGCTTTTCCCCCACTTCTGATGACTCACGGGCCACCAGGGACTGGAACACCTGTGGATCAAACTTTTTAGCTCAGAACTCACCACTGAGACTTCAGGACAGCCTCTGGGTTCCATCTGTGCAGCTGACTTCGCCATCCCGTCACCCACATACTTGCCCTTGGGTTGTGGAGTTACCAAACTGAGTGTGCTTTTACTTTTAAGATCCCCCACCTCTCGTGGAAGTAAGAGAGAATTCATTAGCTCTTTAATCAGCGTGCCATGCTTAAAGGGGGTCCCTGCAGAGGTGAGGAAATCTCTAGCCTTCCATATGGGTTCATAGTCGTGTTTAGACCCCAGGACATCATGTGCGCCACTGACCACTGTATATCCAGTGTAGAACCGTCTGTCTTCTCCTGCAGACCTGGAGCCATCTATGAGAAAAAACCTCAACAACTGGGTTAAACACCCTTCTCCCCCCTCTCTGAATCCTGGAGCTGTGCTGTGCCTATGACTCTACTCTGTTGGCAGCCATAAAGGCTGGTTGTGGGGCTTTCTTGTAGGTTAGCAGCTAAGCACCCTTTCGCATTCTAGGCAGAAGTCTGAAATAAATGCCGGCTTAGCTGATATTTTACCAATTTCAGTCTTCTCTTAGGGATCTTTGGTTGTGGGACATTGTTCAAGTTATGTGGGGTTTACACAGTAACTGAGTGATTTAGGGCCTAGGATCAACTCACTGGCCAGCAGCTACTGACACACGAGGGGCTCCCTGCATAACTGAGTCTAACTGGGCTTAATAGTGGACCACTGGGCAGGCCACCATGTTCCTGGGCTAAGACATCTGTGGTGTGGCCCAGATACTCAGTGCAAAATAAAATAAATGTTTTATCCAGTAGGAATGTGCCTAGGGCCAGGACAGACAGGATTTGCCAGCTTAAGGCTGTGGAATGCATCGATTGCCTCCTGACTAAGGGCAAATGGGGAAGAGGCAATGCAGTTATCAAGGAGCAGCATCAGGCTAGAGGCAACAGACCTTATCCCAGGCCTGCAGGAACTGGCCTGTTCTAGAAACATGTGACAAGACTTAGGGCCTCAGGGCAGGGGCATATTCTGGACTGCCAGCTTTCTTTCCTCTGTCAGGTGTCTGCCTGAGGCTGGGAAGCAGTGGCCTAGGAAGACCACCTTCTCCTTGCAATACTGGAGTTTGTCTCTGGAAACTTTGCAACCCTTCTGGAACAGAAAACACATAGGGGCAGATTTGCTTACCCGGCCCATTCGTGATCCAGCGGCGCGTTCTCTGCTCTGGATTCGGGTCCGGCAGGGATTTATGAAGGTAGTTCCTCCGCCGTCCACCAGGTGGCGCTGCTGCGCTGAAAATCATCTCAACGCGCCGGAATGCACCACCTCGGACCAGGTGAAGGTAAGCGCTCCCCAAGCGACACTTTTTGGGTTTTTAAATGCGTTTTTTTCCGAATACGTCGGGTTTTCGTTCGGCCACGCCCCCCGATCTCCGTCGCGCGCATGCCGGCGCCGATGCGCCACAATACGATCGCGTGCGCCAAAATCCCGGGGCAATTCAGGTACAATCGGCGCAAATCGGAAATATTCGGGTAACACGTCGGGAAAACGCGAATCGGGCCCTTAGTAAATGACCCCCATAAGGTCAATAAATGCATTCTGGCAAATCTGTAAAATGAAGGCACAGAAACAGTAGGTCATCCGCATACTGTAAATGGACATCATCCAGTAAGGGGCTAGTCTGTCAATCTACTCCCTGTAGTACTGGCTGGGTGAGTTTTACCCCCCTTGTGGGAATCTGCATCAGTTATACTGGAATACTGAACTGATAAGGGCAAATAGGTACTGGCAATCTTCATGTCGGGGCATAGTGAGGAGAACATTTGCCAAATCAATAAAAGTGAATAATATGTCACTCCTGGGGACTGCTGGCTAGGGACCACTGGGCTTCAGTACACTCATTGGCAGCTTGGAGGTCAGAGACCATCCTACATGTTTCCGGCTGTTCTTTCTGTGTCTTTTTCTTGACTGGAAATGGGTTAAAATCATCCTCGGGCTAGCAGTGGAGGACTCTCACACCAGTTCTTGTGCTTGCTGACGTCCTCGTTAGTTACCAACCCCCCTATTAGAATGTGGCAACTCACTTTAGTCACCTCAGTCATGTCTCCTCCCCGCAAGTGGAAACACGCCTTCTTGAGCTGGGCTCGTCCGGGATCGAAACTTTTGTCAGTCTTACTTTGGCGTGATCTGTGAAACAACCGACCCTGGTCTCTGTTCGTCAATCTTATTGATCCCTCTGTAGGCAAGTCTGGCAGAGATGTCTCTAGTCCGTTAACCTCTTTGGTAACAACCCATTACAAAACAGATGTACACTACACTGTCAGGTCATCCCCCATGTGTCCTAAAGCTGGAAACAGTTCCCGTGAAACCCTTCCATTACTGGTTGCATCTCCACTTTATCTCATCTAGACATATGGGATTCTCCTTTCCCAGCGTTCTTGTGCTCTCTATCAAATTCTGGCCAGACTCCGTCTCAATATAGAGAAATCCTGTGTTATCTACACTTGAAGGCCATGTCAGTTCTGTACACAGAAAAATGAAGATTCACCCCCCCCCCTCCCGCTCTCTGTCTGGTTAACCCTTTAAATGCCAGAAAGCATGTAACAGAGACATTGCAACACTTTTTATAGTAATTTTTCT
Source organism: Engystomops pustulosus (assembly GCF_040894005.1). Taxonomy (NCBI): domain Eukaryota; kingdom Metazoa; phylum Chordata; class Amphibia; order Anura; family Leptodactylidae; genus Engystomops; species Engystomops pustulosus. Next base: position 219,236,933 of record NC_092414.1, read on the forward strand.
CTAATCGTCAGGATCAAATAAGTTTTAACTTGACCATACCCAAACAAACAATGTCCCACACCCAAAGATCCCTAAGAGAAGACTGAAATTGGTAAGCTAAGCCGGCGTTTATTTCAGACTTCTGCCTAGACTGCGGAAGGGTGCTCAGCTGCTAACCTACAAGAAAGCCCCACAACCAGCCTTTATGGCTGCCAACAGAGTAGAGGCATAGGCAATTAACTTTCAGGGACTTGAAGGGAATATAACTGTCTTAAAATGACTGCCACTGAAGGATGCTAGGGCGTGTCATCTTCTCTAACCACCAGATACAAGGGTGGAGTCTGCATTCCAGATGCCATCTTTCCCTCCCGAGGAAAATATAATAAAATCTCTTTTTCTCAAATCCTTTCCACATGAAAAACTTTGAATGTCCCTTAATAAATGTCCCTTATCACCTATCTCTTTCTTCAATGGGCACTCTAAAGGATTCCTGTCACTCTGTCTTGGTCTGTCTGTCAAAGTCAGAAGCTCTGAGTGTCTGTTTGCAAATCTGATCAAGTTTTCTCCTTGTACAATCATCAGATCATCTGACACATCCCAAAACTTTCAACCCTTCACTATTGCTTTTTTTTTTTTAAGCACAATGCTACCAGCCCTTCTGTTCCATCATGTCAACTTTGCACTTTTACATCAGTCCTACTTATGTCAACGACCAACCTTCTGTCTGTGCATCTTTCCCCCTTCATGTGAAAAACAAGTCCCTTGTCCCTTGTCTGCAATACACTTGGCTCAATTCCAATTTACTACTCATCATAAATGTCTACAACTGCAACACAACCAAACTTTTCCCCACAGACACAGAGAATGCCAACACCTCGATTTACTGATCCCCAAAGAAACTAGATACCAGACTTCCACAGAGGACTCTTCAGCAAGTCAACTCTGACCTGTCACTACTCTTTCACCGACTCTACACCAAGTCAACTCTCTTAATGACTCTTTACCAAGTCACTACTAGTTCTTACAGTCCAGCAAGGCCGTTTAGACTCTCCGAAAAGAGCTGGATGCACACCTGGCCAGGGCGGGTCTCCGCTGCACGTGCACAAATTGAGCTCTATTACCTCTATGGGCAACCCTATTGGCACCAGTCAAACAGTGCTATAGATACTATGATAATCTGACTATCACAAAAGAATGTCTCCCACTCTAGCATTGCAAACATCTAAGGGTTAATTCTTCCTGCCTCACAGCTTCAGCTAACATCACAGACTGTCTGACAATCCGTCACTGTCCAGTCACAGGTCGGTCACCTTACAAGTGATCCTTTGACACATTATAGTGAGCATACTGCTATATATGGACATTTAAAGTACATAATATCACACAAGGAGATGACCTTACCCCAATCCATCAAGCCAGTGAAACAGAAGTGACACTCAAGGCAGACAAAAAAATAGACTTACCCCGAGCGTTCATTGTCAGTTCTGGTCACTGGCCGCCTGGACTGGTCACCTCGATGGTCAGATGTCCATAATAGTATGTCCACCCAGGGCCGCCAATTAATGTTAGAGATTTTTATCTGGGGATTAACTGCCCTTACTTCAGCTGTACATGTGACTTTCAAATTAACTCATTCATGGCTCATTCATCCCATTTATTAGTCCCAGCTGCATATATAAAACACAAAATCATCAGGAAAAAAGGGGCGTGGCAAGGAGATAGACTACTGCATTGCTATTGGCCGTAATGAATTTACCAGGACATTCCCCGAAAAGGTTAATAAATTGTGCCCTCTGTTCTCAGGGCCCCTCTCCACAGATAAATGGTATTGTTTATATTATCTAAACCACGGAATGTACAGAGAGGGCCACCAGATGCTTCTTGATAACCAAAACAAATTAAAAAAACCATACAGGCCGAAGAACAGTAAAATGCCAAGCAGAATATGAACGGCAAACAACAGTTTAAATAAGAAAAATAGCTGAATTAAGACATTTAACCCTATAGCTTCTGAGTGGGCAACATACTTTCCCCCCCAGGCCAGTTCTCTTGGTCAAGATAGCCGCAGTAGAGGAATATATCACTAACAATCCCTAAAAGCAAATTTAAAAAAAGTTTTAAGTGTTAAAAAAGAGTTTTTAATGTCATTATTCCTCAAGGTGTATATAATAGGGTTCAGCAGTGGGGTCAGCACAGTGTACATGAGAGTCAGGACTTTTCTCAGGATAAGTGATTGTCCTTTTGTTGGAAACATATAAACAATCATTAATGTCCCATAAAACATGGAGACGACGATGAGGTGGGAGCTACAGGTGGAGAAGGCTTTATGTCTTCCGGTATTGGATGGGATCTTCAGGATGGTGATGACAATGTACACATAGGACGTCACTATTATTATGAAAGGTCCAGTAACAACAAAATAACCCATTATCAAATTCAATTTGTGAATTAAAGATATATCAGAACATGAAAGCTGCAGTATAGGGTCATCGTCGCAGTAGAAATGGTCAATAATGTGTGGTCCAGAAATGTAAACTGCAGATACAGATCACATTAATCACTGTAACAATACAAGCCACCATCCAAATAATATTAACAAATATAACGCAAAGGTTATGACTCATAACAGAGTGATAACGGAGGGGGTTTGAGATGGCCAGATACCGGTCATAGGACATCACCGACAGGAGAAGACATTCCGAGACCTCAGAGGTGACAAAAATATTAAACTGCATGATGCATCCAATGAGAGTGATAGTACTTCCTCCATACAGGACAGTGTGAAGAAGGACAGGGACAATGTCTGTGGTCAGCAGGAGGTCACACAATGACAGCTGTGTAATGAAGAAGTACATGGGGGACTGAAGGGTTTTACTCACTAGATACAAGACCATGATAAGAAGGTTTCCTGATATTGTCCCACAGAAGATAAGAACCAGGAGAGAAAAGAATAAAAATGTAAAACTTTGAAGGTTTGGAAATCCAAGCAGGAGGATGGAGGTGATATTATTTTCCATGATCATCTAGAGAAGAAATCTAAATATTATTGATTGCTATCTATGCAACACCCCTGCCAATGCAGTGTGTTACAAACTAATCTCATCATAGATGTAATAGGGAACTTTGAACTTGATCACCTCAGCGAGGTAAATATCTGCCTGGGTAGGAATGTGATTATTGACCAATAGAATGTATTGTTAATCACTTGTGTAAGAAAGGTGCTGGTTGGATAAGGAGCCGGACACTCACAAGAAAAGTTTATATTAACCATTTGGGTTGAAAGTTCTGCGAGAGAGATATCATACATCTGCGGCATCTCCCTCCTTTCTCTCAAATCCACATTTCGTAAACCTTCCTGGCTCGGAAGAGGCCTGTTGCTCCAGTACCCAGCGACCGGGACCCAGACAAGCACTAGGCACCAAAGGGAATCCAGTTGCGTATAAGCCCAAAAAGAGTAGGCCCCTAACGGCACTAATTTCTGTAAGTTTTCCCATTTCTCCAGGCCAAATAACTATTTGGCCACTTAGCCATGTGTTCCTCAGACCACTCTGGTCAAACACTGATGATTAATGTTTCCCTTACTTGCTCGTAATGTCTGCCAGGGAATAACTTTGCTTTTCCTATGTCCGGGAAAAGACTTTATAAAAGTATTCAAATGAGGAGGAGCACGGGCCTATGTCCCGAAATTGAAAGGCCTCTGCCGATTCTGATGCTGATAATATATGCACGCCCACTTTATGTTCAGTGCAGCCTGCTCCTGCCCACTTCCATATCGGTGGTTGGAGGGGCATGTGGATGTCTATTGCATACCCCTTCAACCAATGACATGTAAGTGGTGTTCATGGAAGCAACATGCATACAGTAATGACTGCATAGTCCCCTCAGTCCTCGTAAGTATGTTGGACCCGATGTTACAGGTGGTCCCGGGTTCTGCATTCAGTGCATCACATAATGGGGCAAGTACAATTAAAACTTTGTAAATAGCTATTTGTTTCACTTTTTTTACCAAATTCTAAATTTTTTCAAAAATAAATGCAAAATATAGCAACCAATCTTAAAACCAATGGGTAAGTTAAAGCATTCTAAAGTTATTACTGGGTAACATGACATATGAAAGGTTTGGAAAATAGGACTTGGTGATCAAGACACAAGTAAGCTTGGTCCCTAAGGGGTTTAATTGATGTGTGGTTGAATAATGACATCTAAATATTGTGGGAGGTTGCTGGTATGCAAATTCATTCCAGGAATCATAGGACATCTGGATGAATCTATTTATGGATCTTTGGTAGGGGGATTTTGCATAACCAGAAAGTTATATTCATTTTTGTGAGTAGTTTGGCTGTGTGGCTTGTTTCAAAAAACCCCTGTAATATTGGAAATTGTTTCCCTTTTATTTTTTTGTAGTATGCTGGGATGTCTAGTGCACTTCCTGGCTCTTTCAGATGTCTAATAAGGCACAGTCAAGCTCTGATCAGAATCCCCAGGTATAGGTGGTCTAGGTGGTCATTTACTTACCAGGTCCATTCGCGATCCAGCGGCGCGTTCTGTGTGGAGGATTCGGGTCTTCCGGCGATTCACTAAGGTAGTTCCCCCGACGTCCACCAGGTGTCACTGGTGCGCTGAAGTCCACCGGAATGCACTGAAGTTCACCAAGCCAGGCCGGGTGCAGGTAAGCGCTTGTCAAGAGACACTTTTTTTTTTTTAAATGCGGCAGTTTTTCCGAATCCGTCGGGTTTTCGTACAGCCACACCCCGATTTCTGTCGTTTGCATGCCGGCGCCGATGCGCCACAATGCGATTGCGTGCGCCAAAAACCCGGGGAAATTCAGGGAAAATCGGCGCTAAAAAGGGAAAAATTTGGGTAATCCGCCATAAAAACTTGATTCGAGCCCTCAGTAAATGACCCCTATGGTCTCAGTTACAGGGGAAAACTTCCAAAAGAAAAAAAAAGAAAAAAGTAAAATAAAATCAATTTTAAAAAAGTGACAATGTCCCCCAGGCATCCTTTATGGCCTCCTGGGGGACATATTCATAAAAATACAATGACATTTTCCCATATAATAAAAAACAAAACCTGTGACACTACATAAAACACTGCCATAGTCGCCCTGTTTGCCCGAAACTATACATCTTTGTATATTGAAACAAAATAGGGAATTCATCAATAATGTTCATTTTGAGTTAATTTGAAGATTTTAAAAAAAAGTACCATAAATTACAGAAAAAAACTTTTTTCCACTTTTAACCCCAAATAAAAGTAAAAAAATGTTTAAATGTTTATAACCTTTTTAACTTGCTCTACGTGACCTGAAAAAAACACTGCAAAAAATTTAAGGTAACATGCAAAAAATAAAAGATTTGTCCCTTAAACCAGCGCTTACGAAAATTCACTAAAAATGCCTGGTCACTAGAGCGTTTTCAGGCCACGTCACTAAAGGTTTTTCTGGCCACAGCTCTGAGACTTTAACAATAGAAAAAAAAACATAATAGAAAATACATTTGTAAAAACTGACACAAACCTGAGAGATGCATGACTTCCATCTGGGAGAATAGTCGTGTCCCTTTAGATCATAACAAATATTCTGAAAAATGTTATGTATACAGGCGGTCCCCGACTTACAGACGAACACCCGTCTTACAGACGACCCCTAGTTACAGACTGTATGTTAGTAATTTACTGTACTCTAGCCCTAGGCTACAATAATCAGCTGTAACAGTTATCAGAGATGTCTGAAACTGAGCTTTATTGTTAATCCAGAAGCTAATAATGACCAAAAAGTGTTAAAATCCAATAGTCAAAGAGACCAAAAAAAATTTGGTCCAGAGTTACAATTATAAAATATACAGTTCCGACTTACATATAAATTCAACTTAAGAACAAACTTAAAGAACCTATCTAGTACGTAACCTGGGGACCAATTATTCTTTGCTCTTCTGTGAGTCCATATGTCCTGATAATAAAACATTGTATTATAAGTCTCTGTGACGTAATGTAACACATATCTGACACCTCCAGCAGCCCGATTATAGAAGTCACTGCGTAGACCTCTTATACATTTCTAGGTAGAGGCTCAATATCCAGAGATTTCTCCCCAAGACTCCCCTGTGTGCACCCAGAACACTAACAAGAATCTAATTATCTAATTAAGACCAAGTCTATCAGGAATATGTATTTCGTTATTCTTTATTATAAAAGCTTTAAAAAAAATTAAATAAAATGTCCCTAAGTAAAATATGTGGAAAATAAAATAAATCCAAGTTCAAGTTTTTAAATGTTGGAAAAAGCAAGAAATATGGTGTCCATTTAGTGATGGAGTGATTATGGGGGTTTTCCAGTTATTTCCAATTTTTCAATAGTATTTTTAGACATTACCATTAGAGATGAGCGAACATGCTCGTCCGAGCTTGATGCTCGGTCGAGCATTAGGGTACTCGAAACTGCTCGTTGCTCGGACGAATACTTCGCCCGCTCGAGAAAATGGCAGCTCCCGCCGTTTTGCTTTTTGGCGGCCAGAAACAGAGCCAATCACAAGCCAGGAGACTCTGCACTCCACCCAGCATGACGTGGTACCCTTACACGTCGATAGCAGTGGTTGGCTGGCCAGATCAGGTGACCCTGGGATAGACTAGCCGCTGCCCGCGCTGCTCGGATCATTCTGTGTCTGGATGCCGCTAGGGAGAGAGCTGCTGCTGGTCAGGGAAAGCGTTAGGGTGTTCTATTAGCTTACTGTTAGGCAGGAGTGATTCTCAAAGAACCCAACAGCCCTTCTTAGGGCTACAATAACGTTCTACTTTTTTTATTTTAATTTGCATCTAGTACCATTTTGTGAGGAATTAGCAGGGGGACTTGCTACCGTTGTGTTTAGCTCTTAGTGGCACACATATCCATAGCAAAGACCGAAGTGGGAAAATTTAGTAGGGGTTGGATTTCAATTAGGCACTAACTCAGTGTCATCTCATCTGGCATAGTAGTGTGCTTTGATACTTGGCTAGAAAATAGCCATAGGAGAATACAAAGAGCTTACTTACGCCTACAGTAGCGTTCTATATATTTGATTTCTGGTTGATCTGCTGGTGGCTGTACTTTCTGCAGTGCATGTACTAGCCAATTCTGAGCAATTTGTAGTGAGACTTGCGACCGCTGTGTTCTGCGCTTAGTGACGCACATATCCATAGCAAAGACCGAAGTGGGAAAATTTAGTAGGGGTTGGATTTCAATTAGGCACTAACTCAGTGTCATCTCATCTGGCATAGTAGTGTGCTTTGATACTTGGCTAGAAAATAGCCATAGGAGAATACAAAGAGCTTACTTACGCCTACAGTAGCGTTCTATATATTTGATTTCTGGTTGATCTGCTGGTGGCTGTAGTTTCTGCAGTGCATGTACTTGCCAATTCTGAGCAATTTGTAGTGAGACTTGCGACCGCTGTGTTCTGCGCTTAGTGACGCACATATCCATAGCAAAGACCGAAGTGGGAAAATTTAGTAGGGGTTGGATTTCAATTAGGCACTAACTCAGTGTCATCTCATCTGGCATAGTAGTGTGCTTTGATACTTGGCTAGAAAATAGCCATAGCAATAGGATAGCATTGTTTGGTTTTAAAAACTCAAAAAAAAACAAAAAACACAAAAAAAAACAAAAAACACAAAAAAAAACAAAAAAAAGTTTAAAAAAAAATAAAGTTATAACTCTCATTTTAAAAATGTTTAACCCGAGGGCTAGGGGTAGAGGACGAGGGCGGGGACGTGGGCGTCCAACTACTGCAGGGGTCAGAGGCCGTGGTCCTGGGCGGGGTGAGACACCACCTGCTGATGAGGGAGCAGGGGAACGCCGCAGAGCTACACTCCCTAGGTTCATGTCTGAAGTTACTGGGACTCGTGGTAGAGCACTGTTGAGGCCAGAACAGTGCGAACAGGTGATGTCGTGGATTGCTGACAATGCTTCGAGCAATTTGTCCACCACCAGTCAGTCTTCCACGCAGTCCACCCATGTCACCGAAATCGCCACTCCTCCAGCTCCTGCACCTCAGCCTCCTCCCCCCCAGTCTTCCCCCTCCCAGGAAAATTTGGCATTTGAACCGGCATACTCTGAGGAACTGTTTTCTGGACCCTTCCCACAGTCACAAACCACTTGTCCGGTTGCTGCTGAGCAATTTTCCGATGCCCAGGTTTTCCACCAGTCACAGTCTGTGGGTGATGATGACCTTCTTGACGTAGTGGAAGTGTGTAAAGAGGTGTCCGACGATGAGGAGACACGGTTGTCAGACAGTGGGGAAGTTGTTGTCAGGGCAGGAAGTCCGAGGGGGGAGCAGACTGAGGGATCGGAGGATGATGAGGTGACAGACCCAAGCTGGGTTGAGAGGCCGGGTGAACACAGTGCTTCTGAGACGGAGGAGAGTCCTCGACCAGAACAGGTTGGAAGAGGCAGTGGTGGGGCAAGACGGAGAGGCAGGGCCAGAGCTGGTGCATCAGCGCCAAATGTGTCAACTAGTGAAGCTCCCGTGGCGAGGGCTCTTGCGGCGAGGGCTAGATCTTCAGAAGTCTGGAGGTTCTTTAAGGAAACACCGGATGACCGACGGACTGTGGTGTGCAACATTTGCCAAACCAGGCTCAGCAGGGGTTCCACCACTACTAGCTTAACTACCACCAGTATGCGCAGGCATATGAATGCTAAACACCCCACTCAGTGGCAACAAGCCCGTTCACCTCCGGCCGTGCACACCACTGCTCCTTCCCCTGTGTCAGCTGCTAGTCAGCCCCCTGCCCAGGACCCTGCCACAAAAACCCCATCGTCGCCTCCACGATCCTCCACAGCATCCACCAGCGTTCAGCTCTCCATACCCCAGACGCTGGAGCGGAAACGCAAATATAGTGCAACCCACCCGCACGCCCAAGCCCTTAATGTGCACATCTCCAGATTGCCCGCTCACCGACTGTTGTGCGACGTGCCCACGAGGTGGAATTCAACACTGACCATGTTATCCAGAGTTTACCAGCAGCGCAGAGCGATTGTAGACTGCCAGATGTCAACTTCCACCAGAACTGGTAGTCAGGTCAGTCAGCTTCCTCAAGTCTACAATGAGGAGTGGACGTGGATGTCTGATATCTGTCAGGTGCTGAGTAACTTTGAGGAGTCAACACAGATGGTCAGTGGCGATGCCGCCATCATCAGCCTCACCATCCCGCTGCTTGGCCTGTTGAAAAACTCTCTGGTCAGCATGAAGTCGGAAGCTTTGCGCTCGTCACAAGAGACAGGGGAAGAATATTCCCTTGTTGATAGCCAAAGCACCCTCAGGTCTGTTTCTCAGCGCATATCGGAGGAGGTGGAGGTGGAGGAGGATGAGGAGGAAGAGGAGGAGAATGTTGGCGAGACACAAGAGGGGACCATTGTTGAGTCCTTCACTGTTCAGCGTGTATGGGCAGAAGAAGAGGAGTTGGAGGAGTTGGAGGAGGAGGAAATGGACAGTCAGGCCAGTGAGGGGAGTGAATTCTTACGCGTTGGTACTCTGGCGCATATGGCAGATTTCATGCTAGGCTGCCTATCCCGTGACCCTCGCGTTCAAAGAATTTATTCCAGAACCGATTACTGGGTGTTCACTCTCCTGGACCCACGGTACAAGCAAAATCTTCCCACTCTCATCCCTGCAGAGGAAAGGAGTGTGAGAATGCATGAATACCAGCAGGCCCTGGTTCACAAGCTGAAACAGTATTTCCCTTCTGACAGCGCTAGCGGCAGAGTGCGTAGTTCTGCGGGACAAGTAGCGAGGGAGAGTAGGCGAGCAGGCAGCTTGTCCAGCACTGGCAAGGGTACGCTTTACAAGGCTTTTGCCAGCTTTATGTCACCCCAGCAAGACACTGTCACCTGTCCCCAGTCTCGGCAGAGTAGGGCTGATCTTTACAGAAAGATGGTGAGGGAGTACGTAGCTGACCATACCATCGTCCTAAATGATCACACAGCTCCCTACAACTACTGGGTTTCAAAGCTGGACATGTGGCACGAACTGGCGCTGTACGCCTTGGAGGTTCTTGCCTGCCCTGCCGCTAGCGTCTTGTCCGAGCGGGTTTTCAGTGCAGCTGGTGGCATCATCACCGATAAGCGTACACGCCTGTCGACTGACAGCGCTGACAGGCTGACGCTTATTAAAATGAATAAAGGCTGGATTTCTCAGAATTTCCAATCTCCACCAGGTGAAGGAAGCTCAACCTGAATAATTGATCCACTCCTCCTCCTCCTCATTTTCCTCCTTCTCCTCCTCTTTGTACAGTAAAGCAGAGGAAAATGGCTATTTTTTGACAGGGCCCACTGGCTCTTGCTATAGTACTTCATGCATTTAATTTTTCTGGAGGGCCACCTACCCGGTCCTCTGTTTGAAACAATTTTTGTGAGTGCCACATACAGGCACTCAATCTATTCCATTTTACTGCAGGGCCACCTACCTGCTCCTCTGGTTTGAAACATTTTTGGGACTGCCACATACAGGCACTCAATCTATTCCATTTTACTGGAGGGCCACCTACCTGCTCCTCTGGTTTGAAACATTTTTGGGACTGCCACATACAGGCACTCAATCTATTCCATTTTACTGGAGGGCCACCTACCTGCTCCTCTGGTTTGAAAAATTTTTGGGACTGCCACATACAGGCACTCAATCTATTCCATTTTTCTGGAGGGCCACCTACCCGGTCCTCTGTTTTAAAAAATTTTTGGGACTGCCACATACAGGCACTCAATCTATTCCATTTTACTGGAGGGCCACCTACCTGCTCCTCTGGTTTGAAAAATTTTTGGGACTGCCACATACAGGCACTCAATCTATTCCATTTTACTGGAGGGCCACCTACCTGCTCCTCTGGTTTGAAAAATGTTTGGGACTGCCACATACAGGCACTATCCAAATTAAATTGTCTCCATAGCAGCCTCCACACGTTGTCTCCATTGCTACCTCCAAAAGTCGTCCATATAGCTGCCTCCATACATCGTCCCTTTATCAAACGAGGTGTGTCAGGCAGAAATTTGGGTTGTTTTCATGGATTCCACATCAAAGTTGTTAACTTTGTCGCCACCCTGCTGTGTTATCCACAAAATATACTGGCAAACTTTTACCATTTAGGGATATTATTTCAGCGCTTCTTGCGCATCTGTTTACATTCCCCTCACCCGGCATATCCTAAACTTATAAGAACGCTACTACACTTGATCTTATACAAAAGGTTCTTAGAAGTGCTGTTTGGGGAGTAGCCTAGAGACAGAGGCTTGGATTGGCGAAAGCTCGCCTGGCAGCGGAGCGCCAGCTCCATGCGCATCATGCGCTTCTTGCGCATCTGTTTACATTCCCCTCACCCGCCATATTCCAAACTTATAAGAACGCTACTACACTTAACTTGGTGCAGGCTGGGACCGAGTCTGACCCTGGGGCTGGTCATATACTGCCGACGCAGAGAATTGCGGGGCCTACCTCGGTCCAGGTCTCAAAGGCCTACTATACCTCCTCCCACCCCTCCTCCACCTCCTCCTCCTCCGAATTACCATCCGTGGGCATGGCGCCATCAGTCGGTAGCTCTAGGCACAGCAGCAGTGCCGTCGCTAAGCGACAGCAGGCGGTGCTGAAACTGCTGAGCCTAGGCGATAAAAGGCACACCGCCCAAGAGCTATTACAGGGCATTCCACATCAAAGTTGTTAACTTTGTCGCCACCCTGCTGTGTAATCCACAAAATATACTTGCAAACTTTTATCATTTACCGATATTATTTCAGCGCTTCTTGCGCATCTGTTTACATTCCCCTCACCCGCCATATCCTAAACTTATAAGAACGCTACTACACTTGATCTTATACAAAAGGTTCTTAGAAGTGCTGCTTGGGGAGTAGCCTAGAGACAGGGGCTTGGATTGGCGAAAGCTCGCCTGGCTGCAGAGCGCCAGCTCCATCCCAAGATCCAACTAACATAGTTGCAGCACCTTTAATCTACTACTAGTTCACTGCCTCCATAATAATAATAATAATAATCTTTATTTATATAGCGTCATCATATTCTGTAGCGCTTTACAAATCATAGGAAACAAATACAAATGTAATGTAACAGAGCACAACATTTGTATGGAACAACAGGAGTGAGGTCCCTGCTCGCCAGAGCTTACGGTTTATGAAGATGATGGGGTAACACGAGGTAAAAGAATATTTAATGGTCAAGCCATTCTTCTTAGGGAATAGAAAAAAATATAATAAATGGAATTGCTGTCGCTTGAACCACTCAGCCGTCATCTTATATACCAGGTCCAGGGTGAATGGGACTGCAGAGAAGTCTGGTGCCTGTTGGTTGCTGGATAACAGATGGGAGGACGACACAGGACGGGTTAGTAGAAGAGTTAAAACTTCATGCAGTTAATGAGTGTTATAGGCTTGCCTAAAGAAATGGGTTTTAAGAGCACGTTTGAAACTTTGGAGGTTAGGTATTAGTCTGATAGTCCGGGGCAGAGCATTCCATAGAATTGGTGCAGCTCTAGAGAAGTCTTGGAGACGCGAGTGGGAGGTCCGCACTAGGGTAGAGGTTAATCTAAGATCACTGGCGGATCTAAGAGCACGGGTTGGGCGATAGACTGAGATAAGAGAGGAGAGGTAGGGGGGTGCAGCATTATACAGAGCTTTATGGATGAGGGTTATTATTATTTTAAACTGTATTCGAAAGGAGACTGGCAGCCAGTGCAGCGACTGGCATGAACTGTAAGCATACATGGTCCCCTTATCAAACGAGCTGTGTCAGGCAGAATTTTGGGTTGTTTTCATGGTTACATGTTAACTTTGTCGCCACCCTGCTGTGTAATCCACAAAATATACTGGCAAACTTTTATCATGTACCGATATTATTTGAGCGCTTCTTGCTCACCTCCTTTGGTTCCTCTCTGACACCCATTGGTTTGAAGCCTGAGTCCAATTAGGGTATGTCGCCATGCCACTCTCTAGCCTGCTGCCGCTGCCTCTGCATGCCGTCCCCTATAGTGTCAGGGTCAATTATTGGATGTTTTAGATGCTATCTAGCTTCATTCTGTCACTCTGTCATGGCCATGCTGTTGCCCATAATTTTGGCATAATGGTGCGATTAGGCAGCCTCAGAGGCATCCATGCATGCTGCCCCTGCTGTTTCCTGTCCATTTCCGTGGTGTTTCCATCCTTTTCTGAGGTTCCCAGGTGTTTGGCCAAGCTTCCCTGTGCAGAGCCTTGGTCCCCTTGAAAAATGCTCGAGTCTCCCATTGACTTCAATGGGGTTCGTTATTCGAGACGAGCACTCGAGCATCGGGAAAAGTTCGTCTCGAATAACGAGTACCCGAGCATTTTAGTGTTCGCTCATCTCTAATTACCATCAAAAATTCCAAAAGCTCATTTGCCAATGAAAGTTTTGGCCTATCGTTACAATCTTTAGATTCCTGGTCTTAAACCAAGGACCCCTTGGAGGCAAAAACACTTATAGTTGTCATCTGAATTCCTAATAATTCACATTATGTTTTCTTCTATTTTACATATTCATGGTGGGACACCCTCTGTAGGGATGAGAGGACCTTGATATTTCAGTTTGGTTCGCAAGCTCGAATGTGTGTGTGTGTGTGTGGGGGGGGGGGGGGGTGTCATTGGTCATTTAAGGTCTAACAGACTCCTGTAGATAGAGTTTAGGGAAACTATCTATACCTGGAATGGCATCTCAACACAATGGGGCTCATTTACTTACACGGTCCTGTCACGATCCCCGATCTGGATTGTCCATCGAGGATTAAGTCTGGTGCGATTCACCAAGATCGTTCACCGAGGCCAATATCCTGCATGTGTCGCTTCCCCACTCAGGTCTGCCGGAGTTCCCTGTCTTCTTCCCGGTGTATGTGAGTGCATGTCTTGCAACTCAATTTGAATTTTAAATCCTGTGCTTACTCTAAATCAGTCGGGTTGTCCGACGGCCACGCCCCCGATTTGTGTTGCGTTGTGTTGCATTGGCGATTACGCCAAAATCAGATTGCATGCGCCAAAAACCCCGTTAAATGCAGCGCAAATCGGAAATAGTCGGGAAACCCGATGGGAAAGCGCTCCGCGGACCCTTAGTGAATGTGCCCCAATGCTTCTGAGTGGGTGACAATATGATAACCTTATTTTAATGACAGATATTCTGTGGATGTCCCGGGTGTAAACTCCAGAAACTGTGGTGCAGAAGTTTCATACATACACTGCAGTGATGGGTTAATGAATGTCGCTGGAATTTTTTGATAGCAGTAACAGCAGGGATGACAGTGTAATGCTGATCCGTGTCTGACCTACCAGTAGCATAATTTGATTTCTTAGATTTTAATTTTACACTTCAATATTTGAAATCTTTGTGCAAATATTTATGTTAACCTGTTACATTCTTCGGTCAACGTTGTGACTGAGTGATCTACAAACCTGGTGATGGGGGGGTCTCGATTACCACAATCGTCTAGTGTGCCTGACTAATGAAGGTCAGAAGGTCTGTCCTTTGCATGTGCCTGCTCCATCAAGCCCCTGGCAGGAAATAGCTGCCTGTCTGCCTGCCTATGCAGAGGTGCTCAGGCTGATATTGATAATGCACTGCAGCTGCAGTCCCCGGGTTATGTACAAGTTAGGACCATAGATTTGTTCTTAAGTTGAATTTGTATGTAAGTCGAAACTGTATATTTAATCATTGTAGTTCCAGACAAAATTTTTCCTTGCCTCAGTAACAATTGGAGTTTCAAAACTTTAAGCTGCAATGGGACCAAGGATTATCAATAAAGCTTAATTACAGACACCTCACAGCTGATCATTGCAGTCTGGGACTATAGTAACATCCAGAGAGGTCACCAGAGGTCACAGTGAGGAGAGGGATCTGTCTTTAAGTAGGGGCCATCTGTAAGTCGAGTGTCCTTAAGTAATCGACCGCCTGTACATGGTTATTGAAGTGCATGATCAGTTCATGTCCCATTACTGTACAAATAAAAAAGTAAAAATAAATAAATCCCAAAAGCCCCCAATACATATAAAACAATGTATAATTAAAACAGTAGGAAAAAGTTAAAAATCACAACATATTTGGTATCACCGCATCCTAAATACCAAGTCCATGAAAATACAAATACTGTTATACCAGATGGTTAATTCTGTAACAGAAAAATGCTCCAAATTTCACCATTTTTTTTGCCATTTTGCAACACAGGATGTTTGAATAAGAAGTGATTAAAAGGTTACACAGTCCCCAAAATGATAGGACTGAAAAGGCCATGATGAACAGAAACAAATGACTCTGTACACAGCTCTGTGCTCCAAAGAATGAAAAAGTTATTGGCAATAGAACATGAAATGAAGAATTTTTTTTGTTCAAAAGGTTCTAATTTTTTAAAAATCTATCAAAACATATTAAAACCCATATAAATTTGTCATCGCTGTGATGTTAGTAAACCAAAGAATAAGTTAGATGTGTCATTTAGAGCGCACAGTGAAGGCAGTTAAAGCGAAGCCCACAAAAATGTGTGTTTTCTCGTCAATTTCACTACATTTGTAATTTTTTTTCCCACTAACCAGTAACCAGCATAGTTTGAGGTGTAACATTATTAGAATGTGGTTGTTTTGTTTTTTTTCTTTTAATACGACTTCAAAAACTCCTATAGAAATTAAATGGTCCCTAAAAATAATTAATTCAAAAATTTTCTTCAAAATTGAAAAAATACTGTTCGATTTGTGATAGGAAAATTGAAAATTTAGAATTTTGTTGATAGCCATTTGTTTCACATTTTTTGCCAAATTCACTTTTTTTCACACATGAATTCAAGTTATTGCAACCAATCTTAAAACCAATTGGGTAAGTTAAAGCATTCTAAAGTTATTACTGGGTAAACTGACAAATGGAAGTTTTGGAAAATAGAGATTGCTCCTTGTGTAGTTGGGTAATGTGTGGTTAAATAATGACCTCTAAATATTGAGAGAGGTTGCTAGTTGTCAGGATCGGTGGTAGTGGATCCTCTGTACCACCACAGACGATGACGTATGCCGGCACCTGGGACCGGAGTCTAAGTGGTACCCGGTTTTCACCAGTGTCCGCCGTAAAGCAGGTTGGACTTGTTGCGTGTGGGTGGTGGTGTTGGCCAAGGCATAGTGCAGAATTGTCAGGCAAACTCATGGTCAGGGACAGGCAGGAGGTCGAGACAGGCAGCACAGGATCAGAGTCGGGGACATAGCAGTAGGCCGGGACAAGCAGCATGGGAGCGGAGTCAGGAACGGAATCAAAGTCACAATGGGAAATAAGGACAATCACAGAGGGCTTGGAATACAGCTTTCTCTCAGGCATGGAAGCACAAAGATCCGGCAGGGGACACAAGAAGTGGCTGGAATTTAGCAGGGCAGGCAGCTGGCCAGCGCCAATCATCGGTGCGCTGGCCCTCTAAACACTACAGAGCCGGCGGGACTGCCGCTGTAGCCAGGAAAGGTGAGTTTACTAGCACTGGGGGACATGGAGGTACATGGGTGGTATATGGGTCGCAGGGGTCCCGTGACACTAATGTGAAAATTAATTCCAGAAATCATAGGACATCTGGATGAATCTATTTATGGATCTTTGGTAGGTGCATTTTGTATAACTAGAAAGTTATATTCATTCTTGTGAGTAATTTGGCTGTGTGGGCTTGTTTCAAAAAACATAAAATTCCTCCTGTAATATTAGAAATTGTCTCCCATTAATTTCTTGGAGTATGCTGGGATGTCTGGTGTACTTCCTGGCTCCATTAGTCTTTGATGACGTAAAAACAGTCCCTCCTCCTCTGTCCATAAATCTTATTATTATTGTTGGATTATATTGAATTTTTTTAATGGCTATTTTTTCAACTTTACTCATATTGTAGTTTGCGCAGCAGTTTCTCTGCTATATTATTCAGATCTTTAACTACCGTGTCGCTAAACGAGGCTAGATGGTGACATTGACTGTTTATTGGAATGAAACATAGATTTTGGCTTTAAACTTCTTTGTTAGGGTTTACATTTTTTCTTCTAGATTTGTCTTTTTTTTACAATTTTTTTTGTATTTTTGAATAACTTAAGTATGGAAATGATCTGGGACCTGATTAGAGAGGCCTTTTTGACTCTGCTAATGTTGTTAGATTGTAAGAAGTAAGGTTGAGTATTTTGATCTTTAGATTCGTTGGTACAAAAAAATATATTTAAAAAACCCTAGAAGTTCAAATGAACCACCCGTTCACTAGGACTGAAGTCATAAACATGTTAGTTATTGCTGCTTCCTAAAAGTCCCAATTTCTCTAAATTTAAAAATGCTTCTTCCCGCCATCTTGCCAGAGATTGTTGCTCCCCGTGATGTCAACGGGGAGCATTGATCTGCCACCATGACAGCTTTGGGTCTTTGTAAGAGCCGAGGCTGTGTAGTTTAATACCTTCAATTACAATGAGCCAGTGTCACATTGCAATAAATGATATGTAAATGATACTGTAGTATGGATGTATATGGTAAGATCAATCACACAACCTAGGGTTAAAGTACCCAAAGGTGTCTGAAAATTATAAAAAAAATCATCCCCCTTTCCATAAAACTGATAGAAAAATAAATAAACAGTAAAAAATCAATTTGGGTATCCCCATATCCCAAAATCTCTGTTGAACCCTGCAACGGAAAATAACGCCCAGAAGTACGAATCAACTCTTTTTTGTCATTTTGCAACGTATGCAAATTTTAATAAAAAGTGATCAAAAATTCATACAGTCCCCAAAATGGTAGCAAAGAAAACATCAGTTCATCCTGTAAAAAATGACATGTGACATAGCTACATACAGCAAAGTATAAAAAAGCTATTAGCGCTAGAAGATGGCAAAAATGTAAACATATTAAAACACAATAAAACCTACAGTATATAAAATGAGTATCCCTGTGATCAGACCAACCCAAAGAATAAAGGAGGAATGTAAAAAACAAGCCCACAAGAAAACAACACAAATGCATTTTTACACCAATTTCACCACAATTGGAATTTCCCCGCTTTCCAGAAAGTATTAAATAACATCACTACAAAGAGCAATTTCTTTTGCACAAAACAAGCCCTTATACATCTATTTATATAGAAGAGAGAAAAATAAAAACGCAAAATCAAAAAAGGGCCTCAGCGTTAAGGGCTTTGCCGATGAGAGTAAGCTCTATAATGAAGTGAGTACCAAGTCCAATAGTCCAACATTACAGGGGATGTGTGGAAGATGAAGTATGGGCAGAGAGATGTATAAGGGAGGAAGAGATTCTCATGATAAAGACATAGTTTTGCCCTTAAACAAATCCCTGGTCAGACACACATGGAATATTGTGTACAGTTTTAAAACGGACATAGAAGAACTGGAACGGGTGCAGAGGAGAGCAACCAAGATTATTAGGGGAATGGGGGGACTAGAATACCATGAGAGATTACAACACCTGGGATTATTCAGCTCAGACAAAAGACAACTAAGGGGAGACCTCATTACAATGTACAAAAACCTGAACGGACAGTTTCTGAGATCTATCCAAAGATCATTTTTATACATAGGCCTACAAAGACATGAGGCATCCTCTATAACTTCAGAAGAGGAAGTGTTTCCATTGTCATAGACAGGGGGCATCCTCTACACCTAGAGGAGAGGAGGTTCTACCATCACCATAGACAGGGGGCATCCTCTACACCTAGAGAAGATGAGGTTCTACCATCACCATAGACAGGAGACATCCTCTACATCTAGAGAAGATGAGGTTCTACCATCGCCATAGACAGGGGCATCCTCTACACCTAGAGGAGAGGAGGTTCTATCATCACCATAGAAAGTAGGCATCCTCTACACCTAGAGGAGAGGAGGATCTACCATCACCATAGACAGTGGGCATCCTCTACACCTAGAGAAGATGAGGTTCTACCATCGCCATAGACAGGGGCATCCTCTACACCTAGAGGAGAGGAGGTTCTATCATCACCATAGAAAGTAGGCATCCTCTACACCTAGAGGAGAGGAGGATCTACCATCACCATAGACAGTGGGCATCCTCTACACCTAGAGGAGAGGAGGTTCTACCATCACTCTATCCAGGGCCATCCTCTACACCTAGAGGACAGGAGGATCTACCATCACCATAGACAGGGGCATCCTTTACACCTAGAGGAGAGGAGGTTCTACCATCACCATAGACAGGGGCATCCTCTACACCTAGAGGAGAGGAGGTTCTACCATCACCATAGACAGGGTACATCTTCTACACCCACAGGAGAGGAAGTTCTACCATCACCATAGACAGGGGGCATCCTCTACACCTAGAGGAGAGGAGGTTCTACCATCACTCTATCCAGGGCCATCCTCTACACCTAGAGGACAGGAGGATCTACCATCACCATAGACAGGGGGCATCCTTTACACCTAGAGGAGAGGAGGTTCTACCATCACCATAGACAGGGGCATCCTCTACACCTAGAGCAGAGGAGGTTCTATCATCACCATAGACAGGGGACATCTTCTACACCCACAGGAGAGGAGGTTCTACCATCACCATAGACAGGGGGCATCCTCTACACCTAGAGGAGAGGAGGTTCTACCATCACTCTATCCAGGGCCATCCTCTACACCTAGAGGACAGGAGGATCTACCATCACCATAGACAGGGGGCATCCTTTACACCTAGAGGAGAGGAGGTTCTACCATCACCATAGACAGGGGCATCCTCTACACCTAGAGGAGAGGAGGTTCTACCATCACCATAGACAGGGGGCATCCTCTACACCTAGAGGAGAGGAGGTTCTATCATCACCATAGACAGGAGGCATCCTCTACACCTAGAGGAGAGGAGGTTCTACCATCACCATAGACAGGGGGCATCCTGTACACCTAGAGAAGAGGCGGTTCTATCATCACCATAGACAGGGGGCATCCTCTACACCTAGAGGAGAGGAGGTTCTACCATCACCACAGACATAGGGATCCTCTACATCTAGAGGAGAGGCCATTCCCCATTGCTATAGACAGGGGACATCCTCTACTCCTAGAGAAGAGGCAGTTTTACCATCATCATAGACTGGGATTCTTTACTGTACAAGTAGTGAGACTATGCAGTTTCTGCTGCAGAAGGTTGTTATGGTCGACTCATATATGACAGGTTATGGGTAAAAAATAACGTGTTTCATTTTTATAGGTTGGAGTGGATAGACCTGCCTCTTTTTCCAACATTATATAATATGGTCCTATCAATAACAAAAATCACAGACAAAAATTTACTGAAAATATGAAAATATGGAAATCCATGCAGGGAACCTATGTACATTGTAATGAGGTCTCCCCTCAGTCGTCTTTTTTCTAAACTGAATAATCCCATATTTTGTAATCTGTCAGTGTATTCTAGTCCCCTCATTCCCCTAATAATCTTGGTTGCTCTCCTCTGCACCCGTTCCAGCTCTACTATATCCTTTTTATACACTGGTGCCCAAAACTGTACACAATATTCCATGTGTGGTCTGACCAGGGATTTGTATAAGGGCAAAACTATGTCTTTATCATGAGAATCTATTCTTCTCTTGATACATCCCATAATTTTACTTGCCTTAGCAGCAGCCGCCTGGCTCTGGTCACTAAAATTAAGTTTACCATCCACCAATACCCCCAAGTCCTTTTCAGCTCCAGTTTTACCAATTAATTTACTGATAAGTCAAAAAAATAAGTTGCGCCAATACTGAACCCTGTGGCCTCCACTGGTAACGTCAACCCAATCTGAGAATGTGCCATTGATGACCCTCTGCTTTCTATCACTAAGAGAATTACTTACCCAAACTAAAATTTTCCACTAGTCCCAGCAGTCTTATTTTATATACCAACCTTTTTTGTGGCAATGTATCAAATGCATTGTAAAAATCCATATGTACAACATCCACAGCCTCCCCCAGATCCAGTCTGGAACTTACCTTCTCATAGAAGCCAATCAGATTAGTCTGACAGGATATAAAGTTGTATACAGTGAAATACTCGAGTATAGCATCTCTTACAAACCCCTCAAATATTTTACAGAAGTGAGACTCACAAGTCTGTAGTTTCCAGGATTACCTTTTTTGTATATTGGTACCATATTTGCTATGTGCCAGTCCTGTGGAAAAGAACCAGTCCTCAGGGAATCTTCAAATGTTAAGAATAATGGTGTGTTTATTACGGTACATAGTTCATGCAGAAGTCAGGGGTGTATGCCATCTGGCCCCGGTGATCAGTCTATCTTAGCGATTGTGAGACGGTGCTGTAACTCTTTCTGGGTTAAACTGTTCAGGAGTGGCTGGGAAATGCTCTCTCGTTGATAGGGAACAGATGAACCAAGCCGAAGGAAACAAAAAAAGAGAAAAGCGCACCCGATTCAAGCGTACCTTCAATAAAATGAGAATGTGGCAAATTATCTTATTAGGCTCACCTTATTGTCAAGGCAATGGGCTTTTTGAATAGAAATTGTTGTCAAGTATGCTGCATGTCGTTGGCTTTGGTGCTGGGGCAAGGTCAGTTCTTGCTATGGAGGGTATTGGAATCACAGCACAAGGTTTTTTGGATTGCTGATCCTTTTTTTGTATATTGGTACCATATTTGCTATGTGCCAGTCCTGTGGAACATAACCAGTCCTCAGGGAATCAAATGTTAAAAATAATGGTCTGTCTATCACGGGACATAGTTCATGCAGAACTCGGGGGCGTAGCCATCTGACTTGGGTGATCTGAGATATATATATATATATATATATATATATATATATATATATATATATTTATTTTTAGATTGCATTTCAATATATTGAAAAAAAGTAATTTTATTTATGAAACTACTTAAGTAATTAAGAAAAAATGTTGAAATTTATAAAAAGCTTCTTTGATATCTTTGTTCCTTAGGGTGTATATGATGGGGTTAAGCAGTGGGGTCACCACAGTATACATCAGGGACAAGACCTTACTAAGTAGTGTTTGTCCTTCAGTTGGAAACACATAAACAATCATCAATGTCCCATAAAATATGGAGACGACAATGAGGTGGGAGCTGCAGGTGGAGAAGGCTTTATGTCTTCCGGTAGTGGATGGGATCTTCAGGATGGTGATGACAATGTACACATAGGACGTTACTATTACTAGAAAAGGTCCTGTAAGAATTGAAAATCCTGCTATAAGTAGCCAAATAGACATTATGGATGTATCAGAGCAGGAAAGTTGCATTAGTGGTTTGAAGTCACAGTAGAAGTGGTCAATGACATGTGGACCACAGAAATGAAAAGTAGAGATGCAGATCATATCGGCTAATACAACAATGATACCCACAAACCAAATAACATTCACTGATGTGACACAAAACCTATAACTCATGATAGAGTGATAACGGAGGGGGTTACAGATGGCCACATACCGGTCATAGGACATCACCGACAGGAGAAGACATTCTGAAGTCTCAGTTATAATAAATATACAAAACTGGGTGATGCAACTTTCAAAAGTCATAGAACTTCCTCCATACAGGACAGTGTGAAGAAGGACGGGGACAATGTCTGTGGTCAGCAGGAGGTCACACAATGACAGCTGTGTAATGAAGAAGTACATGGGGGACTGGAGGGTTTTACTCACTTGATACAAGACCATGATAAGAAGGTTTAATAATATTGTCCCACAGAAGATAAGAACCAGGAGGGAGAAGAAGAAGAAGGTGAATTTCTGAAGATTTGGAAATCCCAGGAGAAAGATGGAGGTGATATTATTTTTCATGACCATGTGCTGTGCAGATAGAGATAATATTAATTAAAAGATGTACAGAAGTCTTATATTGACTGCTATCACTTGCCACAGTATAATATTGTGATGGCATCCAGGATTGGCCATTGTCACTATGCTCACTGTTATTCCTGGGGCAAGGTAAGGTTTTGGTGATCACCGATTATAACTGGAGTATTAAGTGGATGAAAGACTCAGGTGTTCTCAGAATGACAAAATACAAGAGAAATAGTACAGCATGTGCAAGACATGGATATAGGACAAATAACTGTTCACAATGACAAGAATCAAGTGACATAATGTGGCTATGATCATTCGTAATTCACGTATATCTTTATCCCAGTTTCCCTCATGTCATGTAAAACATCTCCGACAGCTCCAGGAAAATGTTCTGCCTGACCTGCCATAGAAGGACTCATGAACGTTTTATACATTTCTAAGTAGAAGCTCAGTTACCTAAGATGTTCTCCCCAGTGTACGGTTCTACTCACTAAGTCTAATTATCCAAATTAGACCAAATGAGGATTATGTTTTTCTTTTTTCATTGCCATAATTAATTCAAACAAGAATAATAACTACATGGGAAGAAATACTGTAACTTTTAGTAAAAATAGAGTTATCCAAGAAACAATAAAGACTTTCTTGAGTTTAAAGAAGACATGTCACCAGATGTCTGCTGAAGTCTGCTGAAGTCCTCCCCATATCACCTAAAATTAGCTGCCAGAGGAGGACTGTACCTTAATTACAGACATTTTTCTGATATGCAAATTAGCTTTTCTGACTCATGTCTGGTAGTTTGACTCTTCTCTCTGGCAGTGAACCACGCCCCATTATTCTGACTGACAGCTCTGTGTATCTTCAAATCACTGCTTTGCCCCCTTGTACTTAGGGTCTGTCTGCTAATATTTAACTACAGACTAAACTTCTATTTAC
This sequence comes from Engystomops pustulosus, assembly GCF_040894005.1. Lineage (NCBI taxonomy): Eukaryota > Metazoa > Chordata > Amphibia > Anura > Leptodactylidae > Engystomops > Engystomops pustulosus. The sequence continues at coordinate 219,260,599 of NC_092414.1, forward strand.
TTAAATATTGTGTCAATTTTTCTTACACAGTGCCTTGTCTTACATTCAAGTCATGTGAACAGAGGGACATCACCGCAGGTCCTTTGGCCTTCTAACAATAGCAACTGTACACAATGTATGTGATCACATGAAATCAAAGCAGCCTCCATGGAAGATGGAGAGAAGTAGAAGTCCCTGGAGACTGCTGTGAATTCATGTGGTCGGATACATACTTTTGGTATAGTTTGCTATGGTAAAAAGGATAAAGGACCAGAGATGATATCACATTGGTCACATGACCTGAACTGCTAAATAAAAAGGTGACATAAAGCATGGGGAAGAATAGATGGGAAGGACTGGCAGAGCTCAACATGCCCCCTCTGATGCCAGGGAATATAAGATGCAAGGTGATTTATGAGGAAAAAACCTTTAGCTAAAAGAAGAGGGTCAGTTAGTTAATATCGCTCAATAGGAACTAGCTGTATATGTGAAAATGTGGTGACAGGTTTCCTTTAAATAACAATTTACTGTGTTTAGTTGTGAGAAGTTACGTCCTGCTCTAGCCATGGCATCGTCCGGTGACTACAAGTCAATAATTCAATAATTAAATCATATTATAGAAGCACAAAGAGACTAAAAACTGTCCAAACCAAACCCGCACACCCTCTCCAACAAATAAATTAAAATATTAATTTCAATTTCTTTCAAATTAAGACGAATTACGGTTGAAGCAGTCAATTGTATGTTAAAAATCTACGTGCTCATAGTTGTATGTAAATGTGGGCAAGAAATAGCTTCTTAAGGGGTGATAATAGGAAAGTTAAGAGCGTGCACCCGATATCCTGCAAGTGTCGCTTGCGCAGTATGCGCAGGCATATGAACGCTAAACACCCCACTCAATGGAACCAAGGCTGTTCACCTCCAGCCGGGTCCACCACTGCTCCTTCCCCTGTGTCATTTGCTGCCTCTGCTAGTCAGCCCCCTGCCCAGGACCCCGGCACAAACACCTCCCACGCGAAAACCATACCTTCGCCTCCACGATCCCCACAGCATCCACCAATGTGCAGCGTTCAGCTGTCTATACCCCAGACACTGGAGTGCAAGAGGAAATACAGTTCCAAAAACCACCACGCGCCCAAGCCCTCAACGTTCACATCTCCAAATTACTCAGCCTGGAGATGCTGCCCTATAGGCTGGTAGAGACCAAGGCCTTTCGCAACCTCATGGCGGCCGCCGCCACTCGGTATTTGGTCCCCAGCCGCCGCTACTTTTCCCGATGTGCCATCCCAGCCCTGCACCAGCACGTGTCAGACAACATCATCCGTGCCCTGACCAATTCCGTTTCTGACAAGGTCCACCTAACCGTGGACACGAGGACAAGTGCTGCCAGGCAGGGCCACTATGTGTTGCTGTCGGCACATTGAGTTAACTTGGTGGAGGCTGGGACCAAGTCTGACCCTGGGGCCGCTCATACCTCAGTCACGGTCTCTCAGGCCTACTATGCCTCCTCCTCCTCCCACCCCTCCTCCACCACCTCCTCCGAATTACCATCCATGGGCATGTTGCCATCAGTCAGTAGCTCTAGGCGCAGCAGCAGTGCCGTCACTAAGCGACAGCAGGCGGTACTCAAACTTCTGAGCCTAGGCGATAAAAGGCACACCGCCCAAGAGCTTTTACAGGGCATCACGGTGCAGTCCGATCTATGGCTGGAACCGCTGAACCTGAAGCCAGGTATGCTTGTGCGTAACAACGGCCATAACCTGGTGGCGGCTCTGCAACTCGGCAGACTGACACATGAGCCATGCCTGGCCCATGTGTTAAATCTCATAGTTCAGCGGTTCCTCAAGACATACCCCAATCTGTCTGATTTGCTCACGAAGGTGCGCCACATCTGTGAGCATTTCAGAAAGTCCAGTACAGATGCTGCCACTCTCAGGGCAACTCAGCGCCGCCTCCAACTGCCCGCTCACCGACGTGCCCACGCGGTGAAATTCAACATTAACCATGTTATCCAGAGTTTACCAGCAGAGCAGAGCGATTGTTGACTGCCAGATGTCAACTTCCACCAGAACTGCTAGTCAGGTCATTCAGCTTCCTCTAGTCTACAATGAGGAGTGGACGTGGATGTCTGATATCTGTCAGGTGCTGAGTAACTTTGAGGAGTCAACACAAATGGTCAGTGGCGATGCCGCCATCATCAGCCTCACCATCCCGCTGCTTGGCCTGTTGAAAAACTCTCTGGTCAGCATGAAGTCGGAAGCTTTGCGCTCGTCACAAGAGACGGGGGAAGAAGATTCCCTTGTTGATAGCCAAAGCACCCACCGGTCTGTTTCTCAGCGCGTATCGGAGGAGGTGGAGGAGGATGAGGAAGAAGAGGAGGAGAATGTTGGCGAGACAGAAGAGGGGACCATTGCTCAGTCCTTAACTGTTCAGCGTGTATGGGCAGAAGAAGAGGAGTTTGGAGGAGGAGGAAATGGAGAGTCAGGCCAGTGAGGGTAGTGAATTCTTGTGCGTTGGGACTCTGGCGCATATGGCAGATTTCATGCTAGGCTGCCTATCCCGTGACCCTCGCGTTCAAAGAATTTATTCCAGCACCGATTACTGGGTATTCTCTCTCCTGGACCCATGGTATAAGCAAAATCTTTCCACTCTCATCCCTGTAGAGGAAAGGAGTGTGAGAATGCATGAATACCAGCAGGCCCTGGTGCACAAGCAGAAACAGTATTTCCCTTCTGACAGCGCTAGCGGCAGAGGGCGTACTTCTGCGGGACAAGTAGTGAGGGAGAGTAGGCGAGCAGGCAGCTTGTCCAGCACTGGCAGGGGTACGCTTTACAAGGCCTTTGCCAGTTTTATGTCACCCCAGCAAGACACTGTCACCTGTCCCCAGTCTCGGCAGAGTAGGGCTGATCTTTACAGAAAGATGGTGAGGGAGTACGTAGCTGACCATACCATCGTCCTAAATGATCACACAGCTCCCTACAACTACTGAATTTCCAAGCTGCACATGTGCCCCGAACTGGCGCTGTACGCCTTGGAGGTTCTTGCCTGCCCTGCCGCTAGCATGTTGTCAGAGCAGGTTTTCAGTGCAGCTGGTGGAATCATCACCGATAAGCGTACACGCCTGTCGACTGACAGTGCTGACAGGCTGATGTTTATCAAGATGAATCAAGCATGGATTTCTCAGGATTTCCATTCTCCACCAGGTGAAAGCAGCTCAACCTGAATAATTCTCAAGTATGCACTCCTCCCCCTCCTCATTCTCCTCCTTCTCCTCCTCTTTGTACACTAAAGCAGAGGCAACTGGCTATTTTTTGCCAGGGCCAACTGGCTCTAGCTATAGTACTCTATGCATTTAATATTTCTGGAGGACCACCTACACGGTCCTCTGTTTTAAACAATTTTTTAGACTGCCACATATAGGCACTATCCAAATTTAATTGTCTCCATAGCAGCCTCCACACGTCGTCTTTATAGCTGCCTCCACACGTTGTCTCCATTGCTACCTCCACACATCATCTCCATAGCCGCCTCCCAAAGTCATCCATATAGCTGCCTCCATACATCGTCCCCTTAGCAAACGAGCTGTGTCCGGCAAAATTTTGGGTTATTTTAACGGCTTCCACATCAAGCTTGTTAACTTTGTCGCCACCCTGCTGTGTTATTCACAAAATATACTGCCAAACCTTTATCATTGACTGATATTATTTCAGCGCTTCTTGCGCATCTGTTTACGTTTTCCTCCCCCGCCATAACCAGGCCAATTACTTATAAGAACAGTACTACACTTGATCTTAAAAAAAAGGTTCTTAGAAAAGCTGTTTGTAGCCCCTGCCTGCTTTGAAAATTATAATTTTTTTAAAGTAAACGCTTCTGGCCCCCAGGCCCATTTTGGGTGGGGAGGAGCCGAGAGACAGGGGCTTGGACAGGCGAAAGCTCGCCTGGCAGCAGACCGCCAGCTCCATCCCAAGATCCAACTAACATCATTTTAACTGCAGCACCTTGAATCTACTACTACCTTACTGCCTCCATACATCGTCCCCTTAGCAAACGAGCTGTGGCAGGCAGAATTTTCGGGTGTTTCACCAGATACATAATGGAACTCGGCCCATCTGTCGTGGTCATGCTGGAGACCTGAAGTTTCAATCATAGCAGCGCAATATGGATGCCCCATACTGTGGCTCTTAATCATGGAGCCATTTCCGTAAAAAATAAAAAATAGAACCGCTATGCTATTCCATTATTCCTAGATGAAATATTCAAATGACCCCATCTGCTTTGAAAATTAAAAAATTTTTCAAAGTAAGCGCTTCAGGCCTCCAGGCCCATTTTGGGTTGGGAGGAGCCGAGAGAAAGAGGCTCGGACAGGCGAAAACTCGCCTGGCAGCGGACCACCAGCTCCATCCCAAGATCCAACTAACATCGTTTGAACTGCAGCAACCTTCAACCCACAATCTATAACCTTTTACCTCTAAAATCTATCTTTTCACTCTTCTTTTCTCACCTCCTTATGTTCACCTCAGGTGCCAGAACCGTCCCCATTGCCTCCACACGTTGTCTCCATAGCAGCCTCCAGACGCCGTCTCCATAGCTGCCGCCACACGCCGTCTCCATAGTTGCCTCCACACGTTGTCTCCCTAGTTGCCTCCACACGTCTCCATAGCTGCCTCCAAAAGTCGTCTCCATAGCTGCCTCCATATGTCGTCCCCTTAGCAAGCTGTGTCAGGCTAATTTTTCAGGTGTTTCACCTGATACGTTATGGAACTTGGTCACTATGTCGCCACCATGCTGTGTTATCGACTAAATATACCGTCAACCTTTTGTTCACATAGGAAATCATTTCAGCGCTTCTTGCTCACCTCCTTTGGTTCCTCTCTGTCGCCATAACCAGGCCAAATACTGATACGTACAGTGATACACATTATGCTCGCCAAAAGGAATTTTTTAAATGGGTTTGAAGCCTGAGTCCATTTGGCGTATGTCGCCATACCACTCATTAGCCTGCTGCTGCTGCCGCATGCTGTCCCCTATAGTGTCAGGGTCAATTATTGGGTGTTTTAGACGCTATCTCGCCTCACTCGGTCACTCTGTCATCGCCATGCTGTTGCCCATAATTTTGGCATAATGGTGCGATTAGGCAGCCTCAGAGGCATCCTTGCATGCTGCCCCTGCTGTTTCCTGTCCATTTCCGTGGTGTTTCCATCATTTTCTGAAGTTTCCAGGTGTTTGGCCAAGCTTCCCTGGTCAGAGCCTTGGTCCCCTTGAAAAATGCTTGAGTCTCCCATTGACTTCAATGGGGCTCGTTATTCGAAATGTGCACCCGAGCATCGAAAAAAGTTCGACTCGAGTAACGAGCACTCCAGCATTTTAGTGCTTGCTCATGTCTAATTATAGTCTTTAGTCAAGCATCCAACAAAATATATACTTCTAAAACCAGGGCAAGTGCTCAAAACCACACTTACCTTCCACTTAATTTCACATACGGTCCCTCAAACCCAGCCCTCCATGCCCAAAGCAGGAGTGGAGTCAAAAAAAGAGAACAGACTTTCTCATTAATTTGTTCTTATCCATCATGTTGCACACCCTCCTCTGCCCCAAAAATGGCATCCAAAAAACTGAACGTGTGAACGCATGTACTCTAAGGCAGAGAACCTCGCACTCCTCACCCCGCATGTTTCATAGTTTCATAGTTTATATGGTTGAAAAAAGACACCTGTCCATCAAGTTCAACCAAGGAAGGGAAGGGATTGGATGAAGAAGGGATTTAGGGGAAACAATTCTATATAACATAACCATTAATGTTATTTAGGTGTAAAAAGGCATCTAGACCCTTCTTAAAGCTCTCTGCTGTCCCTGCTGTGAACGGCGCCTGAGGCAGGCTATTCCACAGAGTGACAGTTCTCATAGTAAAAAAGCCCTGTTGCCTCCGGTGATTAAACCTTGATTTCTCCAAACGGAGACAGTGCCCCCTCGTCTTTTGATTTGATCTAATCTGAAACAACTTACCACCATATTTTTAGTATGGACCATTCATATATTTAAATAAATTAATCATGTCCCCTCGTAGTTGTCTCTTTTCCAGACTAAATAAATCTAGTTGTTTTAATCTTTCCTCATAACTAAGACCCTCCATACCCCTTATCAGTTTTGTGGCTCTACGTTGAACCCTCTCTAGCTCCAGGGCATCCTTTTTATGGACCGGTGCCCAGAACTGGACAGCATATTCCAGGTGTGGCTGAACCAGTGCCTTGTATAGTGGTAATATTACATCCCTATCACGAGAGTCCATACCACTTTTGATACATGACAAGATCCTACTAGCTTTAGAGGCAGTTGATTGACATTGCATGCTGTTATTCAATTTATGATCTACTAGTACCCCCAGGTCCTTCTCAACAAGGGACTCTCCCAGATTTACTCCCCCAAGGACATATTTTGCCTTTGGATTATTGGCCCCCAGGTGCATAACCTTACATTTATCCACATTAAACCTCATTTGCCAAGTGGATGACCAAACATTCAGTTTGTCCAAGTCACCCTGCAGCCTATGAACATCCTCCATAGACTGTATTACACTACACAGTTTGGTGTCATCTGCAAAAATAGACACAGTGCTATTAATTCCTACCTCTATATCATTAATAAATATATTAAATAGTAGTGGGCCAAGCACAGAACCCTGAGGTACACCACTCATAACTGGTGACCATTCCGAGTATGAATCATTGACCACAACAATCATTGACCAATTGCAAATGATTTCTGCCAAACCAATAGCCCTAATTTTACCCATCAGGCGTCTATGAGGGACAGTGTCAAATGCCTTTGCAAAGTCCAAGAACACAATATCCACAGCTGCTCCTCCATCCAGGCATCTGCTCACCTCTTCATAAAAGCAGATAAGGTTAGTTTGACAACTTCTATTCTTAGTAAACCCATGCTGGCTATCACTTATTATTCTATTAGATGTCACATACTCCAGTATGTAGTCTTTTACTAACCCTTCCAATACTTTCCCCACAATGGAAGTTAAGCTTACAGGCCTGTAATTGCCAGGCGAAGTTCTAGAGCCCTTTTTATATATTGGCACCACATTTGCCTTGCGCCAGTCACTTGACACCACACCTGACATTACGGAATCCCATGTGTGTATGTTCTGGAATTAAACAAATCATGTACAAGATAAGAATAAGTGTCCATTTGTGCAGAGTAACATAATCTAATTATATAGTAAATCCTTTGAAAGTAATCATGCAAAAATAAAATCCATGCACCGCTTCCTTGGTCCCTTTGGGGTGATTTAGCGCATCAATCCAGTGGCCTACAAACTCCGCCTTCCTTCATCTATGCGCATCCCGAACTCCTTCCATGTCTCCCTCTTGAAACCAGTCATCTTGAACCGCTTCTCTCAGCAATCTGTTCCTCCTGCTCCTGAGGCAAACTCTACCGACATCTATGAGGTCAAGGAGTCGTTGGTCTTGTTGACTTAAAGGGGTTCGGGCCTGAGGAGAGATTCTGGGAGCCTGAGGAGAATATCCTGGACAGAAGTCTCTTCCAAAGATTTCTTCAGGCCAAGAATAGAGGGAGGCAGAAGGGGGAGTGGGGGGTACTGTCACGGGTGTCCCTGCGATCTATGCCCCGGATCGCAGGCAAACCCGTGCCCCTCTCCGTGGCGGCGCTGTCCCATCCCCTGGCCCGCACTCACCTCTCCACACTCCTGCTCCTGTCCCGGCTAGGCCATGTGCACGTTCCTACTTCTAAAGGCGCGCACGTCAGCACTCGTAGGTTTAAAGGGTCAGCGCACTGCTGATTGGCGTTGGCCACTTTCAGGTCTTTCCTTCAAAGCCGGCTGTTCGCATCAATCCCGCTGGATCTTTGTGCTTCACGCCTCAGAGTAAGCTTTCTTTCTGCGTTCCCTGTGTTCCTGTTCTGCTCTCCCGTTGTGACGACCCCGGACTGGATCCTGATTCTGCACCTCTGCCGCCTGCCTTGAACTTCTGCCTGCTCCTGACCACGAGAGTTCCTGACGTGCCTGTACCTCGACCTTGGCTGCCATCATGGGTTAGTCGCACCTGTGGAAAGACCTGGTGGCACCCTGCTGCAGCAAGTCCATGCCGCTTTGCAGGGGGCTCTGGTGAAGATGAGGTGCCACTATGATTCCGCTCCCAGGTAGTACCATCTCCCACGGTGGTCCAGGGGGTCCACTGACCTCGAACCCTGATGGGGTCATGGGCCTGATTGGCTTTGATTGTCATTCATCAGAGAATTAAAATAAATTGCCATGAGAGCCTAGAGTCATTATAAGGCTCCAAGACCTGTCATTCTTAAAGATCTGTAACAGTGTGCCAGTGGCACACTTTTACATATCTAAATAACATTCTATACATACTACAACACAGTAGTATTTGGCAGGATAAATTAGAGTCCCTAGAATTAAAGTAAAAACAAAATGAAAAAAAAAACCCCAAAAAGTTCAAATGAACCATCCATTCCCTAGAACTGAAGTCATAAACATGTGGGATTGCTGCTTCCTAAAAGTCTCGATCTCTCTAAATTTAAAAATGCTTTTTCCTGCCATCTTGGCAGAGATTGTTTCTCCACTTGACGTCATTGGGGAGCAAAGATCTGTCACCATGTCATCCTCGGGTCCTTGTAAGAAATGGCAAGAAATGAAATGTAGTATGGCAGTATATGGTAAGATCAATCACACAACCTAGGGTTAAAGTACCCAAAGGTGTCTGAAAAATATTGAAAATAAATTTTAAAATAAATAAATAAATAAAAAATAATAATAAAAAAAATTCCAATCATCCCCCTTTCCCTAGATCTGATAGAAAAATAAATAAACTGAAAAATCATAACCAATTTAGATATACCCATATCCCAAAATGTCTCCTCTATCAAAATATCATAACAGTTGAACCCGGTAACGGAAATAATAAAAAGTGATCAAAAGGTCATACAGTCCCCAAAATGGTAGCAAAGAAAACATCAGCTCATCCTGCAAAAAATTACATGTGACATAGTAACATACACTAAAGTATAAAAAAGCTATTAGCGCTAGAAAATGGCAAAAATGTAAATGTATTAAAACACAATAAAACCTATATAAAATTTGGGGAGCAAAGTGAAAGCTATAAAAAAACAACCCCACAAGACAATGCCACAAATGCGTTTTTTCACCAATTTCACCACAATTGGAATTTTTTCCTGCTTTCCTTGTACACGGCATGAAGTATTAAATAACTTCACTACTATAGAAAAATAAAAAAGTTATAGATTTTTTAAATGTGGGGAGTGAAAAATTAAAAACCAAAATAAAAAAAAATCCCTCAGCGTTAAGGGCTTAATATTTGCTGATGAAACTAAGCTCTATAATGAAATGAATACCAAGTCCAATACTCCAACATTACAGGGGATTTGTGGAAGATGGAGGATGGGCAGAGAGATGTATTAGAGAGGAATAGCTTGTCATGATAAGGACATAGGGGGTCATTTACTAAGGGCCCGATTTGCGTTTTCCCGACGTGTTACCCGAATATTTCCGATTTGCGCCGATTTTCCCTGTATTGCCCCGGGATTTTGGCGCACGCGACCGGATTGTGGTGCATCGGCGCTGGCATGCATGCGACAGAAATCGGGGGGCGTGGCTGAACGAAAACCCGACGGATTCTGAAAAACCGCAGCATTTTTTAAAAAGAGGTGTCGCGGAGCTTGCACTTACCTTCACTACGAATAGGCCGGTGAACTTGAGTGCGTTCCGACGCTCTTCAGCGCTGGTGGACGTCGGAGGAACTGCCTTAATGAATCCCGGCCGGACCCAAATCCACCGCAGAGAACGCGCCGCTGGATCGCGAATGGACCGAGTAAGTAAATCTGCCCCATAGTTTTGCCCTTATACAAATCCCTGGTCAGGCCACACTTGGAATATTGTGGACAGTTTTGGACACCAGTGTATAAAAAGGACATAGTAGAGCTGGAACAGGTGCAGAAGAGAGCAACCAAGATTATTAGGGGAATGGGGGGGGTGCTAAAATACAATGACCAATTACTAAACCTGGGATAATTTAGTTTAGACAAAAGACGACTAAGGGGAGACCTCATTACAATGTACAAATACCTGAATGGACAGTACAAGGATCTTTCTCCAAAGTCCTTTTTCATACCTAGACATACAAAGACAAAAAGACTGGGGGCATCCTCTATGACTCAAAAAGAGGCAGTGTTTTCATTGTCATAGACAGGGGACATCCTCTATGACTCGAGGAGAGGCAGTCCTACCATCACCATAGACCATGTATCACAGGTTATGGGTATTTTTATAGGTTGGAGTGGATAGACCTGCATCTTTTTCCAACTTTATATAATATGATCCTATCCATAACAAAAATCACAGACACAAATCTTATTGAAAATGTGAAATCCTTCCAGGGAAATTTTGTACATTGTAATAAGGTCTCCCCTCTGCTGTCTTTTTTCTAAACTGAATAATCCCCCCCATTCCCCTAATAATCTTGGTTGCTTTCCTCTGCTCCATTCCAGCTCTACTATGTACTTTTTATACACTGGTGCCCAAAACTGTACACAATATTCCATGTGTGGTCTGACCAAGGATTTGTATAAGGGAAAAACTATGTCCTTATCACAAGAATCTATTCCTCTCTTGATACATCCCACAATTTTATTTGCTTTAGCAGCAGCCGCCTGGCTCTGGTCACTAAAATTAAGTTTACCATCCAACAATACCCCCAAGTCCTTTCAGCTCAAGTTTTACCAAGTAATTGACTGTTTAGAACATAATTATACTTTTTGTTTTCATAGTCCAAGTGCATAACTTTACATTTATCTACATTAAACCTCATCAGCCATTTCTCCACCCACTCCTCAAGCTTACACAAATACCTATATAAAGCTATACAAAAGTCCTCAGTATTAATTACTTAACACAGCTTAGTATCATCTGCAAATATATAAACTTGAATGTGTAAACCCACTACAAGGTCATTTATAAAAATATTAAAAAGAAGTGGCCCCAATACTGACCCCTGTGGCCTCCACTGGTAACGTCAACCCAATCTGAGAATGTGCCATTAATGACGACCCTCTTCTTTCTATGAATAAGCCAATTACTTACTCAAACAAAGATTTTCCCCTAGTCCCAGATGTCATGTTATATGTACCAACCTTTTATGTGGCACAGTGTCAGATGCCTTGTAAAAGTCCAGATATACAATATCCACAGCCTCCCCCAGATCCAGTCTGGAACTTACTGCCTTATGAAAGCCAATCAGATTAGTCAGACAGGAAATAAGGTTGTGCACAGTGAGATACTCCAGGATAGCATCTCTAACAAACCCCTCAAATATTTTCCCCACCACAGAAGTTAGACTCACATGTCTGTAGTTTCCAGGATCCCTTTTTGATCCTTTTTATGAATTTTGGCATCACATTTGCTATGCACCAGTCCTATGGACAAGAACCAGTCCACAGGGGATCTTCAAATATTAACAACAACTGTCTGTCTATCACGGTACATAGTTCATGCAGAACCTGGGGTGTATGCCCTCTGACCCTGGTGATCTGCCTCATTGTGTCTTCCACCAGGGGAATTTCCTGGATAAAGACAGTCGAGAAGGTGGCATTCAGTAGATTGGCCCTTTCTTCATCTCCTTCCACCATGACCCCCATGAAACTCCTCAGAGGGCCCACACTGTCTGTTTTTAGTTTCTTATCATTTATACAATTGAAAAATAATTTGGGATTATTTTTTCTCTCCCTGGAAATATTTCTCTCAGTCTATTTTTGCGGCCTTTATCTGCTTTTTACAGAATTTACTTCTCTCTCTATATTCCTGTAATGCCTCATAGCTACCTTCACAGTTTAGCACCTTAAACACATTATCTTCCTCGCTTATTGCTCTCCTTACAGGACCAGTTAAACACATTGGAATTTTCTTCTTCCTCTTATGCTTTTTCCCATATGGTTTGTGTTTCTCACAGGTCTTTTTTAGAATTTGTGAAAAAGTTTCATTTTGCGGGGGGGTGGAGGCTTTTGTCTTTGAGAATATTGTCCCAGTATATGCCTATAAGTCTTCCCTTAGTTGCAGAGTGTTCGTTGCCCCTCCACTAACGCTCTTAGTAAAGTGTAATTAAAAAATCAATGATATTATGATCACTATTACCCAGGTTTCCCCCAACCTGTAATTTTGATACTCTGTCAGGTCTATTGGTTGGGATAAGATCCAGCAGTGCCCCCCCTCTTGTCGGCTCCAGAACTAGTTGTGACAGGCAATTGTCTGCTACTTTTGAAGGACCTGCAGGTTTATGCCCCCCAGTTTATTATCGGGGTAATTGAACTCCTCCATGATAATCACTTCACCTTTCTTTGAAGCCACATCCATTTCACTTATCAGCATTTTCTCTGCTGCTTCCATTATATTTGGAGCCTTATAACAAACCCCTAGTAATATTTTATTATTCTTTTTCCCTACCCTTATCTCCACCCATAGGGACTCTACATTTTCATTTGCGTCACCGATGTCATCTCACATCATGAGCTTGAGGCAAGATTTTACATATAAACAAACCCCACCCCCTTTTTTTTTTATACGATTATTTTTAAAAAGACTATAACCCTCTATAGCAGTGATGGCGAACCTTTTGGAGACCGAGTGCCCAAGCTACGACCAAAATCCACTCATTTACTGTGAAGTGCCAACATGGCATTTTAATCAGTAACGTATTGCTACCTGTTCTTCCACATCTTTCAATCGTATCAGGCCCCTGAGGACACCAATACAGTTGAAAGAAAGAGTGCTAATTCAGACTCTCATTGTAGCTTCTCTCCAGGGTCTCTCTGTAGAGGAAGAATGAAGGGTCCAGCAGGTGAACCTCAAAAAGATACTGCAGCCCTGTCCACACTCTCCCGCAGTTCCAAACAGCCAATGAAGTGTCTTTTAAAAATACCGCTGAGAGCAGCACCTCTAAAGTTGCCTGGGACTATAGAAAGATTTGGTGGATTTGTTCCTTTCTGGTGTCCTGGGGTGATAACCTGAGTGCCCACAGAAATGGCTCTGAGTGCCACCTCTGGCACCCGTGCCATAGGTTCGCCACCACTGCTCTATAGTAACAGCCCAGTCATAGCTACTGTCTAGCCATGTCTCGCTGATACCCACTATATCAGATTTCCCTCCAACAATAAGACCTCCAGTTCCTCCATTGTGTTTGTGAGGCTTCTGGCATTTGTGTACATGCAGATTACATTTTTAAATTGTAAACTATAATATTGATTTTATATAATTTTTTATTGCTGTAAATAAATAATACAAATAAATAAATTAATAAAAATGTCAAAATATGGATTTGATGCACATTTTTAAATTATGTTTGTTACTCAAAATATACCTTTACATGGCACAGAAATCATTGAGAATTAATTTTATGTTTCCAAGATTATAATTTATGCTTCACATGCTGATACCACATACTCCTTATGGAGACTGACGATTAAGACCACCATGTTGGCCTGTGGAGTCTTATAGCCATGTATGCTCCACTAGAAGGAATAGATATACTGGTTGGGTTTTAATCCTGCATCATGCCATAAGGCCTCTTGTAGGTCATGCTTGATGTCAAGGGTTCTGCCTTACACAGTAGCTAAAAGAAGTGTGGTTTTCCTTATCCCATCTTGGAAAATTGCATATTTTCCCAGAATCCTCCATGCTGATACCCCATCAGTGGAATGACACAAATGTACAGTATATCCATAGATATTTGGTCTCTTTGGTCAATGTCTACCAGTTCACAACCTTTTCAATCAGTCTCAATCCAGGCAGCTGGGGATAGACGGGGTTCCTAGATCTTCCACAGAATGAAGGCCCATAGAAACCACTCAATCAGCTTTCAAAATTGGTGGTTTATGATTTGTATTTTATATATATATAGTCATTTTTATTTTGCATTTCGATATATTGAAAAAAAGTAATTTTATTTATGAAGCTACATGAGTAGTTAAGAAAAAATGTTGAAATTTATGAAAAGCTTCTTTGATATCTTTGTTCCTCAGGGTGTATATGATGGGGTTAAGCAGTGGGGTCACCACCGTATACATCAGAGACAAGACCTTACTAAGTAGTGTTTGTCTTTCAGTTGGAAACACATATACAATCATCAATGTCCCATAAAATATGGAGACCACAATGAGGTGGGAGCTACAGGTGGAGAAGGCTTTATGTCTTCCGGTATTGGACGGGATCTTCAGGACGGTGATGACAATGTACACATAGGACATCACTATTACTATAAATGGTCCTGTAAGAATTGAAAATCCTGCTATAAGGACCCAAATAAACATTATGGATGTATCAGAGCAGGAGAGCCGCACTAGTAGTGTAAAGTCACAGTAGAAATGGTCAATGACATGTGGACCACAGAAATGAAAAGTAGAGATGCAGATCATATCGGCTAATATAACTATGATACCCACAAACCAAATAACATTCACTGATGTGACACAAAACCTATAACTCATGATAGAGTGATAATGGAGGGGGTTACAGATGGCCACATACCGGTCATAGGACATCACCGACAGGAGAAGACATTCTGAAGTCTCAGTTATAATAAAGATACAAAACTGTATGATGCAACTTTCGAAAGTCATAGAACTTCCTCCATACAGGACAGTGTGAAGAAGGACGGGGACAATGTCTGTGGTCAGCAGGAGGTCACACAATGACAACTGTGTAATGAAGAAGTACATGGGGGACTGAAGGGTTTTACTCACTAGATACAAGACCACGATAAGAAGGTTTAATAATATTGTCCCACAGTATATTAGAACCAGGAGGCAGAAGAAGAAAAATGTGAAGTTCTGAAGATTTGGAAATCCCAGGAGAAAGATGGAGGTAATATTATTTTTCATGACCATGTGCTGTGCAGATAGAGATAATATTAATTACAAGATGTACAGAAGTCTTATTTTGACTGTTATCACTTGCCACAGTATAATATTGTGATGGCATCCAGGATTGGCCATTGTCACTATGCTCACTGTTATTCCTGGGGCAAGGTAAGGTTTTGGTGATCACTGATTATAGCTGGAGTATTAAGTGGATGAAAGACTCAGGTGTTCTCAGAATGACAAAATACAAGAGAAATAGTATAGCATGTGCAAGGCCTGGAGATAGGACAAATAACTGTTCATAACGACAAGAATCAATGTGGCTATGATCATTGTTAATTCACATATATATTTATTCCAGTTTCCCTCATGTAATGTCAAACATATCTGACAGCTCCAGCAAAATGTTCTGCCTGACCGACCATAGAAGGTCTCATGAACATTTTATACATTTCTAAGTAGAAGCTCAGTTACCCAAGACGTTCTCCTCTGTGTACGGTTCTACTTACTAATTATCCAGATGAGACCAAATGAGGATTATGTATTTCTTTTTTTATTGTAATAATTAATTCAAACAAGAATAATAACTACATGGGAAGAAATACTGTAACTTTTAGTAAGAATAGAGTTATCCAAGAAACAATAAAGACTTTCTTGTCTAGAGTTTAAAGAAGACCTGTCACCAGATTTCGACCCCCTTGACTAACAATGTCTGCTGATAAAGGGTGAAAAGTCCTCCACATATCACCTAAAATTAGCTGCCAGTGGCCCCCTGTACCTTAATTACAGACATTTTTCTGATATGCAAATTAGCTTTTCTGACTCATGTCTAGTGGTTTGACTCTTCTCTCTGGCAGTGAACCATGCCCCATTATTCTGAATGACAGCTCTGTGTCAAATCACTGCTTTGCCCCCTTGTACTTAGGAACTGTCTTCCAATCCTCAAATAAAGACTAAACCTCTATTTACTTATATATTGTGAAATATTATGTCAATTTTTTTACACAGTGCCTTGTGTTACATTGATGGAGCACATTTTTCAAATGAATCTCTCTCTAAGGTTTAATAAATAAGGCCCCTTACAAAAGAGCAAATGTGATATGTCCAGCTTGCCCTCACCCATCACGCCCTCACCCTCGCCCTCACACTGGGGCAGATTTACTTACCCGGTCCATTCGCGATCCAGCGGCGCGTTCTCTGCGGTGGATTGGGGTTCGGTCGGGATTCTCTAAAGTAGTTCCTCCACCAGGTGGCACTGCTGCGCTGAAGTTCCCCGGCCTATACCTGGTGAAGGTAAGCGCGAGTCCCGCAACACTTTTTTTTTTTAAAATGCTGCGGTTTCTCCAAATCCGTCGGGTTTTCGTTCGGCCACGCCCCCCGATTTCAGTCGCGTGCATGCCAGCACCGATGCGCCACAATCCGATCGCGTGCGCCAAAATCCCGGGGCAATTCAGGGAAAATCAATGCAAATCGGAAATATTCCTGTAACAAGTCGGGAAAACGCGATTCTGGCCCTTAGTAAATGACCCCCACTGTGTGCTGCCTAGAACGTCTGGCCAGAAACTGATCAACCAGAACCAAACTCAAAACATCACTTCAGTTGTCATTGTTCAGGCCTGACGCTCCAGACAGCACATACTGAGGGTTTGATAAGAGCTGGATGCATCACACTCACTCATATGTAAGGGGCCTTCCTGATGAAAATCCGAATGTAACACTTCTATAATCCTACTCTGATAGGTGGGAAATGTTTATGGGCTCCACATTGTGGATTCACAATGTGCACAACTGTAGGAATCTAAAATAGCAAACAATAAAGTGGACAGTAAGCGCTCACTTACCTCTCATGTAGGTTCATACTTATATATCCGTGGATGCCCGGACCATCCGACCAATTAGCAGATATCCAAAGAAGCAAAAAACAAAAAGCAAGAGCATCCTTAAAATTTCCATATTTTTATTTGCACTTTCCACAACACCATCTGTATGTACCTTGCATTAATTTAATTATCATGTAATATTACTGAATTCACATCAATAAAGTTTGTATTCATTTTTATTTTTGTACTTTTGTAGTCCTGCTTGTTTTCTCCTTTCTGGGGTACAATATGTAATATAATTTCGGTCTCTCCAGGCAGCCGACCTGGTGCTTACAACCACACAGGTACATTATCTAACTGTGTTTGGGGAATAGAATAAATCCCCTTCTCTTTTCCCTGTGTTTTTTCTGTTCCTTCCTATGATTATTGTTAGAGATGAGCGAACATACTCGTTCGAGCATTAGCGTACTCGCAACTGCTCGTATTTCGCCCACTCGAGAAAATGGCATCTCGCAGGTTTAGATTTTTGGCGGCCAGAAACAGAGCCAATCACAAGCCAGGGGACTCTGCAGTACACCCAGCATCATGTAGTACTCTTACATGTCGATAGCAGTGGTTGGCTGGCCTGATCAGGTGACCCTGGAATAGACTAGCCCCTGCCCCCGCAGCTCGGATCATTCTCTGTCTGTATGCTGTTAGGGAGAGAGCTGCCGCTGGTCAGGGATAGCATTAGGGTGCTAGTAGATTATTGTTAGGCAGGAGTGATTCTCCAAGAACCTTACTGTTAGGCAGGAGTGATTCTCCAAGAACCCAACAGCCCTTGTTAGGGCTACATTAGCGTGTTTCAAAAGATAAAGTGACACACTCAGTCACAGCACAAAATCCTTTTGTGTGCTGTCAGTGTAGGTTAGAAACTAGCCATAGTAATCATCTTCTGTGGTTGCTGTCTGATTTCTTCTGCACTTTTTGTTCTATAAAAAAAAAACACAAAACAAAAAAAATTATAAAAAAAATAAATAAAATTAAAAAAAAAAAAAACACAAAAAAAGAAAAAGAAAATTTACAGTTTATATTTCTGTTTTGTCTATATAATAGACTTTAATTTTGAAAATGTTGAACCCGAGGGCTAATGGTAGAGGACGAGGGCGTGAGCGTCCAATTACTGCAGGGGTCAGAGGCCGTGGTCCTGGGTGGGGTGAGACACCACCTGCTGATGAGGAAGCAGGGGGATGCCGCAGAGCTACACTCCCTAGCTTCATGTCTCAAGTTACTGGGACTCGTGGTAGAGCACTGTTGAGGCCAGAACAGTGCAAACAGGTGATGTCGTGGATTGCGGACAATGCTTCTAGCCATTTGTCCACCAGTCAGTCTTCCACGCAGTCCATCCATGTTACCCAAGTGAGCACTCCTCCAGCTCCTCCACCTCAACCTCCTTCCCCCCAGTCTGCCCCCTCCAAGTAAAATTTGGCATTTGATCCGGCATACTCTGAGGAACTGTTTTCTGGACCCTTCCCAGAGTCACAAACCACTTGTTAGGTTGCTGCTGAGCTCTTTCCCGATGCCCACGTTTTCCACAGGTCGCAGTCTGTGGGTCATGATGACCTTCTTGACGTAGTGGAAGAAGTGTGTAAAGATGATGAGGAGACACGGTTGTAAGACAGTGGTGAAGTTGTTGTAGGGGCAGGAAGTCCGAGTGGGGAGCAGACTGAGGGAACGGAGGATGATGAGGTGACAGACCCAAGCTGGGTTGATAGGCCGGGTGAACACAGTGCTTGTGAGATGGAGGTGAGTCCTATACAAGAATAGGTGGGAAGAGGCAGTGGTGGGGCCAGATGGAGAGTCAGGGCCAGAGCTGGTGCATCAGCGCCAAATGTTTCACGTAGTGAAGCTCCCGTGGCGAGGGCTAGATTTTCTGAGGTCTGGAGGTTCTTTAAAGAAACAGCGGATGACCGACGGACTGTGGAAAGCAACCTGTGCCACACCAGGATCAGCAGGGGTTCCACCACTACTAGCTTAACCACCACCAGTATGCACAGGCATATGAATGCTAAACACCCCACTCAATGGAACCAAGGCCGTTCACCTCAAGCCGGGCACACCACTGCTCCTTCCCAGGCCCCCGGCACAAACACCTCCCAAGCGAAAACCACACCTTCGCCTCCAAGATCCCCCACAGCATCCACCAATGTCTCCATGCGCAGCGTTCAGCTGTCTATCCCCCAGACGCTGGAGCGCAAGAGGAAATACCCACACCCACATCCACCCACCCACACACCCAAGCCCTCAACATCCACATCTCCAAATTACTCAGCCTGGAGATGCTGCCCTATAGGCTGGTAGAGGCCGAGGCCTTTCGCAAACTCATGCCTGCAGCCACGGACATGTGAACGAGTGCTGCCGGGCAGGGCCACTATATATTGCTGATGGCACATTGGGTTAACTTGGTGGAGGCTGGGACCAGGTCTGACCCCAGGGCTGCTCATATACTGCCAAATCCGAAGATTGCGGGGCCTACCTCGGTCACGGTCTATCAGGCCTACTATGCCTCCTCCTCCTCCCACCCCTCCTCCACCTCCTCCTCCGAATGACCATCCGTGGGCATGGCGCCATCAGTCGGTAGCTCAAGGCGCAGCAGCAGTGCCGTCGCTAAGCGACAGCAGGCGGTGCTCAAACTGCTGAGCCTAGGCGATAAAAGGCACACCGCCAGAGAGCTATTACAGGGCATCACGGCGCAGACCGATCTGTGGCTGGCACCGCTGAACCTGAAGCCAGGCATGATTGTCTGTGACAACGGCCGTAACCTGGTGGCGGCTCTGCAACTCGGCAGACTGACACATGTGTATCGGAGGAGGTGGAGGAGGATGAGGAGGAGAATGTTGGCGAAACAGAAGAGGGGACCATTGCTCAGTCCTTAACTGTTCAGCATGTATGGGCAGAAGAAGAGGAGTTGGAGGAGGAGGAGGAAATGGAGAGTCAGTCCAGTGAGGGGAGTGAATTCTTGCGCGTTGGGACTCTGGCGCATATGGCAGATTTCATGCTAGGTTGCCTATCCCGTGACCCTCGCGTTCAAAGAATTTATTCCAGCACCGATTACAGGGTATTCACTCTCCTGGACCCACGGTACAAGCAAAATCTTTCCACTCTCATCCCTGTATAGGAAAGGAGTGTGAGAGTGCATGAATACCAGCCAGGCATGATTGTGTGTGACAACGACCGTAACCTGGTGGCGACTTTGCAACTCGGCAGACTGACACATGTGCCATGCCTGGCCCATGTGTTTATCTCATAGTTCAGCGGTTCCTCTAGACATACCCCAATCTGTCTGATTTGCTCACGAAGGTGCGCCGCATCTGTGCGCATTTCAGGAAGTCCAGCACAGATGCTGCCACTCTCAGGGCAACGCAGCAATGCCTCCAACTGCCCGCTCACTGACTGTTGTGCGACGTGCCCACGAGGTGGAATTCAACATTAACCATGTTATCCAGAGTTTACCAGCAGCGCAGAGTGATTGTAGACTATCAGATGTCAACTTCCATCAGAACTGATAGTCAGGTCAGTCAGTTTCCTCAAGTCTACAATGAGGAGTGGACGTGGATGTCTGATATCTGTCAGATGCTGAGTAACTTAGAGGAGTCAACACAGATGGTCAGTGGTGATGCCGCCATCATCATCGTCACCAACCCGCTGCTTGGCCTGTTGAAAAACTCTCTGGTCAGCATGAAGTCGGATGCTTTGCACTCGTCACAAGTGACGGGGGAAGAAGATTAATTTGTTGATAGCCAAAGCACCCTCTGGTCTGTTTCTCAGCGCATATCGGAGGAGGTGGAGGAGGATGAGGAGGAGAATGTTGGTGAGACAGAAGAGGGAACCATTGCTCAGTCCTTAACTGTTCAGCATGTATGGGCAGAAGAAGAGGAGTTGGAGGAGGAGTATAGTGTGGAGGTGCGTCAGCAGCAGAAGGAGCTCACAGAGTGGCAGAATGATGTAATGTGGGGTTGGCGGACAATTCCAGTCCCTGGTAAAGATGGTAGGAGACAGATGGAGCAACTGGCAGCAGATGTGTGGAATCAAGGGGGGGCAGCATCAGAATAGTGGCTGAGGCAGGTAGATAGAACCCAGAATCATTTCTCAACGTTTGGGGGAGGCGTCATGGCTGTTATAATCTGATGCATAAGGCATTGGTGAGTTGAAATCCTGGCCGATCCAAGCCTGATTCATCTTGACCAAGGTCAGTCTATTCACATTACGGGTGGACAGGCAGGTACTCCTTGGGGTAACCATGGCCCCCGCCGCACTGAACACCCGCTTTGATGCCATTCTACTGGCCGGGCAGGACAGCTTCTCTACTGCATACTGCGCAAGTTGGGCCACGCATCAAGTTTGGCTGCCCAGTAGTCCATGGGATCCTCTACCTGAGGTGGTAAAGTGCTATTCAAGTAGGCCACCACCTGCTGGTGCAGGGTCAGCTCCATGTCCTGCTGCTGCTAGTGGCGGCTAACCTCCTCACTAGGCAGGTGAAGGGAGTTGCTCATTAAGGAATCCAGACTAAAGCTGCTGCTGATAGAGCTGCTACTGCTCCTACCCCCCCCCCCCTAGCTCACCACAGCAGCCGTGGCAGTAGTACGTGAGCGATGACTGCCAGGAATCCCCCAGTCAGACCTAACAGAGGATGGGCAATGGCGCACATAGGCAGCAGCCAACTATGTGCACAGTATTTCTTTTATAGTATGCCAGTTGTTCCTCCCTCTCAGCAGCTGGAAAAATGGCACCCATTTTTGACCGGTAATGAGGGTCCAAGAGGGTGGAGACCCAAAAGTCATTCCTATGCCAGATGTTGACTATTCGGCTGTCACTAGATAGGCAAAGCAGCATGCCGCGGGCCTTCTGCACAAGTGACTCTGAGGGACTCCCAGCCTCCATCTCCACTGAATACTGCCACGGTGCTTCTGGGTCATCTGCCACGTCTTCTACCTCCTCCGGATGCTCCTGCTCTTGTCACCTGAGTGGAAAAACCACTAATTTCACCAGACTCTGCTGGTGCTCCAATGTCCTCCTCCTCCCATTCAGCCCCCACTGGACTCATGTGGCCATGAGATGTAGTCTCCACTTCTCCAGTGCCCTAACCAGACAGATTTTGCAGTATGAGTTCCAGGACATGAAGCAGTGGAATGACGTTATTCATCCCGCAGTCCTGGCGATTGAGAAATAACGTGGCATCTTCAAAGGGCCTGAGCAAATAGCAGGTGTCATGCATGAGCTGCCAGTGGCTAACATCAAAGTTACACAGGGGAGAACTAGGGTCCGCTTGCATCATCAAAAAATCATGAATGGCTTTTCTCTGTTCATACAGGCGGTCTAACATATGGAGGCTGGAATTCCAACAGGTGGAAACATCGCATATCAGACTATATTGGGGTAGCCCGTTCTTGCACTGCAACTCGAGGAGGATATGCTTGGCTTTGTAAGAATGGCTGAAGTGCATGAACAGTTTCCTGGCCACTTTTAGAATGTCTTGCAGGATGGGTGGAAGACCTGTGGAATTTGTTGACAACCAGATTGAACACATGCGCCATACAGGGCGCATGGACCATCCCTCCTCGGTGCAGGACGGACACCATGTTCCTCCCATTGTCTGTCACCATGGTTCCGATTTTTAGTTGTCACGGAGAAAGCCACACATTGATTTCTTGTTACATGACGCAGAGCAGTTTCTCCCCTGTTTGACTTCATTCGTCCAGGCAAACCAGGTGTAGAACTGCGTGACACCACTTTGCCCTGCACATGTGGTATGATGGAGCAGCACTTGTGGAGGTTGAGGAGGTGGTGGAGAAGGAGGAGGAGGAGGCAGACACTGGCGTAGGAGCAGCAGTTTGACAAAGTGGAGGAAAAAGCAGCGTCTCTTGTGGAAGTTGTTGGTGTGGCTGGGCGGGGAGCACATTCACCCAGTGGGCTGTAAAGGACATGTACTGGCCCTTACTGTAGTTACAGCTCCACATGTCCGCGCTGACATCCACCTTGGAAGAAACTGAATAGCTCAAGGACTGGCCCACCTTCTGTTGTACATATTGGTGAAGGGCTGGAACTGCCTTTTTGGAAAAAAAATTGCGGCTTGGAACTCTCCACCTCGATTCGCCACAAGCCATTAGTTCTCGGAAGGGTGCAGAGTCCACGACTTGGAAAGGGAGGTACTGCAGTACCAATCCCTTGGACAAGAGCATGGTCAGCTTCTGCACCTTAGGATGACTGGGCGCATACAGTTGTCTCTTTGTAATCGCCTCTTTCAAAGACTGCTGGCACCATGCGTAGCGATGAGCAGGAACATCTGGACCGGGAGTTGATAGCAAAGACAAACAGCTCCCTTCAGCAGAGGTGCTGGAGCCTTGACTGGCTGAAATGGCATGTGTGCCACTAGGTTCTGCTGCTGGTATTGCTGCGGTGGCAGGATGGACCTCCATATCTGTTCCACGTTTCTCCCAGGCCATTGGGTGGTGACGCTGCATGTGTTGACACAGGATGGTGGTGCCAACGTTAGCTCCCTGGCCACGCTTCACTTTCTGCCCGCAGATATGACATTAACAAACACTCAGTTCCTCTGCTGTCTTAACAAAAAACTGCCACACCGCCGAGGTGGCGATTCTACTGCCAACACTATGGGCTTAGTGACTACTAACTCTGCTGCCTCGCTGAGCCCCTGTACCACTGCTTACTTGGACCTCCGAAGTGGGGTTTGTACCCTGCGGCTGTTTGGCTCCCGTGCTCACACTGCTGCCACCCTGCTGACTCAAGGCCACCGTAGTGACTTGCTGCCTGCCCTTCTGCCTGACCCGCAAGCTGACACTCTCTTCACCTGACGATGTTGAATCCCTTGCTACACCCAGCTACCAAGTGCGATCGGCTACATCATCGTCAATTTGTGTTTCCCTGTCACTGCTACTCTCCTCAACGGTGTCAGTATGCACAGCTTGCCTACTCCACGAAGTAGAAGATGTCTGCCCCATCTCTTCACTGCCAAGCAGCTGCTGACTATCCTCAAACACTTCGTCCTCGCTGAATGGTGGTGCTGAGCCCAGATCATGAGTAGCTCTCTGGCTGAGGGAAATGAACAGGACAGAGGCTGGTTGAGGACAGGTAAGGGCCGCTGACCTGCTCCTTGGCTATGCCAACTAATTGTTGTATCTGACGAACCCACAGACTCTTGTCAGATGTTATATTTGAGGAATTGGCTGACCTAGTCAACCAATCTACAGCTTTTTGGTTGTTGATCAACACACTGCCGCTAGATGACAATCGCAGTTCTGGCCTAACAGAGTCACCCCTGCTGTGACGTCCCCTTACTGCGCTGCAGCCTCTGCCTGCTCCACCTGCCACCTTTCTGTCTGACATAGTGGTTAATCAACTACATGGATTTGACACTTATTTGTTGCTCTGAACTTAAGCAACAAAAAGTATTGGAATTTGCGTTATACAGATACCCCAAAACGAACACCCTGGGATTGGAGCAGAAATCACTAGATAAAGTATTTGGATTTCACAATGATTTCTTCCTATTCACTTTAGAAACAAAAAAGAACTGCTTATTGGGGTATATACAGATCCTTCAAAATGAACACCCTTGGAGCAGAAATCCCTACATTACAGTACAGTAGAAGCAGCTGGCAGCACATGCAGAGTGAAGTGCTGAGATTTGAAAATGGCTGCCTCTTTTTACAGTCTGTGTGACATCACATAAGCCTGCCGGTCATTGATTGGCTTACAGGTCTGCACATGTGATCGAGGGTGTTCCTTTCTCCTTCCCAGAGTTCTCTGCCCCATGTAACACGTTGTACTTGCTCCCATTTTGGTAATAAAGGAGGGGAAAAAAAAACTTTGTTCCCACAAATGACTGTAAACTTCGGCTTCGTGACGAATCAAATTTTTCCTGAAATTCTAACCAAAGTTAGAATCGTTAGAATTCATTCGCCCATCTCTAGTACTAATGATAGATCAAATAACAATTTATATAAATATTCATGTTGCACATGTTGGGATAGACACTGGACTGTGCGGTTCTATGGTGGGAAGTCTATTTACCTTTGCATTTGTCATTCTATCTCTAAGAATGGTCACTTTTTCATATTTGGCTACAAGGTAATTAGTCATTATGCTTCAAGCAGATGATGCTATTTGGTCTGTCATTATTACATATTTCTTATGCACATTGTCTTCCATCTTTGAGGGTCTTGTTATTGTGTTTTTTATGTACTGTATCCATACCACCCTGTAGACCTCTCTGACGCACTACTGGTTGGCTGACAGGGATCTGGCTGATTAACCTAATTATTTCTAGAGATTATGACAATATCATCATGCCGCACCATTAAACTTGTCCTTTTTGTGGTCACTCTCCTTGCTTGTTTTTAATCATATATGAAATATATTATTTTTAAATGTAAATAAAAAAAAGTATAAAAATAAAAATCAATAAAATATAATTTTAAATACTAGAAATATGGATTTTTTTCCTCCATTTGTGCTCTGTTTGGTTATGCTCTCAATTGATGTGGAAAAGGTTTAGGACCCGGTGGACTGTAGTTTTTTGGACATCTACCACCATTTTCTCAGTGGTAGACTGTCCCGTAATGCACCCTCATAACCTGTAGGGGATGACAAGCCTCTTTTCTCTTCCTCAGGGCTTTCGTCATAGCGAGAAAATAAGCTTTTAAAAATATTGAAATGCACTGGAGGCTCCTCCGATACCTAATTTATGCACGCCAGTTGTCAGTGCTCAGGCCAGAAATTCCAGCGAGCACACACTGAGAGTGTGATAAGAGATGGACACATCAAATTCACTCATACGTAAGGGGCCTTCCTGATGAAAATCTGATTTAATCCTGATTTTAATCCTGCATTGAAAGGTGGGACAACTAAAGGAATCTAAAATAGCAAACAATAAAGTGGACAGTAAGGCGCTCGCTTACCTCCCATGTAGATAGGTTCACACTTTATATATCCGTGGATGTCCGGACCATCCGACCAATTAGCAGATATCCAAAGAAGCAAAAAACAAAAAAGCATCCAGCATCCTTAACATCTTATATAATTGTTATTATTATTTTTTTTTTTTATTTTTTTTTAGAACATCAGAAAAATTATCGTTATATTTTGTACTAAATACTACAGCGCCATCACTGTTTCTACAAGTATTATCATCAAAAAGTAGAGACCTTGTGCATCTACGCTTTTTCAAAGCACTGATAAAACATGTGCCATAGAATTGCTGAACACATCAATTATATTATTAATAATAAACCACAAGCTCCGGGAGCTGCATCAGCCCACAGCATCTCACAGCACTAGAGGGATCATGAAGTGTCTGCTTAGAGAGGCCCCGCCCACACTCTTACACTATCTTACACTAACCAGCACTGAGTGATAGGAGCTATAACAGCAGTAAAACTGAGTAACATTGTAAATTAAGGGGGTACAAATTATCTTTATTGTGGAAACATCAGTAGGAGAATAAAATTTAAGAATTTTCTTCCGTGGGCAAACCCCAAGCTGTGTTCTTCATGATTTTGAGAACTTTTGATAAGGTCCCCCCTTTTCTTTCTCTTTTTGTGCCCAGATGTGATGATCTCACCTGATGTCTCTGTGTAAATCCAGGTGTTTCATGGCTTTTATTTGTGGGCAATTACATTCCAAGGATTTACTATATAATTGTATTCTGTTATTCTACACAAATGGACACTTATTCGTACTTGTTAATCTTATCCTGTATGTGATTCGCTTAATTTCTGGACATAAACATATGCGGGTAGAAAAGTCTGAGATTCTCTGCCTTAGGCTACATTCACACTGCTGTATGGGGGATGTATATAAGGCCGACGTATATACGGCCGATATACGTCCCCCATAGACGGCAATGGGCGCACGGCACCCTACGGGAGCGGTACAGTGCAGCACACATGCGGCATCGTTACCGCTCCGTACCCGGGAAAAAGATAAGACCTGTCCTATCTTTACCCGTAATATGGCGCCGTGTGCCATGTATCCCTATGGAGAGGGGCGGGGGTGAGCTGCGCTCACCTCCTCCTCCTCTCCCTGTGCACTGCCGTTGCCCGCTACAGTACGGTACGGGCGGGCAACGGCAGTGTGAATATAGCCTTAGAGTGTGTGCGTTCACACATTCAGTTTTTCAGATGCAATTTTTGGGGCAGAGGAGGGGGTGAATCATGATGGAATCCCTTTAGATCCCTCAAAAAATGTTATTAAATTATCTGAACCTATTTTGACATATAGGTTTTACTAAAAACATAATTGTAAAAATGATATCACTGGATACAGTTTAAAATGATCACCCTCTATATGATGCTACACCTCCCTATCTCTCCTCTCTAATCTAAGTTTCTCAACCCGTGCTCTTTGATCTGACAGTGATTTTATATTATTATCTTCCTTAAATCAAGCCTCTCACTCACGTCTCCAGGACTTCTCCCGAGTTGCACCAATTTTCTAGAATGCCCTTCCCCAGACTATCAAACTAATACTGAACCTCTAAAGTTTCATTCATGCCCTTACAACCCATCTCTTTAGGCAAGATTATACCACTCGCTAACTGCATGAAACTCTCTCTTTACTCGCCCGTCTTGTGTCCTCCTGTCTGTTATCCGACAAACACCAGATACCAGGCTTCTCTGTGGTCCTGCTGACCTCAGACTTTGTATAAGATGCGGCTGATGACGGGTTCAAGCAGCAGCATTTTTAGTTACATTTTTATTCTGTTTCTTTATAAAGAATGGCTGGACCATTATACAAGCTCTTACACCTCATGTGTTACTTTTACAGAGACATATAAGATCTGGACAATGCTCCATTTTCCTTTGGGCTTTGTCTTCATTCATCTGTGCATTCCAACTGAAACATCCCCTTTATTCTCTGGATAAATGCAATCATAAATCAAAATTTATGATTTGTTTTGTGTCTAAGTCTCTCTTAACTGATCTTGGCAAATTGGCTTGACTTGACTTTTACCAATCGCTAGTAACCTGCATGGAGAAATAGAATTCTGGGAGAACCAAACTCCCCATGGATGGTAAATGGGATCTAGATGAGGGTAGTATGATGGTAATAACCGGAGAAAGTTTGTAGCATTTTAAGTCATCAATAGTAGAACCACAAGTGTGGCAGCTGAGCTTTTTTTGCATCCACACTACATGTGCCGGACATGTACTGTATGTGTGATTAAGTACTATGGAATTTGATGACGCTATATAAATAAAGATTTTTATTAGAGATTGGCGAATTAGTTAAAATTCTATTCAACTCGGTTTGCCAAATTTTCCGAGAAAATTAGATTTAAACCGAATCAAGCCGAATCACGGCATGTGACGTAACATGGCCGTTTTGCTACTAAAGGGGGTTAAAAAATTATTATTATTATTTTTAATTCGAAATTTGTTCCCAACAATCACTGTAAACTTCGGGTTCGTGAGAAATCGAAGTTCTCCTGAAATTCTAAACAAATTTAGAATCGATTTGCATCTCTAATTATTATTATAATGATTTGGCAGTGCAATACTTTTTAAAAACCACCAATTCATCTTATATTATGGCCCACACTACAAAGTGTCATCTCAAGATACGGCAGGAGCATGTCATCAGTTGTTGCTTGTTGTCAACTCAGGCCGTTCAATGAAGCTCCGTGTAACATTGTCACTCCCCTAATATATTAAGCACACACTGTTTTTCACACTATGTAAATGTTTTTGGAAATATATAGTTTTTTCTACTTTTTAACACAATGAGGAAAGAAGCTATCATCCTGCCGTACATTACGCTGCCTATAGGAAAATGTATTTAGTGGAAGAGCTCTTTAGTATCGCAATTCTTTTAGACTCCATCTCATAGATTCTTAAATAAATTCTGCCTCTCCTGAGGTCCAGGTGCCACATGAAATATATATATATATATTCTATTTGTGATGTGACATTTCTGATTTCTGATCTTTTACTTTTCGTTTATTGGTCCGAGATCGAACATTGTGTATTGTGGGTTTTTTGCCCTTGGTTCTTTGTGTTTCTTATAATTAAAAAAACATAAATAAAGAGTTGGAAAAGAATAAACTATCTTTCTCCATTATAAGGTAACCCAAGCAAATTAGAAATAAAGTTTAAGTTTACCAAAAGCTGCTTTGATATCTTTGTTCCTCAGGCTATAAATAATTGGGTTCAGCAGAGGGGTCAAGACGGTATAAATCAGCGACAAGACCTTACTCAGGATAAGTAATTGTCCATTAGTTGGAAACACATAAACAATCATCAATGTCCCATAAAATATGGAGACGACGATGAGGTGGGAGCTACAGGTGGAGAAGGCTTTATGTCTCCCGGTATTGGACGGGATCTTCAGGATGGTGATGGCAATGTACACATAGGATGTTACTATTACTAGAAAAGGTCCCATAATAACATAGAATCCTGCTATAAAGAGCCATATATGAATCATCCTTGTATCAGAGCAGGAGAGCAGCACCAGTGGTGTAAAGTCACAGTAGAAATGGTCAATAACATGTGGACCACAGAAATAAAACTTATAGATACAAATAATATCCCCAAGAGTTACAATGAAACCTACAAACCAAATCACATTTGCCGATGTCACACAAAACTTATGAGTCATGATGGAGTTATATCGGAGGGGGTTACAGATGGCCACATACCGGTCATAGGACATCACCGATAGGAAAAGACATTCTGAGGACTCTGAGATGACAAAGATACAAAACTGGATGATACATTCGATGAGAGTGATAGAACTTCCCCCATACAGGACAGTGTGAAGAAGGACGGGGACAATGTCTGTGGTCAGCAGGAGGTCACACAATGACAGCTGTGTAATGAAGAAGTACATGGGGGACTGAAGGGTTTTACTCACTAGATACAAGACCATGATAAGAAGGTTTCCTGATATTGTCCCACAGAAGATAAGAACCAGGAGAGAGAAGAAGGGAAATGTGAAATATTGAAGATTAGGAAATCCGATGAGTATAACAGAAGTGATATTATTTGTCACTGACATCTACAAAGAAAAATAATATCAGCTCAAATAATGTTTTTTTTTTAATAATCCAGGCAATGATTTGTTTCTGTTCTTGAAATGTAATATCAAATAATTCATTTTAATATACATAGTAAATCATAAAAACATCGGTTAAACCACAAAAATCACAACTAGATCCAAACATCTCACTTCAGCTTTTGTCTCGGGTTCTTTCCACCTTTCTGCCTTTTAGGATAAAGAAATAAAAGGGGACATATATATACGGGAATGCACAAGAACTGCTGCGCGAATGCAGGATGACAGGGAGACGGCTACGAGCAAGAGTCAAGGCCTGGTGGACAGGAGGAGAGGTCTTGACATTGCGAAGGGCGGTTGGTTGACTGCATGTGCCGAGCACCATATGACCATGACTGGAAAAAGAATTTAACTTAGATAGTATTGGCCACATATAAAAGACAACACCAGAACTTGCAATAGACCATATAAGGTACATTTTGTAGATGATGACAGGTTCCCTTTAATTGTCCAGGTTACAGGTTAAAGTTGGAGACACACATGAATATTTTTTGAATAACAAACAAAAATGACTTTCATTCCTTTCAGTTTTTCCTGCTGTTGGTTTGGCTCAAAACCTGCAACAAAATCGAAACAAAAGCTTCAGATGTGTCTCCAGCCTAAACCTGCTAAATAAATGTGTTGCTCTTGTTATATGTTCTCTGTAACTTTCTGGCCTAAATAAAGCTATTTTATCTACAATGGTGACTGCCCTCGCTATTTGCCTCCCTATTTTTGGACAAATTATCCTGCTAAGCACCCTGATCCCCTGCACTTCCTTCATACCTCCAATGGCTGGTGAGCATTGCAACTAATAATTCTACAGCCATAACACCTGCCTCATCCACAATGACACCTGCCTCATCCACAATGACACCTGCCTCATCCACACTGACACATGCCTTATCCACGCTGACAGCTGATTCATCCACACTGACAACTGCCTCATCTACAATGATATCTGCCTCATCCACACTGACACCTGCCTCATCCACACTGACACCTACCTCATCCACACTGACACCTGCCTTATCCACGCTGACAGCTGATTCTTCCACACTGACAACTGCCTCACCTACAATGATATCTGCCTCATCCACAATGACACCTGCCTCATCCACACTGACACCTACCTCATCCACACTGACACCTGCCTTATCCACGCTGACAGCTGATTCATCCACACTGACAACTGCCTCATCTACAATAATATCTGCCTCATCCACAATGACACCTACCTCATCCACACTGACACCTGCCTTATCCACGCTGACAGCTGATTCATCCACACTGACAACTGCCTCATCTACAATAATATCTGCCTCATCCACACTGACACCTGTCTCATCCACAATGACACCTGCCTCATCCACTATGACACCTGCTTAATCCACTATAACACCTGCCTTATCCACAATGACACTTACCTCATCCACAATGACACCCCCTCATCCACAGTGACACCTGCCTCATCCACAGTGACAACTGCTTCATCCACAACCACATCTGCCTCATCCACAATCATATTTGCCTCATCTGCCTCATCCACAGTGACACCTGCCTCGTCCACAGTGACACCTGCCTTATCCACAATGATACCTGCCTCATCCACAATGACACCTGTCTCGTCCAAAGTGACACCTGCCTTATCCACAATGATACCTGCCTCATCCACAATGACACCTGTCTCATCCACAGTGACACCTGCCTCATCCACAATGATACCTGCCTCATCCACAGTGACACCTGCCTTATCCACAATGATACCTGCCTCATCCACAATGACACCTGTCTCATCCACAGTGACACCTGCCTTATCCACAATGATACCTGCCTCATCCACAGTGACATCTGCCTCATACACAATGACATCTGCCTCATCCACAGTAAATCCTTCCTCATACACAGTAACATTTTCCTTATCCACAGTTACACCTGCCTCATCCCCAGTGATACCTGCCCCATCCACACTGACCTTCCATGCCCTGGTCCTCACCTCATCTCTGTTGTGTTCAGCATCCATTGGTCCAGATAATATTATATTAAAAAGGTCTATCTGCTGTTATGTAACAGACATCAGGCATCCCCATCACAGAGTCCGGCTGCCCTATCATAGGAGTCATTAAACAGACATTTTATACATTTCTAGGTAGAGGCTCAATATCCAGGGATTTCTCCCCAAGGCTCCCCTGTGTACACCCAGAACACTAACAACCAACAACTAACAATCTAATTATCCGTATAAGACTAATCTATGTGGAATATGTGTAGCTCCTTCAAAGTAGCAAAAAAGTATAAAAAACCTCGATGTCAAAAAAGTTCATGAAAGTTTTTATTTTCCAAAAAAAGTTCATGGTGAAGCGCAGTTTTATTTATGGTGATCCCCCAATAACCATCCTGGGTGAGCATTTAAGTATAATCCCTCCTTTATGTACACTTGTGACTGACACCCCTACCAGAACTCCTCTGAGTGTGACCCCACTTTTGCTCTACCTACCTGCACATGGCCTTCACTCACTATGGGTGTTCACTGACCCAGCTATGTCCCTTGACCTTACACCGTTCAGTAACTAGTAAATCCTTGAATGGGAACTTCTCCCATGTTTAAGAGGGTCATGGGGGTGAATTGTTTGTCAGGCCTCCTGCATATGAATGTTGTGTGCTCTCAGGACACAAACAATGGTCCTGTAGATGGGTGTTTGAAGCTCAGACACCAATGACCTGACAAAGCAATGAACTTTGGCAGGAATAGGACCTGCTTTATAACATATTCTTGTTAAGCTCCTCCCCTAAAAACAGGAGTGAACATTGTCAGCAGCCAGTGATTTGCTGCTACCAATGTTAATAATTATTATTTATATAGCGCCATCATATTCCGTAGCCCGTTACAAATCAAATGTTCAGGGTATTTCCACTTTGACGTAAATTTTTCTTATATGGACAGTTACATCACATGAGAAAACTCCCAGAGTCTCCATGTAACCTCCATGGCAGTCTCTTCCTTTGTTCGCAGAATGTGGCTAAAGATGCATTAAAATTCTTGGTGTTTTTGTTATAATTTTCATACTATGAGCTGTGCTTTATGTTGCTTTCTTTAAGACGTCACACTACAACAACAGTCGACCTGTTGCTATGGACAGGCATCTGCTCTAGTCAGCTGGGGCTGAGCCTCTCTGGCCACCTACAAAGATCTTGTTCACGCCTTGTTGTTTTCTGCTGGTTATATTTCCCGGCTACCTCCATATTATTTTCACTTGCTATTCTTCTGAATTTCTGATTATCCTATCTTGCCTTACATTTTTTGACTATCCCTTTGTATTCCGATTTTGTGCTGCATTTGCTATCTTTGCGGTGACCAGGACCTCTGACCTCTCTTGTGCTATTTGTTCGTAAGTCTTGTTTCATATCCTCACTTTGGCGTAGGAAGGGAATGGTAACAAGTTACTGGCCTCTGGATTGGGAGGACCCAGTAAGGAGGCAGGTGACAGTTTGGAGGACTCAGATCAGGGCTCACTGGGGCAGATTTACTTACCCGGTCCTGTCGCAATCCTGAGGCGCATAGTCCGCTGAGGATTGTGGTCCGGCGCGATTCATGAAGATCGTACGCCCGAGTTCTTGCATCCGTTGCTTCTGCCCTGAGGTCCGCCGCTGCTTTTTCCTGGTGCATGATCTTGATCTTGCGACACAATCACATTTTTAAATTCCGCGGTTTGTCCGAATCTGTCGTGTGCAAGCCGGCGTCGATGCAGCAACATCCGATCATGTGCACCAAAATCCTGGGGCAATTCGGCGCAAAACGGAAATCGTCGGGAAACCCGACGAAAATGCGTCCGACGGACCCTTAGTAAATGAACCCCACTGTCTTGTTTGTCACCCCTGAATCCAGCCCTTCATTACAGTACAATTATATTATTTGTTGCTGCATATAAAAAGGTACATTAGAGACTGTTTAATAAATGTTATTATTGAAATTTTATTTTTTTGTTTACTTTTACCACTAGTTTTTTCATGGGACTGGAACAAGCGATCATCTGATTACTTGATTACACTCATACACTGCAATCCAAGATGTTATTTCATTTAAAATCCCATTAATTATTAAGTACATGCAATATTTTGTTTACTGTAAAATCATCTTTATTAATATTTTCTTAATAAAAAAATACAATAAACATCCAACTTCAAATCGATAAAATTTATTTCATTGAGATTACTATCCCATATATACCACAATTTATAACACAGAAGGGAGGTGAGGGCGGCACAGCAAAGCAAACGGATTAAAATCCAGGTGGGTGCAAGCTCCAAGAGCCCGACTCAAGGCTCCAGAACATCCAAATGAAGACAGCGGGAGAGCAGCACTCCGTGGTGGTTAATGTTTATTCAAACACCAGTGGTAACAAGGCACAACGTTTCGGCTAACTCCATGTAGCCATTTTCAAGCAATGAGAAAGTGATACAGGGCGGGTTTATATCCCCCGCAGGATGTGACATCATCAATAATAAAAGCAATTAACATAGTGATATATTATGAATAACATACATTAGTTATACATCAGTGTCATATCGTGGAATAAAACAGTATGTGTGGTATTCAAAGGAGAGAAATCTACCATAACACGCCAATAAAAATATGTTGTAAGCACATGTCCCAAGGTTGCTAAGCAACCGCGCCAAACACTCAAGAAGGTTATCGCTGGCAATGATACAGCAGGTCCCCTTAATAGGAAGGTGGCTTTACTTGTCCGCATGAGGGGCACTTACCCGATTCTGCGCCAAAGCGAACACAGTGACCCGATCGCCGGTGGGGGTCCGGACAGCGGGACCTTAGTGCCCAAATTGCGGCGCATGACAGGTCATGTGCCCCAGCGGATCTCGCGAGATTACGGAGCGGCCATCTTTGTTTTGGGAAACCTGGTCAAAGCCAATATCATCAAGGGGTACAGTAAGGTAAGTGTCAAAAACGTGTGTCTCGGCAAAATATCAGCCACATCGGGATGAGCTGTATCTCCTAGACCGCTAAGGTCATGGTATCGACACTGCTCCACACTTCAATGTCGAGCATATTGTGTTGGAACCCAGATGGAGTCTCGTCACCCTCTTCGGACTGTTTGTACTGCCACTGCACAAGACACTACCAATTAAGTGTATCCCCAAGACACTATCATATAAGTGTGAGGCGTAACAAAGAATTTTTTGGACATGGCTAGATATAGAAGAAAATTATTTTATAGAAAAACTCCAGAAGATGAAGAATACAGGCGTATTGATGGTGATTATTTCTCCATAGACAGTGCAAATCGTGATCTAAAAGAACAAGGATAATATCAATTAGTTTTGTATATAGTAAATTGGAACAACCCAACAGTGATAGAAGTATAATGCATATATTTAGGCAGGAAAAACAAGGCATACTCAGTTCAAAAGATTCACATTAAATTCAACGTTTAGACCATATGGTTGTAGTGAGTTCAGTTTGTGGATCCACTCAATCTCACGTTGTTTCAACAACTTTTGTCGATCACCCCCTCTACGAAGAGGAGGGATGTGATCAAGGATGCAAAATTTTAATTGAGATATCTTATGACCCGTTTCGGAGAAATGTCGTGGGACCGGTAGGTCCAGCTTGGAGGTATTGATGGATGATCGATGATTGTGTAGTCTTAACCGACATTCGGTGGTGGTCTCCCCTACGTATAATTTCGGGCAAGGGCAGGTCAATACATATATAACGTGGTCCGATCTGCATGTAAGGTGATGTCTGATGCGATATGACCTATTTGTTATAGGGTTTGTAAATGTTTCACCCTTGATCATGTGGCTGCAATTTTCGCAGTTCCTGCACGGATAACATCCTAGTTTCAATGACAAGGCTGGATTAGGCTTACGCAATAAAGAACCAATATCGCTTTTTACCAACTTATCTCTTAAATTTTTAGACCTGTTATAAGAGAACAGTGGAGGCGTTTTGAATTCCTCAATCGTGTGGTGGTAATGTGTGAGGATCGGCCAATGTTTGCGTACAATAGAGGCGAGTGCATTACTGTGTGCACCAAAAGTGGTCAGAAACGGTATCCTCTTCAGTGTGGTTTGTCCCTTGTCTGTGGGGGTAAGTAAAGTCTGTTTATCTAGACTCTTAACTTTCTCCCTATGGTTCGAAATCAAGCGTTTAGGGTACCCTCTGGAAATAAATTTGTTGGACATCTCATTGAGTCTCGTGTCAATATGTGAGGGATCATCCACAATTCTACGAACCCTAATCATTTGACTAAGGGGTAAAGAGTCACGAGTTTTCTTTGGGTGTGCACTATCGTAATGGAGAAGATTGTTCCGATCAGTGGTTTTAATGTATAAGTCAGTGTTCAGTCTGTTCTCATTAATGTAAACGTTAGTGTCCAAAAATTGAATGTTCGTCTGGGAAAATGTTATGGTAAATTTAATGTCAGGATCCATAGAGTTTAGTGTGTCACAAAATAAGTTAAGCATCTCTGCACTGTCGGTCCATACCAGGAAGATGTCGTCAATATACCGCCACCATCTGAGTACATGAACAAAGAATGGTGACGAATATATTGACGACTCCTCCATGTCTGCCATGAACATATTGGCATATGTGGGGGCCATATTGGCCCCCATTGCCGTCCCACGTAGCTGCAAGTAGTACTCATCACCGAAGAGAAAATAATTGCATGTTAGTATAATTTCAAGTAAACCCAAATTGAATTCTTGACCCTCCGGGGAGATTGAAGTGGTTTCCAGGGCCCTTCTGATGCAAGAGAGACCTCTCTCATGATTAATGCTCGTGTAGAGACTTGTAACATCAAGTGATGCTAGAATGGCATTGGGGGGGATTTCTATGTCATGAATTTTATTGAGGAAATCAGATGTGTCCTTGATATATGATTTGGCAGATGTGGCAAATCCACACAAGATTTTATCTATATATATAGCTGCAGAGGACAGTATTGAGTTCCTCCCAGACACAATTGGTCTGCCTGGGGGATGTGTCAAATTTTTATGTATTTTAGGCAGACAGTAAAGAACCGGAGTAACCGGTTTCTGCGGAATCAAAAATTTATGCGTGGCCTTGTCAATTATGTCTAGAGCAAAAGCATTGTCTACCAAAATCTTTAATCTCCTCAAGATCCAAGGAAGAGGATTTTCAGATAATCTATGGTATACCGCTGTGTCCGTGAGTTGACTGCGGATCTCTTCAAGGTATTGTACCTGATCCATGACAACAATGGCACCGCCTTTGTCGGCAGGTTTTACCACTATTCTGTCGTCATGGATCAGTTCAATAAGTGCCTGTCTACACGGGCGGGAGAGGTTATCGCGAACCCTGGGATGATTCAATTGTTCCCAATTGGTGTGTAATAAATTTACATCTTGTTTTATGGCAGCCATAAAAGTTTCTATTGCACAGGAGTTGACAAAAGGCATGAAATCACTTCTATTAAACAGACCCAGATTTTTTAAACAAAATTCCGGTACATTAACATAACTGGAAGGCAAAGGTTCGGGTTGTTGAGAAAACCAAACTTTAAGTTTGATTGACCTAAAGAATCGGGCTAGTTCAGCCTCAACTTTTAGCCAATCCACCCGCTCAGTGGGGCAGAAGGATAGCCCCTTGCTTAACAGCTGTATTTGTACATCAGATAAAGGGATGGAAGATATATTTACCACCAAGTTATTAGTTGAAGAATTCACTTCTTCTGGGTCAGTGTCTTTGGGATCCTGCCACTCCTGGTCAAAGGACTGTTCACCAATGGGGAATTTCCTGTGGCGCCTGCCTCCACGTCGGGTGTTTCTCCGCCTCCTCCTTTCAGGTGAGACTCTCCCACCTCTAAAAAAGTCGGGCCCTGGGTTGAACCTGTGTTTTTGGAATGGACTTGTGGGTTTACTCTTGATCCTTTTCTGGAGATTCTAGGGTTTACCACAATTTATAAATAACCCAATGCACTACCCTCCCGCTTCCAACCCCAGCCCTAGAGAGACGATAGAAAGACAAAATCAAGGAGAAGAAGGAGTGAAAAAAAGAAGAAAAAGAGAAAAAAGGAACAAAATAAATAGAACGACACTAAGTCATACTTTTTGGTCTACTATTTACCTACTTACCACACCCTTATCATAAGGGAGGGCCAGTGATCCAAAATTGTACAATTTCAAGTACCGTATATACTAGTGTATAAGCCGAGTTTTTCAGCACAAAAAATGTGCTGAAAAACGTCCCCTCGGATTATACACGAGTCATACAGTCAACACAAGTCATAAAAAATATTTAAAAAATAATAAACTTATATACTCACCCTCCGGTGGCCCCGACGTGCAGCGCTGCTCCCCCGATGTCCGCGCGGGTCCTCTTTTGGCTTCTGCAGCCGTCTTCTGTCTTCTCTAATCTTCATGCTGGGCGTCATACTAAGCGCCGCCCGGGGGAGAACAATGGCGGCGCCCAGCACGAAGTTAGAGAAGAAAGAAGACGGGCGCGGAAGCCAGAAGAGGATCCGTGCGGACATCGGGGGAGCAGCGCTGCAGGTCGGGGCCACCGGAGGATGAGTATATAAGTTTATTATTTTTTTTAATGCTGGGCAGGCTGTATACTACTGGGGGCAGGGCTGTATACTACTGGGAGCAGAGCTGTATACTACTGGGGGCAGAGCTGTATACTACTCGGGGCAGTACTGTATACTACTGGGGGCTGGGCTGTTCTGTATACTACTGGGGACTGGCTGTATACTACTGGGGGCAGTGCTGTACACTACTGGGGACAAGCTGTATACTACTGGGGGCAAGCTGTATATTACTGGGGGCAGGCTGTATATTACTGGGGACTGGCTGTATACTACTGGGGGCAAGCTGTATACTACTGGGGGCAAGCTGTATACTACTGGGGGTAGGCTGTATACTACTGGGGGCAGGATGTATACTACTGGGGGCTTGCTGGCTACATACTGGGGGGGTCTGTGACCAAGGTATATATGATTAATATGATTATACAACCCACCAGGGACAATACTTACTGCTGTCCACAGTGTGCATGGTCAAAACTGCTGGAAGACTCATTTTAAAAGCAATAACATTTCATTTTGTAGCCAACACCATATTCTACATATACCTCATTTCATTACACAAATCCATTTTTGTATCAGGGACATGATGTGCTCATACTAGTCTACATACTTGCTTTTTGTGACTGTATCAATTTGCAAAGAAAATTGGCTTAACATTTGGAGCATTAACTTCTTAGCTGCCATTTCTGTTGGCAAATATTATTGTTGCTACGGTCAATAATTAATTTAATTCAGGTAGGTGGGTAGGTATCCTATGGTTACTTCAGCCTGTGACATCACCGACATCAATCACTGTCATGACATGGTCACTAATCTGATATTGGTAGTGGAGAGATTTCTCCCTTTGTTGGGTACATTTTGGGAACCCACCATACAATACATAGAATAATGAATGAGTAAAAGGTTATCCAGAATTCTTGTCCTATCCCCAGTGTGTTCAATGAGGTCTTCCAACCAATTCCAATTGCTCCAGATGTACAACTTGCATTCTGGAGGAACTAATAGTCTTCCCAAATCCTACTATCTAATATTTTAACATTTTGGAGAACAATACATTAATATTACGTTCTAATTTTTTTCTAGAATTACTGACTACCACGAAACAGGAAAGTTTGGTCTGAAAATCTTATAAAGTACTGTACACAATGGGGCACATTTATTCACCGGAGGAGTTCCCGAAAGTGCATTGTCCGACGATCATGCATTGTGCCGCGATTCAAGAAGATTGTGTGCCCGATATCCTGCATGTGTCACTTCCCCCCTCAGGTCCACCGGAGTTCACCTTCTTCTTCCCATGTATGTAAGTGCATGTCTTGCGACATTATTTTTAAGTTAAATCCTATGGTTTGTCTGAATCCGTCGGATCTTCCGATTGTCCGTCCCCCGATTTGTGTTGCATGAAAGCTAAAATCCAATTGTGTGCAACACAGTTTCCTGCTAAATACCTGTCACAGCGGCGCGATCCCTGTAATCGTCGGAAAACCTGGCGTAAATGCGATCCGCAAACCTTTAGTAAGTAAGCCTCAATGTTGTTTTAATCTGTGGAATGAATTTGGGGGTTGTTGACTCCTTTTTAATTCCCACAACCACTGACCATGTCCCTATCTATCACTTTGGTAATTCACTACTGTCTTGTGACCCATGTGAATCAGCCACAACCAAATAAGGATTATGCCTGAGCTAGTACCTGGTGATTCCCAATAGTAAAGATGATGATTGGCTGAAAAACAAAAACATTGGGGCACATTTACTTACAAAGTCGCACAGTTCACAAAGAGTGCTATTTCCATGTATAACGCTGCGTGTGGCGATTCACTAAGATTGTGCGACAGAAATCATGTGTCGCTTCTCCACACTGGCCCGACAGAGTTCACATCTTTTTTTGTGGAGCTTCTTTAACATAGAGCGTGCGACACAATTTGAAAGTTATATCCCGCGCTCAGTCCGAATCAGTCAGACCAACCGATGGCACGCCCCTTAATATGTGTCACACGGAAGCAGCAAAGCTGCGGCACAAAAGGGTTACGTGCAACACAAAGATGGTGCAGACACTTCTTAAATACTTGTGCAAGACATTTTATCCTAGAAGAAGGTGCACAATCCGACAAAAGTGCGGCACAAAGCCCTGGAAGACTGGAAACTGTGCTACAGCGGTATCGGGGCCGTCTTACCCTTTTTTCTTTTTCTTTTCATTCCTCTGTGTCGTCTTGCTCCTTCTTTTCCCACCCCTTACGTAAGGGTTAGAGGGGAGGGGAGTGGTAGGGGGAGGGCTAAGGGTATTATATGCTTTATATATTGGGATGTATTCAAGTATTTAAGTTACAAATATATTTATTCTTCTGTAAGAAATTTGTATTGCTTTTTGTATATTATATGTTTGTAAATTTGTCTCAATTAAATTAATTTTTTTGGGACCAAATCAGAAAACAAGTTTAAGTTTGAGTAGAGCTTCTTTAAAGTCTTTGTTCCTCAGGGTGTATATGATCGGGTTTAGTAAAGGAATCAGCACAGTATAAATCAGAGACAAGAACTTATTTAAGATGAGTGATTGGCCTTTTGTTGGAAACATATAAGCAATGATTAATGCCCCATAGAACAAGGAGACCACAGTGAGGTGGGAGCTACAGGTGGAGAAGGCTTTATGTCTCCCGGTAGTGGATGGGATCTTCAAGATGGTGAAGGCAATGTACACATAGGACATTGTTATGACTATAAATGGTGACATAAGAACCAAACTTCCTGTTATAAGAATCTGTTTGTGAATCATGACTGTGTCGGAGCAGGAGAGCTGCATTATGGGTTCTAAGTCACAGTAGAAATGGCCAATGACGTGTGGCCCACAGAAATGTAGAAAACATATAGAAATGACATAAAGCAACATCACCATGGAACCTGTTAACCAAATTAGACTGACAGATGTCACACAAAATGTATGACTCATGATGGAGTTGTATCGGAGGGGGTTACAGATGGCCACATACCGGTCATAGGACATCACCGACAGGAGAAGACATTCCGAAGACTCAGAGGCAGCAAATATAGAAAACTGGGTGATGCATTCGATGAGAGTGATAGTACTTCCTCCATACAGGACAGTGTGAAGAAGGACGGGGACAATGTCTGTGGTCAGCAGGAGGTCACACAATGACAGCTGTGTAATGAAGAAGTACATGGGGGACTGAAGGGTTTTACTCACTAGATACAAGACCATGATAAGAAGGTTTCCTGATATTGTCCCACAGTATAAAAGGACCAGGAGGAAGAAGAAGGGAAATGTGAGGTTCTGAAGATTAGGAAACCCCAGGAGGAAGATGGAGGTGATATTATTTTTAGCCATTTGGGGCAAATATTTAATAAAATGAATTATGTAAAATTTGCTTAACAGTCACTGATTAACCATCACCAGATTAACATTTTGCATATCATCTCGATAAGGGAAGACTTATTTCAGTCCATATTTCTACAAACCTTCTACAAAAATATTGTTCCTAGTTAATAGACTTTTGATCATAAAAAGTCTTCCTTCTCCCCAGACATTGGTTGCATCCACTCAGTTTCCTTTGTTAATCTTACAGGTGCAATTGTTCTGGTTGGAAACGTCCATTTTTTTCTTATTAGCCACCAAAAATGGAAAATCTGTGGGATAAAAGATGAAAATTTGTTACCAGTAGAGAGTTTATTTAAAGAATCTCCTTATTCTCTTATCTCCTTTTCTTCAAGTCTTTCATTTTCACCGGGATCTCTCCCCAAAACTTGTAACTTTTATCTTACCTGTTTCCTGTATTGCTATAAGGAAATATCTGAACACCATATTGAATATTTGTAACCACTTTGTGTAACCACACGCAGCCCCCCCCCCTTTCTTGATGTGCTTTTCTGCTTGGGCAGTATACTGGAACACACTATCCAATTTTCTCTATTATTTTGCAAACTGAAAAGGCTGAGCTATTTACATAATAGTATGGAATCAGTATAAAAAGGGATTCTTTTTCGTTTTCTATCCAAAATGTCATAAATATCGATGTGCAAAGTCAAAGTTTGTGCCCGTACTAAAAACGGCAGGATGAGCAACCACAACTGAGCTGAATCATAGGTTGCTGTTTGGGCTTCGGGTTCATGTTTTCGGAAGAGGCAGAAAGCTAGTTAATTGACTGCTAATTTACAGTTCAAGCAAACACAGCAATATTTTATAGGAGCAGTTATAGTATTATTTGCATTTCTAGCATCATACAGTGTTGAATAAAATGACCAGTCTCAGAACTTTTTGCATCAGTGTAACCTTACAGTACTAGTTTCGGTAATATTTGCTATTGTTACCTTACACTACCAGTTATAGAAGTATTTGTGTCAATGTTATCTTACATTTCTAATCTTAGAACTATTTTCATCAGTGTTATGAACACACTACCAGTTTTACAATAAATTGTGTCAGTGCTTTCTCACACTACCTTTCTTAGAATTATTTGCATCAGCTTATACTAGCTTAGACTTGCAGTTATAGAAGAATTTGTGTCAATGTTATCTTACTCTTCTAATCTTAGAACTATTGGCATCAGTACTACCTTACTCTACCAGTTATAGAAGAATTTGTGTCAATGTTATCTTACTCTTCTAATCTTAGAACTATTTGCATCAGTACTACCTTACACTACCAGTCTTAGAGGTATTTGCATCAGTACTACCTCACACTACCAGTCTTAGAGGTATTTGTGTCAGTGTTATCTCACACTTACAATCTTTGAACTATTTGCGTCAATGTTATTTTACACCGCCAGAACTGAATTTTTTAACTATGTTTAGAAGAAATAGACGAGCACAAATTTCAACTAACCTGCACATCAACATGATTTTAAAAACTGCTGATTTTTTTTTTGGTCATCATGGTTGGTTGTTAGAAACTTGACCAGTTTGACCTTTTTGTCTATGTAACAATGAGGTTTCCTTTTCTTATGAAGATGTGACCTTACACAATTTTATCACCTGGGTACTGATTCTATGAAATCTATTACATTGAAGAAAACATTTTGTAATTTAAAAGTCTAAAAAAAATACAGTAATCTTCAAGAGCTGGCAGGTGGAAGGAAATT
Source organism: Engystomops pustulosus (assembly GCF_040894005.1). Lineage (NCBI taxonomy): Eukaryota > Metazoa > Chordata > Amphibia > Anura > Leptodactylidae > Engystomops > Engystomops pustulosus. The sequence goes on from NC_092414.1 coordinate 219,304,045, forward strand.
CGTCAATGGCAAAATAATAAAATAATTGGAAGTGTTCACAATTTTATATAAATAAATGCATACATTATAAATTAAAAAATTTGAATAACTTGAACCACAGAAAAATCTGATTCAAATCAATATTAGGTTGTGACCTTCCTTTGGATGTGATGATTTATCATCTTCGGAGCCCTGGTCTCAGCATCATCCAGTCTGTCTGGGATTAAATGAATTGAAAGAAGGATAGGAGCCTATCTATATCCACAGAAGATCTAAGGGTAGTTCTCCAAAGTGTCTCCAAAAACCTCTGCCTTTTAAAAGTTGTGCAGATGTGTATCTAAAAGACTTCATGGGAAGTCACACCAAGGGGAAGATTTCTCAAGCTCCATCACTCCATGTTCCAGCGATTGATGTTGACCCTGTCCATCGTACCACACAAGATATATCAAGGGGCTCCAGCCATTCTATATATTAGGGGAGACGGGTGCACTGTCTGGTGCAGTATTCTTAAATCTGCAATGGACTTTGTTTGCTCTTTTGTTTATTCACTTATGTGTTTTGAGCAAAATAAACTATAAACTAAACTCACTAGTGCATGGGGTATCATGGCCCCCGGTCATGGTGCGGTGAGCACCAGGTGGTTGATCGAGCCAGGACATGTCCTATATTTTGCCATAATACAGCGCTGGCCACTCGACTTTCAATGGAGTGGGGAGGGGCGAGGAGCGCTCGCCCCTCCTCCCCCCTGCATCCAAGCGAGTATACATTAGTGTGCATGAGGCCTAAGAATTCTTATTGCACAACATTGTATTCACTTTTGTCTGAAACTTTTCCACAAAACTGCAAATTGCGCAAAAACAAGCGGAACCAGTGGTACTGCCCAAACCAAATGACTTACTGTACAACTGCAACTGAATTCTCTGTTAAGATACCTTCGCCATGAAAGCTCACTGCAGCTTTATCTCTGTAGGGTAGGAGGTCTGTATGAATGGTTAACAGTTCCTTTACCTGAGAAAATTAGATTTTTCACAGCATAAGAAAAGCAAGGAAAGGGCCCAAGAATAGAAGAGCGATTATTTTAACACATCAATATAAGGTCCTTTTATACTTTCATTCATCGGAGATCCAGAGCAGAGGGATCTCCAGCCACCTCCCCGGTGCACCCCTGATTTATGTCACTGAGAGATAATTACCTCATCTGAGATGTAATCTACAAGGATTCTCACATAACTAAATATGAAAACATTTCTAATATCCAAAAATATTCTTCATATCAGAAGGGAAATGAAAAATAGCAATTTTTATACAATTCACTGACCACAAAGCTGCTGTGTACATTATAAAGAGTTTGTGAAAAATGTTTGTGTCACCCTGAGAAATGCATCGGGTCAGATTTCACAGGGTGATAAAATGTAGAGGTACGTAAAAATCACAGCTTCCCGGATCTCATCAGCAGCACAATATGGCTTGTTACCTAAATCTTTCCAGTAAAAAGAAAACTAGCAGAGGGAGAAATAAGAGAGTTCAATAAATTTGCCAGAGGACAGTAAACAAGAAGAGATGAGGGCGGCACAGTGAAACAACCGGATTGAGATCCAATGTGGGTGCAAGCTCAATGGGCCCGACTCAAGACGCCAGGGTGATCCAAAAAAACACAGCAGGAGAGCAGCACTCCGTTATGTTCAATATTTATTTATGCATTCACAAGTGGCAATACAGTGCAACGTTTCGGCTAGCTCCATGTAGCCATTTTCAAGCAGTGTGAGTAGTGATACAAGGCGGGTTTATATCCCCCGCAGGATGTGACATCATCAGCAGCAGTGTAAACAAACAATCAGTAGAATGATACAATTCACCGGTGTATAATACATATAATAATTACGTATCAATGATATATAAGGATACGGAGCAATATATGTGACACAATAATTGAATATTAAGAGAAAATTCACCGTATTACGCCCATATGTAAATGATTGTAACAAAAGCACATGTCAGGTGGTTGCATAGCAACCACGCCAAACGCAATAGTATTATAAACACGGCGAAGAATCGTCAGGTCTCCTCCATTTTCAGGGGCCATGTTTGTCCACATCAGTGGCACTCACCTGATTCAGCGCCATTAGTTAGTAGTAGCCTTATCGTTGTTTGAGCTCCAAGCCGCGGGACTATGTGGATCTGATGACGGTGCTTGTCAGGTCATGTGCCACTACGGATCTCGCAAGATTATCTCTTGTGTCGGAGCAGTCTAAGCCAATACATTAGTGGATACACACAGGTAAGTATCAAAAAAGTGTCTTGGCACAATCTACATATGGGTCACATTGGGGTGAACCATGTAAGGGTATTACTTAACGGTCTTAAATTTGCCCCAGAACCTAAATTTAACAAGTTCCAAACCCATATTGACATTCATAATTATGTTAGGAATTTAAATAAAAAAATACTTTGCATTGATTGGACAGATTTAGTGCCCTAAACTCTGAAGTCTTTCTTCATACCAGAAAAACAGCTCAGATGAATGTGTGGATGCAGTTATCTTAGATGAATCGGAGAAAATGCAGAGAAATACTTTTATGGGCATTTTAATGAAGAGATTGGAGAATAAGCGGTTGTTGATAAAACCAGCTGACAAGAGGGGGGTGATAATGGACAGGACCGACTATGAGCTGAGCCAGATCGGCTTTTGAGCGACTCCTCCAGCTCCTCTGAAATCCAATCAAACTGAAAAAAACTACAAACACTGCTATATAGATAGAGCTAAAATTTTATGAGTAGATCTAATCAATACTAAAGAATATACCGTATATACTCGAGAATAAGCTGAGTTTTTCAGCACTAAAAATGTGCTAAAAAACTGGCTTATACTTGAGTCAGAAAAAAAATAAGGGGGCTAGCTTACTATTGGGACAGGGAGCTGTCTATATAGTGAGGCAGGGGGCTGGCTATATACTGAGGGCAGGGGTTGGATGTCTACCTACTAGGGGGGACTAATATATGCTGTCTGTGACCAATGCATTTCCCACCCTGGGCTTATACTGGAGTCAATAGGTTTTCCCAGTTTTTTTTGTGGCATATTAGGGACCTTGGCTTATTATTCGGGTCAGCTTATACTCCAGTATATACAGTAATTTTATAAATCTAATGTATTCCAGTAATATACTGTCTTTCCAAGGTCCATAAAAGTTTAGGAAAACCTTGTCTAGAGTATAAATTCATTTACCAGTCGAGTATCAGAGTATATTGACTTTTCTTTATAAAAACATGTGATAAATATAAGGTCTTATTTAATAGAGGTAGTAATAGAGTTATTTAGGGACAATGAAATTGGGAGTAAGACCCCTGCACCTGTTGCTGTGATGTGTCATTGTAGTACACCTGCATTCTGCAGGACAAGGGAGTTGAGATAATTAGCCATATTTTATCAGGAGATCAAGAAATATCATTGGAACATAAGGAGTTTATTGTGGAATCCATAAAATATTGTTTGAGGAGAAATTACTTCTGCTATGTTAGAATTTTTTACAACAAAATTTGCACCGAGTTTCGCCCATTTATATATGGAAGCCTTTAAAAATACAAAGGTTTATTAAAAAGATAATCCCTATAGAGAGTATATACATGTATACAAACGTTATATTTAACCCCTTAATGCTCTGCGCCATAGCTCTACGGCGCAGAGGTACAGGGAGTGTATGAAGAGGGCTCAAGGGCTGAGTCCTCTTCATACAAGGGTGGGGGTTGTTGCATATTGCAGCAACCCCCCCCCCCACGCTAATAACCGCGGTCGGTGCTTGCACCGATCGTGGCTTTTAACCCTTTCATTGCCGCCGGCAAAGTCGCCTGCAGCCTTAAAGATAGAGAAGCGTGGCCGCCGCCATCTTTATTCCAATCACCGCGCCCCCGAACGTCATCGGGGGGCAGCGATCGGTTGCCATGGTAGCCTCGGGTCTTCGTTTGACCCGAGGATACATGGCTTCTGCAGATTCGTTACAATGAGCCAGTGGTCATTTTAATGAATGAGCTGCAAAAATGCCATATATTGCAATACAGAAGTATTATACAGAAGTATTGCAGTATATGGTAGGAACGATCTGACCATCTAGGGTTAATGTACCCTAGATGGTCTAAAAAATAGTGAAAAAAAAAAAGAAAAAAAAAGTTGAAAAAATAAAAAAAATTAATAAAATATTAAAAATTCTAATCACCCCCCTTTCCCTAGAACTGATATAAAACATAATAAACAGTAAAAATCACAGACACATTAGATATTGCCATGTCCCAAAATGCCCGATCTATCAAAATATAAAAACGGTTATGGCCGGCGGTGACCTCCGAGACAGGAATGGCGCCCAAATATCCGAAATGCGACTTTTACACCTTTTTACATCACATAAAAAATGGAATAAAAAATGATCAAAATGTCGCACAGACCTCAAAATGGTAGCAATGAAAACGTTGTCTCATTTCGCAAAAAATGACCCTTCACACATCTCCGTGCGCCAAAGTATGAAAAAGTTATTAACTTCAGAAGATGGCAAAAAATTTTTTTTCTTTTTTGTACACATTCGTTTAATTTTTGAAAATGTATTAAAACACAAAAAAACCTCCATAAATCCAGTATCACCGCGATCGCACCAAACCAAAGAATAAAACTGAGGTGTTATTTTCAGTGCACAGTCAAAGTCGTAAAAACTGAACCCACAAGAACGTGACACGTGCGTTTTTTTTCCAATATTTCCATATTTGGAATTTTTTTTCAGCTTCACAGTACACGGCATGTTAAAATATATAACATTACAGGAAAGTAAAATTTGTTACGCACAAAATAAGCCCTCACACAGTTCTGTACACATAAAAATGAAAAAGTTATGGAGTTATGGAGTTATGAGCGAAAAAACCCTGCGTCCTTAAGGGGTTAAGACTGTATAATTTTGTGGTCAGGGTCTCAAGAAAGTTTTGTAGAGTTTATAAAATATTCAACCCAAAATTCATACAATCTAATGTTTATCTTGGAAACAAAGAAGCTGTTTAGATCTGGAAATATATTTTGAAACTATTCGAAAAATGATTTTAAAACTACTGATGTTAATAGCTTTGTAAATTATCGACGTTGCCACTATTGTCCCTGGATGGATAACATTCCAAAGGTTCAATTGAAGAGGATATATAGGAACTTTTGTAGCACAAAACATTTTTTGTGGTGCACCTTTATCATAGGGCTTGCGCCAGATTTCTGTCTCACTTTGTATGACAAATCTGGAGCACGGTCCGACTGAGCACCCGAATGCCCCCTATTTTGTGTCACCTGATGCCCAGTGCAGCTGCGCCACAAAAGAGTCTCGTGCAAGACAATAGTGGTGCAGAAACTTCTTAAATACCTGTGCAAGTAGTGTGCACTAGAAATAACATGCAAAGTCCAACAGAAAACTGTCGCAAGAGCCTTAGTAAATGTGCCCCATAGAGGAGTGTTAAGCGAAAAAGGACAAAAAACAGGACGGACACAAAAAATAATCCCTGGGGATCCTTTATTCATCACCGGGTACTGTAAAGGAGCTCTACAAGTTAAAAAGATTTTTGGGAAAAATTGGTACATTATTTCCCAGCATGACCCCGTTTTAGGTAAAATAGTAACTAATAAACCACAAATAATTTTTAGAAAGGCGCCAATGTTAGGGATATGATCACATCCAGTTATGTTAGGGACAAAGTAATGAATAAGGAAGGTGTAAAAGGTCTCTATGGGGCAGATTTATCAAGTGTCTGAAAGTCAGAATTTTTCTAGTTACCCATGGCAACCAATCACAGCTCGCCTTTAAAATATTCATGAACACTGGTAAAATGAAAGCTGAGCTGTGATTGGTTGCCATTGGTAAATAGAAATATTCTGACTTTCAGAAACTTGATAAATCTGCCCCTATGTCTGTAAAATGTAGTAGTTGTAGCTGGGATTGTTATTGTGTATAAATGCCTACTAGTATGTTAGCACCATGATCTGAAAGAAACCTGAAGAGGTGAATCCTGGGTTGGGCGAGTTGCTTGGCATTTTTATGATACCATGAGTTTGTTTTAACTCTTTTTGTAAGTATAAAAATAAAAAAAATCCTTTACTCTATGCCTGTGTAATTTGCATCATACAATTTCCCTCAGTAGCCATATATGATGTGCCAGTGCATGGACAAGCTGAGCCGAGTCAGTACGATGCAGGACAAAAGGAGCGAGGAATCCAGAAACCAGGCAGGTACGAAGAAAAAAGGTATGATAAAACTTCAATTTATTTCTTCTTCTTAAAAAAGTAATACAAAAGCTTTCTTAGAAATAGAGAAAAAACGGGGTCAAAGAGTTAGACGCGCTACATCCGAGGTGTATTATTGATTATTTTTATTGGAAATGTGACTACGCGTTTCAACGCCGTAATGGCGTCTTCATCAGGTCAAACACTGTGGGGTTGCATAGTAAAGAACATAAAATATTATAGTTAGTAGTTAATAGTTAATAGGTTAGTAAACATAGACATAAACATAAAATGCGAATTTAAAACACAAAATGAATGTAAAAGGGTTAAAATAAGAGTTAAAGCCAGGGTTAGGATGAAGGAGGTGTGTATGTGTAAAATGTAAAATGTAAACCGGGAGTCTAGTTTGAGATTGGACAGGTATTTGGTCAAATAGTTGGTTAGTAATGAGCATAATGGTAATAGTAGTAAATATAAATATATGAACAAATAGATAAATATATGAGTTAGATGAGCTAAAGAAGGGTAAATTAAATGGTTGGTGATGAATGAATAGGTGAACATATGGATATATATATATATATATAGATAGGTATATGGTAATATAATCGGTGTGTATAGAGGAAAATACCTGCAGTGAGTCCTGCGGTGTCTTAAGGCAGATGCTGTGCTGCCTAAAGGTCCAATACTGAGGAATGTAATGCAGAATGAGATCGGGGTGAAAAATGATAGCGGTGGGGTCAGATGGAAGATGGAGGATAGAGCTAAGAGCTTACTTACCGCTGCGTTCAGTGTGGCGGGGAAGAGGGCTGCGTGCTGTCACCGGCGCGGGATGGACTGAATACGCCCCGGGAAGACACGCGGTTTTTTATTGATTGGTAGGCGGCTGGATCAGGGAGATGTGGGGGCAATGCGCCTGCGCGGGTTACGGAGCGGAGATGTGAAATGGGTACGAGGTGAGTACATGTCGGTGGGGTGATGAGATTGTGTGGTTACAGATTCTGTAATGAAATCGTGTGTGTAATGGGTACTGAATGTGTGTGTATAAATGAGGATGAAATGGAGATGGGATGGGGTTAAATTAAATCGAGATGTGAGAAAAGTTATTATTGGGGATTGATGGAAATAAATAAATAAGAAAATAATGAAGAAATAATAATAAATGAAGATATGATAAATAGATGAGAGTCTTGGCAGACTTGGGTGTATGAGTGGATGAGCATAAATGGATAAATGAATATAATATAGGCTACATGAGTGGATAAATTAACCAAAAATTAAATACAGAGTTAAATGCATAGATGGATAATTAAGTAAATAAATAAATATATAAATAAATATACATAAAAACATATATATATATATATAAACATGTAAATATATAAATATAAACAATTGGATGGTTGGTTAGATAAATAATTAGATAGTTAAGTGCAGGATACAAGAGTGGACAAAGTAATAAATTGAATTAGTATAATGGAGGCATTAAAAATGACAAAAATGAGCCGAGACAATACAGATAGTTCTTAATAAAGATTAAAAATTAGAAATTAGATTAAAAAGTCATTGTTCGTTGGTTAATTAATTAGTTGATTAATTAGAGTCTTGTTAGGGGGTAGTCAGAGGAGGTCCGTAGTGGAATCCAGAGGAAGGGGAGGTGTGAATATGGGGTTAGAATGATGTTTCGACCATATCATTAAGACCAGCGGGGGAGAGAGTGTCCAATTTGTAGATCCAGTATGATTCTCGTTGGCGGAGTTTTTGAAATCTGTTGCTGGTGGTGGAGGGGATCTCTTCAATCGGGGTGATCCTGATGTCGCTAAAGTCCTTGCCGTGTTTGAGAGCAAAGTGGCTCGAGACGCTGTGTTTCAGATAGCCGTTTGTAATGTTGGACCTGTGATTGTTCATACGGATGTGTAATTCCTGGGTAGTTCTGCCAATGTACTGTAGGTTGCATGGGCATTCAAGCAAATAAATGATAAAGGAAGAGTGGCAGTTGAGGAAGGAGGCAATTTCGAAAGACTCACCGGTGGTGGTTGAGATGAAGATCTTTCTTTTGTGCTGGATGTTGGAGCAACATAGACATCTGGGTGTGCCACATTTGTAGGATCCTTTGAGTGTCAGGAAGGTGGTGGATTGGGTCTTAGTTGTCATCTTGAGTTTGCTGGGAGCGAGTATATTTCGGAGGGTTCTGGCTCGTCTGAAAGTAACTGATGGACGGTTGGGTAGAGAGAGTTTGAGATGAAGGTCGCTGAGTAGAATGGGCCAGTGTTTAGTCAGGATGCGTTTAATATTGCTGTGACTAGTGTTGTATGTTGTAATGAAGTTGAGTGGGGGAGTTTTATTGTTGTTTGGTTGTTGGTGAGGTAATTGCTTACTTGGTTGAAGACAATGATTCTGGGTAAGGGATAATGTTTTGATATATGCATCTTGTACTAGTTGTTTGGGGTAGTGTTTGTCCTTAAACCTTTGTTTGAGGATTTTGGCCTGGTTGATGAAAGTGGTAGTGTCTGAGCAGTTTTTTCGGATGCGTTTGAATTGTCCGTAGGGGATGTTGCGGAGCCATGGTGTGTGGTGTGTACTGTGGAAATCCAGATAGCTGTTTACATCCACAGATTTGAAGTGTGTGCTGGTGGAGAAGGTGCCTGTGTCACTGAGTTGGATTGTGAGGTCCAGGAAATCGATTTGTGTGGTGGAAAAATTGTGGGTGAAACTGAGGCCCATATTATTGTTGTTCAGGTGGTTGATAAATTCAGTGGCTGTGTCTATGTTGCCTTCCCAGATAAAGAACAAATCGTCTATATAACGGCGAAAGAAGATGATGTGATCACGGAAGGGATTGGGGCCGAGGATGTATTCTTGTTTGAAAGTGCCCATATACAGGTTTGCATACGATGGGGCAAATCTTGTGCCCATTGCGCAGCCTTTGATCTGGCGATAAATGTTATTATCAAAAGAGAAGGAATTGTGGTGGAGAATGAAGTTAATGCTTTCAAGAAGAAAAGCAGTCTGTGCTGGGGGCATCTTCGGATTTGATGATAGAAAGTTCTCAATGGATTTGATTCCTAGGGCGTGTGGGATATTGGAATACAGTGCTGATACGTCAGCTGTTAGTAGCGACCAAGCTTTGCAGTTATTGTGGGGGTTGGTAAGGTTGTTGAGTCGTAGAAGTTCATTGATCAGTTGGGTTGAGTCTTTTAGATAGGATGGTAACTGTAGGACAAAGGGTTGAAGGTGGAGGTCTATACAGTGTGACAGATTGCAAGTTAAAGAGTTTATACCAGAGATAATGGGGCGGCCAGGTGGGTTGGTAAGGGATTTATGGATCTTGGGTAGGTGGTAAAAGAAGGGGAGGGGTGGGTTGCTGACGGTGAGGAATTGTTTTTCTTTCTTGCTGAGCAAATTTTGGGAGGAGGCTTCATGAATCAAATTGGTGTAAGTGGTATAATCGGTTGGAAGGGGGTTTTACACTTACACTTATTCCAACCGATTATACCACTTACACCAATTTGATTCATGAAGCCTCCTCCCAAAATTTGCTCAGCAAGAAAGAAAAACAATTCCTCACCGTCAGCAACCCACCCCTCCCCTTCTTTTACCACCTACCCAAGATCCATAAATCCCTTACCAACCCACCTGGCTGCCCCATTATCTCTGGTATAAACTCTTTAACTTGCAATCTGTCACACTATATAGACCTCCACCTTCAACCCTTTGTCCTACAGTTACCATCCTATCTAAAAGACTCAACCCAACTGATCAATGAACTTCTACGACTCAACAACCTTACCAACCCCCACAATAACTGCAAAGCTTGGTCGCTACTAACAGCTGACGTATCAGCACTGTATTCCAACATCCCACACGCCCTAGGAATCAAATCCATTGAGAACTTTCTATCATCAAATCCGAAGATGCCCCCAGCACAGACTGCTTTTCTTCTTGAAAGCACTAACTTCATTCTCCACCACAATTCCTTCTCTTTTGATAATAACATTTATCGCCAGATCAAAGGCTGCGCAATGGGCACAAGATTTGCCCCATCGTATGCAAACCTGTATATGGGCACTTTCGAACAAGAATACATCCTCGGCCCCAATCCCTTCCGTGATCACATCATCTTCTTTCGCCGTTATATAGACGATTTATCTTTATCTGGGAAGGCAACATAGACACAGCCACTGAATTTATCAACCACCTGAACAACAATAATATGGGCCTCAGTTTCACCCACAATTTTTCCACCACACAAATCGATTTCCTGGACCTCACAATCCAACTCAGTGACACAGGCACCTTCTCCACCAGCACACACTTCAAATCTGTGGATGTAAACAGCTATCTGGATTTCCACAGTGCACACCACACACCATGGCTCCGCAACATCCCCTACGGACAATTCAAACGCATCCGAAAAAACTGCTCAGACACTACCACTTTCATCAACCAGGCCAAAATCCTCAAACAAAGGTTTAAGGACAAACACTACCCCAAACAACTAGTACAAGATGCATATATCAAAACATTATCCCTTACCCAGAATCATTGTCTTCAACCAAGTAAGCAATTACCTCACCAACAACCAAACAACAATAAAACTCCCCCACTCAACTTCATTACAACATACAACACTAGTCACAGCAATATTAAACGCATCCTGACTAAACACTGGCCCATTCTACTCAGCGACCCTCATCTCAAACTCTCTCTACCCAACCGTCCATCAGTTACTTTCAGACGAGCCAGAACCCTCCGAAATATACTCGCTCCCAGCAAACTCAAGATGACAACTAAGACCCAATCCACCACCTTCCTGACACTCAAAGGATCCTACAAATGTGGCACACCCAGATGTCTATGTTGCTCCAACATCCAGCACAAAAGAAAGATCTTCATCTCAACCACCACCGGTGAGTCTTTCGAAATTGCCTCCTTCCTCAACTGCCACTCTTCCTTTATCATTTATTTGCTTGAATGCCCATGCAACCTACAGTACATTGGCAGAACTACCAAGGAATTACACATCCGTATGAACAATCACAGGTCCAACATTACAAACGGCTATCTGAAACACAGCGTCTCGAGCCACTTTGCTCTCAAACACAGCAAGGACTTTAGCGACATCAGGATCACCCCGATTGAAGAGATCCCCTCCACCACCAGCAACAGATTTCAAAAACTCCGCCAACGAGAATCATACTGGATCTACAAATTGGACACCCTCTCCCCCGCTGGTCTTAATGATATGGTCGAAACATCATTCTAACCCCATATTCACACCTCCCCTTCCTCTGGATTCCACTACGGACCTCCTCTGACTACCCCCTAACACTCTAATTAATCAACTAATTAATTAACCAACGAACAATGACTTTTTAATCTAATTTCTAATTTTTAATCTTTATTAAGAACTATCTGTATTGTCTCGGCTCATTTTTGTCATTTTTAATGCCTCCATTATACTAATTCAATTTATTACTTTGTCCACTCTTGTATCCTGCACTTAACTATCTAATTATTTATCTAACCAACCATCCAATTGTTTATATTTATATATTTACATGTTTATATATATATATATATATATATGTTTTTATGTATATTTATTTATATATTTATTTATTTACTTAATTATCCATCTATGCATTTAACTCTGTATTTAATTTTTGGTTAATTTATCCACTCATGTAGCCTATATTATATTCATTTATCCATTTATGCTCATCCACTCATACACCCAAGTCTGCCAAGACTCTCATCTATTTATCATATCTTCATTTATTATTATTTCTTCATTATTTTCTTATTTATTTATTTCCATCAATCCCCAATAATAACTTTTCTCACATCTCGATTTAATTTAACCCCATCCCATCTCCATTTCATCCTCATTTATACACACACATTCAGTACCCATTACACACACGATTTCATTACAGAATCTGTAACCACACAATCTCATCACCCCACCGACATGTACTCACCTCGTACCCATTTCACATCTCCGCTCCGTAACCCGCGCAGGCGCATTGCCCCCACATCTCCCTGATCCAGCCGCCTACCAATCAATAAAAAACCGCGTGTCTTCCCGGGGCGTATTCAGTCCATCCCGCGCCGGTGACAGCACGCAGCCCTCTTCCCCGCCACACTGAACGCAGCGGTAAGTAAGCTCTTAGCTCTATCCTCCATCTTCCATCTGACCCCACCGCTATCATTTTTCACCCCGATCTCATTCTGCATTACATTCCTCAGTATTGGACCTTTAGGCAGCACAGCATCTGCCTTAAGACACCGCAGGACTCACTGCAGGTATTTTCCTCTATACACACCGATTATATTACCATATACCTATCTATATATATATATATATCCATATGTTCACCTATTCATTCATCACCAACCATTTAATTTACCCTTCTTTAGCTCATCTAACTCATATATTTATCTATTTGTTCATATATTTATATTTACTACTATTACCATTATGCTCATTACTAACCAACTATTTGACCAAATACCTGTCCAATCTCAAACTAGACTCCCGGTTTACATTTTACATTTTACACATACACACCTCCTTCATCCTAACCCTGGCTTTAACTCTTGTTTTAACCCTTTTACATTCATTTTGTGTTTTAAATTCGCATTTTATGTTTATGTCTATGTTTACTAACCTATTAACTATTAACTACTAACTATAATATTTTATGTTCTTTACTATGCAACCCCACAGTGTTTGACCTGATGAAGACGCCATTACGGCGTTGAAACGCGTAGTCACATTTCCAATAAAAATAATCAATAATACACCTCGGATGTAGCGCGTCTAACTCTTTGACCCCGTTTTTTCTCTATTTCTACACAACACATCTGGATCCACATCCAGCCCTGGGGTCTGACGCTGCAACACCACTCCATTATCTCTCTCCCCCATTTTGTGCATACTTTTGGCACCTGGCTCTAGACAAATCCCTCACAATTTTTTTCCTCTCTTCCTCAAAAGCTTTCTTAATCATAGACTAACAGTTTTCGCTCAATTGCTCCTTGTCATGGGAGCTCCCGCGTTCCAGTGTTTCCTGCGTTCCAGTGTCTCCTGGGTTCCTGTGTTTCCTGCGTTCCTGAGTCCCTCCGTATTCCTGTGTCTACCTGAGCCCCTCCGTGTTCCTGCGTACCAGTGTTCCTCCGTGCTGCTGTCCTATGTGCTGTGTTCCTGTACCCATCTGCTTGGACCTCCTGTTGCTGACCCCGGATCAGACTCTGACGTTGCATCTCTGCCGCCTGCCATGACCCTGTGTCTGGACCTGACCACAAGATTGTCTGCTGTTTCTGTACCTCAACCTTGGCCACCACTGCAGACAAGTCACGCCTGATGAACGACCTGGTGGTACCACGCCGCAGCTAGTCCAACCCGCTTTGCGGCGGGCTCTGATAAAAACCGGGTACCACTTAGACTCCGGTCCCAGGTAGTGGCTTGTGTCATCGTCTGCAGTGGTCCAGAGGATCCACAACCCTTGAGCCTGACACTCCTCCAACAGACTTTCATTTCCCTTGGGAGCTAATTTTGGAAAGATAACCTAATTCTTTACCTTCTGGTATGGTGTTCTCTCTGTCCACCCCTCTGGTCATGATAATTTTATAATAGGTGTGAGATGACAAAGATATCAAGCTGTTAGCTTCACAATTTTGGAGTAATTTTCACCAAATTACTATCTGAAATGCATTGTGCCACATTTAATAAGGGTTTTGGACATTCCCAAATTGTACAAAAAGTGCATGACCTTGGAAAAAGTTAAAAGTCTGTGGGCAAAAACAAATAATTTTGCAAAAAAATTATATTAATTTAGCACATTAAAATAGAAAAAATGATAGATTGTGAAAAGTACCACTACAATCATAATAACAAGTAATACACACAGAGCAGTTTGTGTAGCAACAGCCCAGCAAATACTATTCTGTAGAGGGACACCTACTGGCTGGCCACCGTATCAGACCCCCGCTTACACAGAAAAATGGGGGCTCTTATCACCTCGGGAGTAGGAGAATAAAATAATTCAATATCAAGACATCCTTTGAAGGCAGGTGGTGACTGCCTATGTTTACTCTATCCACGTGAGCATCCACCGGGCAGGAAGACCCTGGACAGGAAGAGCCACATGCTGGGAGAGGGGTTTGTATCACAGGGTTTTCATGTGAAATTTGTCTCCATTAGCAGCAGGAGCCTGAGCCACCAATTGATGATGAATCTTTTCTTTAACCCAATAACAGAGAAAAACGTACCGTATATACTCAAGTATAAGCTGACCCGAGTATAAGCCGAGACCCCTAATTTAACCACCAAAAACTGGGAAATACTACTGACTCGAGTATAAGCTGAGGGTGGGAAATGCATTGGTCAACCCCCCCCCCCCCAGTAGTATACAGCCTGCCAGCCCCCAGTAGTATACAGCCTGCCAGCCCCCATGTAGTATACAGCCTGCCGGCCCCCAGTAGTATACAGCCTGCCAGCCCCCATGTAGTATACAGCCTGCCAGCCCCCAGTAGTATACAGCCTGCCAGCCCCCATGTAGTATACAGCCTGTCAGCCCCCAGTAGTATACAGCCTGCCAGCCCCCAGTAGTATACAGCCTGCCAGCCCCCATGTAGTATACAGCCTGCCAGCCCCCAGTAGTATACAGCCTGCCAGCCCCCATGTAGTATACAGCCTGCCGGCCCCCAGTAGTATACAGCCTGCCAGCCCCCAGTAGTATACAGCCTGCCAGCCCCCATGTAGTATACAGCCTGCCAGCCCCCAGTAGTATACAGCCTGCCAGCCCCCATGTAGTATACAGCCTGTCAGCCCCCAGTAGTATACAGCCTGCCAGCCCCCAGTAGTATACAGCCTGCCAGCCCCCAGTAGTATACAGCCTGCCAGCCCCCAGTAGTATACAGCCTGCCAGCCCCCAGCAGTATACAGCCTGCCAGCCCCCAGTAGTATACAGCCTGCCAGCCCCCATGTAGTATACAGCAGCCCCTAGTAGTATACAGCCTGCCAGCCCCCAGTAGTATACAGCCTGCCAGCCCCCATGTAGTATACAGCAGCCCCTAGTAGTATACTGCAGCCCCTAGTAGTATACAGCCTGCCAGCCCCCATGTAGTATACAGCATCCCCTAGTAGTATACAGCCTGCCAGCCCCCATGTAGTATACAGCATCCCCTAGTAGTATACAGCCTGCCAGCCCCCATGTAGTATACAACATCCCCTAGCAGTATACAGCCAGCCTGTATACCACCACAGCCCTTAAAAAAAAATAAAGTTATATACTCACCCTCCGATGTCGGCGCGGCTCCCCGATGTCCCCGATGTCAGCGTGTTCCGTCTTCTTTCTTCTCCGCGGCTCCTCTTCTTTCTTGGACGCAGCCATGTTTTCTTCTAGCAGGAGCATACTATGACACGGCCGCTGCTGACATCATAGTATGAGCGGCCACGAAGAAAACATGGCTGCGTCCATGCCAGTATAGTTTATTTCTTTTAAGTGGGTAATTTTTTTTGTAATAGACTCATGTATAAGCCGAGGGGATGTTTTTCAGCACATTTAATGTGCTGAAAAACTCGGCTAATACACAAGTATATACTGTATATATGCAGCATAACATGGAGAAGCAGGGGGCAATATACTTGGATTTCATCATTCGACCACACTCCCCAGATCCCTGCACTTAAAGCAGATGGAAACTTTTCAATAATTCTCCTTTGAGAGCTTCAGCTTTTCCCTGTTTTCACTTTGCTTCTCTCTGCATATATACACAGCTTCCTTCAGTCCGTCCTAATGGCATCACTCATGATCCTCTTTCTTGCACAGTCCATCTCCCTGACAGACACAGGGAGAAGGGTGGGGAAGAGAGCAGGATACGTCATAATTAGAGATGGGCGAATCGATTCTAACGAAGTGGAATTTGTTTCGAATTTCAGGAAAACTTCGGTTCGTCGCGAAGCCGAAGTTTACAGGGATTTTTTCCCCTTTATTAGCAAAATGGCTGCGAGCACAACATGTTACATGGGGCAGAGAACTCTGGGAAGAAGAAAGGAACACCCCCGATCACATGTGCAGACATGAAAGCCAATCAGTGACCGGCAGGCTTATGTGATGTCACAGACCCTTTGTAAATAAGCCCCATTGAGATGTATATCTATATATCCATAATGCCCTTCTGCTCTTTGGTTGAGATGAGTGGACCAAAATCCAAACAGAACCTGAATTCAAACCAACTGCTAACAAGAATATAATTTAAACATTTTATAAAATTAAACAAGTGTGCTCAGGGTCTTTAAGTTCAGCATGTTTCTGTTTCATGTTTCTTCCAGTGAGTTGCCTTTGGATTTATACTGGTCCCATATGTATAGGTGAGATGTCACAAGGTTAAATCTGAAGATAAAAGTGATCAACAGTGGGGTTTCTATGTTCTTGTGCTACGATTCCAAGTCCATCTCCTCCTGTTTAAAGGGAACCTGTCACCAGGGACCTCATTTTCACTAAACACAGGTTGCAGATGCCCATTACACCTGCAGTGTAAATCTGCCTGTCTTTTCTAACCACTTACATTACAATATAATTGTGTGTTATAATGCATCCTTACAGAATCCTCTGTGTAGTCCCAGGGGTTGGGCTTTGGTTTGGATGAATTTCAATAAACAAATTGTGACTTGTCTGTGCTGCAGACTGCTCAGATCTTAGCTCCCACCTTTGTTCTCCTGTATAGCTCCTCCCCCTTGTTCCTTCAGAGCTTATTACCTAGTGACCTGACATCAGTAGGAGAGGGAGGAACTGTGGGGGAGGAAGGAGCACAAAGGTAGGAGCCAAAAGCTGAGGAGTCGGCAGCTCAGACAAGTCACATGTTGTTTGCATCCAAACCAAAGCCCAACCCTGGGACTACACAGAGGATTCTGTCAGGATGCAAGGTAAGTTGTAATGCAAATGCTTAGAGAAAGCAGAAAGACATATTTGCACTGCAGGTGTGATGGGCTTCTCTAACCTGTCTTTAGTGAAAATGAGGTCCCTGGTGACAGGTTCCCTTTGACACTAGTTGGTACAGAATTGATTCCCCTTTTATATTGATGGAAATACTCTGGCCTGTGGGACTATTGGCTAAAGGGGGCAGTGTGACTATTGCTTTCATGGGGGTGTGTGATTATTACTTAGAGTGGGATGTGTGACTATTGGTTGAGGGGTTCTGCATGCTAATTGTCTACTGGGAGCTGTGTGACTATTGGCTATTTAGGGCTCTGTGACTTTTTTTTAGTGTACTAGTATATACATACACCTTTATTGCTTACAAGTAGCATTTCTAATGCGCACTTCAGTGCCAATTTTTTTTTAAATGTGTCAAATCTGCTAAATCTAATTTTTAAAAAGTTCACTCATGTCAATCTACAAATTCCACTTAGTAATAAATTATGTACTCTAGTCATGGTCATGAACAGTCATTTTCTTTAAAGGAAACCTACCACTTCTGACGGTAGGTATGAGATACAAACACCGGGCACCAGCTCAGGGTGAGCTGGTGCCGGTGCTTAGTCTCGTTAGTGTTAAAACCGCGGTATCGCGGTTTTAACACTTTTGAAACTTTCTAGCAGAAACTGCTTCGGCGCTTCGTGCACACGATCGTGCGCGCGCCTACATTGGAAACGCCGCAGGCGTTGCGCGCGCACGATCGCGCGCAGCGCCGAAGAAGTTTCTGCTAGAAAGTTTCAAAAGTGTTAAAACCGCGATACCGCGGTTTTAACACTAACGAGACTAAGCACCGGCACCAGCTCACCCTGAGCTGGTGCCCGGTGTTTGTATCTCATACCTACCGTCAGAAGTGGTAGGTTTCCTTTAAGGCATCTTCATTCTCTATGGCACAGAGGGTATTGTTATATAGTTTTCCTGCTCCTCATACTCACCTTTCTCATGGAGAGTAGTTTCTGTGCCGTGGTTCAGTTAATTTCATATTTTAACAAGATTTTCTAATTGTTTTACACCAATTTTAGTACATATCTGATGACATTAGTTGTCCTAGACTGCTTTTTCCTAGATGACATGAATATTACATAATAGTATTCTGAACTACAGCGTTAGAAATATTTTTATGAAATTTTGAGAATTCAGAACATATGTTTGAGTTTAAGATATGCATTTTTGAAGTCTTGGTTCCTCAGGGTGTATATTATAGGGTTAAGCAGTGGGGTCAGCACAGTATACATCAGGGACAGGACCTTACTCAGGGTCAGGGAATCTCCTGTTGTTGGAAACATATAAACAATGATTAATGTGCCATAAAATGTGGAGACCACAGTGAGGTGGGAGCTACAGGTGGAGAAGGCTTTATGTCTTCCGGTATTGGATGGGATCTTCAGGATGGTGATGACAATGTACACATAGGACGTTACTATTACTATAAAGGGTGTCAAAAGAATCAAACTTCCCATTACAAGAAGTTGTTTGTAAATCTTTGATGTATCGGAGCAGGAGAGTTGCACTATGGGTCCTATGTCACAGTAGAAATGGTCAATGACATGTGGTCCACAGAAATGTAAACTAAGGATAGAAGTTATATCAAGCACCAAGAATATAAAGCCCATCAACCAAATCATAATTACTGATATCACACAAAACCTATGATTCATGATGAAGTGATAACGGAGGGGGTTACAGATGGCCACATACCGGTCATAGGACATCACCGACAGAAGAAGACATTCAGAGGTCTCTGAAGTACCATAGACAGAAAACTGAATCATGCAGATGATGAGAGTGATAGTACCTCCCCCATACAGGACAGTGTGAAGAAGGACGGGGACAATGTCTGTGGTCAGCAGGAGGTCACACAATGACAGCTGTGTAATGAAGAAGTACATGGGGGACTGGAGGGTTTTACTCACTAGATACAAGACCATGATGAGAAGGTTTCCTGATATTGTCCCACAGAAGATAAGAACCAGGAGGGAGAAGAAGGGAAATGTGAAGTTGTGTAGATTCGGAAATCCCAGAAGGAAGATGGAGGTGACATTATTTGCCATGTGGAGAACGTAATAAAGTCAAATTTATCATAGGAAGTTGATGGTTTGACAGGAGATGTATTTCAGGCCATTACAGTTGCTCAGTGAAGTACAAGTATCTTTGCGGAAACAAAAAATTGTTCACAGGCTAAAAAATTCATTCAATAATATTACACATGGTCAACTTCTTCCAAGCCGTTGTTTGGATTAAATTGGTTTTATTTTAGTTGTTACATTTCAGTCTTGTTGGGATTATCTCTGTTATTGTAATGGTCACATCAAACCTTCCCAATCAGGGCAAAGTCTCTGGAAGAAAAGGTTGAAAGATAATGTCCAACCCTATTTCCCAATTTATAACTCACATGATTTTTTGTTTTCTTAATGATCACATGTCCTATAGGCTCAAACATAAACAATTTAAAAAACAGCTCCCTTATGATGTAAAATATATTTGTCTTGTCTTAGGAGTCATTTATCTTTTGTCTAAAAATGTGCACCTGTCTTTTTGTTTTGTTGTTTTACATTTGTTTGATTTATCTACTAAGGTCTAATACTGGAAACAGAAAATTCTGTCATCGACTTTTTAAAACATATGTGCCTTCCATGTGCCTCTATGACCTCCCTACAATGCCTGGGAAAGCTTTATAGGAGGCTCAGTAGTGTGTTTGGCCTCCACATGCCTCTGACCTCCCTACAATGCCTGGACAAGCTCCTGATGAGGCTCAGTAGTGTGTGTGTGGCCTTCACATTCCTATGTAAGTTCCCTAAAATGCCCGGACCGGATTCTGACGAGACTCAGTAGAGTATGTGGCCTCCATTCAATGCCTGGACAAGCTCCTGATGAGGGTCAGTAGAGTATGTGGCCTTCCTATTCCTGTATGACCTCCATAAAGTGCCTGGGCATTCTCCTGATGAGACTGTTGATGTTATACTGAGACCTCGACCTAGATTAAAGCATCATGAATCTCCTAGACAGTCTGTGTGCAACGTGATGGTGCTTGATGGAACAAGATATGATGTCTCAGATGTTCTTGATTGGTCTGGGAACTAGAGAGGCAAGTTTATAGCATAGACGTCTTTATCATGCAGGAACTCCTGACACGGTCTTGTGGAAATTGGGCTTTTATATCACCCTCATAGAGTCTTTTTCTGACAGTCTGAGGAGACTCATGGATGTTAGTAGCTGCTGGAGGTCATTGTGCAGGTACCTGTCACTCATCCACCTCTTACTCCTACGTAATGGATCAGCTACTGGGTTGTTGTACTCCTATAGCCTCCTCCACATCTCCTGGTGTACTGGCATGTCTCCTGGTATATGCACCACACCCAACCCAAGTTAAAAAACACAGTATTCTGAAAAAGTTTTAGTCAGTTGTGGAAGAAAAGGCAAAGTAAAAAAGATTTTAAAACATGAATGTAAAAATGTTTATTTCTATAATTGAAAATGAGAAGCAAAATAAAAGCCAAATCTAAAACACATTGATATTTGCTCTGACCAAACTCTGAAAGAAATCCTGGAAGTGATTTGCTCCATACAGACCCCAGACCTACACCTCATCCGTCCTGGTATCATATGAGGAGGCAGAAGGATGGAAGCAATGGGACTCCCGCACCAGATCTGGGCTTAGTCCTTTACTATCTCTGGAATATCTAGAAGTATTGATGCTGTTCTGAAGGCAAAGATTGGACACAACAAATATTGACGGCAATTTCTTTCTTGTTCTTTTACTCTGCCTTTTGTTTATTAATAACTTATCACATTTCCATGTTTGTGCTCAGACCTGCCCTTCAGTAGTTACAGATTATCCTCACGATGGCAGATGAATTCTACATTCAGCCCAGGAAGTGATAGGAAGACTCACCTCATCTCCAGCAGTGCAGAACATCTAGATGAGTACAGTATTTATACAGTATTTTACCTACGAACATTAGATCTTTATAGTAAGACATATCACAGCACAGGATAAGGGCCTGGGGATAGAACAGCCATTATTATAACACATCAATATAAGGTCCTTTTATACTTTCATTCATCGGAGATCCAGAGCAGAGGGATCTCCAGCCACCTCCCCGGTGCACCCCTGATTTATGTCACAGAGAGATAATTACCTCATCTGAGATGTAATCTACAAGGATTCTCACATAACTAAATATGAAAACATTTCTAATATCCAAAAATATTCTTCATATCAGATGGGACAAAAATATAAATTTAATATGTCACAATTCACTTCCTACAAAACTACTGTGTAAATGACTTTATAAAGGACATGAGGGGGGAAAGAGTTTGAAAAACATTTGTGTCACCCTGGAAAATGCATCCGGTCAGATTTCACAGGTCGTTAAAATACCTAAAATCAATAAAAATTACAATAAGAGAGGAAATTTATTAGATTTATTTAGATTTTTTGGTATTTTCCCAAATTTTCCAAAAATAGTGTGTGACCTCGAAAAGAGGGGACGTGGCTTCAAATTCTGTTAAAAAAGTTTTGCCAAACATTTTTTTTATTTTAATACATTAAAGTAGACCAACTGAATTTACAACTCCTCAATCTTATACTGCGTCACATTATAGTTCAGGAAAGTTTTATTGCAATAAAATGATATAATTTACAAACAAGACAGTAAATGTCACAGTTAAGTA
This sequence comes from Engystomops pustulosus, assembly GCF_040894005.1. Taxonomy (NCBI): domain Eukaryota; kingdom Metazoa; phylum Chordata; class Amphibia; order Anura; family Leptodactylidae; genus Engystomops; species Engystomops pustulosus. The sequence continues at coordinate 219,325,918 of NC_092414.1, forward strand.
TGCAATGAAGACAAAGATAAGTGCATTTCCGTATTATCGCTCACACATCATATCATGAAGGTAGTACCAATATTATTATTGCGTCAGACCCCCGATGGGGCCTCAGCCACAGGCCCAGCTACAGGAGGCCCTCCATTACTAAAACTAGGGCCAGACAAATAAGCAACACAACATCCACAAGACAAGACACACAGACACTAAAAAACCCACATTAAAGGTGGGGGGCAGGTGCAGGAGAAGGGGGTGGGTTAAGGGAGAAAGGGTATAAGGGCAGTGTCTCACTTATGATCCACTTGTTAATGCCCTGTGATCTATGTGACAAACTCCGGGGAGTCTCTAAGAGATGTCCATTGGAGCCACATAAGATGAAACCTGTTGGCTGCATCCAGTCTGAAGTCATCCAATACCACCAGTTCTTTCACTACATACGCAATTTCGGCTGCCCACATCGCCCTGAAGGGTACAGAGTTAGATTTTGATAATTTGGGGATTATTCGCCTTAGTGCCATCACAATGTGCCTTAGAAGCTCTTTTTTCACCTTTTTGTATGCTCCAGGAAACATGGACAGTAGAGCAATGTCGTGCTGGCAAGGGGTCGAGGATGAGGCATTTGTGGACGGCAGAAACAGCCTCTTATAGCGCCTGCATCCCTAGACATTTCAACCATATGTCTATCATCTGCCCCTCGGCAGTCCCATACCTTAGCAACTATAAGATACAGAGGGGTAATAGGAGTAAAGGACTATACCACTGTGATAAGATTTTATAGTTTGTTTCCTGAAGTTGACAGGAAATAGATGCCTTGTGGGGGAAGGCCATAGCTCTAGACCACTCCCTATCTGAGAATTCCCTTCCAATGAGCCTTGGAAACCTGTCTTACCACCACCATGGCTCTTCCTAAGTAACAAACCGTATATCAACAATATCATATGAACGGATGGTGCACTACTTACACACCATGCCTCAAAGGTAGTCAAATCTTTGGATAAATCAGCCACCGGAGCCAGGGATCTACAGAAACTGTTTACTTGCTGTATAGTGAGCCACTTGTACCCCTGCTGGATTCCCTGCAGAATCATGTCCCCCACAGGTTTAAGACCTGATGTGGATAGTAAATGTCTGATTTGGATGACTGTAGTCTCAGGGACTGACAAGAAGCCCGGATCAGCCAGGCTAAGAGGGAACTACGGGTTGTAGGACAGAGGGGAGAATAGGCTAGGACAAATGAACACAAAGCCTCTTCACAAAGTGCCATCCCATACCTTAAGGATAGTCTTTTATAGAGAGAGAGGCAAGACCGAGTGCCAGCAGGTATCCAGAGAGCCTCCACTAAGGGGCATTGACTACAGTGTTCCTCTATTGACACCCATAGTGTGTGCCGGGCCCTGGGTATAAGATTAAGTATACAGATAAGCACCGTGGCCCAATTATATAGGGAAAAGTCTGGGAGACCCACGCCCCCTGGAGAGTGTGGAGTTGGCCGCACAAGGTTTTGAGGCCTCCCAATAAAAAGTGGGCAGCCATAGAGCACAGTTCATGTAGAAATATGCCAGAAACGCCCACAGGATTGTCTGAAATACGTATAATATTTTAGGCAGGATAATAATAATAATAATAATAAACAATTTATTATCCCCCGACGGAGGAAAGGAAAGTTGTCACAAAAGGCCATAAAGACACATTTTAAATACATTACAAAAATACAAAAATACCATGGACATACAACATATATTGAATAAAAACTACTAAAATATACACAATAAGAAACAAACTCACAGTTTACTGATCTAAGAGACCCGGAAATTATTCACCACTCAGAGCTATCTTCACCCCCTTATTCGTATTGAACAGATGGATAGAACTCGGCACGAATGATTTTTTATATCTGTCAGTCCTGCACCTGATTTCTTTTAGTCTGCCGCTAAAACTGCTTCGCTGCCCTTCAAGTAGGTTAAATGAAGGATGTGAGGACTCTGACAATATTCTAGCCAGTTTTTTGAGCACGCAACGACGCAGCCTGGCCTCCCAGTGCTCCATTTTCACACCAATGATGATTTCCGCTTTTTTAAGGATCTTCCTGCATTTGCATTGGTCCTGTGCAGACAGGCACGGGCCCCATGCACAGACCCCATACATAAGAGTGCTAAGTACCACAGACTCGAAAAAAGTGACCTCAGGAAGAACAACTTACTAGTCGCCTTCCTGTAAACGTCGGTCTGAGTTTGTCACTTTAATTTATCGTCAATCATTATACCCAGGTATTTATGTTCCCCTACACATTCAATTTCAACCCCTCCGATGTTTAGTGGTTCGAACGAGGAATTCCTTTTTCTTGAAAAATCAACTATAATCTCTTTGGTTTTTGACAGATTTAACTGCAGGCTATTTATAGTACACCAGTCACAGAATTCGGACACACTTGTCCTGTATCCCCCATCCTCTCCGTCTTTTATCAGTCCAACCAAGACTGTATCGTCTGAGTATTTCTGGACGAAACACTCTAGGTCGTTCCTTCGGAAATCCGCAGTATAAACTGAAAATAAAAAAGGCGACAAAACTGTCCCTTGGGAGACTCCTATGCTAGACAGAGCTTCCCCCGACCAATAATTTCCAACTCTTACCCTTTGCGGTCTGTTTAACAAGTAATTTAAAATCCAGTTTCCAGTTTTCTTATCCACAGATAATTTTAGTAGTTTCTCAACTAAACACTCTGGCACAATACGATTAAAAGCACTACTAAAATCAAATAACGTCAAGCGTACCGTGTTCCCTACATTGTCCAGATGTGAGTACACCCTTTCCAGCAAATAAATCAACGCGTCATCAGTACCTAGTCCAGGCCGATAGGCAAACTGTAACGGATCCAGAAGTGGAGAAACAACAGCACTCAGTCTATATAACACTAGTGGTTCAAAGACTTTCATGATCAGGGCTGTTAGTGCAATCAGTCTGTAGTCATTCAAATTTGTCGGCCTACTAACTTTAGCTAGTGGGACTATCGTAGATGTCTTCCAGAGTTTTGGCACATAAGCAGAGTCTAGACTGCTGTTAAATATTCTAGCATACACCGTACTTAACTCCTGACTACATTCACTTAGGACCCTAGCTTGAATATTGTCAGGACCCGGGGCCTTTCTCAGTTTTAATTTACTAAGTTCTTTTTGGACCTCCCACACCTCTATGTTCCTGATTACCGTATTCCGCGGATCGCACGATTGGGGAACCTCACTACTTATTTCGTAATTTCCTTCAGCTTCTGCTGTGAATCTGTTGAAGAACCTATTTAGTTCCTCGACTAATTCGCCACATTTTTCCACTCGGCTTACCTTACCAGGCAATCCAGTGATTGTTCTTAAGCCCCTCCATACCTCCCTAGGGTCACCCACAGATAACTTCTCCAGTTTTTCCCTGTACTGCTTCTTGCAGCCTTTAATTTTTGACTTGACCTCCTTAGACAATGTGTGGAAGTGCACATCGTCCTTACTACGAAACGCATGACAGCGCTTTCTGAATAACTCTCTTAATTCAGTGTTAACCCAGGGTTTATTATTGTGATGTAGTCTTACAACTTTCTCGGGAACAATAGATTTTACACAAAAATTTATGTAGTCAGTGATAGTATCCACACAAGCGTCCATGTTCTCAACACAGAAATGGATGTCCATTTTCAAAGAGTTCACCCTTCCCACCCACGAGGGCATGAGGCCAGATCCCTTTCCCTCTTTTTGTTTACCCTATATATGTGGATAACTTTCAGTACTGCAGTCAATCTGGTCATGTTCAAAATATTCTGATGTTACTGTAGTCATGGATAGATCAGGAAGTAGCGTTGATGCAGACAGGGAATATTTAGATGTAGTGAATAATTTTGTGGAGTGGTCAAAGAGATCCAGTCACCAAAACAAAGGAAATGGTGGTCACCAGTAGTAATAACTTGCATATACTGTCTCCAATAAAGATTGGAGACTCGTATGCAACACAAGTTCCCATTATAAATACCTGGGTGTGTATCTGGACGAGCACCTTGACTGAAAGTTTAACACTGAAACACTTTATGCGAAATGCCAGACGCGGTTTCAATGCATGTAGAAAACCGCTAAAGAAGTTTTACAGCAGTGCAGTAGCTGGGAGTCTGTTTTTCGGAATGGCTTTGGATCGGAATGTGTAATAGGGATATTAGATTAGAGATAGTAGTGGGCTAACAGATGTGATATGGCACATTCAGATATTACAGTATACCATATATAAGGGTTGAGCCAAAGGAAAACAACTAAAAGATCATAAATATTAAAGCCCAGTGGTAGTTCATTGTGTACATACATACATTTGATTCAAATTGTTTCAACTCTGGTTTAAGATGGTACATTGTAGGGATAATCATACATTGGAGCTATCATTAGGAAAAATGCTTAGAGGAGTTGAACACATGATAAAATACATAGATATAAAAAAAAACAATTTTGGCTTTTATGTCATTGTAAGAGACAGACATAACAAACATGAAAGGTGTATGGAAGGAGTACAGATACCGGTGGTTTATAGAACTGACCGTCTCCTGGAGTAGATGTAGTGTCCTTGGGTTATTAGAAGTATGGAGTAAATGAGAGACTGTGGGGGGAATGCTGGGTAAGTTTATTTGTTATAAAAGTCGTTTTTAAGACTATACTGATTGTCACTGACCTGATAAAGTAAACTACGTCAGATTTAATTGTTCGGTAAGACAGCCCTGAATGGAGGTGTGCAGGCCTATTGTTTGATGGTACAGTGGGTAAGAAGTGGTAATCAATGATACTGTGGGTTGGAGACACTAATTATTGATATGTAAATTGAATGATTAGTTTACAAGATAGATGGCTGTAGGGAAAAGATAAAGGGTAACTTACTAGGTGATGGTATGTCTGTCCAGGAGGGCAGCAGCACGAGCAATGTGCGTGCCAAACTGGGGTCGTGTTAAAATAACCTGGCGTGGTAGTGCGCCTGTGCACTGAGGGCTGGAAGATGTATCGCAGGGAGTCTGCACGCGGAGAAGTTGGATAATGTGTCGCATGGAGTCTGCGCACGGAGTAGGCACACAGAAGAAAAGAATAGATGGCCACGCCCCCCGATTTCTGTTGCATGAAAGACGGCGCCGATGCGACACGATCCGATCACGTGCGCCAAAATCCCAGGGCAATTAGGCGCAAACCGGAAATATTTGGGAAACCCGACGAAAGTGCTGCGGTGGGACCCATAGTAATTGTGCACCTATGTCTCATACTTTTTCTAACCTTTCATTCAAACCGTAGGGGGCACATAGTGTTAAGTTGGAAAATCCAGAAGTTTTCTCTTCTGATCAACTGGTTAAGTCTGTCCTCATGGTAGCTCGGGAATTTGTTCAATTATCCATGCTTTGGCAACACCAAAGTCACTATTGTGATGGCTCTTAAAGTGTCTTGGGACACTATGAAGCAAAAAACAGTCTTTACTTTGCTCCTATGGGTGTGAACCCTTTCTCTGAAAAGTTGGATGGTCCGGCCTACATACTGTAGTGTGCAGGGACATTCCAAAAGATCTACCACGTACTTGGAGGCACAATTAAGGAAAAATTGAATTTGAAAGGATTCTGTAGTGGTATGTGTCATGAAAGTTTTCATGCACCTGGGACTATTGCAACGAAAGGTCCTTTTGAGTGCGGGGAACATCGAGGGTCGCTGGTGGAGTGGCATGGCCTTGTTCTTCATGGATCGTAATTTGGAGGGAACAAGGAGGGATTTCAGAGATGGAGCATGCTTATAGGTAAGTATGGGGATAATGCCTTGGATAATTCTTTGCATAGGCATGGATCTTTCTGTAATATGGACCAGTGCTTCTCCAGTACGGCTCGTACACTGTTAGAGGAGAAGGTAGTGATGAAGGCCAGGCTTCTATCTTTAGTCTGGGTTGATGGTTTGTTTGATGGTTGAAGGCAATCTTCTTGAGGACGCCTACCATGTGCGTCCTATGGTAGGCATCCTTGATGATGGTTGATGGGTAACCCTTCTGTACGAACATTTTTCTCAGAACTTCTGATTGGATTTTGAAGGTTCCTGGGTCAGTGCAGTTCTTACAAATCCTTTTATACTGGCTATATGGATTATTTTTGAGCCACTTTTTGTGGTGGGAGCTAGAAAACTCCAACCAATTTAAAAAATGTTGCTGTTAATAGTTTCGTACCTGTGGGGTAAACCAGTATTGCAAGATCAAGGAATTCGATATTGGTCGGGGAGAGGTTCAACGTCAAGGTGATCCCCAGGGGTTATTGTTAACCCCTTAAGGACGCAGGGTTTTTCGGCCGATTTCTCGCTCTCCAACTTCAAAAATCCATAACTTTTTCATTTTTCTGTGTACAGAGCTGTGTGAGGGCTTATTTTGTGCGTAACAAATTTTACTTCCCCGTGATGTTATTTATTTTAACATGCCGTGTACTGCGTAGCTGAAAAAAAATTCCAAATGTGGAAAAATTGAAAAAAAACGTCACATGCGTCACGTTCTTGTGGGCTCAGTTTTTACGACTTTCACTCTTCGCTCCAAATAACACGCCTACTTTATTCTTTGGTTCGGTGCGATCGCGGTGATACCAAATTTATATAGGTTTTATTGTGTTTTAATACATTTTCAAAAATTAAACGAATGTATACAAAAAAGAAAAAATTTTTTTTGCCATCTTCTGACGCTAATAACTTTTTCATACTTTGGCGCACGGAGATGTGTGAGGTGTCATTTTTTGCGAAATGAGGCGACGTTTTCATTGCTACCATTTTGAGGTCTGTGCAATATTTTGATCATTTTTTATTTCATTTTTTATGTTATGTAAAAAGGTGTAAAAGTCGCATTTCGGACATTTGGGCGCCATTTCCCGCCTCGGAGGTCACCGCCGGCCGTAACCGTTTTTATATTTTGATATATCGGGCATTTTGGGACGCGGCGATACCTAATATGTTTGTGATTTTTACTGTTTATTATGTTTTATATCCGTTCTAGGGAAAGGGGGGTGATTTGAACTTTTAATATTTTATTAATTTTTTTTATTTTTTAAACTTTTTTTTTTCTTTTTTTTTTCACTATCTTTTAGACCATCTAGGGTACATTAACCCTAGATGGTCAGATCGCTGCTACCATATACTGCAATACTTCTGTATTGCAATATATGGCATTTTTGCAGCACATTCATTACAATGAGCCACTGGCTCATTGTAACGAATCTGCAGCTGCCAGATAGCCTCGTGTCAAAAGAAGACACGAGGCTACCATGGCAACCGATCGCCGCCCCCCGATGACGTTCGGGGGCGTGGCGATCGAAAAAAAGATGGCGGCGCCCACGCGCCACCGTCTTTTAAATGCCGCCGGCGACTTTGCCGGCGGCAACGGGGGGGTTAATAGCCGCGATCGGTGCTAGCACCGACCGCGGTTATTAGCGGTGGGGGTTTTATGCATTTTGCAAAAACCCCCACCTTTGTATGAAGAGGACTCAGCCCGTGAGCCCTCTTCATACATCCCTTATACCTCTGCGCCGTAGAGCTACGGCGCAGAGCGTTAAGGGGTTAATGGTATCCAGAAAATTTTTAGATTCGCCCCCAGTTATGTGAACCTCTTCATGGGGATTTTCAAGGAGAGCTTCATAGTTGTAAACCCCCAATTTAACAAGAACATCATGTTATTTAAGCGGTACATAGACAACCTTTCCATCATATGGGAAGGTACGGAAGGCGAAGCTAAAAATTGTTGCCCAGGGCTGATTTTGATCAGGGCAGTAGCATTAGCGAGACTTGAATCAGCAGTTGTCTGAGTCATTTCCTTTTGACCGTGCACACATGCTTAAATAATTTGAATCACACAATTTACGCACATTAAAAGAGGATATCATTAATCCTCCCCTAATACTACTTTTTCAACACATAGTCATAACAGCAAAAATACTTGATAACTAACATTAACCATATATCTGCTTGATGTTGACTTGAGTTTTTATGCGTTCTCTCATTTTTTAGCAGGTTTTGGGGCTTTGAAATTTAGGTACTATTTTTTTATATTTTCATAAAAAACACTAAATCCTGCTATTGAGGGAACTGCTCAGATTTCAAGTCACTTTGAGAGGCCTAAATATTAGTAAAAACCCGTAAATTACCCCATTATACAAACTAGCAGATTCTCCTCTTTTGTCACACCATAACTGACCATCTTCTCTTCATACGAGTGAAGCTCACCTCTACAAGTAACAGCCACAGGTACCTTCGGGTAGCTTTCACACCATGCATTGCATCACATTTTTTGATGCGTTTTTGATGCATCCCAAAGGCTTAAGCCTTGACACATACCAATATTACATTGCGTTTCCACTGCATCTACTAAAACGCGATGTCACCTCAGTATGTGATCAAGGCTGAGGCCTATGGAATGCGTCAAAAACGCATCAGAAAACACGACGAAACCATTGTGTGAATGCGCACTCAGGATCTGGAGTTCTTCCAGATCAGTCTGCCATTTCCTCCCTAATGAGTACTTGCAGGGTTCTTATTGACACCTCACGATTACCTTCTTGGTTCCATAACCTCAATTTCTATTTTAGGTTTTTCAGGATGTTGCTCCTTCATACTGCTTTTCATTTCTGTCAGACTCTGAACATCACAACCATCTGCCTTGCCATCTGCTTGTAGTAGATTGGTATTTAAGCCAATAGGGTCTTCCAATCGCTTACCTTTGGGCTTGTTTGAAGGAACAGACTGGAGTGTAGTAAGTTGTTGTTCAGGTTCACTCACAGTGACTACTGCACTTTTGGCTCATCCTTTTCTTCCTCATCTCCCTATGATCCATCAGGATGCTTTAAAATGATGCGTTGCGTCACATGTTTTGATACATTTTTGATGCATTTCAAAGGCTTCAGCCTTGATCACATGCTGAGGTTACACTGCATTTCCACTGCATCTGCTAAACCGCAATGTAACCTTAGCATTTGAGCAAGGCTGAAGCCTTTGGAATGCATCAAAAGCGCATCAAAAAATGTGATGCAACACATCATGTTAAGACCCCTCAAGCTTCTCATCATTATCTGTATGACTTGGAGTACGGCTTTCAAGCTATTCGTTATGTAAGGTTTACAGACACTTCACACTGGTCAGGTTTCAGCCTGGTCAGATTTTTGGTAAACTTCTGGGGGAGTATAATTATATTACACTCATGGAAGCCAACACCATAGTTTTGGAACTTCTGGTCTTGCCCTTGAAACTTATCAGCTGTCTATCTCTTGCCACCCTCAAAAGGATCTCCTTTTCCTTATAAAAAGTTAATTTGGCTCATGATGTCTCTGGGTCTAGCTGGATCCATTTTCCATGGACACAGGGCCCGGTGCATCCTATTCATTTCCAATCTACACTCACCGGCCACTTTATTAGGTACACCTGTCCAACTGCTCGTTAACACTTAATTTCTATTCAGCCAATCACATGGCGGCAACTCAGTGCATTTAGGCATGTAGACATGGTCAAGACAATCTCCTGCATCAGTATGGGGAAGAAAGGTGATTTGAGGCCTTTGAACGTGGCATGGTTGTTGGTGCCAGAAGGGCTGGTCTGAGTATTTCAGAAACTGCTGATCTACTGGGATTTCCACGCACAACCATCACTAGGGTTTACAGAGAATGGTCCGAAAAAGAAAAAACATCCAGTGAGCGGCAGTTCTGTGGGTGGAAATGTCTTGTTGATGCCAGAGGTCAGAGGAGAATGGGCAGACAGGTTCGTGCTGATAGAAACGCAACAGTGACTCAAATCGCCACCCGTTACAACCAAGGTAGGCAGAAGAGCATCTCTGAACGCACAGTACGTCGAACTTTGAGGCAGATGGGCTACAGCAGCAGAAGACCACACCGGGTGCCACTCCTTTCAGCTAAGAACAGGAAACTGAGGCTACAATTTGCACAAGCTCATCGAAATTGGACAGTAGAAGATTGGAAAAACGTTGCCTGGTCTGATGAGTCTCGATTTCTGCTGCGACATTCGGATAGTAGGGTCAGAATTTGGCGTCAACAACATGAAAGCATAGATCCATCCTGCCTTGTATCAAGGGTTCAGGCTGGTGGTGGTGGTGTCATGGTGTGGGGAATATTTTCTTGGCACTCTTTGGGCCCCTTGGTACCAATTGAGCATCGTTGCAACGCCACAGCCTACCTGAGTATTGTTGCTGACCATGTCCATCCCTTTATGACCAGAATGTACCCAACATCTGATGGCTACTTTCAGCAGGATAATGCGCCATGTCATAAAGCTGGAATCATCTCAGACTGGTTTCTTGAACATGACAATGAGGTCACTGTACTCAAATGGCCTCCACAGTCACCAGATCTTAATCCAATAGAGCATCTTTAGGATGTGGTGGAACGGGAGATTCGCATCATGGATGTGCAGCCGACAAATCTGTGGCAACTGTGTGATGCCATCATGTCAATATGGACCAAAATCTCTGAGGAATGCTTCCAGCACCTTGTTGAATCTATGCCATGAAGAATTGAGGCAGTTCTGAAGGCAACCTTTTGGTCCAACCCGTTACTAGCATGGTGTACCTAATAAAGTGGCCGGTTAGTGTATGTGTAGTGAAGATGCCCAGGAGCTCCTGGAAGAACTAGGTGACCACAGAGTCCAGGTTCTAGGGGGTATATCCTCAGACAAGCCTGTTGTCTGCAGATTATTTTGCCTATGGCATAGTCTGGGAAAGGTAAGAGGAGCGGGGCTATCAGCAGTTTTCCCGCAGATTGTGCAGGAGCTCGGTCTGTGTGTGTCCTACTATGCTATTAGATGGCCATGCCCCCTACTGCACCAGATTAGCCACAGAGTAGTTTGTGTAGCATCAGCCCCAAAAAACTATTATGTAGATGGACACTTAGTTGCTGGCCACCATATCAGACCACACGCTACTACAACAATATGGGGGCTTTTACCAGGAGGATAAAACAATTAGTTTATCAAGACATCCTTTGTAGGCAGTTGGTGGCTGCCTATGCGTAATCTTGCCCGGCGCGAGAGCCGGCTTCAGAAAGTTTAAAGGGCCAGCACACCGTTAATTGGTGCTGACAATTTTCCCAGAATTCTATAAAAATCTGCCTCTCCCTGCACACCCTGCTGAATCTCCGTGTCTTGTGCTTTAGAGAAAGCTTTGTCTGATGCAGTGCGCTGTCATTGTGATTTCCTGCAGTGACCCTGATTCCGTTCCTAACTATGCTCCTCTGCTGCCTGCCTTGCCCTGTTGCTACTTCCCCGACTCAGATCCTGTGCTGTCTGTCTCAACCTCCTGCCTATCCTCGACCACAAGTTTTCCTCATGTTTTTGTACTTCGCCTTGTACTGCAGACAAAGTTGCACATGTTGAAAGACCTTGTGGTACCACGTTGCAACATGTCCAACCTGCTTTTCGGCAGGCTCTGGTGTGGGCTTACCTCATCGTCCATGGTGTTACAGTGGGTCCAGTACCCCTGGTGCCTCATAGTAAGATCCGGCCATGGACACCGCCATGGTACCATTACCTAAACTGGCTGATCTTACCACCGTTGTGATCTAGCAGTCGGCTTAGTCGGCAAAGTTTGAAGGATCCACTTCCACTGATCCTGACAATGAGCTATTGTTTTAATTGAATCATGGGTGGTATTCACCATCTTCATTATCTTTTGTACAGAATGTATTGTTAAGATTTTCAAGCTCCTCATACTCAACCATTTCACAGAGAGTAGTTTCTGCTATGGTTCAGTTAATCTCATATTTTCAAAAGATTTTCTAATTAAAAAAAAAATTTAGTACATATTTGATGACAGTTGTCCAGACTAGTTTTTCCTAGATGACATGAATATTACATAACAGTATACTAAACTACAGTATTAGAAATCGCTTTAAGAAATTTTGAGAATTCAGAACATAAGTTTGAGTTTAAGATATGCATTTTTAAAGTCGTTGTTCCTCAGGGTGTATATTATAGGGTTAAGCAGTGGGGTCAGCACAGTATACATCAGGGACAGGACCTTACTCAGGGTCAGTGATATTCCTGTTGTTGGAAACATATAAACAGTTATTAATGTCCCATAAAATGTGGAGACCACAGTGAGGTGGGAGCTACAGGTGGAGAAGGCTTTATGTCTTCCGGTAGTGGATGGGATCTTCAGGATGGTGATGACAATGTACACATAAGACGTTACTATTAATATAAAGGGTGTCATAAGAATCAAACTTCCCAATACAAGAATTTGTTTGTCAATCATTGATGTATCGGAGCAGGAGAGTTGCACTATGGGTCCTATGTCACAGTAGAAATGGTCAATGACATGTGGTCCACAGAAATGTAAACTAAGAATAGAAATTATATCAAGCAACACAAATATAAAGCCCATCAACCAAATCATAATTACTGATATCACACAAAACCTATGATTCATGATAGAGTGATAACGGAGGGGGTTACAGATGGCCACATACCGGTCATAGGACATCACCGACAAGAGAAAACACTCTGAGCACTCGGAGGCAGCAAAGATAGAAAACTGGATGAAACATCCGATGAAAGTGATAGTACTTCCTCCATACAGGACAGAGTGAAGAAGGACGGGGACAATGTCTGTGGTCAGCAGGAGGTCACACAATGACAGCTGTGTAATGAAGAAGTACATGGGGGACTGAAGGGTTTTACTCACTAGATACAAGACCATGATAAGAAGGTTTCCTGATATTGTCCCACAGTATAGAAGAACCAGGAGAGAGAAGAAGGGAAATGTGAATTTTTCTAGATTCGGAAATCCCAGAAGGAAGATGGAGGTGACATTATTTGCCATGTGGAGAACGTAATAAAGTAAAATTTATCATAGGAAGTTGATCGTTTAACAGGAGATGTATTTCAGGCCATTACAGTTGCTCAGTGAAGTACAAGTATCTTTGCGGAAACAAAAAATTGTTCACAGGCTAAAAATTCCATTCAAAAATATTCCACATGGTCAACTTCTTCCAAGCAGTTGTTTGGATTTAATTGGTTTCATTTTAGCTGTTACATTTCATTCTTTTTGTGGTTGTCTCTGTTATTGTAATGGTCACATCAAACCTTCCCAATCAGTGCAAAGTCTTTGGAATAAAAAGTTGAAAGATGATGTCCAACCCTATTTCCCAATTTATAACTCACATGATTTTTTGTTTTCTCAATGATCACATGTCCTATAGGCTCAAATAAAAAAAATATAAAACCACAGCCTTATTGTGTAAAATATATTTGCCTTGCTTTGCAGCCACTGTCCAACGGGAAGATTCCTTTATCTTTAGTATAAAAATGTGCACCTGCCTTTTTTGTTTTGGATCTGTTTTGACTGCTGCCAATGTAACTTAGTAGTGTGTGTGGCCCCCATGTGCCTGTATGACCTCCCTACAATGCCTGGGAATGCAGCAGATGAGGCTCACTAATGTATGTGGCCTCCATGTGACTGTATGACCTCCTTACAATGCCTGGGAATGCAACAGATGAGGCTCACTAATGTATGTGGCCTCCATGTGCCTGTATGACCTCCTTACAATGCCTGGCAATGCAGCAGATGAGGCTTAGTAGTGTATGTGGCCTCCATGTGCCTATATGACCTCCTTACAATGCCTGGGAATGCAGCAGATGAGGCACAGTATTGTATGTGGCCTCCATGTGCCTGTATGACCTCCCTACAATGCCCAAGGATGCAGCAGATGAGGATCAGTAGTGTATGGAGCCTCCATGTGTCTGTATGACCTCCTTACAATACCTGGGAATACAGCAGATGAGGCACAGTATTGTATGTGGCCTCCATGTGCCTGTATGACCTCCTTACAATGCCTGGGAATGCAGTAGATGAGGTTCAGCAGTGGATGTGGCCTCCTTGTGCCTGTATGACCTCCTTACAATACCTGGGAATACAGCAGATGAGGCACAGTATTGTATGTGGCCTCCATGTGCCTGTATGACCTCCTTACAATGCCTGGGAATGCAGTAGATGAGGTTCAGCAGTGGATGTGGCCTCCTTGTGCCTGTATGACCTCCTTACAATACCTGGGAATACAGCAGATGAGGCACAGTATTGTATGTGGCCTCCATGTGCCTGTATGATCTCCTTACAATGCCTGGGAATGCAGTAGATGAGGTTCAGCAGTGAATATGGCCTCCATGTGCCTGTATGACCTCCTTACAATACCTGGGAATACAGCAGATGAGGCACAGTATTGTATGTGGCCTCCATGTGCCTGTATGACCTCCTTACAATGCCTGGGAATGCAGTAGATGAGGTTCAGCAGTGAATATGGCCTCCATGTGCCTGTATGACCTCCTTACAATACCTGGGAATACAGCAGATGAGGCACAGTATTGTATGTGGCCTCCATTTGCCTGTATGACCTCCTTACAATGCCTGGGAATGCAGTAGATGAGGTTCAGCAGTGGATGTGGCCTCCATGTGCCAGCATGACCTCCCTACATTACCTGGGCATGCACCTGATGAGATAGGGAATGTTATACTGAGGGATCTCCCTGCAGACCTAGGCCTGACAGCAGGGGTGTACCAAGCCTGTCTGCTGCCTGAGGCGAGCTATAGAGAGACGCCCCCCCCCCCCGCCCATATATGTAATATATCAGGGAGTGTCAGGACCAGATCCATCATATTGGTTTGATGTGAAAATAAAGCAATGCAAGATGCATACAGTGTATGCCACGTAGTATAAAATACATACAGCATATCACCGTGTAGTATAAAATGCATATAGCATATCGCCATGTAGTATAAAATGCATATAGCATATCGCCATGTAGTATAAAATGCATTGAGAGTACCCTCATGTAGTATAAAATGCATACAGTGTACAACCATGTAGTATAAAATGCATACAGCATATCGCCATGTAGAATAAAATGTATACAGCATATCGCCATGTAGAATAAAATGCATACAGAGTACCGCCCTGTAGTATTTAATGCATACAGCATGCCGCCATGTAGTATAAAATGCATACAGCATATCGCCATGTAGAATAAAATGCATACAGCATATCGCCATGTAGAATAAAATGCATACAGTGTGCCACCATGTAGTATAAAATGCATACAGTGTGCCACCATGTAGTATAAAATGCATACAGTGTGCCACCATTTACTCTAAAATGCATACAGCATGCCACGTAGTATAAAATGCATACAGCATATCACAATATAGTATAAAATACATACAGCATATCACCGTGTAGTATAAAATGCATATATTATACCGCCATGTAGTATAAAATGCATACAGCGTAACGCCATGTAGTATAAAATGCATTGAGAGTACCCTCATGTAGTATAAAATGCATACAGTGTACAACCATGTAGTATAAAATGCATACAGCATATCGCCATGTAGAATAAAATGCAGACAGCATACCGCCATGTAGAATAAAATGCATACAGTGTGCCACCATGTAGTATAAAATGCATACAGCATATCGCCATGTAGAATAAAATGCATACAGCATATCGCCATGTAGAATAAAATGCATACAGTGTGCCACCATGTAGTATAAAATGCATACAGTGTGCCGCCATGTAATATACAATACATACAGCATATCGGAATGTAGTATAAAATACATACAGCATGCTGCCATGTAGTATAAAATGCATACAGTGTACCATCCATATACACATACACACATCACATCCATATACACATACACACATCACATCCATATACACATACACACATCACATCCATATACACACATCACATCCATATACACACATCACATCCATATATACATACACACATCACATCCATATACACATACACACATCACATCCATATACACATACACACATCACATCCATATACACATACACACATTACATCCATATACACATACACACATCACATCCATATACACATACACACATCACATCCATATACACATACACACATCACATCCATATACACATACACACATCACATCCATATACACAAACACATACATATACAGATAAACTTACTATCTTTTCTTTTAGGAAGCTTCCGCCTTGTTCTGCACTTGGGGTGGGCACCTGGAGCGAAGGGGGGGGGGGAGCGGAGAGGGAGCGGGGGAGAGGGGAGTTGGAGAGGAGAGCGGAGAGGGAGCGGGGGAGAGCGGAGAGGGAGCGGGGGAGAGCGGAGAGGGAGCGGAGGAGAGCGGAGAGGGAGCGGGAGAGAGCGGAGAGGGAGCGGGGGAGAGCGGAGAGGGAGCGGGGGAGAGCGGAGAGGGAGCGGGGGAGCGCGGGGGGGGGAGTTGGAGAGGAGAGCGGAGAGGGAGCAGAGGAGAACGGAGGGTGAGCGGGGGAGAGCGGAGAGGGAGCGGGGGAGAGCGGAGAGGGAGCGGGGGAGAGCGGAGAGGGAGCGGGGGAGAGCGGAGAGGGATCGGGGGGGGGGCGACAGAGGGATCGGGGGGGGGGGCGACAGAGGGATCGGGGGGGGGGGCGACAGAGGGATCGGAGAGGGAGTCGAGCGGAGAGGAGAGGGAGCGGACAGGGCGCAGAGCGGAAAGTAGATGGAGCAAAGCGCAGAGGGAGCCGTGCGGAGAGGGAGCCGACCGGAGAGGAGAGGGAACGGAGAGGAGAGGGAGCCGAGCGGAGAGGAGATGGAGCGGAGAGGGAGCCGAGGGGAGAGGAGATGGAGCGGAGAGGGAGCCGAGGGGAGAGGAGATGGAGCGGAGAGGGAGCCGAGCTGAGAGGAAGCCGAGGGGGTATGCCCGGAGCGGACAGGTGGCGCTGCACTTTTGACAGGAGGATGTGTGCGGCGGGAAAGAGAATGCGCCAACCGGCATGGAGGGAGGTCTGTCAGCCTGGGCAGCGGCATAGGCATCAGCATGGCGGGCAGACGGAAGCAAAAGCGAGCGGGCGGGCACACAACGCCGCCCCCTTGTCCAGCAGGTGGCGCGCCGCCTGAGGCGAGAGTCTCAACTCCCTTCATGGCAGGTGCGCCCCTGCCTGACAGTCTGTGTGCATTGTGATGTTGGTTGATGGAACAAGACAGGATGTCTCAGATGTGCTTGATTGGATTTTGGTCTGGGAACTGGAGAGGCCGATATGGATGGACCATTGTACAAGCTCTAATACCTCTTGTGTCCCCTTCATCCTCATAGACTGTAAGCTCTTGTGTCCTCCCTCATCCTCATAGACTGTAAGCTCTTGTGTCACCCTCCTCATCCTCATAGACTGTAAGCTCTTGTGTCCCCCTCATCCTCATAGACTGTAAGCTCTTGTGTCCCCCCTCATCCTCATAGTCTGTAAGCTCTTGTGAGCAGGTCCCTCACTCATATTGTTCCATATGACTGTTTGTACTCTGTAATGTAATATTATATTTGTATACGTCCCCTATGATTTGTAAAGCTATGGTGTATGATGACGCTATAGAAATAAAGATTATAATTATATTATTTTTTCACACTCTGCTGCTCCTGTTTTAGAGTAAAATAATTCCTAAGAAGTCAAAAAACACAGTACTGTGAAAAAGGTTTCGGCAGGTGGGGAAGAAAAAGCAAAGAAAGGGACATTTTAAAACATGAAAGGAAATGTTATTTGCTGTGACCAAACTCCGAAAGAAATCCTGGAAGTTATTTGCTCCATACAGACCCCGGACCTACACATCATCCGTCCTGGTATCACATGAGGAGGCAGAAGGATGGAAGCAATGGGACTCCCGCACCAGATCTGGGCTTAGTCCCTTAATATCTCTGGAATATCTAGGGAAGTGATTTGCTCCATACAGACCCCGGATCTTCACATCATCCGGCCTGGTATCACATGAGGTGTAGAAGGATGGAAGCAATGAGACTCCCGCACCAGATCTGGGCTTAGTCCTTTACTATCTCTGGAATATCTAGAAGTATTGATGCTGTTCTGAAGGCAAAGATTGGACACAACAAATATTGACTGCAATTTCTTTCTCGTTCTTTTACTTTGCCTTTTGTTTATTAATAACTTATCACATTTCCATGTATGTGCTCAGACCTGCCCTTCAGTAGTTACAGATTATCCTCACGATGGCAGCTGAATTCTACATTCAGCTCAGGGAGTGATAGGAAGACTCACCTCATCTCCAGCAGTGCAGAACATCTAGATAAGTACAATATTTATACAGTATTTTACCTACGAACATTAGATCTTTATAGTAAGACATATCACAGCACAGGATAAGGGCCGGGGTATAGAACATCCATTATTATAACACATCAATATAAGGTCCTTTTATACTTTCATTCATCGGAGATCCAGAGCAGAGGGATCTCCAGCCACCTCCCCGGTGCACCCCTGATTTATGTCACAGAGAGATAATTACCTCATCTGAGATGTAATCTACAAGGATTGTATGGTTTAATTTTACAATAGGCTGTGAAAACATATCTACATTAAAAAAAAACAAATACAAAATTGACCTTTACCAGTTTCATTAGGCCCTGTTATATTGTTATCTGTCATAAATAGTTATTAAATATGAGTAAAAAGTATGAACCATGCCTTAGTCATAGCAAATTATATGTTGCATTAAGGGGTCAAGGTCACAGTAGAAATGGTCGATAGACTGTGGCCCACCGGATAGGATCAAAATGATATAAATAAATTATATCATAAAACCCATCAACCAAATCACTATTATTGACATTACACACATTTTATGAATCAAAATGGAGGGGTTACGGATGACCAGATACTGATCATAAGACAATAGCAGAAGATATTCTTATTATTGATCAGGGGGTTTGTCCAAATTTTGCTAAGAATTTCAGTTCAGGACTCAGATATTGGGCAAAACTTTGATGTCAGTGGGGACCCAGATTTTAACACCTAAAAATGGCTGTAAAATGGGAGTAATGAAGGGTACAGGGCTGAAAAATGGTTGGAATAACAGGGCAGTCACCCTGTTCACAATGGACTATGGGAAGTACTTGAAAATAAATTCAGACCCCTTCCTGTGTCCCCCTGCCAGATCTTTTTGCCTCATAGCCTTAGAGAAAGCTTATTCCTGATGCCCTGTGCAATTTTTCTGATTTCCCGTTGTGACCTTGATTCCGTTCCTGTCCTCGCTCCTGTGCTGCCCGTCCTGACCTCGACCTCCTGCCTGTCTCCGACTACGATCTTGCCTTATGATTCTGTACTTCACCTTGGCCGCAAACAGTCACAAGTCACACCTGTGGAAAGACCTGGTGGTATCACGGTGCAACAAGTCCAACCCGCTTTGTGGCGGGCTCTGGTGAAAACCGGGTGCCACTTAGACTTGGGTCCCAGAGGTCGGCTTACGTCATTGTCCGCGGTGGTCCAGATGTTCCACTACGACTGATCCTGACAGTAAGATCTGGCCATGGATCCCACCAAGTTTCTACTACCTGAAATGGCTGACCTTACCACCATCGTGGTCCAGCAGTCTCAAAAGATTGCCGCGCAAGGACAGCAACTTGCACAACTCACCGCCACCCTGCAGCAATTGTTGGCTACCCAGTACCAGTGTCCAGTACCTGCGGCTGCATCGTCTACTGCTGAGCCCAGGCCTCATCTATTCATACCTTCCAAATATGACAGTGAGGCCAAGTTAGGCAGGGGCTTCATTACTCAGTGCTCCCTACATATTGAACTGATGCCTTCACAGTTTGCCACAGAATGGGCTAAAGGGACATTCATGATCAGTCTTCTTTCCCGGAAATTCCTGGAGCGGGCTACTTCCCTCTGGGACAAGAACAATCTGATCACGGGTACTCGCGTTCCTTGCTGAACTTTGTTGCATCTTTGAGGAACATGCCCGGGCATCTTCTACTGAGACTACACTGTTGAACCTGCGTCAAGGGGTTCCTCTGTTGAAGATTATGCAGTCCAGTTCCGTACTTTAGCCTGCGAGCTGGATTGGAATGAGGCGGCCTTGCTTGCAAATTTTAAAAAGGGACTTCTCTGGTCAGATCAGATCTCCCGTCTAAGCTGAGTGATCTAATCTCTCTGGCCACTCAGATCCGGTTTACTCAGTGCTGGAACAACTGCAAGTCAAGACCTGTCATCTGCCCCACCTGGCTCCAGTCTTCCAAAGACCACCTCAGCCATCTTGCAGAGGAGCCCATTCAGGTGGATGGAGCTCATCTGTCTTCCAATTAACGTTCCAGATGAAGACAGGAGAATCTCTGCCTCTATTCTGCTAGACTGGAGCACTTTCTTACGTCTTGTCCAGTCTGTCCACAGCGTCCGGAAAATGCCCGCACCTAGGGTTCTTGGGTGAAGCATCCCTAGGTGAGAGCAAAGCTTCTCCTTGTCTGAATGTCCCTGCTCTTCTCAGTTTTGGAACAGGCAACCCGCTTCAAATCTCAGCCTTCCTGGACTCTGGCTCTGCAGGAAATTTCGTGGATGCTGCCTTAGTCTCCCAGCATAACTTTCCTGTGGTTCGCCTAGAGAAGCCGTTGGTTATCTCTGCTGTCAGTGGATGGAAGCCCCTGTCTCTGCAAATTGGGGCGTTGCACAAGGAGAGACTGTCATTTTAGGTGCTCCCCCAGTCTATGTCCTCAGTGCTTTTGGGCCTCCTGTCGGCCTACATCAAGGAGAGTTTTCAGAAGGCATTCATCCCTAAGTCGTCTCCCCCTGCTTGTGCTGGATTCTTATTTGTGGCCAAGAAGGATGGTTCCCTCCGTCTGTGCATCGATTACCACAGCCTCAATAAAATCACGGTGAAAAAATGCTACCTTTTGCCTCTCATCACTGAACTTTTTGATTGCCTACAGGGTGCCAAGGTTTTCATCAAGCTGGATCTGCAGGGCGCATATAACCTCATCCGCATCCGTGATGGCGATGAGTGGAAGATGGCCTTCAATTTGAGTATCTGGTAAAGCCCTTTGGACTCTGCAATGCCTTAGCGGTGTTCCAAGAATTAGTCAAAGATATCTTCAGAGACTTGCTCTACATTTTTCTACTTGGACAATATTCTGGTGTTTTCTCCTGACCTTTAGTCTCATCTGATCTATGTCCGGCAAGTTCTCAGGCGCCTAAGGGCCAATTGCTTATATGCCAAGCTCGAGAAATGCCAATTTCATCAGAGTAGTCTTCCATTCCTGGGATAAATCCTTTCTGACAAAGGACTACAGATTCCAAGTTGTTTACCATACTTCAGTAGCCTGGCCCAGAGGGACCGCAAGATTTCTGGGCTTCGCCAATTATTACTAGCAATTTATTCCAAATTTCTTCATTCTCGTATCTCCTATTGTGGCGCTGACCAATCCTAGACTCTGGCCTCCGAAGGCTGAAGAAGCCTTCACTAAGCTGAAGTCTGCCTTTGCCTCTGCCCCAGTTCTTACACGACCTGATACGGAGAAGCCTATTCAGTTGGAGGTAGACGCCTCATCCATTGGTGCTTGAGCTGTCCTCACCCAGAAAGGGCTCGAAGGTCAAACCCTCACCTGCAGCTTCTTCTCTAAGACCTTCTTAGCCGCCGAGAGGAATTATTCCATTGGTGATCGGGAAGTTCTGGCCATAAAGCTAGCTTTGGAGGAATGGCACTATCTTATGGAAGGAGCTCATCATCCAGTCTATATCTACACTGACCACAAGAATCTCCTGTATCACCAGACTGGTCAGCATCTCAATCCTTCGCTCTTCTCCCTCTTCTTCTCTAGATTCAACTTCCTGATTCACTTCCGTCTAGCTGTGCAGAACGTCAAAGCTGATGCCCTCTCCTGTGCATCTAATTTTGTTGGGTAAGAATTGGCTCCTCATCATATTGTTCCTCTGGAACGACTTATTCTTGCTGCTCCAGTGGAGCTACGGCAGCTTCCTCCTGGCAAGACCAATGTCCAACATTGCTCTTGTGTGGCTGGGCACCCTGGGGTGCATAGATCTATTGCTCTCATATCTCGTTACTACTGGTGGCCAGATCTGATCAAGGACGTTCGAGATTGTATGGGTTCCTTCGCTTCCTGTGCCCATAACAAGTCGTCCCGTCTCAAGCCAGCAGGTCTGCTGCTCCCGTTGCCAATACCCAGTTCCCTATGGACTCATAAAGCCATGGACTTATTACAGATCTCCCATTTTCTTCCGGTAATTCAGTCATCTGGGTAGTAATGGATCACTTCTCTAAGATATCTCACTTTGTTCCTCTGCCAGGTCTGCCGTTGGCTCCACGCCTTGCCAGCCTGTTCTTCCTGCACATCTTCCAGCTACACGGACTTCCCCTGCACATTGTCTCGGACCGTGGGGTCCAGTTTGTTTCCCATTTTTGGCGGTCTCTTTGCGGTCAATTGCAAGTTAGACTGGACTTCCCATCTGCGTACCATCTGCAGTCCAATGGACAAGTTGAGAGGGTTAATTAGACCCTGGGCTGCTATCTCTGCAATTTTGTCTCCTCCCGACAGGATGACTGGTCCACCCTGCTACCATGGGCAGAATTTTCTTACAACTCTCTGGACTCTGAATCTGCTGGCTCTGCTCTATTTTTTATTGTGTATGGACTACATCCAAGCCAACCTCTTCCTATGTCTGAGCCTTCTGATGTTCCTGCCATGGAGGAATTGGCTCAAGATCTCAATCCATCTGGGAGTAAACACAGCAGTCACTACTTTGGGCCTCTGCCCACACCAAGACCCAGGCCGACAAGAGACGCAGGCCTCCTCCAGTCTTCTCTCTAGGTGATAAGATGAGGCTGTCTTCCACCTATGTCCGGATGAAGGTTCTCAGCTATAAGCTTGGTCCTCGCTATCTGGGTCCATTTGAGGTGCTGAAGCACATCAATCCAGTGGCCTTTAAGCTCCGCCTTCCTCCCGCCATGCACATCCCGATATTCTTCCACGTTTCCCTTCTGAAGCCAGTCATCCTGAACTGCTTCTCTCGGCAAGTACCACCTCCAGCTCCTGAGGCGCATTCCACCAATGTCTATGAGGTGAAAGAGGGTATGAAGTCAGTCAGAGGGAAGCAATTCTTTCTTGTTGACTGGAAGGGGTTAGGGCCAGAGGAGAGATCTTGCAGGTGGAGGTGAGCCCGTGGACAACATCCATGATCGTGCTCTTCTACAAAGGCTCCTCCAGTCCAAGAAGAGGGGGAGGCCTGAGAGGGGGTACTGTCAAGGTGCCCCTGCTACCCATATTGCACTCGTGTACCTTCACGTGCCCCAACTAGGAACTCACCTTTCCCGTCTCCAGCGCCGGTTTCCGTGATGCCTGCTCTCTGGCACGCGCATTCCCGTCTTTTAGGGCGTACTTGCCGGCTCTTCTATGGAGAGGGCTCAGCCTGTTCCAGGCAGATGCCCCTTTTAATGAAATGTCCACAGCAGAGTCCCCCTTTTCAAAAATGTCTACAGCAGAGTCCCCCTTTACAGAAATGGCCACAGAAGGCCCCACCTTTACTGATATGTCCACAGCAGAGTTCCCCTTTAATGAAATGTCTACAGCAGATGCCCCCTTTACAGAAATGGTCACAACAGAGTTCCCTTTTAAAGAAATGTCCACAACAGAGTACTCCTTAAATGAAATGTTTAAGGAAGCAAATGCCCCCTTTAATGAAATGTCTATAGCAGCACCCCCTGTTAAAGAAATTTACACAGCACAGTCCCCCTTTAAAGAAATTCCTAAAGCAGAACACCCCTTTAATATAATGTCCACATAGATGCCCCCTTTAATGAAATGTCCACAGCAGATTCCCCCCTTTAATAATAGCATGTCCACAGGAGATCCCCCCCCCCCCTTTAAATAAATGTCCTATTAATGAAATGTCCACATCAGAGACCTATTGCAAAAAAAACCCTCCGGCTTCTTCTCCCTGCGGCTCCGTTTTATTTCTCTTCCTGTTGTCATGTGGCTGCGTAACCGCCTCATCATAGTGTATATGCTCGGGTAAGAAGAGAAGAAGGATCCGTGGGGCGGGGGAGAAGAAGCCGGAGGTGAGTATAGATTTTTTTTTAAAGACTAATGGTGGATCTTCATAAAGTCCCCGATGCCCACCCATGCCGTCTATATGAAAATCCACCATTGCACAAGGCATATTGGCATCCTTATCAGCATGCTTTCAGTTCCAGCTTTGCAGTTTGTTTAGTGATGTTTACCTCTGGCCTGCATCTCGAAATCTGCCTGACTTCTGCCATGGACTCCGCTGGCCAAAACTCCAATTTTATTTTCAAGACAATATGCTTGACCTACATCTATGACAGGACCCTACTTCTGCTGGTGGTATGTGCCAGTGCACATGACATGTATTCTACCCCTTATCATGTGGTTTCTGTTATGTGCCTCAGCTGTTCCTTAACTTTCTGCAGAGTCTTAGGGTTCTTACCCACAATTGTGGAATTATTGTTGTATATCTCCTAGTTGTAATCCCACAGCCGTTCTACAAGCTTCAGATTGTGGCCGTGTCTGATGCTGGTAATACCATGATTGTGCCCCGGCGGGGAGGTCAGAACTCCGTAGTGAAAGGGCATTTCTCTTGCAGGTTGTTTTGAAATGTGTCCGTGTGATTGTCCTCAACTCCATTGTCTATCATGTTACTGTTTTATGATGCTGAAATTCATGGTAATCTGGTAAGATCTGCAGATAAGGTATCAGAGCAGAAACCCAATAACATTGTAGTGCTGACTTGGTGTCACAGAGTGAGCAGATGTAGAAGAAAACAGTGAGGCTGCATTCAGACGAACGTGTGTCCGGTACATAGCACTGTGGGCACATGGTGCCCGGTAGAGGAGGAGCTGCTCTCCCCTGTCCCTCTCTATAGAGAAACATGACGCAGGTGCCCATTGCCGCCCTATGTGGGATGTATATCCGACGTATATATGTGGGCCGTATACACGCCCCCCAACGGCCGTCTGAATGCAGCCTAAGACTAAACAGGTCCAGAGGAGGGCAGTATATGAAAGGAGGAGAACTGAGTAGTCAAAGTGGAGAACAGTGTTGATGCAGATGAGGAAAGTGTTAACGAAGAAGAGAATGGGGGGATATTCCTAAGCTGGGGGGATTGTGGCAGGGGGAAGAATTAGAGGTGAGAGTGGAACATTGGTGGCAGCACATCGTAAATCGGGAAAATGTTTCTTCTGGGTGTGGCCTAAACAGACAGTGGAAGGGAAAGGTCTGGAAGGGGTGGGCGGAGATTGGTGGAAGTGGGTGGAGAAATAAAGAGAAAGGTGTCTCAGGTTATTTATCAATGTGTTGGGTCTTTTGGCAGTAGCTAAATGTATTGTTATTATTGAGTAAATGTAACACTTGTTATAAAAAAACATAACACTTGTTATAAAAAAGGGAAGAAAATGCAGAAGGGGCAGATGATAAATCAGACCTTGTACTTTTAGCACTTATGGTTTTATCTCCAAGAACTAGAGAAGATCTGATATAGAGACCTACCCTGCTATGTGTGAAATGACCTCATTACATTAACAATCACTCGTTCTCCTGAGGTTTACTTCACACTAATTATTCCTCATGGACACTCAATGAATATCATGGAGATATAAAAGTCCCCGAGCACACGGCCCCTCACTCATCGCTCTGACAATGGATGATTTCATACTTCCCAAAGCCCAATGTTTACATTCATATGGAAAATTCTTTAACGTGATCGATAACCTGATTTGTGATGTGATATCTGATTGAAATTTCACTGTTAACATTAGACAACTAACAATTGAGTGGAGATCTTCGCACTAGTAGGTGTATGTAAGGGTGAGTCTACTAGGGACGAGGGACACTTTCTGCCACTATATTAATGTTATATCAATGACTTACTGGGTGAATTGCTGTACATTACTGCAAATTCACACTCATCTACAGTTGCAGTATAAGGAGAAACCATCCAGATATTTTGACAGGGGACATCTCCGCACCCCCCCCCCCTTCCTTTCATCATCCTGACTGTAGTAATTGTAGAGGGTTTTCCACTACTCTGCAGAGGCTGAAAGTGACAGGATAAACCCGCAGTATACTCTGAAGTTCCCAGGGTTAACAATCTGCCGCCCGGGCGAGTCTGCTTCGTCTATTACATCTTACGCAGATATACCTTTACACTTTAGGATTTTGATGCCTTAGTCACTGAATATAACACTAAAGTAAGACCCAATGAGTTTGTGCTTATACATCATAATCAGACCAACTGTATACAGGGAGTCAATGCAATGCTGATGTTATTAATACCCCCCATTCCATATTGTTTTATTTTATATTATTTTATGTAAGTCAATGTATTTTATTGTATTTCTCTTATTGTGATGTAATAAGGTACATTTGTATTTTTATGTTCTTTAAATATGACATAAACAATAAGGGGCAGGATAAGGAAGGGCTGTACAGGAACACAAATCTATATCCTAACGTAACCATCAATGTTATTTTAATGTAAAAAGCCATCTAGGCCTTTTTTGAGGCTCTCTCCTGTCGCTGCTGTGCTCTGCTCCTGAGCTCAGCTATTCCATAGACTCACAGTTTGTATAAAGGAAGACACATCCGGCACTCTTGACACACTCCTAGGAATTTCCAAGTAAAACGCTTTATTGAAGTAAATAGATGTGCAGACACTGGGCCATAAGTAATATCAACACGTTTCGACGCTCCACATCTTAGTTATGATAGATTCAAACTTCTTACAGTAGAGAAGCCTTGTTGCCTCTGGTGATTAAACTTTGTTTTCTCCTGACGGAGACACTGCCCCTGTCTTTTGAGGTAATTTATGTGGAACAACTTTCCATCATACTTTTTCACGGACCATTTGTATTTTCATATAAATTAATAACGCCCTCCCCTTTAGTCATCTCTATTCAAGACTAAATAAATCTAATTCTTTTTACATTTCCTCATAACTGAGACCCTCCTTACCCATTATCATTTTTGCGGCTCTTCGTTGAGCCATCTCCAGCTCCAGGTTCTCATTCATGGACTGGTGCCTAGAGATGAGCGAGTATACTGGTCCGAGCTTGATGCTCGTTCGAGTATTAGCGTACTTGAAACGGCTTGTTGCTCGGACAAGTATCTCGCCGGTTCAAGATCCAGCATTTACTTAACGAAACACAGTGAAGAACAGTGAAGAATACAATGAAAATAGTGAACACAGTGAACACATTATCATTTAAGTGAAGAACACAGTGAAGAACACATTGCAGATGTTCCGAACATCTCCTAACTTATCAGAATACACAAGTGCAGAACGGTATTCTTCACAATAGTATATGAACAATATGTATGGAAACATCTGCAATGTGTTCTTCACACATATTGTTCTTCACATACTATTGTGAAGAACACCGTTCGGCACGCGTGTTTTCGGATAAGTTAGCAGATGTTACGGAACATCTGCAATGTGTTCTTCACTGTGTTATTTCAATGTGTTCTTTCAGTGAAAACATCTGCAATGTGTTCTTTTTTAGTGTTCTTTCATTGAAAAATGCTCGAGTCTCCCACTGACTTCAATGGGGTTCGTTATTCGCCACTGACACACAGATCTGGTATAAAACTTTTTCCTGCACCGAATGGAGTTTGCTTTGGAGGAACAAATGTTGGTCTAATTGTGTTGGAAATTGGTATTGTAAGTTCTCTAAAACACCGATTTTGAACAATAGGAGTCAGAGCCCTGATCACAAGGTGAGGGGGTGACAAATGAGGTAAAAGAGATTGAATAATGGTCCAGCCATTCTTTATAAGGGAACAATATAAAATAATGTATTAAATAATTTAATAAATTCAAAATTCTTCTGCTTGACCCAGCCATCAGGAGAATTTTTATTTATTAAATTATGATGAAATTATGATAATAATGATATGGATAGAATAAGACATTGTGATGTGTGTCTCTTATGTTCTGTAGCAGGAGCTCATTTTTCATTTTTTTTTCCCAGATGATGCCGGTCAGGAATCTGACCATGATCACAGAGATCCATCTTCTAGGATTTGGAAACCTCCATCATCTCAATCTCTTGGTCTTTGTTGTGTTGCTCCTAGTTTACTGTATCACAATATGTGGGAACCTCATGATAATGTTTCTAGTATCTCGAAGTCGTAGCCTCCATTCTCCGATGTACTTCTTCCTCTCACAACTCTCTTTATCGGACTCATTGATGGCCACCAGTATAACACCCAACACACTGCGTGTAGTCATGGACGATGATGCCACTGTTACCTTCATGGGCTGCCTGACTCAGTTTTACTTCTTCAGTGCCTCGCTGGCGTTGGAGTCCATCCTTCTTACGGGGATGTCCTACGACAGGTATCTCGCCATCTGTAACCCCTTGCGTTATAGCAATATAATGGACTATGTATTTTGTAGGAGATTTATCGTATTTTCCTGGGTATTGAGCTTTTCTGTGATATTAAATCACGTCCTAGCCATCTGTAATTTAGAGTTTTGTGGACCCAACGTGATTGACCATTACTTCTGTGACCTGTCTCCTCTGCTGGAACTTTCTTGCTCGGACACCTTTATTGTGCAGGTAGAGGTCACCCTGCTGGTCATCACTATGGCTCTCTTTCAGTTTATCTTGGTCATTGTTTCATATTCTTACATTATTTTTACCATCTTAGGAATCCCATCAGTCACTGGTAGACAGAAGGCCTTCTCCACCTGCAGCTCCCACCTGACCGTGGTGTCCATGTATTACGGGACTCTTCTGTGCACATATCTTGTTCCAACACGAGGTCAATCATTAACTGTGAGCAAGGTCCTATCTCTGCTGTACACTGTGCTCATCCCCTGTGTTAACCCCATTATATACAGTTTGCGAAATAAAGATATAAAAGAAGCCTTCAACAGGTGGATCTTGCTGATTAGATGATTGCCAATCTACATCATAAAATTAAAGGAGAATAATTGTGGCATCTGATTTTTATTTTATAATTATTATTACTCCTAGTGACAGACTCATTTTCTGAGAAAAATATACTCAAGTATAAGCCGACCCAAGTATAAGCCGAGGCCCCTAATTTTAACACAAAAACCTGGTAAAACCTATATTTTTTTTTACCCGAGTATAAGCCGAGTTTGGGTTTTCAGCACATTTTTTTGTGCTGAAAAACTGAGCTTATACTCGAGTATATATGGTATTTTATTAATCTTTTTGATTCTCAACTCAACTTTAAAAATGTAAATGTTTTATTTTAATTTAGATTTTTGTTTCTCTGATTTTTCTAACATTCTGATCATCATGTATATTTTTACAGTTACAGTTGAAAAAGCAGTTGAAAAGTTTTTTTTTATTTTATTTTTTTTTTGTTTTATGTAGTATTATTGTGGGTTACATTACATGTACATTTACATTTGACTTTATCATGAACTTTTTGACTTTATCTTAGTGGAAGTTGTAATGAGGAAAGTAGTTTATCAATGCACCGGGCAATGAGTACTAACCAAATCTTATAGTAAGAAGGAACTCAATCCATGCAATCCTTGTACCGTGTTCCTGCTCTTGATACACATGAGCCATTTCAGGACCTTTGAAGGTTTTTTCCAAAGGATATGAAATCACAGATTCAACGCAGAAGGGACATGTTCTTTGTTCCCCAAGAAGCTGACTCTATTACCATATCTAGGAAGTGATTCCAGAATTGTAGGGGCCATAATATTCATACAGTCTAAGGTTCATGGCCAGGGCTGCCACTAAGTATTTTGGGGCCCCTGACTGACAAGATTTTTGGTCCCCCTCAACACTTTAGTTACCATCTTATACTATTACACCAAATTGAAGATAAGTTTTCACAAATTCATTCTTCTACATACAGTACAGCATAGACCAAAAGTTTGGACACACCTTCTCATTCAAAGAGTTTCCTAGCAGTGATGTTACCATGAAGCTGCTGCACAGAGTCTCCTCTTGCCAGTTGTTGTAGAGATGTGTCTGCTGCTGGACCTCTGTACGACAGTGACCTGCTCTCTAATCTGAGCTGCTGTTACCCTCTGATTTCTGAGGCTGGTGACTCAGGTGAACTTATCCCCCACAGCAGAGGTAACTCTTCTTCTCCGCAGCAGAAGTGACTCTTCTTCTCCGCAGCTGAGATGATTCTTATCTTCGAGAGCAGAGGTGACTCTTGTTCTTCCTTTCCTGGGGCGCTCCTCATGTCAGACAGTTTCTATGCATTGCTTGATGGTTTTTGCAACTGCACTTGGAGACACTTTCAAAGTTTTCCCAATTTTTCGGACTGACCATCATTTCTTAAAGTAATAATGGCCGCTAGTTTTTTGCTACTTAGGTGCTTTTTTATAGCCATATTATAAATTCTAGCAGTCTATTCAGTAGGACTATCAACCGTGTATCCACCTGACTTCTCTACAACACAACTGATGCCCCAACCCCATTTATAAGGCAAGAAATCCACTTATTACCCCTGACAGGGCACCTGAGATGAGAGAACCATTTCAGGTGACTACCTCTTGTATCTCATCAAGAGAAGCCAAGAGTGTGCAGAGCAGTAATCACAGCAAAAGGACCTGGAATATAAGACAGATTTTCAGTTGTCTCACACATTTTTGGTAAGTATATAATTCCACATGTGATAATTCATAGATAATTCAGTGTAAATCTACAACTTTTATAGTCAGGAAAATGCAGAAAACTGCTTGAATGAGGAGATGTGTGCAGACTTACTGTACTGTACTGTCTGGTCTTACTGGTCTGTACTGTATAGTTCCCTGGAATGAATTATAGCAAGTAAAGAATCCCCAATTTATTATATATACTGTTCTGAAGTGATTAAATTCATCATCCCCTATTTTATTAATGTGTGTTCACATAACATACGGCACATGTAGCCCAGAACATGCCCCCTAGTAGATAAGTAGCCCCTGCACATGCCCCTAAGTCTGCCCTAGGCACTCTCTGTGCTCAAGCCCCCAGCGGCACTGGACCAAGGCGGAGTCTCTCCAATGATCCAATGCTGGCATTCGATTAACAAAACTGCTTCAGGCTTGCACACATCACGGGGCTTATTTACTAAGGGTCTGCGGATCGCATTTTCGTCGAACTTCCCAACGTTTTCGGGATTTGCGCTGCTGGGACAGATATTTAGAAAGGGATTGTGATTTGATTTTGCCGCATCGGCGACGGCTTTCATGCGGCAGAAATCGAGGGCCGCCGTCGGACAGTCGACTAATTGATTTAACATTCAAATTGTGTTGCATACAATGCACTGACATGCACTGGGAAGAAGAAGGTGAACTCCGGGGACCTGAGCGGGGAAGCGACCCATGCAGGATATTGGGCACACAATCTTAGTGACTCCCCGCACAGCGCATTATACACGGACAATGCACTTACATGCAACAGGAAGAAGAAGGTGAACTCCGGGGACCTGAGCGGAGAAGCGACACATGCAGGATATCGGGCGCAGGATCTTAGTGACTCCCCACACACAGCATTATACACGGACAATGCACTTACATGCAACAGGAAGAAGAAGATGAACTCCTGGGACCTGAGCGGGGAAGTGACACATGCAGGATATCGGGGCACGATCTTAGTGACTCCCTGCACAGGGCATTATACACAGACAATGCACTTACATGCACCAGGAAGAAGAAGGTGAACTCCAGGGACCTGAGCGGGGAAGAGACACATGCAGGATATTGGGTACGCGATCTTAATGACTCCCCGCATAGCGCATTATACACGGACAATGCACTTACATGCACCAGGAAGAAGAAGGTGAACTCCAGGGACCTGAGCGGGGAAGTGACACATGCAGGAAATCGGGCGCAGGATCTTAGTGACTCCCCGCACAGCGCATTATACACGGACAATGCACTTACATGCACCAGGAAGAAGAAGGTGAACTCCGGGGACCTGAGCGAGGAAGCGACACGTGCAGGATATCAAGTGTAGAGGAGGATTTCTGCTGCACACTCGGGTAGACTTGAGTGCACAGGTGCCCTGGAGAGGGTCCCAATCCCGTAATTTGTAGAAATTTTGTAAACTCAAGTCACACTGTGTCTTATTGCAAAATTGTGAATTTTATTAAACAAACTTCTGAATGTTTCTACAAATCAGGCACGTGATCTTTGTGAATCGCGGCACAGTGCATTGTCGTCACTGTGCCGCGAGCAGAAGCGAGTAGTGAAGGACCAGAAGAGCTGAGTAGATCATTGGGAAAGATTGTACAAATACATCTGTGGAGATCGGAGTAGTGGCGTCTGGCAGGAGAGTACAGCGCAGACATTTCTAGACAAAAATGGAAAATAATTGGAGTTTCATGTTTTTCTTTCTTTACATAATTATTTTGTGTCGGTCATCATGTGAGATAAATAAACCAGTTCTTTCCTTTCATTGTCACATCAAAGAAATATCCAAAATGTATCTGTTCTTCTGTTTAACTTCCTTTGAATAACTTGTCCTTGTGTCTACACATTTTACGAGCTGTCACCGAGAGATGAGCAGATTTATTAAAAAAATAAATAAATAAAACTTGATTATTATTATTTACCAAAAAGCTCAAGAGCCGAAGCATCGATTGACAAACCTGTAGATGATGGACAGAGACAGATTTGGGGACTTTGGGAAAGACAACGGAAGGCGAGAATAATGTGGACATTTGAGCATTTCCATAGGCTGCGGAATATATCCCAGTGGTAATTCCAAAGCCATCCCGTAAGCATCTGGGATCGGCCAAAATCTAATTTCTGATGAGTTTCTGATGAGTGTCACCATTTTGCATTGCAAAAGTTGATTTCCCCATTATGATCCGCAGCAATGAAATGACATATTGAGGGTCTTACATGGCATTCCCATCTATATGTGAATGGAATTATTATAGCCCCCACCAACTACACTACTATTGTATTATACAACAGATTTACTGCTCAGCTATTCTCCTCGGCACATCTTTAAGTGGTTTACTACATCTATATATAAAATTATCTGCCACTTAGCATAATAATAATAATTCTTTATTCATATAGCGCACACAGATTACGCAGCGCTGCACAGAGCTTCCCACATCAGTCCCTGTCCCCATGGGGCTCACAATCTAATCTACCTACCAGTATGTTTTGGAGTATGGGAGGAAACCCATGCAAACACGGAGAGAACATACAAACTCTTTGCAGATGTTGACACTGGGACTTGAACCCAGGTCTCCAGTGCTGCAAGGCTGTAATGCTAACCACTGAGCCAACAGTATGAGAACTGAAACATATAAGGATCTGGTACCTAGGGGAAAAGAGAACTCCGGTCGGGGAGGTGGGGTTAGAGACAGTCATCAATGGTAGTTTAGTAGCACCTAAGTTAGCTTTCTTAAAGGGTTTTTTCCATGAAGGAAAATTCTTAAATCTCAACCCCCTAGTGATGTTAACACATTAGAGATAATTTTTAACCCTTTACTTTACAATGTTACTCAGTGTTGTTGCTGTTTTAGCTGCTATCACTCAGTGATGGGCAGTGTAATATTCCAGAGTGCGTCTGCCTCTCGTTGTTCTCATCATGCTGCCTTCTGCATATATACTACTTCTTCATTCTCCCTTTTTCACTCTATCCTTAGGGCGTTACCCACTGTGCCTCCTTATCTTACAGCCCATCTCACTGACAGACACAGGTAGAGTGGAGGGTTAAAGGCAACCTGTCACCAGGGGGCCTATTTTTGGCTCCTCCATGTCCCCACAGAGAACGTAGAGAAAGAGTTTTCATAGTAAAAATAGAATTTTCAAGAAAAAAAAAACTTTACTGTATGCAGAGACTCGTCCCTTGTCCCCTGGACGTGGCTATTGAGGAGCATCCCCCCCCCCACATCCTCAAGAAACCGCTCCATCATGCGGACAGTCTCTGTTTCAATCGCAAGATTTGCCTGATGTGGTCAGCGAGAAGAGGAGATGGCAGATGGACATTGTATGTATGACGTCCGCAGGGGGGATGTGATGGGGGCCGATCTATGCCGGAGATGGGAGGGGTTTGTTAATTTGAATAGGATGCACAACAGAGTAGTTTCCCGAGGGTGGAAGTGCTCTCTAACCACGCCCAGGGGACAAGTCATACCTTACATGTAAAGTTTGATCTAAGTTATCTTTTTTTCAGTAAATGCTATTTTTACTACAAAAAAATTGGCAATGTATAGGCTTTTCTTTGTGGGGACAGGGGAGAGCCCAAAATATGGCTCCTAATGACAGGTTCCCTTTAAGGAAGCTAGACAAGTCATAATTTCCTGCTGCAGCTCCTTCTATTCATCATTGTTCAGACATTGGAAAAAGATCCATGGAGAGTTTGCAGGTAGCATTAAAGTAAGTAGCAGGAATGCTGAAACACTTGATGAACATTCAGGGATTATTATTAAGGACAACCTCTTTAACTTAATGGGGGTCATTTACTAAGGGCCCAAATCGCGTTTTTCCGTTGGGTTACCCGAATATTACCAGCAGCAACACCTGGTGGACATCGGGCCCACTACCTTAGTGAATCCCGGCAGAACCCGAATCCTCCACAGAGAGCGCGCCACTGGATCGCGACAGGACCTGGTAAGTAAATCTGCCCCAGTGTCTGTCCAACAGAGGGACCGGCAAAGAAGTGAAGCTGGGAGGAGTGCTGAATTATAATATTTTGCAGGTGAAGATAAAGAAGAATTGAATGATATAATATTTGGAAAAAAAATCTTCCTCAAAAATATAGAAAACTAAGCTGTTATTTCTAAATGTGATGTAGAGATGTTTTTTGCAAGTTCACAGTCTCTTAGAAGGACTTATGTATCAACGTAAAGAAATGAAGTTGAGGACCTCTAAGGGATTCACCAAACAGGATTTAATTGAAATCAGTCTCATTGATTAATTTTATTAATATTTTGATATTTAATTAATAATTAAAAATATTATATATAACAATATAGTAATAGCAATACTGTATATACTCGAGTATAAGCCGACCCGAGTATAAGCCAAGACCCCTAATTTTACCATCAAAAACTGGGAAAACCTATTGACTTGAGTATAAGCCGAGGGTGGGAAATGCATTAATCACAGACCCCCCCAGTATGTATACAGCCTGCCCCCAGTAGTATACAGCAGCCCCCAGTAGTATACAGCCTGCCCCCAGTAGTATACAGCACAGCCCCCAGTAGTATACAGCACAGCCCCCAGTAGTATACAGCACTGCCCCCAGTAGTATACAGCACTGCCCCCAGTAGTATACAGCCAGCCCAGCATTAAAAGAAAATAATAAATTTATATACTCACCCGTCTTCTTTCTTCTCTAACTTCGTGCCGGGCGCCGCCATTGTTCTCCCCTGGACGGCGCCTAGTATGATGCGCCGCTGCTGACGTCATACTAGACGCCGCCTGGAGGAAAAACATGGCGGCGCCCGGCACAAAGTTAGTGAAGACAGAAGACGGGCGCCAAAGCCAGAAGAGGACCCGCGCGGACATTGGGGGAGCAGCGCTGCAGGTCGGGGCCACCAAAGGGTGAGTATATAAGTTTATTATTTTTTTAAGATTTTTTATGACTGTATGACTTGTGTATAAGCCGAGGGGATGTTTTTCAGCACATTTTTTTGTGCTGAAAAACTCGGCTTATACACGAGTATATACGGTATATTACTTATGGTTTTTATTAGATCAAAATATTACCAGATATGAAGAAAAAGACTTAAAGCTTTATTTATCTAGAATTGATAGATATTGAAAGCGTTCTTGGGCCAAATCGACAAAGTATAAGTGTCGGCCATCTATTTGAGAAGGTTTGGTTGGATAAGCTTTGTAGTCGACCCCGACCTGGAAAAGTCCAGTTGCACAGCCTTGTCCTGTCATACGGACGTTGAACAGTCCATAAGTGTCGATCCCTCCGGTGTTGGAACAACTAACTTGCCATCCACCTCTGTTTCCCAGGCGTCCAGTAGAGTCTCCATTTGAGAATCCTATGGTCACTTCAACCATATTGCAATTATTCTCACAAAACTGAATGGACTTTACCCGTCTGTTATTCAGATTAATTTCATGGAGCTTTCCCCCACCGCTATTTCCTATAAATGATCCCCAGTGTGTGCTATAGATTACCTGGAAGCCATCAATGATGTTCCATTCTCTGACGTGGATGCTGGTGACATCACCGCCCCTGTTGTTGTCATCACCTGGTGTCCTTACATGACAATGTTCATTGCCACCCCCTAAATCTGGTGAAATGGGCCCAAAACTAGCAACAGACATGGATGGGGGTATCACTGAGGGGTTGTCTTCCTTTCCAGGGATGAAATTATCCAGGTAGAAGGTTGGTACCAAAATTTGCAGCAGTTCACCGTTCCGAAAGCCAAACATGCTCTCCTTTACAGCCTCACATATAGCTTTAAAATAATTCTCTTTATTGGGACCCAACGCATCAGCATATCTATACTTGGCTTCATCTTTGGTTATTTCATCATATACTGTTCCATATGGTTCCCACGTAACAAATGGTGGGAGAGGTATGGGTCTACCAGGAGCACCTAACTTTATTGTGATTTTGGACTTTCTCCACTCAATCCATTTAGAATAAATGTCCTTAATGTGATCTTTATACGTAGAAATCTGCTGCTCCAGGTCATTCCTCCAGACCCCAGTGTTGTCTTCATTGTACAGCTCTTTTCCATGCAGAAGTCTTTCCTTCAGGATCAAGAGGTGCTGAGTGCTATGAGTGACCAGGAGGGGGATGAGCTGTACTGAGTTTTTGGATGCAGTAAGTTTGAAGAACAGTTCGTTACAGGCATAGACCATGGAGGACATCAATGACCCCTTCTCTCTGGTCTGGGCTTCCACATACATCTGCATGGTTTTCTGTAGAGCGTGGATCTCGTTTTGTCTTTCCTGAAGTTCAAATTCCACAATTTTCTGATCTATCAATCCTTCTACCTGATCTTTTATGAGGCTCCAGATATCTTTTTGAGAAGATGGCCAGAAGGCTTTTAAAAGCGAACTGATGATTTTTCCTACTGGTATGCCTTCAATGGGCGGAATGAGACCTGTGATGCTGACCAGGATGTTTTTCATTCGATCATTCCATGTGTCTCCCAGAAAACCTTTTACTTCTAATAGTATATAAATAGAAAAAATGATTAAGTTAAGTTCCTTCACAT
This sequence comes from Engystomops pustulosus, assembly GCF_040894005.1. Classification (NCBI taxonomy): domain Eukaryota; kingdom Metazoa; phylum Chordata; class Amphibia; order Anura; family Leptodactylidae; genus Engystomops; species Engystomops pustulosus. The sequence continues at coordinate 219,362,900 of NC_092414.1, forward strand.
TCAAACACTTTAGATCCTAATGGTTTACAGCCTGGAAAGGCATTAGAAGCCTTCAATTAATCCCTTTGTGTTGCAGCATTTTTTTGCTCACTTTTTGGTCCCCACCTTCAAAATCTATAACTTTATTTCTGTGTACAGAGCTGTGTGAGGGCTTATTTTCTGCGTAATAAAATTTTACTTCTCAGTGATGTTATTTATTATTCCATGCCGTGTAGTGGGAAGCTGGAAAATTTTTTTTATGACTTTCACTGTGTGCTCCAAATTATGTGTCAACTTTATTATTTGGTTTAGAGCTATCACATTAAAACCAAATTTAAATAAGTTTTATTGTGTTTTAGTACATTTTCAAAAATTAAAACTATGGGGCACATTTATCGAAAACAGTGCAGTCTGTACCATGTGTAGTTGCCTGTGTATAGTGCAGGGGGTGCCAGATTCAGGAATTGCGGTACCCGTTCTTCATCTATCTGGTGTCTACTGCTCTGACAGAGGAGGGAGGGTGATTTAGATTTTTAGTTTGTTTGTTTTTTTCTTATTTTTTTCAACAATTGTCTTTTTTAACTTTTTTTAGACCCTCTAGGGTACTTTAACCATAGACAGTCTGATCCTTCCTACCATATACTGTGATACTCCTGTATTGCAGTATATGGTGATTTTACACATGATTCATTACAATAAGCCACTGGGTAACATTTACTAAAGCCCCTGCGCTAGTTGCACATGTGTTTAAAGGAAACCTACCACTTGTAGTGGCAGGTTTCTGATGGAAATACCGGGCACCAGCTCAGGGTGAGGTCAGGGTGAGCTGGTGCCGGAGCTTATTTTTGTTAGTGTTTTAAACCGTGGTATCGCGGTTTAAAACACTTTTTAAACTTTATAGCCGGCGCAGGGAGGTACGCGCTCGGCGCTTACCGTGCGCGCGGCTACATAGGAAGTGAATGAGAGCCGCGCGCATGGTAAGCGCCGAGCACGTACCTCCCTGCACCGGCTATAAAGTTTAAAAAGTGTTTTAAACCGCGATACCGCGGTTTAAAACACTAGCAAAAATAAGCTCCGGCACCAGCTCACCCTGACCTCACCCTGAGCTCACCCTGAGCTGGTGCCCGGTATTTCCATCAGAAACCTGCCACTACAAGTGGTAGGTTTCCTTTAAGAAGTGTCAATGCCACATATGCGTTGGATGCAACTCATTTGTGTCGTATCTGCACTATACCCGACGCAACACAAATTACTGCACCAGTCTTCACGTACCACAAATTAGGGTTCATTCCAGTCCTCGGTCAGACCGTTCACCACACTTAACATGCAGAGTCCCACAAAAGTATGTTGCACTCTGCATGTTAAAAGTGCACCATAAAAAAGTGGTGCACTCTGTCGGGGCAGAAATCCTGAATCTGTCGCCCTTTGCACACTACACGAAGTCTAGCTTCCACTATTTTTGGTAAGTGTGAACCATTGTAAGAAGACTGTAGAAACCATACAACCTTGAGTCTTACATAGACCCGAGGCTGTCATGGCAACCGATGATATAACGGGAAATGACAATCGCAGACAAGATGTCAGCCCCACCACTGCCGCCTTCTAAAATCCACTGGCACAATCATAGAGTTAGCACCTGTGATCCGTGCCAGCACTAACTGCAATATCCAACAAACCCCACATCTGTATGACGAGGGGTCACCCCATGAGCCCCCTTCCTACAACATTGAGATTTGGTTAAGATTCCAAAATTTTCCCAAGAAGTACTGACTCACTGGAGCAAAGATGTGAATATTTAGCTTATTCCTTTTGTTTAACTTCTCTCGTCTATGAATGCTGTTTTAGATAACTTTATACAGAATTTTTTGAATAACATTGTATTGTTTTTTCAAATTTAACGCACTAAGACCCTTCCAATTCATCTTACAACCTGTCCATCCATATATCTCTGACCAAATCAGGCAATACATCCCAGACGTAATCTCCGTTCCTCACAGGACCTTCTGCTCTATTACTATCTGCTCACAAGCGTCTTAAGGATTTCTCCTGATTGATTGATATTAATTAATTGATATTATTATTCCAATTATACTTAGTGTTATATACAAAACAAAACTGTTGTTATGTCCCATTAAATATCAAAAAGACTTTAACCTCTAAGTGATATTGTGCTTAATGAAATCTCTTCCAACCTATTATGATGCCGGTCGGTCCCTGAAAAATAAAAATAAATACATTTGTTTACAAACAAAAATATCTACAGACTGTTTATATGACTTAGGGTGCATTCACATGGATGTATTCCTGTCCGGTGGTAGGTCAGGCAAGCTGCTCCCCCCTCCCCTCTCCATAGAATATAGAGCCATATGCAGGGCCGCTTCTGCCATGAGGCAAGGTGAAGTCCCCACCTCAGGCGGCAGATAGCGGACCTGTGAAAACAAAGGCCAGAAGAAAGCGTAAAGAAATACCCTTCCGGATGGAGTAGATGGTCACCTGTAAGGTACTATAGGTCACTAATATCTGTGTCTAATGACTACTAGTGTGTAAGGTAGCATCACCAGGGGCACGTGCGCACGTGTGGCGGGAGGGGGGGGCAGCATTTTCCAATTTCGCCTCAGGCAGCAAAAAGGCTAGAATCGGTCCTGGCCATATGGCTGTTCTTACGGCCGAGGATAAAGCAGGCTATATCTTTTTTGCGGCCCTGGCACAGTGACCACTCGTTGTGCTCACCGTACCGAGCCTGGTCGCAATAGCCACCTATGGTTGATGAACACACGGCCGCAAATTTGCCCCCATACGGTGGTGTGAATACGCTCTTAATGTGCACATATTTTGCTTTTGAATTTATTGCTTTGAACAGGGTTACACAACCTCTTATGGAATAGGGGCTACACTGTTCCACTGCTCCAGTCCCAAGGAACACAACAAAACTTTCAGTTCTGCGCCAGGGCGTCTGAACAGAACGGGGCTTATGTATTAAGGGTCGCGGATCGCACTTTTGTCGGACTGTGCACTATTTCAGGGATTAGGCGGCTTATACAGGTATTTAAGAAGTGTCTGTGCCGGCATTTTGGTGCACGCGATCGGCTTGTGAGGCATGTGACAGAAATCGGTCGGCCGGGCCGTCAGGCAATGAGACAGATTCGGACTGAGTGCGGGATTTAACTTTCAAATTTTGTCGCAAAATCAAGCACTTACATGCACCAGGGAGAAGAAGGTGAACTCTGATCTTAGTGAATCGCGGCACAGGGCATTATACATGGGCAATGCACTTTCTGTGAGCTTCAGTGGCCAAGGTAAGTAAATGGGGAACATTTACTAAGGGTCCGAATCGCGTTTTTCCACCGGGTTTCCCGAATTTTTCCGATTTGCCCCAGGATTTTGGCGCACGCGATCGGATTGTGGCACATCGGCTCCAGCTTTCAAGCGACAGAAATTGGGGGCGTGGCCGTCGTAAAACCCTACGGATTCGGAAAAGCCGCGGAATGTGAAAAACAATTTGTGTTGCAAAAATAGCACTCACATACACCGAGATGGAGGAGGTGAATTTCGGGGCAATTCGGCGCAAATCTGAAAAATTCGGGAAACCCGGCGGAAAAACGCAATTCGGACCCTTAGTAAATGTGCCCCAATGTGTCCTAATATGTTACTGTATAATTGTCAGACAGAAGGGGGGATATTTATCAGGACCTCTGCGCACCGCCAGTGGCACAGAGGCCCTGAAATAATCGCTAATGCTAGCTTATTGCTAGCTTTTGCGATTATTTTCCCCAATCCGCCACCTTCACGCCAGTGGGTCGTGAAGGGGCGTGAAGGGGGGGCCCGGCCGGGCGAGTGGAGGGCGCGGCCGGACGGGAGTGGGCCGGCGCGGGGCGTTACTGTGAAAAGTCTCCGGCTGCATTTTTTTCCACGCCTGGCCCTGCCTGGCGTAGGATAAGCGCTGCGCGACTGGCAGCCCGATACATCAAGAGGCAGAAGCCTCTTCATGTATCGGGCTGTGAATTTGCAGCAGCGGGGCTAGCCAGCGTATGATAAATATTTGTTTTTACACCGCTGAGAAGAGGAGGTCACACATAGAGATGGCAAACACCAGGACAAAAGTAAAATGAAAAATACATCCTAACTTTGACAATGGATCTTTGGGGATTATTTTCCCCAATCCGCCACCTTCACGCCAGTGGGTCGTGAAGGGGCGTGAAGGGGGGGCCCGGCCGGGCGAGTGGAGGGCGCGGCCGGACGGGAGTGGGCCGGCGCGGGGCGTTACTGTGAAAAGTCTCCGGCTGCATTTTTTTCCACGCCTGGCCCTGCCTGGCGTAGGATAAGCGCTGCGCGACTGGCAGCCCGATACATCAAGAGGCAGAAGCCTCTTCATGTATCGGGCTGTGAATTTGCAGCAGCGGGGCTAGCCAGCGTATGATAAATATTTGTTTTTACACCGCTGAGAAGAGGAGGTCACACATAGAGATGGCAAACACCAGGACAAAAGTAAAATGAAAAATACATCCTAACTTTGACAATGGATCTTTGAACGTGTGTTTTCATCACAAGAATGGTGTTGTGTCTGTGTATCATCCTCAGCTGAGCTCCGCCCATGTGCCAATGACAACGGGAGGGGACTGCACAAGATAAACTTAGGCAGGAAAAGGACCCGCTCTGTAATTTTTGGCTTGGGCTTTCAGCTCACACGTGGGACAATAGAAACTGTGGCCATGGGTATGAGCTCATACAAAAACATGGGGACATGTGCTGGCTAGGACATCTGCAAAATCTATGTTCATGTAGCCTGAAGCCTTAAAAAGTAAACTCGACCAGACTGGATGCATAAATAAAATAAAACCTCAGTTCAGGCCCCAAATAGAAACAACACCTTAAATAAGATCCTGAAACTAATTCAGACCTCAGGTCATTCTCCAAATTTAATTTATTCAGACTACGCCCCAGAAGGCTTCAAAATAAATCCAAATCCTAGGCCATGCCTAAAGAGATGACAGCTGAGACCCCACAGTGTCTTTAAACCTCACATAAAACCCAAAGCTAATTCAGACCAGAATCCTAACTGAATCTAGATAATAAGAAGAATTATATTGCATATTTTTATGTAGACCACAATCTACATCCAAAATCACCCCAGCTCCTTGGTCCGGTCCTCCTCTGAACTGGGTGCTATAAGAAAAATTCAGGCGGTCCACTACTTAAGAACACTTGACTTACATACGACCCCTAGTTACAAACAGACCACTGGATGTTGGTAATTTATTGTACTTTAGTCCTAGGCTATAATAGACAGCTATAACAGTTATCACAGGCGCCTGTAGTGAAGCTTTATTGTTAATCCTGATTCTTTTGACAACCCAACATTTTTAAAATCCAATTGTCACAGAGACCAAAAAAGTTCTGGCTGGAGTTACAATGATAAAGTATACAGTTCCGACTTACATACAAATTCAACTTAAGAACAAACCTACAGACCCTATCTTGTATGTAACCCGGGGACTGCTTGTAGTGGAAAGTGGTGGAAATGGTAACTGTGGTCCTGCTATAACACCCAAAGGTAAATTCATGGGCCAGATTTAGAGATTTCACTGAAAGAATCAAAACCCAAAATACCCACTTTTACCTGTTGTGTTTAGGGAATTATTACCCCATTTATCATCATGGATGACACTATCTGAAAAAAGAAAGAATGAAAAATCATATAAATGAAAACACATGAGAAAATGAAGAAAAAAAACAATATATTAACCATAGTGCACAAACTCTGGCATACAGCACCTATTGTGGGGGGATTCTTGGTTGGTCTCCGGAACCATGGCTTCTTCCTTGCCTCATTCCACCAAGCTTCTCTTAATGAACTGTAATTTCCTATAAACACACACAAAAAGAGGCAGATTTACTAACAACACTGTTCCAGACATCTGTACATTTGTGCCACTAACACATACTCCGACCTCCTCCCCCCAACAAAATCATGGTATTATTCCAAGCTTGTCCGACAAGGGGTAAGGCTAAAAGGAAAAGGGGAACGCCTTATGTTTATGTCACTGGTGCTCCTGCGACCCATCTCCTGGGTCGCAAGCGCACAATGGGCCCCTCGCCGCTGCTCCGATCCGCTGGTGATTCACTCCTCTCACCGCGATCCAGCACTGACTATGAGAAGCACATTGCGCGTGTCCCCACCTCAAAGAGCGTGCGCGGGCTGGCTTTAGTAAATTTAAAGGCCCACATTAGCACGCCGCTAATTTTCAGCTCCCCTGCAGAATTCCTGAGTGTTCCTGCGTTCCTGTGTTCCTGTGTCCAGTGTTCCTGTTCCCGTGCTCCTGTGTGTTCCGTGTGCCTGTCCTCCCGTTGCCCTTCTGCCTGGACCTCCTGTTGCAGATCCCGGATTGGACTTGACCTTGCATCTCTGTCACCTGCCCTGGACCTGACCACGAGACTGTCTCTTGCTAAGGTACCTCGACCTCGGCTGCCACCGCAGGCTAGTCGCACCTGTGGAATGACCTGGTGGTACCCTACCACAGCAAGACCATCCAGCTTTTGCAGCGGGCTCTGGTGAAGACCAGGTGCCACTTAGATTCCAGTCCCAGGTGTCGGCTAGTACCACTTCCTGGGGTGGTCCAGAGGATCCACTGATCCCGAATCAAGACAGTTTACAGACAAGTAATATTCACTGAAATTCACCATCAGTTCTATCCATAACGGATGCTCCAGCAGGATGACTTTGGCCAACTATCTGTCTATCCCCACAGCCACCATCACATGGTCCAAATCTCACCATCTGGAGCTCTGGGACTATGAAACAGCCACAGAGCCTGACGTTAACCAGTATATGGGGGGTTTGGATGGATGACCCCAGGAACTAACTCTGTAAGTTCCCCCATCAAGGACAGCAGCATAAGGTCTCCATGGCTTTAGATGGATGACCCCAGATACTGTGAGATCCACCGCCAAATCCCCTTTTTTATGGTCCTTCAATCCGTCCCAAGCATCACACAAGTGGGTTGACCCTCGGAAGCCATCAACCTGTCCCTCTAAGGTGTCCAGCCACACCAGCAGCACCAGTCTATTCACAATGAGTAACTCTACGACAGGATTAGGAAAACTGCTCCAACATTTCCAAAACCATTATGAACCGTTAAGAGGTGGTGATAAGTCACATTGACACGTGTAACGTACCTGTAATCTGCGGGATCCTGGCCTCAGTCTCTGATGTATTTGCCAAAAGACCTTTGTCAAGATTCTCTAAAAAAAAAAAAAAGAGTTGCAAAGCCAATGGGTTATAGCAGCAAAAAAAACATTTAAAAGTCATGAAAGTTAAAGGGAAACCCTCAGCAGGTCTGATCGTCCATACCATATACAGATAGCGCTGGGTTTTTGGTCTGGGAGAGCTGTTTAACACCTAGCACAGGAGAGAAGTGGAAGCTGTAGGGATCGCCAGATTGCAGAAGGTGAGTAATAAGCTTATTTTTAACATGTTTTTTGATAATGACATGAAATCCTGTGTCTGCTGATGGGGAGAACCTTACTGAGGGGACTACCTCAGACTCCTTAAAGACACTACACCTAGGACTACCTCAGACTCCATAAAGACAATACACGTAGTACTACCTCAGACTCCATAAAGACACTACACCTAGGACTACCTCAGACTCTCTGGAAACACTGCAGCTAGAACTACCTCAGACTTCACGGAGTCATTGCAGCTAGGAATACCCAGACTTCATGGAGACACTGCATCTAGGACTTCCCCAGACTCCATGGAGACACGGCAGTTAGGACTACCCCAGACTCATAGAAGACATAACAAATAGGATTTCCCCAGACTCCATGGAGACACGGCAGCTAGGACTACCCCAGACACATAGAAGACATTGCAGCTGATACTACCCCAGACTCCCTTGGAACTTTGCAGCTAGAACTACCCCAGACTCACAGAAGACATTGCAGCTAGGACTACCCCAGACTCAATGGAAACACTGCAGCTAAGACTACCCCAGACTCCATGGGGACACTACAGCTAGGACTACCTCAGACTCACAGGAGTCACTGAAGCTAGGACTACCCCATACTCACAGGGGACATTGAAGTTAGGACTACCCAGACTCCATAGAGATACTGCAGTTGGGACTACCCCAGACTCCCTGGAGACACTGCAGCTAGGACTACCCCAGACTCCCAGGAGACACTGCAGTTAGGACTACCCCAGAGTCCATGGAGTCACTGCAGCTAGGACTACCCCATGCTCACAGGGGACATTGAAGCTAGGATTACCCCAGACTCCATGGAGACACTGCAGTTAGGACTACCCCAGACTCACAAGAGAAATTGCAGCTAGGACTACTTCAGACTCCCTGGAGACATTGCAGTTAGGACTACCCCAGACTCCCAGGAGACGCTGCAGCTCAGACTACCCCAGACTCACAGGAGACAATGAAGCTAGGACTACCCCAGACTCCCAGGAGACACTGCAGCTCGGACTACCCCAGACACCCAGGAGACACTGCAGCTTGGACTACCCCAGACTCCCTGGAGACACTGCAGCTTGGACTACCCCAGACTCACAGGAGACACTGCAGCTCGGACTACCCCAGATTCCCTGGAGACACTGCAGCTCGGACTACCCCAGATTCCCTGGAGACACTGCAGCTCGGACTACCCCAGACTCCCAGGAGACACTGCAGCTCGGACTACCCCAGACTCCCTGGAGACACTGCAGCTCGGACTACCCCAGACTCCCTGGAGACACTGCAGCTCGGACTACCCCAGACTCCCTGGAGACACTGCAGCTCGGACTACCCCAGACTCCCAGGAGACACTGCAGCTCGGACTACCCCAGACTCCCTGGAGACACTGCAGCTTGGACTACCCCAGACTCCCTGGAGACACTGCAGCTCGGACTACCCCAGACTCCCTGGAGACACTGCAGCTCGGACTACCCCAGACTCCCTGGAGACACTGCAGCTCGGACTACCCCAGACTCCCAGGAGACACTGCAGCTCGGACTACCCCAGACTCCCTGGAGACACTGCAGCTAGGATTACCCCAGACGCCCTGGAGACAATGAAGCTAGGATTACCCCAGACTCCCTGGAGACACTGCAGCTAGGATTACCCCAGACGCCCTGGAGACAATGAAGCTAGGATTACCCCAGACTCCCTGGAGACACTGCAGCTCGGACTACCCCAGACTCCCAGGAGATGCTGCAGTTAGGTTCTTTATCCAGTTTTGTCAGATTTTTAAATTCCTTTATGACATTAATCTTTTTTTAAAACTGTAAATGTGATGTGTTTACAGAAAATTGTCAGAATTAACCAATTCACCCCCGTCATGTTGTAGTTGCAATGCTTTACCTTTAAAGGACGGAGTCTCACTCATGGCAGAAGATTCCACCCCATCATCTACAGATCCATAGATCCCTAAGAGGCAAAAACAAAAAGTCATTTTAGGAAAAAAAAGTAAATCTTTGATTTTGAAAATACAGTTAGATAGCTATGAGAGAGAATCCGGGACAATGGGGGTCGCCCTCGGACACAAAGGTCTGATTACACATCTCTCCAGGGTCAGTACATCACACTCCCTGCAGTCTGGCGATTTACACCAAGTGAAAGCTTCGCTATATGATTTATTTTGAAAGAACAAACACCTACCTTGTCCTGAAAGGAGTAAAATGAAGAAGAAATTTGGCCCCAGTGAACATCTCCTGGAGAACATCCCTACCCTGACAGTGTGTCAGCAGGAAGCCTGTGCTCTACATGGGATGAGGTGTGATGTAATATATATTACACAGATGGGTTAATCAGTATCCTAGCTATTCCCACCTCCCTTGCACTATACACACACTATATAGAGTATACACACAATACACACATGCTGTATACACACAATACACACATACTGTATGCACACACTATATAGAGTATACACACAATACACACATACTGTATGCACACACTATATAGAGTATACACACAATACACACATACTGTATACACGCACTATATAGAGTATACACACAATACACACATACTGTATGCACACACTATATAGAGTATACACACGATACACACATACTGTATACACACACTATATAGAGTATACACACAATACACACATACTGTATACACATACTATATAGAGTATACACACAATACACACATACTGTATATATGTATGCCCACTATATATCTGCACATACTGTATACATACACTGTATATCCACAACAAAAACTCAAATATTCAGACACGGTACATACATACACTATACACATACTGTATATATACACACTGTACAGACATAAACTATACACACACTAAATACACACACTGCACAGACATACACTATACACATACTGTATACACACACTATATACACACACTGCACAGACATACACTATACACATACTGTATATACACACACTGCACAGACATTGGGGGTCATTTACTAAGGGCCGATTCATGTTTTTGCGACGGGTTAACCAAATTTTTCCGTTTTGCGCCGATTTTCCCTGTATTTCCCCGGGATTTTGGCCCACGCGATCGGATTGTGGTGCATCGGTACCAGCATGCACGCAATGGAAATCGGGGGCGTGGCCGTAAAAAATACCAACTGATTCGGAAAAACCGCCACATTTTTAAAAAAAAGTGTCGCTTGACACGCGCTTACCTTCCCCCATGATAGGACAGTGAACTTCGGTGCATTCCGATGCTCTTCAGCGCAGCAGCGACACCTGGTGGACGTCGGAGGAACTGCCTTAGTGAATCCCAGCTGGACCCTAAATCCACCGCAGAGAACGCGCCGCTGGATCGCAAATGGACCGGGTAAGTAAATCTGCCCCTGTATACACACTGCACAGACATACACTATACACATACTGTATACACACATGCCTACATACCCATACTACATGTTCACACTGTATATACACAATGTGGTGGGACCCACCAGGCATTTCTGTAATGTTAATACACAGAAGCTTATCAAAGAATATCCGTCAATTAAATGATTATCATTTGAAAAACATAAGTGAAAGCTTTTCCTGATATATTCATGTTACTGCTGATTTTTTCCAAAAAAATGGAGGTATATAGTGTATTGATGGTGACATGTTGCAAGTTTCTTGTGTTGTTCAGCAACATGCACAAGGATGGACACGAAGCAATTTCGTTTTTTTTTCTATTTATGACTGAATTTGACTATGTGTCAGTTACTTGTTACTTTACTTGAGTTTTGTGGGTCTTTATACATGGAATTCCAGGGCACCGCCTTGGGGACGGCATGTGTGCCCTCATATGCTTAACTCTTCCCGGGACTGTGGGAGAGATGGGAGGTGTCATGTATGCTTTGGGCACAGCGCATCAACTACACCTGATTGTCTGGAATGGGATGTAAAAGATTCAGGGGAATTTTAAAATCAAGTTATCATTCAAATATAATAAAAAAATATAGTAAACTTTTGGATGTCATCCTGAGCAGAAATGCACACAACTATTTTCAAGATGATTTGGGGAAAAGAAACAACTGTGAATACAATACTTCATGCTTCTTCATATTATCCGAGACAAACAATCTGTACAGTACAGACAGGCCAATCAAATGCCGCTGGTGACTTAGCCAGTGGCATTTAAAGAGTTAATGCCCTAAATCAGTGCTAGCACTGATGACGGGTGTTAAAGGTGGGGGTCCCAAACTTCTAATTTAATGGTATGAATCTTTTGCAGTTTGGTTCCGCTCAACACTACTAGAAAACGCTTGCTTTTTATTGTCTTACTGCTTTATATATACATGACTAGGATGTTGCATTCTTAGCGTTACTAATAGAGATGAGCGAGCACTAAAATGCTCGGGTGCTCGTTATTCGAGACAAACTTTTGCCAATACTTGAGTGCTCATTTCGAATAACGAGCCCCATTGAAGTCATTGGGAGACCCGAGCATTTTTCAATGTGTCATTTTATTTAGAAATAATGGGGCACATTTACTAAGGGTCCGCAGCCGCGAATCTGTCGGGTTTTTCCCGAATATTTCCGCTCTGAGCTGTATTTCATGGGATTGTGGCGCACGCGACCGATTTTTGGCGCAATCGCGCCGACTTTCAAGAGACAGAAATCGGGGGGCGTGGCCACCGGACAACCCGAAGGATTCGGAAAAACCGTAGAATTTAAAAAGCCATTTGTGTCGCAAGATCAAGCACTCACATACACCAGAAAAAAGCAGGTGAACTCCGGCGGACCTCGGCGCAGCAGCGACACCTGGTGAATATCGGCGCACGGACCTTAGTGAATCCCGGCAGAACCCGAATCAGCGCCGGAGAACCCGCCGCTGGATCGCGACTGGACCGGGTAAGTAAATGTGCCCCAATGTCTTCTGATAAGTTAGCAGATGTATGGAAACATCGGCAATGTGTTCTTCACTGACGAACACATTGCAGATATTTCCGTACATCTGCTAACTTATCAGAAGACATTAGCGCAGAAAGGTGTTCTTCACAATAGTATGTACAGAACAATATGTGTGAAGATTCTTCACACATATTGTTCTTCACATACTATTGTTAAGAACACCTTTCTGCACTCGTGTCTTCTGATAAGTTAGCAGATGTACGGAAACATCTGCAATGTGTTCGTCAGCAAAGAACACATTGCAGATGTTTCATTACATCTGCTAATTTATCAGAAGACAATTTGCATTAACTCGAGCAGTTCTGGAGCAGGGGGAATACTCGTCCAAACAACGAGTCGTTTTGAGTACGCTAATACTCGAATGAGTATCAAGCTTGGACAAGTATGCTCGCTCAGCTCTAGTTTCTATACTTTTTTACTGCTATCTGTTTATGTATTTTACATCTATAATGAATTTATTGAACAAAGTGTTTTTGTACATTCAGATTTAGTAACATGGATAAACACAGAGATATCTAGATAAATAGCTGACCATGGCATTGAGTATGGTAAGTAAACTATTGCATCAGTTTTCAAAAGGTTTGGCCACTTCCTCAATTTTCTATTAAATATTAAAGTAAAGGAACACTTTGAGGACTTTTTGGGACACTTAATCAGTACAGGTCTGAAAAAGAATAAATACATTTTTTAAAAAATCATAAATTCTGAAAAAAACAGGCAACAAAAATAGAGACTGAAAGAAAATATTTCCAAGGAAAGCAAAAATAATCCTAAATACATTTTCTGGTATATAAATGATAAGAAACTAAAAACAGAAAGTGTGGGCCCTGTGAACAATAACCTGGGGGTCATGGTGGAAGGAGATGAGGAAAGGGACAATATATTGAATGTCGCTTTCTCAACTGTCTTTACCCTGGAAAACCGCCTGGTGGAAGACACGATGAGGAATAATGTAGGTTCTCTTTTGAACCTCAACAGTTTATCCCAGGACAAGGTATGGCACCGCCTCACAACCACTAAAAATGGGAAATCAATGGGGCCAGATGGCATACCCCTCTGGGTACTGCATGAATTAGGTACTGTGATAGAAAGACCATAACTCATAAAATTTGAAGATTCCTTAAAGAAAGGTTCTGTTCTACAGGACTGACGCATAGAAAATGTGGTGCAATATACAAAAAAGGATCAAAAAACAACCTGGAAACTAGAGACCTGTTAGTCTAACTTCTGTTGTGGTGAAAATATTTAATGGGGTTAATCAGAGATGCTATCCTGGAGTATCTCACTGTACATAACCTTCAGCATGGAGTTTATGAGAGATCAGTCCTGACAGACTAATCTGTTTGGTTTCTATGAGGAGATAAGTTCCATAGTGGACTTGGGGGAGGCTGTGGATGTTGTCTAACTGGACTTTTCCAAGGGATTTGATACAGTGCCACATAAACACTTGGTACATAAAATGAGACTCCTGGATTTGGGGAAAAATCTTTGTATTTGAGTAAGCAATTGGCTTAGTGATATTGAGGGTCATCAATAAAGGCACATCTAAGATTGGGTCGATGTTACTAGTGGTGGCCACAGGGGTCAGTATTGGGGCCTCTTCTTTTTCATATTTTTTTTATTAATGACCTTATAGAGGGTTTATACAGTCAACTTTCAATATTTGCAGATTATCTAGGCTGTGTAAACTGTGTAACTGGAGGAATGGGTGGAGAAATGGTTGATGAGGTTTAATGTAGATAAATATAAAGTTATGCACTTGGGCCATGGAAACAAAAAGTATAATTATGTTCTAAACAGTCAATTACTTGGTTAAAAAATGTAGCTGAAAAGGACTTGGGGGTATTGGTGAATGGTAAACTTAATTTTAGTGACCAGAGCCAGGCAGCTGCTGCTAAAGCATATACAATTATGGGATGTATTAAGAGAGGAATAGATTCTCATGATAAAGACATAGTTTTGCCATTATACAAATCACTGGTAAGGCCACACATTTGTATTGTATACAGGCTTATTGAGGGCTTATTCAGTTTAGAAAATAGACAACTGAGACCTCATTACACAGTACAAATATCTGAATGGGCAGCACAGGAATTTCTCCAAAGATCTTTTTATACGTAGGCCTGTGACGAGTTCAAGAGGACATCTGCTACAACTAGAGGAGAGGAGGTTCTACCATCACCAGAGACAGGGGGGATCCTCTACACCTAGAGGAGAGGATATTCTACCATCACCATAGACAGGGGCCTCCTCTACACCTAGAGGAGAGGAGGTTCTATCATCACCATAGACAGGGGGCATCCTCTACACCTAGAGGAGAGGAGGTTCTACCATCACCAGAGACAGGGGGGATCCTCTACACCTAGAGGAGAGGATATTCTACCATCACCATAGACAGGGGCCTCCTCTACACCTAGGAGGGGAGGAGGTTCTACGATCATCATAAAGAGGGGGGCATCCTCTAAACCTAGATAAGAGGAGGTTCTACCATCACCAGAGACAGGGGGGATCCTCTCCACTTAGAGGAGAGGAGGTTCTACCATCACCATAGACAGGGGACATCCTATACACCTAGAGGAGAGGAGGTTCTACTATCACCAGAGACAGGGGGCATCCTCTACACCTAGAGGAGAGGCAACTCTACCATCACCATAGACAGGGGGCATCCTCTACACCTAGAGGAGAGATGGTTCTACCATCACCATAGACAGGGGGCATCCTCTTCACCTATAGGAGAGGTGTTTCTACCATCACCACATACAGAGGGTATCATCTACACCTAGAGGAGAGGAGGTTCTACCATCACCATAAACAGAGGGAATCCTCTACACCTAGAGCCGAGGCGGTTCTACCATCACTATAGAAAGGGCATCCTCTACACCTAGAGGAGAGGAAGTTCTACCATCACCATAGACAGGGGCCTCCCCTACACCTAGAGGAGAGGAGGTTCTACCATCACCATAAACAGAGGGCATCCTCTACACCTAGAGCCGAGGCAGTTCTACCATCACTATAGAAAGGGCATCCTCTACACCTAGAGGAGAGGAAGTTCTACCATCACCATAGACAGGGGCATCCTCTACACCTAGAGGAGAGGAAGTTCTACCATCACCATAGACAGGGGCCATCCTCTACACCTAGAGGAGAGGAGGTTCTACCATCACCATAGACAGGGGTATCCTCTACACCTAGAGTAGGGGTGATTCTACCATCAACATATACAAAGGTTCTTTACAGTAAGAGCAGTGAGACTATGGAATTCTCTGCCGTAGGAGTTTGTTATGGAGGACTCTATGTAATTGTTCAAGAGAGGCCTGGATTTTGTTCTGGAGAGAAAAATATATGGGGAAAAATATTTAATTTTTAATGGTTGGACTTAATGGACTTGTGTTTTTTTCCAACCTTATGTACAATAAACATGTGTGGCATTGCCCCAAAAATCCTGACTCCTGATTTTAAATGTAAGTGACTTTATACGATGGTTGGTAAAGTGAAGTATAATAAAGTTATGGACATCAGAATATTTGGATAAGATGGAATTGTTTTCTATACAAAAGATTAGCAGTTTTTAATATGTATTAAATCATAAAAAAAATGTACAAATGTTTGATGTCTTCTTTTACTTAAGTTTACGGTTTGGCACATTGTACTGATCCTACCTGCTGCTCTGATTCCCCATCGAGTCACGTCAGGTCATGTTTGTCTATCATTGCTGTCATTGGACTAGATGAACTTTGTGATTGATTCGTACTCACTATGCCTTATTTTTTATTGCCTTACAAAAAAATCAAGGTAAAGCATTATGTATCCCATAATCCCGATATACATTTTACCTCCATAGACATTTTATTAATGGTCGATCTAGATGGGCAGTCTAAGCAGTCTGTCAGCTTGGTCTTGAATACATTGGCAAGACCATCCATGAACTAAGTAGATGGATTAAGGATTACATTGTTGATATTACCCAAATAAGGGACACTCCCATTGTGCGCAATTTTGTCGCACCTCATCAGGGTCGGATTAATGCTGGGGGGGGTTCCCAGGGAGCAGAGATATGGGGGGTCCCCCATTTAATGTAGTCCAGACAGGGAACAGCAATCGCTATATACCACTCCCCAACAATCCCCCCCCCCCTAGTTTAGGCTGTATATGTGTTAATTCTTTAACCCTTTAAGCCTTTTTTGTTTTTGTGTTTATGTGATGTAATGTCACAACCCTATAAAAACAGACGTCCATTAGCAATCCTGTCATTTCACACACTGCATGTGCTGTCTGTACCGTCTATATGCTTGTTCTCAGTAGCTGATGGAATGATTTTTTCTCCAAGTCCAGGGTATCAGTTTTTGGGGTTCAGATAAAACACAAGGGTTGGAACGGCACCGTGCGGAAAAACATAGGGTGCAGGTCTTCGTAGGGGTCCGACAGCCCCTCTAGCAGTAGAACCAAATATAAAGATGAAGCAGCACTCCGAAAAAGTTAGGTGAAAAAAGTGTTGTTTATTCCACCAGTGATGCGACGTTTCGTCTTTTCCATAAAGACATTCTCAAGCATAGTGTGTCAGCGGTCAGCTGACTTAAATAGGCGGTGATGCAATCACCAACATGTGTGATAATGGATACAAACGGTTTACTTTCAAAGGACTACATATAATACAGAAATCGTCCTACATAGCAGTGCACAATACATATTAAATATTCACTCAGACATAAAATCATTAAAGAAGAAAGATTCTTATGACCATGAGGTCGAAACATGTGTTACCATGGTTACCAGCGTGATATCATTTGTGTGAGGAGATAGGAGGCGGAACCATCCGTCTAAAGTGCATATTAATAAAGTGTTCAAGTGCTACATAAATGGTACATACACAACAATAAAACATCTATTCAAATAACACAATCTGACCGGATTATTTGAACTAATCCCCGTGAGTCCGACACGTAATGTGCGGGACATGCGCACAAGTTGTCTGATTATACTTCGGCCATCTTGTTTAAGGGCAAAACCCGAAACTCCATGCGACCATATTCTGGTGGTGGGACTCAGATGCTCTGGACGGGACATATGCTGGGGGTCTCTGGAACGGTACCAAGTGGTCCATAGGAGGACAGATGCTGCTAGGTACAGACATCCAGTAGAACCATACGGTCAAAGGAATCCTGCCAGCAGACTGTGCCCCATCCGGGATCGCTGTCGCCTCTTCAAGTTCCACTGATTCCAAAAGGTCCCGATCACCCCAACGTCACCGCTTATTGAGCTATCCATTATGTCCACATCCGTATCCAGAGGTCGCTGTGGAGACCGCTGACACACTATGCTTGAGAATGTCTTTATGGAAAAGACGAAACGTCGCATCACTGGTGGAATAAACAACACTTTTTTCACCTAACTTTTTCGGAGTGCTGCTTCATCTTTATATTTGGTTCTACTGCTAGAGGGGCTGTCGGACCCCTACGAAGACCTGCACCCTATGTTTTTCCGCACGGTGCCGTTCCAACCCTTGTGTTTTATCTGAGCCCGACTAGGAGCGTTTGCACGTGCTTTTTGATTTACCAACATGGACACTATTAATCCACCATCGAATTTATTTGCATTCACGGAAGAGGATGTGAACAGGATCCTAGATGGACCTCTAGGAGACAGTGCCTTCCTCGACATACCGGCTAAAGTGGACTTAAAACGCAAGTATGAATACCTATCAAGACGACTTATTAATTTCCAGCTACACCTATCCCTGCTATGTCAATATTATAAGCATAAGATTGTTCCACGGGGACTTAGGTCACATCTGAGACCCAACCTATTCCCCTCCAACACTGAATTTTGTACCAGATTCGAGGGCTTATCTAACAAATACGCCCTTGACATTATTCTACTGAACATTGAGTTCATACAGCAAGACATGACAACGTGCCAGGCCAAATTAAGCGATTTGGAAAAGGATCTACGGGAGATATTGGGTGATACTGAATTTAACAACTATAAAGAGAAAGCTAAGGTTATCTTTTCCAAATATCAGAAGGAACAAGAAGAGATAAAACGACACAAATGGACCAGGGACAAGGAAGACTATGCTACAGGAAATATATATACGTGGAAACAAGATGACCCAACCTACACCAGAAAAAATAAACGGGATAACCAGAAAAAACGGACTGAAAATAAATCTACAAAAAATTCTACTGCTAGTGATTTTTTAGAACCCCCTCCAACGGGTTCACAAATTACAACCACCGCAAAAGAAGACGGGGAGGACGCAAGTATAAACGACAGTCAAAGAACCAGAAGTGGCAAGGGTCCGAGACCTCAGTCACAGATGACCAAAAAGAAATAGATCAGCGCTCTGTGGTAAATATTTCCTCTTATGTTTTATCCACCGATGAATTTAATGTTCTCGATAAGGGACTTTCTTATTGTCCGGTCACAGCCATGGACTGGTTGAATTTTGATGTTGAACTTAATCGTTTCTTCAGATCGATTAAGCTTAAAACATGGTTCTTGGATAAAGATCCTGTACAGAAGGGAGTTGTTGCTAGTAATACATCTTGTGATTTTACTTTAAAGGGATGTGGCTTGTTTGTGAAAAGTAATTTTTGTCCCCCAACTACCTCACCTGCAGTTGAATCGTTCATTTCTGCTGTCCTAAGGGATATTGAGGTATATAGAGAGAACTTATCAGGCTTTACAGTTAACAATAATCTGTCAGCTGCTGAAAGAAGGGCTTTGGAGGGCTTGGTCCATAACGGCGATCTCGTGATCAAACCCGCAGATAAGGGTGGTGGGATCGTCGTTATGGACCGCCCTAAATATATGAATGAGATCTATAGTCAATTGAATGACCCTCTGGTATATAGAAGAGTTGACACTGACCCTACACAAATCTTTACCAAGAGACTTAGACTACTTGTAGATCATGCTTTGGCAGTCGATATTATTGACCAGGATTTACATGATTTTCTTATTCCGAAATTTCCGAAAATTCCTTTACTATACTGTTTACCTAAAATACATAAATGCAAAGATTCTCCACCAGGTAGACCGATTGTGTCGGGACGAGATTCATTATTCAGTCCTGCTGCCATCTTTTTAGACAAGATCTTGCGGTCCTTTGCCATCAATGCTAAATCTTATATTAAAGATACGACTGATTTTTTAAATAAAATCTCCACCATCATTGTTCCTACAGGAGCTCTACTTGTGTCATTTGATGTCACAAGTTTGTATACATCAATTAACCATGAACGGGGTATTGCTGGTGTTGCCAGAGCCCTCTCTAGATCAAACTATAGTAACGAGAACAAAGAGTTCGTATTGGGTTTACTTGATACTATCCTTACGTGTAACTATTTTATGTTCAATGATGAATTCTATGTACAACTTCGCGGGACGGCGATGGGGTCCAATGTGGCCCCAGCCTACGCAAATATTGTAATGGCGGATTTAGAGGAGGCATGCGTCTATGTGTCCCACCACTTCAGTCATGTACTGGAGTGGTGGCGATACATCGACAATGTCTTCTCTATTTGGACCGGGGACCGTACATCCCTTGATCTTTTCCTTGAATTTTTGAATGATGTGGACCCTGATATCAAATTCACGATGGTGGTTTCTGAATCATACTTACAATTTCTTGATACTAAGGTATATGTAGTGGATAATAGATTAAAGACGACTTTACACGTTAAACCAACTGACTGTAATACTCTCTTGAGATACAATAGTCATCATCCTAAAAATATGGTTCGTTCATTACCTTACAGCCAACTCCTGAGGGTTCAGAGAATAGTTGATGACAAAGATCTAAGAACAGCTGAACTCCAGACGATGGGGAGGAAGTTTGTCGACAGAGGTTATCCCAAACCCCTGGTGGGACAATCTATCGAAAAAGTACAGACTTTGGACCGTACAACACTTCTTTCACATAATACATTTCAAAAAACCACTTCCCGGATTCCTATGGTTTCCACTTATACCACACACAGCCTAGATATTGCCTCTATCATTCGCAGGAATTGGCGTATTCTAAGCACATACTACAAGAATGTACAGGATTTCCAATTACCTCCCCTTTTTTCCTATAAGAGGGGTAAGAACCTAAAAGATAGGCTTGTTAAAACTGACATATCTGCACATAAGAGTGAGAAAATTGTTCGTAGAGGTTGCTTCCCTTGTATGTCATGCGACAATTGTATATTGATGTTAAAAGGTGAAGTATTTACCCATCCATCTTTGAACAAAACATTTAAAATTAAGACTTTCGTTACTTGCAGGAGCGATTATGTTATCTATGTGTTACAATGTCCGTGTAACCTCCTCTACGTTGGAGAAACAACCACAGAGTGTAGATTGCGTTTAAATAACCACAAATCGAGTATTCGCACTAAGAAGGTTGACCTCCCGGTCCCACACCACTTTAATGAAGCCGGTCACAAGGTCGAGGACCTACGATTTTTTATCATAGACAGGATCCCCCCACCAAAGAGAGGAGGAAATAGGGAACTGCTGTTGAAACGGAGGGAAGTACAGTGGATCCATAGACTTAAATCTTTAAGCCCACATGGTCTCAATAGGGAACTTCCACTCAATGTTTTCTTATAAATCCAAAACAGGCATACTAGAGGACCTGAGTTTGAACTTATTCCTCTTCCTATGAAAATTAACATGTACGTACTTTTCATATTCTAAACAACACAACATGTCATGTCTACAATTGTCTGACGCATATTTAGTTGTTTGACTCACTGGCCTATATTACTTACCTTTTTTTCTTTGTTTCTCCACAGCGACCTCTGGATACGGATGTGGACATAATGGATAGCTCAATAAGCGGTGACGTTGGGGTGATCGGGACCTTTTGGAATCAGTGGAACTTGAAGAGGTGACAGCGATCCCGGATGGGGCACAGTCTGCTGGCAGGATTCCTTTGACCGTATGGTTCTACTGGATGTCTGTACCTAGCAGCATCTGTCCTCCTATGGACCACTTGGTACCGTTCCAGAGACCCCCAGCATATGTCCCGTCCAGAGCATCTGAGTCCCACCACCAGAATATGGTCGCATGGAGTTTCGGGTTTTGCCCTTAAACAAGATGGCCGAAGTATAATCAGACAACTTGTGCGCATGTCCCGCACATTACGTGTCGGACTCATGGGGATTAGTTCAAATAATCCGGTCAGATTGTGTTATTTGAATAGATGTTTTATTGTTGTGTATGTACCATTTATGTAGCACTTGAACACTTTATTAATATGCACTTTAGACGGATGGTTCCGCCTCCTATCTCCTCACACAAATGATATCACGCTGGTAACCATGGTAACACATGTTTCGACCTCATGGTCATAAGAATCTTTCTTCTTTAATGATTTTATGTCTGAGTGAATATTTAATATGTATTGTGCACTGCTATGTAGGACGATTTCTGTATTATATGTAGTCCTTTGAAAGTAAACCGTTTGTATCCATTATCACACATGTTGGTGATTGCATCACCGCCTATTTAAGTCAGCTGACCGCTGACACACTATGCTTGAGAATGTCTTTATGGAAAAGACGAAACGTCGCATCACTGGTGGAATAAACAACACTTTTTTCACCTAACTTTTTCGGAGTGCTGCTTCATCTTTATATTTAGTTTTTGGGGTTCTGTATTACACAAATTGCAAGTGTGTTTTGTTGATAAAGTAGATATCAAGAAATTTGTGTCAAATCAACATAGTTGATTAATCACTATGTCAGACAGAGAGGTGGCAGGTGGAGCAGGCACAGGGCGCAGCACAGTAAGGGGACAACACAGCAGGGGTGACTCTGTGAGGCCAGAACTGTCGCTGTCATCTAGTGGCAGTGTGTTGATCAACTACCCAAAGTTTCTCGATTGATTGAGTAGGTCATCCACCTCCTCCCAAATGACATCTGACAACCCCAGCCAAGAGTCTGTGGGTTAGTCAGATACAACCCTTAGTTTGCATGGCCCAGGAGCATGTCAGCGGCTCTCACCTGTCCTCAACCAGGCTCTGTCCTGTTCATTTCCCTCAGTCAGAGATCTACTAGGTGGTCTGGGCTCAGCACCACTATACAGCAAGGATGAATTCTTTGAGGACAGTCAGTAGCTGCTTGGTAGTGAAGAGGTGGGGCAGCCATCCGCTGATTTGTGCAGTAGGCAGAGCTGTAGAGATGTGGAGAGTGGCACGGGAGGTTATGTTGCACTTGCAAGTAGTCAGGCTGTGCATACTGAGACCGTTGAGGAGAATAGCAGTGACAGCAAATCACAAATCGACGATGATGTAGTCGATCGCACTTGGGAGCTGGGTGAAGCAAAGGCTTCATCATAATCTTCGGGAGAAGAGGGTGTCAGTTTGTGCATCAGGCTGCAAAGCAGGCAGCAAGTCGCCACTGTGGCCGTGATTCAGCAGGGTGACAGCAGTGCTAGGACAGGAGACAAACGGCCGCGGAGCTTGCTTTGACACCATGGCCCTGAGTCAACACATACAGTGTCACCATCCAATGGCCTGGGAGAAACCTGGCTCAGATCTGGTAGTCCATCCTGCCGCCGCAGAAACGTCAGCAGCCTTATCGGCCAGTCAAAGCTACAGCTATTTGTCTTTGACATCATATCCCAGTCCAGATGTTCCTGCTGATTGCTAAGCTTGGCGCCAGCAGTTGTTGAAAGAGGCGATTACAAAGAGACAAATGTAGTTGTCGGTCCAGCCATCCTAAGGTCCAGAAGCTGACCGTGCTCATGTCCAATTCGTTGGTACTACAGTCCCTTCCTTTCCAAGTCGTGGACTCTGCACCCTTCAGAGAAATAATGGCTTGTGCCGAACTGAGGTAGAGAGTTCCAAGGCGAAATTTATTTTCCAAAAATGCAGTAACAGCCATTGACAAAAATGTAGAACAGAACGTGGGCCAGTCCTTGAGCTTATCTGTTTCTTCCAAGGTTCACCACAGCACAGACCTTTATGGCCCACTCAGTGAATGAGCTTCCCGCCCAGCCACACCAACAACTTGGACAAGAGACCCCGCTTTCTCCTCAACGTTGTCCAACTGCTTCTCCTGCACCAATTTCCGCCTCCTCCTTCTCCACCACCACCTCAGCCTCCACAAGTATAAGTGCTGCTGCAGGGCACAGCGGTTTCACGCAGTTCTACACCTGATTTGCCTGGGCGAACAAATTCACACAGGGGAGGAACTGCTCCACGTCAAGCAAAAAGAAATCAATTTGTGGCTTTCTCCACTACAACTGCAAATCAGAACCATGGTGACAGACAATTGGAGAAACATGGTGTCCACGCTGCACCGCATGGTCCAAGCGCCCTGAAGCATGTGTTCAATTTGATTGTCGAAAAGTTCCTGAAGTCTTCCACCCATTTGCAAGACATTCTAAAAATGTCCATGAAACTGTGATCTTTGATGTCAGCCACTGGCAGCTCATGGGTGACACCTGCCAATTGAACAGGCCCTTTGAAAACACATTATTTGTTTATTGCCAGGACTACGGGATGAATAACGTAATTCCACTGCTTCATGTCCTGAAACAGATGCTTTTAAATCTGTTTGATCAGGGCAGTGGAGAAGCAGCGACTACATCTAATGGCCACATGAGTGCGGTGGGGACGCAGCATAATTCCTTAAGTCCTTAATGAAAAGCTTCCTTCACTGCCTAGTGAGGAGGGTAGCCACCAGCAGCATCAGGACATGGGGCAGACCCTGCACAAGCAGGTGGTGGCCCACCTCACATCACTCTATCACCAAAGGTAGAGGAGAGTCTGGACTACTGGGCAGCCAAACTTGATGTGTGGCTGCAACTTGCAGAGTTTGAATCAGCTTTCCTGCCCGGCCAGTAGTGTGGTGTCAGAGCAGGTGTTCAGTGTAGCGGGAGCCATTGCTTGGCTTGTCCACCGTAATGTGGAGAGATTGACCTTGTCAAGATGAATCAGGCGTGGATCAGCCAGGATTTCACCACCACAATGCCTTATGCATCAGATTAGATCAGCTATGACAACCCCCCAAAATGTTGGGCCACTCTGCGGCCTTCCATGTTGCTGCCAAATCCACAATCTGTCATTGTGCCACTCTGTGGCTTAACATGTTGCTGCCACCTCCAGAATTTGTCATTGTGCCACTCTTTGACCTCATGCTGCTGCTACTGCTGCCGCCCACCTAGACTGGTAGGTAGTAAACATTACCCATTTAACTCCACATAAAGGCACTTATAGTTAATATACATAATCCTACCCATAACATTAACCCCATCAACCATTAATAACTAAAATTAACTAAAAAATGATGACACGAGGCTTCCTGTTGGGCAGAAAAGGTCACAGCTATTTATTGCTGATAAACTCAATTATTATTATTTTAATATTCTCAAAATCAACCGCAATCTCTGTTCATTTCTTTGGAAACCATAGCTGCCCGAAGCGGGTTGCTCACCCGGACTCCCAAACCACCACTTCCGGGCAAAATCTACATCAATTCTCTTTTCCGCGAGCTGTGACTTGAGATGATCACCAAAAAACAATTATTCCTTTAATACTCTCAAAATTAACCACGATCTCTATCCATCTCTTTGTAAACCATAGCTGCCCAAAGCGATTGCTCAACCAGACTCCCGAATCAGCACTTTGACCTCTGGGCAAAATCCACATCAATTCTTATTTTCCGTCAGCTGTGACTGGAGATGATCACTGAAAACCTAAAACATCAAAACTCTAAACCCAAGTAACAGTAGGGAGGGAGGGAGGGAAGGACAGCCTGAAGATGGTGTGGGTAAGAGGAAGTTCAGGCCCAGTGCCTGCCCTATAAAGGCTCAGCTATGGGAGGGGCTGAGCAGCAGAAGGGAGGAGAAAGGGAGCAAATACCACCCCTATTTAAAGTGCAAACATCCCATGTAATAAATTACAACATCAGCACACCCCCAGTCTGTGGGCACCCTCCTTATACAGTCTGGGACACCCTGATTGTGCCACTCTGACCTCCTGCAGCTGCTGCTGCCGCCACCTCCACGCTCTCTCATTGTGCCACTATGTGGCCTACCATGTTTTTGCAACCTCCACACTCTGTCATTGTGCCACACTGTGGTGTATCATGTTGCTGCCACTTCCAGAATTTGTCATTGTGCCTCTTACTAGTTGGTTGAAGAAAGCTGCTCATTAAGGACTCTAGACTTAAGCTGCTGCTGATGAAGCTGTTACTTCTTCTACCCCCTCCCCCATCTCCCCACAGCAGCCACGGCAGTAGTACGTGGTAGAGCCTCCTCTCACCTGAGTAGAAAAACCACTAACTGCACCAGACCCTGCTTGTGCTCCAATGTCCACCTCCTCCTCCTCCAGTTCAGCCCCCACTGGACTCATTTCACCACTTCTCCAGTGCCCTGACCAGACAGGGCCTGAGCAAATGGCTGGTGTCAGGCATGAGCTGCCAGTGGCTGACATCAATGTTACAAAGGGGAGTACTACGGTCTGCTGGCATTATCAAAAAATCATTAATGGCTTTTCTCTGTTCATACAGATGTCTAACATAAGGAGGCTAACAAGTGGAAACAACACATATGTTGGGGGAGGCCCTCCTGCTGCTGCTGCAACTTGAGGAGGGTGAACAGATAGATGATTAGAGTCTATCTTAGCCTTGCCTCTATCTCTGCACCTGTGTTCAGTTAGAACTGCCAGGGTCAAAGTTTGCTTCAGGGAACTAGGATCAGGATGACCAACCCAGGCATCTTTAAGTAATTCAGACAATCAGTGTTTAAAGAGATCCTTCAATGAGAGTTTATACCTGTTAAGAATCAAAAGTACTTGCAGAACTCTATGAAATACCCCTCAGCAGAGCATACAGTATGCCTTGATGGAGGGAGACGAGTTGAGACACCATAACCGCAATATGACCTGGCAAAGATTAAATGAATCCCAATGATTGAATAAAATAGGGAGGACCATTCCTTCACTCCAGGAGAAAGGTTAAGGGCCCGGGATGGGGTCTTCCTTCAAAAGGGAGATAAATATTCTTACCAGCTGTACCTGGAAGTAAGCAGTGCACCCTTTATACACTAAACATGACTCCCGTCCCTACCTTACCTGAGAAAATCATTGAATTGCAAGAGGTGTTTCAGCAGCTTTAGCCCAACATTATGAGATATCATGGCCAACTCAGAGCCCACTTACCCCTCCATCTGACCTGGAATGGAGGTGATCCTGAACCAGACCTTGAGTAAATCTTTGTGTTGTTTTTGCCTTCAAAAATGTAAACCAGTATCTTGGAATGGACAGGGGACGTAGACAGAGACATTGGGCCCTGACACTACACTCCCTTTCCAGCTGTCCCTGACTGATTGTCTTGCTTATCCTGAGCAGTAAGGAACAACTACTTGACAATCCCTACCTATGCCAAAGTGCAGACAAGCAGGTGAGGACAAGACAAAAGAAACAGCTAATCATTTTTACCAAATCTGAGTCATGCGAAGAGGACAAACATAGTGCAAAATCACTTGTGAAATACAACTAGCTTGCTAAAACTATAGACTGTAGTAGGAAAAGAGTATTGGTCAAAAAAGGCTTCTTTACAAATCCATATCCCTGGTCTGGAAGCGATTGAAGCGGGATCATGTCAATTATAGCGGATGAAATCTTAGAGAAACACATCAGGGTTTGCAAGAGACAGACAGGTGTGTTCAATTCAATAAACTCTGGGGAAGTAATATGTCTATTGGGACGCACCACAGATAAGTACAATGAGCTTTCCAGTCTCATGGGCTGTGATGGTGGGAGCTGAGGCAGACAATCAACTCACCTGCATGCATGGGGTCAACTTTACAGTTTAAGTAGGGAGCTTAGGAGTCGACGAGAGGCCCTGGTCCTGAGACTAGTACTACATTAAAACTACTGAATCCAGCCACTGGTAGAATTCCATAAACAGTTAAAATCAGCCTTTGTAAGTGTTAAGTTAAACCTAGCTAATAGATCAAATCCTGTCATTTCTACTTGTCCTATTTTCCTAAAAACATTGTGTCACGAACCCGACTCACCGGAGTTCACCCACTGGGATAACTACTCTATGGAGTCCCAGAATTTAGCCCTTAAGCTCCGCCCACTTCCACAAAATGGCGTCCTTACGCTAAATTTACTCCACAGAATCCGCACTGCCACCACCCACGAGTTACTTATGCAAAGAAGGCCGTAGGCACCTCAACCACACAGACAATGCACCCTGATGATAACTCAGCACATGCACTCACTACTTACACAATATTACAATTATAAACTCACACACTACATGGACTATGCTAATAATGACCTCTGGTAACGTGATTCCCTTCAGAGACTCAGATTCTTTAAGGCTACAAGCAGAGGCTTATTAAAAAGTTTTAATTTACATAAAAATGCAGTACACTCAAAGAAATAAATTGTCAGATAAAATGAAAAAAGGATTAAAACAATACACATACAATACTTTCAAACAGTTATGGAAGAAGAGACAAAAAAGTTCTTGCTAGTGGAATAGGAAGAAACTCTTTGGCCCGAGGACAGGGCATAAGCATCGATCCAGCCTCCTATTGTCACAGAGTCACCCAGACTGAACACTACTATGTGGCTGCTTCATTAATTTAAGCCCAGGTGATTTTTGACCCCCACCCCTGGCTGTGATGTCACTGTGAGGGGGATTTTTCTATCCCCCTCCCATCAGTGAGCTATTTTTTGGGTCTGGGTTTTTATCAGAACCCCATAACTTTTGATTGGAAGATGGCACAATTGTGCCATGGCTTCCAACCAAATGGGCATGTTATTCCCATTAACCCCATACCAAACTCTGGGTGTCTTAGCCTAATATGAGGGGTGTTCTGCTATTGGCTGCCTTCCCTTGCAGCTAATGTTCTGATTTTCGGTCCAGAAGTGTGTCTAGACCCCATAACTGTCCTGTGTAACTTGGGACCTATAATTATGAATTATGTCCCAGTTATGGACAGCTATGATATTCCCCTTTGTCTGAATTTGGAGGGAAAAACATGCAGTCTGTGGCTTCTTTTCATCCCCCACTAGCTAGACTACTCTGGCCGAAAGGTGTTAATTTTACCACTTAGAAGACCATGCTTCTCTGATCAAACTTAAACTCCCTGGGGTTTTATAACCACCCTGCCAGGCTCATCTTCTGGCTGGTCTTAAACAAATGGAGCCTAAGGATTTATAACAGGCAGAATGAAACACAAAGAAAGAAAAAAAATATATATAACAAACTGTGGAGGAGTAATATTATTATCACACATTGTAACAGAGACTTCCTTTTAAGATGGCGCCGGCATCGTGATCATAACCAAAACAATCAAAGCTAAAGAATTTCAGAAATGCATTATCCTGACGTCAAGGAAGTTCTCCAATCAAGAGACTACATGAGCTGGGAATTCTCTGCCCCTTCTGCTTCTTTCATAATGTCTATATAGATTTGTGGATCCAAATAACGCTTGCGCAGTGCTGATTTTTGCCCTGGGTAACAGCATTAGCAAATCTTGCATCACCAATTTGTCTAAGTCATCCTTTGCATGCTTATTGATTGGAAACATGCAGCCAATGCTCACTAAAAGATAATGTTAAATCCTACCCCAACATAAGGATCCTAGCTGCCAGGGATCAAGATCTTCCCTGATCAACTCACAGGGTAACCTTTCCAAGTTCAAGTAACAGTAAATTCAGACAAAAATTTCAGTGTTCTCAGTATCCTTGATCAGAGTTTTTTCATGGACCTGTCTTCTCAATCAATCTGCTATATAACACAGCTGATGCTCGGCAGCTATCCTGAGCACTTAGTTCCTTAGAGGACGCCATTTTTCCACAGGTGATTTTTTTTTATGATGGAGGAATCATCTGCCCAGGGATTTAAAAAACTGGCATAAACTGTAATTCACCCACAAATATTTCAGCGGCCACATTTTTTAAAACATTTGTAACTTTTTTGGAGGGAGACAGAGACAACTATTTCGAAACAGTTTTTCACAATATAACCTTTGAAGTGATTACTCTGTGAAAATATTTGTGTTTTACCTTTCATCAGGGCCACAACAAATTATTATGGAGCCCTAGGCAGTAACCCCCCCTCATCTTCTCTATGCCGGAACATAATTTATAGCTGTGAGCATCTGCCCAATGTTTTTTACTTGTATAGAGTTGCACGGGGATTTTGGCACATGCAGTCAGATTGTGGCGCATCGGTGCCGGCTTTCACGTGACAGAAAATGGGGGGCATGGCCGTCGGACAACCCAATGGATTCAGAAAAAACGCAGAATTTAAAAAAACGATTTGTGTCGCAAGATCAGCACTCACATGCAACAGGAAGAAGCAGGAGAACTCCAGCGGACCTCGGTGCAGCAGCGACACCTGCTGGATATCGGTCGCACGTCCTTAGAGAATCCCGGCTGACCCGAAACCTCGTCGACTGCTCGCGACTGGACTGGGTAAGTTAATCTGCCCCATGGTCTTGAAAATAAGGAGCAAGTCCAAACACAATAAAGTTTTCTTTAAAAATTCTTAATTGATGTTCCGTCAGCAGTATTTTTGGCCCAGATAGTATTTTATTCCTGGGCAGTACCATTGACCTACACAGTGTGGGCCCTAATAATCTGGCCATGGTCCATGAGGAGTATCGTTTCCCACGGTTTTCGAACACTAAAAAGATAGCGCTGGCTGGTCCCATTAAACATGGTTTATTTGATCAAAAACATGTTAATAAAAGTGGAATAAAATGTTCACAGAACGAGTTTTGCGCTTGGGCTAAGCACTTCCTCTGGTTCACGAGCAAGCACCATCTTTTTAACGTTCGAAAACCGTCTTTACCCCCTGAGGGAATCGATACTTACCATTGGGAACTGCTCATCCATACACTGGAGGAGGAAACAGAGCCACGAACGCGGCTGTAGAGGAAGAGGTCCACAAAAAGAAGCCACACCTAGGAGTTGTGCCCTAGATGTACAACTGCCCAAGGTTAGTAGTTCTAAGCATTTAATTTCATTTACCTACCAAAAGAATAATACACTATAGGAGAGCCCTTTGTGTTTTTTTGTCCCCTACTCTCTCCAGTTTATGGTCCATGAGGAGGCTCTTGTGGACTTACAACATGGGGCAACTGTAATGATATGGAACAGAGTAGTAAACTGTCATGGGGATGACTCTAGGGTTTGGTCAACCACTATCCCCCTGTGGTGTAACACTCTCCTACCTGAGTTGTACTCCCTGCCAGATTTTGAATTAGGAGTGTGTAAAATACCTTATTCAGTTGTACTAGAATGGGATTCTTAAGATATTTGCATTTCTTAGACAAGAGTTTAATCTGCTAGGACTAGATTTTGCAAAATCTACCTCTATCTTCTATCATTTTAAAGTAATTACACATGACTGGCGCTCAACATTTATCATTGACCAGTTGATAAAGGTCACATGGCTTCCACGAGTATGTCTGACCCCTGTGTGTCTGCGTAAGATATGCAGTCTCCCCTCTTATTTGTGTACTAGATGTGGGGAGAGTACGGGAACCTTTTTCCACATGGTTTTGGAATGCCCATCCTTTCAGGATTATTGGATGGACATTCGATTTAGTGTTTGGGTCTCCCAGGTGTTTGTTCCCCTTGGGTGTGTATTCTGGGTCTGCTTATGGACTTTATTCAGGCTATGTTTGAGAGGTCTCTTTTTCATCTACTAATGTTTCATGGTAGGAAGGTGATCTTGTTAATTTGGAAGCCTCCTTACTTTCCCATGTTTTCTAAATGGATCTCACTGATGTATTCAGATCTTTTGGCTTCCCGGATGACATTGAGGAGTAGCTTCTATACGTGTGTACATTGTGTATATGGCTGTGTGAGTGTGCATTTTCTGCCCTAAAGAAAGGGGGACTATTTTAACTCAGTTTTTTCATCACTGGTTGATGTAATTATCCTATGGCAATCCTTTCATTCTGATTGTATGATCTTCAGTTTTTTGCTTCAGTTTTTGTCAGCCAAAGCCCATAGTTGTTAAACACTGCGAAAAGGTGCCAATCTTTCCATTATACCTGACCTCTCTATAGCTAATAAAGAGTCTCCATTTGGTTCACAAGAACTTGTACAAATTGTAGGAGAGAGAGAGTTATATTGGAATATTCTGGTGGAATATTCTAGGGCATTTTGGGCAGACAGGGATGTTTTTGGAATAAATCTTCCAGCCATTTGGGAGGATTCTTCTGGAGACTTCCATTGTGGTGATAATGGAATGGTGGGGCCATGAAACACAGCTGCAGACAAGGGTAGGGTGATGTAAACCGGTGTTGTGTTGCCAAAGTAAACAATTGACCATTGTACTGTATATATTGTATTGTAAATTAGTTTTGTTGTAACAGTCAACTTCTTCATTTCATATATATACCATCTCAACTCCGACACAAATAACTGAAGACCTAATGGACATGTGAACTGGGACTGCCAGGCAATAAGATGGATTTATATGAGAACATGGCAGACAACTCATCATAACCCGTGAGAGGGTTATACACAGATATCTTGATTTGGATGGAAAAAAGGTAACCGTGTCTGAAAATCAAAAGTGGCAGTGCTTCTTACAATAAAACACTACATTTTGTCAGAGGGAATCATATCCTGCCATATATATTTTCAACAGTAATGAGGAGACCAAAGTTTTGGCTGATATTCAGGTTTTGATGTTAAGTCTCAAGTGGAAAAGCGGATGAAGAGCCACCAACCAGCGTTTTACACCCACTGCTAACATCCACCATTGGTGCTAGCAAAGTCATCAGCAGCATTTAAATGCCACTTGCACATGCACGCCACCATTTGTCCGTATATCAAACTGCAATAAATTCACCAAAACAAGTCTTATCTCTTCATTCCTCAAGCTGTAGATGATTGGATTCAGTAGAGGAGTAACAACAATGTATAGAAAAGAAATAAGTTTGTTGATAGCCAAGGTTTCTCCATCAGCTGGGACCATGTAGATGGAGATGAGGGTTCCATAGTACATGGTTACGACAGTGAGATGGGAGCTGCAGGTGGAGAATGTTTTCTTCTTTCCTTTTGGTGAAGAGATCCCAAAAATTGTTATAAAGACAGAGACATAGCTGATAATAACCAAGACAAAGGGGATGATTATAATTATGATCGAGAGAATCATGATCTCCAACTGCAAGGCCAACTTGTAAGAGCAGGAAAGTTTGACAAAAGGGACAAGATCACAAAAGAAATGGTCAATCACATGGGGTCCACAGTAGTGAAGCTGAGAAAGAAACACTAAAGTGATCTGGATAAGCAGAAAGCCAAAAACCCAGCAATAAATGACCAATGAGTGCTGAAGCTTGGTGTTCATGATGCTGCTGTAATGTAGTGGGAGGCAAATGGCCAAGTAGCGGTCGTAAGCCATGACTGTGAGAAGGTGACATTCTGCACATCCAATGGCACAATACAGGTAAGTCTGGATGATACAACCCCAAATGGAGACCATGGCTCCTTCCAGCCATATAACACGCAGCATGTTAGGAACTATAACCGTCAAGAACACAGATTCTATGACGGACAACTGCTGGAGGAAGAAGTACATGGGAGAATGGAGCTGGGGCTTGATGGACACCAACACCATGACCATAGCATTTATTAGAAGAGTCAAAATGTAAAGCAACAAAATCATGACAAATAGGAAAACTGCCCAGTATCCAGTTATTTCCGGAAACCCCAAAATCAAGAATCCAGTTGTGAGGTTCCTGTCATACATTATGAGTTTCTCCATAGTCTCATCAATTACACATTTTCATTTTGTATAAAGACAAATTCTGCACCAATCATCTTGGATCTATCTATGTTCCTATGAATCCTGATGAAGCCCGGGCCTTATTCCAACGTCCTCTCTGTACAAGATCCACGATAGAGCAGTAAGCAATGTCTTCTTATTGGTTTATTATAATTTAATGAATCGCATTAATATTTCATCCTGGATAAAGATTCTGATGTAAGAGATTCTTACACGTGTATGTAACTTAGTCCAAGCAAATACTGAAAAACTATTTTCTGTTTGTAATTTTGAGTAATGACAAAACAATTATTCAAGTAAAATTTAGAGACATTCAAGATGAAATGAATTATTATGAATAAATTAGCATAAAACAATTATTATAGGCTTTTATTTTGCAGGTACAATACTCAACAATATAATTCCTGTTCGGACTGACCACCATAAAGTCATTTTCCATTTCCCTCTTACTCAGTGCTTTGCATTTATGAAGTAATGAAGGAAAGGGTTTCCTCTTTCCACATGGAGAACTTTACATTCACCAGTATCAAAGGAAATTTATCAGCAGGATCGAGAAATGTAAACACTTACACACTTACCTGTAGGTGTGCTCCCCCTCTGACAGGATCTGCTCTTCTTTTAGCTCCTTAAGTTATACAAAAGAATTTAAGTTTATACACATGAGCCTGAGGGGCTCCATAGCTGTAAATTGTGCGCACCACCTACGTGGCTTGGAAGGAGATGTTGTAGACAGGTTGTTTACCTGCACAGAGGAGCGTATAATTAAAAGATGACAGAGTCGGAGCCCCTGAGGCACATTTACATAATTCTAAAAGCCTTTAAAAAAAAATATAAGGGCATAAGGAGCTAAGTGAAGAGCAGCTCCTGCCAGAGGGGACACAAATCAGCATGTATTGATCCTTTTGGGAAATTTCCATTAAAGGGAACCTATAGTCCCCTGTATCTTTTGCTTGCTTTTTATTACTCAAATATGTAAATTTTCTTAAGTGGCTACTGGGGCGTGGAGTAGCCAGAGCTACTCCACGCCCCAGTAGCCTCTTTGTTCCTTCTACGAAAAATCTTTGTCATGCAGCTGCTCGTAGCTGCGTGCCCTCACCCGAAGCTGGAGCCACTGGGCATGCGCAAAAGGCAGGATTCTCGGACGAGGGCGCACAGCTCCTTGTAGCTGCGCACCGAAGATTTTTGGTTGGAGGAACAAAGAGGCAACTGGGGTGTGGAGTAGCCGTGCCATGTAGCCTCAGCTCCGGCTACTCCACACCCCAGTAGCTGCTTAAAAAAATTTACGTCCTATAGATGTATCTACCACCCGATCTACCTTTATAGGTAGATATGTGGTGGCAGGTTCCCTTTAACCATCAATTGCTTTGATGGATAATCTGATATATTTAGTGTTATGACTTAGTAGACTTAAATTGTGATCCCTTACATATGCAACCCCCTCCAACACTGACATCTGTGGTCCTTCTCTAATAATGGTAACCCATCCATAGATATACCCCATGGTCTCACACAAGTAATGGTGACCCATCTGATAATGTACCCTGTGGTTCCCCACTAGTAATGGTAACCTATCTGGTATTGAACCCTGTGATCCAGTCTTCACTGTTAATGTTTGTCTGTGATGGTTATTACCTGAGTTTCAGCTACAGCGATATTTTCCAAATCAATGTTATTATTCCCCATCTTATCCATATTATCTCTACCCTATTGGGTTTAGAAGGTATTTATGTGTTTAGGACCCCCTGTGAATTTTCACACAGGGGCCATTATGTCTCTTGTTAAACTGCAAAATTGTTAAACTCTCTTATGATCTCATTTATTTAATTGATCCTTATTCTCTTCTGAAAAAACAAGAAACCAAAACATTTAGACATTTTAAAGTGTTCTCTGATTGGAAAACATAGTTTTAGAAAAATATCAGTAATGTGTCCAAAGGATGATGATGCAAAGTTAAAATTAATATCTCGGGGGCCATCTAAACATTTTATTTTATTTTTTTTTCGTTTTGTTTTTTATTTCAACAATATTTTTTTGGCAGT
The DNA here is from genome assembly GCF_040894005.1 of Engystomops pustulosus. Classification (NCBI taxonomy): domain Eukaryota; kingdom Metazoa; phylum Chordata; class Amphibia; order Anura; family Leptodactylidae; genus Engystomops; species Engystomops pustulosus. Next base: position 219,398,081 of record NC_092414.1, read on the forward strand.
TTTTAAGTATACAAACATAGTACATATCCATGTATAAGAACAAAAAAGTTTAAGTGTGAAATCTGCCCTCAATCCCGTCCTGTGTTATGAGTGACATCATATGGATGGAGATAATTGAAAGGAAAATATTACTAGAGGATTTTTTTTCTTATAAGGTTCCAAATATGATGAAGGCAGAAGAGTCAGAGAGGCAAATAGTCCAAGAGGAGGAAGGGGGGAGGGGCACACCTTGACCTTATCTTAAACCAAAGACCTGGCAGGATATCCATATCAAATTTACAAATTTATAATCATATTTTTTTCTATTGAGCTTTGCTAAGATAGGTAGCAGAGGGGCAACGGACACCTTAAAATTTAGCAGGGCAAATTTTCAGCAAAATTTAGGAGGGCAAATTTAGAAGGGCAAATTGGAGGACCTTAATGGGATAAACTGGGACAAAAAAAAAAAACTCCACTAAAAAATTTTTTTTTTTTAAAAGGTCCCTCGAAAGACACTTACCCTATGGGAATCAGCACAGTAAAAACGGAAAAAACTAATGTGGTAACTACTACTGTAGGACGAGCAATAAACAAAAATGATTAGGCATTTAAGCTTTTGGTGTGCTGATGAAAACACTGAAAGGCCTCGACTCCTTTTAGCTCCACCCCCTGCCGTGTGCTGACTGCACCCCCTACCCCATTACCGCTAACTGCGTACCAGTCGGCCTTCAGGACTTACACTCTATCTGTGTCCGTAGAAGGTAGAATCGAATAACATGATGGTGCAGACTGCTATTAGCTGTTTGAATCATTACTGTTCCACCTGTAGCTGTAATACCAGCAGGTGAGGAGTGATGAAGTCATCATCTGCCGGCATCACAGCACAGAGGATGATAAGAAGAGTTGAGCTGCTGGGGTATGAGGACAGGTGAGTATGTGTTTTTTTTTTTACAATCACTTGACAAGAAAAAGAGGAGTGCGGGGGCAACACTATGGAGGGAGGATTTGAGAGGGGTCACAATTTGGAGGTTATGAGAGGAGGCCCACATTATGGTGCAATGAGAAGGGGACAAAATTTGGGGGAGGGTTATAAGAGGAAAAAATATAGGGCACATGAGAGTTGGCCAAAATATGGGACATATTAGAGCGGGCAAACAATTTGAGGGTATATGAGGGGTTACAATATAAGGAGGAAATGAGGGGCCACAATATTAGGGGGAGATGAAAGGGACCACACTATGAGGGGAGATGAGGTTTTTCTCTTATTTCCCCCTCATATTGTGGCCCCTCAACTCCCACTTATATTTTAGCCTTCTCTCATCTCCTCCTCATATGTAGACCCTATTGTGGGTATGACAGGGGCCCACATTATTGGGGGATATGACATGGGGCCCAAACTATGGGGGTATGAGATGAGGCCCACATTATGGGGGTTATGAGAGAAGGTCAAAATATGGGGAAGGGTTATGAGAGTGGAAAAATATAGTGCATATGAGAGGGAGCCAAAATATGGGGCATATGAGAGAGGGACAACAATTTGGGGGCTATAAGAGAGCGGTTCCAATATAAGGGAGAGATGCGAGAGGCCACAATATGAGGAGGAAATTAGGGATCACAATATGAGGAGGAAACAAGGGTCCACAATATGAAAAGGAGATGAGAGGGTCCACACTATGGGGGGAGATGAGAGACCACACTATGAGGAGGAGATGAGAGGCCTCAATGTGCACAATATGGGAGGTATTAGAGAGGGTAGGATATGGGGCGTATGAGAAACAATTTCTAATGCCAGCACTTGCATTATTTTCCCCTTTCTGCCACCTGCAAGGGAGTGGACCAGTATGGGGCGTTCCTGTCCCCGCAACAAAGGACTCGCTGCAGCTTGGTAGGACCTGACGTAGAAATAAAATGCTGCCCAGTCGGTAGCTGAGTACATCAAGAGGCCAAGGCCACAGGGTTGGTGGGACTATCATGATACATACCCCCCCCAAGATTTTATTATATGTGAAGGTGGCCTTAGAATTACCTTTGACTATTCTCTTGCCCCTTGGACCATTTCTGGTAACTTCTCTTAATTTCATACATTCTTTCTATCTCTTACCAACCCCTGTCTGGTTGCTTCATCACAACATTTCTGCCTCAGCTTCAGTTTCTGCATGAATTCTACTTTAAATCCTTCTATTACACGACAATTAATTAAGTTAAACCCTGAAAGGACTCATTCAAAGGGCTCTTCACAATGGCGTGGCGCTCATCTTCAGTTTTGCATCCGTTGGTTGTGTCTCTGTTTTTCTTCTGTTTCGTGTACCCCCAAAAAATCTGAAGGTGTAACGTTGCTTTGAAAACATCACACCTGCTTTTTGGACCCAGAGACTTCTATCGCCTTTTTGTGATCTGCATCAGTGAAAAAACAATAGGACATGTTTCATCATTTTTTCCACGGACGACGGATCAGTGAAAATACAAGTCAATGTGAAAACATCCATAGAAATCAGGGGCTTTGTGAGGTATCGACCGAAATTACTGAAGCGCGGACGAGAAAACCAACGCCCAAGAGTCGTCCAACGCCCAAATTGTGAAAGAAAATGACTTAATGAAAACATTGCAGTTATGAGACATAATTGACACCAAATAGGTCATATACGATTCTGTTGACATCTAAGAATCCCCTGACTATCCCAAGCACGGCCGCGTCCTTGTGGGATCTTACATGACAATGATTGTGTATATGGAGATCTTGTTGGGACAATTCACCTGGGACTTGGTTCAGGAACTGCATCAATATTCAGACTGAAGTCACTTTAGATACAATTTTTGGTATCATTTGATATAATTTGAGCTAAATGCCAAAAGTAATTAAAACAAATATGATTGAATATAATAAGGAATAATCTACTGTCTAACATTCATCTCACATGGATTTCATCCCTATAAAATCTTGAATTTCACAAACAATGAAAAACTGTTACAGCTCCGACCTTCCAAAGCTTCTGCTTTGATGAAACCACCTGCCAAGATGGGCATTAGGGCTTTAGGGCTCTTTTACATTAGCGCTGTTTTTCTCGTTTGTGGTTCCGTGATTTCCACGGATGCCTCAAAAAGCCACTGATTTCTATGGGTGTTTTCACATTGGCTTGTATCCATTGTCCGTGGAAAAAAAAGATGAAAAATGTCCTATTTTTTCACTGATGCACATCACAAAAGTCGATAGAAGTCTATGGGTCCACAAAAAAATGAATAAAACATCCACTTTTTTTTCAGTGATGAGGCTGAAAAATCAGGTGTGATATTTTCAAAGCAATGTTAAAACTTCTGTATTTTTTGCAGACACAAAACTGATGCATGACAAAGACAAAATGGAAGAGAAACGGAAACACAACGGAAACTAAATGGTACAGATGCGCAACTGAAGCTGAACATCAATGCCAATGTGAAAGAGCCCTTATACTAGAAGGTTTTACTGGCACCTACCTTGCTCCTCCACAGTTATTTGTTGTATCTTTAGTCTCAATTAAAGACTAAGTCAAGCATAAACAGAATATAAATGTAGAGAGAAAAACTTGCTTGGTGCACTTTGAGAAAAGGTTTCCTCTCTTCCAACAAACATCGAAAATCTAGATAGATTAAAAAAACGAGCCCTCATATGGCTCAGGTGACTCATTTCAAAATTATAAAAGGTAAAAGTGAAAAAAGTAAATAAAAAGCTTTATGACGTATAGAGGCAGTCAATAAGCTAAAGTTAAAGAGGTTGTCCAAGTGTTCAAAAAAATTAGGAGCTGGTCTGGGACAGGCTTCTTAAAAAGTAAACATGTACTCACCTCCTCTGACGCTCCTGATGTCCCGCATTGTGGTCCCTCTGGTCTGTGCCCATGTTTGTTTACAGGGACACGGAAGCTGTGCTTGGGGAGCTTCCAGGAGGCCGAGGTGGCCGGTCACTAGAAGCCATGGCAGCCACCTTGGCCGGATGTGTTCAGGTTGTGAACTCACTTTGGCATCTGATAAGTTTGGCTTTGGGCTACTTCCAAGGGTGTTATGAAATTGTTCATGTTGGTTTTCACTGTTTAACCTCTGGATGCTGGATTTCACTGCAATATCAACACTATACAAATCTCAGAGTCATCCTGATATAGGTGAAAGTTGACCCAAAGGTCAGGCAAAGAAAACCCAGAGACAGTTCAAGGCAGCCGACAAACAAAAAAACAACAGGGCAGTAGACAAATCCTAAATCCAGGCCAGAGATACAGATACGAGCAAGAGAACAGCCTGAATTGTAGTAATGGAGGACATTGATAATATGCCAGGCACTCCGGCCCTGACGATACATCAAGAGGCTCTGGCAGCCTGATGTATCCAGCGCCCACACTCCCTTCATGACCCTTTATGCCATACCAGGCATGGAGATGTCAGGAAGAGGGAAATAATCACAATTACTGGTTGTTTGTTGGAAATTGTGAATATTTCAGGACCATGGAGCAATACTGGGGTCACAGACAGATGCAAAACACTTTGACAGCTTTTACACAGCTGACATCCATTGTTAACAGCCAAAATCAGCCCTGGCACCCTGAAAAGCTGTAAATCTAGTTAAATGCAACTGCATCATCTAAATAGCCATATGTAACTCCCATATCATGGGTGCTCTTGCAAAATACCACCCGTGCTCCTTTATGTGCTCACCTTTCCACGATCTAGTGCTGGCTCCAGCAGGCCGGCGCGCAAGTTGGCTTCTGGAGATTTAAAGGGCCAGCTGCCAATTCTGTTAAATTCCCATCCCCTTCCTTTGTTGCCTGCCGGATCTTCATGGCTTGTGCCTTAAAGTAAGCTTTTTCTCATGCCCTGTGCTGTTGTTGTGATTTCCTGATGTGACCCCGGTTCCATTCCTGACTATGCTCCTTTGCTGCCTGCCTTGACCTATTGCTATGTCCCCGACTCTGATCCCGTGCTGCCTGTCCTGTCCTCGACTATGATTCTGCTCAACGTCTCTGTACCTTGGATTGGCAGCCACTGTGGTGCAACAACCTAGTGGTACCACGCCGCAGCAAGTCCAACCCACTTTGCGGCGGGCTCTGATGAAAACCACATACTACTTAGATTACGGTACCAGGTGTCCACTTAGGTCATTGACCGCGGTGGTCAAGTGGGTCCCCTACCCCTGGAGCCTGACAAGCCATGTATATAAATGCCATATATACAATACATGCCATATATAACTGCCACATATGACTGCCATATAAATAACTGCTATATACAATAACTGCCATATTGGCATTGACTTCCCTCAGCCCACTTTATCTGGGTGCAGATATCTCTGTGGTGGCGCTGACACATACCATCATGTGTTAGTAAAAGCTGTGAAAACAAAACCCACAAGAACATTTGTACATCTTCCCAGTGCACTTCTCATAACATTAAAAGTTCCAACCAGAAAGTACAATTCTGTATTTTGGAAGTTGAAGAGAAATAATGTAGATGGAACAATAGAATAGACGAGCAGTGGTAGCACATTGTTACAGTCACTTGTGTCTGAATATAATTATCCGACCCCCAGGTGAATCGTCTTCATTATGGCTCCACATAAACAATCAGGGGATTGTCTGGGGATTATTGTAACTAAATCCTAATTTACTTGTTTGTTTACAGTAACATCTTGTAACGACGGAGTCTTCATTATTTCACCATCTTACAATATCGATGAGTCCTATGAGGATTTATCCTAATGAGCTGCTGTGTGATAGAAGAATATTCCAGGGATGGACCTCAGGGGAGATCTCGTGTATCCTATTATCTTACTATGTAAATAATAATATACATAATGTCCTAATGAATCAGGGTCATTACTAGAGATGAGCGAACATGCTCGTCCGAGCTTGATGCTCGGTCGAGCATTAGGGTACTCGAAACTGCTCGTTACTCGGACGAATACTTCGCCCGCTCGAGAAAATGGCAGCTCCCGCCGTTTTGCTTTTTGGCGGCCAGAAACAGAGCCAATCACAAGCCAGGAGACTCTGCACTCCACCCAGCATGACGTGGTACCCTTACACGTCGATAGCAGTGGTTGGCTGGCCAGATCAGGTGACCCTGGGATAGACTAGCCGCTGCCCGCGCTGCTCGGATCATTCTGTCTCTGGATGCCGCTAGGGAGAGAGCTGCTGCTGGTCAGGGAAAGCGTTAGGGTGTTCTATTAGCTTACTGTTAGGCAGGAGTGATTCTCAAAGAACCCAACAGCCCTTCTTAGGGCTACAATAACGTTCTACTTTTTTTATTTTAATTTGCATCTTTTACCATTTTGTGAGGAATTAGCAGGGGGACTTGCTACCGTTGTGTTTAGCTCTTAGTGGCACACATATCCATAGCAAAGACCGAAGTGGGAAAATTCAGTAGGGGTTGGATTTCTATTAGGCAATAACTCAGTGTCATCTCATCTGGCATAGTAGTGTGCTTCCTTTGATACTTGGCTAGAAAATAGCCATAGGAGAATACAAACAGCTTCTTGAAGCCTACAGTAGCGTTCTATATATTTGATTTCTGGTTGATCTGCTGGTGGCTGTAGTTTCTGCAGTGCATGTACTTGCCAATTCTGAGCAATTTGTAGTGAGACTTGCGACCGCTGTGTTCTGCGCTTAGTGGCGCACATATCCATAGCAAAGGCCGAAGTGGCAAAATTCAGTAGGGGTTGGATTTCTATTAGGCAATAACTCAGTGTCATCTCATCTGGCATAGTAGTGTGCTTCCTTTGATACTTGGCTAGAAAATAGCCATAGGAGAATACAAACAGCTTCTTGAAGCCTACAGTAGCGTTCTATATATTTGATTTCTGGTTGATCTGCTGGTGGCTGTAGTTTCTGCAGTGCATGTACTTGCCAATTCTGAGCAATTTGTAGTGAGACTTGCGACCGCTGTGTTCTGCGCTTAGTGGCGCACATATCCATAGCAAAGGCCGAAGTGGCAAAATTCAGTAGGGGTTGGATTTCTATTAGGCAATAACTCAGTGTCATCTCATCTGGCATAGTAGTGTGCTTCCTTTGATACTTGGCTAGAAAATAGCCATAGGAGAATACAAACAGCTTCTTGAAGCCTACAGTAGCGTTCTATATATTTGATTTCTGGTTGATCTGCTGGTGGCTGTAGTTTCTGCAGTGCATGTACTTGCCAATTCTGAGCAATTTGTAGTGAGACTTGCGACCGCTGTGTTCTGCGCTTAGTGGCGCACATATCCATAGCAAAGGCCGAAGTGGCAAAATTCAGTAGGGGTTGGATTTCTATTAGGCAATAACTCAGTGTCATCTCATCTGGCATAGTAGTGTGCTTCCTTTGATACTTGGCTAGAAAATAGCCATAGGAGAATACAAACAGCTTCTTGAAGCCTACAGTAGCGTTCTATATATTTGATTTCTGGTTGATCTGCTGGTGGCTGTAGTTTCTGCAGTGCATGTACTTGCCAATTCTGAGCAATTTGTAGTGAGACTTGCGACCGCTGTGTTCTGCGCTTAGTGGCGCACATATCCATAGCAAAGGCCGAAGTGGCAAAATTCAGTAGGGGTTGGATTTCTATTAGGCAATAACTCAGTGTCATCTCATCTGGCATAGTAGTGTGCTTCCTTTGATACTTGGCTAGAAAATAGCCATAGGAGAATACAAACAGCTTCTTGAAGCCTACAGTAGCGTTCTATATATTTGATTTCTGGTTGATCTGCTGGTGGCTGTAGTTTCTGCAGTGCATGTACTTGCCAATTCTGAGCAATTTGTAGTGAGACTTGCGACCGCTGTGTTCTGCGCTTAGTGGCGCACATATCCATAGCAAAGGCCGAAGTGGCAAAATTCAGTAGGGGTTGGATTTCTATTAGGCACTAACTCAGTGTCATCTCATCTGGCATAGTAGTGTGCTTCCTTTGATACTTGGCTAGAAAATAGCCATAGCAATAGGATAGGATTGTTTGGTTTTAAAAACTCAAAAAAAACCAAAAAACACAAAAAAAAAAAAAAACACAAAAAAACACAAAAAAAAACAAAAAGAAGTAAAAAAAAAAAAAAAGTTATAACTCTCATTTTAAAAATGTTTAACCCGAGGGCTAGGGGTAGAGGACGAGGGCGGGGACGTGGGCGTCCAACTACTGCAGGGGTCAGAGGCCGTGGTCCTGGGCGGGGTGAGACACCACCTGCTGATGAGGGAGCAGGGGAACGCCGCAGAGCTACACTCCCTAGGTTCATGTCTGAAGTTACTGGGACTCGTGGTAGAGCACTGTTGAGGCCAGAACAGTGCGAACAGGTGATGTCGTGGATTGCTGACAATGCTTCGAGCAATTTGTCCACCACCAGTCAGTCTTCCACGCAGTCCACCCATGTCACCGAAATCCCCACTCCTCCAGCTCCTGCACCTCAGCCTCCTCCCCCCCAGTCTGCCCCCTCCCAGGAAAATTTGGCATTTGAACCGGCATACTCTGAGGAACTGTTTTCTGGACCCTTCCCACAGTCACAAACCACTTGTCCGGTTGCTGCTGAGCAATTTTCCGATGCCCAGGTTTTCCACCAGTCACAGTCTGTGGGTGATGATGACCTTCTTGACGTAGTGGAAGAAGTGTAAAGAGGTGTCCGACGATGAGGAGACACGGTTGTCAGACAGTGGGGAAGTTGTTGTCAGGGCAGGAAGTCCGAGGGGGGAGCAGACTGAGGGATCGGAGGATGATGAGGTGACAGACCCAAGCTGGGTTGAGAGGCCGGGTGAACACAGTGCTTCTGAGACGGAGGAGAGTCCTCGACCTGAACAGGTTGGAAGAGGCAGTGGTGGGGCCAGACGGAGAGGCAGGGCCAGAGCTGGTGCATCAGCGCCACTGTCAACTAGTGAAGCTCCCGTGGTGAGGGCTCTTGCGGCGAGGGCTAGATCTTCAGAAGTGTGGAGGTTCTTTAAGGAAACACCGGATGACCGACGGACTGTGGTGTGCAACATTTGCCAAACCAGGCTCAGCAGGGGTTCCACCACTACTAGCTTAACTACCACCAGTATGCGCAGGCATATGAATGCTAAGCACCCCACTCAGTGGCAACAAGCCCGTTCACCTCCGGCCGTGCACACCACTGCTCCTTCCCCTGTGTCAGCTGCTAGTCAGCCCCCTGCCCAGGACCCTGGCACAAAAACCCCATCGTCGCCTCCACGATCCTCCACAGCATCCACCAGCGTTCAGCTCTCCATACCCCAGACACTGGAGCGGAAACGCAAATATAGTGCAACCCACCCGCACGCCCAAGCCCTTAATGTGCACATCTCCAGATTGCTTAGCCTGGAGATGCTGCCCTATAGGCTAGTAGAGACCGAGGCCTTTCGCAACCTCATGGCGGCGGCCGCCCCTCGGTATTCGGTCCCCAGCCGCCACTACTTTTCCCGATGTGCCGTCCCAGCCCTGCACCAGCACGTGTCAGACAACATCATCCGTGCCCTGACCAACGCCGTTTCTGACAAGGTCCACCTGACCACGGACACGTGGACGAGTGCTGCCGGGCAGGGCCACTATATATCGCTGACGGCACATTGGGTTAACTTGGTGGAGGCTGGGACCGAGTCTGACCCTGGGGCTGCTCATATACTGCCGACGCCGAGGATTGCGGGGCCTACCTCGGTCCAGGTGTTTCAGGCCTACTATGCCTCCTCCTCCTCCCACCCCTCCTCCACCTCCTCCTCCGAACTACCATCCGTGGGCACGGCGCCATCAGTCGGTAGCTCTAGGCACAGCAGCAGTGCCGTCGCTAAGCGACAGCAGGCGGTGCTCAAACTGCTGAGCCTAGGCGACAAAAGGCACACCGCCCAAGAGCTATTACAGGGCATCACGGCGCAGACTGATCTGTGGCTGGCACCGCTGAACCTCAAGCCGGGAATGGTTGTGTGTGACAACGGCCGTAACCTGGTGGCGGCTCTGCAACTCGGCAATCTGTCTGATTTGCTCACGAAGGTGCGCCGCATCTGTGCGCATTTCAGGAAGTCCAGCCCAGATGCTGCCACTCTCAGGGCAGCGCAGCGCCGCCTCCAACTGCCCGCTCACCGACTGTTGTGTGACGTGCCCACGAGGTGGAATTCAACACTGACCATGTTATCCAGAGTTTACCAGCAGCGCAGAGCGATTGTAGACTGCCAGATGTCAACTTCCACCAGAACTGGTAGTCAGGTCAGTCAGCTTCCTCAAGTCTACAATGAGGAGTGGACGTGGATGTCTGATATCTGTCAGGTGCTGAGTAACTTTGAGGAGTCAACACAGATGGTCAGTGGCGATGCCGCCATCATCAGCCTCACCATCCCGCTGCTTGGCCTGTTGAAAAACTCTCTGGTCAGCATGAAGTCGGAAGCTTTGCGCTCGTCACAAGAGACGGGGGAAGAATATTCCCTTGTTGATAGCCAAAGCACCCTGAGGTCTGTTTCTCAGCGCATATCGGAGGAGGTGGAGGTGGAGGAGGATGAGGAGGAAGAGGAGGAGAATGTTGGCGAGACACAAGAGGGGACCATTGTTGAGTCCTTCACTGTTCAGCGTGTATGGGCAGAAGAAGAGGAGTTGGAGGAGTTGGAGGAGGAGGAAATGGACAGTCAGGCCAGTGAGGGGAGTGAATTCTTACGCGTTGGTACTCTGGCGCATATGGCAGATTTCATGCTAGGCTGCCTATCCCGTGACCCTCGCGTTCAAAGAATTTATTCCAGCACCGATTACTGGGTGTTCACTCTCCTGGACCCACGGTACAAGCAAAATCTTCCCACTCTCATCCCTGGAGAGGAAAGGAGTGTGAGAATGCATGAATACCAGCAGGCCCTGGTGCACAAGCTGAAACAGTATTTCCCTTCTGACAGCGCTAGCGGCAGAGTGCGTAGTTCTGCGGGACAAGTAGCGAGGGAGAGTAGGCGAGCAGGCAGCTTGTCCAGCACTGGCAAGGGTACGCTTTACAAGGCTTTTGCCAGCTTTATGTCACCCCAGCAAGACACTGTCACCTGTCCCCAGTCTCGGCAGAGTAGGGCTGATCTTTACAGAAAGATGGTGAGGGAGTACGTAGCTGACCATACCATCGTCCTAAATGATCACACAGCTCCCTACAACTACTGGGTTTCAAAGCTGGACATGTGGCACGAACTGGCGCTGTACGCCTTGGAGGTTCTTGCCTGCCCTGCCGCTAGCGTCTTGTCCGAGCGGGTTTTCAGTGCAGCTGGTGGCATCATCACCGATAAGCGTACACGCCTGTCGACTGACAGCGCTGACAGGCTGACGCTTATTAAAATGAATAAAGGCTGGATTTCTCAGAATTTCCAATCTCCACCAGGTGAAGGAAGCTCAACCTGAATAATTGATCCACTCCTCCTCCTCCTCCTCATTTTCCTCCTTCTCCTCCTCTTTGTACAGTAAAGCAGAGGAAAATGGCTATTTTTTGACAGGGCCCACTGGCTCTTGCTATAGTACTTCATGCATTTAATTTTTCTGGAGGGCCACCTACCCGGTCCTCTGTTTGAAACAATTTTTGTGAGTGCCACATACAGGCACTCAATCTATTCCATTTTTCTGGAGGGCCACCTACCCGGTCCTCTGTTTTAAAAAATTTTTGGGACTGCCACATACAGGCACTCAATCTATTCCATTTTACTGGAGGGCCACCTACCTGCTCCTCTGGTTTGAAACATTTTTGGGACTGCCACATACAGGCACTCAATCTATTCCATTTTACTGCAGGGCCACCTACCTGCTCCTCTGGTTTGAACAATTTTTGGGACTGCCACATACAGGCACTCAATCTATTCCATTTTACTGGAGGGCCACCTACCTGCTCCTCTGGTTTGAAACATTTTTGGGACTGCCACATACAGGCACTCAATCTATTCCATTTTACTGCAGGGCCACCTACCTGCTCCTCTGGTTTGAACAATTTTTGGGACTGCCACATACAGGCACTCAATCTATTCCATTTTACTGGAGGGCCACCTACCTGCTCCTCTGGTTTGAAACATTTTTGGGACTGCCACATACAGGCACTCAATCTATTCCATTTTACTGCAGGGCCACCTACCTGCTCCTCTGGTTTGAACAATTTTTGGGACTGCCACATACAGGCACTCAATCTATTCCATTTTACTGCAGGGCCACCTACCTGCTCCTCTGGTTTGAACAATTTTTGGGACTGCCACATACAGGCACTCAATCTATTCCATTTTACTGGAGGGCCACCTACCTGCTCCTCTGGTTTGAAGAATTTTTGGGACTGCCACATACAGGCACTCAATCTATTCCATTTTACTGGAGGGCCACCTACCTGCTCCTCTGGTTTGAAACATTTTTGGGACTGCCACATACAGGCACTCAATCTATCCCATTTTACTGGAGGGCCACCTACCTGCTCCTCTGGTTTGAAAAATGTTTGGGACTGCCACATACAGGCACTATCCAAATTAAATTGTCTCCATAGCAGCCTCCACACGTTGTCTCCATTGCTACCTCCAAAAGTCGTCCATATAGCTGCCTCCATACATCGTCCCTTTATCAAACGAGGTGTGTCAGGCAGAAATTTGGGTTGTTTTCATGGATTCCACATCAAAGTTGTTAACTTTGTCGCCACCCTGCTGTGTTATCCACAAAATATACTGGCAAACTTTTACCATTTAGGGATATTATTTCAGCGCTTCTTGCGCATCTGTTTACATTCCCCTCACCCGGCATATCCTAAACTTATAAGAACGCTACTACACTTGATCTTATACAAAAGGTTCTTAGAAGTGCTGTTTGGGGAGTAGCCTAGAGACAGGGGCTTGGATTGGCGAAAGCTCGCCTGGCAGCGGAACGCCAGCTCCATGCGCATCATGCGCTTCTTGCGCATCTGTTTACATTCCCCTCACCCGCCATATCCCAAACTTATAAGAACGCTACTACACTTAACTTGGTGCAGGCTGGGACCGAGTCTGACCCTGGGGCTGGTCATATACTGCCGACGCAGAGAATTGCGGGGCCTACCTCGGTCCAGGTCTCAAAGGCCTACTATACCTCCTCCCACCCCTCCTCCACCTCCTCCTCCTCCGAATTACCATCCGTGGGCATGGCGCCATCAGTCGGTAGCTCTAGGCACAGCAGCAGTGCCGTCGCTAAGCGACAGCAGGCGGTGCTGAAACTGCTGAGCCTAGGCGATAAAAGGCACACCGCCCAAGAGCTATTACAGGGCATTCCACATCAAAGTTGTTAACTTTGTCGCCACCCTGCTGTGTAATCCACAAAATATACTTGCAAACTTTTACCATTTAGGGATATTATTTCAGCGCTTCTTGCGCATCTGTTTACATTCCCCTCACCCGCCATATCCTAAACTTATAAGAACGCTACTACACTTGATCTTATACAAAAGGTTCTTAGAAGTGCTGTTTGGGGAGTAGCCTATAGACAGGGGCTTGGATTGGCGAAAGCTCGCCTGGCAGCGGAGCGCCAGCTCCATGCCAAGATCCAACTAACATAGTTTTAACTGCAGCACCTTTAATCTACTACTAGTTCACTGCCTCCATACATGGTCCCCTTATCAAACGAGCTGTGTCAGGCAGAATTTTGGGTTGTTTTCATGGCTTCCATGTTAACTTTGTCGCCACCCTGCTGTGTAATCCACAAAATATACTGGCAAACTTTTATCATGTACCGATATTATTTGAGCGCTTCTTGCTCACCTCCTTTGGTTCCTCTCTGCCACCCATTGGTTTGAAGCCTGAGTCCATTTAGGGTATGTCGCCATGACACTCTCTAGCCTGCCGCTGCTGCCGCTGCCTCTGCATGCCGTCCCCTATAGTGTCAGGGTCAATTATTGGATGTTTTAGATGCTATCTAGCCTCATTCTGTCACTCTGTCATGGCCATGCTGTTGCCCATAATTTTGGCATAATGGTGCGATTAAGCAGCCTCAGAGGCATCCATGCATGCTGCCCCTGCTGTTTCCTGTCCATTTCCGTGGTGTTTCCATCCTTTTCTGAGGTTCCCAGGTGTTTGGCCAAGCTTCCCTGTGCAGAGCCTTGGTCCCCTTGAAAAATGCTCGAGTCTCCCATTGACTTCAATGGGGTTCGTTATTCGAGACGAGCACTCGAGCATCGGGAAAAGTTTGTCTCGAATAACGAGTACCCGAGCATTTTAGTGTTCGCTCATCTCTAGTCATTACTCATAGATAAACAAAGATGAGATCAATCCACAAGTATCACAAGTTCACTGACTCACTGATCTATCATTTACATTACAGACACCTATTACTATATTTTAAAGGAATATTCCAGGATTCGCCATAATTCATATACAAATGGTGCATTAAAATATAAGATAATATGTAAATAGTTGTTATTTAAAATTTTGTTCCCCATAGCTGGAAAATGCTGCTGACATACAATGTAATGAAGAAATGAAATGCTACCGGCCCTTTAATCAGTCCGTTGATTTCCTCTTCATGGAGAAGACACAGGACAGAAGATGCCGCCGGTCACATGTCCACATCACATGTCCTGCACCTGCCTGGGCAGGTCATGTGATCACCACTATGATTAGCTGTAGTTTGTTGGTTGCAGCAGCAAGTATGGCTGGTGTTGTTGGGAGACTTCATCTCAGTGACGATATACACATCATTACTATGGTAACAGAGCAGGACAGTCTTTTACATCATCACTGGGAGCAGAGCATAAGAGGGAGGAGGAGTTACTGAGAACTAAAGGATCATGGGACTTGTAGTTTCCATCTTTTTTGGTAAAAAAAAAAAAATCTAAAATCTTGGCTTCGGTCAGTACAATGAAAGTATTGACTGGGAGAGATTTCATTTTATATCATATTACTCTCCAGACGCCATCTTGTTCACTGTTATCCATCTCATGATTCAGACACCATCTTGTGTCATCTGTTTAGAGATATTATTTGTTGCTGTTTTCCTTCTTTTCTGCAGTGCCTAAAGGTCATGTTTTGACTAAGTTTATAGAAGAAACGATACATAGGGGCACATGTATCATAGTTTCAGCTAGGCAAATTGTCGAATTTTTGCGACTTTTTTGCACCATTTTTGCGACTTTTAACTCTGTTCTGTTTCAATTACGCCTTCTGTATCATTGTTTTGCAGATGTTCTGCGCAACAATTTGCCGTTTTTGCACCATTTTTGGCGCAATTCTGCACCTGGTCCAGGGCAGGTGCAAAGGAAATTCTTCTTTTTTATTTTTTTTTGCACAAGGTGCAAAAACTAGCAGCCAAAAGTCTCTAAAATACACCTCAGAGAGACAAAACTATGACACATGTGCCCTATAGAATTTATCAACATTATTTTGGGAAAATTAGCCTAAGGGGAGATGCTCAAAGCATATTCAAGATAACCTATAGTATTTTATTATTCTATAAATTTTCCACGCCCTTTGCAAAGCATGTTTTCTATATATACCTCTACACACCTGGAATAAAGTGTGATTTGAGTGCAGCTAATGACCGGTGTGTGTCTTTCTGTTATCATCCCTGTACTGGTGGCCATCTTATCCTCTTACTGTAATAATTAATTTGGAGATCACCTTACAACTGAGAAGGGTTGTTGGAGCCCTGGATAAAAAAATCTCTAACATGAACAAGCAAATTGTAGCACCCAGAAATTATATGAAATTCTCCTGAACTATCCAGCAGACAACTATTATTGCTGTAATGCTAAGAGCTGATAATAATCTGGTAATGGTGATACTCAACAAACCCAATTGACCATTTTTCTCTGCTCTTCCCATCATCACATTGCTCCACCTCATGGCCAGTTACAGTTCATGACTACTTCCCATTTTATCCATATTTACTGCCTTGTTCTTCAGTTTTTATTGTAAATAAACCTATTCTGTTGTGCCCTCTGCCAATTGTACAGTTATGGTAGAACCCCGTCTGCTCTGAGCTCAGCTTATCCCGACCTAAAAAATTCAGGTTTATAATGAACTTTGTGGGTTCAGGTCCCCCAGACCTCATTAGAAGTTTTGGGTTGAGGGGCAGGTTTTGGCTCAAAGTGCCACCCCATGTGTCTTTCATGCACGTGATTATTTTGTTTGGTCTTTAAATGCTGCTGGCAAAATTGACAGTGGTTTTTAAAAAGCAGTGGCTTCATTAACTGTACATTGCAGTGTAACATCCATGCTCTGGTCCAGCTAGTCCACATTGACTGACAAAGCTCATAAATATTCTGCCCACTGCTAGTATTCTAACCCACTTCATTTCTTTTTAGATTATCTCTGTTTGCTACTTTTCCGCTTTTCCCTTCTTATCCTTTGTTCTGACTTATCCAACTCTTTTGCATATTGCTACCTAGTATTTTTCTCTGTTTTGACCTGGCCTGTTGACCATTCTCACCTTTTTTTTGTTGTCTGTCTTGTTTCATAGGAAGGGACTGTCTTCATGGTTGTCCTGTATTGCTTAGGATACGGTGAGGAAAATAAGTATGGCTATTCAGGGGTGGGAGCATAGGGCTCGCTGTATTGTTTGTTCTTCTAGAACCCAGTCTCTTTATTACAAGAAGTTAATGGGGCAGATTTACTTACCCGGTCCAGTCACAATCCAGTGGCGGGTTCTCGGTCGCTGATTCGGGTCCGGCTGGGATTCATTAAGGTCCGTGTGCCGATACCCACTAGGTGTTGCTGCTGCGCAGAGGTCCGCTGGAGTTCACCGGAGTTCACCTTCTATTTCTTGGTGCAGGTAAGTGCGTGTCAAGCGACACTTTTTTTTTTTTAAATACTGCAATTCTTCCAAATCTGTCAGGGTTTTCCGATGGCCACGGCCTCCGATTTCCATCGCATGCATGTCAGCGCCGAAGCGCCAAAATCCGATCGCGTGCGCCAAAAATTGGCAATTTGCCGCAAATCGGAAAAAATCGGGAAACCCGGCAAAAAAAAAGTTATTCGGGCCCTTAGTAAATGACCCCAAATGTGTCCACATCTTTAGATTTGTAGTTTTGAGATCTGCTGTTTTGAGATCTTTATAATTTCACATTATAAAGCAGTAAATGTTTTGTTCAGGTGTTATATAGAGGGAACCTGTCATCAGGGGCCCTTTTTCTGGCTCCCCCATGTCCCCAAAAATAATAGTGTGGACATTGTCAAAGTGTTTTTATAATAAAGCTGGCTTTTTCTGATATAAGGTAAAGTTAGATGAAAGTTTTACCTTTCTCTCTGCAGTGCAGTGTTCCATGGGAGTGCCAGTGAGAAGTGGTTTTCCAACCACCCTTAGGAAACCACTCCATCATGCGTCTATTTTAAATAAGAGGGATAAGGATGTTTTAGATATTAAGATTTTATAGATCATTGCAGCCTGGGACTAAAGTTAAGCACCTAGAGAGCTTCTCCTAAGCTTATATTGTCTGTAACTAGGGGTCATCTGTAAGGCTGTTGTCCTTTAGTAGGGGACCACCTGTACATAATTCATAACTGAAGATTTTAGAGTCCCTGTGAAGTCACAGATGATCAAGACGTCTGATGACTTTTCTTACTAATTGCAATTAGCTCCAGCACTAATGACATACAATATAATGACATATCTGTCAAATCCACAAGGATCTCAACCCTCTATAAAAGGGCAACTTCATCCGATGACTTTCATCATCACAAGAGTGAAGAAAACTGTGCATCACTGGACCTTCACAAATCATGATGTAAGAGCAATGTAAGAATTCAATAATTATTAACTTATTTTATACAAATCTTACCTACTTACCTAAAAATTCTAGTGCTGCAGACCATGTGTTTACATGGAGACAAGGTAGGAGGGATTTTTTTTGTATACAGGAAAGTTACAATGGATTTCTGTTTTAGTTTTTTGCATTACACTGTACATTACTTTCGCACTGTTCCTATCTTTCTATGTTTCTTTCCTTACTTTTATATTGAAACAATAACACATTTTTCACAATCTAGACCTTAGTCTTTATAGGGTGAGGCTCAGGGTAGCATTTATGGAGACTTTTTATCCTGTGTTGGGGGGGGGGGGGGCACACAATCTTTTCAAAAGTTTCATCCTTTCATATTTCTGACTTCATATTTCTGACTTCATAGTCTCAGTTCTCATCATTTTCTTCCCCTTTGCATTCACAATTGTTACCTACATTTGCATTTCTGTTGTCATTTTAAACATTTCATCCTCCAGTGGAAGGAGTAAGGCCTTCTCGACATGCAGTTCCCACCTGGCCACCGTATGTGCCTATTATGGGACCTTGATGACCGTTTCTTTGAACCCATTTAACAAGGGATCATCTAATCTAAATAAGTTCCTCTCTCTTTTGTACATTGTGGTAACTCCACTACTTAACCCTATTATTTATAGTCTGAGGAACGAAGAAATCAAGAAGGCATTGGAGAAAATGCTCAGTAATTTAAGAGAAAATATGTGAATGAGATGTTTCCTAATTGTACAATTTTTTATCAAAATAGATCCTGGGTATAAATTTTCCTAGTAGGTAAGAAAGGGGAGGCAGTGTAACAGTCTGAGAAGCTACAGTATGGTGGTGCTCTAGTAACATCTCCAGTGCCTTTTCGGCTCCATAGCATAATTGTAATTGTTGTTTTTAGAAGGGAGGAGACCATGGATAACAAATATAATAAGACTACCATGGTCCCGGTACCTGGATTGATGAGTAAGTGTCCCTGAATTATCATGATGGATTTGGATGGTAGATTTTCTTTAAGGAAATGGAAACTTTTTCTACTTTTCTTTTTTTTGTATACAGGAAAGTTACAATGGATTTCTGTTTTAGTTTTTTGCATTACACTGTACATTACTTTCGCACTGTTCCTATCTTTCTATGTTTCTTTCCTTACTTTTATATTGAAACAATAACACATTTTTCACAATCTAGACCTTAGTCTTTATAAGCGAGGCTCAGGGTAGCATTTATGGAGACTTTTTATCCCGTGTTGGGGGGGGGCACACAATCTTTTCAAAAGTTTCATCCTTTCATATTTCTGGTAAAAAGAAAGACTTGGTGGTAGAGCAATGGCCTGGTGGTAGAGCTGTCTACAATCCTTGCTTCCTACATGGGTATTTGATTTTAATATCTTCAGTCTGTTCTACATCTCCAATCAAAGACCAATTTGTAGCCTCCTTCCATGGTGTAGATGGTCTCCTAATATCACTTTTTAGGAAAACTTGACACTTCGGTCTGTTCTACATCTCCGAACAAAGACCAACTTGTAGCCTCCTTTCATGGTGTAGATGGTCTCCTAATATCACTTTTTAGGAAAACTTGACACTTCGGTCTGTTCTACGTCTCCAAACAAAAAACAACTTGCAGCCTCCTAACATGTTGTGGGTTGTTTCCTAATATCACCTTCTAGGAAAACTTGACACATAAATTTAGTAAAGACTTTTATAACCCATGAAAAAATGGTGGTAGTTATGCACGTGCTTGGAGAGGCTGCTCCACCGATTGACATCATCATTATCATCTGTTCCAAGTTTGCAATATCAGTATTTTAGTAGTATTTTAAAAAAAATAATTAGTGAACTGCTGTACAATACAGGCTGGTGCGTTATTGATTTATGTTCTCTTCTAGAGAAATTCTCGTGTTCTATGATTCTGAAAATGTGTGAAGTTAACCAGACTGCAGTCACAGAGTTCTTACTTCTTGGATTTCAAGGTCTTCAAAAAATAAAAATTCTCCTTTTTACAGTTTTTCTTCTCGTCTACATCGTCATTGTGATTGGGAACCTCCTCATTGTTATTCTGGTGTCCTCTATGGATCATCTCAAGATCCCCATGTTCCTCTTCCTCAAACACTTGGCCACGGCTGATGTTCTTCTCACCACCACAATTGTGCCTTTCATGTTAGACATCCTAATTGTCAATGAGAAGAAGATATTAGTTGGAATCTGCATTGCCCAGATGAACTTCACCTTTATATTTGGATTTGTGCAATGTTTCTTCATTGCTATCATGTCTTTTGATCGATGTCTGGCCATTTGCAATCCGATGCATTATACATCGATTATGAGCTCCAGAGTTTGTATAATGATGATTCGAGGATGTTGGTGTCTGATGTTGGTTATTTCAAATGAAATCATCCTAGTTTTCCAACTAGAGTTCTGCAATCTAAGCCAAGTTGACAGTTTCTTCTGTGACTTTGGTCCAGTGGTAGATCTTGCCACCTCAGACCCTTCTCTCCTTATATTAGTTGACTTCATAGTCTCAGTTCTCATCATTTTCTTCCCCTTTGCATTCACAATTGTAACCTACATATGCATTTCTGTTGTCATTTTAAACATTTCGTCCTCCAGTGGAAGGAGTAAGGCCTTCTCGACATGCAGTTCCCACCTGGCCACCGTATGTGCCTACTATGGGACCTTGATGACCGTTTCTTTGAACCCATTTAACAAGGGATCATCTAATCTAAATAAGTTCCTCTCTCTTTTGTACATTGTGGTAACTCCACTACTAAACCCTATTATTTATAGTCTGAGGAACGAAGAAATCAAGAAGGCATTGGAGAAAATGCTCAGTAATTTAAGAGAAAATATGTGAATGAGATGTTTCCTAATTGTACCATTTTTTATCAAAATAGATCCTGGGTATAAATTTTCCTAGTAGGTAAGAAAGGGGAGGCAGTGTAACAGTCTGAGAAGCTACAGTATGGTGGTGCTCTAGTAACATCTCCAGTGCCTTTTCGGCTCTATAGCATAATTGTAATTGTTGTTTTTAGAAGGGAGGAGACCATGGATAACAAATATAATAAGACTACCATGGTCCCGGTACCTGGATTGATGAGTAAGTGTCCCTGAATTATCATGATGGATTTGGATGGTAGATTTTCTTTAAGGAAATGGAAACTTTTTCTACTTTTCTTTTCTTACATCGAGTTCTAAAAACCATAGTGTCAAAAATATCGGGGACCAGAGAGCCGTCACCTGAGCTGTGAAGGACCCACAGCACGTCCTGAGGTTCCTGTAATTGAGTAGGGAAATAGTCAGGCGAAGAACACAATTCAATAAAAAGATTGGGACTGCAGAAAACAGGCTGTAGGACTTTTTTGTAGGTAGTAGTAATGGTCCGAAAAAAAGTGAAAGCAAACAATGTAGAGCCATACAAGGTAAGTTTGTGTGCGGCTCACCTTCTCCAAAGTCATCGGTTTCTGGAAGTTCTGGGAATACAATCTTCACGTGAATCTAGCAAGTTTGGAGTGCAATCGGGTTGCCTGCTAGGACCCCTTCATTTACAATTTTACCCCCTAGAGTATCTAAGCAGACATATTGGGGCACATTTACTTACCTGGTCCATTCGCGTTCCAGCGGCGGCTTCTCGGACGAGCATTCGGGTCTTCCCGCGATTCATGAAGGTCCTGCGCCCCATGTCCACCAGGTGTCGCTGCTGCGCCGAGGTCCACCGAGTTGCGTCGGAGTTCACTGATCTCTTCCTGGTGCATGTGAGTATGGCCCGTGCGACAGATTATTTGTTTTAAACGCGGCGTTTTTTCCGAATCCGTCAGGTTTTCGTTCGGCCACGTCCCCTGATTTCTGTCCTGTGCATGCCAGCGCCAATGCGTCACAATCCGATCGCGTGCGCCAAAAACCCGGGGCAATTCAGGGAAAATCGGCGCAAATCGGAAGTATTCGGGTAACACGTCGGGAAAATGCGAATCGGGCCCTTAGTAAATGACCCCCATTATGATACCTCTAGTGCTGTGAGATAGTGTGCTGACAATGTGGTTAGATTATCAGGGTACAGGTTTATATACACTTTCATTAAGCTTCTGAACACACTTCTAGTATCTGACACATAGAAAAGATGTCCATAGATGTGGTCATTGAGGGGAGAGCGTGGATGCCCCACTCATTTCACCGGCGATAGGCTCCCTCCAAGACCACATCTATGGTAATGTAATTGCACTTTTTCATCTGCATTTGCTACTTTGTTGCACTGTAATAGACTGGGCTGAACTATACAGTACTACCTCATTTTTTTTTGCTTGTTTGCACCAAATATTTATTTTATTGCTTCAGTCTTTATACTGGCGAGATAAGACTATCCTATATCATTTATTAAAGTGTATATAGTGGTGTATCTGGTGCTACCTGGAGGTCTGGTTTTGGGGATGTTTTTGAGTTGTACCCAGTATGGGTTTTAAATTGTTTTAAATATTTGTTTTTATACCAAATAAAGGATCTTATTTTCCCATTCTGCTTTTTCTTATATATTATGGATTAAAACTTATCTTAGATCTGATAATACTTATTATTTATCACAAGTTACCCCATTAATTGTGGTATGATTTTATTGTACATATGTAAATATGTTTATATAACTATTATTATACTTAGGCCTCTCTGTTACTCTGTTATTTCTAGATTCAGATCCACTTGGTTGTTCTAACCAAAACGTCGTTTTGATCTGTAAAGTACTGATCACGCGCTGTTAATGTTATTTTGGTGAAGGCCTAATGTCATATCATGTTTGAATAAATGAAAAAAAAAAAGATTGAAGCAAAAGTGAGTTGTGTTTTCCATACCACCAATCATCAATGAGTGTGCGGTACCTCCGTTATGATCAGATATCCCCAATTATTCCTATTGTGTCTAAGTAGGAGAATAGAAATACAATACACACCGGGCATGTAGAGTGCACATTCCCAAGGTATATATGACACCTATATAAAAATAACAAAGAATGATAAATAACACCAACGCGCAATATACCCTAAAGGTGATCCTTATGTGTGTAAAGCTTCAGTTGCACCACGTTTGTTCATTAGCATTTGGAACCTTGTCCCCTCCTGCTACACAATATAAGATCAGGTAGAAAACTCGAGGGCCACCAGGTGCCTATACAGAGGAGTCGGGATCACTGCTATCCATGCAATTTTTAATCAAATCAATAAATATTATTTTTAAAATAAAGAAATAAATTTTATATTTGACCTTGCCCACTTTTCCCTCTTCTAAACTCCCCCCTCATCTGAGTTCATTGCGAACAGTTGGTTAGAAAGACAATGGGACCACCAGTCAAAGGCCAGACATGGACGGTAAAATCAGGACACCAGTAGATCGTAAAATTCTGCTCCTTTTTTATGTTTTCAAATAAAAATTTTTGCCAGTGATTAATTTTATAACTTCTCATTTCCAACACAGAGATTTCCAGGGACATAGGAAGTGGAATAAGGTGAGGTCTCTGGATACATTTTATTATGCTACTCTGTAATCGGAATAACATGTAATTATATCTTCTCAAACTTCTATGTTATTCATTGTTCAGAAAACAAATACCTTATTTTTTCCAATATTGTGTCACAACAATCCTCCCGGGAGGCAACTTTCACATTAATTATAGTAAATCACCTGTCTCATTTATTTACATCATTAATGTGAGTTTCATTATCATGTCAGGATCCTGGGGGAATATTCTGTGTTTTTCTGATACTATTAAAGATGCCAACATCTGGGACAGTTTATCGCACACCGAGGAAAACCCAACAAGACTTATATGTCACACTTCATCTCACACAGAAGGGAACCGTTGGTAAGTGTAACATTATAGGTAATCATATTTTACATGATACAGTTCAGTTCTTTCTGCATACTTTTTTGCTTACTTCATTTAGTCTATAGAGGAATTAAAAATGACGTGTGAGGCGAATGAGACACAAGTCACTCAGATTCATCTTCTTGGATTCCGAGATATGTACAAATACAAGATTCTTCTATTCATTGTGTTTCTTCTGACTTATACATTAATAATTGGCGGAAATCTTCTAATTATCCTTCTCGAGTCATCTATGGAGCATCTCAAGACCCCAATGTTCTTCTTTCTGAAACACCTATCCAGCGCTGATGTCCTGCTAACCACCACCGCCATCCCCATGATGTTGGACACTGTACTAAAAGAGGAGAGTGTTATTTCCTTTTGGGGCTGTATAGTGCAGATGCATTGTTTTGGTATTTTTGGGTTTGTCCAATGTTTTATCATTGCCGTTATGTCATTTGATCGATATTTGGCCATTTGCCATCCATTACGTTACTCTTCACTGATGGTTCCCAATCTTTGCCTCCAGCTTGTCGTTGGGTCCTGGTCCTTAGTCACTGTTCTAGTATCAAGTGAGATGTTTGTTGTTATTCAGTTTGACTTTTGTGGCTTGAATTCCATTGACCACTTCTTCTGTGACTTTGGTCCCGTAGTGGTATTGGCCACTTCAGACATTTCTGAGTTGATCGTGCAAGACTTTATTATTGCTATGTTTATAATATTTTTTCCATTTACTTTTATAATTTTGACCTATTTTTGTATTTTCTTTACCATCATTAATATCCCCTCAACATTCGGAAAAAGAAAAGCCTTCTCCACCTGTAGCTCCCACCTGACCTCAGTGTGTGTGTATTACGGGACCCTGATCACAGTTTACATGACTCCGACTGATGAGAGCTCATTTGATATCAACAAATACCGATCTCTGCTGTACATTATAGTCACCCCATTGATGAATCCCATTATCTGCAGTCTGAGGAACAACGAGTTCAAGAAAGCAATGAGCAAAGTAAAGAACCATTTCTTTCCAAACCAATGGTAAAGTTTAAACATTTAATGCAAAAGTTCACCCTTATGTTAAAGATTAAAATTTATTGTGATTTGCTAAAAAAAAACCTAGAAAGGCTTCAATTTTCTACACCATAAATAGGTGTCCATACAGAGACAGATCTTTAATAGGTAACATAGCACATTGTGTTGTCAGAGGACTTTGTACTATTGGGTAAGGAAGGACAAGTCTACATTTTGTACTTGGTTGACTACTGGGGAGGATTGACTTACAATGTTGCTGGTTTGCAAGGACTGAGTGTTTACTGATGGGAATAATTATTTCAAGGCAGATCCACTTGTATAAAATTAGGATCTGACTCAACAAATGTGGTTGAAATGGTTTGAAGAACAATAGATTCAGTTTAACTGAAATAGTTAACTTTAAGTATATTCTGTTAGAAAGTAGTTAAGTCTTACATAAAATATTTATTCTATTAAAACTAAAAATTTTAAGTTAAAATAATTCAGGTATTTGAAGAACACCTGAGAGCATGTGGTAATAGGTTATCATAATTTGGTTGGTTATTTAGGGAAGAAACTGTTAGAAATATTTTTAATATAAGAATGAAAGATCCTTAGAACTTGGTCCATCGAAGACCAAAGGTAGATTCTTCCATTTACAAGCTATTGTACGTGTCTATTTCCTTGTTTCCAGTCTCTTACATGACCAAGTACTGTACTATAGAAAAAAATCATGAATGTAATGGCATAATATAAAATACTACTAGTAGGGGTTGGTATACTTTTGGCATGAATCATCGATTTAAACAGCTGACAATCAGTTCGTTTTGGAGTAGATACATTGGTTTGGTTATTGTACTACATAATGTCATGGGGCTTCCCAATATTTCAGTTTGATGTAAAGGGGGATTTCTCTCAAGGAAGCACAAAGTATTCTTTATTCCACCCTGAATTTGTTTTTGTACCAGAAAATTCTCAACCTAAAGCTTAGATGACAAATATTTATGCAAATTTAGATTCTAGTTTTAACAGGAAGTGACTAGAGATGAGCGAACATGCTCGTCCGAGCTTGATGCTCGGTCGAGCATTAGGGTACTCGAAACTGCTCGTTACTCGGACGAATACTTCGCCCGCTCGAGAAAATGGCAGCTCCCGCCGTTTTGCTTTTTGGCGGCCAGAAACAGAGCCAATCACAAGCCAGGAGACTCTGCACTCCACCCAGCATGACGTGGTACCCTTACACGTCGATAGCAGTGGTTGGCTGGCCAGATCAGGTGACCCTGGGATAGACTAGCCGCTGGCCGCGCTGCTCGGATCATTCTGTCTCTGGATGCCGCTAGGGAGAGAGCTGCTGCTGGTCAGGGAAAGCGTTAGGGTGTTCTATTAGCTTACTGTTAGGCAGGAGTGATTCTCAAAGAACCCAACAGCCCTTCTTAGGGCTACAATAACGTTCTACTTTTTTTATTTTAATTTGCATCTTTTACCATTTTGTGAGGAATTAGCAGGGGGACTTGCTACCGTTGTGTTTAGCTCTTAGTGGCACACATATCCATAGCAAAGACCGAAGTGGCAAAATTCAGTAGGGGTTGGATTTCTATTAGGCAATAACTCAGTGTCATCTCATCTGGCATAGTAGTGTGCTTCCTTTGATACTTGGCTAGAAAATAGCCATAGGAGAATACAAACAGCTTCTTGAAGCCTACAGTAGCGTTCTATATATTTGATTTCTGGTTGATCTGCTGGTGGCTGTAGTTTCTGCAGTGCATGTACTTGCCAATTCTGAGCAATTTGTAGTGAGACTTGCGACCGCTGTGTTCTGCGCTTAGTGGCGCACATATCCATAGCAAAGGCCGAAGTGGCAAAATTCAGTAGGGGTTGGATTTCTATTAGGCAATAACTCGGTGTCATCTCATCTGGCATAGTAGTGTGCTTCCTTCGATACTTGGCTAGAAAATAGCCATAGGAGAATACAAACAGCTTCTTGAAGCCTACAGTAGCGTTCTATATATTTGATTTCTGGTTGATCTGCTGGTGGCTGTAGTTTCTGCAGTGCATGTACTTGCCAATTCTGAGCAATTTGTAGTGAGACTTGCGACCGCTGTGTTCTGCGCTTAGTGGCGCACATATCCATAGCAAAGGCCGAAGTGGCAAAATTCAGTAGGGGTTGGATTTCTATTAGGCAATAACTCGGTGTCATCTCATCTGGCATAGTAGTGTGCTTCCTTTGATACTTGGCTAGAAAATAGCCATAGGAGAATACAAACAGCTTCTTGAAGCCTACAGTAGCGTTCTATATATTTGATTTCTGGTTGATCTGCTGGTGGCTGTAGTTTCTGCAGTGCATGTACTTGCCAATTCTGAGCAATTTGTAGTGAGACTTGCGACCGCTGTGTTCTGCGCTTAGTGGCGCACATATCCATAGCAAAGGCCGAAGTGGCAAAATTCAGTAGGGGTTGGATTTCTATTAGGCAATAACTCAGTGTCATCTCATCTGGCATAGTAGTGTGCTTCCTTTGATACTTGGCTAGAAAATAGCCATAGGAGAATACAAACAGCTTCTTGAAGCCTACAGTAGCGTTCTATATATTTGATTTCTGGTTGATCTGCTGGTGGCTGTAGTTTCTGCAGTGCATGTACTTGCCAATTCTGAGCAATTTGTAGTGAGACTTGCGACCGCTGTGTTCTGCGCTTAGTGGCGCACATATCCATAGCAAAGGCCGAAGTGGCAAAATTCAGTAGGGGTTGGATTTCTATTAGGCAATAACTCAGTGTCATCTCATCTGGCATAGTAGTGTGCTTCCTTTGATACTTGGCTAGAAAATAGCCATAGGAGAATACAAACAGCTTCTTGAAGCCTACAGTAGCGTTCTATATATTTGATTTCTGGTTGATCTGCTGGTGGCTGTAGTTTCTGCAGTGCATGTACTTGCCAATTCTGAGCAATTTGTAGTGAGACTTGCGACCGCTGTGTTCTGCGCTTAGTGGCGCACATATCCATAGCAAAGGCCGAAGTGGCAAAATTCAGTAGGGGTTGGATTTCTATTAGGCAATAACTCGGTGTCATCTCATCTGGCATAGTAGTGTGCTTCCTTTGATACTTGGCTAGAAAATAGCCATAGGAGAATACAAACAGCTTCTTGAAGCCTACAGTAGCGTTCTATATATTTGATTTCTGGTTGATCTGCTGGTGGCTGTAGTTTCTGCAGTGCATGTACTTGCCAATTCTGAGCAATTTGTAGTGAGACTTGCGACCGCTGTGTTCTGCGCTTAGTGGCGCACATATCCATAGCAAAGGCCGAAGTGGCAAAATTCAGTAGGGGTTGGATTTCTATTAGGCAATAACTCGGTGTCATCTCATCTGGCATAGTAGTGTGCTTCCTTTGATACTTGGCTAGAAAATAGCCATAGGAGAATACAAACAGCTTCTTGAAGCCTACAGTAGCGTTCTATATATTTGATTTCTGGTTGATCTGCTGGTGGCTGTAGTTTCTGCAGTGCATGTACTTGCCAATTCTGAGCAATTTGTAGTGAGACTTGCGACCGCTGTGTTCTGCGCTTAGTGGCGCACATATCCATAGCAAAGGCCGAAGTGGCAAAATTCAGTAGGGGTTGGATTTCTATTAGGCAATAACTCAGTGTCATCTCATCTGGCATAGTAGTGTGCTTCCTTTGATACTTGGCTAGAAAATAGCCATAGCAATAGGATAGGATTGTTTGGTTTTAAAAACTCAAAAAAAAACAAAAAACACAAAAAAACACAAAAAAAAACAAAAAGAAGTAAAAAAAAAAAAAAAGTTATAACTCTCATTTTAAAAATGTTTAACCCGAGGGCTAGGGGTAGAGGACGAGGGCGGGGACGTGGGCGTCCAACTACTGCAGGGGTCAGAGGCCGTGGTCCTGGGCGGGGTGAGACACCACCTGCTGATGAGGGAGCAGGGGAACGCCGCAGAGCTACACTCCCTAGGTTCATGTCTGAAGTTACTGGGACTCGTGGTAGAGCACTGTTGAGGCCAGAACAGTGCGAACAGGTGATGTCGTGGATTGCTGACAATGCTTCGAGCAATTTGTCCACCACCAGTCAGTCTTCCACGCAGTCCACCCATGTCACCGAAATCCCCACTCCTCCAGCTCCTGCACCTCAGCCTCCTCCCCCCCAGTCTGCCCCCTCCCAGGAAAATTTGGCATTTGAACCGGCATACTCTGAGGAACTGTTTTCTGGACCCTTCCCACAGTCACAAACCACTTGTCCGGTTGCTGCTGAGCAATTTTCCGATGCCCAGGTTTTCCACCAGTCACAGTCTGTGGGTGATGATGACCTTCTTGACGTAGTGGAAGTGTGTAAAGAGGTGTCCGACGATGAGGAGACACGGTTGTCAGACAGTGGGGAAGTTGTTGTCAGGGCAGGAAGTCCGAGGGGGGAGCAGACTGAGGGATCGGAGGATGATGAGGTGACAGACCCAAGCTGGGTTGAGAGGCCGGGTGAACACAGTGCTTCTGAGACGGAGGAGAGTCCTCGACCTGAACAGGTTGGAAGAGGCAGTGGTGGGGCCAGACGGAGAGGCAGGGCCAGAGCTGGTGCATCAGCGCCACTGTCAACTAGTGAAGCTCCCGTGGTGAGGGCTCTTGCGGCGAGGGCTAGATCTTCAGAAGTGTGGAGGTTCTTTAAGGAAACACCGGATGACCGACGGACTGTGGTGTGCAACATTTGCCAAACCAGGCTCAGCAGGGGTTCCACCACTACTAGCTTAACTACCACCAGTATGCGCAGGCATATGAATGCTAAGCACCCCACTCAGTGGCAACAAGCCCGTTCACCTCCGGCCGTGCACACCACTGCTCCTTCCCCTGTGTCAGCTGCTAGTCAGCCCCCTGCCCAGGACCCTGGCACAAAAACCCCATCGTCGCCTCCACGATCCTCCACAGCATCCACCAGCGTTCAGCTCTCCATACCCCAGACGCTGGAGCGGAAACGCAAATATAGTGCAACCCACCCGCACGCCCAAGCCCTTAATGTGCACATCTCCAGATTGCTTAGCCTGGAGATGCTGCCCTATAGGCTAGTAGAGACCGAGGCCTATCGCAACCTCATGGCGGCGGCCGCCCCTCGGTATTCGGTCCCCAGCCGCCACTACTTTTCCCGATGTGCCGTCCCAGCCCTGCACCAGCACGTGTCAGACAACATCATCCGTGCCCTGACCAACGCCGTTTCTGACAAGGTCCACCTGACCACGGACACGTGGACGAGTGCTGCCGGGCAGGGCCACTATATATCGCTGACGGCACATTGGGTTAACTTGGTGGAGGCTGGGACCGAGTCTGACCCTGGGGCTGCTCATATACTGCCGACGCCGAGGATTGCGGGGCCTACCTCGGTCCAGGTGTTTCAGGCCTACTATGCCTCCTCCTCCTCCCACCCCTCCTCCACCTCCTCCTCCGAACTACCATCCGTGGGCACGGCGCCATCAGTCGGTAGCTCTAGGCACAGCAGCAGTGCCGTCGCTAAGCGACAGCAGGCGGTGCTCAAACTGCTGAGCCTAGGCGACAAAAGGCACACCGCCCAAGAGCTATTACAGGGCATCACGGCGCAGACTGATCTGTGGCTGGCACCGCTGAACCTCAAGCCGGGAATGGTTGTGTGTGACAACGGCCGTAACCTGGTGGCGGCTCTGCAACTCGGCAGACTGACACATGTGCCATGCCTGGCCCATGTGTTAAATCTGATAGTGCAGCGTTTCCTCAAGACATACCCCAATCTGTCTGATTTGCTCACGAAGGTGCGCCGCATCTGTGCGCATTTCAGGAAGTCCAGCCCAGATGCTGCCACTCTCAGGGCAGCGCAGCGCCGCCTCCAACTGCCCGCTCACCGACTGTTGTGCGACGTGCCCACGAGGTGGAATTCAACACTGACCATGTTATCCAGAGTTTACCAGCAGCGCAGAGCGATTGTAGACTGCCAGATGTCAACTTCCACCAGAACTGGTAGTCAGGTCAGTCAGCTTCCTCAAGTCTACAATGAGGAGTGGACGTGGATGTCTGATATCTGTCAGGTGCTGAGTAACTTTGAGGAGTCAACACAGATGGTCAGTGGCGATGCCGCCATCATCAGCCTCACCATCCCGCTGCTTGGCCTGTTGAAAAACTCTCTGGTCAGCATGAAGTCGGAAGCTTTGCGCTCGTCACAAGAGACGGGGGAAGAATATTCCCTTGTTGATAGCCAAAGCACCCTGAGGTCTGTTTCTCAGCGCATATCGGAGGAGGTGGAGGTGGAGGAGGATGAGGAGGAAGAGGAGGAGAATGTTGGCGAGACACAAGAGGGGACCATTGTTGAGTCCTTCACTGTTCAGCGTGTATGGGCAGAAGAAGAGGAGTTGGAGGAGTTGGAGGAGGAGGAAATGGACAGTCAGGCCAGTGAGGGGAGTGAATTCTTACGCGTTGGTACTCTGGCGCATATGGCAGATTTCATGCTAGGCTGCCTATCCCGTGACCCTCGCGTTCAAAGAATTTATTCCAGCACCGATTACTGGGTGTTCACTCTCCTGGACCCACGGTACAAGCAAAATCTTTCCACTCTCATCCCTGCAGAGGAAAGGAGTGTGAGAATGCATGAATACCAGCAGGCCCTGGTGCACAAGCTGAAACAGTATTTCCCTTCTGACAGCGCTAGCGGCAGAGTGCGTAGTTCTGCGGGACAAGTAGCGAGGGAGAGTAGGCGAGCAGGCAGCTTGTCCAGCACTGGCAAGGGTACGCTTTACAAGGCTTTTGCCAGCTTTATGTCACCCCAGCAAGACACTGTCACCTGTCCCCAGTCTCGGCAGAGTAGGGCTGATCTTTACAGAAAGATGGTGAGGGAGTACGTAGCTGACCATACCATCGTCCTAAATGATCACACAGCTCCCTACAACTACTGGGTTTCAAAGCTGGACATGTGGCACGAACTGGCGCTGTACGCCTTGGAGGTTCTTGCCTGCCCTGCCGCTAGCGTCTTGTCCGAGCGGGTTTTCAGTGCAGCTGGTGGCATCATCACCGATAAGCGTACACGCCTGTCGACTGACAGCGCTGACAGGCTGACGCTTATTAAAATGAATAAAGGCTGGATTTCTCAGAATTTCCAATCTCCACCAGGTGAAGGAAGCTCAACCTGAATAATTGATCCACTCCTCCTCCTCCTCCTCATTTTCCTCCTTCTCCTCCTCTTTGTACAGTAAAGCAGAGGAAAATGGCTATTTTTTGACAGGGCCCACTGGCTCTTGCTATAGTACTTCATGCATTTAATTTTTCTGGAGGGCCACCTACCCGGTCCTCTGTTTGAAACAATTTTTGTGAGTGCCACATACAGGCACTCAATCTATTCCATTTTTCTGGAGGGCCACCTACCCGGTCCTCTGTTTTAAAAAATTTTTGGGACTGCCACATACAGGCACTCAATCTATTCCATTTTACTGCAGGGCCACCTACCTGCTCCTCTGGTTTGAACAATTTTTGGGACTGCCACATACAGGCACTCAATCTATTCCATTTTACTGGAGGGCCACCTACCTGCTCCTCTGGTTTGAAGAATTTTTGGGACTGCCACATACAGGCACTATCCAAATTAAATTGTCTCCATAGCAGCCTCCACACGTTGTCTCCATTGCTACCTCCAAAAGTCGTCCATATAGCTGCCTCCATACATCGTCCCTTTATCAAACGAGGTGTGTCAGGCAGAAATTTGGGTTGTTTTCATGGATTCCACATCAAAGTTGTTAACTTTGTCGCCACCCTGCTGTGTTATCCACAAAATATACTGGCAAACTTTTACCATTTAGGGATATTATTTCAGCGCTTCTTGCGCATCTGTTTACATTCCCCTCACCCGGCATATCCTAAACTTATAAGAACGCTACTACACTTGATCTTATACAAAAGGTTCTTAGAAGTGCTGTTTGGGGAGTAGCCTAGAGACAGGGGCTTGGATTGGCGAAAGCTCGCCTGGCAGCGGAACGCCAGCTCCATGCGCATCATGCGCTTCTTGCGCATCTGTTTACATTCCCCTCACCCGCCATATCCCAAACTTATAAGAACGCTACTACACTTAACTTGGTGCAGGCTGGGACCGAGTCTGACCCTGGGGCTGGTCATATACTGCCGACGCAGAGAATTGCGGGGCCTACCTCGGTCCAGGTCTCAAAGGCCTACTATACCTCCTCCCACCCCTCCTCCACCTCCTCCTCCTCCGAATTACCATCCGTGGGCATGGCGCCATCAGTCGGTAGCTCTAGGCACAGCAGCAGTGCCGTCGCTAAGCGACAGCAGGCGGTGCTGAAACTGCTGAGCCTAGGCGATAAAAGGCACACCGCCCAAGAGCTATTACAGGGCATTCCACATCAAAGTTGTTAACTTTGTCGCCACCCTGCTGTGTAATCCACAAAATATACTTGCAAACTTTTACCATTTAGGGATATTATTTCAGCGCTTCTTGCGCATCTGTTTACATTCCCCTCACCCGCCATATCCTAAACTTATAAGAACGCTACTACACTTGATCTTATACAAAAGGTTCTTAGAAGTGCTGTTTGGGGAGTAGCCTATAGACAGGGGCTTGGATTGGCGAAAGCTCGCCTGGCAGCGGAGCGCCAGCTCCATGCCAAGATCCAACTAACATAGTTTTAACTGCAGCACCTTTAATCTACTACTAGTTCACTGCCTCCATACATGGTCCCCTTATCAAACGAGCTGTGTCAGGCAGAATTTTGGGTTGTTTTCATGGCTTCCATGTTAACTTTGTCGCCACCCTGCTGTGTAATCCACAAAATATACTGGCAAACTTTTATCATGTACCGATATTATTTGAGCGCTTCTTGCTCACCTCCTTTGGTTCCTCTCTGCCACCCATTGGTTTGAAGCCTGAGTCCATTTAGGGTATGTCGCCATGCCACTCTCTAGCCTTCCGCTGCTGCCGCTGCCTCTGCATGCCGTCCCCTATAGTGTCAGGGTCAATTATTGGATGTTTTAGATGGTATCTAGCTTCATTCTGTCACTCTGTCATGGCCATGCTGTTGCCCATAATTTTGGCATAATGGTGCGATTAGGCAGCCTCAGAGGCATCCATGCATGCTGCCCCTGCTGTTTCCTGTCCATTTCCGTGGTGTTTCCATCCTTTTCTGAGGTTCCCAGGTGTTTGGCCAAGCTTCCCTGTGCAGAGCCTTGGTCCCCTTGAAAAATGCTCGAGTCTCCCATTGACTTCAATGGGGTTCGTTATTCGAGACGAGCACTCGAGCATCGGGAAAAGTTCGTCTCGAATAACGAGTACCCGAGCATTTTAGTGTTCGCTCATCTCTAGAAGTGACATGATTGAAATTGTTTTATGGTTAAAAATGAAAAAGTTTGCATAATATATACGCAAAAATGCTAATATCTAGGGACAATGATCACCCTTTTCAAATTTTAGAAAAAAAAAATCACAGTGAGACTGTTGTACATTTGCAAATATCACATTGTTTAAAGGTCTGAGTTTTATTGTGTTGTCCACGTTCTATCCACGTCTTATTTTTTCCACATAATGGTGAGTTATTTGTCATCTACATTTTGTAGCATTTTACTGTGTGTAGCTTATTCTCTGTAGTGTAAACATAGATTTACCTTCTCTGCTGCTTTGATTGTTTCCTCACTGCACCTGTTTCTGCCCGGCAGCCCAGCTTGCTCTAGTAGTAGTTGTCCCTTGGACAGCTGCATACTTCTCTGTGCTCTCGGATCTTTGAGCTGTGGCCGAAATACCTTAGAGTCTGAGGTTTCGAGATCACATTAGGACCACCCACATTTGTCTCTGGTTAAAAAGGTTTTCTTATCGGCTCTTCATTTTGGTTGCTATTTGTATCTTGCTATTTGATATCTTGACTTTAGCTTTTTCCACTTGTCTAATTGATTCTGTACTGCACTTCCTTTATTGCTTGTCCTTTTCTAACTTTGTTGTAGGGAGGGTCTTTCTTCAGGTCACTCTGTATCACCTAGGATACAAAAAGTAAAAAAAGCAGGTAGGGCTATTGTAGGTTAGTGTCAGGGTACGATCTCTCAGTGTTCCTGTTTCTGCTACATGCTTTATAGCCATATGCTGTTTTTCACATTGGCAAAAAAAGCTTCTGTAAAATGTAAAAAGATGAAAATCTGTGAAATAATGAAAATTAGAATTACAAAAAACTGCATGGCGTGAACAAGGAAAGTTCTCAAAGGAGGCAAACACACAGGTATATACAGGTAGTTCCCTACTTAAGGAAATCTAACTTAATGAAGACACCTAGTTAAAGACGGTCCCCTCTGCCCCCTGTGACCTCTGGTGACCATTCTGGATGTTACTCTAGTCCCAGACTGCAATGATCGGCTGTAAAGTGTCTGTAATTAATCTTTACAGATAATTCTTGGTCCAATTACAGCAAAAAAATTGTTACTGGGGCAATTTTTTTTTTCTGTATCTACAATTATAAAGTATAGAGTTTTGACTTACATACAAATTCAACTTAAGAACAAACCTATGGAACCTATCTTGTACGTTACTTGGGGCAAAACGCCGGCTTCTCGGACGAGGGCACGCAGCTACGAGGAGCTGCGCGCCCCAAATGTCAGGGTAGGAGGAGAAAAGAGGCTACTGTAGTGTGGAGTAGCCGCAACGTGTAGCCTCAGCTCTGGCTACTCCACGCCCCAGTAGCCTCTTTAGAAAATTTACAAAATAGGGTATTAAAGATTTTAAAAAGATAGCGGGATGTGAGGATTAGCTCTAAAAAGGGCTATCCTCACGTCCAATACATCCACCTACCACCACCTTTAAAGGGAACCTACCACTGCTATTTGCAAAAATGTTGTCTGAGGCAGGTTCCCATAGAGCACTTATAGCATAAGGGCACCCTTTGTTCACCCAAAATAATCTATGCTCACAAAAGGATAAAATTAACTTTGATTCTCTGCCTGGTATCCAGGCAGAAAATCCAGCCAGTCGCAGTGGGTGTATTCCATAGGCTGGAGTCTGGCGGCTTGTTCTCACATCCGTATGAATTCCCCACCTTTCCCAAGGTCATCACGCCTAGGCATTAGCCGCCTGCAGCTGCTATGCACAGTGAGCGTCAGAGCATGCACGGCTTCCTGCTTAGTGTTAAGCAAGAAGCCATGCATGTGCAGTGAGCTTATTCTTTTAGGTGAACAATGGTTGCCCTTATGCTATAAGCACTCTATGAGAACCTGCCTAAGACAAAATTATTGCAAACAGCAGTGACAGGTTCCCTTTAATTAGGATGGACAGGATAAAGAACTTGGCTGAGGCTTTCCAGATGTTGGCTACATGATATTCACTTGAAAATCACTAGCTGGCCATGCACTGTCCATGCACTATTGTATCCTATGGGGTAAAGTTTAAGGTTAACCAATCCATTTAGGATTGGACATGTATGTATAGCCCTGATTATACATGTATGTAAGGTATGTGGGGCCCTCCATCTTTGAACATTCTCTTTAAGGGGTTTTGTGCAAATGCTCCCGGTCGACATTGAATAAACCTTACTCTTCCTAAAGACTATGTCTCTGTGAGTGGTATTCTACAACACTTGGATCTATGAATAAGTGCCTCTGAGAACCTGTCACTACAATTTTGATAGATACAGCTAGTGGCAGGTTCTTACAGAGCCTTTATAATTTTATGATGTATACAAGGATATCTATAGATATCTTCATGCAGCAGTAATGTCATGTGACCAGGGTGACATCATCACAGATTTAACCTTATAACATTATAAAACTGTACACCAAGCATATATCTCATGAAATCACAGAAGTCTGCATGGAGTGTAGTAGAAGTGCATGCAGGCTGCTGTGATTTTTTATTTGATCAGATATGTGCAGCTTGCTAATGTTAAGAGTCCAAATAACCTGTTATGATGACACCCTGGTCACATGACATTAGGCCACGCCTCTTGATCTGCTCTATAGATCCCTAGATACCAGGCAAGTATATAATTCTGTTTTTATGTGGATGGGATGTGAGGGAAACAATTTTTAGCTAAAAGAAGGGGGGGGGGAAGTTAAACAGGAAGGGTGAACAGAAGGCACTAAAAAACTTAACTTTTAATAAATAATAGCTATAAAATTGTTTACAAAGAAGGACCACACTCCATCTCAAAAGAGCACATAGATGGAGAAAATAACCTCATAACAATGCACAGTATACAATATGGAGGATCACATCAATAGTAATACAAATGAAAAAGGAATGATCTCACCCATATAGAAGAGCAGTAGCCCGTATGGTAGACTGGTAGACAGGGTGTAACTGCCACAGGAGGTCCCAGACCAGGAGTAGATGGAAGCACTGCATCTAAGATCTCCCTGTAGCTATTCTTTCCCTGTTCCCCAGAAAAAACTCCCGTCCTGACAAGGACAGTACCGTGAAGTCCCTATAAACTGAGACAACCCTATGACTGCCTACAAAAGTCTTCCCAATAGTTTGGCTGGTGAATTGTGTTCATCTTCTCTTGATGTTGTGAACTGGTTTTGGTCGTTTGTTTGGCCTTCCAGATCGACGTCTCAGGTCAGATAGTTACTAACCACTATGGATAGTTACTGTAGGGACCTGCCACTAGTTGTATTTGTGAAAAATGTGGTAACACAGTCACTTTAAGGACATGGCACCTTTTTTACATTGGATTCTATAAACCATAGGTATTTCTTCATTTCTCTGTGTATGTCTCTGGTTGAGGGCTTGTTTTGTGAAAGATTAGTTACATATTTTGCTGGTGCCTACTTTCGTTTTATTAATGGACTGAACTTTATTAACTCTTTTTTGAGAGGATAACATAAAACACTAGTTGAAGCATTTTACTTTGAATTTTGTGCTATGTCAGAAGATATCCAGAGTTCTGAGCACGGAGAGAAAGGAAGCTGTTCTTTATCTGTAAAATAACCTGTAGGAAAAAGAGAGCAGATCTAACCCTCCAGAGGTCAATCTTCAGCAGCTTGTGCCTCCATTCTCTTGCCATGCACATGGTGTATGGGTAGGCTAGGCCACAACCTAGCCTATGCATTTATGTGCCATATACCTGAATGCCGAATACAGGGATTGGCTCAAACATCAGGTGCAGACTGTATGTGACACCCTACAGGACCAGAAATATCGGAGACTGGAGAGCTGCCAGTGGAGCTGTGAAGGACCCACAGGGAGATGAATAAAATAAGTGAAACTATGGAAGCAGTTTAGGCTTGAGAGATCATAACAAAGTTTCAAAGTAAATAATGAAAGTATAGAAAACCTCACTGCATGTCCTGGGATTTTGGTCATTGAGTAGGAATTAGGCAGGTGAGGAACACAATTTAATAAAAAGATTGGGATAACAAAAAACTGTAGAGCTTTTATGTAGCTATTAGTAATGGTCCTAAAAAAAGGATATGGCGAAGAGCCCCTCATTAACTGCACATAGTAATGTAATTATCATTGCATTATTGCGAATTAAGGTTGATCCGACACAAACTGCTTAGGTTGGGAATTTTATTCATATGGTTAATGGACTACACATTTCGAGGGTGGTCCACCCCATTCACCACGTCCGTAAAAGGTACTAAACAAAACAATAAAATATACATATATATACACTTATATCTGTGAGGATATACAGATACAAATATACACATACATTAGAGTAGAACTGTATAGATTAATAAATAGCATATGAGTCACATTATTGTCTATGTCAGTGATTTTCAACCTTTTTTGAGCCGCGGCACACTTTTTATACTTAGAAAATCCTGGGGCACGCCACCAACCAAAATAGCACAAAATGACACTAAAACAGTCATATTATACATATAGTTAGTAATATAGATTCTAAATTTATTTTACTTACTCAGTGTGAAACCTGGGCCTGTTTCGATAAACACAAAAGGGATATCCTGGCAGGAATGGTGGAAAGACACACACAAAGCTCTTCCTCAACAGTTCTCAGTTTCTCCCTGTTTTTAGTATATGGTGCTGATTATTATGTGGCTCATATACTGCAAAATAAAGGGGTACAATGAGAAGTACTATGGCCATGAGGCCAGGGTACAAGTGCCAGCTCGTATACTCAGCATATGAGCTGGTACTTGTAGTACTTGTAGCCTCATGACTATAGTATTTCTCATGTTACATTTCTCATTGTTATATGCAGTATACTGCTGGAGTACTATAAGTACCAGCTCATATGCTGAGTATTCTGCCAACAGTTCATATACTCAGGCAAAAGCTCATATAGTCAGCATTATTGGTGGGCATTACCTTGGCGGTGGGCAAATGAGAGAGTCTCTCCGCTCTCAGGATGATGCGCCTCGTTGACGTCATTTTGTTGCGAGAGGTTCAAAGTTTGTGTTATTGTACATGTCTCCTACATTGTAAGAGGCCGTGACTGCGCATCGCTGTGCATTGCCGGGAAACAAAACACAGGGGGCACAATAGTTTGGGGAACTTTCCCTGCGGCACACCCGACCATGTGCCACAGCACACTGGTTGAAAATCACTGGTCTATGTCATATCAAAATATAGTTGTATAGAAAAAATTCATTTGGTATAGTGATAAGCAAGTACATATGGATAGAATAAATTATATGTATATATACATATAAATATATATAACATAACTAGATGGGCATATAGATACAAAGGTGGATGTACGTACATACATGAAGATATAAATGGTAGATATATATATATATATACATGTGGATATGATATAAATGGAAAGACATACATAAGAATATGGATGATGTATATAGTAGGGTGAATGGGTGTGTGTATGAGGATGAGTGGATTGATAATTGGGCATACAGTAGGGTGAATGGGTGTGTGTATGAGGATGAGTGGATTGATAATTGGGCATATAGTAGGGTGAATAGGTGTGTGTATGAGGATGAGTGGATTGATAATTGGGCATATAGTAGGGTGAATGGGTGTATGTATGAGGATGAGTGGATCGATAATTGGGCATATAGTAGAGTGAATGGGTGTATGTATGAGGATGAGTGGATCGATAATTGGGCATATAGTAGGGTGAATAGGTGTATGTATGAGGATGAGTGGATCGATAATTGGGCATATAGTAGGGTGAATAGGTGTATGTATGAGGATGAGTGGATTGATAATTGGGCATATAGTAGGGTGAATGGGTGTATGTATGAGGATGAGTGGATTGATAATTGGGCATATAGTAGGGTGAATGGGTGTATGTATGAGGATGAGTAGATTGATAATTGGGCATATAGTAGGGTGAATGGGCGTGTGTATGAGGATGAGTGGATTGATAATTGGGCATATAGTAGGGTGAATGGGTGTATGTATGAGGATGAGTGGATCGATAATTGGGCATATAGTAGGGTGAATAGGTGTGTGTATGAGGATGAGTGGATTGATAATTGGGCATATAGTAGGGTGAATGGGTGTATGTATGAGGATGAGTGGATTGATAATCGGGCATATAGTAGGGTGAATAGGTGTGTGTATGAGGATGAGTGGATTGATAATTGGGCATATAGTAGGGTGAATGGGTGTATGTATGAGGATGAGTGGATTGATAATTGGGCATATAGTAGGGTGAATAGGTGTATGTATGAGGATGAGTGGATTGATAATTGGGCATATAGTAGGGTGAATGGGTGTATGTATGAGGATGAGTGGATTGATAATTTGGCAAACAGTAGGGTGAATGAGTGTCTGTATGAGGATGAGTGAATTGATAATTGGGCATACAGTAGGGTGAATGGGTGTATGTATGAGGATGAGTGGATCGATAATTGGGCATATAGTAAGGTTAATGGGTGTGTGTATGGAAGTGGATTGTTAGCAGGTGAAGAATGTTGTTATTAATTGTATATGGATAGGTGGATGAATAGATAATTATGTAACCTCTGGAGAAGAGATGTTAGGGATCAGCAGGATGCCGTATCTAGATCAACAGGAGAATAGCTAATGGAGAATAGACAAAGGTCCAAATGAGTGAAATTGAGGTCTGGAATGTGATAAAATATGGGAGAGGTAGATAGGAACTTACTTGATCCGAATTTAGATGGCTGCCTGGCGTGCTGTGCGTGGTATGAGCCTCCTATGTGATCGGGAATGCTATTAATTGCGTGGGGAGGATAGTGAAACTAGGCGCATGCTGAGTAGGTGTATAGATCGCTCGTAGGAGGATGCATTGGGACTAGAGATGAGCGAGTATACTCGTCCAAGCTTGATGCTTGTTCGAGTATTAGCGTACTCGAAACGGCTTGTTGCTTGGACGAGTATCTCGCCGGTTTGAGATCGAGCATCGAACACAGTGAAGAACACATTGCAGATGTTCCGTACATCTGCTAACTTATCCGAAGACACGTGCGCCGAATGGTGTTCTTCACAATAGTATATGAAGAACAATATGTGTGAAGAACACATTGCAGATGTATGGAAACATCTGCAATGTGTTCTTCTTCACTGTGTTCTATCAATGTGTTCTTTCAGTGAAAAATGCTCGAGTCTCCCATTGACTTCAATGGGCTTTGTTATTCGATACGAGCACTCGAGCATCGGCAAAAATTTTAACCGCAGTAACGAGGACTCGAGCATTTTAGTGCTCGCTCATCTCTATTTGGGACGCAGGCGCAGTGATGGCACTAATAGCTGGAAACGATGACACTGGGGAGTTAAGTGATAATGTCGGGATGTGTGTGTATCAGGGGAAGATATAGGAAATGTATGGTGAGGAGAAATGAATGGAGAGTGTGATAGGAGTATAGATAATTAGATATAGATGGAGGGTATCTGATGGGCGATGTGGGGTTATGGGAATATATGTAAATATATATGGAAATATGAATATACAAGAAATATGAATGTATATGGGTATATGGATATATATGAATAGACACTTGATGTGTATATGAGTAGGTTATGATTAGGTATGAGTGGATGGGGAAGAGGGGGTATAACATGATAACAGAATGAACATACAGAGGTATGAATGAATATGCAGCGGTTAGGGAGATGACAGAAATGCAGGAGATGTTGGCGAGGTAAATGTATGGGTGCATGGCTGAATAGTAATACTATTGTGTATAAATAATTGGTCAAATGAAAACATAATGTAAAGGAATACTAAATGTATCTTGATATATAGACCTGAAAATCAAGGCCTTGTCGAGAAATTACAGACAAAACCAAATTCCAATACTGTGGGTGCATGGTGGAAAATGAAATATCTTGTGAGCATTACAGAGAGGATACACATACCCAGTATAATAGAATACAATATATTAGCCTTTGATTATTGAAGCGATATTAATTATTTTTCTTTATCAATCAACACCATGAATCAATACATTTTACAACTCACTCCCTACATGAAAACTTTGTGCACATATTACCAATACCAACAAGTATTTCTGCACTGACATTAACAATTTACACATCTTACACAGGTCTTCTTGATGGACTTATTTGGATACTTGAAAAATCTCTTGTTTCGCCTCACAGGTTTTTAGTCTGTTTATTCCCATCCTGTCGTAAATAAGATGTCCCCTTATTTATCAATCTTTTGTTTTAAAGTTTTTTTTTTAATATCCTTTGATGATCACTGCCGGGTGTGTATTAAATGCTGTGAATGTTCTATTTCATGCATTACATCATGTCTGACAAAGAGAACTAGTATTCTGGAAAGCTCCACCATCCAATATGCCCAGTTATCCTGTAAAAGGTATCGCCTGATTTCTTCACTCTTCGTTTGAAAAATTCAATGGCATTTACATACTGCACAGTCCCCTCAGATTGTGTTTCAAACATTTTATATAAACCCACGTAATATTGTAGGTTATTTTCTATTTTTCATTATAAAACTGCCACAATACAGGCAGTCCCTGGGTTACATACAAGATAGGTTCTTTAGGTTTGTTCTTAAGTTGAATATTTTACGTCTGATCTGGTATATTTTATAATTGTAACTCCAGACCAATTTTTTTTGTCCCAATGAGAATTGGATTTTTCCAAATTTTGTGTTGTCATTGGAACGAGGATCAATAAAGTTTCATTACAGACAACTTACAGCTGGTCATTGCAGCCTGGGACTAAAGTAACAACCAGAGAGCTTTATTTTACTGTTTTATTTTATAATATTGAAACATTATGTCATAATTCTATTATCAGATCTAATAATTCCCATGTGTATGGAAAGGTTACATTACATTACATTACATTATTACATTACATTACATTATTGGAATGGTTGCACTCAGGAAGGGGCACACTGTGTACTGAGTTTTTGCAGGAAATAGACACGGCTGCTTATTTACTAAGGGTTCCACGGCCGCATTTCTGTTTTCCGACTTTTTGTGGATCGCACGGCCAGGACAGGGATTTAAAAGGGTATTGTGCTTCACGCAATCAGATGTTGTCGTAATCGCGTCTGCTTTCGTGCAACACCAGTTGGGGGGGGGGCGGAGGTGGCGGGCCGTCGGACGATTGGACTGAGCGCAGTAATAAACTTTTAAATTTGTGTTGTAAGACAATGCACTTACACACACCGGGAGGAAAATGGCGAACTCCGGCGGACCTGATTGGGGAAGCGACACATGCAGGATATCGGGTGCACAATCTGCTTGAATCGCGGCAGATCTGCATTCCGGCGGACATTTTGGATTAGGGATCGCGCATGGACGGGTAAGTAAATGTGCCCCATGGTTCTTGTTCATGATCACAATCATTTCATCCTTGCTGCCTTTGAATTGTGTTTCACAAATGTAGTGTGGGAATGTGGCCGTAGGGAATATCCTAACGGAACATCTACACATAGCATCATGGGTGGCCCCCCTGACTTATATAGGTCTCCACTAAACCCTGCATTCAAAAAATGTTAATTTTTTACCAAACCATAAAAATGTAATAAAATGTTATCAGAAAGTCCTATTTTGCACAAATTGGGATATTTGAAAATGTCAGCTTGCCGTGTAATAAAATTTCCCCCAAAATTA
The DNA here is from genome assembly GCF_040894005.1 of Engystomops pustulosus. Lineage (NCBI taxonomy): Eukaryota > Metazoa > Chordata > Amphibia > Anura > Leptodactylidae > Engystomops > Engystomops pustulosus. The sequence continues at coordinate 219,441,521 of NC_092414.1, forward strand.
CAGGTGATAGAACACGGTAATAATCATAGAATGTTTAAATAAAAATACATATGACAAACTCTAAGTAGTTGTTTTTTTCTGTGATTGTAGTGATCCAAAATATAATGGGGATGTGTCATATGGTTCACACTGTGAATGCAGTAAAAATAAAAAAAAGTAGTTTAACTGCAATGTTTTGTAAAGCAAACACAACAAAAATTTAAAAAATATAAAATGTGTTTTGGAACCTGATGTGAGGGTTGATGAAATCCATTATAGGGCTGCACGTGGGAGTCAGAGGAGAAGGGGAGTTTGTGTGTCCACAGAGTACAAGGAGGAAAAAACACATAATTGATGATATTCACTGAGAAAAGCACTTTTATGATCCATATTCTACTGATGCTGAATCAGTTATTATACAGCAGGTGGCTTTATAGCTCCAGGAACCTCTGAAGTTTGTTGCTGTAGTTTATGCCCAGTTAGTGCACTCAGGATCTATTCAGTCCAGTCCATAGGATAGCAGTGCCTCAGATGTTTGGTCTGAATGGTAATCCAGTTGGCGTTACTCTGGACTTCCAGACCTACTGGTTTGTGGCTCGCCTTGGTGGTGTATATAGCAATTAGATTCAGATACAAATACATACAACGTACAATATACAAATGTGTATTTCTGTGTGTATAATTGTCAGTATCTAATATGCACTCTCTCCATAACCCAATAAATATCAGAGTCACCGGGTACTGGGGTGTACCAGGAGGATAGTCTCTTAGGGAAGAGTCTGTGGACCCTCTGGACCACCACGGAAGGTGATGGTACTAGCCGACACCCGGGACTGGAGTCTAAGTGGCATCTGGCCTTCACCAGAGCCCGCCGCATAGCTGGATGGTCTTGCAGCGATGGGGTGCCACCAGGTTGTTCCATGGGTGTGAAAAGGCCCGCAGTGGCAGCCAAGGTAGGGGTAGCAGGAGATTAAGGAGACAGTCCAAGCCTCGAGTGACAGCAGGAGAACAGCTTGGGATACCTGGAACTCACGGCAGCAGGAGCTGGCACACTGCACAGGCAGACAGGAACGGACTGGCACTTGGAGGAATGCTGGAGACACAGTAGCGTAGGAACGCTGGAGATAAAGGAGCGTAGGAACGCTGGAGACTGTCTTTCTCTTCTTCAGTAACAGCTTTGGATAGCTTGGTTAGGAAACCATGGAAGCTATGAAGAAGATAGGTAAGAAGATACGGCCCGGAATGGAAGGAACAGCCAGAATATATAGTCACCCGGAAATGACCAGCGCCAATCAGGAGGACGCTGGCCCTTTAAGTCCTGAAGAGCCAGGGCATGCGCCCTAGGAGCGGGGATGCGTGCAGCCTAGTCGGATGGGAAGCAGGTTCGTGGAAGAGTAAGTCTGGGCCTGACCACACAGGGAGGCACGGGTGTACCCATGATCCACGACAAGGATTGCGGGTGCAATCAAGTACAGATATGGACTGGAATGATTCTGAATCTAAGTTTTTACATCAATTGATGCCTCTATAGCAAAATGTCACAGTAGCGTTCAGATAACACATTTCATGAATATATAGGCAAAGTAAGAAACAAATATCAATAGGGGAATTGCTATTTGAAGGCTACTGTGACACTTTGCTATAGAGGCATCAATTAATGTAGAAACTTAGATTCGGAATCATTCCAGTCCATATCTGTACTTTAATGCACCAAGGTAGTTTATATTGGATATTTATTGGGTTATAGAGAGTGCAGATTAGGTATTGACAATTATGCACACAGCCATCTTTTTTCTGGATTTTTCTTTTCCATCTCCTTAACAACCAATCTCCACCTCCACATCACATCATTTACACCACTAAGCATGTCATCGCCACCTCCTCAACATATCATCATCATCTCTTCAACACGTCATCTCCACCTCTGAGCACATCATCTCCACCTCCTCAGCACTTCATCTCCACCTCCTCAGCATGTTAACTCCACCTCTTAGGACATCAACTCCAACTCCTCAGCACTTCCTCTCCACCTCCTCAGTACTTCATCTCCACCTTCTCAGCACAGAATCTCCACCTCCTCAGTACTTCATCTCCCCTTCCTCAGCACATCATCTCCACCTTCTCAGCACGGCATCTCCACCTCCTCAGCATGTCATCTTCACCTCCTCAGCACATCAGCTCTACCTCCTCAGCACTTCTTCTCCACCTCCTCAGCACATCATCTCCACCACCTCAGCACATCAGCTCTACCTCCTCAGCACATCAGCTCTACCTCCTCAGCACTTCTTCTCCACCTCCTCAGCACGGCATCTCCACCTCCTCAGCATGTCATCTTCACCTCCTCAGCACATCAGCTCTACCTCCTCAGCACTTCTTCTCCACCTCCTCAGCACGTCATCTCCACCCTCTCAGCACGTCATCTCAAAAGCTTTTGGAAGTTAAAAAATTTCAGAGACTGAATTATGAAACCTGTCATTCTTTGTGTGTAGATCTCCTAGGCCAAAACCACACTTCTGCATTTATGTGCAACCTATTTGAGTTCTGAAGCCAGGGATTGGCTCAGACATTAAGTACACACTGCATGTGACATTCCAAAGATGTCCAGAACCAGAACCCTCAGATACTGGAGAACTGCAAGTGGTTAGTGTGGGTGCACTTCGGCTATTGGCAAATTCCTGACCAGCAGACACAGCACTACGAGACCCTGATGATCGTCATTTGAAACTGGAGGGAATGAAGAAATAACTAGAGGGCCAATGGTAGCATCAGTGCGAGGCCAGGCATAGGTGGTAAAAGCAGGACGCCAACAGAAAACTACACATAAATATACATTTTTATGCATATAAGATACAAAATTTTCTTCTAATTAATTTCAATGAATCAAGTTTTTACTTTACAAGCCTTGTGCCACTTATCTTGTATTGGATATCCGAGGCTACCTAAATATCTGAGGAAGAAATCCTGTGTATTATTCATCAGGCAGTTAATTGCTTGTTTTTTTTTTTACAATATTGCACAATAACAATCGTCTCTGAGCGACAATTAACATCAGTTATTATAAAATCAATCGTCCCATTTATTTACTTCATTAACGAGAGTGCGATTGTCATGTCAGGATCCCGGGGGAATGTTTTATGTTTTTCTGACACCATAAAAGAGGCCAACATCTGGAACAGTTTATCGCTCACAAATGAAGATCCAACAACATTCATCTGTCACATTTTGGCTTTCTCTTTGGTGAGAATTTCTAAGGGGAACTTATTTTAAGGACAAAATTATACCTATTATTATTATTTTACATGAAATATTTCACACATATCTGTATATCCCATAAAAATGGGGTGTGAGGAAAATCAAACGCAAATCGCACAGATCCGTCTTCTTGGATTCCGAGGTCTGTACAAATACAAAACTCTGTTATTTGTTGTGTTTCTCCTGACTTACACATTAATACTGGGAGGAAATCTTATTATAATCCTTCTGGTGTCCACTATGGACCATCTCAAGACCCCAATGTTCTTCTTTCTTAGACATTTATCCACCGCTGATGTCCTACTAACCACCAGTGTTGTCCCCATGATGTTGGACGTGATATTAGTAGATGAGGGTGTGTTATCCTTTTGGGGCTGTATAGTACAACTACACTGTTTTGGTATTTTTGGGTTTGTTCAATGTTTTATCATTGCTGTCATGTCATATGATCGATATTTGGCCATTTGCCATCCATTACGCTATTCCTCACTGATGGGTCCTAACCTTTGTCTCCAGCTTGTTATTGGGTCCTGGTCTTTAGTCATTGTTCTAATATCAAGTGAGGTGATTGTTGTTATTCAGTTTGACTTTTGCGGCTTGAATTACATTGACCATTTCTTCTGTGACTTTGGTCCCATAGTGGAATTGGCCACTTCAGACATTTCTGTTTTGATGTTGCAAGACTTTGTCATTTCTATCTTTATGATATTTTCTCCATTTGCTTTTATAATTTTGACCTATTTTTGCATTTTCTTCACCATCTTTAAAATTTCTTCGACATTTGGAAAAAGAAAAGCCTTCTCCACTTGTAGCTCCCACCTGACCACAGTCTGTGTGTATTATGGGACCCTCATCACAGTTTACATGGCTCCGACTGATGAGAGCTCATCACATATCAACAAATACCGATCTCTCCTGTACATAGTAGTCACACCATTGATGAATCCTATTATCTACAGTCTGAGGAACAGTGAGATCAAGAGAGCGATGAGGAAAGTGATGTCCCAAGACTTTAAAAACAAATGGTAAAGATAAACATTGAATTCTCAGTACGTTTCATCCTTGACCCATTTGTAATATTGTTAAACACTTTACTTTATAGTGACCCTCTAATACAACAGTTCAAATTCTGAAAATTCCATCACCATGACCAGGTGGCCAGTCAGATATTGTATGTATATATCATAGCACTAGTGTTGTCAGAAGACATTATAATATCTGGAAGTATCTAAGAGAAAAAAATTAAGGAAGGACACCTCTTCATCTCAATCAATGTTGTTCACACCGGTGCCCACTAGGACTTGCAGTACATTGCTCACAAAGATTTTATATACATTTTTACTTGCAATTTGGTGACAACAATGTGGAGATTGTTACCTGTGCTGTTCCGGCTTACTGCACCCAGGACCCTGTGGGAGCTCCATAAAGACACACATAGTGATGAGTTTCATGTGGGGATATTTAAGTGTCTTCTCATAGCCCCGACCTCAAGCCACATCTTCTTGTTTAGAGATTAGAATCTGACTCCACAAATGTGGCAACAATGCATCGAAAAAGACTTGAATAATTCAATAGATTCAGCTCAGTCTATATTGAAGATTCTGGAAGAAAGAGTATGAGTCTGACAGAGTGATCAGATATTTGGTGATTGACTTACCTAAGATCTGTAGGATCAGGGTTTTGTGATGTTTGCACCTTAGATAAAGCATAAGTAGATTTTTCAATTTACTATTTAGTGTTTCTATCTCTTTTATTTTTTCTGATTCCATTCTTCTCTTTGTGAATAGTGGCACGATTTACTTTGTCATCTCTGGGAGTTTCTGGTGGAGAAGCACTTAAATCTCCTCTTCCCCATCAGTTCATAAAGCCAGTCCTAATAAATTTTTCCCTGAGTAGAGATGAGCGGACCCAATGGTTGGGTTCTGGTTTGGCCGGGTGACCCAGACATTTTGCCGGATTGGCAGCTGCCTCCTGGCCAATCATCGCCATGGCTATGATTGCTAAGGGCACATATTTGCTGCATAGGCTGTTCAGCTGCGAATCGAGCAATATTTCCGTGTCAGCCGACCAAACCTGATTTCCGGACCTGACCATAAAGTCCACTCATCTCTACCCCTGAGTGTAGTGGCATAAAATACTACTAATCACTAGCAGCACAAGAACATTCAGATACAGGCAACATGCCTTGTTCCAATTAAATTTTATTCATTATGTGTTGCATAAGGCAAACTGTTAAGTTTTAGAAACTGAGATCTATCACTAATTGTCTACAACAGGAACTAAATACAAGTTTAATCAACACCTAGTACCTGTTCTGAAGAGAGAGGCCTTTCTGTTCTACAACATTATTTTATTTTCAAATTTGGGGATCAGAATTTAATTTCAGTGGAAATGAACATTTTTGGAAAATATTAACCCCTAGATCCTTTAAAATCTAAGTACATAATAGTCCTAGACCTAGTAATCCCAAATCTGTAGACCTCTCCTCTGACATGCGAAAAGTATGAGGATCAAGTTATAATAATTGGCCACCACAAAGGTGCTGGGAGTATCATGGTCACAAATAGGGGGAATTCCACCTGACCACCTGATCATAGCCGGGGCTAGTTGCTAGAGGCATTCATTTGCCGGATTAGCTTTTACCGGCCACTAATATGTCCGGGTCAGGCGACCGAACCCGAACTTAGACATCAAGTCCGCTTATCTCTAGTCACAGATAGAAAAGTACCTCCTATAATAACACATTGAGCTAAAATGACATATTTAGAATTTAATGATCTTCTTCATTTTTAGAAAGAGAGAAAAATATCTGTAAAGCCACAAATAAATGTTTGGCTTTTCAGCAATGGTTTTATACTCTAGGCCTCATGTCAAGACCTACATTTTTCGGAAAGCTCTGATTATTGTCTCTGTAATTGAGCAAATAAAAGATAAAAAGGACCAAGACATTTTTATGCAACTCCCAAGAGCAACTACTAAGATAAATGTATACAGTTGCTGTCGACATTTAATAACTTTTTCACACTTCAGTGTACAGATCTGAGTAACAAGTCATTATTTGTGGGACAAGGTGATGTTTTCATTACTAAGATTTTCGGGAAAGTTCCATCTTTTGATCACTTTTAATTCAAATTTATGTGTTTTGCATAATGGTAAAAAAAGTGTTGATTATGACATTTGGGAGCTATTTCCCTTTTGAGGGTTCACTGTCGGAGTAACCATTTTTATATTTAACAGAGTGGGCATTTACTGTATTTTAACCCTAGGGGATCTGATCAATTAAACAATATTGCAGTATATTATCAATTCACTGGATCTGTAAAAGAGACTGCTGACAGCCATGGAATCCCCCATTATGGTCCTGGCTGTCACACCAACCATCTGATATCACCAATGACTTAAAAATAATCCTTTAAGTGCCTCTGTTGCATTTGATGGCAACACTTAAGGGGTTAACTCCTGCTTGTTCCATACATCCTTAACAGATATGTGATATACAAATATATCAAATGTTGTTATTGTGTTAAGATATACAATGTTTCACAGATATAATTCTAACCTGTTTCCATTAGACTTTCTGTTGTGCTTTGTGGTTTCCATGGATCCAACCATAAACTAGGTCCCATCTATGGTCCCATAGTTCCTCACATGAACGTGCATCTCTAGCAGTACTGGGGTGTTCTTGTCCCCTCTCTATCTTTTTGGCTGTGAGCTGCACCATGCATCTGATGAACCAACAAATCAGTGACAGTGCCCCACAGAAGCAGTGTACTCAGAAGCTAGAAAGTGGCACAGAGGTGAGGGACAAGGTGACTGGCATTGACTCGCTGGCCATCAGCTTTATGCCGCTTCACTACTGTGCCGGTCTCCTACTCTTGAACTGGTTTGGTTTATTTAAATAGTGTACTCAGGTTGAGGAGAGCATACATAAAAGGGGATATAAACTAATATTACTGAGATCTTGACATCAAAAAGTCTCCTACTCTTCCTGTGAAATTTGTTACTATGTTAAAGGATGTCAAAATTATGTCAAATTAAGGATTTAAGTGTTCATTGACGGATAAAATAAATACAAAAAGGTAACAATAAAATATAAATAGTACCAACCATGTAGAGTATATGGATATAGTAAATGCAAGGTTAAAAAGGGATCCAACTTTTGGAAGCAGATGCTGATCACCATGCTTCCAAAATGATGTAGTCCCATCCAGAGCTTCAATGGATGGGAAGGTAAGACCTTTTGAGCTTCTGTGGTAACTTCTTTGACAAGCCACTTTCTCCTTGCATCTCAGGCTTAGAAACATCAACAAAGTTCATGGCCTGCACAAACTACAGCACAGTGGGTACTAACTGCCTCCGTCATGGCAATGTATGTCTCCTCCTTTGGGTCTCAAGTACTTCATTCTTTATCCTCCTTATGGGGATCCTTGCTTTTTACAGACAACCTCCTGGTCCCCACTTCATAAAAATGATGCCTTACAGAAAAAAAAGCTTATATCGGTGTTGATCATAAACAGTTATCCAATCAGCTGTGGGAAGGTGCAACATGTCTATATTTGGTAAAACAATGTGTTCTCCATCCATTTTTCTCCATTAGGTGGATATGGGTGGAGGGTAGAGGCTTTGGCTGAGGAAGAGAAGCAGCAGGACTTGCTGGAACCTCTAAAGAGACTGCATAAGGAACAAGAGGGAATTGCCCATTGAATATGTAACAACCACTTGTCAGCCTACTATGGCCATTTGGCTAATCCCAAGGGCTTTACCCAATGTCCCCATTGGGCTTCACCCATTGACCCCTATAAAATGATCTGAACTTTGCTGTGATGAGGACAAAAGACTGGTACTGCTGGGAGTAGTCTCACTATTGGTGGCAGCTAGTAGCGGATCATAATACAGCCAAAGACCCAAACCTTCTAGGAGGCCCATGACCTCCAAAACCACCCACAAATTGCAATGCTAAGAAGGAACTTTAGCCATCCTCATACATCTACATTCCTACTCTCAATACACATGTAGAAAAGAGCCCTTTCAGTATGTTTGAAGTTCCAAAGGTCCAGAAACCGTAGATTGAGAACAGACAGAAGGAACACATCCTGCATTCCCCAAGAAGCTGATTCTAGTACCATACGTGGGGATGCAGCACTGTTTAACATGGCTGACTTAACATAACCGGTTAACCAGACATGATGACTCGTTTTCTGTGATATCAGTAAGAGATATCTCCTGTAATTCATGTTACCCAGTGCTGCATCTGTAGGAAATGAATTCCAGACTTGTAAGGAGTATAATATTCATACAGCCCAGGGCCCATGGCCATCTAACTCCGCCCCTGATGGCAAAAGTCCAAGTGTGTTTGCAGAGGAAGGCGGAAAATTGGTCAACCAGCTAAAGGTCCCAAAAAAGCTAATGTTCAGAGCAGGCAGCAAACACATGTAATCCAAGAAACTGAGCACAATATGATTACAGAATCATAAAGCAGAATCAAAGTCAAGGTCTAGGTTATTGCACAGGACACTCGAGAACCTTAACACTCAGACACTTCCCTTAGGGCAATTGTGTCTCTTATAACCAGTGGTATGCACTGATCGCTAGGGGACACATTAGGAGTGAGCACACCGGCCCTTTAAATAACAGAACTTAACTTTTTTAGACCTGAAAATGGCACCAATTTGTCATGGAAGTGGCAACATGACAGATCCCTGATCGATCCAACAGATTGTTATGTACAGACACAGTGATCCATTCCTGTGCACTTGTATAGAGAGGGTTGAGGGAAAATGGCTGCTGTATCTGACAGCAGACCATCTCACATTGTGGAACCTGGGGGGTACCGGCACTTTTCCCCCCACATGATTGGTGTATGGTGGCTGATGTTTAACATCATTCATCTTTCCTTTGTGGTCCAGAGGGTCTCCCTGGACATGATTGGTGCAATTGATTAGTCTACAGGTAATTACATGGGGGGAAACCTAGTGGTAGTTGAAGGGTTTAGGACAGCATCAATTACCACTAGATTTTTAGTGACCTCACACCATCATGCCACCCGCCACCCACGTCTGTAGTGTTCAATTTAATCCCTGGAAAAAGGGGAGTCTTCTACATTGATCTTATCGATCTTGTAGCTAGCTTGTAGCTGTCTGTTTTTTTTTTTTCTTTATTCAGCATTTGCAGTGTCTTCATCTCAAATCCCTGTCGTCATCCCAGTTCCGGATCCTTCCCTCACCTTCCCATGACCACTCAGCAGTTGTCTACAGATCTTCTAATTCTTTGGTGAAGAAGGATTATTTTCTATGATTTTGGTCATTTTTATACGCCTGTCCCCTGGCAGTGTGCACCCTGTCTGCGCCAGATGCTGATCAGCTACATACTGCACAGTTCAGCATCTGTGTCCTTCTTTGATGCAGGAGTTTTTTTTACACTTTTGTTCACTTGAACTAGAACATATCTACACCCCCTTCCCCCCAAAAAATGCCCCAATCATCCCCAAAAAATTATTCAACAGAGAAGTTATATCCCATCTTTGATGACACTGATTCAGAAGGTGGGTAAGGCCCTTCCTCTATTTCACCTCTTACACCTCTTTATGTGTAATGAGGGGCCCTCAAGAAGGTGACCCTAGACAATATTTGTCTGGCCAGTGTCTGTCAAACAAGATAGTGGGGCTCATTTACTAAGGGTCTGAACTATTGGGAAACCTGATCAAATCAAGTAATACCCCTGAATTTAAGGCAGCAACACCAAGTTTGGTGAGAGGTGAAAGGTAACGAGATACCTAAATGATTGGAGGCAATGTTACAATCAAAAGTTATCTAAATCATCTAGAATAGTGTACCCCACTGAAGGAAGGGGGTATTGTGAACCTCCCTGTCTCAGTGACATCACAGTCAGGGGGTGGGAGCAAAAACCTACTGGATATAAATTAATGAGTTTAGGGGTCCATCTTTTGGGGAATTCATTGCACATGGATAGATGGCCGGAACTTCTATTGAGCCCCAAGAGCGGCTATAACTTGAGCTATTCCATTAGTAAGGCTTTGCATTATTACACCCTTTTTTTATAACCGTTTGTATGCAATGTTTGTATATTGTTTTGTAATCTTTTTATAAGTTTTTATAAAGTTTTTTTTTAAAGTTTATATTTTGTGCGTGCATTGTGCTTCTTTGTATATTTATGTTTAACCTTAATAAGTCTCTGCTTGTAGCCTAAGAAAATCTTAGTTTCTGAAAAGATTTACGTTACCAGGTTCTTATAGCATGTTTGATGATTGCATGTTCTGCGTGACTTACCAGCATACGTTGTCTGTGTGAGTGAGGTGTCTTCTTAGTTTAAGTAAAATCGTGGGTGGTGGCAGTTAGAGTGCTGGGGATTAGTCTAAATTCGCCATTTTGGATAATTGGGTGGGATTTATGTAGTGAACTGGGAGGCTCCTTAGTGGAAGTGTATTCTGTGATTGAACTCGAGAGTGGGGGTTCATCGAAAGATACTTTGGATAAATCTACCCCAATATCTTCTGTTTTTTTCTTGAATGTCAGAAATGGGACCTTCCTTTCTTAGGTGGATTCCCTGGAAACACAAACCGACAATTATTTAGGTCCTGAAAGAATCCAGTCGGCAGTACAATGACTCCAGGTAATGTTCTCTCCTTCAATGCATTGGATGACAAATCAGATTTGGCTCATTTCTTCCTACCTCCTCATCTGCTTTCCAGTCCTCTTCTGAGTTCTGTGGACTAGGGATGATTCAGTATGATTCCGGCAGAGTTCTTCCTACTCCATAGAGTACTGCTGGACTCAAACTGGATAAGTCTTACTCCACAGACCAGAATGCACTGCTGGGAAGTGACCCCCCCCCCTGACAAAAAGAAGTAATTCAGAAGAGGGTTTGGACTGGAAAGCAGATAAGGAGGGAGGATGAAGTGAGCCAAACCTGGAGTCATCACTAGGCATCTGACTAGCGGTCCCTTTCTGCTAGGCTTGTGTCTCCAAGGATGCACACAGGATACACCAAGAAAGCAATGTCCTGTATCTGGCATTCTGATGTTCAAGAAAACAACTTTAGATTACAAATATGCCTTATACTTTTGTAAATGTTTTATCATTTTGATTTTGGAACCAACATTTGTTACAGAAGTAACTTTTTATGTTCTGGAATATTTATAGACTTCCACTCTGGATAAATTCCATCATTCCAACCAATGGCTGACCTCAACACTGTAACATAGGGGCTCATTTACTTACCCGGCCCTGTCGCGATCCAGCATCGCGTTCTCCAGGCCCCCCAATTTCAATGCAGCCCAGCGCTGATGCGACACAATCTGATCGCGTGCACCAAAAACCTGGGGCATTTCGGCGCAAACCAATAATTTTTGAGAAACCCGACGGAAAAGAGCGATTCTGGCCCTTAGTAAATTGTAGACACTTTAAGTGGTAGGTTACACTTCAGATGCAATACATAAATAACCATTAGGCGGTAGCATAGGATAACGGATGGATGCGTTGGCAATATATTTATATATAGTTTACAGAGCTTTGCTTAAAAGAGGTGGCCAGACTCCTGTAGTTTGCCAGTAGGTCAATTGGAGCAAATTAATTAATTCCTTTATTTAGATGGCGCACACAGATTCCGCAGTACTACACAGAGCTTGTCATATCAGTGCCTGTCCCCGTGGGGCTCACAATCTAATCAACCTACCAGTAAGTTTTTTGGAGTGTGAAAGGAAACCAGAGGACCTGGAGCAAACCCATTCAAACATAGAGATAAATTATAAACTCTTTGCAAATGTTAACCTGAATGTGACTGGAACCAATGACCCCAGCGCTGCAAGGCTGTAGGCTGCTGCCCTCATAATACGCTGTCCATTACATGGCAATGGGAAAATTTTAAAATCTGCTGCCATCTGTACCTCCTGCTATTGTCATGGCCTCAATCATAGTAAAACTATCCCACATAACAAATGTTGCTGTTGACTCCACCACCACCATTGCAGTTACTGCTTTATGCTGCCGATTCCCTACTGTTCCCATTATTAACATTTTGAATCCGCTTCCAACTGCTAATACTTATACTTCTATCACCATTAGCCCATCTAATGCCATGACAGGTTTCTACTACTCCTACTAGAGCCAGCGTTGTTGTTGTAGCCATTCCTAGTGCACTCAACTTTTTTCTGCTTTAGTGGGAGAGTTATTTAGGTTTGGTGGATTCAATAGACGCCACCCTGTCTCTGTTCTGACACTTTTCACTGTGGGATTCTGGGGTTATGGCAAAATTTTTATATCCTTTCATGGAAAGACTCAGAGGGTCAGATGTATTATGGTATCTGCGCCATAAAAGTGTCGGGAACTCACATTTATTTTGCACATAATTGTAGCGGATCATTTATAATGAGTTGGCGCCAGAAAGAATAGTTTTTTTCGACTATCCCGACTTGTCCGTCTTGTCTGTCTTTATTTGGCACAAGCTGGCGTGGCCTATATTTTCCACATCATCCATTTCATTAATGTGGAGTTTGTCGGCATTTTTAGGCACAAATTTTGGCACACAACAGACCAGGAAAAAAATGGTGTGAAATAAAAATAATTTTAAAACAGGCGCAGCCCATGTAACATTTTGGCGCACATCTCATTTGTGTCGGCATTTTTATGGCACCCGACTAGAGATGAGCGAGTATACTGCTTGGTGGAGTATTAGCATACTCGGACCGGCTCGTTACTCGGACGAGTATTTCCCCTGCTCGCGATCGAGCATTAAATTAATAAAATAAATTGAATAAAAGTATTTTTATTGTAAAAAAAAAATATTACACATGTTTACTGATGTTTTACTTGTAAGAACACATTGAAATAACACTATTCTTCACTTTGCAGATGTGCGCGCGTTTCTCCGAACCTATCGGGAGACACGCGCGCACACCTGCAATGTGAAGAATAGAATTAAAACATTAAAAACAGTGAACACAGGAGCATTTAAGTGCAGAACACATTGAAAGAACAATATTCTTCACATTCCAGATGTTCCGAACATCTCCGAACCTAGCGGGAGACACGCGCGCACACCTGCAAAGTGAGGAATAGTGTTATTTCAATGTGTTCTTACAAGTAAAACATCTGCAAACATCTGGAAAAATTTTTTTTTGCAGTGTTCATTTACTATTCAGTTTTATTAAAAAAATGCTCGGGTCTCCCATTGACATCAATGGGGCTCGTTATTCGAGACGAGCACTCGAGCATCTGGAAAAGTTCGTCTCGAATAACGAGCACCCGAGCATTTTAGTGCTCGCTCATCTCTACACCCGACTGATTAGTCCCGTCTGCTCATTAATTACTACTAGCCATGTGCTACTTCAATACATCGGGCTGTGCTTTCCGTAGTCTGGTCTCAGATGCCGACTGTCGAGGTTGTGACAGAATGAATAAATCCCCCCCAGAGTCTGATCAGTACAATCCTACAATAATTTATATTTCTGACTGATAAATAACTGCATCAATCTGACTTTTCTATCTGTATATTTTTTATCAGTGAATGTTTTTTAGATATTGGCCTTAACAATCCAACTCTGCTATCAATTATTATAAATCACCTCCTCATCTGTTTCCTTCATTAGCGTTACTATGATCATTATGTCCGGATCTTGGGGGAATTTTCAGTGTTTGTCTAACACTCTAAAAGACGTCAACATCGGGAACGTTTTAGCATTTGTCTACGTAGACCTCGTAACACGTATATGTCTTCTCTAAGCTCTAAGGTCTGGTGACCTCCTCCAATGGGAGCCATAAGTGAGGAACTTATAAAAGCTAATAATATTTTTATATATGATAACATTCAAATCTCTGATGTTACAGATCTGACTTATTTTACAGAAGGAGAAAATTCTTGGGTTTTAACAATTTATAAATAATGTGTGAGGAGAACCAAACACAAATCACACAGATTCATCTTCTCGGATTCCGAGGTCTGTACAAATACAAAACTCCTCTATTCATTGTGTTTCTCCTGACTTACACATTAATACTGGGTGGAAATCTTATTATTATCCTTCTGGTGTCCACTATGGACCATCTCAAGACCCCAATGTTCTTCTTCCTGAAACATTTATCGACAGCAGATGTCCTACTAACCACCAGTGTTGTCCCCATGATGTTGCACGTAATACTCTATGAGGAAGGTATCTTACCCCTTTGGGGTTGTATCTTCCAGCTTTATTGTTTTGGTATTTTTGGGTTTGTTCAATGTTTTATCATTGCTATCATGTCATATGATCGATATTTGGCCATTTGCCATCCATTACGTTACTCCTCAGTGATGGTTCCAGATCTTTGCTTCCAGCTTGTTATTGGTTCATGGCTTGTACTCAGTGTATTAACATCAAGTGAGTTCCTTATTGTTATACAGTTTAACTTCTGTGGCTTGAATTACATCGACCACTTCTTCTGTGACCTTGGCCCGACTATGGAATTGGTTGCTTCAGACATTTCTATTTTGATGTTTGAAGACTTAATTATTTCCATTTTGGGGATGCTTTTTCCATTTGTTTTTATCATTATAACCTATTTCTGTATTTCCTTCACCATTGTTAAAATGTCTTCCACGGATGGTAGAAGAAAAGCCTTCTCCACTTGTAGCTCCCACCTGACCACAGTCTGTGTGTATTATGGGACCCTGATCACAGTTTACATGGCTCCAAGTGATGAGAGCTCATCCATTACCCACAAATACACATCTCTACTGTACATTATAGTCACACCGTTGATGAATCCCTTTATCTACAGCCTGAGAAACAATGAGTTCAAGAGAGCCATGTGGAAAATTCTGAACCGTGTCTTTCCAAATTGATGGAAAATATGAAACAATAAAACCAAAAGTTAGGATCCTGATCATCCATGGTTAGCTATTTCAATTTCAATTAAAATAGAAATTTCAACTCCAGACTGTTTTAGACAAATTAATCCAGAGCCCCTGGTATCTCCCAGTTCTTGGTAAATGCTCAGTTCTCTTAGCCTTATATATCCACATGAATACAGATAGTTCTGTTATAATACAACTTATTTCCTATTCTGCTCTTTAAATGTTGCCTGGGAGAGACCTTGCTGATGCAGTGATTGTTGCCTTTGTGGACAGTGCGACCTATAAAATGAAACTGTCTTCCACAACTTCCCTTTTAGCAGCAGAGTATGGTTTGCTCCTCGCTTTAGTTTATAGGAAATCAACCAGTTGAAAAAACAAATATAGAACACTACAGATACTCACCTTGGTTTGCTCGATCAGCCCCACATATCAGAAATTGCTTTGTGAACACAGTGTGGAACAAGGAGCAGCAGCTTGTGGGAGATGCCCCTGTGGAACCTGATTGAAATTGGATCAGGAATGATACCCCGTTTCCCCGAAAATAAGACAGTGGGGCAGATTTACTTACCGGCCCATTCGCGATTCAGCGCGCGTTCTCTGCAGTGGATTCGGGTCTTCCGGCAATTCACTAAGGTAATTCCCCGGAACGCACTGATCTTCACCAAGCCGGACCAAGTGAAGGTAAGCGCGAGTACCGCGACACTTTTTTTTTAAATGCAGCGGTTTTTCCGAATCCGTTGGGTTTTCGCTCGGCCACGCCCCCGATTTCCGTCGCGTGCATGCCGGTGCCGATGCGCCAAAATCTGATCGTGTGCGCCAAAATCCCGGGGCAATACAGGGAAAATCGGAAATATTTGGGTAACACGTCGGGAAAACGCGAATCGGGCCCTTAGTAAATGACCCCCAATGTCTTATATTCATTTTTGCTTTTAAAGAGGCACTAGGTCTTATTTTGAGGGGATGTCTTATTTGCCCAGGAACAAAAATTGACATTTATCGATGAACAAAAAATCTACTTCTCTAACATCCTTATGACTCTCCAAACTCTCCGAGGTCTGTACAGATACAAAACTCTTCTATTCATTGTGTTTCTCCTGACTTACACATTAATACTTATGACTCTCCAAACTCTGCATTTCATACCATCTTTCTTGTGACTCAATTTCTATTAGAATCATTGGCCCCAGTCTCTCATGTTTAGTAAAATCACTTTCCATAAATGACCCTTCTTATCCTGGAAGCTGCTGGGATCACATTTGCAGCACAACAGTCAGTGATTTACTTCCATAAATTCTTCCCCATGTCACAACATTTTGCAGCATCTAAAAGATTTACTAATACTAATGTTTGGCGCGGGGGGAGCTGCTGCAATGGCGGCTGCTAGGTCTTATTTTCAGGGGAGGCCTTATGTTTCTAAGCCTGAACAAAATTGTACTAGGTCTTACTTTCGGGTGATGTCTTATTTTAGGGGAAACAGGGTAGTAGTGATAACCTAGCACATAAATTATAACATCTTATAATACACCAGGATGAGCTGGGGTGGGGAGACGTAACCTGCGGGGATGAGATGATGAGCAAGTGCCATGAGTCTTTGGTTTTATGTTAATTATATTATGTGCTTTCCTTCCCCCACGCGATCCTTCCCAAACCCCCTCCTACCCTCTGTTCCTTTCCCCCATAATTGGGTAAAACTACTCTGCAAGGCCATCCTTTTACCAGCCAATACTTGATGGATTTCAAACTTTACGTTGGAAAAGGTTTTACATAAACGTTCTGCCATTCCAAAGTGGCTGAAACCCACCAGCAGAAGATTGTCAAGATAAAGACCAAAAGGGTGACCCTTTCAGCCATAGCAAGAGAAGTTGGTTGCTCCAATTTTATGATTTCTATTATATTGCATCTTTATAGCATCATAAACTCATTCAAGTCGTTCAAGACGGTTGGTCACCCCGAATGAAAAAGGCAAGAGAACAGAATTAATGCAGAGTAACAACTGGGCAACCATTTCAACACTGCAGCTGGAATTGCTTGCCAGTTCAGCACTGAACAAGTTTAGGATATTTCAGATTTACTTACCAGGTCCAGTAGCGATCCAGTGGCGCGTTCTCCGACGCTGATTCGGGATTTACTAAGGTTGTGCACCCGATGTCCACTAGGTGTCGCTGCTGTGCTGAAGTCCACTGGAATTCACCTTCTCCGTCTCTGTGTATGTGAGTGCTATTTTTACGACACAAACTTTTTTTGCGGTTTTTCCGAATCCGTTGGGTTTTCCACCGGCCACACCCCCCAATGTCGTGTGAAAACCGGTGCCGATGCGCCACAATCCGATCATGTGAACCAAAATCCCGGGGCAATTCGGCGCAAACCGGAAAAATTCGGGAAACCTGGCGGAAAAACGTTATTTGGACCCTTTGTAAATGTGCCCTAGTTAGAGATGAGCGAGTATACTCGTCCGAGCTTGATGCTCGTTCGAGTATTAAGGTACTCGAAACGGCTCGTTGCTCGGACGAGTATTTCCCCTGCACAGTGAAGAACAGTGAAGAATAGAATAAAAACAGTGAACACAGTGAACACAGGATTATTTAAGTGAAAAACACAGTGAAGAACACAGTGAAGAATAGATTGCAAATGTTCGGCACATCTGCTTACTTGTCGGGAGATACGCGCGGAACGGTGCAAACAAAATACTATGTGAAGAACAATATATATGTGTGAAGAACACATTGAAGAACACGGTGAGGACGGAGACACCGGGGAGCAGCACAGAGACACTGGGGAGCAGCAGCACGGAGACACTGGGGCAGCACGGAGACACTGGGGCAGCACGGAGACATCGTGCAGCATGGAGACATCGGGGCAGAACGGAGACACTGGGGCAGCACGGAGACACTGGGGCAGCACGGAGACATCGTGCAGCACGGAGACATCGGGGCAGGGGCAGAACGGAGACACTGGGGCAGCACGGAGACACTGGGGTAGCACGGACACATCGGGCAGCACGGACACATCGGGCAGCACGGAGACATCAGGGCAGCGGCAGAACGGAGACACCGGGGCAGCATGGAGACACTGGGGAGCAGCAGCACGGAGACACCGGGGAGCAGCAGCACGGATCCCGGAACAGCGTATATCCCGACAAGTAAGCAGATGTGCCGAACATCTGCAATCTATTCTTCACTGTTTTTTTCACTGCGTTTTTCACTTAAATGATCCTGTGTTTACTGTTTTTATTCTATTCTTCACTGTTCTTCACCTCTGCTAACTTGTCTGGAGATAATATACGCGCGGAACAGTGAAGAATAGATTGCAGATGTTTGCATACATCTGCTAACTTATCAGAAGACATTCTTTTTCAATTAAATAACACATTTTATTCCCGAACCATGGTCCCTTTGAAAAATGTTTGGGTCTCCCATTGACTTCAATGGGGCTCGTTATTCGAGACGAGCACTCGAGCATCAGGAAAAGTTCGTCTCGAATATTGAGCACTCGAGTATTTTAGTGCTCGCTCATCTCTAGCCCTAGTGTCTCAATGTTTGAAAGCATTTGGACTAAAAGCCCAGTCACCAAACCTCTTATTAGCAGAAAGAATCAATGGTGTAGACTCACCTGTGCAGTCATGCATGCTGCATTGACAGAGGAGAAGTGGTCCACAGTTCATTAAAGCAAGTTTAATTTATTTGAGACTCATTGGAGACATTGGGGAACATTTACTAAGATTTGTGCAAACTACAGTAAGTGTAGCTTGCCTGTGTGTAATGCAGGGGGCGCCAGACATCATGAAGCTGGCGCTGCCAGAACTGGCCCGGCAGAATGCACCATTTATTTTCTGGTCTATCTTTTACATGGGGCATGTGAAACACTTCTTTTGGACTTGCATGTTAAATCTGGCGCACGGTCCGACTTAGCACCGGAATTCCCCCTAATTTGTGGTGCAGACTTTTAAAGCAGTTTAAACTAAAAAGAACGAATAAATTCCGACAGAAAACCGGCGCAAAATGCTGAGTAAATCTTCCTCATTAAATTCATCCACAAACTGGGAACGACTAAATCTAAAGTGTGTAAAGAAGTGATTGAAAGGTGTGGAGGAAGTGTCATGATTTGGGAAACGTTTTATGCAGCAGGAGCTGGACCTCTACAGAGCTACATGGCAGAGTGAATGCAAGTATCAGAACCTTCTTCAAGAACACATGGTTCTTCTCTTTTTTTTTTTCATTCAAAGGGAGCAATTATCCTGCAGCACAACGCCCCCGACACACAACAAAATAGATAAAGTGTTTCCTTGATGCAGAAAATATTAAAACAATGAAATGAAATGAGTCCACCCACAGTCCTGATTTAATTTGGATATTGATTCCAATTTCAATTGAGACAGATTAAAAAAATAAATAAAATTTATGGTGAGAAGGGGTAATTGTTTATATTTATTAGCTAACATAATTCAAAGGGAATTTTTCAGCTTTAGGGAAGCAATTTAACCTGACCAACATCATTAGCTAAAATACAGCCACCAAACCACCTACCTGCTCCCTTTCCATACATTATTAAATAGCTCTAAACTGCAGACTGGTTAAGACAAATGATTTCAGAGCAGCCGGTGCCGCCCAGTCCTTGATAAAGATTTAAATCTCTTAGGCTAATATCCACATGAGTACAGATAGTTCTGAGCTGGTAGAAGAGCTTGTCAGAATCGGAGGTAGTGGATCCTCTGGACCACTGTGGATGATGAAATAACCCAACATCTGGGACCTGAGTCTACGTGGTACTGGGTTTTCACCAGAGCCCGCCGCAAAGCAGGTTGGACTTGTTACGGCATGGTACCACCAGGCCGTTCCACATGAGCGACTTTGTCAGCGGTGGCGGCCAAGGCTTAGTAAAGAAACGTAAGACAAACTAGTGGTCGGGGACAGGCAGGAGGTTAAGACAGGCAGCACAGGATCAGAGTCGGTAATGTAGTGGTAAGTCGGGACAGGCAGCACAGTTGGAGTCAGGAATGGAATCGATTATGGGGATTGCCACTGGAGCGAGGACAGGTGAGTTCCGAAGCTGGGTCACACGGAGGTACACGGGTGCACCTGCGACCTGGGATATGGGTCGCAGGGGCACCCGTGACAGAGCTTACATGTTATATCTTGATAACCAATTGAAAACTCAGTCTTCTCTCTAAGCATTGCCTGGGAGAGACCTTGCTGATGCAGTGATTGTTGCTATTGTGAACAGTGCGACCTGTGAAATGAAACAGTCTTCCACAGCTTCACCTTTGTAGCAGGGTACTGGTTGCTCCTGCCTAAGTGTAAGACATTTTCTGTTTTAGTTATCCCCTCAATGCACCATGATATACCTGCACCTTGTGAATCTATTAGGGTGTATGGTGATGGCTCTCAGGCAAAATATATGTGATCGCCAGCTTTATTATAAAACCTCCATGGATTGGTGACCTACATATAAACATACAATATATACGCAACATCCCCCACTGGGGCCTAGCCTTTTCTTGGTGCCTAGAGGAAGCCGGGGCCCAGAATACCGGAGTGGATAGCGGTTGCGGCTTAGGGCACGCTGTGGTCACTGTGCTGGGTATGGGAACCGGAGGGCTGTCCTACAGCCTGGCAGGTCTCCAGCAGGTGGTGTGTGCAAGAAATTAAATGAGGGAGAGGCTGAGGTACTGGTTCTCCCTGGGGCAACCCCTTAGTGTCTGTACTATATGTCCCTTGTTAGTGGATGGGGAAGCCCTTGATGGTATACAGCCGTATACAGGTACCAGACGGAGGCAACATTGTGCAAAAGTAACTCACAGTTCTTTATTGGAACAACTGCAGGCAATGGGCCAAACGATTTTAGAACAGATGCCGGTTTATTGGAGAATTCCATATTACTGGAGTGGTCATGGAGAGTGATCCTCAGGAGTATATTCACCAGCCTGGTTGTAGGTGCAGGCTGGGAGGCTGTGTCCAGATATGGAAGCTGCTAAAGTATTTAACCCTTGTCAGACCAGGCAGAACCTACCACTGCTAATGGACTCTGATACACTGTATTACCCTAAAATCAGACCCCTCTAGAGGGATACTACAGATGGAGGGCCTCATTTTCAAGCACTCTCTTGGCTACACATTGGCAGTGGTGGTATATATACGATTAGAAATATATATAACAACCTTTGAAACATTGGAGGACATGTATCTTTATTTCTGCTTATTTTTTCTCTCTGCTTATTTTTTGCAATTTTTCATTGTGATTTTTGCTGCCATTACTCAGGTGCACCATTGTCGCCACCTTGTGCCTGCTGTATCTTAATTTTCCATATATGCAGTGGGAATTTCCATTTATGTATCATGTTTTCCCTATTTTTGTGACTTTTGAAGCGCAAATCTTCACCTGGCAAAGGATGTGGATGGATTGTGTCCACTACTGAAGTCCAGCCGCACGGCTCCCTGCCACACAAGGCCATTATACTGTGTATTGCAGGATATGGAAGGGATTTTTTTCTTGAACCCTGTTTTTACTTGCAAATTGGAATTACTGTCACTTTAATGCTTTTAATGTTTAACATTTTGCACAGAAACCTGCTGGGCATTAAAATTTTGGTTACTTCTAAAAGTGCGTTCACACACGGAGTTTGAGACGCATTTTTAAACACATTGTAGAGACGCATGAATTTTACATTTTACCATGTTGTGGGCTGGTTCGAAAGTGGTAAAGCACTATAGATTATGATAAATTATTATTATTTTCCTCAACCATTTCCAGGACATCTCCCTTGCATATTCCATACTCTGGAACCCTCTACCAACATGTGTCAGACTCTCCCCCACTTTCCAAATCTTCAAATAAAACCTGAAACCCGACCTTATCAGGAACCTCTAGAAGACACAATGGGACTCATTTAAGGGTCCGAACACCGCACTTACCTCGTGTTTCTCGAATATTTTTGTTTTGCGCCAAATTGCCCCGGGATTTTGGCGCACGCAATCGGATTGTGGTGCAACGGCGCCGGCTTTCACGCCACAGAAATCGGTGGTCGTTGGAAAACCCGACGGATTAGGAAAAACGCAGAAAAAAAAAAAAATAGCACTCACATACACCGGAAAGAAGGAGGAGAATTCCAGCAAACTCCGGCGGACTACAGCGCAGCAGCGACACCTAGTGGACATCGGGCTCACGACCTTGGTGAATCCGAGCAGAACCCGAATCAGCGTCAGAGAACCCACCACTGGATCGTGAATGGACTGGGTAAGTAAATCTGCCCCACTAACTGCTCTGCTCCCTCACATCGTGTCTCCATCCACCCTCTGATATGCCCTCACCATGGGTTCTACTCCCAGTTGTTAATTATCAATGAATTGTTAAATGCCTGATCAAAATTTACACATGCACACCCACACCCATCCAGGACACATGCACACCCAAGCCCGTCCAGTACACATGCACACCCATGCCCATCCAGTACACATGTGCACCATGCCTGCCCAGTACACATGCACACCAACACCCATCCAGGACACATACACACCGACACCTGTACAGTACACATGCACACCCACACCCATCCAGTACACATGCAAACCCATGCACATCCGGTACACATGCACACCGACACCCATCCAGGACACATGCACACCCAAGCCAGTCCAGTACACATGCACACCAACACCCATCCAGTACACATGCACACCCATGCACATCCGGTACACATGCACACCGACACCCATCCAGGACACATGCACACCCAAGCCAGTCCAGTACACATGCACACCAACACCCATCCAGTACACATGCACACCCATGCCCGTCCAGTACACATTCACACTCCTGCCAATCCAGTACACATGCACACACAAGCCCATCCAGTACACATGCACACCCATGCACATTTGGTACACATGCACACCGACACCCATCCAGGACACATGCACACCCATGCCCATCCAGGACACATGCACACTGACACCTGTCCAGTACTCATGCCCACCCACACCCATCCAGTACACATGCAAACCCAAGCCTGTGCAGTACACATGCACACCCATGCCCATCCAGTACACATGCACACACAAGCCAGTCCAGTACACATGCACAACGATGCCCATCCAGGACACATGCACACCCACGCCCATCCAGTACACATGCACACACAAGCCAGTCCAGTACACATGCACACCGATGCCCATCCAGGACACATGCACACTGGCACCTGTCCAGTACTCATGCACACCCATGCCCATCCAGGACACATGCACACTGACACCTGTCCAGTACTCATGCACACCCATGCACACATGCACACCCATGCCCATCCAGTACACATGCACACCCACGCCCATCCAGTACACATGCACACCCATGCCCATCCAGTACACATGCACACCCACGCCCATCCAGTACACATGCACACCCATGCCCATCCAGTACACATGCACACCCATGCCCATCCACACCATAGCATTGTTGTTTTGGAGTGTACAAAGTTGTTAGGAATAGACTTACTGCAGGCTAAAAATCACTTATTATTTAGAATATTGTACCATAAAAATCCTCTGTGGACCATCATATTAATCACCAGTAACATCAATTACCATCATTAGCTTCAGTTTCATTAAACCCTGGATCCAGATCCTGGGGGAGATTTCCATGTTCATATACTCTATAAAAGATGTGAACATTTGCAAAATAATCACAACCATAATAAATGATCTTTAAGGGCTTTGTTCTTGTATATTTGTTAAGATGATTTCTTCTATAGATCAGTAAAGATTTCTTGGAATTTCAGCCAAATAAAAATAATGTGTGAGGAGAACCAGACACAAATCACTGAGATTCATCTTCTCGGATTCCGAGGTCTCTACAAATACAAAATTCCTCTATTCATTGTGTTTCTCCTGACTTACACATTAATACTGGGTGGAAATCTTATTATTATCCTTCTGGTGTCCACTACTGACCACCTCAAGACCCCGATGTTCATCTTTTTGAAACACCTATCCATAGCTGATGTCCTACTAACCACCAGCGTTGTCCCCATGATGTTGCACATAATACTCTTTGAGGGGGGCACTTTGTCCCTTTGGGTTTGTATTTTGCAGCTTTATTCTTTTGGTATTTTTGGGTTTGTTCAATGTTATATCATTGTTATCATGTCATATGATCGATATTTGGCCATTTGCCATCCATTACACTATTCTTCACTGATTGGTCCAGATCTTTGCCTCCAGCTTGTTATTGGGTCCTGGTCTTTAGTCACTGTGTTAACATCAGCAGAGTTCTTTGTTTCTATCCAGTTTAACTTCTGTGGCATGAATTACGTTGACCACTTCTTCTGTGACTTTGGCCCCACAACAGAATTGGTCACTTCCGACATTTCTAGTTTTTTGCTGCAAGACTTTGTCTATTCCATCCTCATGATGTTATTTCCTTTCGCTTTAATAATTTTATCATACTTTTGCATTTTCTTAGCTATTCTCAAAATGTCTTCAGCTACTAGTAAAAGAAAAGCCTTCTCCACTTGTAGCTCCCACCTGACCACAGTCTGTGTGTATTATGGGACCCTGATCGCAGTTTACATGACCTCAAGTGAAGAACGCACATCCGATATCAACAAGTACCGATCCCTGCTGTACATAGTCGTCACACCATTGATAAATCCCTTTATCTACAGTCTGAGGAATCATGAGATCAAGAGGGCATTGATGAAAGTGCAAATGTGCCGTGTATTTGAAAATGGATGGAAAACATGAAACATTTGACCTATAGAGATCAATGTGTTCTGCAATAAACAAAACTAGATGACCTCGCATAGACACATATAGAATAGTAAGTATTTTTTTTTTCAAATCAAAAAATTCAGCTCATTCATAAGACGCTTCTCTGGACTTGTCCAAACAAGAGCAAAAGGTAAGGAAGGAAGGTTTGTGCTAATTACATAATGATAAACTATTGAATTATGAATTTTGAACTAAATATCACATATTATAGTTGACAGCAAAACCTGATTCACACTATTTGTCTCAATTAATAAGGAATCCCATTATTATTATTGAGTGAAAATGTGCAGTACAGATAAAGTTATATGTTTGAGTGTAGAGATGGGCAAATGTTTAAAAAATTTGATTCGCCGAATTCAGCGACAAAATTTTATTCAACCTGAATCGAATCATAACGAATCACGTTAAAAAACAGGTATTTCCTGGCTGCAGAGAGCCTATGGGTTGTTGTAGAACGCTGTACCATGCTCAAATATGCATAGGGAGCGTGGTTTGGTCTTCGTGGTTTGGCGACTTGCCGCCGCTCTTAGAATCGCTTCACTCTTCCCTTCCATGGGCACAAGGACAAATTCTGAAGGTGGAAGCAGAATGGTAGGCCACAGAGTGGCACAATGACAAAGTGTGGAGGTGAGAGCAGCAGCAGGAGGTCAGAGAGTGTGTGTAGGTGAGCGGCAGCAGTAGCAGCAGCATGAGGCAACAGAGTGGCACAATGACAAATTCAGGTGGTGGCAGAAACATGGAAGGCCACAGTGTGGCACAATGACAGAGTGCGGAGGTGGTGGCAGCAGCAGTAGAAGGAGTTCAGAGAGTGGCACAATGACAAATTCTAGAGGTGGAAGCAACATGGTAGGCCACAGAGTGGCACAAAGACAGAGTGTGGAGGTGGGTGACAATTGCAGTCCGTGGTAAAGATGGTGGGAGGCAGAGGGAGCAACTGGTGGTGCATCAGGCGGCTGGCAGCATCTGAAGAGTGGCTGAGACAGGTAGTTAAAATCCAGGCTCATTTCTCAATGTCTGCGGGAGGCGTCATGGCAGATCTGATCTGATGCACAAGGCATTGGTGTGTTGAAATCCTGGCCTGATTCATCTTGACAAAGGTCAGTCTCTCCACATTAACTGTGGATAAGTGTGTTCTCCTTGAGGTAACAATGGCCCCTGCCGCACTGAAAACCCACACTCAGTGACTACTAATGCTGCTGCATCGCATAGCCCTGTGCCACTGATTACTTTTCCTGCAAAGCGGATTTTGTACCCCGCGCCCGTTTGGCTCCCATCCTTGCACTGCTGCCACCATGCTGACTCACACCCACAGTAGCTACTAGCTGCCTGCTTCACTGCCTGATGTGCAAGCTGGCACCCTCTTCTACCCGACAATAATGATGAAGCCCTTGCTTCATCCGGCTCCAAAGTGCGATCGGCTATATCATCATCAATTTGTGTTCCCCTGTCAATGCTATTCTCCTCAACGGTCTCAATATACACAGACTGACAACTTGCAAGTGCAACATAACCTCCCGTGCCACTCTCCAAAATCTCTACTTTCCTGCCTACTGCGCGAAGCAGCGGATGTCTGCTCCACCTCTTCACTGCCAAGCAGCTGCTGACTTCCCTCAAAGAGTTTGTCCTTGCTGTATAGCAGTGCTGAGCCCAGACCACCTAGTACCTTTCTGGCTAAAGGAAATGAACAGGACAGAAGCTGGTTGAGGACAGGTGAGGGCCTCTGACCTGCTCTTGGGCCATGCCAAGGTTTGTATCTGACGAACCCACGGACTCTTGACTGAGGTTGTCAGATATCATTTGGGGGGAAGTGGATGACCTAGTCAACCAATCAAGAACCTTTGGGTTGTTCATCAACACACTGCAGCTAGATGACACCAACAACCCTGCTGCAACATCCCCTTATTGTTCTGCGACCTGTGCCTGATCCACCTGCCACCTCTATGTTTCACTTATTTGTTAATCAAATATGTTGATTTGATTCTTGCTATCTACTTTAGCAACAAAAAAGAATTGAAGTTTGGGGTATACAGATAGCCTAAAATGAACAATCTGCACTTTGAGCAAAAATCACTCCAGCTACAGTGTACAAGCAGCTGCATGCTAGATGCAGTGTGAAAATTTCACATGCATTGTGAAATGATGGGATTGCAAATGCCTGTCTGTTTTTATAGGGCTGTCACATCACAGAAGCCTGCCGGGCTCTGATTGGCTTTCATGTCTGCACATGTGATCGAGGGTGTTCCTTTCTTCTTCCCAGAGTTCTTTGTCCCATGTAACACATTGTGCTCACGTCCATTTTACTGATAAAGTGGGAAAAAAATGTTCCCACGAATTACTGTAAATCTCAGATTGGTGCCAAACCGAAGTTTTCCTGAAATTCTAAACAAATTCCACTTCGTTAGAATCAATCCCATCTCTTCTCGTGACGTCAGCCAGAGGCTGACATTGTAGTGTGTGTGCCAGTAGCAGCACACACTATGATGTCAGCAAGCGGCTAAAGTCACAATGCCTGCAACGGACTGCGCGGGAACACAAAGCCAATGCCGGAACATTGATGTATAGAATTGAACCTGCTGGGGGGACGTTGGAAGGTGAGTACACTTTTAGTTTTTTTTTACTACTTGCTTTATTTTGGAGGCAGTGGCTGCAGGCTATTTACTGGATGAACAGGGCTGCAGGCTATACTCTGGGTGGGCAGGACTGCAGGCTGTATGCTTGGGGGGGTAGAGGCTGCAAGCTACATACTGGTTGGGCAGGGCTGCAGGTTATATACTGGGAGGTAGGGCTGCAGGCTTTACACTGGGTGGGCAGGGGTTGCAGCCTATATAATTGGGGGTGGCAGGGGCTGTAGGCTATAAACTGGGCGGCAGGGACTAGCGGCTATATACACAGGGGGGGGGCAGGGGCTGCAGCCTTTAGACTATTGGCTAGATACATGGGGACAGGGGCTACAACCTTTATACCGAGGGGGGGGGCAGGCTATATATCAAAGGGATTGCCAGGCTATATACTACAGGGGGCTTGCTGGCTATATTCTGGGGAGCTGTAACCAATGCATTTCCCACCCTTGGCTTATAATCGGGTTAATAGATTTTCCCAGTTTTTTTGTGTAAAAATAGGTGTCTGAGCTTATGCTAGGGTATATATACTCGAGTATATACACAAGCTTTTAATGCTTAAAATAGCGTACAGAAACCTGGTGGGCATTACGTTTTATGGATTGGTTACTTCCAAGAGTGCGTTTGAGATGCAATTTTAAAAGCATTGCAGAGATTTTTTGGGCTGGTTATTTTGGAACCATTACTACAAATTATGATGGTGTTGTATAAATAAAGATTATTATTAAGATTATTATTGTCACAACCATCTCCTGGACTTTTCCCTTGCATCCCCCATACTCTGGAACTCTCTACCAAAATGTGAAAGACTTTCCCTCACCTTTCAAACCTTCAAACCAAATCTGAAAACCCACTTTTTCAGGATCCTCTACAAGACACAATGGGGCACATTTACTTACCTGGTGCGGAGGAGATCCCGAAAGTGCATTGTCCGATGAGAATGCACTGTGACACAATTCACTTACATCGTGCGCCAGATTTGCGAAATGTGTCGCTTCCCCTCTCAGGTCCGCCGGAGTTCACCATCCTCCTCCCGGTCTATGTAAGTGCTTGGCTTGTGACACCCCCCCCCCCCATCCTGATTTGTGTCGCATGAAAGCCGGCGCGATTGCGTCAATATCCGATCGTGTGTGACACAATACTATTTTAAATGCAACGCAAATCCGAAATTGTCGTGAATATGTTGATAATCAATGAATCATTAAATGACTAATTGATCAAAATGTGCAAAAAGTTATTCAAGGTGTCAAGCCCCTAAACATAATGGGGCAAATTTACTTACCTGGTCCATTTGCAATCCAGCGGCACGTTCTCTGCAGAGGATACGGGTCCGGCCGGGATTCACTAAGGCAGTTCCTCCAACGTCCACCAGGTGGCGCTGCTGCGCTGAAGTTCCCCGGAATGGACTGATCTTCACCAAGCCGGGCCGAGTGAAGGTAAGCGCGAGACAAGTGACACTTTTTTTTTAAATGCGGCGGTTTTTCCGAATCCGTCGGGTTTTTTTTATGGCCACCCCCCCCCCAGGTTCGGTTGCGTGCATGCCGGCGCCGATGCGCCACAGTCCGATCGCGTGCGGCAATATAGGGAAAATCGGCGCAAAACGGAAATATTCGGGTAACACGTCGGGAAAAACGCGAATCGGGCCCTTAGTAAATGACCCCCCATTATCTTCCACTGCTGCTGGCACATTGGGACTCATTTACTAAAGGTTGCGTGCTCCACTTGTGTCAGACTGTGCACATTTTTCGGGGTTAAACCAGCTTGCACGGGTATTTAAGAGGAGTGTGTGCTGGAATTTTGGTGCACACAATCCTATTGTGGTGCAGCTACGCTGGTCTCCATGCGACACAAAGTAGGGGGCGTGCTGCCCCACAGTCCAACTAATTCGGGCTAAGCACAGTGTTTAACTTTCAAATTGTGCTGCAAGCCCTAGCACTAAGATGCACCAGGAAGAAGGTGAACTCTGTCAGACCTGAGCGGGGAAGCGACACATGAAGGATATCGGCTGAAAAATCTTAGTGACTCCCCGCACAACGCATTATACTATACACTGACAATGCAATAACATGCACCGGGAAGAAGAAGGAAAACTCTGGGGACCTGAGCGGGGAAGTGAAACATGCAAGATATCGGGTGCACAATCTTAGTGAATAGCCGCACGGTGCATTATACACGGACAATGCACTTTCTGTGAACTGCAGTGACCGGGTAGGTAAATGTGCCCCATTATGTTTTTTTTTAAATTATGGATTATATTACACATGCATGGGCCTGTCAAGTATATATGCACATCCACACCTATCCAGTATAAATACACAACCAGGCCCATCCAGTACACATGCACACCCATGCCCATCCATTACACATGCACACCCATGCCCGTCCAGTACACATGCCCACCCATGCCCATCCATTACACATGCACACCCATGCCCGTCCAGTACACATACAGACCCTTTCCCATCCAGCACACATGCCCACCCATGCCCGTCCAGTACACATGCACACCCTTGCCCATCCAGCACACATGCACACCCATGCCCGTCCAGTACACATGCCCACCCATGCCCATCCAGTACACATGCACACCCATGCCCATCCAGTACACATGCACACCCAGGCCCATCCAGTACACATGCACACCCATGCCCGTCCAGTACACATGCCCACCCATGCCCATCCAGTACACATGCACACCCAGGCCCATCCAGTACACATGCAAACCCATGCCCGTCCAGTACACATGCCCACCCATGCCCATCCAGTACACATGCACAACAAAGTTTTAGGGAATAGACATACTGCAGTCTCACAATCAATTATTATTTAAAATATTGTACATTAAAAATTCTCTCTGGACCATCATATTAATCACCAGTAACATCAATTACCATCATTAGCTTTAGGTTCATTAAACCCTGGATCCAGTTCCTGGGAGAGATTTCCATGTTCATATGTTATAAAAGATGTGAACATTTGCAAAATAATCACAACAATAATAAATGATCTTTAAGGGATTTGTTATTGTAAATTTGTTAAGATGATTTCTTCTATAGATCAGTAAAGATTTCTTGAATTTTCAGCCAAATAAAAATAATGTGCGAGGAGAACCAGACACAAGTCACTGAGATTCATCTTCTCGGATTCCGAGGTCTCTACAAATACAAAATCCCTCTATTCATTGTGTTTCTCCTGACTTACACATTAATACTGGGTGGAAATCTTCTTCTTATTTTTCTGGTGTCCACTAATGACCATCTCAAGACCCCGATGTTCTTCTTCTTGAAACACTTATCCATAGCTGATGTCCTGCTAACCACCTGTGTTGTCCCCATGATGTTGCACATAATACTCTTTGAGGGGGGCACTTTGCCCCTTTGGGGTTGTATTTTGCAGCTTTATTCTTTTGGTATTTTTGGGTTTGTTCAATGTTATATCATTGTTATCATGTCATATGATTGATATTTGGCCATTTGCCATCCATTACACTATTCTTCACTGATTGGTCCAGATCTTTGCCTCCAGCTTGTTCTAGGGTCATGGTCTTTAGTCACTGTGTTAACATCAGCAGAGTTCTTTGTTTTTATACAGTTTCACTTCTGTGGCATGAATTACGTTGACCACTTCTTCTGTGACTTTGGCCCCACAACTGAATTAGCCACTGCAGACATTTCTAGTTTGTTGCTGCAAGACTTTGTCTATTCCATCCTTATGATGTTATTTCCTTTCGCTTTAATAATTTTATCTTACTTTTGCATTTTCTTAGCTATTCTCAAAATGTCTTCAGCTACTAGTAAAAGAAAAGCCTTCTCCACTTGTAGCTCCCACCTGACCACAGTCTGTGTGTATTATGGGACCCTGATCTCAGTTTACATGACCTCAAGTGAAGAACGCACATCCGATATCAACAAGTACCGATCCCTGCTGTACATAGTAGTCACACCATTGATAAATCCCTTCATCTACAGTCTGAGGAATCATGAGATCAAGAGGGCATTGATGAAAGTGCAAATGCGTCGTGTATTTGAAAATGGATGGAAAACATGAACTATTGACCCAAAGAGATCAAAGTGTTCTGCGAGAAACAAAACTAGATGACCTCGCATAGACACATATAGAATAGTAAGTAGAGATGGGTGAAACGATTCTAATGAATCGGAATTTGTTTAGAATTTTCAGGAAAACTTTGATTCATCACAAATCCAAAGTTTACAGTGAATCATGGGAACAAAGTTTTTTTTTTCACTTTATTAGCTAAATGTTCGTGAGCCCAACATGTTACAAGGGGCAAAGAAATCTGGGAAAAAGAAAGGAACACCCTTGATCACATGTGCAGACATGA
The DNA here is from genome assembly GCF_040894005.1 of Engystomops pustulosus. Lineage (NCBI taxonomy): Eukaryota > Metazoa > Chordata > Amphibia > Anura > Leptodactylidae > Engystomops > Engystomops pustulosus. Next base: position 219,473,314 of record NC_092414.1, read on the forward strand.
AAGCCAATCAGGCAAACCGGCAGGCTTATGTGATGTCACAGTCCTATAGAAACAGTTGCCCATTTCCAATCTCGTCATTTCACACAGCATGTTCTATTTGTAGCATCCAGCTGCTTGTACACAGTAGTTGCTGCAGTGATTTTTGCTCCAATTCCAGGGTATCCATTTTCCATTTTGGTTGATCTATATACCCCAAATTACTGGTCTTTTTTGTTGCTGAAATTTATGGCAAGAAATCTGTGTAAAATCCACATAGTTGCCACAATGAATTTTGCTCCAATTCCAGGGTGTCAGTTCTGGTGCTTCTGTATACCGCAAATTTCAAAGTTATTTTGGCAGATAAAGTAGATCCCTGTCAAATCAACATAGTTGATTAACCAATATGTCAGACAAAGAGGTGGCAGGTGGAGCAGGCACAGGTCGCAGCACAGTAAGGGGACGCCATGGCAGAGGTGACTCTGTGAAGCCAGAACTGCCGGTTTCATCTAGTGGCAGTGTGTTGAAAAACAAACCAAAGGTTCTCGATTGGTTACTAGGTCATCCACTTCCTCGCAAATGACATCAGACAACCCCAGCCAAGAGTCCGTGGGTTCGTCAGATACAACCCTTAGTTGGCATGGCCCAGGAGCAGGTCAGCTGCACTCACCAGTCCTCAAACATCCTCACTCCTGTTCTTTTCCATCAGCCAGTGAGCTACTAGGTTGTCTATGCTCATCAATAGGCGGGAAAGCAAAGATATGGAGAGGAACATGGGAGGTTATGTTGCACATGCAACTAGTCGGGCTGTGCATACCAAGACCATTGAGGAGAATAGCAGTAACAGCGAAAGACATGATGATGTAGCCAATTGCTCTTGGGAGTCAGGTGAAGCCAGGGCTTCATCATCGTCCAGAGAAGAGGGTGTCAGCTTGCGAGTCAGGCTGCTACTGTTGCTGAGCAGAGTGGCAGCAGTGCAAATACAGGACCCAAATGGCCACAGGGAACAAAACCCACGTTGCAGGTCCAAGTAAGCAAAGACACAGGGGCTTAGTGAGGCAGCAGCATTAGTAGTCATGCAGTGCAGAGTGTTGGCGGTAAAATCACCTTCTAGGCGGTGTGACAGTTTTTTGTTAAGACACCAGAGGAGCCGAGTGTGTGTTTATGTAGAATCTGCAGGCAGAAAGTGAAGCGTGGCCAGGGTGCTAATGTTGGCACCATGGCCCTGCGTCAACACATGCAGCGTCACCATCCATTGGCCTGGGATAAATGTGTATCAGATGTGGAGGTCCATCCTGCCTCTGCAGCAACAGCAGCAGCTCCTAGTGGCACACATGCCAATTCAGCCAGTCAAGGCTCCAGCACCTCTGCCGAAGAAAGGTGTTTGTCTATGACATCATCTCCCAGTCCAGATGCTCCTGCTCCTTGCTATGCATGATTCCAGCAGTCGTTTAAAGAGGTGATTACAAAGAGACAACTGTCCAGCCAACCTATGGTGCAGAAGCTGATCATGCTCCTGTCAAGTTGTTGGTACTGCAGTCGTTACCTTTCCAAGTCATGGACTCTGCACCTTTAGAGAACTAATGGCTTGTGCCGAACCGAGGTAGAGAGTTCCAAGCCGAAATTTCTTTTCCACGAAACTGTGCATGCACTTCAGCCATTCTTACAAAGCCAAGCACACCCTCCTCGTGTTGCAGTGGCAGAATGGCCTCCCCCAGCATAATCTGATATGCGATGTTTCCACCCGTTGGAATTCCAGCCTCCATATGTTAGACCGCCTGTATGAACAGAGAAAAGCCATTAATGATTTTTTGATGATGCAAGCGGACTGTAGCACTCCCCTGTGTAACTTTGATGTCAGCCACTGGCAGCTCATGAATGACACCTGCCTTTGCTCAGGCCCTTTGGAGAGGCCATGTTATTTGTCAGTTGCCAGGACTGAGGGATGAATAAAATATTTTCACTGCTTCATATCCTGGAACAGATGCTGGAAAATCTGTCTGGTCAGGGCACAGGAGAAGTGGCGACTACATCACATGGCTACATGAGTCCGGTGGGGGCTGAAGTGGAGGAGGAGGAGGCCATTGGAGCACAAGCAGAGTCTGGTGCAATTAGTGGTTTTTCTAGGTTATGGGAGAGGACGAGCAGGAGCACCCTGAGGAGGTAGACGGTGAGGCAGTTGACCCACAAGCACTGTGACCGTATACTGTGGAGATGGAGGCCAGGAGTCCCTCAGAGTTACTTGCGCAGATGCTGCTTTGCCTAACTAGTGACAGCCGGATAGTCAATATCCAGCATACGGATGACTTTTGGCTCACCACCCTCTTGGACCCTCACTACCGGTCCAAAATGGTTGCATTTTTTTCAGCTGCCGAGAGTGAGCAAAAAGTAGCGTACTATAGAGAAATACTGTGCAGACAGTTGGCCGCTGCCTTTGTGCTTCATTGTGCATCCTCTGTCAGGTCTGTCATGGCTCACCTACTACTGCCATGGCTGCTGCAGGGAGATGGGGGTTAGGTGCAGTAGTATCTCCATCAGACGCAGCTTAAGTCTGGAGTCTTTAATGAGCATCTTCCTTCAGCCTTCTAGTGAGAAGGGTAGCCGCCACCAGCAGCAGCAGCAGGACATGGAGCAATCCCTGCACCAGCAGGTGGTGGCCTACTTGGACAGCACTGTACCACCCCCTTAGGTAGAGGATCCCCTGGACTACTGGGCAGCCAAACTTGTTGTGTGGCCGCAACTTGCGGAGTTTGCAGTAGAGAAGCTGTCCTGCCATGCCAGTAGTGTGGCATCAGAGCTGGTGTTCAGTGCAGTGGGGGCCAACATTACCCCAAGGAGAACCCGCTTGTCCACCTGTGGAGAGACTGACCTTTGTCAAGATGAATCAGGCTCGGATCGGCCAGGATTTTAACACACAAATGCCGTATGCATCAGATTAGATCAGCATTCTTAAATTTCTTCAATAACAGTAAAAGAAAAATCTTCTCCCCTTGTAGCTCCCACTTGACCACAGTCTGTGTGTATTATGGGAATCTGATTACATCAGTTTACATTACCTGAAGTTATCGACAAATACCGATCCCTCCTGTACATAGTAATCATTTTATGTACAGCCTTAGGGTACATTTACAAGCTTGTCAATGGGGACGTATATACGGCCGCAAATTTGCGTCCGCATATTACGTCCCCATAGACGGCAAAGGAGGCCAGGCAGCGGTACAATGCCACACATGCGCCACTGTTGTGCGCTGTACTCCGGGAATAGATAGAGTGTGCGGTCATGCGCCACTATTTCCTATGGAGGGGGAAGGGGTCACTTCCTCTCCAGCACACGGCGATATGCCCGCCTGTCGCCTATAATCCTCCCAGTCACTGAGAAATCTGTTTCTGGCAAGGTCTTTATGAATTTGAATGCCACAGCAAAATTAGATTTTTGTGATGGCTCTTGGTTTAGATTAATCGGGATGCTCCATTCCAGGAGTCATCTCTTTTAAACATGTTGATATTTGTTTTTTGTGTTAACCCCTACGGGACACAGCATCTTTTGGCCTAAAGGACGCTGCCCCATTTTTCAAATCTGGCCTGTGTCACTATAAGTGGTTATAGCTTTGGAACGCTATGAGATATCCAGGGGATTTTGAGACTGTTTTCTCGTGACACATTGTACTTCAAATTAGTTTAAAAATTTGGATGAAATCTTTTGCGTTTAGTTATGAAAAAAAACAAAATTTGGCAAAAATTTAGAAAAATTCTTTATTTTCAACGTTCTAAATTCTCTACTTTTGATTCAGAAAGTCATAGCTCCCAAATAAATTCATAACTTACATTTCCCAAATGTCTGCTTTATGTTGGCATGGGTTTTTCAGATTCCACATATTTTACTAGAATGTTATGAGGCTCAGAATTTGGGTGCCATTTTTCAAATTTTTTGTAAAATCGCCAAAACCTGTATTTAGATGGACCTGATCAACTTGTAACTGACACTGAGAGGCCTAAATAATAGCTAGACTCATAAATTACCCCATTGTGGAAACTACACCCCTCAACGTATGAAAAACCACTTTTAAGAAGTTTGTTAACCCTTTACGTGTTTTATAGGGGTTAAAACAAAATGGAGGTGGAGTCTGCAAATTGTAATATTTTTTCACAATACACTCATTTTGGGTGGAAAATTAAACATTTGTAATGGATAAAATGAATAAAGGCTCCACAAAGTTTGATACGCAATTTCTCCCGAGTACACCGATACCCCATATGTGGTGGTAACCTGCTGTATGGGCGCACGGCCGGGCAGAGAAGGGAAGGAGGCGCCATTCAAATCAGATTTGCTATGTCACATTGTACAGGCTATAATTTTTTTCTTTTTTTTTATTGAGGACCTATAGGGGCTTATTTCTTTTGCCACATGAGATGCACTTTTCTAATACATAATTTTGGGGCATCTATAGCTAATTGGTGAGATTTAATTAACTCTTTGTTGGTGGAGGAAATGAAAATCATCAATTTTTAGGAAAATTTTTATGTGTTTTTTTTTTTGGCCGTTAACCATACCATGAAAATAGTATATTATTTTTATTCTATGGGTCGCCACGTTTATGAAAATACTTCATTTATAAATATTTTTTTATTTTTTCCCATTTTTACTGAATAAAAAGTAATTTGGCAAAATTGTTGTTAATTTTAGCATCACCGTCTTTCATATGCATAACTTTTTTATTTTTCACCTCACAAATCTGTTTAAGGGCTTATTTTTTGCAAGAATGATAGCTCTTTTTAGTGGTCTTATTTTAGATTGCGTAACTTTTTAAAATCACTTTTTTTGAGCATTTTTAAAGGGCATTAATAAAAAATCATCTTTATCAGAGAGAGTTTTTTTAGGTTGTTTTTTACGGGGTTCACTTTGCGGATCTAATAACGATTCTGTTTTATTATACAGATTGTTACGGACGCAGGGATACCAAATATGGGGGGGGGTTTGTGTATTTTATTCAATTGTACTGAATAAAAACTAATTTGGAGAAAATCTTATTCATTTTAGCATCACCATCTTTTTATATGCATAACTTTTTTATTTTTTGGCAGATAAATCTTGTTAGGGGCTTATTTTTTGCGAGAACAGTTGTTCTTTTTAGTGGGCTTATTTTGGAGTGCATAACATTTTTTAAATCACTTTTTAGAGCATTTTTTATAGGGTATTAATTAAAAATTAGCTTTTTTCGGAATGTTTTTTGCGTTTTTTTCCTCCGGCGTTTACCGTGTGGGTCCAGTAACAATTCTGTTTTATTATGCAGATTGTTACGGACGCGGCAATACCAAATATGCAGGGTTTTTTTGTGTTTTTATGTTTTTTATACTTTATTAAGTTTTTTTATGGGAAAGTGACATTTTAGGGGCTTATATTTTTATGTATTTATTTTTTATTTATTATAATGTGTAGTGTTAACTGTTTTTGCATATTTTTACTTATACATACTTTAACTTAAACCAGTGATGCTCTGATCACTGGTTTAAGTTCAATACACTGCTCTACAATACTATTTTATTGTAGAGCAGTGTAAACTGTCTGAGCAAGCTTGCGCATGCTCAGACAGTTTACAGCCAGACCCGGAAGGGGTCTGACTGCCAGGGAGACCGGGCAGCTCCGGGGCACATGCCAGTCCTCGGAGCTGCCCGGAAGAGGATCGGATCCCCCGGTAAGCGGCACGGGGGATCCGATCCACAGCGCAAACACCCTTACACGCCGCGGTCATGTTTGACCGCGGCGTGTAAGGGGTTAACACCCGCGATCGGAGCCGGCTCCGATCGCGGGTGTTAGCGCAGGCTGTCAGCTGTACTAGACAGCTGACAGCCGCTGCTTCTGGTACCGGCTCCGTTCGTGAGCCGGTGCCAGAAGCAGGACGTTATAGAACGTCCCCGTGCGCTAAGCATCTAGCCCCGGGGACGTACTATAACGTCCTGGTGCGCCTAGGGGTTAATCCACCTGCTGATGTTATTTTGGGTCCCTCTTGGCTAGCTCTGCACAACCCAGTCTTGGACTGGACCTCTGGTGAATTGACTAAGTGGGGTGAAAAATGTTCCTCTCATTGTTCTTCCCTACTTGTTACTGAAATACAGTCTGGAAATGTCGTTCTGCTAGATAATATTTTTCATTTTGCTGATGTTTTTGATAAATTGTGGAATTAAAACCCTGTCTGGGTCTAAAACTATTGAGGCAGGATTTTCAATTTGTCTCCCCCAGAACGTGAAGCTATGTGGGTGAGTTTACAAAAGGGTCATCTATCCAACTCTCCTGTGGGGCAGTATTCTTTTTTGTCAGGAAGAAAGAGGGTGGTTTCAGAACTCGTATAGACTACTACAAACTAATTAATGTTACTGTAAAGAATAATTCTCTCTTCCTTTGATCCCAGACGTGTTCATTCAGATAGTGGGGGTCCATTGGTTCTCTAAACCCTGTAATTTGATTCATATCAGTGAAGGAGAAGGATGAAAGACTGTGTTTGATACTCTATTATTATGTTTTTTTTGTATTTTGGAATACATTACATATGTACAGGCCTGTCCAATGTACATGAATAACCACTCCAATCCAGTATAAATTGCACACCAATGCCCATCCAGTTTACATGTAAACCCGCATATATCTGATTAACATGCACCCCCATGCCTGTCTGGTATAAATGCATGCCCATGACCTCCCTGTACTATTGCACACCCACAACCCTCTAGTGTACATGCACACCCATGTACATCCAGTACACATGCACACCCATGTACGTTCAGTGCACATGTACAGTCATGTCCATCCAGTACACATGCATTTCAGGGTCCTGATCACTTCCAAAATGCACAATACAACTCAAGGAGAGTCAGGGGAATGGAGGAGCTGTAGCTTGTCCTGTGAGCTCCCCTTCACCAACCTGGAAACTCCTGCACAGCATCAATCTAAAGATGTAGCACTGGTTAACATGACTTAAAGGAAACCTACCACCATGGACCTACCTATTTAGGTAGATCCGGTGGCAGGTTCCTCTAATGTACAGTAGTATATACCCTAATATGCAAATTTTCGAAAGAGGCTACTGGGGCGTGGAGTATCCGGAGCTGAGGCTACATGGCACGGCTACTCCACACCTCAGTAGCCTCTTGAATTCCGCCTACCAATGCATCTTCAGAACAGAGCTCCTGGTAGCTTTGCTTACTCCTCTGCGAAGATGGTTCTGTGCATGAGGAGTAGCTGCATCTTCTGAGCCGAGACCGCACAGCTGGCGGCCTGCTCCCTGTGTATGCACAGAACCCGGCTTACAGACAATTGTGCGCAGCTCGTAGCTGCGCACTGAAGATGCATCGCCTACTCCACACCACAGTAGTCATTTGCGTATTGGGGGAATTAAAATGTATTAAAGTTCTGGGCCAAGAATTCGCCCTAAAAATAGCTATACTACTATTCATTAGAGGAACCTGCCACCAGATCTACCTTAATAGGTAGATCCGTTGTGGTAGGTTTCCTTTAAAGTGAGTTAACTCATTTTGTAATTTGTAATTACAGAAAATGGGCGGTTCCCTTTATGCACTAGAGACACTACGCATGTCTGGTTAATGAGTTCAGTCAGTCATGTGTTCGGTGCTACTTCTGTTTGTCTGTGGGTCCTCAGACTAACCCTACCAACATACCCACTTTCCCGTGAATATAATTTTCCTACTTACTGAGTTATGCCCCCATGGACTGGCTGCCCCCAGCACTGCCTCCTCATTGCCTAGTGGAAAATATGGCCCTGTTAACAACTTTAGACACCAGAATACAGAACAAGATCCGCAATCAGCGACAGAGAGTGAGGCAAAAATACGGTGGGTACACAGTATGGTACCAGCATGTGGGCTTGCTTCGTGGCATGTGAAGTGAAGACCCATTTGCTGGATTTCACTTGAGATTTTGTTTTGACAAAAAATCTTTCCTCACACACTGGATGGCAATGCAGGTCCAAGTTTACTCAGTTTGCGTTGTATTATTTTCTACACCAGGTCAACTGAAAACATGAGTTTGGGAATGTTCAAGGTTGTTTGGCATGGGCAGTAATTACATCCCTGTATTATCCATATTGCAATAAATTTCTAAATCACTTATTATTTAGAAATGTTTTTAATAAAAATCCTCTCTGGACAACCATCTGATTAATCACCGGTCCCATCGGTAATCATCATTAGCTTCAGTTTCATTACAATGTCCGGACCCTGGAGGAGATTTCCGTGTTCATTTACTGTATAAAAGATGGGAAATTCACCACTTGCATAATAAATGATGATTAAGGTCTTTGCTGTTCCATATTTGCTGATATCACTTGTTTTATAGATTAGTCATTATTTCTTGAATTTTCCGACAGATAAAAATGATGTGTAAGGAGAACCAGACACAAGTCACTGAGATTCATCTTCTTGGATTCCGAGGTCTCTACAAATACAAAATTCTTCTATTCATTGTGTTTCTCCTGACTTACACGTTAATAATGGGTGGAAATCTTGTAATAATCCTACTGGTGTCCACTACTGACCATCTCAAGACCCCGATGTACTTCTTCCTGAAACACTTATCCACAGCTGATGTCCTGCTAACCACCAGCATTGTCCCTGTGATGTTGCACATAATACTCTTCGAGGGGGGCACTTTGCCCCTTTGGTTTTGTATCATGCAGCTTTATTGCTTTATTGGCATTTTTGGGTTTGTTCAATGTTATATCATTGCCGTCATGTCATTTGATCGATATTTGGCCATTTGCCATCCATTACGTTATTCCTCACTGATGGGTCCAAATCTTTGTTTCCAGCTTGTTATTGGGTCATGGTCTTCAGTCACTGTAATAACATCAAGTGAGTTATTTGTTGCTATCCAGTTTAACTTCTGTGGCTTGAATTATATTGACCACTTCTTCTGTGACTTTGGCCCCACAATGGAATTGGCCACTTCGGACATTTCTAGTTTGCTGCTGCAAGACTTTGTGAATTCCATCCTCATGATGTTATTTCCTTTCACTTTAATAATTGTGACTTACTTTTGTATTTTCTTCACTATTCTTAGAATGTCTTCAACTAACAGTAAAAAAAAAACCTTCTCCACTTGTAGCTCCCACCTGACCACGGTCTGTGTGTATTATGGGACCCTGATCTCAGTTTACATGGCTCCAAGTGATGAGAGCTCATCCGAAATCAACAAGTACCGATCCCTGCTGTACATAGTCGTCACACCATTGGTAAATCCCATTATCTACAGTCTGAGGAATCAGGAGATCAAGAGAGCCTTGATGAAAATACAAATGTGCCGTGTTTTCTAAAATGGATGGAAAACATGAAACATTTGCCCTAAAGAGATCAAAGTGTTCTGCAATAAACAAAACTCGATGACCCCACGTAGACACATATCACATAGTCATTTCATATCATCAATTTCTGCTCATTTTATAAAAAACTCCTCTCGGGACTTGTCCAACCAAGAAGAAAGTAAGCTCAGTACTAACCTACATGAATGATAAACTGTTGAATTATGAATTCACATTATTTGTCTGAAAATATACTGTATATCGAAATCCATTATTGTTATTAATTGGGAATGTGTGTTCCAGATACATTTATATGTTTGATTGTTTAGGGAAGAATAATAATGTTGTTCATTAATAATATTGTGTCCAAACTTTGTGAAGCTCCTTTACTGTTCCTATTTTGCACATATTGTAAATCAATAAAAGTACAAGGCAATAAAGTTGGAATATTCATTCCTGTTCACGGCCCTGACCAAGAGGAAGTCAATATTCAAGCTGTGTTTTTACTCTACAAATAAGGGAAAAAAATTGACAACATTTTGTAGAAATACCTTTTAGAAATGTGGAGGCTGCTGGAAAGTGGTCCGGTCTCTAAGGTTTACAGTACAGGCATTTCCTGGGTTACATACAAGATAGGTGCCATAGGTTTGTTCTTAAATTGAATTTGTATGCAATTCGAAACTGTATATTTTATAATTTCAGCACCAGACAATTTTTTTTTTGTCCCAATGAGAATTGGAGTTTCAAAATGTTTTGCTGTAACAGGACCAAGGATTATCTATCAAGCTTTATATCATACACCTTACAGCTGATCGTTGTAGTCTGGGACCATGGTGAAGCTCTCTGGATGCTTTACTAGAGGTCACAATGGGCCGAGGTGTCCGTCTTTAACTAGGGGTCGCCTGTAAGTTGGGTGTCCTTAAGTGTGTGGCTCTGTTTCCTACCTTCCTAGAGACACATGACATTTATATTTTATATGACAGAGCTTATTATAGCGTTTACAGGGTCATATGGGGCTGAGTATTTTGAAATTATTATTGAAAGCTAAAATACGGCAAATAATATGGAATCCATTCCTAATAGCTACATAGCAAAACTTGAAGGACAGTCACAAAAATAAGTTACTAGAATCATTCCTCTACCTTCCTAGGACATTGATCTCACAATAAATCACGGTCATCATCTTCCAAAGGGTCATGACTGCATTTGCTATACAAATCCCCTTCCCATTCGTGAGTGTTGGCTACATGGTGAAGTACAGAAAACCATTTCTCTTGTAGCATTCTTGGACTTCGTTCACAATTCTCTACACACCACCAGAAATGTAATATAATTTTATCAATCCAAGGCACTTGCACATTCTCAATTTACTTGCTGCTGAAAGTTTTTTTTTTAGAGACTTTGCATAGTGCCAAATGTCAAATTGATGGTTTATCCATGGGTAATCCTCTTTCAGTTTTTTTCGAATACCAACATGGCGATCTGAAGCAAACATACAGATGAGGAAGCCACGTTTCTCCATAGCCACTGACGATGTGCATTGTGAACGTTGGACAACTTCAAAATCCAAGATCTGACCGGTGCATGTGTCAAGAATTGTATAAATACAGTACTTTACACTATGTCCAGGGCTGTCGCATTGTTCATCTCTGGCAACACACAGTCCTTTGTTACCAATGATGTCCTTATTTTATTTTTTTGGTTTTCTTTCCATGCCATATCGATGGCAGGGAATAAAAAATGAGATTGTTATCTATAGTAAGAGGTGCTCGATATTCCCACCATTCCAAATATGTTGAATAACTCGCAGACTTTTTGAAAATTTAGTCCGCTAAACAATATGGAACCTGCTAGAAGAATATTTCCTGCAGCATAGTTTCCAATTTTAGGCTGGGATTCCATTATCAGAAATCTATGGCCTATTAAACGTTGACCAGTTATACGTAAAAAAAAAACCTTGAAAAGATTTTTTAAAACATTTAACTGTACTTTTACAATTTGGGTCAAATTGGCAGTTAACCTTGAAAATTAAATTGTCCAAACAGCTTTCGAAAATTATGATTTTTCTATCCTTTACAATTTCCTCGTCTGTTTCATAACTAACAGTGGATGATGGGTTTTCAGGAAACATTGTAAGGTACTGTACCAAATCAGAAGAATCTAAACTTGGTGTTTCAGGGACGTAGCTATAGTCCTTTGGGTCCGACTGTAATTCGGAAAAAGAAGGCTCCGATTGATTGATTGCTTCCACTATCTTCTTTGTCAATATCACACAGGATTGGTGAAATAGGACCAGTTGCATCCAATGAACATTCTATTTCATCCAAATTAGTAGTTTCTGCAAGTGGCTTTTTTTTTACGGTGATGCAAATTCAGACATGGAAACTATATTTTTTCTTGTTTTTGGTGGCATGGGGGTAGAGGACTTTTGTTTAGCTCTGTCTGTAACAGGTGAAGACATAACAGAGTCTAAAGGTTCAGGCAATAACTCTGGTTGCAGATAAACCAACTTAGAATTCAACAAAGTGAATTCTGTTTGTGTGCCAAAACTACGCTTATTAGTTGAAATGACAGATTCCTGTGGCTCTTCTTCATCCAGCAAAGGAGATGCTACAGGATTTTCCATGGGTGCTGATGTACGCTCCAAAGGTCTTTTCAGATTTCGACGTCTGCTTTTTTTTAAGAGTTTTTTCGATTACAGACTCTCCTTCTTCACAACGCGGAAATAGTGTAGGAATTGCATCGTGTTTTAGCACTCTTCCGCTAGAGGTAACATTATACGACTCTGGTTCAAAATGAAGTGAGCATAGTGCATATTTATTTTGTTTTTTGGCATGAAATATTCTCTCGGCCATGGAATTGATGTTAGAAAATTTTTGACCAGTTTGTCGAAGCCATACTTTAATTTTGGTAAGGTCATTCGGAAATCTGTGTAGAAAAACCGGATCACTAGTAGATTTTTTTCCAGATTTGCTAAGACAATGGTTAACTACACAAGTTGGCATCTTTCTCTAAGAATTGAATAACCTACAAAAATCAGAAAAAACATAATTAACAAAAATGGTGAACATACATAAAATAAATTTTTTTTTTTTGCATATTCCAGATCCCGTAAAATAAATTTACAGTGAAACATACGCCTTCAATATAACTACTTGGTTTTGATGCTGATGGGTGGATGGGCGGAACATATAATTTATAATAATTTAAGCGCTACCTCATCTTTCCTACTGTTTGTAATTATAATAGCACTGGTATTCTTATGGACGCGCGATGATTAGTTAGGAATAAGACGGCTTCTGCAAAAGTGAAGCCTCACGCTCTCTGGTGTGCTAATAAAAATTAGAATTTTTTTGCAAGCCAAGCTTGTCATGAATAATCAAGATGAAGCATGTCTGTATCAGGCTGAATACAAGGACAATGTACAAGAAGGACCGCAACATTCTACAGCACGGCCTGGGCATGCCCCGTGCTCTAATACTAATAAACACAACTTTGAAGTGAAAGAAAAAAAAATTGTAAACTTGTGTGCGCTAATGTCAATGACCATAAGCCGTCTACATCCCAAAATAGTATGGAAAAGTATCCAACTATGTCCACCTGTTATTATATTGTATAATTATGTACTTACCGTATGACCAATGATGACAGTTGAAACAAGGTTAAAATGAAAAAAACCTATTACGAAAGAGAAACAGTTAATTAGATTATTTGACACATAACAATAAAATGATTCAGAATGCAATCAGTCAACTTATCTATATACCTTTCACCGAGATTTTGAGGTAATTAATTTTCACGAAAATCCAAACGGATGAAGATGAAAATCAATCTGTAAACAAAAAAGATAGATGTGAAAGCTGCAAACAAAAGGGTCTAGGTGAAGAAACTATTGAACAAAACCTTCCTAAAGGATCCAAATCAGCAGAATATGACTCAGCAGACTTGAGTATGAATAAAGCGTTGTATATTATATACAGCTGCATAAAAAAAAAATTACATAACATTAAACATAAGCAACCTCAAATACTGCTATAAAAATATAAAAATTCATTTAAAAATTTGATTGCGACACATATGTACATACACTCACATATATAAACATACTGGTGTAAGTGGTTTAGATATTTTATTCACATTTCTGTGCGTCGGTAATATAGATACTTGAGTATAAGCCGACCCGAGTATAAGCCGTGAGCCCTAATTCTAACTTGAAAAACCTATATACTCGAGTATAAGCCGAGTTAGTGTTTTTGAGCAAAAATTTTGAAAAGAAAAAATATGCTTAGACTCCAGTATATATATTAGTATTTTATATATATTCACATTGGTGTTGGTGGGTATATATATCTATATATATATTTTATTTATATATTTATATAAAATTATATATTTATATATAATGTCATTGGTGACAGTGGGTAATATATATATATACACTAACATGTCAGTGGGTATATCTGTGTATATATGGGTAGTAGTGGGAGCATAGACTATCGTTGGTGTAAGTGGGAGCATAGACTATCATTGGTGTAAGTGGGAACATAGCAGAATCGTTGGTGCAAGTGGGAGCGTAGCGACACAAACCTTTTCTACAAAAACAAATCTGCGCCCTGAAAAGTGATGATGAGAACTCCATCGAGCTGAAAACCCACGCAGACCGGTCTTTGCGCAGCCGCAGTGAGCAGAGAAGCAGGCACCGCGAGATTAGCTGTACGCGCATGCGCGGTAAGAGCCGAGAGCAGGGTGACGTCACCGCTCTCGGCAACTGAAGGAGGGAGCTTAGAAAGAGGGAGGCGTGCATAATTAATGTTCGGCAGGGAACAAAATCGCAATAGTGACGTAGGGGTAGCACCGGAGCCTCATTTGCATATGTGAGTAAAATGTTTTTTTAGATAAACCATGGGTTTATCAGCATGAAATAGACTCCAGGGTGGTGTGCTTCACTCATTCCTTGCTTGCAGGTGCGGTAGGCTTCCTTTAATGTTTGACAAAAAATTACATCTAAATTCTCTCCCAAAGAGATTGATAAATCCACACGAATGTCTTTTGGATGTAATTCTTCTGTAATTATTTCTCGGCACAGTCTTCGTGTATACTTGGGCCCCATGGCCAATAACAAGATTCAAGTTTATTTCAATGGAGAACCTCTCCCAATATCCAAGACAAGTAATAATAGACTAAAGGAAGAAGGTCCCGCCACACAGCAGGATCGTTAAACTTGAAACTGAAGTTTATTAGCACAAAGCCATGCAGTACAGCAATACAACAGGACGTGTTTCCGCTTGAACCTAAGCCTTTGTCAACTGAATAGCGATACTACTGAAAATACAAACTAATACAGACAGCAAAAAGGAGAAAATCGTGTCTCCTACTATTGACATCACACCAGCGACAACCAGCAGTCGAGGTGTGATGCCATCACGGAGTTTGACAACTGGAAAGAATATTGATTATTTCTGACTTCTTTTCTAAAATCAGAGAGGAGATAAAAAAAGTAAGTTTCATGTGATACAAAACAATACATTTTGCACTCAAAAATAACTCAAAATATGATATGACTCAAAACGATTCATTTTGCACTCATATATCATAAGTAACATTCTGAATACTCAAACAGAAGTCATGTTGTATATACATTTGTGTCAATCCATTGCAAGTGTGTGATATTATACTCATGGTTTAACCCTATAGGCTGTAGAGTGTTATAGGTATGAATCCAATATGCCTCACGGCGTAACAGAAGTTGTTTGATGTTGCCCCCTCGTCTCGGGAAAACATTTTTTTTCGATAACCAGAAATTTAAGCTGGGCTATTGAATGGCCATGTTTGTGAAAATGTTGAGGTATTGGTTGAAGTAGACTTATGTTTCCCGATCCTATCTCGGACCTGCTGTATCATTTTCCCCAATGTAAAATAAGCCACATGGGCATTTAATCAGATATATCACATTGTTTCATTCACATGTGAAAAAAGCATTTACTTTATGTCCGGAGTAGGAATGATAAAATGTATTGCCCCGGATGACATTTGAACATTGGGAGCAATTCAGACATGGGTAAGTACCGTTTTTTCTACTAGCAAGGAACGTTTGTCTTGGAATTTTAGCAGAACTACTAAGATCTGCTTTCATCGGCCTATCCCTTAAATTGAGAGCTTTTTTATTACAAATCAATGACGGATTTTGGAATTCTGCAATTCCAGAAAATGTTTTCTGGAGTATTTTCCAATGCTTTTTAATGATGTTATCCACTTTTTGAATAAAGGGGTGTCTTTTGAAGTGGTCTTAGGGGTGCCATGTTCTGAAGCTGAATCTATTTTCCATTTCGTTAAGTCTGGTCTCAAGAACCAATTTATTGGACACACTCCTCTTTACCCTCTGGAATTGTGATTTAGGAATCGCCTTTTTAGTTGATTGAAAATGGTTTCATTTAAAGTAGAGAACACTGTTCCTTTCTGTTGGATTTCTAAATAAATCTGTGCTTAAAGTTCCATCCTCACTTTTAATAAGCACTGTGTCCAGAAAACTGACCTCGGATCCATCTGAAGTCGTTGTAAATTTTAGCTCCTCTCTGATCGAATTCAAGAAGATGACAAACTCTTCTAGGGTCTCCTGTGGCCCCACCCATATGCAAATCACATTGTCGATAAAGCAACGCCAGCATTTAATATAAGTTACTAATAGAGGGTGGGAGTATACATAATCCTCCTCGAACATGGCCAAATAGCAATTTGCATAGGGTGGGGCCACATTTGACTCCATAGCCACACCACGTATCTGATGGAAAAATCTGTCCTGGAATTAAAAAATAATTCTCAAATAGTACAATTTCAAAAATCTCCCTCCAGAACTGTAATTGTTCTCAAAAACTCAGCCCTTGAGCCCTCTCCATACACCCGAACCCGGCATGTGACATACTGTTATGTCACGTGCCGTGATTAGTTTCGATTCGAATCAAATTTTCTCGGAAAATTTGGTGAACCTGGTCGAATCGAATTTGAACTAATTTGCCCATCTCTAGCTAAGGACCAATAAAAGAAATAGGCTATATATAAAAGGCTGTAAAGTGCTTTATGGTGACTCTGATGTCAAAGTGTGGTCAATGAAGATAAACATGATTAAGAACAATTGAGTTATAAACAAAGAAGACTATGGGGGTCATTTATCTTATCTCTGTTTTTGCCTATCTTTTTTCCCGTCTGCTTCTTGGGTAATTAATCTCACTTTTTCCTTGTTTTAAATGGTGGATATTTTTTCAGATCTCTCTTTAAGACACTTGTTAAAAATGTCTCAAAAATGTCACACAAATTTTGCAAGTCACTTCTTTCCATTTTCTAAGTTTTCCTTAAATAAAATGGTTTAGCCTGGACCTGTTGCAAATTTAATTTGAAATGATAAATGTAATTTATAAGATGTAACACATCTGGAATAGAAGATCAAAGCGTCATACTGACGAAAAACAAATGTCAAGACAAAATGTCCCTACAAAGGCGCAAAAATTGCAAAGCACCAAGAAATATCTCAAAAAAGACAGAAAAATCAGGGAGAAATATAAACATAAATGACCCCCTATGTCTTTTAGCTATATTGGTGGGTCCCTCAGAGCAATCAGTCACGGCATGAATAGTTGAATCATGGTGATGAAGCTGCCACCAACATGTCCATACTGATCTGACTGTCATTGCAGATGACAGAACTTATGGACTTCTTCTTAGGAAGCAACACTCCCTTTTTTCAGCTGAATAAACAGGATTAGACATCTTG
Organism: Engystomops pustulosus; assembly: GCF_040894005.1. Lineage (NCBI taxonomy): Eukaryota > Metazoa > Chordata > Amphibia > Anura > Leptodactylidae > Engystomops > Engystomops pustulosus. Next base: position 219,490,363 of record NC_092414.1, read on the forward strand.
GATCTGTGATGGTCAAGTGTATTTGGGTTGATTTTTTATTGTCCTATCAATGTGATACACTGTACAAGAAACAGACACTCCTGTCATTAACTTATCTGCTGACATTTGTAAAGAATATTTTGGAGTGAACACCCTGTATCGTGAGATGGATTGTAGGGCGGTCACTGCTGACTTCCCCCATGTTTTTGTGGGGCAGATTCATCAAGTGTTGGTTGCCATGGGCAACTAGAAATATTCTGACTTTCAGCCACTTGATAAATCTGCCCCTGTATGTCCAGTTTAGGACACCCTTCCCCTGCTAAGCCCCCACCTCACTGCTGAACATGCATCAGATTTAGTATAAACATTCAGGGCTATATCACATCTATAGAAGAAGCTTTATCCAGCATGGATAATAAAGTGCTGATTTGGGCTTTGTTGGGCCTGTCATGGATGGCTGGAATAACTCTCCAAAAAAATAGTTCAACTCAATTCATCTCATCAGTGCTATAGGTAAGTATCAGGTGTCTGGGTTTTTTCCATCCAATTTTTACTCCTTCATTACACAACGTCATTCTCTTAATTTGTGTTGCCAAAAATTCCCATTTGCTAACACTAAGAGAAAACGGGAGACCTACATTCTGGAGCGGTCAAGGAGGACACTTCAGCATTTTCCATTGTGAAGTCTAACAATTACTTATTATCTACAATAAACTGTAGGCTGTAACCATCATCTCTGGGGAACTGTAGCTTCCATTATTGTAAATTACCGGTCTCATCTGTTTACTTTGATTTATGTGCTTAATTATAATAATAATAATATAATAATTATATTTTCAGGATCCTGGGAGAATATTCTGTGCTTATCTCACGCTATAAAAGACAACAACGCTTGGAACATTATACATTTGTGTATATAGACCTAATAGCAGTTAAAGTCGCATCTATGCTGAAAATACTCAGGAGATCTGGGGACCATCTTCTATCGGAAACCTTCTGATACTTATTTGTTTCTTTGACACGCTGCATTTCAGGCTTTTTGTAAACACATTTTTCATAAATTACTTGTTTCATAGAAGAAAATAAAACCTTCTTCATTAAGACATAAATAATGTGTGAGGAGAACCAGACTCAAGTCACACAGATTCATATTCTTGGATTCCGAGGTCTGTACAAATACAAAACTCTTCTATTCATTGTGTTTCTCCTGACTTACACATTAATACTGGCGGGAAATTTTCTTATTATCCTTCTGGTGTCCACTATGGACCATCTCAAGACCCCGATGTTCTTCTTTCTGAAACACTTATCCATAGCAGATGTCCTGCTAACCACCAGTGTTGTCCCCATGATGTTGCACATAATACTCTTCGAGGGGGGCACTTTGCCCCTTTGGGTTTGTATCTTGCAGCTGCATCTTTTTGGTATATTTGGGTTTGTTCAATGTTTTATCATTGCTATTATGTCATATGATCGATATTTGGCCATTTGTCATCCATTACAATATTCCTCACTGATGGGCCCAGATCTTTGCCTCCGGCTTGTTATTGGGTCATGGTCTTTAGTCATTGTGTTAATATTTTGTGAATTTGTTGTTGTTATCCAGTTTAACTTTTGTGGTTTCAATTCTGTTGACCACTTCTTCTGTGACTTTGTTCCAACTATTACATTGGCCACTTCGGACATTTCTTTGTTGACCATGGAAGATTTTATTATTTCTATTCTTATTGTATTTTTTCCATTTGTTTTTATAATTTTGTCTTATTTTTCAATTTTCTTCACTCTGCTTAAAATTTCGTCAGTTAAAAGTATAAGAAAAGCCTTCTCCACTTGTAGCTCCCATCTGACCACCGTCTGTTTGTATTATGGGACCCTGATCGCAGTTTACGTGGCTCCAAGTGATGACAGCTCACCTGAAGTCAACAAATACCGATCTGTTCTGTACATAGTCGTCACACCCTTAATAAATCCCATGATCTACAGTCTGAGGAATCATGAGATCAAGAGAGCCTTGAGGAAATTGATGAGCCATGTCCTCACAAATAAAATAAAAAACATTTGATCTAAATGTAGAGACTCTTGACTTGGCTGAAATAAGAACCAATACATTAAAGGATGGCGTAGGTACTTAAAATACGGGCCCCCACCTGAAAATATCCAAATGGGACAAATAAATACCAAAACCTACTCATGGAAGACAAACAGAATACAAGAGAAATTACTTTTCTTCCAAATAATAAACAGTATATAAAAATGGAAACTCAATCAAGCCAAACTCACAAACCCCAATATTCTAATCTATCATCATTACCGTAACTACAAAGCCTGACACAAACTTCCCACAACACCACAAGATTACATAGGATAGTAAATACCATTGTCCGTAAACTGTTATGGGAAAAATTCCAGAATTAAAAAGCAATGATCTAATAATACCGACCAGATAGGGTGCGATACCCTGAAACAAGTTTTCTGCCACTTCTGAGGGATGACAAAGCTGTGGCAAAAAAACTTGCCAGGGTGAATATCCTTTCTGGTCTGTATTATTATACTGATGCATATTATCATTGCATTGCATTCTGGGTCAGAGTATGGCCAAACATCTTTGGGAATAACTTTAAAGGGAACGTGTCAGGGCAATTTGGGACACTAAACCACCCACAGGTCCTTAAGGACTCACTAAAATTGTCCCCCTACAAGGTTGCATTAAAAAAAATCCCAAACATTTATACTTGCCTGCATCCGGAGCTCCCTGCACCTGCATGTTTTGGCTATTGAAGCCAGTGTAGTACACCTTGACTTCACTCCACAAGTCCTGTAGTTATGGTGCATGCGCAGTGACACTAGAATATTGTCCCGGCTTCACTTCCTGCTGGAGGATGCACCAGTGTAGGAGTTTCTGCTGTGAGTCTGATGCGCCTCATAATTAACTCATAATATATATTGGTTAATTGTTGACCGTAAAGCAGAGTATCTTATGGACCTCTAAGTAGCTTAGTGGGTCCCAAAGTGTCCTGACAGTTCCTTTTTCATTTTCAGTCCAATTTGTATAACAAATTTCAACAGACAAAGCCTTTCACTTTTTGTTAAGAAAAGATAAGGCAGTTACATTAAACTTGATTCAATGGATGAACCTTGTTTGAAACATCACATACGTCTATGCCATCTGAAAAACTCTTTGTCTCAATACAACCTAATGAGGTATCCGGCTTCCACTATGTGTGAGGGTTCTCCTCCACTTCTGGATCACTGTAGTTTTGTGTATTTTGTACTTTGTGTGTTTTTCTTATCTTAAAGCGAACCTTTAGCAGAAATTGGCCTAATCAACCACTTCCATTATGTTACTCAGCAGCTGAACACCTTCCAGGCGGTGTTTCTTTGATGACCCAATGTGGAGGTATCAGCCAGAAAATCAACTTTGAAGTAAGATGTAAATTGGTTGTATAAAAACATAGAGGCTGCACGGCAAGATGGACTGTCCCTTTATTTTGCTCCTATAGCTTGAAGTCTGGGTAAAAATCTCTCTTGGACTTTACTTTTTGGTCTCATAATCATCTAGTGCATATCTCAGCTGTGTATTGATGAAATCATGGCAGTCGATGAAGCGTGCCTTTTCCCTAATCAATGTTCGGTAAGCATAAAACCCACCACCAGTAAAAGCAACAGCCACAAGCAGATAATAGGGAAGAGCATTGCAGAGCAGGGCAGCTGTTTCCCGCTGGGTCAGGGGGGCCAGTTTCTTCCAAGCGGTCCTACTCAGATGCATGGTGACGGATACCGCGGAGAACTGCCCCGAAGAGGACAACTGAGGGGAGCAAAGTCATAGAGGCGGAGATTTCAACACTGAAGTCAAGCTCTCTCTTCATCAGAAAACCTCTTCATTGTATTTAGTGGCTCTGAACCCAAAGACATCACTAAAAAGATCTTCTGAAATCCAATGCATGATCTCAATCAAAGAGTAGGAGGTATTTGGAGCTCCTCACCTTGACTTCATTGTTAAACTCCTTGAATTTGTGCAACCAATTTACATTTTACTTCCAAGTTGATCTTCTGGATGATGTCATCCCACCAGACCATGAAAGAAACAAAAACTACAAGACGTCACATTCTTTGACAATATATTTGAATTGTTTTTTAGACCATTTGCCGATGACAGGTTCCCTTTAATGTAATATATTTGAGCATCTTATAGAGTTTACAACACCATAAAATTAATATTGATCTATAAATTAATACATAAATTATTCTAGTTCTAATGATATGGAACAGGGCACCGTACCAATTGGAAACACTTAGGCTTCATTGCCAAGATGCAATGATATGAGCCTTTCAATCAGATTATGCTTGGTTGAACAACGTACGTTTCTTGCTTGAACTTCCCCTTTTTCCAAAAACTATTGGAAGACCATTAAAATAAAATAAACTTCCTTGAATAAGATTATTTTATTTTAATGTTCTCTTTTTTATTTAAAAAATACTTTTTTAATGTAAGAAATAAAATAGAAATGTGTCTTTTTTACATAATATAGGTTCTATGGAAATTATTGGAGTAGGTGGGGGGGGGGGGGATTGGAATTCTCATGTTTATTACTTGTTTGTTTTATTTTATTGTACTATATTTCAGTTTAGATAGTTTATGCACCGGAGGGGGTCTGATCATTGCTACAACATACCTTCTGTTTTAGTAATCATTGATTGATCATCGCTGATTGTCAGTACAAGCGGTCTGCACAAACCTTAAATGATCTGCACCACCATAAGGGTGGAAGGGAGCAAGAAGTGACATTAGAGAACAAGAGGGCAGAGGCCAAACACAGCGGCCATTGAAGTGCCGCAGTTAGGTTTCACAACAGCATTTAAAAGGACAATGTCACAGATATCACTGGGATCCACGTATCTCTCTGTGACGGCGCCCGATCCCTAGCTCACTCACCTTTTCACGTTACTGCTCCCGTCCCGGCTGGCCAGCGTGTGCATTCCCGCTCCCTAGGGCACTCTCATATTTAAAGGGCCAGCGCGCCACTGACTGGCGATGGCCACTTTTGGTTTTTCTGTAAAAGCTGGCTTCTCCCAGCAACTCCTGTGCTTAGTGCTCTTTGCCAAAGAGAAAGCTTCCCTCAGCATTTGTTCCCTGCCTTCTGAACTCCTGTTATAACCCCGGACATGACCTTGACTCTGCTCCTTCGCTGGCAGCCTTGACCTCCTGCTCCGTACCCGACCTTGCATCATTGTCATCTGCCTTGACCATCTGTCTGTTCCTGACCACAAGACTGCCCAGTGATTCTGTACCTCGACCTTGGCTGCCACCTGTGGAACAACCTGGTGGCATAACACTGCAGCAAGACCATCCTGCTTTGCGGTGTGCTCTGGTGAAGACCGGGTGCCACTTAGACTCCGGTCCCAGGTGTCGACTTGTGTCGGCTTGTGTCATCGTCCGTGGTGGTCGAGGGGGTTCACTAACTCCGAGCCCTGACAGTCAACACACAAGTAAGGAGCATCGATCAACAGTGGGAGTCTTATGTATAAAAAAGCAATAATCTTTGTTTTATTTTCAGCATGTTTTCCATGTCTACCTAAAACATTTGTAGAGTGCTGCAGTTCACGGATGGTCAGGTGTCTATATGTATTGATTAGAGATGAGCGAGTATACTCGTCCAAGCTTGATGCTCGTTCGAGTATTAAGGTACTCGAAACGGCTCGTTGCTCGGACGAGTATTTCCCCTGCTCGAGATCGAGCATTTAATTAAACAAACACAGTGAAGAACAATGAAGAATAGAATAAAAAAAGGGAACACAGGATCATTTAAGTGAAAAACACAGTGAAAAACACAGTGAAGAATAGATTACAGATGTTCGGCACATCTGCTTACTTGTCGGAAGATACGTGCGGAACGGCAGCAGGGAGACATCGCGCACCAGGGAGACATCAAGCAGCAGGGAGACATCAAGCAGCACGGGGAGACATCGGGCAGCGGGGAGACATCGGGAAGCACGGGGGAGACATCGGGCAGCACGGGGGAGACATTGGGCAGCACGGGGAGACATCGGGCAGCACGGGGGAGACATCGGGCAGCACGGGGAGACATCGGGCAGCACGGGGAGACTTCAGTGGAAGAAGAGGAGCGATCCCGGGACAGCGTATCACCCCGACAAGTAAGCAGATGTGCCGAACATCTGTAATCTATTCTTCACTGTGTTTTTCACTGCGTTTTTCACTTAAATCATCCTGTGTTCACTGTTTTTATTCTATTCTTCACTGTTCTTCACATCTGCTAACTTGTCGGGAGATAATATACGCACGGAACAGTGAAGAATAGATTGCAGATGTTTGCATACATCTGATCACTTATCAGAAGACATTCTTTTTCAATTAAATAACACATTTTATTCCTGAACCATGGTCCCTTTGAAAAATGCTCGGGTCTCCCATTGACTTCAATGGGGCTCGTTATTCGAGACGAGCACTCGAACATCTGGAAAAGTTTGTCTCGAATAACGAGCACCCGAGCATTTTAGTGCTCGCTCATCTCTAGTATTGATGTTTCTGCACTTTTAAAATTACTACTGTCAATATGGTAATATGACAGCATTAAGCACGTATGTTTTACTACTGTTTGTACAAGTTGGAAGATACCATAGTGATAATGTGCTTGTCAGTACCAGGTATAATCACATGTAACCATAATAAACCTCTTTGTAAATCATGTTGCATATCTAGCCATAATGTACGTCTTAGTACATCCTATTAAAACACATTAGGGCAGATTTACTTACCCGGTCCATTCGCAATCCAGCGGCGGGTTCTCCGAAGCTGATTTGGGTCTTCTGGCGATTCGCTAAGGTAGTGCGCCCAATGTCCACCAGGTGTTGCTGCTGCGCTGAAATCTGTCGGAGTTCACAAGCTATCCTGGGTGCAGGTAAGTGTGCGTGTCAAGCGACACATTTTTTGTTTTAAATACGGCAGTTTTTCTGAATCTGTCGGGTTTTCCGATGGTCACGCCCCCCAATTTCTGTTGCGTGCATGCTGGAGCCGGCGCCACAATCTGATCACGTGCGCCAAAAACCCGGGCCAATTCATCGCAAAACGGTAATATTCGGGAAACCCGAAGGAAAAACACGATTCGGCCCCTTAGTAAATGACCCCCATTGTGCACATATTGCGAGCTCATATCGTGCTCAATATATATGGGACAGGTCCCTATAATTCCTGCCTCGTAGGAAACGTGTGTCCAAAAGCATTATCCAATATGCTTCCCTCATGTGTCATTTTTTTATATGATCTAAACCCCATTTGCTCAATGTGACCTGCTCCATAGCGGTAATAGTCATAGACTGTGTGGTCCAGTGGACTAGTACCTGCCAAATAAGAGGGCAGCTGGGTAAAAGTCTTCTCCAGAGAGATCCAAGGCTTTGCTTTGTAATTGTAACACCAGTCTAGGACTCTCGCTAAATCAGTTGCATTGTCATACGTCTTAACTAGAGATGAGCGAACATGCTCGTCCGAGCTTGATGCTCGGTCGAGCATTAGGGTACTCGAAACTGCTCGTTGCTCGGACGAATACTTTGCCCGCTCGAGAAAATGGCAGCTCCCGCCGTTTTGCTTTTTGGCGGCCAGAAACAGAGCCAATCACAAGCCAGGAGACTCTGCACTCCACCCAGCATGACGTGGTACCCTTACACGTCGATAGCAGTGGTTGGCTGGCCAGATCAGGTGACCCTGGGATAGACTAGCCGCTGGCCGCGCTGCTCGGATCATTCTGTCTCTGGATGCCGCTAGGGAGAGAGCTGCTGCTGGTCAGGGAAAGCGTTAGGGTGTTCTATTAGCTTACTGTTAGGCAGGAGTGATTCTCAAAGAACCCAACAGCCCTTCTTAGGGCTACAATAACGTTATACTTTTTTTATTTTAATTTGCATCTTTTACCATTTTGTGAGGAATTAGCAGGGGGACTTGCTACCGTTGTGTTTAGCTCTTAGTGGCACACATATCCATAGCAAAGGCTGAAGTGGCAAAATTCAGTAGGGGTTGGATTTCTATTAGGCAATAACTCAGTGTCATCTCATCTGGCATAGTAGTGTGCTTCCTTTGATACTTGGCTAGAAAATAGCCATAGGAGAATACAAATAGCTTCTTGAAGCCTACAGTAGCGTTCTATATATTTGATTTCTGGTTGATCTGCTGGTGGCTGTAGTTTCTGCAGTGCATGTACTTGCCAATTCTGAGCAATTTGTAGTGAGACTTGCGACCGCTGTGTTCTGCGCTTAGTGGCGCACATATCCATAGCAAAGGCTGAAGTGGCAAAATTCAGTAGGGGTTGGATTTCTATTAGGCAATAACTCAGTGTCATCTCATCTGGCATAGTAGTGTGCTTCCTTTGATACTTGGCTAGAAAATAGCCATAGGAGAATACAAATAGCTTCTTGAAGCCTACAGTAGCGTTCTATATATTTGATTTCTGGTTGATCTGCTGGTGGCTGTAGTTTCTGCAGTGCATGTACTTGCCAATTCTGAGCAATTTGTAGTGAGACTTGCAACCGCTGTGTTCTGCGCTTAGTGGCGCACATATCCATAGCAAAGGCTGAAGTGGGAAAATTCAGTAGGGGTTGGATTTCTATTAGGCAATAACTCAGTGTCATCTCATCTGGCATAGTAGTGTGCTTCCTTTGATACTTGGCTAGAAAATAGCCATAGGAGAATACAAATAGCTTCTTGAAGCCTACAGTAGCGTTCTATATATTTGATTTCTGGTTGATCTGCTGGTGGCTGTAGTTTCTGCAGTGCATGTACTTGCCAATTCTGAGCAATTTGTAGTGAGACTTGCGACCGCTGTGTTCTGCGCTTAGTGGCGCACATATCCATAGCAAAGGCTGAAGTGGCAAAATTCAGTAGGGGTTGGATTTCTATTAGGCAATAACTCAGTGTCATCTCATCTGGCATAGTAGTGTGCTTCCTTTGATACTTGGCTAGAAAATAGCCATAGGAGAATACAAATAGCTTCTTGAAGCCTACAGTAGCGTTCTATATATTTGATTTCTGGTTGATCTGCTGGTGGCTGTAGTTTCTGCAGTGCATGTACTTGCCAATTCTGAGCAATTTGTAGTGAGACTTGCGACCGCTGTGTTCTGCGCTTAGTGGCGCACATATCCATAGCAAAGGCTGAAGTGGCAAAATTCAGTAGGGGTTGGATTTCTATTAGGCAATAACTCAGTGTCATCTCATCTGGCATAGTAGTGTGCTTCCTTTGATACTTGGCTAGAAAATAGCCATAGGAGAATACAAATAGCTTCTTGAAGCCTACAGTAGCGTTCTATATATTTGATTTCTGGTTGATCTGCTGGTGGCTGTAGTTTCTGCAGTGCATGTACTTGCCAATTCTGAGCAATTTGTAGTGAGACTTGCGACCGCTGTGTTCTGCGCTTAGTGGCGCACATATCCATAGCAAAGGCTGAAGTGGCAAAATTCAGTAGGGGTTGGATTTCTATTAGGCAATAACTCAGTGTCATCTCATCTGGCATAGTAGTGTGCTTCCTTTGATACTTGGCTAGAAAATAGCCATAGGAGAATACAAATAGCTTCTTGAAGCCTACAGTAGCGTTCTATATATTTGATTTCTGGTTGATCTGCTGGTGGCTGTAGTTTCTGCAGTGCATGTACTTGCCAATTCTGAGCAATTTGTAGTGAGACTTGCGACCGCTGTGTTCTGCGCTTAGTGGCGCACATATCCATAGCAAAGGCTGAAGTGGCAAAATTCAGTAGGGGTTGGATTTCTATTAGGCAGTAACTCAGTGTCATCTCATCTGGCATAGTAGTGTGCTTCCTTTGATACTTGGCTAGAAAATAGCCATAGCAATAGGATAGGATTGTTTGGTTCTAAAAACTCAAAAAAAAACAAAAAACACAAAAAAAAACAAAAAACACAAAAAAACACACAAAAAAAAAAAAAAAAGTAAAAAAAAAAAAAAAAGTTATAACTCTCATTTTAAAAATGTTTAACCCCAGGGCTAGGGGTAGAGGACGAGGGCGGGGACGTGGGCGTCCAACTACTGCAGGGGTCAGAGGCCGTGGTCCTGGGCGGGGTGAGACACCACCTGCTGATGAGGGAGCAGGGGAACGCCGCAGAGCTACACTCCCTAGGTTCATGTCTGAAGTTACTGGGACTCGTGGTAGAGCACTGTTGAGGCCAGAACAGTGCGAACAGGTGATGTCGTGGATTGCTGACAATGCTTCGAGCAATTTGTCCACCACCAGTCAGTCTCCACGCAGTCCACCCATGTCACCGAAATCCCCACTCCTCCAGCTCCTGCACCTCAGCCTCCTCCCCCCCAGTCTGCCCCCTCCCAGGAAAATTTGCCATTTGAACCGGCATACTCTGAGGAACTGTTTTCTGGACCCTTCCCACAGTCACAAACCACTTGTCCGGTTGCTGCTGAGCAATTTTCCGATGCCCAGGTTTTCCACCAGTCACAGTCTGTGGGTGATGATGACCTTCTTGACGTAGTGGAAGTGTGTAAAGAGGTGTCCGACGATGAGGAGACACGGTTGTCAGACAGTGGGGAAGTTGTTGTCAGGGCAGGAAGTCCGAGGGGGGAGCAGACTGAGGGATCGGAGGATGATGAGGTGACAGACCCAAGCTGGGTTGAGAGGCCGGGTGAACACAGTGCTTCTGAGACGGAGGAGAGTCCTCGACCTGAACAGGTTGGAAGAGGCAGTGGTGGGGCCAGACGGAGAGGCAGGGCCAGAGCTGGTGCATCAGCGCCACTGTCAACTAGTGAAGCTCCCGTGGTGAGGGCTCTTGCGGCGAGGGCTAGATCTTCAGAAGTGTGGAGGTTCTTTAAGGAAACACCGGATGACCGACGGACTGTGGTGTGCAACATTTGCCAAACCAGGCTCAGCAGGGGTTCCACCACTACTAGCTTAACTACCACCAGTATGCGCAGGCATATGAATGCTAAGCACCCCACTCAGTGGCAACAAGCCCGTTCACCTCCGGCCGTGCACACCACTGCTCCTTCCCCTGTGTCAGCTGCTAGTCAGCCCCCTGCCCAGGACCCTGGCCCAAAAACCCCATCGTCGCCTCCACGATCCTCCACAGCATCCACCAGCGTTCAGCTCTCCATACCCCAGACGCTGGAGCGGAAACGCAAATATAGTGCAACCCACCCGCACGCCCAAGCCCTTAATGTGCACATCTCCAGATTGCTTAGCCTGGAGATGCTGCCCTATAGGCTAGTAGAGACCGAGGCCTTTCGCAACCTCATGGCGGCGGCCGCCCCTCGGTATTCGGTCCCCAGCCGCCACTACTTTTCCCGATGTGCCGTCCCAGCCCTGCACCAGCACGTGTCAGACAACATCATCCGTGCCCTGACCAACGCCGTTTCTGACAAGGTCCACCTGACCACGGACACGTGGACGAGTGCTGCCGGGCAGGGCCACTATATATCGCTGACGGCACATTGGGTTAACTTGGTGGAGGCTGGGACCGAGACTGACCCTGGGGCTGCTCATATACTGCCGACGCCGAGGATTGCGGGGCCTACCTCGGTCCAGGTGTTTCAGGCCTACTATGCCTCCTCCTCCTCCCACCCCTCCTCCACCTCCTCCTCCGAACTACCATCCGTGGGCACGGCGCCATCAGTCGGTAGCTCTAGGCACAGCAGCAGTGCCGTCGCTAAGCGACAGCAGGCGGTGCTCAAACTGCTGAGCCTAGGCGACAAAAGGCACACCGCCCAAGAGCTATTACAGGGCATCACGGCGCAGACTGATCTGTGGCTGGCACCGCTGAACCTCAAGCCGGGAATGGTTGTGTGTGACAACGGCCGTAACCTGGTGGCGGCTCTGCAACTCGGCAGACTGACACATGTGCCATGCCTGGCCCATGTGTTAAATCTGATAGTGCAGCGTTTCCTCAAGACATACCCCAATCTGTCTGATTTGCTCACGAAGGTGCGCCGCATCTGTGCGCATTTCAGGAAGTCCAGCCCAGATGCTGCCACTCTCAGGGCAGCGCAGCGCCGCCTCCAACTGCCCGCTCACCGACTGTTGTGCGACGTGCCCACGAGGTGGAATTCAACACTGACCATGTTATCCAGAGTTTACCAGCAGCGCAGAGCGATTGTAGACTGCCAGATGTCAACTTCCACCAGAACTGGTAGTCAGGTCAGTCAGCTTCCTCAAGTCTACAATGAGGAGTGGACGTGGATGTCTGATATCTGTCAGGTGCTGAGTAACTTTGAGGAGTCAACACAGATGGTCAGTGGCGATGCCGCCATCATCAGCCTCACCATCCCGCTGCTTGGCCTGTTGAAAAACTCTCTGGTCAGCATGAAGTCGGAAGCTTTGCGCTCGTCACAAGAGACGGGGGAAGAATATTCCCTTGTTGATAGCCAAAGCACCCTGAGGTCTGTTTCTCAGCGCATATCGGAGGAGGTGGAGGTGGAGGAGGATGAGGAGGAAGAGGAGGAGAATGTTGGCGAGACACAAGAGGGGACCATTGTTGAGTCCTTCACTGTTCAGCGTGTATGGGCAGAAGAAGAGGAGTTGGAGGAGGAGGAAATGGACAGTCAGGCCAGTGAGGGGAGTGAATTCTTACGCGTTGGTACTCTGGCGCATATGGCAGATTTCATGCTAGGCTGCCTATCCCGTGACCCTCGCGTTCAAAGAATTTATTCCAGCACCGATTACTGGGTGTTCACTCTCCTGGACCCACGGTACAAGCAAAATCTTGCCACTCTCATCCCTGCAGAGGAAAGGAGTGTGAGAATGCATGAATACCAGCAGGCCCTGGTGCACAAGCTGAAACAGTATTTCCCTTCTGACAGCGCTAGCGGCAGAGTGCGTAGTTCTGCGGGACAAGTAGCGAGGGAGAGTAGGCGAGCAGGCAGCTTGTCCAGCACTGGCAAGGGTACGCTTTACAAGGCTTTTGCCAGCTTTATGTCACCCCAGCAAGACACTGTCACCTGTCCCCAGTCTCGGCAGAGTAGGGCTGATCTTTACAGAAAGATGGTGAGGGAGTACGTAGCTGACCATACCATCGTCCTAAATGATCACACAGCTCCCTACAACTACTGGGTTTCAAAGCTGGACATGTGGCACGAACTGGCGCTGTACGCCTTGGAGGTTCTTGCCTGCCCTGCCGCTAGCGTCTTGTCCGAGCGGGTTTTCAGTGCAGCTGGTGGCATCATCACCGATAAGCGTACACGCCTGTCGACTGACAGCGCTGACAGGCTGACGCTTATTAAAATGAATAAAGGCTGGATTTCTCAGAATTTCCAATCTCCACCAGGTGAAGGAAGCTCAACCTGAATAATTGATCCACTCCTCCTCCTCCTCCTCATTTTCCTCCTTCTCCTCCTCTTTGTACAGTAAAGCAGAGGAAAATGGCTATTTTTTGACAGGGCCCACTGGCTCTTGCTATACTTCATGCATTTAATTTTTCTGGAGGGCCACCTACCCGGTCCTCTGTTTGAAACAATTTTTGTGAGTGCCACATACAGGCACTCAATCTATTCCATTTTTCTGGAGGGCCACCTACCTGCTCCTCTGGTTTGAAACATTTTTGGGACTGCCACATACAGGCACTCAATCTATTCCATTTTACTGCAGGGCCACCTACCTGCTCCTCTGGTTTGAAGAATTTTTGGGACTGCCACATACAGGCACTCAATCTATTCCATTTTACTGGAGGGCCACCTACCTGCTCCTCTGGTTTGAACAATTTTTGGGACTGCCACATACAGGCACTCAATCTATTCCATTTTACTGCAGGGCCACCTACCTGCTCCTCTGGTTTGAACAATTTTTGGGACTGCCACATACAGGCACTCAATCTATTCCATTTTACTGGAGGGCCACCTACCTGCTCCTCTGGTTTGAAACATTTTTGGGACTGCCACATACAGGCACTCAATCTATCCCATTTTACTGGAGGGCCACCTACCTGCTCCTCTGGTTTGAAACATTTTTGGGACTGCCACATACAGGCACTCAATCTATTCCATTTTACTGCAGGGCCACCTACCTGCTCCTCTGGTTTGAACAATTTTTGGGACTGCCACATACAGGCACTCAATCTATTCCATTTTACTGGAGGGCCACCTACCTGCTCCTCTGGTTTGAACAATTTTTGGGACTGCCACATACAGGCACTCAATCTATCCCATTTTACTGGAGGGCCACCTACCTGCTCCTCTGGTTTGAAAAATGTTTGGGACTGCCACATACAGGCACTATCCAAATTAAATTGTCTCCATAGCAGCCTCCACACGTTGTCTCCATTGCTACCTCCAAAAGTCGTCCATATAGCTGCCTCCATACATCGTCCCTTTATCAAACGAGGTGTGTCAGGCAGAAATTTGGGTTGTTTTCATGGATTCCACATCAAAGTTGTTAACTTTGTCGCCACCCTGCTGTGTAATCCACAAAATATACTTGCAAACTTTTACCATTTAGGGATATTATTTCAGCGCTTCTTGCGCATCTGTTTACATTCCCCTCACCCGCCATATCCTAAACTTATAAGAACGCTACTACACTTGATCTTATACAAAAGTGCTGTTTGGGGAGTAGCCTAGAGACAGGGGCTTGGATTTGCGAAAGCTCGCCTGGCAGCGGAGCGCCAGCTCCATGCGCATCATGCGCTTCTTGCGCATCTGTTTACATTCCCCTCACCCGGCATATCCTAAACTTATAAGAACGCTACTACACTTGATCTTATACAAAAGTGCTGTTTGGGGAGTAGCCTAGAGACAGGGGCTTGGATTTGCGAAAGCTCGCCTGGCAGCGGAGCGCCAGCTCCATGCGCATCATGCGCTTCTTGCGCATCTGTTTACATTCCCCTCACCCGGCATATCCTAAACTTATAAGAACGCTACTACACTTGATCTTATACAAAAGTGCTGTTTGGGGAGTAGCCTAGAGACAGGGGCTTGGATTGGCGAAAGCTCGCCTGGCAGCGGAGCGCCAGCTCCATGCGCATCATGCGCTTCTTGCGTATCTGTTTACATTCCCCTCACCCGGCATATCCTAAACTTATAAGAACGCTACTACACTTGATCTTATACAAAAGTGCTGTTTGGGGAGTAGCCTAGAGACAGGGGCTTGGATTGGCGAAAGCTCGCCTGGCAGCGGAGCGCCATCTCCATGCCAAGATCCAACTAACATAGTTTTAACTGCAGCACCTTTAATCTACTACTAGTTCACTGCCTCCATACATGGTCCCCTTATCAAACGAGCTGTGTCAGGCAGAATTTTGGGTTGTTTTCATGGCTTCCATGTTAACTTTGTCGCCACCCTGCTGTGTAATCCACAAAATATACTGGCAAACTTTTATCATGTACCGATATTATTTGAGCACTTCTTGCTCACCTCCTTTGGTTCCTCTCTGCCACCCATTGGTTTGAAGCCTGAGTCCATTTAGGGTATGTCGCCATGACACTCTCTAGCCTGCTGCCGCTGCCTCTGCATGCCGTCCCCTATAGTGTCAGGGTCAATTATTGCATGTTTTAGATGCTATCTAGCTTCATTCTGTCACTCTGTCATGGCCATGCTGTTGCCCATAATTTTGGCATAATGGTGCGTTTAAGCAGCCTCAGAGGCATCCATGCATGCTGCCCCTGCTGTTTCCTGTCCATTTCCGTGGTGTTTCCATCCTTTTCTGAGGTTCCCAGGTGTTTGGCCAAGCTTCCCTGTGCAGAGCCTTGGTCCCCTTGAAAAATGCTCGAGTCTCCCATTGACTTCAATGGGGTTCGTTATTCGAGACGAGCACTCGAGCATCGGGAAAAGTTCGTCTCGAATAACGAGTACCCGAGCATTTTAGTGTTCGCTCATCTCTAGTCTTAACCCTTTAACGCCAAAGCCACTTTTCACCTTCCTGACATTTTTTCAAATCTGCCCTGTGTCACTATAAGGGGTTAAAACTTTGTAACGCTTTGGCATATCCAAGTGATTTTGAAATTGTTTTCTCATGACACTTTGGACTTCATGTTAGCTGAAAAATTTTGGTGGTATGTTTTGCTTTTATTTATGAGAAAATCAGATATTTGGTGAAAATGGTGGAAAAATTCTCGATTTTCGAAATTCAAAATGTTCCACTGTTCCCACACATAGTCAAAACAGCAAAAAAAAGTAATAACTAACATTCACCGAATGTCTACTTTATGTGGACATGGTTTATTATGCATCCCCTCATTTTGTAGGATGTTACGGGGCTTTGAATTTTAGGTGCGGTTTTTCACATTTTCATTAAAAACGCAAAATCCTGCTATTGAGGGACCTGCTCAGGTATCAAGTCACTTTAAGAGGCCTAAGTAAAAGAAAAACCCCTTAAATTACCCCATTATAGAAATTACACCCCCTCATCATACATAAAACAATTTTAATGAAGTTTGTTAACCCTTTAATTGTTTTACAGGTTTTAAAACAAAATCGGATGCAATTTTGAAATTCAATTATTTTAGGCTAAAATAAGGTACCTTATATACTCGAGTATAAGCCTAGTTTTTCAACACAAAATTTGTGCTCAAAAACCCTAACTCGGCTTATGCTCGAGTCAACTAAAAAAATAAAGTCAAAACTCACCTTTCTGACATCACCCATAGGTCCTCTTCTGTCTGAGACAGTCTGAGACAGAAGAGGACCTATGGGGGACGTCGGAAAGATGAGTACAGTGTTATTTTTCTTCCTACTACAGGGGCTGGGCAGGCTGTATGCTACAGGGGTTGGGCAGGCTGTATGCTACAGGGGTTGGGCAGGCTGTATGCTACAGGGGCTGGGCAGGCTGTATGCTACAGGGGCTGGGAAGGCTGTATGCTACAAGGGCTGACAGACTATATACTGGGAGGCCGTAACCAATGCATTTCCCACCCTCGGCTTATACTCGAGTCAATAGGTTTTCCCAGTTTTTGTGTTGAAATTAGGGGTTTCGGCTTATACTCGGGTAGGCTTATACTCGAGTATATACGGTATTTTTTTAAAAAAAAATGTACACATTCTCAGTGTACAAAATACGAAAACACTCCACAAGGTTTGTTCCCCAATCTCTCTTGAGTATAACAATCCCCCATATGTGTTGGTAACCAGCTGTATGGGCACACTCCAGGGCACGAAGGGAAGCTGCACCATTCAGAGCAGATTATGCATTGTCACTTTTTATTGGCTAAACAATCTTTATTTTTTTGCCAATGTGGACATATAAGGGCTTATTTTTTGTGAAATCAGATGCACTTTACACATACTTCATCTTAGTGGGTCTGTAGCTTATTGATGAGATTGTATTAACTCTTAAATGTTTAAAGAAAAAGAAAATCATCAATTTTGGTTTCCTTTCTATTTGTATATTTTGTGCGTAGAACACCCTACACTAAAAATACTATATTATCTTTATTCTATAGATCACTACAACTATGGTGATACCTCATTTATGTAGTTTTTTAAATATCTTTACAATTTTACAGGAAAAAACTTATATAAAGAAAATTTATTTTGTTTTTGTATCGTCATCTTTTCATCGACATAACTTTAATATTTTTGGCTGACAGAGCTGGTTTAGGGCTCATTTTTTTATGTGTTGAGTTGTCAGTTTTCAGCGGTACAATTTTGGCACACATATCTTTTTGATCTCTTTTTGGAACATTTTTGTGAAGGGATTTTTGTTTTTACTGCGTTCAATGAATGGGTCCAATAATGTTTGTGAGTTATTGTACAGATTGTAACGGATGTGGGGATACCAAATATATTTTTTACTTTATTAGAGGAGACCCCCGTAAGCACTGCAGGAGTCCGATTCACTTGTGATGCCCTTTACAAGCCGAACCGCAGCTCGTAAGGGATTAACACCCGCTATCGGAGGAATCTCTGACCATGGGTGTTAGCGGCAGGTGTCGCCTATAATATACAGCAACACCCGCAGCCTCTGGTGTTGGCTCCGTTCAGTTCCGGTGCCAGAAGCTTGGCATAACAGTACTGTAAAATGTGGGAACGTCAAATGTTGGGAAGGGATTAAAGCCCGGGAGTCCTAACCCTCCTGCTCTTTTTTGGTCTAAATAAGGTGGTACGCTTGATTCTGGCAGGTTTGCCCGCCCAGATGAAACCATGTTATGGAGTATTCAATGAGCGGAAGAAGGAATAGGAATGGCCTCAAACAAGTATAATAGGCAAGGGAGGAAGTTCATTTTAAAAATAGTGCATCTCCCAAACCAGGCAAAATGCCTTAGGACCATTTGGAGCAGTCTCTTTGGATATTCTGGTGGACCAGGGAAAAATTCAAAGCATATAACCTGGACAGGTCTGCAGATAGATAAATCCCCAAGTATTTGATACTATCAGTAGCCCACTTAATTGTCTCTTTGAGAGAGTTAGGTAAAGATACATTTAAGGTCTCAGATTTAGACCAGTTGATTCAAAAATTGGATATTTGAGAGATCAAATGAATTTCCGGCATTCAGTTAGGTATGGAAATCTGTGGGTTAGAAATGAAGAACAATAAAGGCAACTCTGACTCTAATGACTGCACATCTTTGGCCTCATCTGTTTACTTCATTAGTTAGTTAAGAGTGTGATTATCTAATCAGGATCCTGAGGGAATATTCTGTGTTTATCTGACATTATAAAAGACGTCAACATCTGGAACATTATTTTCATTTGTGTTTATCGATCTCATAACATTATATGCGACCTCTTTACTCAAAATACCCGTGAGATCTGGAGAGCATCCTCTAAGGGGGACCATATGTGAGTAAAATGTAATTCCTCATTGTAGACTTAACTTGATACCTTTCTGGTTCTTATCAACACATTTTAACTTTTCACTTATTTTTACAGACTAATACATTTCTTGGATTATGATTGAGACATAAATGATGTGTGAGGAGAACCAGACACAAGTCACTGAGATTCATCTTCTCGGATTCCGAGGAATGTACAAATACAAATCTCTTCTATTCATTGTGTTTCTCCTGACTTACACATTAATACTGGCGGGAAATCTTCTAATAATCCTACTGGTGTCCACTATGGACCATCTCCAGATCCCGATGTTCATCTTTCTTAAACATTTATCTACAGCTGATGTCTTAATAACAACGAGTGTTGTCCCAATGATGTTGCACATAATACTCTTCGAGGAGGGAACCTTCTCCCTTTGGGTTTGCATCTTACAACTTTATTTTTTTGGTATTTTTGGGTTTGTTCAATGTTTTATCATCGCTGTCATGTCATATGATCGATATTTGGCCATTTGCCATCCATTACGTTACTCTTCACTGATGGGTCCAGATCTTTGCCTCCAGCTTATTATTGGGTCATGGTCTTTAGTAATTGTGTTACTGTTAAGTGAATTCATTTTTATTGTCCAGTTTAACTTTTGTGGCTTGAATTACATTGACCACTTCTTCTGTGACTTTGGTCCAACAATAAAATTGGCCACTTCAGACTTCATTTCTATATTGACCATGGAAGACTTTATTATTTCTATTTTTGTCTTATTTTTTCCTTTTGCTTTTATCATTTTGACCTACTTTTGTATTTCCTTCACCATTCTTAAAACGTCTTCAGCGAACGGTAAGAGAAAGGCCTTCTCCACCTGTAGCTCCCACCTGACCACCGTCTGTCTATATTATGGGACCCTGATCACAGTTTACATGGCTCCAAGTGATGAGAGCTCATCCGAAATCAACAAATACCGATCCCTGCTGTACATAGTAGTCGCTCCATTGATGAATCCTATTATCTACAGTCTGCGGAATCATGAGATCAAGAGAGCAGTGAGGAAAGTGATGAGTCACGTCTTTACAAATGAATCGAAAAGATGAAACATTTGATCTTAAGGTAGAGATGTGGCCATCGTTGCTCAAATATGATAAAGGACTTAATTTATTCATGAATCCAACGTAATATCACAACATGCTAACTTTAGCCATGAGAAATTGTAAAGCACATCACTTGGTGACCACACAGATGCATAGTGGACAAATAACTGGTGGGTTTGTGATGGCTTATTGAAAAATTCTGCACTTTTCATGAGCTTAATGAGAGGTAAAAGTTCAGGTCAATAATTTACAACATCAACTATGGAATTATGAATCATCTATGTATTAAATATCACAAAGCCGACTACATTTACTTACACCATTCGCCTAAAATTTGAGGACATCCTTATGTTTATAGAATTTTCTTGGTTCTGATCTTTAGTGATAATTTCTTCAGTGATAATTTCTGTGTTGTTTCATGTTATTATTGTTTGGAACATCTTGGTTATAGTTTGGGGAGTCTCCTTTCCGGTTTAAGTATAACTGTGCCCCTGTGACTTAATAAGGATTACAGGCAAATAATAGAGAACAGCCATTAATAGGGCAAAGATATCATATACTCGGCAGTGTATTATCACACACCATGGGTGTATTTGTCACAACTTGGACTAGTCTCATGTGTGTGTATTTGCAGCCAAAAAGTTACATGACCATAACAGAAAATGCCACCATTTCTATCTTGAACAATTGTGCAATTAACAACATACAGCTTTCTGGCACAGAAACATTCACATAAGACCAACCAAAGTAGTGATACCCCCCTCCCCCCCATTATATCAATTTGGTCATGCTCTAACATGAGTTAATTTTGTTAATGCCGGTAAAGGGTGCTCTATGCTCTTTTCCGGATGTCACCATGGTTTGATCCATTTATCAATATTGGGGAAAAAAATGGCATTGGATCTACTGTGCTAAGATGAAAGGACTAAACTAAGTGAATATTCTATGAAAATAAATATTTGAGCATTGTAAGAATGGAAGATCCCCAGATCATTGTCGTTAAAATGGAGTAGCGGCTAATCGGAGGAGTGGCTAAAGTGCCCGTTATAATACATGTTCAAATATATAATTAATAAATTACTTTACAAAAAATAAGCCAATGGTGTTATCAAAATGTAAACTTAAAAAAATAGGTAAGAACTCTGCCAAAGTCGACAGATTTCTGCTTAGGAGATATCAATTTTTCTCTTATTGTTTTACTTGTCATTTGACTGTGTGAATGCGCACTTAGCTTGCTGGCTGATTTGGAGTTTGTACCACACCCTTATCCTCCTGCACTCTGCTCTGGTCCAGTAACAGTTAATTGTTTTGACTGACGGAGCTCTCCTCCAAATCACCTGGAGCAGTCTCCAATCTTAAAAAAAATTACAATGAGTATGTCTATGTAACCCAGAAAATAAACAATAATCGCAAATAGGATTTTTTGTGATGAAAATTCCCCACTCAGCTTATACTCAGGTATATAAAAAAATGAACTGACTACTCACCATTGCAAAGGCCCGGGCAGCTTCTCTCCATCTTCAGCCCGCAGGACCACGACATCTCTGTGGGCAGCACCTCTTCTTTTTTCATGCCGGCTGCAGGTCAGCGACAGCTCTGTACACACGGCCTGGGTGGCACACAACTGTGATGTCAGCCTCCGCTGACATCACATTTGTGCGCCGGCCGGGCCGTGCGCAAGGAGCTGTCGCGGACCTGGTGCCGGCGCACAAGAAGAAAGAAAAGTGCGTTACCCACTGAGCTGTCACGGACCTGCGGAATGAAGATGAAGAGGATCTGCCCGGGCCATGTGAATGCTGAGTAGTGAGTTAACTTTTTTTTTACCGGCAAGCTATGCCCTACAGGGGGCTGGCAGGCTATACTTTACAGTGGGCTGGAAAACTATATACTACAGGGGGTGGCAGGCTATATACTACAGGGTTCTGGCAGGTTTTATACTACAGGGGCTGGCTGGCTATATACTACAGGGGGCTGGCTATATACTACAGGGGCTGGCAGGCTATATACTACAGGGGCTGGCAGGCTATATACTACAGGGGGCTGGCAGGCTATACTTTACAGTGGGCTGGAAAACTATATACTACAGGGGGTGGCAGGCTATATACTACAGGGTTCTGGCAGGTTTTATACTACAGGGGCTGGCTATATACTACAGGGGCTGGAAGGCTATATACTACAGGGGCTGGCAGGCTATATACTACAGGGGCTGGCAGGCTATATACTACAGGGGGCTCGTTGCCTATATACTACAGGGTCTGGCTATATACTGGGAGGCTGTGACCAATGCATTTCCCACCTTCAGCTTATACTCAAGTCAATAGGTTTTCCCAGTTTTTGGTGATAAAATGAGGTACAATGGCTTATACTCGGGTCAGCTTGTAATCAAGTATATACAGTAATAACCTCAAAAATTATATAAAAACATAGTGAAATAAAAAGTATCTCTTATAATAATACTTTCACAGGAAAAAGACAGGATGTATTATCAAGTATGACAAGAGTAACACCAATAAGGAAAGTAATAGGGGACAATGTATATCTAAATATGACTACTATACAGAGGATATGACCCAATTAGAAATAATAGTAAAAATAATAATAATAATAATAATAATCTTTATTTGTATAGCTTTATTTGTATAAATCCGTAGCACTTTACAAATCATAAAAACAACAAAGTTATATAAGCAAAATGAATCAAAGTATAGCTGAGTCCACCTCAAACCCTCAGCTTGTGGAAAATTTATGATTTTTAACTATTTTGTCCCGCATTAAATTGTAATAAAAAGTAAACACAAATATGTATCTACTTCATGGCCTGGAAGCCTTTCTGGAGAGCAAAAATATCCTTATGGGAAAAAAAAAACACCTAGCCTGAACGACAACTTATCTTTATTCTTTGGACCGGTACAATTACGACAATGCAGTATTCCTCTACATTTTTTCTTATGTTTACCCAATTTTTTTGAAAAAAGTTTATTGTTTTTGAATTGCCATGTTGCAAGTGCAATAACAGTTATTTTTGTGTGTCTACGGAGCTGGTTGAGAGCTTATTTTTTGCAGGATATGTTGTATTTTACATCAGTTCCATTTTCATAGTTTCATAGTTTTTAAGGCTGGAATTTATGAATTTAACAAATGGTTGGACCTCTCCGTGGCTTTCCATGTTGTGCCACCATGTTACTGCCACCTGTGGGCTCCTGCTGCTGCTTCTGCTGCCGCAACCTCCACACTCATCATTGTGCCACTTTGTGGCCTACCATGTTTCCACCACCTCCATAATTTGTCATTGTGCCACTCTGCAGCCTACTCATGCTGCTGCCAACTGACCGCTGTCTCCCCGAAACACCTTGTGATTTCCATAATGCTGTTTTCACCCTCCATCACTCAATGATGAGAGTGTGGAGGTGGCGACAGCAGAAGCAGCAGCAGTAGCCCACAGGTGGAAGCAACATGGTGGCAGTAACAGGGAAAGCCACAGATTGTCCCAATGATAGAGTGTGGAGGTGGTCGAAGCAGCAGGAGCCTGCAGGTGGCAGCAACATGGTGGCAGAAAACAGGAAAAGCCACATAGTGGCGCAATGATATAGTGTGGAGGTGGTGTCAGTAGCAGCAGGAGCCCACAAAACCCACAGCAGAAGAGGTCACATTTTGGCACAACAATGAAGTTTGAAATGAATTTGAATTTGAAATATTTAATGTAAATTTCAATTTATAGATTTGAGACGCCACATGCATAATACATTACAGTTTTCCTGAAAATATCAGCTCTTTGCCAAAAAAGAACTGCAAAAGTGGCACAAGCAGCAGCAGCTTGAGGTCAGGGGTGTGGAGGTGGCGGCAACATGGTAGGCCACAGAGTGGCACAATGATTTAGTGTGAAGGTGGCATCCGCAGCAGCAGGAGCCCACAGGTGTCAGCAACATGGTGGCAGCAACATGGAAAGTCACAGAGTGGCACAATGATAGAGTGTGGAGGTGGTGGCAGCAGCAGCAGGAATCCACAAAACCCACAGAAGAGGAGGCCACATTGTGGCACAATGATGAAGTTTGAAATTAATTTGAATTCAAAATATTCAATGTAAATTTCAATTTGTAGATTTGAGATGCCAGATTCATTCAGCATGAGGTCAGAGGTGTGGAGGTGGTGGCAACATGGTAGGCCACAGAGTGGAACAATGATAAAGTGTGAAGGTGGCATCAGCAGCAAGAGGAGGCCACAAAGTGGCACAATGACAACAGTGTGGAGGTGGCGGTGGCAGCAGGAGCCCACAGGTGGCAGCAACATGGAAAGGCACAGAGTGGCACAATGATATAGTTCGGAGGTGGCATCAGCAGCAGAAACAGGAGGCCACAAAGTGGCACAATGATAAGAGTGTGTAGGTGGCAGCAGCAGCAGGAGCCCACAGGTGGCATTGACATGGTGGCAGCAACATAGAAAGCCACAGAGTGGCACAATGATATTGTGTGGAGTTGCCATCAGCAGCAGCAATGGGAGGCCAAAAAGTCGCACAATGATATAGTGTGAAGGTGGGATCAGTAGCAGCAGGAGCCTGCAGAGTGGCACCAGGGCCAGATTAAGCTTGGTGAGGGCCCCTGGGCGCAAAATATGGTGGAGGCCCCCATTGAATGTAGTACAGACAGGGAACAACAATCGCTATAAACCGCCCCATAGCAATCACTATATACAGCTCCCCCAGGAATCACTATATACAGTTCCCCAGTAATAACTATATACAGCTCCCCCAACAATCACTGTATACAGCCCTCCAGCAATCACTATATACATCTTCCTCAGGAATCACTATATACAGCTCCCCCAGCAATCACTATATACAGCTCCCCCAGCAACTCTTTGCTGCAGGAGGTTGTTATGGAGGACTCTATGTACTTGTTCAGGAGAGGCCTGGATGCCTTTCTGCAGAGAAAAAAAATATCACGGGTTATGGGGATAAAACATTTATTTAATTCTTAAAGGTTGGACTTGATGGACTTCACTGTATACAGCTCCCCCAGCAATCACTATATAGAGCTCCCCCAGCAATCACTATATACAGCTCCTATAATAACTATATACACCCCCTATAATAATTACATATGCCCCCATAATAACTACATGCAGCCCTATAATAACTATATAGAGTCCCTTATAACTAAATACAGTCCCCCTATAATAACTATATGCAGTCCCCCTATAATAATTATATACAGTTCCTCTATAATAACTATATACAGTCCCCATATAAAAACTATATACACCCCCCTATAACTATATACAGTCCCCCTATAAGAACTATATACACCCCACCTATAACAACTATATACAGTCCCCCTATAATAACTATATACAGTCCCCCTATAAAACTATATACAGTCCCCCATATCAACTATATACACCCTCCTATAACAACTATACACACCCTCTATAACAACTTAGACTCCAAAACCAGACCCAGATCGTTACACTGGCCCTGACCATATTTACAGCTCCACATGACCTTGTTGCCGTGACCTTGGAAGAAACTGCCTTTTTGGAAAAAATTGCGGCTTGGAACTCTCCACCTCAGTTTGGCACAAGCCATTAGTTCTCTGAAGGGTCCATAACTTGGAAAGGGAGAGACTGCAGTAACAACAACTTTGACAAGAGCATGGTCAGCTTCTGCACCTTAGGATGGCTGGATGCATAGAGTTGTAATCTACTCACGCAACGACTGATGGTGCCATGCGTAGCGAGGAGCAGGTGCATCTGAACCGGGAGATTATGTTAAAGACAAACAGCTCCCTTCTTCAGAGGGAGGGAAACAGCATGTGTGCAACTAGGTGTTGCTGCTGTTGCTGTGCCTGCAGGATGGCCCACATCTGACAGCTGTTTCTCCCAGGCCATAGGATGGTGACGCTGCATGTGTTGGTGCGAGGGCCAAAGTTAGCTCCCTGGCCAAGCTTCACTTTCTGCCTGCAGATACAACATATACCCACGCTAGGCTCCTCTGGTGTCTTAACAAAAAACTGCCACATCGCCAAGGTGGTAATTTTCCTGCCAACACTCTGCACTGAGCAACTACTACCGCCCTGCCTTGCGGAGCCCGTGTGCCACGGCTTCCTTGGGCCTGCGAATCGGAATTTGTACCCGGCGGATGTTTGGCTCCCGTCGTCACACTGCTGCCACCATGATGACTCACGGCCACAGTACCGACTTGCTGCCTGCTCCACTGCCTGATGCGCAAGCTGATACTCTCTTCGCCGGACGGTGATGAATCCCTTGCTACACCCAGCTCCCAGGTGAGATTGGCTACATCATCGTCAATTTGCATTTCTCTGGCACTGCTACTCTCCTCACTGGTGTCTGTATGCACAGCCTGCCTACTGCACGAAGCAGAGGATTTCTGCCCCATCTGTTCACTGCCAAGCAGCTGCTAAATGTCCTCAAACACTTTGTCTTCGCTGAATAGTGGCGCTGTGCCCAGACCACCTGGTAGCTCTCTGGCTGAGGGAAATGTACAGGACATAGGCTGGATGAGGACAGATGAGGGCCGCTGACCTGCTCCTGGGCCATGCCAACTAATTGTTGTATCTGAGGAACCCACGGACTGTCCCACGGTTGTCAGATTTTATATGTGAGGAATTGGGTGACCTAGATCAACACACTGCTGCTAGATGACAAGGCAGTTCTGGCCTCACAGAGTCACCCCTGCTGCAAGGTCCACGTACTGTGCTGCGACCTCTGCCTGCTCCACCTGCCACCTTTCTGTCTGACATAGTGGTTAATCAACTACATGGATTTGATACTTATTTGTTGCTTTGAACTTTAGCAACAAAAAGTATTAGAATTTGCAATATACAGATACCCCACAATGGACACCCTGTAATAGGAGCGAACATCACTCTATAATCTAAGTAGATGTGACACGTATTGCTTCCTCTTAACTTTAGCAACAAAAAAATATTGTAGTCTGCGTTATACAGATGGCCCAAAACGCACACCCTGACAGTGGTCCACAAATCCCTACAGTAGCAGTGTGGATATGAAATAGATTTCTTTCTATTGGATTCAGTAACTAAAAAGAACTGCTATTTTGGGCATACAGATCCCCCAAAACGCATACCCTGGGAGAGGTCTACAAATCACTACAGCTGCCGCATAGATATGAAACAGATATCTTTAGCTAAAAAAACTAGAGAAAAAAAACTTCTTTCCCACGAATCAGCGTAAACTTCGGGTTCATGATGGAACAAATTTTCCATGAAATTTGTATTGAATTCCACTTCATTCGAATCGATTCGCCCTTCTCTAGATGCAAGTATCCACTTGGTCTCAATTCAAAAGGTCTCACCCATATCTACACTTGTAGAAACCTGTCAATAACAAATCCTCATTGATATTGTCAGGGGTTTATGCCCCAGATGGTAAATCCAGTGTGTTTGGGGGTAACATCACCTCCCCTGATATTGGTATGTACCAAATCAAGCCCCACAACCTTCAGACCCCTTGTTTTGCTAGCATGAAAAATGTGCTGCTACAGTAGAGATCATCTTACCTTGTGAGAAGTGTGCCCCCGCATTGTTGATACTCGATAGGTGCTGCTGTATTTGCTTTCTTGGTTCCTGCGAGGTTTGCCCCACATAGATATTTTGGCACAAACAAATTAACGCATAAATCAAGTTTTCATTTTGCAGTTCACATAGTTTTGCAATGTAAATTTTGAAGAGAATGTGGTTGAATGCCCTTCAGATTCTTAGCACGCCTGGCTATTAATATGTAAGATAAAGGTTGTTGAAGGTGGTCACTATTCCCAGTTAAGATTGTGTTGTCCGATCCTTTTTTGTTAAGATGTCTTCCCTCTGTGAATCACGAGCAAGTATGTAAGCTTTGGAAATTGTCTTCTTTAGGTATCCCCTGTTCCTGAATCTGTCGGTAAGTTCCTTCGCGTTTTTGTGAAAATCCTCCTGTTGTGTACAGTTCCGTCTCACCCGAATAAACTGTCCAACACGTATACTTGTATTCAGGTGGCCTGTGTGGAAACTGCTATAATGGAGGAGGCTGTTAGTCACTGGTTCTTTGCAATGTAAATATACGATCAATCCCCCACCTTTTTTGGTTAATTTGAGGTCCAAGAAATCCGCCATCACCTGTGAAGAGGTAAAAATTTGAATTATATTACAGGGGTTCCTGTTTAACCGGGCAATAAAGTCCTTACACATGTCTAAGGGTCCATCCCATAACATCAAAATGTAATCGATAAAGCAATGCCAACTTATATGGCTTATATTATATGACTCATAACTAGAGATGAGCGAGCACTAAAATGCTCAGGTGCTTGTTATTCGAGACAAACTTTTCCCGATGCTCGAGTGCTCGTCTCGAATAACGAGCCCCATTGAAGTCAATGGGAGACTCGAGCATTTTTCAAGGGGACCAAGGGTCTGCACAGGGAAGCCTGGCCAAACACCTGGAAACCTCTGAAAATTATGGAAACACCACAGAAATGGACAGGAAACAACAAGGGCAGCATGCATGGATGCCTCTGAGGCTGCTTAATCGCACCATTATGCCAAAACTATGGGCAACAGCATGGCCATGACAGAGTGACCGAATGAGGCTAGATAGCATCTAAAATATGCAATAATTGACCCTGACACTATAGAAGACGGCATGCAGAGGCAGCGACAGCAGCGGCAGGATAGAGAGTGGCATGGCGACATACCCCAAATGGACTCAGGCTTCAAACCAATGGGTGGCAGAGAGGAACCAAAGGAGGTGAGCAAGAAGCGCTGAAATGATTTCCTATGTGAACAAAAGGTTGACGGTATATTTAGTCGATAACACAGCATGGTGGCGACATAGTGACCAAGTCCGACATGTGGAGGCAGCCATGGAGACGACTTCCATGATTAAGAGTGACAGTATGGGGCATTCATATTGGTTTGCTATGATTGAAACTTCAGGTCTCCAGCATGGCGGCGACAGATGCGCTGAGTTCCATTATGTATCTGGTGAAACACCTGAAAATTCTGCCTGACACAGCTCGTTTGATAAGGGGATGATGTGCTGTATATCCTCTCGCGCTCCAGCGTCTGGGGTATAGACAGTTGAAAGCTGTGCATGGAGACATTGGTGGACGCTGTGGAGGATCGTGGAGGCGAAGTGGACAGGAAACAGCCGGGGCAGTATTCATGGATGCCTCTGAGGCTGCCTAATCTAGGGACGGAGCTGGCGGTCCGCTGCCAGGCGAGCTTTCGTCTGTCCAAGCCCCTGTCTCTCGGCTCCTCCCCACCCAAAATGGGCCTGGGCGCCAGAAGCGTTTCCTTTGAAAAAAGTATCATTTTCAAAGCAGGCGGGGGCTACAAACAACACTTCTAAGAACCTTTTGGATAAGATCAAGTGTAGTACTGTTCTTATAAGTTTGGGATATGGCGGGTGAGGGGAATGTAAACAGATGCGCAAGAAGCGCTGAAATAATATCTGTAAATGATAAAAGTTTGCCAGTATATTTTGTGGATAACACAGCAGGGTGGTGACAAAGTTAACAAGTTTGATGTGGAAGCCATGAAAACAACCCAAAATTCTGCCTGACACAGCTCGTTTGCTAAGGGGACGATGTATTGAGGCAGCTATATGGACGACTTTGGGAGGCAGCTATGGAGATGATGTGTGGAGGTAGTAATGGAGACAACGCGTGGAGGCAGCTATGGAGACAATTAAATTTGGATAGTGCCTGTATGTGGCAGTCCAAAAAAGTTTTCAAACCAGAGGACCGGGTGGGTGGCCCTCAAGAAAAATTAAATACATAGAGTACTATACCTAGAGCCAGTTGGCCCTGGCAAAAAATAGCCAGTTTCCTCTGATTTAGTGTAAAAAGAGGAGGAGAAGGAGGAAAATAAGGAGGAGGAGTTCATACATTATTCAGGTTGAGCTTCTTTCACCTGGAGGAGAATGGAAATCCTGAGAAATCCAGGCTTTATTCATCTTGATAAGCGTCAGTCTGTCAGCGCTGTCAGTCGACAGGCGTGTACACTATCGGTGATGATGCCACCAGCTGCACTGAAAACCCGCTCAGACAAAACGCTGGGGGCAGGGCAGGCAAGAACCTCCAAGGCGTACAGCGCCAGTTCGGGCCACATGTCCAGCTTTGAAACCCAGTAGTTGTAGGGAGCTGTGTGATCATTTAGGACGATGGTATGGTCAGCTACGTACTCCCTCATCATCTTTCTGTAAAGATCAGCCCTACTCTGCCGAGACTGGGGACAGGTGACAGTGTCTTGCTGGGGTGACATAAAACTGGCAAAGGCCTTGTAAAGCGTACCCCTGCCAGTGTTGGACAAGCTGCCTGCTCGCCTACTCTTACTCGCTACTTGTCCCGCAGAAGTACGCCCTCTGCCGCTAGCGCTGTTTCAGCTTGTGCACCAGAGCCTGCTGGTATTCATGCATTCTCACACTCCTTTCCTCTCCAGGGATGAGAGTGGAAAGATTTTGCTTGTACCGTGGGTCCAGGAGAGTGAATACCCAGTAATCGGAGCTGGAATAAATTCTTTAATCGCTAGGCAGCCTAGCATGAAATCTGCCATATGCGCCAGAGTCCCAACGCACAAGAATTCACTCCCCTCACTGGCCTGACTGCCCATTTCCTTCTTCTCCAACTCCTCCAACTCTTCTTCTTCTGCCCATACACGCTGAACAGTGAAGGACTGAGCAATGCTCCCCTCTTCTGTCTCGCCAACATTCTCCTCCTCTTCCTCCTCATCCACCTCCAACTCCTCCGATATGCGCTAAAAAACAGACCTGAGGGTGCTTTGGCTATCAACAAGGGAATCTTCTTCCCCCGTCTCTTGTGACGAGCGCAAAGCTTCTGACTTCATGCTGACCAGAGAGTTTTTAAACAGGCCAAGCAGCGGGATGGTGAGGCTGATGATGGCGGCATCGCCACTGACCATCTGTGTTGACTCCTCAAAGTTACTCAGCACCTGACAGATATCAGACATTCACATCCACTCCTCATTGTAGACTTGAGGAAGCTGACTGACCTGACTACCAGTTCTGGTGGAAGTTGACATCTGGCAGTCTACAATCGCTCTGCGCTGCTGGTAAACTCTGGATAACATGGTTAATGTTGAATTCCACCTCGTGGGCACGTCGCACAACAGTTGGTGAGCGGGCAGTTGGAGGCGGCGCTTCCCACTTAGCTGTTTGAGATGGATATGTATGTCACTAAGAGCTAAACACAACGGTCGCAAGTCTCCCTGCAAATTCCTCACAATATGGTACTAGCTGCACTACTAGTGCCAGCAAGCCCAGCCACAAGCAAACAAAAAAAAAAATATATAGAACGCTATTCTAGCCCTAAGAAGGGCTGTTGGGTTCTTGTAGAATCACTCCTGCCTAACAGTAAGCTAATATAACAGCCTAACGCTATCCCTGCAGCAGCAGCAGCTCTCTCCCTAACGGCATCCAGACAGAGAATGATGCGAGCAGCGCGGGCAGGGGCTAGTCTATTCCAGGGTCACCTGATCAGGCCAGCCAACCACTGCTATCGACGTGTAAGGGTACCACGTCATGCTGGGTGGAGTGAAGAGTCTCCTGGCTTGTGATTGGCTCGGTTTCTGGCTGCCAAAAATCAAAACGGCAGGAGATGCCATTTTCTTGAGCTGGTGAAGCAGTTACGAGTACACTAATGCTCGGAAGAGCATCAAGCTCGGACAAGTGTGTTTGCTCATCTCTACTCATGACTTATTATATGACTCATGGCCTATTATATGACTCATATTTTGTCAAAATCCCTCCAATGGGTACACATGCTCACCCTCCCACGACCCCAAAAAGAGGTTAGCGTAGGAGGGTGCACATCTTGTTTCAAATTTTTGTTTATAGAACTTATGATCAAAGACAAAATAGTTATGCATAAGTATGTACCCCAACTGGTCGAGTATGAATGAGTCGTGTATTCTGTCCCCCGTTGTCTTCTTGTCCAAGAAGTACGCCACTGCCGAGATCCTATCCTTATGAGCTATGTTGGTATATAGGGACTCCACGTCTAACGTGACCAGCCACATGTTGTCTGTAGTCTGTATGCAGTGTATCTTCTGAATAAGAGATGTGGAGTCCCTAATAGAGGAGGGTAGGGTCAATACCAGGGTCTGAAGAAAATGATCCACGTAACTGCACGCTTTCTCACAAAGGCCCCCAATCCCTGACACTATCGGCCACCCTGGTCAGGGATTTATAGACTTTTGGGAGCATGTAGAAGGTAGGTATCTTGGGGAGGAGACCATCATTAAATCATATTCCTTTTTCAGGATAATACTGTATTGGAACGCAGCGTCCATTAGAGTTTAAGTTTTTCCTGAAAAACCGATGTATGATCTGAGGGCAGTAAGGGGTAATATTACGTGTTGTTTAGATGACGTTTGGCCTCAATTGGATAAAGATCAATGGCCCAAAGCACAATATTACCCCCCTTATTGGCCTCCTTGATCAAAAAATTAGGATTGGATTTAAGTGATCTAATGGCCTGCCTCTCCTCCTTAGTCAAGCTCTTTCCACTACGATGGTTAATGTGGAGAGAATTGTTGTCCCGGGTCACACTATTATAAAAAATTTGGAGGGCGGGTACCAATGCCAAATTAGGTTTGGCCTGTGAGGGGAGGCGTAAAGGGCATATTTGCCTACCTGGGTTAGCAGGAGATTCATACCTGCATAGTAGATAAAGTAGATCACGGAGGGTCTGCCGATCAGTTTACGGAACTTCATCCAATAGTGAAGGTTGTTTATAAAGTACCTTAAAGGCCAAATGTTGACAGAATAAGAAAACATCTTTAATCACTTCAAATTTCTCCAAAGTGTGCATAGGTGAAAAGGTCAAACCCTTACTCAGGACTAAGGTTTCCATAGGGGTAGGTGTGTAATCTGAAAGATTGATGATTTGTAGTTTGCCCTCAATGGGGACAAAGAGGCCTGGGGGTTAATTAAATCCTATTTCTCTGTTTATTCCTTTTGTAAGTGGGGGACAGTCCCCCATATTGTCCAGTTCTTTTTTTGAGATGTATTTGTTATGTGCTTGCCCCTTCGGACCTCGTGTCGCGTTCGCTGGAATCCAATAAAAAAAAAATTCTCACCGGAGTACTGTTAGATGGGTCTTTCACCAATCATGGTTCTACCTGATAATTGTCTCTGGTTACCCCTATGTGACCATCTGAATGCTCTGTCTTTCTCAAAGTCCATTTTGTCTCTATGCATTCTATCCATTTTCCCTTGTAGTATATCCTCCTCTAAATTCTCAATTCTCTCCTAAAGTTGTGTCTGAAACAATTGTACCAGTGTCACTTTGTCAAAATGATTTACTTTTGCTTTCTAGTTCCTTGATTTTATCACAGGTCTGCGCCAAAACCATTTTATCATGCGCAATCAACATGTGTATAAGGATACTAGAGCATTGGAGTAAGGCTTTCTTTTTTTTGTCTGGAAATGGATAATATGATGGAAAAGGAAAGGACAGAAAGAGGAAGTGAGTCTTGAAGTTAGACCCTCTCAGTAGTCTCTACTCAATTGTCCATCTTACACTGAATGTTAGGGACCAAAGATGTTCATACGTACAAAATCACAGTCAGCAGGGCATCATTTTCTATAATTTATGGACAAAAAATGGCACTGAAGCCTGACTGGACACAGGTTTTGCGTATGGGATTATTTTGAAGAAGGAGCTTCTCCTCACACTCCATGCAGAAGATGGCTATGGAGTGTTGCCAGGTCACCAGGTTATCTAAAAAACTAAGTTTGGGAATGTCCATAGTTATAAAGAATTGGTTAATAGGAATTATCCACACTTATCCACACAGCAGTCTAAATTAGAATACTGTGCAATCAAAATCCTCAATGGACAACCAATTATTTGAAATCACCAGTCCCATCAGTTCACTTCACTACCTTTAGTTGTATTTTCATGTAAAGATCCTTGGGGAGATTTCCACATTTGTCTCACACATTATACGATGCTTTATAAAAGACGTGAATCCTAGTCAAATGTTAACACTTGTATAAAAGGCTCATTTATACATGTGTTTGTCTCAGATCCTCTAATAGAAATATTTAGTGAGGAAAATTTTGGACCTTCATTGAGACATAAATGATGTGTGAGGAGAACCAGACAGAAGTCACTGAGATTCATCTTCTTGGATTCCGAGGAATGTACAAATACAAAGCTCCTCTATTCATTGTGTTTCTCCTGACTTACACGTTAATACTGGGTGGAAATCTTATTATTATCCTTCTGGTGTCCACTATGGACCATCTCAAGACCCCGATGTTCTTCTTCCTGAAACATTTATCCATAGCTGATGTCCTACTAACCACCAGTGTTGTCCCCATGATGTTGCACATAATACTCTTAGATGAAGGCACTCTCCCCCTTTGGGGTTGTATGTTGCAGCTTTATTGTTTTGGTATTTTTGGTTTTACTCAAAGTTTTATCATTGCTGTCATGTCATATGATCGATATTTGGCCATTTGCCATCCATTGCGATACTCTTCCGTGATGGTTCCAGATCTTTGCCTCCAGCTTGTTATTGGCTCATGGTCTTTAAACATTTTACTAATATCAAGTCAGACTTTTGATGTTTTCCAGTTTAAATTTTGTGGCATAAATTATATTGACCACTTCTTCTGTGACTTTGGCCCCTTAATGGAACTGGCCACTTCAGACATTTCTAGTTTGATGCTTCATGACTTTGTTGATTCCATCTTAGTAATGTTATTTCCCTTGACTCTAATCATTTTTACCTATTTCTGTATTTTCTTCACTATCCTTAAATTTTCTTCAGCTAATAGTAAAAGAAAAGCCTTCTCCACTTGTAGCTCCCACCTGACCATAGTGTGTCTGTATTATGGGACTGTTATCGCAGTTTACATGACCTCAAGTGAAGAACGCACATCAAACATCAACAAGTACCGATCCCTGCTGTATATAGTAGTCACTCCATTGTTAAATCCCTTTATCTACAGTCTGAGAAATCACGAGATCAAGAGAGCCATGAGGAAAGTGTTGACTAATGTGTGATATATGTACCAGTTTGGGCTTCAGCACCCCCATATGTCTGTAAAATACTGCAGAGGGACTTCAGGGCGGGGGGACATTCATTGAGGTCGTGTTTTATCTTGGCTCCGCTGATATAGCATCATATTTGGCACCCTAAGTTGTCTTCAGCAAAACCTGTCCCACACCGTCGGAGAGGTAACTTCCTCTCAGTGGTCGGCTGACTTGAAGACCCAGACATATACTGCTCTCTGAGCGTGCAGCGCTGTCTGCATAAAGCGGGGAGCCTCAACATCTTCCGACCCGACACCGCAAGATGCGTCTGACTCCTGGACCGGCACCCCGCACTGCCGAGCAGAGTGCCATTGACAACGGGCACTGCCATTTTAAGGCCTGACACAAGGTCCATGGCGGCCACGTGGGAGAGACTGGGTGAAATGCGGGCAGGGATAAGATTTGGGCAAATGTCGGCCCAAAAGAGGAGTGCGCAAGACCTATACCCCAGCACAACTATAGCACAACCGCCACATGCTCACCCGCTGCTCCGCTCCTGCGTATTATCATCTAGCACTGGAGCTGCAGTGGAGCTGCACTGGAGTCCATTTTTAGATAAGTGACTTGCTCTGTTCATACGATTATGACTAGAGTCATTCTGCTATCTTCAGCAATACCAGGATTCTGACGAAATACATCACTTCAGAGACATTTAGCTACCCTGAACGCTGTTCATGTTCTGTTGCAATATACTGCTCTAGTGTTATTCTGTTATCTTCTATAGTTACCGAATCTGATCACCAGATCACTTCAAAACTACCTACCAAGAGTTAATTTTTTTTCTGTGTCAATTTACATCGTGCTACATCGGCTCCCCAGTCTAGCCCTCCCTTGTTACATCTTTGCTTGACACTGGGGTATGGAAAAGTACCATTTGGCTCTGCAGTCCAACATGCCCACCAAACCTTCACAATCCACCTCCCAAAGAGAACTCAAAACCACTGAGAAAGATCAGAAGCTGGGCCGCAAAAGCACTCAATCTAGTACATGCCCCCAAAATGAAGCACCATTTTCACCACTATCATCCCCAGATGACAACACCCCACCAAACTTGTCACCAGCATATGAGGCACCCTTGTCACCGGAACCCACACTGGATATGGCAGCGGCATTAGCCCAAGAAGTTCCTCTGGTCCTGATGCCATTTATAGACAAGAGATTGGAAGTCCTTCAAACCTCCATAAGCAACGCGCTAATGCAAATCACCAACAGCACGCAGGGCATAGGAGAGCTGGAAACCAGAGTAGCGGATGCCCTTCATATAATTTTTTTTCAAGGTGGTGAATACAAAAGGAAAAAAAGGTAAAAAATCAATTACAGAATTGTTGATTTTCCTACAACCCCCACTAAATAAAAAGATTATAGTTTTTCATTGATCAGGCATAGCAACTACAAAATATTTACCTGAAAAATTAATCTCATTAGCAGTGGTAGCAGAAGGAAAAATAGATTTTTCAAAAGAGAGAGAAGGTGACATGGCGGAACAATATAGAACTACACTTGTTTTGTGTCTGTCCAGAAGCCAAAAGTTAATGCGAACTGCCAGGGCCATGGCATGTTCTGAGGAATGTCCTTAACTGGTTTTGAAAATCCATATTTTAAAAAAATCCTTCACACTAGTGTAACACAGTGCTTACAGAACTCCATACAATACTGCTCAATGGAATGTTTGTCCTTTTGGATTGTTAGAATTTGGGTTTTCAGTTCAATTCAGAATAAATAGCCTCCTAAGAAACTCTTCTCAAGTTGCTGGATGATGGTCATGGAGAACCAAGCACGGAGAGGAATTTCATGGCTTGCTACACTGCATTGCCACTGTCTGGAGATGGACATAATGATAAAAAAGGAAAGGGCCGAAAGGGCAGTGAGTCCTGAAGTTAGATCCTCCCAGTTGTCTCTACACACTTGTCCATCTTACCCTGGATGTTAGGTACCAAAGTGAAAATGGAGATGAAAAAAAGTAAAAACACTGAAAGATGTTCATTCGTACAAAATCACAGTCAGCAGGGCATCATTTTCTATAATTTATGGACAAAATATGGTGCTGAAGCCTGAATAGTTACAGGTTACTTTTGAAGAAGGAGCTTCTCCTCACACTCCATACAGTAGATGGCTATTAGAGATGGGTGAATTTGTTGTAATTCAGTTCGACCCAGTTCGCCAAATTACGACAGATAACGACAGAACCTGTTCTGTTTAATGCGGATACATGTAGAAACTCCCCAAAAGAGTGCAGAGGGTGTCGGCAGTAATTTTGCATTGAGGTCACTGATCATTTTGCCCCTCATTTCATCCGTCAGTGTCCGCTTTCAATCGGTCAATAATCAGTATTGCTAAAGCCAAAAACAAACAGGAGTGGATCCAGAATATGATCCAGAGATGACCAGTAAAAGGGATATTTGCATGTCCTCTGTGTTCTGTATCCACTCCTGCTTTTGGCTATCAATTCTGAGGCTTTTCATTCCTTCTGACTTAAATGAAATGGAAAACCCAACAAAGTGCCAACGTCATAGAGTCGTGGAGGGTGAAATCACAGGGTGTTCCAGGGAGACAGCGGTCAGTTGGCAGCAGCATGACTAGACCGCATAGTGGCACAATGAAAAATTATGGAAGTGGCAGCAACAGCAGCAGCATGAGGTCGGAGAGCGGCACAATTACAAATTCTAGAGCTGGCAGCAACATGTTAGGTGACAGAGTGGCACAATGTCAAGGAGTGGAGGTGCCAGCAGCAGGAGGTCAGAAAGTGGCACAATGATAGAGTGTGGAGGTGGGTGGCAATTCCAGTCCCTGGTAAGGATGGTGGGAGGCAGATGGAGCAACTGGCAAGTAGTGAGAATCCAGATTCATATCTCAATGTTTCGGAGAGGCGACATGGCTGATCTAATCTGATGCATTAGGCATTGGTGTGTTGAAATCCTGGCCGATCCACACCTGATTCAACTTGACAAAGGTCAGTCACTCCACATTACTGGTGGACAAGCGGGTTCCCCTTGGGGTAGCGGTGGACCTCGCTGCACTGCACACCCACTCTGATGCCACACTACTGGCCGGGCATGACAGCTTCTCTACTGCAAACTCCATGAGTGGCAGCTACCTTTGGTGGCAAAGTGCTGTCCAAGTAGGTCACCACCCCACCACCTGCTGGTGCAGGGTCTGCTTCATGTCCTGCTGCTGTTGGCGGTGGCTACCCTCCTCACAAGGCGGGTGAAGGAAGCTGCTAATTAAGGACCTGAGACTTAAGCTGCTGCTGATGGAGCTGCTACTGCTCCTATCACCCCCCCCATCTCCCCACAGCAGCCTTGGCAGTAGTATGTGAGGGATGACTACCAGGAATCCCCTGGTCAGAGAGGATGAACAATGGCGCAAATAGGCAGCGGCCAACTGTCTGCACAGTATTTCTCTGTAGTACGCAAGATGTTCCTCCCTCTTGGCAGCTTGAAAAAAGTCACCCAATTTGGACTGGTAGTGAGGGTATAAGAGGGTGGAGAGCCAAAACTCATTACTAAGCCAGATGTTGACTATTCAGCTGTCACTAGTTAGGCAAAGCAGCATGCTGCGGGCCATCTGCACAAGTGACTCCCGGCCTCCTTCTCCACAGTATACTGCCACAGTGCTTCTGGGTCATCTGCCTTACCTACCTCCTCCGGATGCCCCTACTCCTCCTCTCCTGTCACCTGAGTAGAAAAAACACTAATTTCACCAAACTCTGCTTGTGCTCCAATGTCCTCCTCCTCCTCCAGTTGAGCCCCCACCGGACTCATGTGGCCATGATATGTAGTTGCCACTTCTCCACTGCTCTGACCAGACAGAATTTACAGCATCAGTTCCAGGACATGAAGCAGTGGGATGACGTTATTCATCCCGTAGTCCTGGCAACTGACTAATAGCATGGCCTCTTCAAAGGGCCTGAGCAAACGGCAGGTGTCATGCATTAGCTGCCAGTGGCTGACATCAAAGTTACACTGGGGAGTACTCCTGTCCACTTGCATCATCAAAAAATCATTAATGGCTTTTCTCTGTTCATACAGGCGGTCTAACATATGGAGGCTGAAATTCCAACGGGTGGAAACATGGCATATCAGACTATGTTGGGGGAGGCCGTTCTGACGCTGCAACTGCAAGGAGGGTGTGCTTGGCTTTGTAAGAATGGCAGAAGTGCATGCACAGTTTCCCGGCCATTTTAAGAATGTCTTGCAGGGTGCATGGACCATCCCTACTCACTGCAGCGTGGACACCATATTCCTCCCATTGTCTATCATCATGGTTCAAATTTGCAGTTGTTGTGGAGAAAGCCAAACATTGATTTCTTCTTGCATGATGCAGAGCAGTTCGTCCCCTGTGTGACATTTCGTTTGCCCAGGCAAACCAGTAGTAGAACTATGTGACACCGCTGTGCCCTGCACATGTGGAATGATGGAGCAGCACTTGTGGAGGCTGAGGTGGTGGTGGAGAAGGAAGAGGCGGACATTGGCACAGGAGCAGCAGTTTGACAATGGGGAGAAGAAAGTGGCGTCTCCTGTTCAAGTTGCTGTGCAGTACCAACAACTTGATCAGGAGCACGGTCATCTTCTGCACCTTAAGATAGCTGGATGCATAGAGTTGTCTCTTTGTAATCGCTTCCTTCAAGGGCTGTTGGCGCCATGCGTAGTGAGGAGCAGGAGCATCTGGACTGGGAGATGATGTCAAAGACAAACAGCTCCCTTCGGCTGAGGTGCTGGAGCCTTGACTGTCTGAAATGGCTTGTGTGCCACTAGGTGCTGCTGCGGCAGGATGGACCACAACATCTCCCAGGCCATTGGATGGTTACTCTGCATGTGTTAACGCAGGGCCGTGGTGCCAACGTTAGCTCCCTGGCCAGGCTTCACTTTCTGTCCACAGATTCTACATATACACACATTCTGCTCCTCTGGTGTCTGAACAAAAACTGCCACACACTGCACTGAGTGGCTAATAATGCAGCTGCCTCGCTGAGTCTCTGTGTCACTGCTTACTTGGACCTGTAAAGCGGTTTCTGTACCCTGCAGCCGTTTGGCTCCCATCCTCGCACTGCTGCCACCCTGCTAACTCACGGACACAGTAGCGACTTGCTGCCTGCTTGATGCACAAGCTGACACTCTCTTCTCCCGAAAATGATAATGAATCCCCTGCTACACCCGGCTCCCAAGTGCAATCGGCTACATCATCATTGATTTATGTTTCCCTGTCACTGCTATTCTCCTCAACAGTCTCAGCATGCACAGCCTGACTACTCCAGGAAGCAGCGGAAGTCTGCCCCACCTCTTCACTGCCAAGCAGCTGCTGACTGTCCTCAAACACTTCGTCCTTGCTGAATAGTGGCGCTGAGCGCAGACCACCTAGCAGCTCTCTGGCTGAGGGAAATGAACAGGACAGAGGCTGGTTGAGTACAGGTGAGGAGCGCTGACCTGCTCCTGGGCCATGCCAACTAATTCTTGTATCTGTCAAACCCACAAACTCTTGGCTGGGGTAGTCAGTTGTTAAATTTGAGGTATTGGATGACATAGCCAACCAATCAACAACATTTGGGCTGTTAATCAACACACTGCCACTAGATGACAACAGCAGTTGAGGCCTCACAGAGTCACCCCTGTTGCGACGTCCCCTTACTGTGCTGCAACCTCTGCCTGCTCCACCTGCAACCTTTCTGTCTGACATAGTGGTTAATCAACTATGTGGATTTGACAAGTATTTCTTGCTATCAACTTTAGCAACAAAATATTGAAATTTGTGGTATACTGATCCCCCAAAATGGACACCCTGGGATTAGAGCAGAAATCATTGCAGAAACGATGTGGATTTGACACAGATTTCTTCCTATTCACTTCAGAAACCAAAAAAATGCTATTTGGGGTTTACAGATCACCCAAAACAGATACCCTCGGATTGGAGTAGAAATCACTACAGCTGGGCGCTACAGGCAGCAAACGCAGTGTGAAATAACGAGATTGGAAATGGCCATCTGTTTTTATAGGGCTGTGTCACATCACATAAGCCTGACGGTCGCTGATTGGCTTACACGTCTGCACATGTGATCGAGGTTGTTCCTTTCTCCTTCCGAGAGTTCTCTTCCCCAAATAACACATTGTGCTCGCGCCCATTTAGCTTAAAAAACTGGGAAAAAAACTTTGTTCAAACGAATCACTGTATACTTCGGATTCGTGATGAATCGAATTTTCCCTGAAATTCGGACCGAATTTCACTTTGTTCAAATCGATTTGCCCATCTATAATGGCTATGCAGTGTTGCAAGTCATCTAAAAAACTAAATTTTGGAATGTCCATAGTTATAAGGAATGGTCAAGAAGAATTATCCACACTTATCCACATTGCAGTCTAAATTAGAATACTGTGAAATCAAAATCCTCAATGGACAACCAATTATACAAAATCACCAGTCCCATCAGTTCACTTCATTACCTTTAGTTGTATTTCCATGTAAAGATCCTTGGGGAGATTTTCACGTTTATCTAACACATTACACGATGCTTTATAAAAGACGTGAATCCTAGTCAAATGTTAACACTTGTATAAAAGGCTCATTTATACATTTGTTTGTCTCAGATCCTCTAATAAATATTTTGAACCTTCATTGAGACATAAATGATGTGCGAGGAAAATGAGACACAAGTCAATGAGATTCATCTTCTTGGATTCCGAGGTCTCTACAAGTACAAAGCTCCTCTATTCATTGTGTTTCTCCTGACTTACACATTAATACTGGGTGGAAATCTTATTATTATCCTTCTGGTGTCCGCAATGGACCATCTCAAGACCCCAATGTTCTTCTTCCTGAAACATTTATCTATAGCAGATGTCCTGCTAACCACCTGCGTTGTCCCCATGATGTTGCACATAATACTCTTAAATGAAGTCACTTTGCCCCTTTGGGGTTGTATTTTGCAGCTTTATTGTTTTGGTATTTTTGGTTTTACTCAAAGTTTTATCATTTCTATCATGTCATATGATCGATATTTGGCCATTTGCCATCCATTGCGATACTCTTCTGTGATGGTTCCAGATCTTTGCCTCCAGCTTGTTATTGGTTCATGGTGTTTACTCATTGTTCTAGCATCAAGTGAGTTTTTGGTTGTTATCCAGTTTAAATTTTGTGGCATAAATTATATTGACCACTTCTTCTGCGACTTTGGACCCACAATGGAGCTGGCCACTTCAGACATTTCTAGTTTGATGCTTCATGACTTTGTTGATTCCATCTTAGTAATGTTATTTCCCTTGACTCTAATAATTTTTACCTATTTCTGTATTTTCTTCACTATCCTTAAAATTTCTTCAGCTAATAGTAAAAGAAAAGCCTTCTCCACTTGTAGCTCCCACCTGACCATAGTGTGTCTGTATTATGGGACTGTTATCGCAGTTTACATGACCTCAAGTGAGGAACGCACATCCAACATCAACAAGTACCGATCCCTGCTGTATATAGTCGTCACTCCATTGTTAAATCCCTTTATCTATAGTCTGAGGAATCACGAGATCAAGAGAGCCTTGAGGAAAGTGTTGACTAATGTGTAAGATCTGTACCAGTTAGGCTTTATGCCTGTAAAATACTGCAGAGTATCTGCACAAATATGAACACTGCTGTATTTTACTTATGGCTGTCTTCAAATGGAACCTACTACCATGGATCTACCTATAAAAGTAGACTGGGTGGAAGGTGTATCTATAGGATGTGAGGATAGCCCTTTTAAGGGCAATTTTGAACTTTTATTTGCCTTATATGAGAATTTTCTAAAGAGTCTACTGGGGCGTTGAGTATCTGTAGCTGAGGCTACATGGCGCGGCTACTCCACGCCCCAGTAGCTTTTTTGATCCTCCTACCAGAAATTTCACCCCTCCCTCATCTGCGAAGCCTGACGGCTACACATGCACAGGTCTGCGCAGTCACTGCTCCGAAGCCAGAGCTGCGAGGAGCTACGGGCCAAAGATTTCTGGCAGGAGGATCAAAGAGGCTACTGGGGCATGGAGTAGCGGTGCCGTGTAGCCTCACCTCTGGCTACTCCACACCCCAGCAGGCTCTTTAGAAAATGTACATATTAGGCAAATAAAAGTTGTTAAAAAATTGCCGGGACGTGAGGATTAGCCCTCAAAAGATCTTCCCACCACCCAATCTACCCTTACTGGTAGATACATGGTGGTAGGTTGCCTTTAAGTGATTTCTACCTGACCTATCTTTTTTCTGCTATTTGTTATGCAAAACACAAGCCCTCATACAGCTCCGTACATGGAAAAATAAAAATGTTATAGTTTTTTGAAGATAGGGAGTAAAAAAGGGCCTTGGCGTTAAGGGGTTAAAAAAGCAACTATTTATCTTAAATTATAGTGAAATTGTTTCTCATTTAAGATTCTTATTTTTGTGATTTATAGATACATGTATATGATTCAGTGTTTAGAAGAGCATTTTTTTGCCCATATATATAAATAAATCACATAAAATCCACTTTAAATATTGTGCCCGTAGGTTGAGACCTTTCCTGTTCTATGAAAAAGACGATTCTTGGAATTTACCTGCTTCCAGTCTGAGTCAGATAAATATATTTAGAAACTTTACTTTTGTGGGCTACCTGTTTCAAGAGCTTCCTGCTCTCTTCATCAGATCCCGCAATTTACACTATAAAAATAAATTTAAAATGTATATAAAAAGATGTGAAGACCTCTCTGGCTCTGTTGCCTGTTACTTGTTCTCTGGCAGGGAGTGAGGAGGCGGGCATAAGTGATGAAGTTAGGCGCAAATAATCATCAGCCAATTATCAGCCAGTGTAGACACAATGGGCTTCTGTAATGTACATAGGAGCCCCTGAGGCTCATTTGCATTTTTGAAAGTCCCTTTTTATGTAAAATAAGCCCTTAACAGCCAAATAAAAAGTGGACCCCATTTTAGGGGACAAATCATTGTGTGCTTGGGCTATAGCACTACATCCTTGTGGTTGATTTACTTTGAGAAGCTTTTATGCATCAAATGGAAAGTGAGATAAGAACGAGCAGTCAGACCATTTTCTAATGCTCCTCTCTGTGCTGCCTGCACTGCATCAAGTAGTGTACAGGATGGCCTTCAATACAATAGAACCTGGTGACCTGAGAGAAAAAATGAGGGCGCTGCAAATGGACACCACTAACTAACTGGACCCGAGGAACCGACCGTAGTACGTCCAAATAGGAAATGTCCGCACCAATACAGTCATAAGTAACAGCGGAGCACCACAAGGGACCGTACTGTCCCCCTTTCTCTTCACCCTCTACACTTCGGACTTCAGATATAACTCGATCCTCTACCACCTGCAAACATTTTCGGACAACTTGTTTATTGTCAGTTGCATCAACGAGGGCAATGATGAGGAGTACAGAAATACCATCAGCGACTTTGTTAAGTGGAGTGAAAGCAACAATCTAGTGATCAATGTCGAAAAAACAAAGGAGATGTTGTTCCTAAAGAGGAACAACATGGCCGCAGGACCAATTAGGATAAACCGGCGAGAAATAGATCAAGTCAACACCTACAAGTACCTGGTGGTGCACATTCATGACAGGCTTGAATGGAGGACCAATATCGACTGGTTATGCAAAGAGGCCATGACCAGTTTGCACTTGTTGAGGAAGCGGAGGTCATTCCAAATCTCCACCCTAGTATTAAAAATATTTTACCAAACGATGATGGCGAGCGTATTGTTCTATGCGGTTGTCTGTTGGGGAGGAGGCTTAAACAGTAGAGAAAAGAACCGGCTCAACAAGGTCATGCGGAGAGCCCAGAGCACTATTGGGGAGACGCTGCATCCGCTGGAGGAAGTCTGGCAAACCGGATGCCTTAGGAAACTTGACGCCATAACAAAAAACTGAAGCCACCCACTACACGACATGCTACTGCAGCAACGGAGCGAGAGAAGTTATCGCTACCGCCAGGTGTGTTGCCACAACTCCTTCATCCCGA
Organism: Engystomops pustulosus; assembly: GCF_040894005.1. Classification (NCBI taxonomy): domain Eukaryota; kingdom Metazoa; phylum Chordata; class Amphibia; order Anura; family Leptodactylidae; genus Engystomops; species Engystomops pustulosus. The sequence continues at coordinate 219,535,172 of NC_092414.1, forward strand.
AGGCAATAGAACTATTCAACCATACGGTGGCTAAAGCAAAGAACTAAGTCACACCCTCATTCCCCCTCCCCGCAAACTCTCTCCCCACCCCCTAAAATTAAGGTAGTAACTGTAATGTTATTTGTGTTGTTTATTATGTGAAACACTGGTCATGCCTAACCTGGAGTAATGATGCAAAAAACAGTTTCCCAACGGGATTAATAAAGTTTTATTCTATTCTAAATGGAACAAAATAGCTAAGAAACATTTATTTTTTATATATATTTTCAACCCATAGAGGGCCCAATTGTTTAATAATTACAAATGCACATTTTCTTGCCTAAGTTACTTATTATTTTATTTCACCAATTGCTATTCTTCAATATATTTAAACAAATTAATTGACATATTATCAAGGTCAAGTTATTAGAAATTGTTTTATTTTTAAACTTAAATCAGACTCTGGAAACAATGATAATAAATAGAGATGAGCGAACATGCTCGTCCGAGCTTGATGCTCGGTCGAGCATTAGCGTACTCGAAACTGCTCGTTGCTCGGACGAATACTTCGCCCGCTCGAGAAAATGGCAGCTCCCACCGTTTTGCTTTTTGGCGGCCAGAAACAGAGCCAATCACAAGCCAGGAGACTCTGCACTCCACCCAGCATGACGTGGTACCCTTACACGTCGAGAGCAGTGGTTGGCTGGCCAGATCAGGTGACCCTGGGATAGACTAGCCCCTGCCTGCGCTGCTCGGATCATTCTCTGTCTGGATGCCGCTAGGGAGAGAGCTGCTGCTGGTCAGGGAAAGCGTTAGGGTGTTCTATTAGCTTACTGTTAGGCAGGAGTGATTCTCCAAGAACCCAACAGCCCTTCTTAGGGCTACAATAACGTTATACTTTTTTTTTTTTATTTGCAGCTAGTACCATATTGTGAGGAATTTGCAGGGGGACTTGCTACCGTTGTGTTTAGCTCTTAGTGGCACACATATCCACCTCAAACACCAAAGTGGGAAAATTTATTAGGGGTTTGATTTCAATTAGGCACAGTCTGAAAATTTACTTTTTATTTTACGTTTATTTTGTTTCATAACTCTGCGTCATCTCATCTGGCATAGTAGTGTGCTTTCATACTTGGCTAGAAAATAGCCATAGGAGAATCCAAACAGCTTACTTGCGCCTACAGTAGCGTTATATATATTTGATTTCTGGTTGATCTGCTGGTGGCTGTACTTGCTGCAGTGCATCTACTAGCAAATTGTGAGCAATTTGTAGTGAGACTTGCGACCGCTGTGTTTTGCGCTTAGTGACGCACATATCCATTGCAAAGACCGAAGTGGGAAAATTTAGTAGGGGTTGGATTTCAATTAGGCACAGTCTGCCATTTTTCCTTTTTTATTTTACGTTTATTTTGTTTCATAACTCTGCGTCATCTCATCTGGCATAGTAGTGTGCTTTCATACTTGGCTAGAAAATAGCCATAGGAGAATCCAAACGGCTTACTTACGCCTACAGTAGCATTATATATATTTGATTTCTGGTTGATCTGCTGGTGGCTGTACTTGCTGCAGTGCATCTACTAGCCAATTGTGAGCAATTTGTAGTGAGACTTGCGACTGCTGTGTTTTGCGCTTAGTGACGCACATATCCATTGCAAAGACCGAAGTGGGAAAATTTAGTAGGGGTTGGATTTCAATTAGGCACAGTCTGCCATTTTTCCTTTTTTATTTTACGTTTATTTTGTTTCATAACTCTGCGTCATCTCATCTGGCATAGTAGTGTGCTTTCATACTTGGCTAGAAAATAGCCATAGCAATAGGATAGCATCGTTTGGTTTTGAAAACTCAAAAACACAAAAAAAATCAAAAAACACAAAAAAAAGTTAAAAAAAAATTAAAGTTATAACTCTCATTTTAAAAATGTTTAACCCGAGGGCTAGGGGTAGAGGACGAGGGCGGGGACGTGGGCGTCCAACTACTGCAGGGGTCAGAGGCCGTGGTCCTGGCCGGGGTGAGACACCACCTGCTTATGAGGGAGCAGGGGAACGCCGCAGAGCTACACTCCCTAGGTTCATGTCTGAAGTTACTGGGACTCGTGGTAGAGCACTGTTGAGGCCAGAACAGTGCGAACAGGTGATGTCGTGGATTGCCGACAATGCTTCGAGCAATTTGTCCACCAGTCAGTCTTCCACGCAGTCCACCCATGTCACCGAAATCGCCACTCCTCCAGCTCCTGCACCTCAGCCTCCTCCCCCCCAGTCTGCCCCCTCCCAGGAAAATTTGGCATTTGAACCGGCATACTCTGAGGAACTGTTTTCTGGACCCTTCCCACAGTCACAAACCACTTGTCCGGTTGCTGCTGAGCAATTTTCCGATGCCCAGGTTTTCCACCAGTCACAGTCTGTGGGTGATGATGACCTTCTTGACGTAGTGGAAGTGTGTAAAGAGGTGTCCGACGATGAGGAGACACGGTTGTCAGACAGTGGGGAAGTTGTTGTCAGGGCAGGAAGTCCGAGGGGGGAGCAGACTGAGGGATCGGAGGATGATGAGGTGACAGACCCAAGCTGGGTTGATAGGCCGGGTGAACACAGTGCTTCTGAGACGGAGGAGAGTCCTCGACCAGAACAGGTTGGAAGAGGCAGTGGTGGGGCCAGATGGAGAGGCAGGGCCAGAGCTGGTGCATCAGCGCCAAATGTGTCAACTAGTGAAGCTCCCGTGGCGAGGGCTCTTGCGGCGAGGGCTAGATTTTCAGAAGTCTGGAGGTTCTTTAAGGAAACACCGGATGACCGACGGACTGTGGTGTGCAACATTTGCCAAACCAGGATCAGCAGGGGTTCCACCACTACTAGCTTAACTACCACCAGTATGCGCAGGCATATGAATGCTAAACACCCCACTCAGTGGCAACAAGCCCGTTCACCTCCGGCCGTGCACACCACTGCTCCTTCCCCTGTGTCAGCTGATAGTCAGCCCCCTGCCCAGGACCCTGCCACAAAAACCCCATCGTCGCCTCCACGATCCTCCACAGCATCCACCAGCGTTCAGCTCTCCATACCCCAGACGCTGGAGCGGAAACGCAAATATAGTGCAACCCACCCGCACGCCCAAGCCCTTAATGTCCACATCTCCAGATTGCTTAGCCTGGAGATGCTGCCCTATAGGCTAGTAGAGACCGAGGCCTTTCGCAACCTCATGGCGGCGGCCGCCCCTCGGTATTCGGTCCCCAGCCGCCACTACTTTTTCCGGTGTGCCGTCCCAGCCCTGCACCAGCACGTGTCAGACAACATCACCCGTGCCCTGACCAACGCCGTTTCTGACAAGGTCCACCTGACCACGGACACGTGGACGAGTGCTGCCGGGCAGGGCCACTATATATCGCTGACGGCACATTGGGTTAACTTGGTGGAGGCTGGGACCGAGTCTGACCCTGGGGCTGGTCATATACTGCCGACGCCGAGGATTGCGGGGCCTACCTCGGTCCAGGTGTTTCAGGCCTACTATGCCTCCTCCTCCTCCCACCCCTCCTCCACCTCCTCCTCCGAACTACCATCCGTGGGCACGGCGCCATCAGTCGGTAGCTCTAGGCACAGCAGCAGTGCCGTCGCTAAGCGACAGCAGGCGGTGCTCAAACTGCTGAGCCTAGGCGATAAAAGGCACACCGCCCAAGAGCTATTACAGGGCATCACGGCGCAGACTGATCTGTGGCTGGCACCGCTGAACCTGAAGCCAGGCATGGTTGTGTGTGACAACGGCCGTAACCTGGTGGCGGCTCTGCAACTCGGCAGACTGACACATGTGCCATGCCTGGCCCATGTGTTAAATCTGATAGTTCAGCGTTTCCTCAAGACATACCCCAATCTGTCAGATTTGCTCACGAAGGTGCGCCGCATCTGTGCGCATTTCAGGAAGTCCAGCACAGATGCTGCCACTCTCAGGGCAGCGCAGCGCCGCCTCCAACTGCCCGCTCACCGACTGTTGTGCGACGTGCCCACGAGGTGGAATTCAACACTGACCATGTTATCCAGAGTTTACCAGCAGCGCCGAGCCATTGTAGACTGCCAGATGTCAACTTCCACCAGAACTGGTAGTCAGGTCAGTCAGCTTCCTCAAGTCTACAATTAGGAGTGGACGTGGATGTCTGATATCTGTCAGGTGCTGAGTAACTTTGAGGAGTCAACACAGATGGTCAGTGGCGATGCCGCCATCATCAGCCTCACCATCCCGCTGCTTGGCCTGTTGAAAAACTCTCTGATCAGCATGAAGTCGGAAGCTTTGCGCTCGTCACAAGAGACGGGGGAAGAAGATTCCCTTGTTGATAGCCAAAGCACCCTTAGGTCTGTTTCTCAGCGCATATCGGAGGAGGTGGAGGTGGAGGAGGATGAGGAGGAAGAGGAGGAGAATGTTGGCGAGACACAAGAGGGGACCATTGTTGAGTCCTTTACTGTTCAGCGTGTATGGGCAGAAGAAGAGGAGTTGGAGGAGTTGGAGGAGGAGGAAATGGACAGTCAGGCCAGTGAGGGGAGTGAATTCTTACGCGTTGGTACTCTGGCGCATATGGCAGATTTCATGCTAGGCAGCCTATCCCGTGACCCTCGCGTTCAAAGAATTTATTCCAGCACCGATTACTGGGTGTTCACTCTCCTGGACCCACGGTACAAGCAAAATCTTTCCACTCTCATCCCTGCAGAGGAAAGGAGTGTGAGAATGCATGAATACCAGCAGGCCCTGGTGCACAAGCTGAAACAGTATTTCCCTTCTGACAGCGCTAGCGGCAGAGTGCGTACTTCTGCGGGACAAGTAGCGAGGGAGAGTAGGCGAGCAGGCAGCTTGTCCAGCACTGGCAAGGGTACGCTTTACAAGGCTTTTGCCAGCTTTATGTCACCCCAGCAAGACACTGTCACCTGTCCCCAGTCTCGGCAGAGTAGGGCTGATCTTTACAGAAAGATGGTGAGGGAGTACGTAGCTGACCATACCATCGTCCTAAATGATCACACAGCTCCCTACAACTACTGGGTTTCAAAGCTGGACATGTGGCACGAACTGGCGCTGTACGCCTTGGAGGTTCTTGCCTGCCCTGCCGCTAGCGTCTTGTCCGAGCGGGTTTTCAGTGCAGCTGGTGGCATCATCACCGATAAGCGTACACGCCTGTCGACTGACAGCGCTGACAGGCTGACGCTTATTAAGATGAATAAAGCCTGGATTTCTCATAATTTCCAATCTCCACCAGGTGAAGGAAGCTCAACCTGAATAATTGATCCACTCCTCCTCCTCCTCATTTTCCTCCTTCTCCTCCTCTTTGTACAGTAAAGCAGAGGAAACTGGCTATTTTTTGACAGGGCCCACTGGCTCTTGCTATAGTACTTTATGCATTTAATTTTTCTGGAGGGCCACCGACCCGGTCCTCTGTTTTAAACAATTTTTGGGAGTGCCACATACAGGCACTCAATCTATTCAATTTTTCTGGAGGGCCACCGACCCGTTCCTCTGTTTTAAACAATTTTTGGGAGTGCCACATACAGGCACTCAATCTATTCTATTTTTCTGGAGGGCCACCTGCCTGCTCCTCTGGTTTGAAAACTTTTTGGGACTGCCACATACAGGCACTCAATCGATTCCATTTTTCTGGAGGGCCACCTACCTGCTCCTCTGGTTTGAAAACTTTTTGGGACTGCCACATACAGGCACTCAATCTATTCTATTTTTCTGGAGGGCCACCTACCTGCTCCTCTGGTTTGAAAACTTTTTGGGACTGCCACATACAGGCACTCAATCTATTCAATTTTTCTGGAGGGCCACCTACCTGCTCCTCTGGTTTGAAAACTTTTTGGGACTGCCACATACAGGCACTCAATCTATTCAATTTTTCTGGAGGGCCACCTACCTGCTCCTCTGGTTTGAAAACTTTTTGGGACTGCCACATACAGGCACTCAATCTATTCAATTTTTCTGGAGGGCCACCTACCTGCTCCTCTGGTTTGAAAACTTTTTGGGACTGCCACATACAGGCACTCAATCTATTCAATTTTTCTGGAGGGCCACCTACCTGCTCCTCTGGTTTGAAAATTTTTTGGGACTGCCACATACAGGCACTATCCAAATTAAATTGTCTCCATAGCAGCCTCCACACGTTGTCTCCATTGCTACCTCCAAAAGTCGTCCTGGAAACTACAGACCCGTAAGTCTAACTGCTGTGGTGGGGAAAATATTTGAGGGGTTTATTAGAGATGCTATCCTGGAGTATCTCACTGTGTACAACCTTATAACCCAGCGTCAGCATGGGTTTATGAGAGATCGGTCCTGTCAGACTAATCTGATTGGTTTCTACGAGGAGGTAAGTTCAAGACTGGATCTGGGGGACGCTGTGGATGTTGTATATCTGGACTTTTCAAAGGCATTTGACACCGTGCCACATAAAAGGTTAGTATATAAAATGAGACTGCTGGGAGTAGGAGAAAATCTGTGTATCTGGGTAAGTAATTGGCTTAGTGATAGAAAACAGAGGGTGGTCATTAATGGCACATTCTCAGATTGGGTTGATGTTACCAGTGGAGTGCCACAGGGGTCAGTATTGGGGCCACTTCTTTTTAATATTTTTATTAATGACCTTGTAGTGGGTTTACACAGTCAAGTTTCAATATTTGCAGATGATACTAAGCTGTGTAAAGTAATAAATACTGAGGTCGATAGTTTAGCATTACAGAGGGATTTGTGGAAGCTTGAGGGATGGGCAGAGAAATGGTTGATGAGGTTTAATGTAGATAAATGTAAAGTTATGCACTTGGGCCATGGAAACAAAAAGTATAATTATGTTCTAAACGGTCAATTACTTAGTAAAACTGAAGCTGAAAAGGACTTGGGCGTATTGGTGGATGGTAAACTTAATTTTAGTGACCAGAGCCAGGCGGCTGCTGCTAAAGCAAATAAAATAATGGGATGTATCAAGAGAGGAATAGATTCTCATGATAAAGACATAGTTTTGCCCTTATACAAATCCCTGGTCAGACCACACATGGAATATTGTGTACAGTTTTGGGCACCAGTATATAAAAAGGATATAGTAGAGCTGGAACGGGTGCAGAGGAGAGCAACCAGGATTATTAGGGGAATGGGGGGACTAGAATACAATGACAGATTACAAAATTTGGGATTATTCAGTTTAGAAAAAAGACGACTGAGGGGAGACCTCATTACAATGTACAAATACCTGAACGGACAGTACAAGGATCTCTCCAAAGATCTTTTTATACCTAGGCCTGTGACCAGAAAAAGGGGGCATCCTCTACGCCTAGAGGAGAGGCGATTCTACCATCACCATAGACAAAGGTTCTTTACTGTAAGAGCAGTGAGACTATGGAACTCTCTGCCGCAGGAGGTTGTTATGGCGGACTCTATGTACATGTTCAAGAGAGGCCTGGATGACTTTCTGTAGAGAAAAAATATCACAGGTTATGTGGATAAAACATTTATTTAATTCTTGAAGGTTGGACTTGATGGACTTGCGTCTCCTTCCAGCCTTATATACTATGATACTATGATATACTATGATATAGCTGCCTCCATACATCGTCCCTTTATCAAACGAGGTGTGTCAGGCAGAAATTTGGGTTGTTTTCATGGATTCCACATCAAACTTGTTAACTTTGTCGCCACCCAGCTGTGTTATCCACAAAATATACTAATAAACTTTTATCATTTACCAATATTATTTCAGCGCTTCTTGCGCATCTGTTTACATTCCCCTCACCCGCCATATCCCAAACTTATAAGAACGCTACTACACTTGATCTTATACAAAAGGTTCTTAGAAGTGCTGTTTGGGGAGTAGCCTAGAGACAGGGGCTTGGATTGGCGAAAGCTCGCCTGGCTGCGGAGCGCCAGCTCCATCCCAAGATCCAACTAACATAGTTTTAACTGCAGCACCTTTAATCTACTACTAGTTCACTGCCTCCATAATAATAATAATAATCTTTATTTATATAGCGCCATCATATTCTGTAGCGCTTTACAAATCATAGGAAACAAATACAAATGTAATGTAACAGAGCACAACATTTGTATGGAACAACAGGAGTGAGGTCCCTGCTAGCCAGAGCTTACGGTTTATGAAGATGATGGGGTAACACGAGGTAAAAGAATATTTAATGGTCAAGCCATTCTTCTTAGGGAATAGAACAAAATATAATAAATGGAATTGCTGTCGCTTGAACCACTCAGCCGTCATCTTATATACCAGGTCCAGGGTGAATGGGACTGTAGAGAAGTCTGGTGCCTGTTGGTTGCTGGATAACAGATGGGAGGACGACACAGGACGGGTTAGTAGAAGAGTTAAAACTTCATGCAGTTAATGAGTGTTATAGGCTTGCCTAAAGAAATGGGTTTTAAGAGCACGTTTGAAACTTTGGAGGTTAGGTATTAGTCTGATAGTCCGGGGCAGAGCATTCCATAGAATTGGTGCAGCTCTAGAGAAGTCTTGGAGACGCGAGTGGGAGGTCCGCACTAGGGTAGAGGTTAATCTAAGATCACTGGCGGATCTAAGAGCACGGGTTGGGCGATAGACTGAGATAAGAGAGGAGAGGTAGGGGGGTGCAGCATTATACAGAGCTTTATGGATGAGGGTTATTATTTTAAACTATTCGAATGGAGACTGGCAGCCAGTGCAGCGACTGGCATGAACTGTAAGCATACATGGTCCCCTTATCAAACGAGCTGTGTCAGGCAGAATTTTGGGTTGTTTTCATGGCTTCCACAACAAACTTGTTAACTTTGTCGCCACCCTGCTGTGTAATCCACAAAAAATACTGGCAAACTTTTATCATTTACCGATATTATTTCAGCACTTCTTGCGCATCTGTTTACATTCCCCTCACCCGCCATATCCTAAACTTATAAGAACGCTACTACACTTGATTTTATACAAAAGGTTCTTAGAAGTGCTGTTTGGGGAGTAGCCTAGAGACAGGGGCTTGGATTGGCGAAAGCTCGCCTGGCAGCGGAGCGCCAGCTCCATGCCAAGATCCAACTAACATAGTTTTAACTGCAGCACCTTTAATCTACTACTAGTTCACTGCCTCCATACATGGTCCCCTTATCAAACGAGCTGTGTCAGGCAGAATTTTGGGTTGTTTTCATGGCTTCTATGTTAACTTTGTCGCCACCCTGCTGTGTAATCCACAAAATATACTGGCAAACTTTTATCATGTACCGATATTATTTGAGCGCTTCTTGCTCACCTCCTTTGGTTCCTCTCTGCCACCCATTGGTTTGAAGCCTGAGTCCATTTAGGGTATGTCGCCATGCCACTCTCTAGCCTGCCGCTGCTGCCGCTGCCTCTGCATGCCGTCCCCTATAGTGTCAGGGTCAATTATTGGATGTTTTAGATGCTATCTAGCTTCATTCTGTCACTCTGTCATGGCCATGCTGTTGCCCATAATTTTGGCATAATGGTGCGATTAAGCAGCCTCAGAGGCATCCATGCATGCTGCCCCTGCTGTTTCCTGTCCATTTCCGTGGTGTTTCCATCCTTTTCTGAGGTTCCCAGGTGTTTGGCCAAGCTTCCCTGTGCAGAGCCTTGGTCCCCTTGAAAAATGCTCGAGTCTCCCATTGACTTCAATGGGGTTCATTATTCGAGACGAGCACTCGAGCATCGGGAAAAGTTCGTCTCGAATAACAAGTACCCGAGCATTTTAGTGCTCGCTCATCTCTAATAATAAACCTTCACTGACTCATAATATCTGGCTCCTGGTCTGTTTTCAGCATATTAAATATTAGTCACATTTTAGGATAATTTTACTATAATTTCTATGATGGTAACAAATTTGGACCACAACAATGGGGGTCATTTACTAAGGGCCTGAATCGCGTTTTTCCATCGGGTTCCCCGAATTTTACAGTTTTGCGCCGATTTTCCATGAATTGCCCCGGGTTTTTGGCGCACGTGATCGGATTGTGGCGCACTGGCGTCGGCATGCATGCGACAGAAATCGGGGGGAGTGGCCGTAAGAAAACCCGACGGATTCGAAAAAAAACCTGTATTTTTTTTTTTTTAAAGTGTTTCTTGACAGCAGCGACACCTAGTGGACATCGGGCGCACTACCTCAGTGAATCGCCGGAAGACCCGAATCCTCCATAGAGAACGCGCCGCTGGATCGCGAATGGACCGGGTAAGTAAATCTGCCCCAATGTCTCACACTGGGATCATCTCTTAACTGAATTAAGGTTTGTGAAAGATGAAGCTAACAATGAATTTTGAGATGATAAGAAGGGACCTTAATAATCTCGTCAGGATCACATGGAGCTGCGAATTTGATCATGAAGTCTTCGACATTTGCGTTACAGAATAATGTCCTGTTTTGGCACATAAATGTAATTATTTGTACAATGAAAACTTTGACAATTTTCCAATGTATTTTCTGCATCACATTCTCAAGGTTTTTTCCAGTTTTCTGCTTGTTTTCCGAGATCAACGAGTTTTTGAGTAAACTTTCTCAGAGTAAATAATATTTAGAAACACTTCTTTTTAAGTTTTTTTTGGTTCCTATTGCATTCTTTTTTTAATATTCTTTTACAACTTTATTTGCATTTCACTATATACAGTTGTAGACGTACTGCCCGCCCATAGTCTACTTGACATCTTGCGCTCAGCAGCGGATTTATCCGACGTTGAGCTTTTGCATTTGCACTCTCGTAAAGGGAGCTGAAACGTCATCGGAACACATGGTAACTAACATCTAACACCCACAGTCGGAGTGATCTTTGCTCGTGAGTGTTTAACCTGTTAAGTGCTGCAATTAGCACACCCACTGCATTCAAACTACCTGCTGGGGTTCTCTCCCCCATGATCATCCCCCCCCCCCAGCGCGTGCTGTTGTTGGGGGGGGGGGCAATTGTTTTTATTGCGCCCAGAGTTATGATCAGGACCCTAGGGCTGTCCTCAGGCAGTGCCTGTAAGATACTGTGACAGGATCTTAAAGGCACAGGCACAAGTTTACTAAAAACCAGGATCCGGAAATAAAGAAACTCTACCTGAGTTTGGATCTGGAAAAGCAGAATTGAAAATCTTACAAAAGCAGTACAAACTAGGGGTTGTGTCACTAATTAGGGACTTCTGTCATTAGAGCACAGCATTTTGAATATACACCTATTACTAAATTTTTCTAGTTCTCAATATATAAACTTGCCAGTGTCCCCAGTACTTTGACAGTTTCATTTTACAGTTGTCGACATTTATTCCCTACTTAGTAGCCATGTAAGCAGGTCGGGCTCAGCTGAAACTATGAATCCCAGGCGGTTCCTGCAAATATTTACGTATCTCAATAGATTGAAATACAGCTGCAACATCCCCCACCGGGGCCTAGCCTTTTGTTTTTGGCCTGAAGGCGGCCGGGCCAGTATACCGGTGTGGCTGGCTATTGCCGCCTTGGGCACGCAGTGGTCCCGGTGCTTGGTATGGGGACCGGAGGGCTGTCCTACAGCCTGGCAGGTCTCCAGCTGGTGGTGTGTGCAAAAATTAGGAGGGAGAGGCTGATGTAATGGTTTATCCCTGAGGCTACCCCTGAGTGTCTGTAAGATGAGTCCCTGGGAAACGGATGGGAAAACCCGCAGTGGTAAGCAGCCTTATTCAGGGATTAGACGGAGGCAACATTGTGCAAATCAACTCACAGTTCTTTATTCAACAGCAGGCAAGCTGGAAGAGTAATGGAGAGTTTACATACAGGAAGTTTACATGCAGCCTGGTCATGGATTTTGGCTCTGGGTTTAAGTCTCTGGACTTGCCCTGGGTTCTAGGCAAGGGCCTGAGGCATCTATGGTTCCTGTTATTAGGAAGCTTTCTGTGGCAGCACTGACATGTGACTGGACTCAGCAGACTAAGACCAAGACCATGAGATCTGACTCTCTGCTCTGAAAGACCATGTGCTCCCACCCACCACCCTTGGTGCTTTACAAGAACATAATTGAACAATAACATCTCACAACGTTAACTCTTGCCTTACCCAGCAGTGGCTACAGCTGCAATTACTAAGTTCTCCAGTACTTAGAGACATCCTATAGAGGTGATCAGCCTCCCTAATAGCTCCTGACATGGAGAGGGCACTAATTACAACTAGCACCTTGCCTATGCATTGGCAGGGGTGTTGCACAGTGTATGAATACAAACTGCTTTATATGCTTTTCTGAACCGCCTGTTATTTATAGAACTGAGTAAATGAGTGTGAGACGCTTCTGCTTACGTGGTTGCTAAGCATGATTTAGCTGTTGACAACTGTAGAATGAGACTGACAATGTATTTGGGACACTGGAAAGTCAATATATTGAGAACTAGGCAAATTTGGTAATGCTATATATTACGAACATGTTCTAAATGATACACTCTGATGACAGAAGATTATTATAAGTGACATAACCACTTTAATTCTTAGGCATAGAGTGATGGAGGTGTGGTCCTATAAAAAGAGGCTTAGCTGTAGAAAAATTATTTTATGGTGGTAAAGTGGCCTTAAAGTAACACTCATGTCAAACTGTTGTGTATAAGGTAATATAATCCACAGATTTTAGACGTGTGGGTTAGTTCTCTTGAACAATCAGTCATGACACAAGAGGCTGAATAATGGTCACGATGTAGCCAATAATGTTATACATAAGATTATAGTGATATGACATTGGAGATGGAGATAAGCTCTACGACCACTTGTTCAGAAGGTGGAAGAAGCTCTGATTCCCATTTTAGGAAGACAACACCAACGCCCTGTAGACTGAACGAGCAGGGCTAAAATATTGAATGTGAAATGAAGAGAAAGATTGGAAATGGCAGCAGGGTCTGGTCAAGGATGGGAAGGGGGGAGGGGGCACCCAGAATTAAATGGCTTAAGTTGACCGATACGGTATAAAAAAACTAATGCAAAAAATTTTGTTTTAAATTCCAGGTCACCTCATGACATTCTTCTCATAAAGTAAGCTACATGGGATATTCATGGAAGACATCTATGTATCATTCATTGTGAAGTCTAATGATCTCTTATCATGTATAATAACAAAAACCATAACAATCCTGGGCGACTCTGACTCTAATGACTGCACATCTTTGGCCTCATCTGTCACTTCATTAGTTGGAGTGTGATTATCTAATCAGGATCCTGAGGGAATATTCTGTGTTTATCTGACATTATAAAAGACGTCAACATCTGGAACATTATATTATTTTGTGTTTATCGATCTCAAAACAGTTACATGTGACCTTTTTACTCAAAATACCCGTGAGATCTGGAGAGCATCCTCTAAGGGGGACCATATGTGAGTAAAATGTAATTCCTCATTGTAGATTTAATTTGATACATTTCTGGTTCTTATAATCACAACTTAACTCTTTATTTTTTTTAGAGACTAAAACATTTCTTGGATTTTGATTGAGACATAAATGATGTGCGAGGAGAACCAGACACAAGTCACCCAAATTCGTCTTCTTGGATTTCGAGGTCTCTACAAATACAAAACTCTTCTATTCATTGTGTTTCTCCTGACTTACACATTAATACTGGTGGGAAATCTTCTAATTATCCTACTGGTGTCCACTAAGGACCATCTCAAGACCCCGATGTTCTTCTTCCTGAAACATTTATCCACAGCTGATGTCCTGCTAACCACCAGTGTTGTCCCCATGATGTTGCACATAATACTCTTTGAGGGGGGCACTTTGCCCCTTTGGGGTTGTATTTTCCAGCTTTATTGTTTTGGTATTTTTGGTTTTACTCAAAGTTTTATCATTGCTGTCATGTCATATGATCGATATTTGGCCATTTGCCATCCATTGCGATACTCTTCTGTGATGGTTCCAGATCTTTGCCTCCAGCTTGTTATTGGTTCATGGTCTTTAATCATTGTACTAATATCAAGTGAGTTTTTTGTTATTATCCAGTTTAAATTTTGTGGCATAAATTATATTGACCACTTCTTCTGTGACTTTGGCCCCTTAATGGAACTGGCCACTTCGGACATTTCTAGTTTGATGCTTCATGACTTTGTTGATTCCATCTTAATAATGTTATTTCCCTTGACTCTAATCATTTTTACCTATTTCTGTATTTTCTTCACTATCCTTCAAATTTCTTCAGCTAATAGTAAAAGAAAAGCCTTCTCCACTTGTAGCTCTCACCTGACCATCGTGTGTCTGTATTATGGGACCGTTATCGCAGTTTACATGACCTCAAGTCAAGAACTCACAACCAATATCAACAAGTACCGATCCCTGCTGTATATAGTCGTCACTCCATTGTTAAATCCTATTATCTACAGTCTGAGGAATCACGAGATCAAGAGAGCCATGAGGAAAGTGTTGACTAATGTGTGATATATGTTACCAGTCCAGGCTTCAGAATCGCCCTATGCCTGTAAAATACTGCAAAGGATCTGCACAAATATGAACAATACTGTATTCACTTCTGACTGTCTTTAATTGATTTCTACTCGACCCATCTTTTTTCTGCTAACTTGGTTTTGGGCTAGCGAAGGTTACGCTGACTGTGATCGATGGATGTCATCACCACTTGCATTCCTTCCCTGCTAGTCCGGTTAGTATGGAAGTTTGTCCAATAACTTTATGGACCCGGACTCTTATATCTCCTAAGTGGATTACTTGTAAGCTTCCGAGTGCTTGAGATAAGCCTTATTTGGAGCTTGCTAGCAATTTCTGGACCTTCCTCTTTTTGTCAGCCTGACCATCAGTTTGTCTCTTGATTGTTTACTGCATTGTCCTCTTGGTTCTGCCCATATTTGTGTGACCATTTTTCTGTGTTTGTTTTGCCCAGTATTTTCACTCTGGTTTAGGAAGGGAATGTCAACCAGCTGTCACTGAATGTCTTGGGTAGAATCGGCAAGTAGGTAGGGACAGCTGGGTAGGTTTAGCTTTCCCATTGTCCATGTCTGTCGTTCTACCATCTTTTTGTCCATTCCAAAACAGTAAGATGTCTTTTAAAATAGATATAAACATTATACATGTGATCTAAAGGTATGAATGTGTTCTGTAAATAAAATGAAAACATAGTAAGCTTGTTTTTTTCAATTTACATATTTCCAAATTCTGTTTATTTTCTGAGATGCTGTTCTGGGCACATCCAGCCGAGAGAAAAATTACTGTATATACTTGTGTATAAGCATAATGTTGTGTATAAGCAAAAATAAGCAAAAAATGTGCTGTAAAACGTCCCCTCGGTTTGTATACGAGTCAATACACAAATGTGAATGCACTTAAAAAATAATAAACTTATATACTCATCCTCCGGTGGCCCTGATGCACAGCGGGGCTCCCCCGATGTCCGTGCGGGTCCCCTTTTAACTTCCACGCCTGTCTTCTTTCTTCTGTAACATTATGCTGGGCACCGCCATGTTTTTCTTCCGGGCGGCGCATAGTATGACGTCAGCAGCGGCGCCTGCCGGGGGAGAGCGATGGCAGCGCCAAGCACGATGTTACAGAAGAAAAAAGATAGGCACGGAATCCAGAAGACGAGCCGCGCTGACATCAAGGGAGCAGCGCTGCGCATCGGGGCCAGTGGAGGGTGAGTATATAAGTTTTTTTTTTAATGCTGGACTGGCTGTATACTACTGGGGGCAGGCTGGGCTGGCTGTATACTACTTGGGGCAGGCTGGGCTCGCTGTGTACTACTGGGGACAGGCTGGGGTAGCTGTATACTACTGGGGGCAGGCTGGGGTGGGTGTATACTACTGGGGGGCAGGCTGGGGTGGCTCTATACTACTGGAGGAAGGCTGTATACTACTGGGGGAAGGCTGTATACTACTGGGGTCAGGCTGTATACTACTGGGGGCAGGCTGGGCTGGCTGTATACTATTGGGGGCAGGCTGGGCTGGCTGTATACTACTGGGGGCAGGCTGGGGTGGCTCTATACTACTGGGGGCAGGCTGGGGTGGCTCCATTCTACTGAGGGCAGGTTGGGGCAGGCTGTATACTACTGGGGGCAGGCTGGGATGACTGTACACTACTGGGGCAGGATGGTGTGGCTGTATACTACTGGGGGCAGGCTGTATACTACTGGGGGCAGGCTGTGCTGGCTGTATACTACTGAGGGCAAGCTGGGCTGGCGGTATACTACTGGGGGCAGGCTGGGCAGGCTGTATAGTACAGGGGGCAGGCTGGATACTATAGGGGGCTGGCTGGCTATATACTGGGGGGTTCTGTGACCAATGCATTTCCCACCCTCGGCTTGTAGACAATTCAATAGGTTTTCCCTGTTTTTTTGGTAAAATTAGGGGTCTCGGCTTATACTCGGGTCGGCTTATACTCAAGTATATACGGTAAGTAAGGAATGGTTTGTATTATATGAGATCAATTATGTATCATGTTTGTACCAAATATCTTTTATTGTAGATGACATTTCCACTTTACCGACATATGACGTACTACTACATCACATTCCGGCTGTGGGTGTATGGGGCTGTCTCACAGGTCCTCTCCAGACAAGGTGGGCATATGCCGCATATTGCAGCAGACACCCACTGGCAACACCGGTGGTCGTTACCAGCACCGATCGCGGGTGTTAACCATATAAATGCTATGGCAAATCTGGCGGTGCATGGGCGCCGCCATCTTGGATTTGATTGTCGCCCTCTGTGAGGTTATCGGGGGTGGTGATTGGTTGCTTTGACAGCCTTGGGCATTATGAAGACCCAAGGCTATTTGGTTTTAAACTATTCATTGCAATATGCTACTGGGGGCAGGCTGGGCTGGCTGTATAATACTGAGGGCAAGCTGGGCTGGCTGTATACTACTAGGGGCAGGCTGGGCTGGCTGTATACTATTGGGGCAAGCTGGGCTGGCTGTATACTACTGGGGGCAGGCTGGGGTGGCTCTATACTACTGGGGGCAGGCTGGGGTGGCTCCATTCTACTGAGGGCAGGTTGGGGCAGGCTGTATACTACTGGGGGCAGGCTGGTGTGGCTGTATACTACTGGGGGCAGGCTGTATACTACTGGGGGAAGGCTGTGCTGGCTGTATACTACTGAGGGCAAGCTGGGCTGGCTGTATACTACTGGGGGCAGGCTGGGCAGGCTGTATAGTACAGGGGGCAGGCTGGATACTATAGGGGGCTGACTGGCTATATACTGGGGGGTTCTGTGACCAATGCATTTCCCACCCTTGGCTTATAGACAATTCAATAGGTTTTCCCTGTTTTTTTGGTAAAATTAGGGGTCTCGGCTTATACTCGGGTCGGCTTATACTCAAGTATATACGGTAAGTAAGGAATGGTTATGTATCATGTTGGTAGTAAATATCTTTTACTGTAGATGACATTTCAAACAAGGTGGGCATTTGCTGCATATTGCAGCAGACACCCACCGGCAACACAAATGCTATGGAAAATCTGGCGGTGCATGGGTGCCACCATCTTGGATTTGATTGTCGCCCTCTGTGAGGTTATTGGGGGTGGTGAGTGGTCGCTTTGACAGCCTTATGAAGACCCAAGGCTATTTGGTTTTAAACTATTCATTGCAATACGTGACTTGCACATTGTAATGAATGAGGAGCTAAATACCCATATACTTCTATACTGTAGTATGGCAGCATTTGGTAGGATCAATCAGACAAAATATGGTTAAAGTACCTAAATCAGTCCGAAAAATAGTAAAAAAATCATAAGCATGTCAGGTATCGCCGCGTCCCAAAATGTCCGATCTATCCAAATATAATTAAGGTTATTTCCAACGTTTAATACCGTAATAGAAAATAGTTGAAAAAATCAAAAATACCAATTTTGTTGCCATTTCGAAAAAAAATAAAAAATTTTATAAAAAGAGATCAAAAGGCCATTTAGTCTTAAAAATGGTAGCATTGAAAAGTCATCAAAAGTTGCAAAAAATCCAGCACAAACAGCTTGTTATGCAGAAAACAAGTCCTCACACAGCTCAGTGCATGGGGAAAAAAAGGTATGGATTTTTGAAGGTGGGGAGAAAAACATGGAAACCCAAAAATTAAAAAGGGCCACCATTTATTTTTATAGTGAAATTGTTTCTCATTTAAGATTCTTATTTTTGTGATTTTTAGATACCTTATATACTCGAGTATAAGCCTAGTTTTTCATCACAAAAAATGTGCTGAAAAACCCAAACTCGGCTTATACTCGAGTCAAAAAATAAATATATCTAAACTCACCTTTCCGGCGACCCCTGTATATCTTCTGTGCGATCTGTCCGGCAGCGGCGGCAGGCTATATACACTGGGGCAGGGTCTGGCAGGCTATATACACTGGGGCAGGGTCTGGCAGGCTATATACACTGGGGCAGGGTCTGGCAGGCTATATACACTGGGGCAGGGTCTGGCAGGCTATATACACTGGGGCATGGTCTGGCAGGCTATATACACTGGGGCAGGGTCTGGCAGGCTATATACACTGGGGCAGGGTCTGGCAGGCTATATACACTGGGGCAGGGTCTGGCAGGCTATATACACTGGGGCAGGGGCTGGCTGGCTATATACTGGGGAGGCTGTGACCAATGCATTTCCCACCCTCGGCTTATACTCGAGTCAATAGGTTTTCTCAGTATTTTGTGGTAAAATTAGGGGCCTCGGCTTATACTCGGGTCGGCTTATACTCGAGTATATACAGTACATTTATATGTTTGAGTGTTTAGAAGAGTTTTTTGCCATTTTATAATTAAATCACATAATAGCCACTTTATATATTGTGCCCGTAGTTTGAGATCTTTCCTGTTCCAATTTTGTTATGAAGAAGACAATTCTTGGAATTCACCTGCTACCAGACGGAGTCAGATAAATATATTTATAAACTTTATTTTTGTGGACTACGTGTTTCAAGAGCTTCCTGCTCTCTTCATCTGGTCCCGTAATTTACACTATAAAAATAAATTAAAAGGTATATAAAAAGATACATGTGAATAGGAATATAATAATATTTATTTCCAAGACACAAAAAAGGTTTATCATTACTTATATACACACATAAGTCACTACGGATGTAAACTTAATTTATATAGAGTACAAAATTAGATATAAATAATAGTATAAATAAATATAAAAGAGTATTAAAAAGTATAAATCTATATCAGGAATACAGACACATAATATATAAACACAAACTAAAGTTGTTGGTGTGTATTTAATTTAGATAAAAGACATTTGTAAAGGAAGAAATTCTATATGAATATGAAAAGAAATAATACAGGTACCATATACTCTCGAGGGTAAGCCAACCCAAATATCAGCTGAGGTACCTAATTTTACCACAAAAAACTGGGAAAACCTATTGTCCTGCATATAAGCCTAGAGTGGGAAATGCAATGGTGCCAGACCATGCCCCCAGTATATAGCTATCCACCCCCTGGCCCCCAGTATATAGCTATCCACCCCCTGGCACCCAGTTTATAGCTATACAGCCCCCTTGCCCCCAGTATATAACTATCCAGCCCCCTGGCCCCCAGTTTATAGCTATCCAGCCCCCTGGCCCCTAGTATATAGCTATCCAGCTCCCTGGCCCCCAGTTTATAGCTATCCTGCCCCCTGGCCTCCAGTATATAGCTATCCTGCCCCTGGCCTCCAGTATATAGCTACCAAGCCCTTGGCCCCCAGTATATAGCTATCCAGCCCTCTTGCCCCCCAGTATATAGCTATCCAGTCCCCTCACCCCCAGTATATAGCCATCCCCCTGTATACCCTAAACTCAAAACAATAAAGTCAATACACAGTTCTCCGATGCCCACACAGGTCCTCTTCTTACTTCCGGGAGTGGTAGGCCCCGTGAAGCAACATCCATGATGCAACATCTTTGCTACAAAGAGACACCATGTCCCACATGTGAACGTTCCTCTTTGTATGTGGATCGTATGTTTATTGTAACCTAAGTAACATGTTCTCTTTATTCTATGGATAGTATGATTATGGCAATAGCTTATGTATGTATTTTTCCTTAAAGGGGTATGCCTCTTTCAGCAAATTAATGTTATTGTTTGTATGATGAAAACTTACAATAGATACTCGAGTATGCGCCATGTTTTTCAGCGCAAATTTATGCTGAAAATTACCCATTTGGCTTATACTCGGGTATTTAAAAAATAAATAAATGCAGTACTCACCATTCTGACACCCCAGGCAGCTCCTCTTCTATATTCAGGTACGCTGGTGCCAGCTCCAGGTCTGTGACAGCTCCGTGCACATGTTCCGGACAGCACACAATAGTGATGTCAGCCGCCGCACAATTATGCTCTATTCGGGCCGTGCGCACGGAGCTGTCACGAACCTGGAGCCGGCACCAGTGCACCTGAAGATAGAAGAAGGGCTGCCCAGCCTGTCGGAATTATGAGTATTTGTCTTCAAAGTTTTAATTATTCAAACAATAACAATTATAATTACCATATATACTCGAGTATATGCCTAGTTTTTCAGCACAAAAAAATATGCTGAAAACCCAAACTCAGCTTATACTCGAGTAAAAAAAATATATCAAAACTCCCCTTTCCGGCTTCCCCCACTGCTGGCTATATACTAGGGCAGGGGGCTGGCTATATACTGGGGGATATGTGCTGGCAGGCTTTATAATGGGGGGCAGGTGCTGGCTATATACTATGGGGCAGGGTCCGGCAGGCTATATACTGGGGAGGCTGTGACCAATGCATTTCCCACCTTCAGCTTATACTCGATTTCCCAGGTTTTGTGGTAAAATTATGGGCATCGGCTTATACTTGGGTCGGCTTATACTCGAGTATCATTTTGATGAAATGGGAATACCCCTTTTAGTTCTACTAAACTTACAGAACAAAACCTAATGTGGGGAAAATCTATATAGTTTTTGCTTATGGGGCCTGTTTTTTTGGTACATAAGTTATAAGGTATTTTTAACAGTTTTTATTTTTTAGCTTATTTTTGATCAGGTATAAATCTTTATATATAACTTTTTAATGTAAATAAATTTTTTGGTCGAAATTTGTGGTTTGTCAAGTTCATTGAAACTTTGAAAGTTTAAAAAAATGTGCTTCTGGATATGGACATGACCCTGAAATGTAGGTAGAAATGGGAAAAGAGCTTAAAAATTTAGGTAATAACACAGGAGTTGCCCTGAAAAAAATAATAATACTTATATAATATATAATAATAAATATAATATAAATAATACAAATGAAAAAATAATTAAAAAATGCTGTTAATATTATTGGATGTTCATATCAGTTTATTCTCATAAGCAATGGATGCAGAATCCAGTATGAAAGGTTCTGGAGAACTGTTGAAATCTTCAAACTGTCTCTTAGGGCACCCAGGTTGATGCTCAAAAGATACGAGAGAGGAAGAAGAACGGAGAAACAGCTGCACTAACCTTGTGAAGTAGTTTGGATTGTAGTACAAAGGAGGCAAGATAGATTAACCGCTCACCTGAAGGCATATGAGTATGCACATGTAGAATGTAGATGACGCGCATCGGCAGCCAGTGGTCCCTTACAGTCTGCAGGTTCCGTCCCAGTCAACGGAGTAGCAGAGATGCAAATGGAGACACCCAGTCGGTAAAATGACTGGGTGTCTCCAATTTTGAATCCAGCAAATGAAGAATTTGACTTACTTGAACTGTCTAGTCCATTATAATGAATGGGATGATATTTATGATATGGTCCATATTGGCTGTGGACAGGTAGATTCTCTTGTCAGTGAGGACATCCCCAGTGGTGCAGAACAGGTGCTCAGAAACTGCCAGGGCTGCATCTGCCATAAGGCAAAGATGAAAATCTTGCCTCAGGCGGTAAAATGCAGATCCCTTTGGGGAGCGGCAAAATTTTCCGTTCTACTGTAATGTGGGTGATTTATATAATGAAGGGATGTTTAATATGTGTGGAGCGTGTGGTCAGTTGTGTTGTGAGGGGTTTGAATTAATTACGAGCACAGTGTTGTTATCCAGGTGACTTTATACTGTGACTGTGGTATTTTTTGAGATTCTGGGTGGAGATTTCCTCACAGAGTTGAAGACGTCTGGCCGCAAATTCAGCATTGATAGGTCTTGGATTGGAGAACCCAGAATAAAATCCTCTTACTGATGGAAAAGCTTGTCATCTTACAAGGTACAAGATGCCAGTAATGACTCTTAGAACCTGCCATGTGGGGGAAACAGAGCCTAGTGTCAGGACCAGTGTACCATCAATAATATTCACATTTTCCCTGGTTTTAGTAGGGGTGGGATCTTTTAGATATTCTGCACCAAACTGATCTTTTCTTATTTCAAGATTTGGCAAATTGTTACTATACTCTCTTAGGACTACTCTGACCCTCGTCTAATACCCCACTATGGTCAATACCCCATTATCTGTAGCTTCCCTTCAAGGCATACACCCTTCAGTGTCAGGCATTCGGTCATCCCCTGCAGGTTGGGCATCCGAAAGTCTGTGTTCCCATAACCACCAAAAATGTGCGAAAACCCACCCAATGATGACATCATACATTGACAAGGAGATTAAACCAACCAGAGCTTTTACTGCCCTGAACCTAGTATTTATGCATACCTCGGCAGTGGAATAGTTATGGGTGTCCCCATGTATACAGGTTGCATCAATGGTTTTGGCCTGACATTTTCAGTTCTTACTAGGGTGATCAGACTGCCTGAGTCAAAAAATGCAGATACAGTTCTACCTTCCACAGTAATCAGGCACATTTGTTTTTTACCCTCAGCATTTGGCAATAAAACACAAGCAATCTGTGCATAAACGGCAGTTTTGTAGGGGGCATCACATTGCACAGGTTCATCATAAAGTGGACAATTGGCAAAAACATGACCTGGCAAATTACATTGGAAGCATGAAATCACATCTTTACTGAGTCTCTTATAGGCCACCGACCTCCCTGGCACAGTTTGCCAGCCTCTAGAGCCTGGACCACCAGCATTTTTAGGATCTCCATGGCTCATCCATTTGTACAAAGAAACAGGAAGGGATCTTAAGTTTTTAACCATTACAACCCAATTCACCATCTGAGGGCCTGTCAGGATCTCCGCTGTAACCACTTCTTGGCTAAGTGAATCAGATCATGCATCTGAGAAAGTGAAGGTTTGTCCATGTTATAGTCCCAGTTGTGGACATGTCTTGCACGGACAGAGACCGTAACTCCAAAATGAGTTAGGATCTCCTTTTGAGCTTACTATAGTCCATTGCATCCCAATTCCCGAGGTCAAAGTATACCTTTTGAGGTTCACCTGTAAGGAAAGATGCCAAAAGTCCTGCCCACTTTTCTTTTGGCCATTCTTGTCTTTTCTTTGCTCCTCCTGTGTAGCCTGCAGTTGTGCCATCAGCCTATGGCTTGTTTTCTCCAGCTGCATTTGCTGCACTCTGGAAGCCTCCAGTTGAGATGCAACAGATTTATTTTCCTTAAAATATAGCAGCAAAAACAAAGGAATAACAAAAATAAATCCTAGGCCGTCTATCCACTAACAAGGGTCCTGACTACCAGGACCTCCTGCACGGTTTCCCAAACAACACAGCAGTAGAGTCACAGTTGTTTCCCCAGGTACAGAGAGCCCTGATTGTTATCACTGGTCTCCTTAAATTAGCCCAGCGCACCTGTAGACCAGGTAATGATGAAAAATCCTTACTGTCCGGATGGAGTAAGGCCCACAATCACTTCCCCACTCCAACAACACAGGTCCCTAGTAGATCTCAGAAAAACTAATGCAGAGATGTCTGCAAAAGAACAAACACTTTCTGGTTGCTCATCCAGGTAGAAGTGATATACCTTGGGAAATGTACACCCCATCCACAACTTCTCCAGACACTCTGTCACACTACCCAGTTTGTCTCTGAACAGTTTAAAGTGGCCTTCTTCATCAGTCTCCTTTCTGCGAAGGTCCTGGCATGTCTTCCTCCACTCTGGGACAGGAAAGACCTGGTCACAGCCAATATCACCACCTTCTTCACTGAATTCCGGTCCATCCTTGAGGAACTGGCCGGGGCATCTTCTGCTGAAAATGCTCTCCTGAATCTTCACCAAGGGGACTCCTCTTTTGGAGACTATGTGGTCCAGCTCCATACGTAAGTTTCTGAGCTGGATTGGAATGAGGCAGCCTTCCCTGCTACTTTTAAAAAAGTAATGTTTGGTCACACTCTGATGTCAGTGGTGGCTAACGTCAGAGCCGGTGCGCCACAATGTCGCATGGACCTGCCACTGCGGGTAGAAGAAGAGAAGACCTGTGGGGGGGTGACAAGAAGGGGATTATCAATTTTTTTTTTTTAATTGAGCATAAGTCAAGTTTGGTTTTTCAGCACATTTTTTGTGCTGAAAAACTTGGCTTATACTCAAGTATATATGTTAACTGCATATAATAACTCTTGTGACTCCACTGATAATCAGAATCAGATATGATCTTCTATGTAGATACAATGAAAAAAGAGGAATGAAATCTTAAAGCTTAAAAGTAAAGTGCAAAAAAATGAACATATCTGTCAGGATCGGTGGTAGTGAATCCTCTGTACCACCACGGACGATGATGTAAGACAACACCTGGGACTGGAATCTAAGTGGCACCCGGTCTTCACCAGAGCCCACCGCAAAGCAGGTTGGACTTTCTGCGGCATGGTACCACCAGGTACGACTCCACAGGTGAAGTACAGAATCATCAGGCAAAGTCGTGGTCAGGGACATGCGGGAGGTCAAGACAGGCAGCACAGAATCAGTCATGGATGTAGCGGAAGGTCAAAAAAAGGCAGCAAGGGATCAGAATCGTGGTAAAAACAGGAAATCACTATAAACACAGAAGACATAGGAACAAGCTTTCTCAATGGCAACAAGGCACAAAGATGCGGCAAGGAAAACAGGAAGGGCCTTTGTATTTATCAGAAATGGCAGCCGGCCAGCGGTAACTTTCGGCGCGCTGGCCCTAGGAGGTGGGGATGCATGCGTCTGACTGCTGGAGACAGCATTGGAACCAGTAGAGGTAAGCACCTTGTCAGGGGTCTGGGGACATATCTAGTGGAAAACGGGTGCTCTTGTGACCCGTATCATGGGTCACAGGAGCACCCTTGACAATATCTTCCATATAGACAAGAATTTTTTTCTTTCCAACATAGGCAAGATTTTTACATATACACAAGATAACAAAATAACACATTTTCTAATTAAATGTTATTAACAAAAATCCAACATTTTACAGATATAAGTCTAACCTGTCTCTATCAGTCCTGATGTACACAATTCGGGTTTAGCGTGGTTCCAACTGTAAATCTTTTGACTATGGTCGAATTCGTCTCATGAATAGCTTCTCTTTTCTGCATACTGCAGTGCTCCTTGTCTCCTGACCCCCCCCCCCTCATTACAAGACCAGCTCAAACACAGGCACTTCCTGCCACCAAGCAGACATGTGCAGAGACTTACTCTAAAAGCTACATTAGAGATGACTGTGTATTTTATTAATCAGGTGAGGGAGCAGAGCTGAGAGCGTCATTGTGCTTTATATCCATCTCATGGATCTCAGCATCTCTCATCTCTGATCTGTCTCATTTATCCTTTTCTATGTGCCTGATTATAATAGAATGTGTAGAACCTAAATAAAAGTGTAGATAGACCTGTACCCTCATAATCTAAGCACATTGTCAGTACACAACATCTCATAGCACAGAGGAATCATGAAGTGTCTACTCAGAGTCTCCACCCACACTCTGGAATCTTACGCTGACCATCACTGAGTGATAGGAGCTAAAACAGCAATAAATCTGAGTAAAATTGCAAATTAAGGGTATTAAAATGATCTCTATTGTGTAAACATTGTAAGGTGGTTAAAATTTGAGAACCTTCTTTCATGGGCAAACACATTTGACTCTTGTGACCTGTAATGATCGCTGCAATGTGGTTAACTCAACAAAAATAAATTAAAAGCGAGTTTAAAAAAGTTTTTAAAATGTTGTTTCCGTGCTGTGAGCAAATCTTTTTTTATTATGCATTTGGCCTCCTTGTCAGAAAGTGATTCTTGCTACAAGTTCTTAGTGTTGAAAGCGTCTTAAAAACTTTTTTCTAATGTCTTTGTTTCTTCTCAGTCTCTTGCACCTTGTTCTAGCTCCTTCCTCTGTGGTATCAGTAATAAATTCCCTGTGGGTTCTCCGCATATTTTTTGCAGTTTATCATCTATAAAAAAGGAACAGCAAATGATATCTGCAGTAAATGTCTCTTTTATTGACAAAGACTGAGATTCTGTGATGCATTTATGTTACTTTTATAACAAGTCTGGAAGCCGTGAACTGCATGAACAAATCTCCTCTGATGTAAGTACAAGTCTCCATTTGACTAGAATGTTATATTACTGTTATATTAGGCTTACTGCCTATCTAAATTTTTCTGGAAACGGTTCTGTTCCAATGTTTAATAAGGTCATTTCAGGATTTGGGTTTATTGTGCCACTGCTTATTCTGGTGATTAGAGTAAAAACTTTTTACCACATATCTTTAAATGGAACCTGTCACCAGATTTTCACTACTAAGCACAATGACAAGTTCCCATAGCTCTAAAGTAACTTGTGCCCACACTGTTTTTAGATTAAAAAAATGCATTGTTCCTATCCCCAGAAAATTGACTTTGTAAGCCTACCTAGCACCCTGCTAGGAGGATCAGCAAGGGGTTTATGTTCTTCATGGGAGAAAGTGTATCTTTTACATCAAGTCTTCTCTTCATCCTTCCCTTCTGCAGTGCAGAGGATGACTCAGAATCAGCAGAAGAGAGAGAATGAGAGGAGACAGCTCCTTCTGGCTGGGTGCTAGGTAGGCAAAGTTTATTTGCTGGTGATAGGAATTATGCATTTTTTAGCTAAAAAAACGAGTGGGCACACATTAGCAAAGTGCTTTTGGAACCTGTCAGTGCACTTATTATGATAATCTGGTAACAGGTTCTCTTTACTATGAGGTCAAGTCTGCCAGAGATGGAATTCATTGGCTTTTCAACCACATTTTTCGTAGCAAGGTTTATTGTAATTTTTAAAGATCATAATTAGAGATGAGCGAGCACTAAAATGCTCGAGTGCTCGTTATTCGAGACGAACTTTTCCAGATGCTCGAGTGCTCGTCTCGAATAACGAGCCCCATTGAAGTCAATGGGAGACTCGAGCATTTTTCAAAGGGACCATGGTTCGGGAATAAAATGTGTTAATTAATTGAAAAAGAATGTCTTCTGATAAGTTAGCATATGTATGCAAACATCTGCAATCTATTCTTCACTGTTCCGCGCGTATATTATCTCCCGACAAGTTAACAGATGTGAAGAACAGTGAAGAATAGAATAAAAACAGTGACCACATGATCATTTAAGTGAAAAACACAGTGAAGAATAGATTGCAGATGTTCTGCACATCTGCTTACTTGTCGGGAGATACGCTGTCCCGGGATCCGCTGCTCTTCTTCCACTGAAGTCTCCCCGATGTCTCCGTGCCCCGATGTCTCCGTGCCCATATGTCTCCGTGCCCCGATGTCTCCGTGCCCATATGTCTCCGTGCCCCGATGTCTCCGTGCCCATATGTCTCCGTGCCCCGATGTCTCCGTGCCCATATGTCTCCGTGCCCATATGTCTCCGTGCCCATATGTCTCCGTGCCCTGATGTCTCCGTGCCCATATGTCTCCGTGCCCCGATGTCTCCGTGCCCATATGTCTCCGTGCCCCTATGTCTCCGTGCCCCGATGTCTCCGTGCCCCGATGTCTCCGTGCCCATATGTCTCCGTGCCCCGATGTCTCCGTGCCCATATGTCTCCGTGCCCATATGTCTCCGTGCCCATATGTCTCCGTGCCCCGATGTCTCCGTGCCCATATGTCTCCGTGCCCCGATGTCTCCGTGCCCATATGTCTCCGTGCCCATATGTCTCCGTGCCCATATGTCTCCGTGCCCCGATGTCTCCGTGCCCATATGTCTCCGTGCCCCGATGTCTCCGTGCCCATATGTCTCCGTGCCCCTATGTCTCCGTGCCCCGATGTCTCCGTGCCCCGATGTCTCCGTGCCCATATGTCTCCGTGCCCATATGTCTCCGTGCCCATATGTCTCCGTGCCCCGATGTCTCCGTGCCCATATGTCTCCGTGCCCCGATGTCTCCGTGCCCATATGTCTCCGTGCCCATATGTCTCCGTGCCCATATGTCTCCGTGCCCCGATGTCTCCGTGCCCATATGTCTCCGTGCCCCGATGTCTCCGTGCCCATATGTCTCCGTGCCCCTATGTCTCCGTGCCCCGATGTCTCCGTGCCCCGATGTCTCCGTGCCCATATGTCTCCGTGCCCCGATGTCTCCGTGCCCATATGTCTCCGTGCCCCGATGTCTTCGTGCCCATATGTCTCCGTGCCCATATGTCTCCGTGCCCCTATGTCTCCGTGCCCCGATGTCTCCGTGCCCCGATGTCTCCGTGCCCATATGTCTCCGTGCCCATATGTCTCCGTGCCCATATGTCTCCGTGCCCCGATGTCTCCGTGCCCCGATGTCTCCGTGCCGCTCCCCGATGTCTCCGTGCCGCTGCCCGATGTCTCTGTGCTGCTCCCCGGTGTCTCTGTGCTGCTCCCTTGTGTCTCCGTCCTGCTCACCGTGTTCTGCAATGTCTTCTTCACACATATATATTGTTCTTCACATACTATTTTGTTCGCACCGTTCCGCGCGTATCTCCCGACAAGTAAGCAGATGTGCCGAACATCTGTAATCTATTCTTCACTGTGTTCTTCACTGTGTTTTTCACTTAAATGATCCTGTGTTCACTGTGTTCACTGTTTTTATTCTATTCTTCATTGTTCTTCACTGTGTTTTTTTAATTAAATGCTCGATCTCGAGCAGGGGAAATACTCGTCCGAGCAACGAGCAGTTTCGAGTACCTTAATGCTCGAACGAGCATCAAGCTCGGACGAGCATGTTCGCTCATCTCTAATCATAATGTTTCTAAAAGGTTAATGCAGATATGTAATTTTCATGAGGACCTCATGGCTCTCATTTAGTTCTGGATGGTAAAGCATTTATTGAGATTGCCTGCCCCATTGCAACATTTTATTTAATTTCTGTTTTACCATTGGCTCTGAATACAGGCAGTCCCTGGGTTACATACAGGATGGGTTCCATAGTTTTGTTCTTAAGTTGAATTTGTATGTTAGTGAAAACTGTATATTTTATAATTGCCCAGTGACAATTGGAGTTTCAAAATTTCTTACTGTCCTGGTAACAAAGAATATCAATAAAGCTTCATTACAGACACCTTATAGCTGATCATTGCAGCCTGGGACTACAGTAACATCCAAAAAGGTCACCAGAGGTCACAGTGGGCAGAGGGGTCCATCTTTAACCACAGGTCGTCTGTAAGATGGGTGTCCTTAACTAGGGACCACCTGTAAAGCTGTTTTTTAGTCTTTTGTCTTAATTTTAAAAATTTGCAATAGTTTTCTTGCTTAACTTTATTTCTATTTAATATTTTCACAATATTTTATACATTTTCTAATTTGAATACGTTGAAAGAAAAACTAAAGGGCAGATTAAATTCCAATTGCAAAACTTCAAATTTCTTATTTTTCCCTTTTCTTCCCATTTAGAAGAACGAGCACATGTGGGCTGGATATGTCATCACACGCTGAGCTGGGATCATTTTCACATGTTGGGTAGTACACCCCACAAGAGCAAATGGATCGCCTGAACATAGTCCAGTTGAGTACTACATACTGCCTATAAAGTTGTCTCCTAACTAGCAGAACTGGGAGAACAAATATATCTGTTGCATTCTCTTTTTTGATTTTGGGCTTGCATGTCCTGTGTACAGAACTGTATGTTAGTCTAGTTTTACAGATTACCAGAATGGGACACATTTGCTTACTTGATCTGGAGGAGTTCCCGAAAGTGCATTGTCCAATAAGATTGTGCGTCTGTTATCCTGCATGTGTCGCTTCCCCGCTCAGGTCCCCGGAGTTCACCTTCTTCTTCCTGGTGCATGTAAGTGCCTTGTCCGTGTACAATGCGCTGTGCGGGGAGTCACTAAGATCGTGCGCCCGATATCCTGCATGTGTCGCTTCCCCGCTCAGGTCCCGGAGTTCACCTTCTTCTTCCTGGTGCATGTAAGTGCATTGCCGGTGTATAATGCGCTGTGCGGGGAGTCAGTAAGATCGTACCCCGATATCCTGCATGTGTCACTTCCCCGCTCAGGTCCCTGGAGTTCACCTTCTTCTTCCTGGTGCATGTAAGTGCATTGTCCGTGTATAATGCGCTGTGCAGGGAGTCACTGGGATCCTGCACCCGATATCCTGCATGTGTCGCTTCCCCGCTCAGGTCCCTGGAGTTCACCTTCTTCTTCCTGGTGCATGTAAGTGCATTGTCCATGTATAATGTGCTGTGCAGGGAGTCACTAGGATCCTGCGCCCGATATCCTGCATGTGTCGCTTCCCCGCTCAGGTCCCTGGAGTTCACCATCTTCTTCCCGGTGTAAGTAACTGCGTGTCTTGTGACACAATTTTAAAGTTAAATCCTGCGGTTTGTCCGAATAAGTCGGACCGTCTGATGGCCCGCCCCCTGATTTGTGTTGCATGAAAGCCGGTGCCACTACGTCAAAATCTGATCGTGTGCGCCAAAATCCCCTTCTAAATAACTGTCCCAGTGGTACAAATATGAAAACATTGCAATAGCCGGCTAAAGTGTGGTCCGCGGGACCCTTAGTAAATGTGCCCCAATATTTGTGGTTTTTACATGAATATAGTGTAAAGTATCCTTCCTCCCAATCCCAATGTGGGAAATATTCAAATGTACGAATATGCAGTGTTATACTCTCTTTAATATCTTATATATCTTATGTCAAATAAGTGGTGTCTCTGTTCAGCTCTCAGTTTTATTATCAGCATAATTGTTGTCTGCACTTGTAACATCATATATCTGTAGATCATTAGTTTGACTATTGCCTTAAGGAGCATCTGCCACCACGAATGACATTTTTAGCTAGTGACGGGTTCCTACAGTCTATGCTTATTTTAAAAAAAAATGCCTTTGGCAGCATTCTGAATCATTTCAGTAGTTTATATAAGTTTATTTCACATTACCTGACTCTCTGCCAGCAGCCTGTGTATGTCTGTGTCTCCTCATGCATTCTTCCTCTCTCCCTGCTTCCCCTTCCTGCTCAATGGGATATTCCTACAATAATATATTTAGGATAACAAAAGAACACATTGGGGCACATTTACTTACCCGGTCCAGTCGCGATCCCGTGGTGCGTTTTCCGATTCGGGTCCAGCGCGATTCACTAGTTTGTGTGTCCAATTTCCTGCAGGTTTCGCTTCTGCGCCGAGGTCCGCCGGAGTTCACCTTCTTCTTCCTGGTGTATGTGAGCGCTGATCTTGTGACACATTTCAGTTTTTAAATTCTGTGGTTTGTCTGAATCCGCCAAGTTGTCCGACGGCCACATCCCTCGATTTCTGTCACATGCCACAATCCGATCGCGTGCACCAAAAACCCAGGGCAATTTGGCACAAAATGATGCAAAGCGGAAATATTTGGGAAAACCCAATGGAATTGCAGTCCGTGGACCCTTAGTAAACGTGCCCCATTATCTAATTTACTATTATTAACAAAAATACAGAATTTAAAAGATTTAATTCCAAATTAACTTTATCAATCATGGTGTAAACAATTTTGTTTGGCCCATGATCCGACCGCAAATCTTTTATCTTCTATAGTAGAGCATTGCGGATTCTTCTCATGAAAAGCTTCTCCTGTCTGCACAATGCAGCGTGATCTCTGCCTCTCCCCCTCCATTACAAGATGAGCTCACAGACAGACTCTTCCTGCCCCCAAGCAGTGTGCACAGACTGTTAGCTACAGATAATAAGATCTTTATAGCAGGGGAAGGAGGCATATAGCATAGCTGACAGTGTATGTTATATCCATCTCATGGATCTCACCATCTCTGATCTGTGTCATCTCTCTTTCTATGTGTCAGATACTGGTATAATGTTCAGAAGCTAAATAAAAGTTTGACCCTGATGTCAATGTCAGATCACAGAACTAGATGGTAAAAAAATGTGTCTGCTCAGAGAATCTCCCCACACTCTGGAATCTTACTGACCACCACTGAGCTAAAACCGCAATAAAACTGAGCAAAATTGTAAAGTAAGGGGTTAAAAATAATCTCCCTGGGGTTTAAAATTTGAGAACTTTCTTTTTTTCTTTTCATTCTTTTGTTCTTTTCATTGTAACCCCTTTAATGCATATGAGAGTAGAGAGGAGGAGATCGACAGCGCTCACCTCCTCCTCCTCTCCCCACGCGCTGATGTGTGCCCGCTGTACTACGGTACAGCGGGCAACGGCAGTGTGCATGTAGTCTAAGTGGGGAAAAATCAGTATTAAGAGTGGCAGAAGATTTTTACTTTTTTGGCTATGGAGCTAGGTGATGGCTTGATTTTTTGCGGGACATGTACTTTGAAATTGTATCATTCTGGAGTACATATGTTTTTTTGACACAACTTATTGTATATTTTGTGAGATTAAATAGGTAAAAATAATAATTTTTAGTGTGTTTTTAACAGTTTTCTTAACAGCGTTCATCGTACAGGTTCAATAATTATTCACTTTTATTCTACCGGTTGTTACGGAAGCAGTGACACTATTTTTTTGTGTTACATGTCTCTTTATATGTTATGGGCATTTTTAATGATTTGTTACTTTATTTTTTATTGAGTAACATTTTTTGTTATAGGACCCCATGGCTGCCATAGCAATGATCGGCACCAGTAATTGGAAGACCCAAAGTTGTCATGGCGACCGATCGCTGCCCCCCCCCCCCCCCCCCGATGACTCTTTTTTCTATGCTGTCATGTATGGAAGTTTGGTCAATTCTGTTTTGTTGCTTAAATGTAAAAAATGTAAAAAGAAGTTCCTTTTATTTTAGATGTCTTATTCTGGATAAAAGACAGTATGGTTTTATTTATCAGAAGATCAGTAGTTGTCAGGATTGGAGAGGGTTCAGCTTGGGAGTCTGTGGACCCTCTGGACTACTGCGGCAGACGGTACTAGCCGTGACCAGAGTCTAAGTGGCATCTGGTCTTTGCAAGAGCCCGCCTAAAAGCGGGATGGTCTTCATAGTATCATAGTATCATAGTATATGAGGCTGGAAGGAGACGCAAGTCCATCAAGTCCAACCTTCAAGAATTAAATAAATGTTTTATCCCCATAACCCGTGATATTTTTTCTCTCCAGAAAGGCATCCAGGCCTCTCTTGAACATGTACATAGAGTCCGCCATAACAACCTCCTGCGGCAGAGAGTTCCACAGTCTCACTGCTCTTACAGTAAAGAACCTTTGTCTATGGTGATGGTAGAATCGCCTCTCCTCTAGGCGTAGAGGATGCCCCCTTGTCCTGGTCACAGGCCGAGGTATAAAAAGATCTTTGGAGAGATCCTTGTACTGTCCGTTCAGGTATTTGTACATTGTAATGAGGTCTCCCCTCAGTCGTCTTTTTTCTAAACTGAATAATCCCAAATTTTGTAATCTGTCATTGTATTCTAGTCCCCCCATTCCCCTAATAATCCTGGTTGCTCTCCTCTGCACCCGTTCCAGCTCTACTATATCCTTTTTATACACTGGTGCCCAAAACTGTACACAATATTCCATGTGTGGTCTGACCAGGGATTTGTATAAGGGCAGAACTATGTCTTTATCATGAGAATCTATTCCTCTCTTGATACATCCCATTATTTTATTTGCTTTAGCAGC
The DNA here is from genome assembly GCF_040894005.1 of Engystomops pustulosus. Lineage (NCBI taxonomy): Eukaryota > Metazoa > Chordata > Amphibia > Anura > Leptodactylidae > Engystomops > Engystomops pustulosus. The sequence goes on from NC_092414.1 coordinate 219,568,816, forward strand.
AGCCGCCTGGCTCTGGTCACTAAAATTAAGTTTACCATCCACCAATACCCCCAAGTCCTTTTCAGCCTCAGTTTTACTAAGTAATTGACCGTTTAGAACATAATTATACTTTTTGTTTCCATGGCCCAAGTGCATAACTTTACATTTATCTACATTAAACCTCATCAACCATTTCTCTGCCCATCCCTCAAGCTTCCACAAATCCCTCTGTAATGCTAAACTATCGACCTCAGTATTTATTACTTTACACAGCTTAGTATCATCTGCAAATATTGAAACTTGACTGTGTAAACCCACTACAAGGTCATTAATAAAAATATTAAAAAGAAGTGGCCCCAATACTGACCCCTGTGGCACTCCACTGGTAACATCAACCCAATCGGAGAATGTGCCATTAATGACCACCCTCTGTTTTCTATCACTAAGCCAATTACTTACCCAGATACACAGATTTTCTCCTATTCCCAGCAGTCTCATTTTATATACCAACCTTTTATGTGGCACGGTGTCAAATGCCTTTGAAAAGTCCAGATATACAACATCCACAGCGTCCCCCAGATCCAGTCTTGAACTTACCTTCTCGTAGAAACCAATCAGATTAGTCTGACAGGACCGATCTCTCATAAACCCATGCTGACGCTGGGTTATAAGGTTGTGCACAGTGAGATACTCCAGGATAGCATCTCTAATAAACCCCTCAAATATTTTCCCCACCACAGCAGTTAGACTCACGGGTCTGTAGTTTCCAGGATCGCTATTTGATCCTTTTTTGTATATTGGTACCACATTTGCTATGCGCCATTCCTGTGGAACATAACCAGTCCTCAGTGAATCTTCAAATATTAAAAATAACGGTCTGTCTATCACCGTACATAATTCATGCAGAACCCGGGGGTGTATGCCATCTGGCCCAGGTGATTTATCTATCTTAGTGGTTGCGAGGCGGCGCCGTACCTCTTCCTGGGTTAAACTGTTGACATTATAAAAAGAATTTACATTATTCCTCATTGTGTCTTCCACCAGGGGATTTTCCTGGGTAAAGACAGTTGAGAAGGCGACATTCAGTAGATTGGCCCTTTCCTCATCTCCTTCCACCATGACCCCCATGTTATTTCTAAGGGGACCCACACTCTCTGTTTTTAGTTTCTTATCATTTATATACTTGAAAAATAATTTGGGATTGTTTTTGCTCTCCCTGGCAATATTTCTTTCAGTCTCTATTTTTGCGGCCTTTATCTGCTTTTTACAGGATTTATTTTTCTCTCTATAATCCTGTAATGCCTCATCGCTGCCTTCACGTTTTAGCACCTTAAACGCTTTATCTTTCTCGCTTATTGCTTTCCTTACAAGACTAGTTAGCCACATAGGCTTTTTCTTGTTCCTTTTATGCTTTTTCCCATAAGGTATGTGTTTCTCACAGGACTTTTTCAGAATATATGAGAAAAAGTCCCATTTTTTGGGGGGGCTTTTGTCTTTGAGAGCATTATCCCAGTCTATGCCTTTAAGGTCTTCCCTTAGTTGATGAAAATTTGCCCTCCTGAAGTTTAGAGTGTTGGTTGCCCCTTCACTAACATGCTTAGTAAAGCGTAATACAAAATCAATGATATTATGATCACTATTCCCCAGGTTCCCCCCAACCTGTAGTTTTGATACCCTATCAGGTCTGTTGGTAAGGATAAGGTCCAGCAGTGCCCCCCCTCTTGTTGGCTCCTGGACTAGTTGCGACAGGTAATTGTCTTTTGTTGTTGACAAGAACCTGCTACCTTTGAAGGACCTGCAGGTTTCTGCCCCCCAGTCAATATCTGGGTAATTGAAGTCCCCCATGATAAGTACTTCACCAAGCTTTGAAGCCGCATCCATTTCACTTATCAGCATTTCCTCTGCTGCCTCCACTATATTTGGAGCCTTATAACAAACCCCTAGTAATATTTTATTATTCTTTTTCCCTCCCCTTATCTCCACCCATAGGGACTCCACATTTGCGTTACTGATGTCATCTCGCAGGACGGGCTTGAGGCGAGAATTCACATATAAACAAACCCCTCCCCCTTTTTTATTTATACGATCCTTTCTAAAAAGACTATAACCATCTATAGTAACAGCCCAGTCATAGCTACTGTCCAGCCATGTCTCGCTGATACCCACTATATCATATTTCCGTTCCAACATCAAGAGTTCCAGTTCCTCCATTTTGTTTGTGAGGCTTCTGGCATTTGTGTACATACACTTTATATGGTTTTCCCTGTCCATATTCCTTTTGTCCTTATTTCCCAATCTCATTCCAGCCCCCCTTCCTCCCCCATGGACTATGGCTCTTCCCAGCTCTCTATGTACACCGTCTAGTTGCCCTGCACAAGTGTAGTTGCCCTCCCCCCAGGTCTCTAGTTTAAACACTCCTCCAACCTTCTAGCCATTTTTTCCCCTAAAACAGCGGCCCCCTCCCCATTGAGGTGCAGCCCATCCCTACTGTAGAGCCTGTAGCCCACAGAAAAGTCAGCCCAGTTCTCCATGAACCCAAACCCCTCCTTCCTACACCAACTTTTGAGCCACTTATTTACCTCCTTGATCTCCCGCTGCCTTTCTGGTGTGGCACGTGGTACAGGCAGTATTTCGGAGAAAATTACCTTTGAGGTCCTTGCCCTGAGCTTATGGCCTAAATCTCTGAAATCATTTTTAAGGACCTTCCACCTACCTGTTACTTTGTCATTAGTGCCAATGTGGACCATGACCGCTGGTTCCTCACCAGCCCCTCCCAGTAATCCATCAACCCGATCCGCAACATGCCGAACCCGAGCACCCGGCAAACAACACACTGTTCGGTATGCACGGTCTTTGTGACAGATTGCCCTGTGTGTTCCCCTAATAATGGAATCTCCCACTACCAGCACCTGTCTGACCTTGCCTGTGCTCCCATTACCCTTCTTACTGGAGCACACATTCCCCTGGTTGCTAGCGGCCACATCTTTCTGCAGCATTGCTACCCCAGAGCTGATATCCCCCTCATCCGCCAGCCTGGCAAACTTATTGGGGTGCACCAGATCAGGACTAGACTCTCTACAACTCTTCCCTCTACCCCGCCTTCTACATGTTACCCAACTAGCTGCCCCCTCACTCTGCACCTCCATACTTCTCTCCCCACAACCATCTTCCCCAGAGAGTTTGTGCTCCAGGAGCAGCAAACTTCGTTCCATATTATCAATTGCCTGCAGCCTTGAAACTTGCTCATTTAGATCCAGAATCTGGGCTTCCAGATGAGCAATTTTCACACACCCCACACAGCAGTATTCCCCCTCGAACGGCTGTTCAAGGAAAGCATACATGGCACAGGATGTACACCGTGTAGCAATGCCACTTATGGAGTCCATTGTTCTAATGGGGATTACAATAGAAATATGCACAGAAAGAAGAATCTACAGTCAAAGTAACAAAAAACACAGAAGTTACCTGCTAAAGCCCCTCAAACTTAAGTCCCTTAAACGTAAGTCACACTTAAGACACTGCACACACTTGAGATCAATGCACACTCGCCGCCAAGCTCACACACTCGCTTTGCTAATGCTTTTTTATAAGTTATCTGCCACAAAAATCTGCAGAGCTCACTGCACAAGATCTGGCTGCAAACCCGTCTTGCTGCGGCAGGGTGCCACCAGGTCGTTCCACAGGTGCGAACAGCCCGCGATGGCAGCCAAGGTACAGGAAACAGTCCGAGCCCGGGATGACAGCGGGAGTATGGAGCTTGAAGTAACCCTGGAACTTCACAGAAGGAACAAGGGAGCAGACCGGAACACGGGCACAGACAGGAACGCAGGATACACAGGAACGCAGAATACACAGGAACGCAGGATACACATGAACGTAGGATATACAGGAGCGTAGGAACGCTGGAACACACGTAGGAAAGCCTGAACACAGAAGCGTAGGAACACTGGAAGGCTTTCTCTTCACTTGAAACAGCTTTAAGAAGCTTGGTTAGGAAACCATGGAAGCTCCTTTGAAGATCCGGCAGGGAATGAAGGGAGCCACCGGGTTATATAGCAACCCGAAAATGACCAGCGCCAATCAGAGGGACGCTGGGCCTTTAAATCCTGAAGAGCCAGCGTGCACGCCTTAAAGACCGGGAATGTGTGCGGCCTAGTCGATCGGGAATCAAGCTTGTGGTTTGCCCATGGTCCAAAACATGGATCACGGAGGCACCTGTGACAGTACCCCCCCTTAGCTCCCCTCCTCGTCTTGGGCCTTTTCCTCATCTTCTTCTGCCACCACCACTTATTTTTGGTGACAGGACACCTCTGGAGGAGAGCAGGAACCGTCATACTTGGAGACACCATATTCACACCAAGGATAGTTTCTACCAGGACCCCAAGTTGTTGGCATCTCCCGAATGTGGAAGAACGAACAGGACAAACTCCGATGAGGTCCTTGGAACCGGCACAGTACAGGCCGAGGTAATCCTGGAAACATTTGGAACGTTCTTTGGGCGTGTGTCAGAGTGGCTCTCGGAAAGCCTGAGGTCCTGGGGCTTTATTGGAGGGGGACTTTTTGATTGTTTTCATTATTTACTCAACAGAGATTGTGGAGTTAAGTCTCTAGTTGTTCAGTTGAACTTTTTGAGAGTGCAAGATTATCTAAATAGTTTTTGATTTTCTCTTGTGTAGGTTTGCAAGTGTGTGGGTTTTTATTGAACTTGTATAGTCAATTGTAATAATCCATGAAAGTGTTTGCTATGTCTCTTGGGTTCACTATCCTGGAACCAGTGTTTGGGTGTAGTAGGTGGGGAATATTAGATTTTGGGGTGCGTGTTTTAAGGTTTTTAGCTCCTATGATCTCTTTCCTTATTTAAAGCATCTAAGTATGTTTGAGAGAGTGCATTTTTATTTATGGTCTCTTTTTTTAAAGAAGATTTTCTCTAATTCTCTGGCCTTTCTTATTTTCTTTTCCAGCTTCATGAGGTCATCTTTATTATATCCTTTAACCCATATGGAGAAAATATCTGCTTCTCCATTGTCGTTAAAGGTCAGGAATTCTCTAAGGCTAATTCTATTTTGGCTGAATTGAGCTGATGTGCCAGGATAGATGTGTCTGCCTTCCAGATATAGTCGTTCTGGATTGAAGGTTGTTCTGAAATTAAAATGTTTTCATTTTTTTTAATTACTGGGACAAACCATTTGATCAGTCCGAAAAGTAAGTGAAATCTCTTTCGGATGTATGTTGTACACTCCAGATATCACAGAGCTCATTTTCCCAAAGGAGGTTGTTTAGAGAAGTGGGTCTGTGGGGCACATTTACTAAGGGTCTGAACAGCCGTTCGCCCTGAATTGCCCCGGGTTTTGTCGCACGTGATTGGATTGTGGTGCTTTGGCTTGCATGCGGCACAAAGCGGGGGCCATGGACGTCGGACAACCCGACTGATTCGGACAAACCGCGGAATTTAAAACCGAAATTGTGTCAGAAGATCAGCACTCACATGCACCAGGAAGAATGTGAACTCCGGCTGGCCTCAGAGGGGGAAGCGACAGGAAGGAAATCGAGCGCACAAGCTATGTGAATCGCAGAAGATCTGAATCCTTAAATGCATAAACATAAAACATGTTTTAAGGTACCAGTTGGAAACCTAGTGTGGCTCTGGTTGTTTCCATCATCATCATTCTGGTAAGTGTACAGCAGGACTTGTAGGAGTTGTAAATTGAAGATTTATTTGGAGCTCCATTCTGAATCAAGTCGGGATTGGCGAGTTATTCTTGGGGGTGACATTGAGCTGTCTTTGGAGATGCCCCAGAATTCCAATAGTTCTGCGCCTTCTACTGTTTGGTGGTTACTATAGTGTTTTTACATTTGAGCAATAATTTAGTTAGAAATCCGCATCTGTAAGAAATTTCTTTGGGGTTCATTTTTTTCTTTCTTGCTTGCAATGTCGCCACTGAAAGGTCTACGAAAAGTTTAACATCTGTGTAAGGAGATGGTCATGTTTTCAATTTCCTGGATTCTACCAGTAATTGCTGGATGTATGACTTGAGGTGTATATTAGGTACAATTACTAAGATACCTCTGAATTTTACGTTATTGTGTCGGTCTCTATCTTTAGTATCGATGATTTTCACTTGAATTGCTGACACTGACTCTTCAAGCATCTTGTGCGAATTCACTAATTCATTATGAGCATGAACAAAAGAGACCAGTTTGGGGCAGATGTACTTACCCGGTCCATTCGTGATCCAGCGGCGCGTTCTGTGTGGAGGATTCGGGTCTTACGGCGATTCACTAAGGTAGTTCCCCATATGTCCACTAGGTGTCGCTGCTGAGCTGAAGTTCGTCGGAGTGCACTGAAGTTCACCAAGCCGGGCCGAGTGCAGTTAAGCGTGCCACGCCCCCCTGATTTCTGTTGCGTGCATGACGGCGCCGATGCACCACAATCCAATTGCATGCGCCAAAATCCCGGAGCAATTCAGGGAAAATTGTCGCAAATCTTAAATATTCGGGTAACACGACGGAAAAACGCAATATGGGCCCTTAAAAAATGACCCCCATTGTCTTCTGACTGTGACACTCTGGGGCTCATTTACTAAGGGTCCGAAAGCTGCACTTTCGTCGGGTTTCCCGAATATTTCCGATTTGCGCCGAATTGCCCCAGGTTTTTTGCGCATGCGATTGGATTGTGGTGCACCGGCATCAGCTTGCAATCGACAGAAATCAAGGGTGTGGCCATCGGACAACCCGACGGTTTCGCAAAAAACCGCAGAATTTTGAAAATGTATTGTGTCGCAAGATCAAGCACTCACATGCACTCACATACACCGGGAAGAAGAATGTGAACTCCGGTGGACCTCGGTGCAGCAGTGACACCTGCAGGGCGCACAATCTTAGTGAATCCCGGCAGACCCGAATCCTTGTCAGACAACGCACCGCAAGATCGCAACAGCACTGGGTAAGTAAATGTGCCCAACAACAAAAAGCAATTAAGCCCCTAATGCCATAGTGTGTACACCGGTCAAGTTCGCGGGCTCTCCATACCGCGATAGAGCAATCTGTACAACAAATACTTGAAACCACTGTGTAATCCAATCAAATACTTTATATCAATCCTTGGATGACAAACATAGACATAAGGCATATAAATACTTCACCAATTTCTGGCGCAATATGCTGAAGTCCACAATTAAAAGTCCACGCTATGTTAACATGGTTCACTGAGACGCTGAACGCCCGGTGTGTTCAATGACGTTTCAGAGGTAACTAGAGATGAGCGAGCACTAAAATGCTCGGGTGCTCGTTATTCGAATAACGAGCCCCATTGAAGTCAATGGGAGACTCGAGCATTTTTCAAAGGGACCATGGTTCAGGAATAAAATGTGTTATTTAATTGAAAAAGAATGTCTTCTGATAAGTTATCAGGTGTATGCAAACATCTGCAATCTATTCTTCACTGTTCCGCGCGTATATTATCTCCCGACAAGTTATCAGATGTGAAGAACAGTGAAGAATAGAATAAAAACAGTGAACACAGGATCATTTAAGGGAAAAAACGCAGTGAAAAACACAGTGAAGAATAGATTACAGATGTTCGGCACATCTGCTTACTTGTCGGGGTGATACGCTGTCCCGGGATTGCTCCTCTTCTTCCACTGAAGTCTCCCCGTGCTGCCCGATGTCTCCCCGTGCTGCCCGATGTCTGCCCGGTGCTGCCCGATGTCTCCCCGTGCTGCCCGATGTCTCCCCCGTGCTGCCCGATGTCTCCCCCGTGCTGCCCGATGTCTCCGCCGTGCTGCCCGATGTCTCCCCCGTGCTGCCCGATGTCTCCCCCGTGCTGCCCGATGTCTCCCCCGTGCTGGCCGATGTCTCCCCCGTGCTGGCCGATGTCTCCCCCGTGCTGGCCGATGTCTCCCCCGTGCTGGCCGATGTCTGCCCCGTGCTGCCCGATGTCTCCCCGTGCTGCTTGATGTCTCCCTGCTGCTTGATGTCTCCCTGCTGCCGTTCCGCGCGTATCTCCCGACAAGTAAGCAGATGTGCCGAACATCTGTAATCTATTCTTCACTGTGTTCTTCACTGTCTTTTTCACTTAAATGATCCTGTGTTCACTGTGTTCACTGTTTTTATTCTATTCTTCATTTTTCTTCACTGTGTTTTTTTAATTAAATGCTCGATCTCGAGCAGGGGAAATACTCGTCCGAGCAACGAGCCGTTTTGAGTACCTTAATACTCGAACGAGCATCAAGCTCGGACGAGTATACTCGCTCATCTCTAGAGGTAACCCCTCCTTCCTCCCAATTCTTTGCCCCTCTATCGCCCAATTCTTGGACATATGTTTGGAGAGGTTTTATTAGTGAGGTGATAACCCTCTGCAATGAATTTTTTAATGCTTCTAGCAAATTCTTTGGGGTATGTTCTGATACAAGCTGTGGCTTGAAAAATAGCAAAACAATTTTAGCTTCCCTCTGTCTGGAGGATCAGGGTTGACATGCTGCACTCTTCAGTATATGCAGGCGACTTCCATCGGTAACTGAGAGGTAGATGAGTCTGTGCTCCATCTACTTGGCGGCTGAAAGTGAATTGTGGGGATATTTGTCCTTCGTCTTGGTAAAGGTGCATTGTTGAGAGATGGTTGCGTTCCAGCTATTTTCTGTGGTGCGGTCGTGGCTCTCTGACCGACACCATTTTTGTTTCTTGTGGTGCCCATCATAAAGTATTGTGCGATCAGCTAACATGCAGAATCCACCGATTCTTTCGCTCCCCACTTCCTCCCCGATGTGCTGGGGATTGAGCCCGAAGGTTTACTGGGCATTTTTCTTACTGGTGCCGGTTTTCAGTAAAGGCTGGGTCCGAACCAGCATTGGCTCCATGACTTACACCTAATAGGGCGCTTAGTTATAGTGCTCCATGAGGTACATGTACATCAAGGAGCATTAAGAGGTAGAGACCCGTTCTCCATGGCTGTTCTATATTGCATCAATCATTTTTTTCCTTATTTTCTAAATTCTTTTAGCTATAATATTACCTGCTTTGTCTACAAGTGTTTTTTTTAAATTTTTTACAGTATTCATTTATCAGTAACATCCACAGTTTTAAGTGATCATTATAAAGTTCCTGCTTGATTGATTATACTGGGTTTTTATGTTCCTCTTTAAGGGTTTTATTTGTGATAAATAATGGGGCACATTTACTTTCCCGGTCCCTGCGCGATCCCCGATCTGGAATGTACATCGAGGATGAAGTCTGCTGCGATGCACTGCGAGCGAGCTCCCGATTTCCTGCCACTTTCCTGATCAGGTCCGCCGGAGTTCACCAGTGCTTGGCTTGCAACACAATTTTAAATGTTAAATCCCGCGTTTAGTCTGAATCCGTCTAATCATCTGACAGCCCGGCCCCCGATTTGTGTCGCGTGAAACCTGGCGCAATTGCAACACAATCCGATCACGTGCAACGCAATCCTTGGCGCGATCCCCAAAAACGTTGAAAAACTGGACAGAAATGCGGCTTCTTTGTGAAGAGAGAAGCAATCTTTTAGCCCATTTTTTAAGAGTTGTTTTAAATTTGGTTTTAATGCATTTTCTCTCTTGACATTTCCATGTTAATATAGTTTTACCAGACCAATTAATTTTTTATAGTATTTCTGTATTTTTCTGTGTTGTTTTTCTGCATTTCTGTATGTTCTGATGTAAAAATCTATATTTGAATATAATGGGGCACATTTACTTACATTCCCCTTGTAGTTCACCGAAATTGCATTGTCCGACTAAGATTGTGCGTCTGATATCCTGAATGTGTCGCTTCCCCGCTCAGGTCCGCCGGAGTTCACCATCTTTTTACTGGGGGATGTAAGTGCATTGTCTTGCAGCACAATTTGAAATTTAAATCCGGCCCTCAGTCCGAATAAGTTAGTTCATCCAATGGCCCGCCTGACAATATGTGGCGCATGAAAGCCCCAAAATCCGATCGGTTGCGCCAATATCCCAGTGCAGACACCTAAATACCTGTCCAAGCCATGCAACCCCCCAAAAAGTTGAACAGTCCAACTCATTTACTAAGAGTGCATTCCGCGACTCTTAGTAAATGAGCCCCAATGTGCTAAACTAATACAATACTATGAAATGCAGCAGTATTGGCAAAGTTTCCCCATACAACCAGAATGAGTGACCGAACACCCCCAAATACCAAACCACTGAAAACATTGAGAGAAAACCAGTCTCATCACAATTTATGTCACAAAAAAATATATGAAATCTTTATTAGAAAAGCAATGATTAAAGGGGTATTCTCGTCTGGGCACTTACATTCAGTTTCACTAATCTTCCATATATAAACATTTCTTCAATTGGATGTTATTAAAAAAAATGTTCCTGTGTGAAGATAATTTCTCATAAATGTAGTCATATGGACCCTTAGAAACGAAATCAGCTTCCTTGGATACGACCACGTCACACTCTGGCAGCTGTGGCCAGACATGCGCTATAGAGTCCTGCAGGACCATTAGGATTCAGCGATCATTACCACAGGACGGCTGTGTGACATGTAGTAACTCCCGGACATTTTATGTACAAAAACTTTTTGTTTCTTTGTGCACTCACTCCAGCAGAGGTGGTCGTATCCGAGGAAGCCATCTCGTTTCTAAGGGACAAAATGACTACATTTATGAGAAATTATCTTCACACAGGAAAATTTTTTTAATAACATCTAATTGAAGAAATGTTTATATGTGGCAGATTTATCAAACTGAAAGTGACTGCCCAGACCAAATTTACACACATAAAATGGTGTATCCCAGGAGAGACAATAGGTACCACCAGGTAGCAAAGCCCAACAATTATAAAAAATGAAAAAATACATCACCACATGTATAAAAATATAATGACAGAGCTTCAGAGATAAGGCCCCTTCTACACTTGCGAGTGTGATGAAATGAACTCGCATCACACTCGCAACGGATCGCACGGCCCGAACGCTGCAAACCGGAACTTAACTCAGCATAACAGTTCAGCTCCGGTTTGCAGCTTTCAGGCCAGGAGGTCCGGGCAGCACGCGTTGCAAGTGCGATACGAGTTCATCGCATCACACTCGCGAGTGTAGAAGAGGCCTAAGAGTCCATTCCCTCTCCATCCACATCTGGCTTTCTGAGATTTAACCATATATGCTCGAGTATGAGCCGACCCAAGTATAAGCCGAGGCCCCTAATTTTACCACAAAAACCTGGCAAAACCTATATTTGTTTTACTCGAGTATAAGCCGAGTTTGGGTTTTCAGCACACTTTTTTGTGCTGAAAAACTAGGCTTATACTCGAGTATATATGGTATTTTTTGTTCCTTATCAAAACCCTTGAAAATGTATTTAGTTTAATTGATTTACCAAACTAAAAGGAGGCCATTTTAACTTCACATCGCCATAACAACTTTCTTTTTTTACTTTCACAGGATTGACAAAACTCTTTTCAAAAGAAATTGACATTTTATGCTTTTTATTATGTACTTTCATCATTTTCTATTTTACACTTTTATTGGTTTGTTGATGACGTTCATTTTGAAATCGGAAGTAAAAATTATAATATTTTTCCACCAAATCTTTTTTTCAGTTGTTTTTGGGTATAGTTTTTGTCTACAATTCCAATTTTGTACAAATGCAATTTTCAATGTCTTTGTTTTAATTTTGGCACCATGAACACGCAGACTCATAATTTCAGTGTTGTGAATAAGATTCTTCTTTTGGGATTCCAGAGATTTGAGAACTTGACTCTGTTGATCTTTTTTCTGTTGCTGCTCATCTACTGTGTGACCATATGTGGAAACCTCCTGATCATTGCGGTGGTGTCCTCCAGCCGATCCCTCCACTCCCCCATGTACTTCTTCCTCACACAACTCTCTTTCTCTGATATTCTACTTTCAACAACAATCTTGCCGAACATGCTCCGTGTTGTTTTGAATGAGGGAAGTTATTTATCTGTTACCGGCTGCTTGATACAATTTTATTTTTTTGCAGGATCGGTAGCTTTGGAATGTCTTTTTCTGACAGTGATGTCCTATGACAGGTACCAGGCCATCTGTAACCCTCTTCATTACGTCTCAGTCATAGACCTCAAATTTTGCATAAAAGTCGTGTTGTTATTTTGGTTCATAGTTTTTCTTCTAGTTTTGATATTTTCAGTGTCATTTAGTTATCTGGATTTCTGTGGACCAAACGTTATTGACCATTTCTTCTGTGATTTAGACCCGATACTACAACTTTCCTGCTCAGACACATTTCTTATAAAAATGGAAGATATTATACTGGTAATACCACTGGCAATTACTCCATTTACTATTATTATAGTTTCTTACGTATATATTATCACCACCATAGTAAAAATTCCTACAGTGACAGGAAGGAAGAAGACCTTCTCCACCTGCAGCTCTCACCTGACGGTTGTATCCGTGTTTTATCTATCTCTTTCTATCATCTACTTGTTCCCAAGTGAAGGAATTGTCAAGAAAATCCTCTCTCTGTTTTATACAATTTTGACCCCTCTCCTTAACCCTATGATTTACAGTCTGAGTAACAGAGATGTTAAGCGGGCAATAAAGAAAATGATGACTATCAAGAATTTAGTGCTTGTGAAATGTTAACATTTCAATCCAATCATTATAAATCATATTTGTTTTTGGCCTTTGACAAATTGTCACGCAGGTACACCTGTGCCCACCTGTGTGGCGCAGTCACCCCCCTGCCCAGAATTACCATTCCTGGCTATTGGCTCGGCTCCGATCCCGACTAGGCCGCGATACTGCCGTCTGATTTGGCCGCACTTGTCCCCGCCCGCAGACTCTTTAGGATTTAAAGTGCCATCGTCCTCCTAATTAGCGCTGGCTTTGGTGCGCCCTTATTATCCGGGACCTCCATTCACTCTCTGCCAGATCTTCAAGTCATTTCCCCTGAAGTGAAAGCCTCTTGAGATCCTCCTGTGCATTTCCAGATGCCTCCGTGTTCCCTGTGTTCCTCCAGTGTTTCAAGGCGCCTCCGTGCTTCCTGTGTTCCTGTGTCATTCCTGTGTTCCTGTGGCGGTCCTGTGGTCATCCAGAGGTCCTGGCCCACGAGGTCCTGCCATCCCGAAGTCCTGCCATCCCAAGGTCCTGCCTTCCAGAGGTCCTGCCTTCCAGAGGTCCTGCTTTCCAGAGGTCCTGCCTTCCCGAGGTCCTGCCTTCCCTGCTTTCCTACCTTGGCTGCCTCCGCAGGCCTTGTCTCACCCGTGGAACGACCTGGTGGCACCCCCACTGCAGCAAGACCATCCCGCTTTGAGGTGGGCTCTAGCGAAGACAAGGGGCCACTTAGACTCCGGTCCCGGGTTGTGGCCAGTTCCATCATCCCCCGTAGTACTCCAGGGAGTCCACAGTCTCTAGCCCAAAGAGACTCTCCCACAGCCCTGTTTGTGACACAAAGTTTACACGTGAGATGTTCTCAGGTATGACCGCTGTGCCTCATAGAGAAAAATGATCCTTGAACCTGAGTCTGTAATTTCTCACATGCTGTGAAGTTCATATCCTGGAATTATATTTGTTTCTGCTGATAAGTAATGCAAAAAGTTTGGAATCCAAGATGGGAATACTCTCGACATACATCCTAATGTATAATATTAATTAATTTTTTTTTTTTTTTGGAAGAGCAACCCTGTCACCATCATGTTCCTTTCATAAGGTTTAGACCCTCCAAAGCTCTGTGTTTTGGTTTCCTTCATGCTACTGCATTACATTCATATAATTGTAAATAAAAGGCGTTTTTTTGTTATGTACATATATTATTCAGACACTTTAAGGTCCATATGGTTTTCTAGGTTTCGATAATTTAATGGAAATCTAGTCATTCGGATTAGGACTTCTGTTGGTGTTTGATTAGTGAAATCTACCCAGAAGAACCATGATGGTCTCATGACCTGAATGTGGAAGAAGCAGATGGAAGTTATTGTATTTTGTACCAAAACATAGGTATTTCTTCCAAAAACATACATAAAATCTAAACATTAACCCAGGATTTAAAATGAGACGCCTCCTTAAGTGTTCATAACTGTGAACTATTCTAGGTTGAACAGTGACTTTATCAGAAACCAAAAGAGGGCCTTATAGTCCGGTGCACCTTATATATGAACCACACTGTAGAGACCACACGTTCTGCCTTGAATTGTGCACAAGTCTATTGTCTATAGCGCTGCGCCTTATAATCCGATGCACCTTATAATCCTGTGTGCCTTATATCTGATCCATGAAGTTTTAGCAGGCATTTATTGATGGTGTGCCTTATAGTCCGAAAAATAAGGTATGGCAATTCTTCTGCAGCCAATTTCTGCCCTTCTCCACATTGAGCATTAAAGTCTGAGGAGCCCCTTTGATGAAGAGAAAATGTAATGTTAAATCCTTTACGACTACGACACTAAGGACATGTCGTAGACTCTGTAGATGCTATGGTGTGTTTTTAAGTTTTTTCTATATTTTAATAAAGTGGATTTTTAACTTTCATTTTCTTCATCTTGATGGTAGAGTTCTTTTGTACCTAACTGGTGGCACCCACACAACTCTCCGTGCATTGATTCAACTAAATGCAGGGGAGCTCAGCATATTTTTCCTCTTTTAGGAAAGTCTGATTGTGGTTTCCTCGAGAAAATAGATTGTTTTAGTGAATTTTTGTTGTATTGTAACTAAATTGTTTGCAACAGAAAATGCTACATTCAATGCTATTGACAGATTTCATTGGTAATTTAAAACACAATGATGGTCAACTGCATACTGTCATGGGTGCCCCTGCGACCCATATCCCGGGTCGCAGGTGCACTCATTTAGCTCCGTGTGTCCCCGGAGCCTATCCGCAGGAGGAATCACCTCTCTTGGCTCCAACGGTGGTCTTTGTGTCTCCCGTGGTTCGGCATACGTGTCCTTGGCTCCTAGGGTGTGCACGCGCCAGCTCCGATAATTGGCGCTGGCCTGTCTCCTTCCCAGATAAATTCCCTGCCACTTCCTGTGTCCCCTGCCAGATCTTTGTGCCTTAGCATTAGAGAAAGCTCCCTTGCGACATTCCTGTGTTCCTGTGTTCCTGCGTTCCTGTGTGTTCCAGTCCAATCTGCCTAAACCTCCTGTTGCTGACCCCGGATTAGACTTGACCTTGCATCTCTGCCACCTGCCCTTAGCCTGTGCCTGAACCTGACCACAAGACTGTCTCCTGATAAGTTACCTCAACCTAGGCTGCCACAGCAGACTAGTCGCACCCGTGGAATTATCTGGTGGTACCACGCCACAGCAAGACCATCCCGCTTTGCAGCAAGCTCTGGTAAAGACCAGGTGCCACTTAGACTCCGGTCCCAGGTGTCAGCTAGTACCATCTCCCACGGTGGTCCAGAGGGTCCACAGATCCCACATCCTGACACATACATTGTGCTTTACTCTGCATTTTTTGTTGACTTTTCTCCTTATATTAAAAGCTAGGACACTAACACACATTCATGCCCTGATGTTGCATGTCCATAACTGGCGCTTAATGGTTCAAATACAGACATTAGTTGTGATAAATTTAGATTCAGAGTCAGAACCTTTGTCAAAAGGCTTGTCACATAGGACTTAGCGGAGCAAATAAGCACAAAAGAGTCAAAAAAACAACATCTAAAGCAAAAGAATTTTGAGATAGTGTCATAAATTATGGGTTATGAGGCCCCTTCTTATGATAGGTGCTATGGGCAAGTTACCTTTGCCCTATAAGATAACTTAATTAGTATCTGGTCCCAGCCTCCTCTGTGATTCCGTTTATTCTCTTATCCCCTAATTCCCACTTATCAAAAGAATTGGCAATTGTTTTCCTCTGTCCCTTCAGTAGAAATGCAAATTGTTTTCCTTTGTCCTCAGAATTGATGCAGACTTGGTGTCTTCAAGCCAATAATTGCTTTTCATGGGTCTTAAAATTGCTGAAAGGAAACCTACCATTTGATTTGATGCTGTATGAAGCAAACATACCTTGAGACTGCTGTAGCTACACTGATGCAGGATCATATCTTGTTTTATCCCCGAGCTGAGTGGTTTTGTTGAAAAAACAGTTATACCAATGTATGACTAAGCATTACTAGTCAAGCACTAATCAACCTGAGCTGGATGACTGGATACACAGCAGCTGGGGGATGGAGCAGCAATTGATTATTCTGTCTGGCGGGAAGGAAAGTGCAGGAGATGATGATGCAATCATAGAGAAACTCTTCTGCTATAAGAAGCAGCAAAGCAAATGGCAGAGCAGATATAGAAGCGACAGAGCTCCAGTATCATAATGTTTTATCATCAAAACCACTTAACTCAGGGATTAACCAAGATATGATCCCACATCAGTGTAGCTACAGCAATCTTAAGGTATGTTTGCTTCATACTGCATCAAATCAAATTCAAAATCATACTTCAAAGAACACATAGTCATAAAGCAAATATTAAAATTTCTGGTCAACAAATCTGTGATCAGCATCCTCTGCTCATCCTGGGGTGTCAAGCACCTAGTATGTTTGAGTTGGGGAGCCCAGAAAATGGCAATTAGATAATTGGGCCAACATTTCATAATGGTGCTTGGTATTGTTATACTAGTTTCCTCATGCTGGGAAATTTGTTGGGTATATATTCTTCTCAGGAGACCCATATAAGAAAATATTACATGATTTGAAATGTCCCCAACATTTCACCTTGATTCAGGTGAAGTCACGTCCCTCACACAAAATGGCGGATTAGGTGATTAGGTAAAAGTAACATGCCACCATTAAATTCTGGTTAGTTTATGGAGAATACATATTACACGAGAAGGACACATGAGCCATTACTACAGGTAATGAGAGGAGGACAGAGGAGCCATTACCACAGGTAATGAGGGGAGGACACAGGAGCCATTACTACAGGTAATGAGAGGAGGACACAGGAGCCATTACTACAGGTAATAAGGAAAGGACAGAGGAGCCATTACTACAGGTAATGAGAGGAGGACAAAGGAGCCATTACTACAGGTAATGAGAGGAGGACACAGGAGCCATTACTACAGGTAATGGGAGGAGGACACAGGAGCCATTACTACAGGTAATGAGAGGAGGACACAGGAGCCATTACTATAGGTAATGAGAGTAGGACAGGGGAGCCATTACTACAGGTAATGAGAGGGGACAGAGGAGCCATTACTACAGGTAATGAGAGGAGGACACAGGAGCCATTACTACAGGTAATGAGAGGAGGACACAGGAGCCATTACTACAGGTAATGAGAGGAGGACACAGGAGCCATTACTACAGGTAATGAGTGGAGGACACATGAGCCATTACTACAGGTAATAAGGAAAGGACAGAGGAGCCATTACTACAGGTAATGAGAGGAGGACACAGGAGCCATTACTACAGGTAATGAGGGGAGGACAGAGGAGCCATTACTACAGGTAGTGAGGGGAGGACAGAGGAGCCATTACTACAGGTAATGAGTGGAGGACACAGGAGCCATTACTACAGGTAATAAGGAAAGGACAGAGGAGCCATTACTACAGGTAATGAGAGGAGGACAAAGGAGCCATTACTACAGGTAATGAGGGGAGGACACAGGAGCCATTACTACAGATAATGAGGGGAGGACACAGGAGCCATTACTACAGGTAATGAAAGGAGGACAGAGGAGCCATTACTACAGGTAATGAGAGGAGGACACAGGAGCCATTACTACAGGTAATGAGAGGAGGACACAGGAGCCATTACTACAGGTAATGAGGGGAGGACACAGGATCCATTACTACAGGTAATGAGGGGAGGACACAGGAGCCATTACTACAGGTAATGAGGAGGACACAGGAGCAATTACTACAGGTAATGAGAGGAGGACAGAGAAGCCATTACTACAGGTAATGAGGGGAGGACACAGGAGCCATTACTACAGGTAATGAGGGGAGGACACAGGAGCCATTGCTACAGATAATGAGGGGAGGACACAGGAGCCATTACTACAGGTAATGAAAGGAGGACAGAGGAGCCATTACTACAGGTAATGAGAGGAGGACACAGGAGCCATTACTACAGGTAATGAGAGGAGGACACAGGAGCCATTACTACAGGTAATGAGGGGAGGACACAGGATCCATTACTACTGGTAATGAGGGGAGGACACAGGAGCCATTACTACAGGTAATGAGGGGAGGACAGAGGAGCCATTACTACAGGTAATGAGAGGAGGACACAGGAGCCATTACTACAGGTAATGAGGGGATGACACAGGAGCCATTACTACAGGTAATGAGGGGAGGACACAGGAGCCATTACTACAGGTAATGAGGGGAGGACACAGGAGCCATTACTACAGGTAATGAGGGGAGGACAGAGGAGCCATTACTACAGGTAATGAGGGGAGGACAGAGGAGCCATTACTACAGGTAATGAGAGAAGTACACAGGACGCATTACTACAGGTAATGAGAGGAGGACACAGGATCCATTACTACAGGTAATGAGAGGAGTACACAGGACGCATTACTACAGGTAATGAGAGGAGGACACAGGAGCCATTACTACAGGTAATGAGAGGAGGACACAAGAGCCATTACTACAGGTAATGAGAGGAGGACACAGGAGCCATTACTACAGGTAATGAGAGGAGTACACAGGACGCATTACTACAGGTAATGAGAGGAGGACACAGGAGCCATTACTACAGGTAATGAGAGGAGGACACAAGAGCCATTACTACAGGTAATGAGAGGAGGACACAGGAGCCATTACTACAGGTAATGAGAGGAGTACACAGGACGCATTACTACAGGTAATGAGAGGAGGACAGAGGAGCCATTACTACAGGTAATGAGGGGAGGAGAGAGGAGCCATTACTACAGGTAATGAGAGGAGGACAGAGGAGCCATTACTACAGGTAATGAGGGGAGGACAGAGGAGCCATTACTACAGGTAATGATAGGAGGACACAGGAGCCATTACTACAGGTAATGAGAGGAGGACACAGGAGCCATTACTACAGGTAATGAGAGGAGGACACAGGAGCCATTACTACAGGTAATGATAGGAGGACACAGGAGCCATTACTACAGGTAATGAGTGGGGGACACAGGAGCCATTACTACAGGTAATGAGAGGAGGACACAGGAGACATTACTACAGGTAATGAGGGGAGGACACAGGAGCCATTACTACAGGTAATGAGGGGAGGACACAGGAACCATTACTACAGGTAATGAGGGGAGGACACATGAGCCATTACTACAGGTAATGAGAGGAGGATACAGGAGCCATTACTACAGGTAATGAGGGGAGGACACATGAGCCATTACTACAGGAAATGAGAGGAGGACACAGGAGCCATTACTACAGGTAATGAGGGGAGGACACAGGAACCATTACTACAGGTAATGAGGGGAGGACACATGAGCCATTACTACAGGTAATGAGTGGGGGACACAGGAGCCATTACTACAGGTAATGAGAGGAGGACACAGGAGCCATTACTACAGGTAATTAGTGAATGACAGAGGAGCCATTACTACAGGTAATGAGAGGAGGACAGAGGAGCCATTACTACAGGTAATGAGAGGAGGACAGAGGAGCCATTACTACAGGTATTGAGAGGAGGACAGAGGAGCCATTACCACAGGTAATGAGAGGAGGGCACAGGAGCCATTACTACAGGTAATGAGAGGAGGACAGAGGAGCCATTACTACAGGTAATGATGGGAGGAAAGAGGAGCCATTACTACAGGTAATGAGAGGAGGACACAGGAGCCATTACTACAGGTAATGAGAGGAGGACACAGGAGCCATTACTACAGGTAATGAGTGGATGACAGAGGAGCCATTACTACAGGTAATGAGAGGAGGACACAGGAGCCATTACTTCAGGTAATCAGAGGATGAGAGAGGAGCTATTACCAAAGTTAATAAGAGGAGGAAATTGGAGCCATTATTACAGGTAATGGGAGGAGGACACATGAGCCATTACTAAAGGTAATGAGGGGAGGACACAGCAGTCATTACTACAGGGAAAGAGGGGAGGAGAGAGTAGCCATTACTACATGTATTGAGAGGTGGACACAGGAGCCATTACTACAGGTAATGAGAAGAGGACAGAGGAGCCATTACTACTGGTAATGAGAGGAAGACAGAGGAGCCATTACTACAGGTAATGAGGGGAGGACACAGGAGCCATTACTACAGGTAATGAGGGGAGGACACAGGAGCCATTACTACAGGTAATGAGAGGAGGACACAGGAGCCATTACTACAGGTAATGAGAGGAGGACACAGAAGCCATTACTACATGTAATGAGAGGAGGACACAGGAGCCATTACTACAGGTAATTAGGGGAGGGCACAGGAGCCATTACTACAGATAATGAGGGTAGGACACAGGAGCCATTACTACAGGTAATGAGTGGAGGGCACAGGAGCCATTACTTAAGGTATTGAGAGGAGGACAGAGGAGCCATTACCACAGGTAATGAGAGGAGGGCACAGGAGCCATTACTACAGGTGATGAGAGGAGGACAGAGGAGCCATTACTACAGGTAATGATGGGAGGAAAGAGGAGCCATTACTACAGGTAATGAGAGGAGGACACAGGAGCCATTACTACAGGTAATGAGAGGAGGACACAGGAGCCATTACTACAGGTAATGAGTGGAGGACACAGGAGCCATTACTACAGGTAATGAGTGGATGACAGAGGAGCCATTACTACAGTTAATGAGAGGAGGACACAGGAGCCATTACTTCAGGTAATCAGAGGATGAGAGAGGAGCTATTACCAAAGTTAATAAGAGGAGGAAATTGGAGCCATTACTACAGGTAATGGGAGGAGGACACATGAGCCATTACTAAAGGTAATGAGGGGAGGACACAGCAGTCATTACTACAGGGAAAGAGGGGAGGAGAGAGTAGCCATTACTACATGTATTGAGAGGTGGACACAGGAGCCATTACTACAGGTAATGAGAAGAGGACAGAGGAGCCATTACTACTGGTAATGAGAGGAAGACAGAGGAGCCATTACTACAGGTAATGAGGGGAGGACACAGGAGCCATTACTACAGGTAATGAGGGGAGGACACAGGAGCCATTACTACAGGTAATGAGAGGAGGACACAGGAGCCATTACTACAGGTAATGAGAGGAGGACACAGAAGCCATTACTACATGTAATGAGAGGAGGACACAGGAGCCATTACTACAGGTAATTAGGGGAGGGCACAGGAGCCATTACTACAGATAATGAGGGTAGGACACAGGAGCCATTACTACAGGTAATGAGTGGAGGGCACAGGAGCCATTACTTAAGGTAATGAGAGGAGGACAGAGGAGCCATTACTACAGGTAATGAGAGGAGGACACAGGAGCCATTACTACAGGTAATGAGGGGAGGACACAGGAGCCATTACTACAGGTAATGAGTGGAGGGCACAGGAGCCATTACTAAAGGTAATGAGAGGAGGACACAGGAGCCATTACTACAAGTAATGAGAGGAGGACACAGGAGCCATTACTACAGGTAATGAGGGGAGGACAGAGGAGCCATTACTACAGGTAATGAGAGGAGGACACAGGAGCCATTACTACAGGTAATGGGGGGAGGACAGAGGAGCCATTACTACAGGTAATGAGGGGAGGACACAGGAGCCATTACTACAGGTAATGAGAGGAGGACAGAGGAGACATTACTACAGGTAATGAGTGGAGGGCACAGGAGCCATTACTACAGGTAATGAGGGGAGGGCACAGGAGCCATTACTACAGGTAATGAGTGGAGGGCACAGGAGCCATTACTACAGGTAATGAGTGGAGGGCACAGGAGCCATTACTACAGGTAATGAGGGGAGGACAGAGGAGCCATTACTACAGGTAATGAGGGGAGGACACAGGAGCCATTACTACAGGTAATGAGGGGAGGGCACAGGAGCCATTACTACAGGTAATGAGTGGAGGGCACAGGAGCCATTACTACAGGTAATGAGGGGAGGACAGAGGAGCCATTACTACAGGTAATAATTGATAATTATAGATAATCCTTGGTCCCATTACGGCAACAAAATGTGAAAATTCAATCGGTACTGGGACAAAAATTTTTTTTGTTTTAAAATATTCAGTTCTGACTTACACACAAATTTAACTAGAACAAACCTATGAAACCTATATTGTACATAACCCGGGGATGGCCTGTACACCAATTAAATTATATAGGATGAAGCTATTTGGGTAAGTAATTAGCTGAGTGATAGAAAACAGAGGGTCGTCAATAATGCCACATTCTCAGATTTGGTTGATGTTACTAGTGGAGGCCACAGGGGTCAGTACTGGGGCCACTTTTTAATACTTTTGTTAATGACCTGGTAGTTGGTTTACAGAGTCAAGTTTCAATTTTTGCAGACGATACTAAGCTGTGTAAAGTATTTAATACTGAAGTGGATAGTATGGCATTACAGAGGGATTTGTGAAAGCTTGAAAAGTGGGCAGAGAAATGGTTGATGAGGTTTAATGTAGATAAATGTAAAGTTATGCACTTCGGCCATGGAAACCAAATGTATAATTATGTCCTAAACAGTCAATTACTTGGTAAAACTGGAGCTGAAAAGGACTTGGGGGTATTGGTGGATGGTAAACTTAATTTCAGTGACCAGATCCAGGCGGCTGCTGCTAAGCAAATCAATTTATAGGATGTATCAAGAGAGGAATAGATTCTCATGATAAAGACATAGTTTTGCCCTTATACAAATCCCTGGTCAGACCTCACATGGAATATTGTGTACAGTTTTGGCCACCAGTGTATAAAAATGACATAGTAGAGTTGGAACGGTTACAGAGGAGAGCAACCAAAATTATTAGGGGAATGGGGGGGGACTGGAATACACTGACAGATTACAAAATATGGGATTATTCAGTTTAAAAATAAGACATGACAATGTACAAACCGGAACAGACAGTACATGGATCTCTCCAAAGATCTTTTTATACCTAGGCCTGTGACCAGGACAAGGGGGCATCCTCTACACCTAGAGGAGAGGAGCTTCTACCATCACCATAGACAGGGGCATCCTCTACATCTACAGGAGAGGCAGTTCTACCATCACCATAGACAGGGGGCATCCTCTACACCTAGAGGAGAGGCAGTTCTACCATCACCATAGACAGGGGGCATCCTCTATACCTACAGGAGAGGCAGTTCTACTATCACCATAGACAGGGAGCATCCTCTACACCTAGAGGAGAGGCGATTCTACCATCCCCATATACAGGGGGCATCTTCTATACCTAAAGGAGAGGAGGTTCTACCATCACCATAGACAGGGGGCATCCTCCACACCTAGAGGAGAGGAGGTTCTACTATCACCATAGACAGAGGGCATCCTCTACACCTAGAGGAAAGGAGGATCTACCATCACCATAGACAGAGGGTATCCTCTGCGCCTAGAGGAGAGGAGGTTCTACCATCACCATAGACAGGGGGCATCCTCTACACCTAGAGGAGAGGAGGTTCTACCATCACCATAGACAGGGGGCATCCTCTACACCTAAAGGAGAGGTTTTTCTACCATCACCATAGACAGGGGGCATCCTCTACACCTAGAGGAGAGGAGGTTCTACCATCACCATAGACAGGGGGCATCCTCTACACCTAGAGGAGAGGAGGTTCTACCATCACCATAGACAGGGGGCATCCTCTACACCTAGAGGAGAGAAGGATCTACCATCACCATAGACAGGGGGCATCCTCTACACCTAAAGGAGAGGAGGATCTACCATCACTCAATCCAGGGCCATCCTCTACCCTTGAGGAGAGGCAGTTTTACCATCACCATAGACAGGGGGCATCCTCTATACCTACAGGTGAGGCAGTTCTACCATCACCATAGACAGGGGGCATCCTCTATACCTACAGGAGAGGCAGTTCTACTATCACCATAGACAGGGGGCATCCTCTACACCTAGAGGAGAGGCAGTTCTACCATCACCATAGACAGGGGGCATCCTCTATACCTACAGGAGAGGCAGTTCTACTATCACCATAAACAGGGAGCATCCTCTACACCAGGGGTCAGGAACCTTTTTGGCCGAGAGAGCCATGAACGCCACATATTTTAAAATGTTATTCCGTAAGAGCCGTACAATATGCACATGCCCCCCAGTAGATAGGTAGTCTCGGATCTCAGGCACACCCGTGCCCCTCTCCGTGGTGGCACCTCAGTGCTCACTCACCTCTCCACATTCCTGCTCCCGTCTCGGCTTGCCAGCGCGCACACCGGCACTCACAGATTTAAAGGGCCAACACGCTGCTGATTGGCGCTACCCACTTACCGGGTTCCTATAAAGACTGGCGGCTCCCAGCTTTCCCACCCGGATCTTAGTGCTTCATGCCTATGAGGAAGCTTTCCACAGTGTTTCCTTCTCAAGTGTTGACCTCCTGTTGTGACCTCGGACCTGTTCCTGATTCTGCTCCTTTGCTGCCAGCCCTGACCTCTTGCTCCGTCCCTGACCTTGCATTATTGCCGCCTGCCTTGACCGTCTGCCTGTTCCTGACCACGAGACTGCCTAGTTATCCTGTACCTCGACCTTGGCTGCCACCGTGGACAAGTTGCGCCTGTGGAACGACCTGGTGGTACCACGCTGCAGCAAGACCATCCTGCTTTGCGGCGGGCTCTGGTGAAGACCGGGTGCCACTAAGATTCCGGTCCAGAATCTACTCCCAGTAAATAGATAGCCACAGCACATGCCCCCAAGTAGATAGGTAGCCCCAGCACATACTCCCAGTAGATAGGTAGTCACAGCAAAAGAAAAATTGAATATTCACTTACCAGCGCTCCCTGCAGTCAACTCCTCATCGCTCCCACACTCTTCTCTTTGACCAGGCTTATTCAATGGCGCCTGGGTCTTACAAAGGACGTAGGCAGCGGTAACATAGATGCCTGTGTCCAGTGATCAGTCTAAGACACACACAGCAGCCATCACTATTTTTTAAAGATCTGTCAGAGCCAGATACAGCCAACAAAAGAGCCATATCTGGCTCCCGAGCCATAGGTTCCCTACACCTGCTCTACACCTAGAGGAGAGGCGATTCTACCATCCCCATATACAGGGGGTATCTTCTATACCTAAAGGAGAGGAGGTTCTACCATCACCATAGACAGGGGGCATCCTCCACACCTAGAGGAGAGGAGGTTCTACTATCACCATAGACAGAGGGCATCCTCTACACCTAGAGGAAAGGAGGATCTACCATCACCATAGACAGAGGGTATCCTCTGCGCCTAGAGGAGAGGAGGTTCTACCATCACCATAGACAGGGGGCATCCTCTACACCTAGAGGAGAGGAGGTTCTACCATCACCATAGACAGGGGGCATCCTCTACACCTAAAGGAGAGGTTTTTCTACCATCACCATAGACAGGGGGCATCCTCTACACCTAGAGGAGAGGAGGTTCTACCATCACCATAGACAGGGGGCATCCTCTACACCTAGAGGAGAAGAGGTTCTACCATCACCATAGACAGGGGGCATCCTCCACACCTAGAGGAGAGGCAATTTTACCATCACCATAGACAGGGGGCATCCTCTACACCTAGAGGATAGGCGGTTCTACCATCACCATAGACAGGGGACATCCTCTACACCTAGAGGAGAGGAGGTTCTACCATCACCATAGACAGGTGGCATCCTCTACACCTAGAGGAGAGGAGGATCTACCATCACTCTATCCAGGGCCATCCTCTACACCTGAAGGAGAGGTTTTTCTACCATTACCATAGACAAAGGTTTTGCACTGTAAGAGCAGTGAGACTATGGAACTCTCTGCCGCAGGAGGTTGTTATGGCGGACTCTATGTATATGGTCAAGAGGAGCCTGGATGCCTTTCTGGAGAGATAAAACATCAAGGGTTATGGGGAAAAAGCATTTATTTACAACCCTATTTTTAATTCTAGAATGTTGGAGTTGATGGACTTGCGTCTCTTTCCGGCTTCATATACTATGATACTATGATTAGCAAACTCTCCTTTGTTAGTAAAGTAACAGGTTTAAAGGGACCCTTATTTACAATGTTACTTCTACTTTGCTAGGGAAAATCTGTCTACAGGATTGAAGACAGATCTCTCTCTTCTCTCCTGTTTTCTACACAGCTGTGAGTGTTTGCGCTCTCCATGGCGGCTTTTAGCGTAATTTTCAAACACCAAACTGAGAGTGATCCCGATAGTGAATCCTCCCCTCTGGGAGATTAGATGTGAGCACATGCAGCCACCATTGACACACACTGTTAAATGCTGGTTCACACATCTCTACGGGAGGAAATAGCTTGATTTTTTTTACAAACAAAGCAAAATTTGTTATTAAAGTGTATTAGAAAAACGTTCACTACATCCTCTCATACACAATATAAAAAATTATTTCAAGGCTTATTTTAAGGTTCAGCCCCATTTTTTGTATTCTGATTATATGGTGATAAGTTATGAACACTGTTCCTTATCAAAGTAATTCTGAGATTGTTTTTTTCTCCACTTCTTCATTTTATTGGTAAATTTTGGATGGTAAGTTTTGCGTTTATTTACCAAAAAAAAAGAAAAAATGATAAATCTTTAGAAAAATTTGCCATTTTACCAAAATTTGAAATCACCGCATTTTCAGGCAGATAGATTTACCCCCTAAATAAGTTGCTGAATAAAATTTCCCATTTGTCTACTTTACATTTTCATCATTTTTGAAATGTCTGGATAATTTATTTTGATGTCACGCGGCTTACAAATCCAATATCGCTTTTTTGTATTTTGTGAGGATAAACACTGTTTTGAATGAAATTTTTATTATTTAACATTTAAAAACCCCCTATATAACCAACCCATTTTCAAATCTGCCCCCTTCAGACACAGCTTTTAAGAAGAGTGTTAACCCCTTGAGATCTTCATAGAAATTACATCAAAATGGAGGTGAAATTTAGAATGGTCAAATTTTGTCATACGTTCATTTATCCCTAAAATTGACACATGTACAAAATATAAAAAGAGAAAACCCATCTTAAAATTTGTTATGCCCCACATGTGGCCGTTACTTGTTTTATGGGCGCACAGCGAGGCGCAGAAGGGAAGGAGCGCCCTGCAGCTGCCAGGATTTTAGTTTTCTCGTTGCCTCCTTTTGTAGGCTATAACATTTTCGCTTTTTTGTTATTGGGGCCATGTGACAGTGTTTTTTTTGCAGGATGAGATGCCAGTGTTACCATTTTGGGGTTGGTATTTACTATTGTTGAAAATTCATGAACTTTTTTTTGAGGGCAGAAGTAGAAAAGCATCAATTCTGTACTGGATTTTTTACTTGGCGTTCACCGTATAGCCTAATAATCCTGTTATCTTTATTCTATGGGTCGATACGATTACGGGGATACCAGACATGAATATTTTTTCTTACGTTTTACTAAATTTGCCAAATAAAACCATAATGTGGGAAATCATTTTTGCATCGCTGTCTTACAAGTGGCAGAACATTTTTACTTTTTTTGCTACGGAGCTGTTTGATGACTTGATATTTGCAGGACATGTTGTACTTTGCACCAGTATCATTCTGGATTACATATGTTTTTTTGATAACTGTTTATTGCATTTTCTGTGGGTTTCAAAAGGTAAAAATCCAAATTTTTGGAGTTTTAACAGGTTTTTTTTTAACGGGCGTTCATTGTGCGGGTTCAATAATGATTTAATTTTATGCTATGGGTTGTTAGAGATGCAGTTATATTATATATGTGCGGTTTGTGTTATGATTTTATGATTGACATTATGATTTTATGATTGACATTTTTGTGTGTTATATGTCTCTTTATATGTTATGGGGCTTTGGGGCATTTTTTTATTAGTTCCACCATAGGACATGATCATCTGATTGCTTGTTTATGATAATACTCTGCAATACTGATGCATTGCAGGGTTTTAGCAGTGTCAGGCTACGCACATGCATAGGCTGACACTGTGCCTTTTAAGATGATGTTACAGATGCCATCTTACAGCCACTGCCTGCGGACAGCCCTGGGGTCCTAATTGGACCTTAGGGCTGCTATAGGAATGATCGATGCCCCTGAAGATGGCGCAGGGGAGCAATTGTGGGGCAGAGACCCCCAGAAGGCAGTTTAAATGCCGTGGTCGCGCTGACAATGGCATTTAACGGGTTAAACACCTGCAATCATAGCCCACTCCGACCATGGGTATTACACTTTGATGCCGGCTGTTATTTACAGCCAGAACCCTTTGCATCCCGATGCTGTCTCAGCTCCGATCAGTCGCAGAACTCAAAGAGGTTAATGTATTTTCTGGTGTTGTTGCTTACTGGTTGTAATTAGATATTTTGCTATAAAGCATTAACAAAAAAAATGTAAAAATTTTACCCAGATTTATTTTTTTTTAAATTAACATTCTAGAAGGGAACATTGCTGGATCTTATACCAGCAAAAAATCTACAAAAACGAAAAACAATTAGAGATATAGTACATGACGTTTTTTGGGACATTTTTTTATATGCCATTTGCTCCAATGGGAGATTCAAAACTCAATACTCCATAGCTTCTATACACGTAGGAAGACTTTCAGAGCCAATCTAATCTCCTGGTTCCTCAATGTGTATATGATAGGATTAAAGAATGGAGTCACCACCGTGTTTATAAGAGATAACATCTTATTTAAACTGAAGGAATATCCTCTGGATGGAGATAAGTAGAGGATTATGAGGGTGCCATAATATGTACAAACAACAGCCAAGTGTGAACTACACGTAGACAACGCCTTTTCCTTACCAGATTTTGAAGACATGTGAAATATTGAGGAAAATATGAGAATATAAGTAATGATGATAAATAGCAGCTGGAGAAGACCAACGAACAAAGCCACAATAGAAACCTCAATTTTTGCCAAGGTTTGATCAGAGCAAGAAAGTTCTAGAAGAGGAGCAACATCGCAAAAGAAATGGTCGATGACATTCGGCCCACAAAAATCTAGTTGGAGAATAAGTGTGTGGGTAATCAGAGGCTGCAGAAACCCCACCGACCATGAGTAGATGATGAGACCATTGAGAAGTTTATCATTCATAATAGATGTGTACCTCAGGGGCCTACAAATGGCCAAATAGCGGTCATAGGACATCACAGTAAGAAGAGTACATTCCGAGATAGTGGAGACACCAAAGAAGTAGAGCTGAGTGATGCAACCAAGGATTGGTATACTTGTATGACCCAATAGTATAACCTGTAATGCATTGGGGGCCACATTGGTGCTGATCAAAACATCTGAGAGCGAGAGATGACTAAGAAAAACGTACATGGGAGATTTCATTTTGTAGCTGGAACTTGTTGTTATTAAGCAGAAGATGGACAGATTTGAAGCTACAGTTGCTATATACAGGAAGGCGATGAGAACAAAAAATGGAATACGGAAAGGACCCAGATTTTGAAATCCCAATAATATAAACTCTTCGACCTTTGTCTGGTTCCTGCTTTGATTTTGCTGTAAATCAAATAAATAATAAAAAAAATAAAAAATTAATATCAACCTGTACATTAGTTATTCTTCACCCATTTATAAATAAAATTACTCAGTTAATAAAGTCAACTATATCCAAGTGACCGGTTGAATTGGTGATAATCTTTCTTCTGAATGAAAGACGAGACAAGACCTTCTTGAGCAATGGATCTAAGAGACAACTATCTGATAAACGGTATCTAGTGCGGTAAAGCAAAGTCACGGTTCAAAATGTGGATCCACTTCCTTAGTCCTTCCTGCCCCACAAAAAAAGATGGATTCCTAAATACAAAGATTCCTTTAAAATGTAGATTTATCCAGGAATCAGGGATAAAATCCTGTAAACCAGCAATGGAGAACCAGATGCAATAGGTGGCTCTCATAGTCCTCTTTGTGGGCACCAACGCTTTTGCCCAGTACAGAGTTTGCCTGGTAGGAGTTCATACATTCTCCAGTAGTCCTAGGTTTCCCAGGACTTTTGTCTGTGCTATTTAAATGTGACAGCTGATTGGCTCTTGGACTTCAGGAGGAGTGAGTAGACAGGGCTGGGTTATGATTGGAGCTGCTGCTCAGGCCCCACAATTCTACTCGTTAAGTGCAACCCTGGAGGAATGCTATAATGATAATCCAAATTTTTACTCTTTCGTTCAATGGTATCTGTGTCCTGAAGATACCAATACATCTGTATGGCAGAGCAGTTAGAAATAAGTTACTGCTTCAATTGCTTGTTGGCTCTTTATGATAAATAATTGGATTTTAATTGCAGTTTGTTCAATCTCTAAAGGGTTCTCCCTCACTGCTATAACCCATATCCGACAGCATTACACCATACTGTTGGTTAGTACATGGAGAAGGCTCAGGTGATAAGTCACCTCCATATAGTGCAGGTACAGCAAAAAAGGGACATGGAATATAAAGTGTAAAAATTACCTAAAAACCCCAACATTACAATTTGTGGTCAAAAAAAGCTCTATGTCTTGTGTCCAATTTCTGGGACATGTTAGCACAAGATGAAGGTAGATAAAGATACATGTAGAGGTTCTAATTGCCAAGGGTTGGAGTACCGGATGTCTGTAGTTATGTCGGCAAAAGAATGAACCAGGACTTGTACTAGGACTGTGCTGCTGTGACATCTTCAGACAATTAATGGCTGACGGCTCTAAGATCGCGTTGTAACAGGGCCTGGCATCTTTCAACCTTAATGAGTGTCACCGACTGTGCCACAAACAGAACTTCTATGCCAGCACAATATAGCATTTTGATGACTATTTCCCTTTGTGCTGTCGTTTCAGCTTAAGAGCCAGTGCTGCGCTGTAGGGATCTCTGATGATTTACAGCAAGTATAGGATGTGCTGGAAAAAGAGCCTCTGGAGATACCCTCACAGCATGCAGTCCCAGAACATTACCTAGATCTCACACCCCAACCCAAGTGCGAGCAATTTCTAAAAGTGGACAAGGGCAAGTCTCCAAGGATTAAGAAGTTTGCTTCATGAGGGCGATAGAAATCCCTCTTGTTACCTATTGTACTCCATTATCAACATTTTAGATTACACTGTGTTCCAAATTATTATGCAAAAGTGTTTAGGAGAGATAAGGTAAGAATTATTTTGTTTGTCAGTTAAACTCGTTGATGGTGATGTGTGTCAGGGCTCTTTATATCACTGAAACCAATTGCAGACACCTTAGTTTGGCAGGTGTGTCCAATTAATGGCAAGAAGTCTGTCCCACATTATTAAACAGCCAGCACAAGATGAAGGTAGATAAAGATACATGTAGAGGTTCTAATTGCCAAGGGGTGGAGTACCGGATGTCTGTAGTTATGTTGGCAAAAGAATGAACGAGGACTTGTAGTAAAATGTAAATATTTCACGTGAAAGCTTAGCCATTCCAGCCAAAATCAAGCAGTCAGGTGGCCAGGGGACATCATCTAGCATCAAAAATCCTTAACATATATCACAGAGAAGGATCAACCTATTCCATAGTCCTAACTAAATCTACCTGCTAAGTGAGTATGAGTGTGAGTACATCATGTCACAAGACTGAAGGGACAGGTACATGAGCAGAACACGCACAGAACCTTGGGGAAGGTTGGAGGGAAGATTGAGATGGACATTAGGCTGAACATTTCATGGTCACTTCTCAGAGAGCAATGATGGGTTGTTCTTACCACAGTTGTGTTTTCCATTGCAATTTATTATTGAGCAATATATAAAACGTAAGAGAAAAAACAATAAGAACTGAAAAGTAAAGATTTATGTAGAAAGTTGAATGCAGCTGAGTTCTCCTTATTCATGGAAGGTTTCTGTGTCATGCCTGGGCTGATGAATGGGTCGCTGTGTCCGGTGTCTCCTTCAGATGATACAACATGTATATAACATGGTGAAGAATCCCTGGCACATGGTGCAGCACCGCAGGTTGTGTCTCACTATATACTCTCTGCAGCACAGGTAAGTGGATCCCCGGGGTGGCTGATGGCCCCTGGAGATATCACAGATAAAACAGAGAAAATCTAGAGATGTCATTTAGCTTGAAAGCTATGGAATAACTCATGTTATATGTAATATTATTTTACTCATATAAACATTGGAAAGTCATAAACGGTATAATCTATGGGGGTGACTTTTTTTTTTTTTAAATCGTCTTTCATTTTTATTTTGTTGGTTACAGAAATAATAAGTTCTGTTCATTCCAAAGTTTGGTGTAAATTGACTGTTAATTTTTATTTTACTTTCACAATAAACATGTAACGTCCCAGAGTTGGGTCATTGAGCAAGCAATAAGCGGGGTAGAAGTGGAGGGTGGAAAGGAAAGCCAGCAGGGCCAGGTGGGTAGCTGGGTTACTGTAAATAGAGGGGGTAGGAAGGGGTCAAAGAAAAGGAAGGCCAACTCTGACTCTGAACATCCAAGCAAAATTGCTAAATTGTGCAATGATGTAAGGACGTCAGTGTCAGAAATGGCAGCCCTAGCGGATCCTGCTCTCCCTTATAGCCGGGGGAGCAGACCAGCTAGTAGTAGGGTGGATGGGAGTGCAGGTAAGCCAAGGCAGCTAGTGGTTGTAGGGGACTCTATAATCAGGAAGACGGATAGAATAATTTGTCGCCAAGACCGCCTCAACTGAATGGTTTGCTTTCTCCCTGGTGCCAGGGTTCGGCATGTGGTGGAAAGGGTGGATAAATTACTGGGAGGGGCTGGGGATGACCCAGCTGTCGTGGTCCATGTTGGTACCAATGACAGAATAGATGGTAGGTGGAGGAGCCTGATGAATAATTTTAAAGAACTAGGTTCAAAGCTTAAGGAAAGGACCTCCAAGGTAGTATTCTCCGGAATTCTACCTGTGCCATGCGCTACACAGAGCAGACAGCGGGAGCTCAGGGAGTTAAATGCATGGCTCAGATCCTGGTGTAGAGCAGAGGGATTTGTTATGAGTGGTGTACCTCAGGGTTCTGTGCTTGGCCCACTACTATTTAATATATTTATTAATGATATAGAGGTAGGAATTAATAGCACTGTGTCTATTTTTGCAGATGACACCTAACTGTTTAGTGTAATACAGTCTATGGAGGATGTTCATAGGCTGCAGGGTGACTTGGACAAACTGAATGTTTGGTCATCCACTTGGCAAATGAGGTTTAATGTGGATAAATGTAAGGTTATGCACCTTATAATCCAAAGGCAAAATATGTCCTTGGGGGAGTAAATCTGGGAGAGTCCCTTGTTGAGAAGGACCTGGGGGTACTAGTAGATCATAAATTGAATAGCAGCATGCAATGTCAACCAGCTGCCTCTAAAGCTAGTAGGATCTTGTCATGTATCAAAAGTGGTCTGGACTCTCGTGATAGGGATGTAATATTACCACTGTACAAGGCACTGGTTCAGCCTCACCTGGAATATGCTGTCCAGTTCTGGGCACCGGTCCATAAAAAGGAGGCCCTGGAGCTGGAGAGGGTTCAACGTAGAGCCACAAAAATAATAAGGGGTATGGAGGGTCTTAGTTATGAGGAAAGATTAAAACAACTAGATTTATTTAGTCTGGAAAAGAGACGACTACGAGGGGACATGATTAATTTATATAAATATATGAATGGTCCATACAAAAAATATGGTGGTAAGTTGTTTCAGATTAAATCAAATCAAAAGACGAGAGGGCACTGTCTCCTTTTGGAGAAAACAAGGTTTAATCACCAGAGGCGACAGGGCTTTTTTACTATGAGAACTGTCAATCTGTGGAATAGCCTGCCTCAGGCGCTGGTCACAGCAGGGACAGCGGAGAGCTTCAAGAAGGGTCTAGATACCTTTTTACACCTAAATAGCATTGATTGTTATATTACATAGAATTGTTTCCCCTAAATCCCTTCCTCATCTAATCCCTACCCGTCCTTGGTTGAACTTGATGGACAAGTGTCTTTTTTTCAACCGTATAAACTATGAATAATCCTAAACTATGAATTACTAAACCCATCAAATTCTACCCCTGCAACCATGGAAGCTTCAGCGAGCCAACCGGGCAGACTCATCGGCCATCTGACTGGATCATTCCAAACCTGATATTGATGCCGGGTAACAAAAGGAACTATGGGCACATGTATCATGAGTCGGGGTTTTGTCGGTCTTGTTTGGTCTTTAGTGAATTATCGACTTTTTAAAACAACAGTCACAAAAAGTCACAATCAGCTCTGAGCTCATTTCTACTCCTGGACAGAGGATGGCATAGATCTGCGCCACTATTTGCAACCTTTTAGAAAAGTCACAGCTTTCACATCTGGTAATAACACTGCAGGCGACTAGACAATGGCAGACTGTAAAGGCAAACAAATGAGCACATGCGCCATGAAAAGTCACAAGATATAAAGAAAAAAACGTAACCAAAAAGTTTGATACATGTGCCCACCTTTTCAAGCAACTAACAAGTGAACCCTGTAAGTAAACCATGTATGGCTTATAGTAATAGTCTTCTCATAAGGTAAAGTGGCACCTTATGGGCCCCCTAAGTCTCTTGGGCCCAGTTGAGACATCACCTACTGCATCCCCTCAAGTTCCGCCCCTGCTGATGGGTATGGGTGAGGCTTATATTCCAACCTTAATGAGTGTCACCTGCTGTGTCCACAAACAGGACTTCTATGCCAGCACACAATAGTATTTTCATGACTATTTCCCTTTGTGCTGTCATTTCAGCATAAAGGGCAGTGCTGCACTGTAAGGATCCTAGAGGATTTACAGCAAGTATAGGATGTGCTGGAAAGAGAGCCTCTGGAGATCACAGCATGCAGTCCCAGAACATTACCTAGATCTTACACCCCATCCCCAAATTCTAAAACTTGACGAGGGCAAGTCTCCAAGGATTAAGAAGTTTGCTTCATGAGGGCGATAGAAGTCCCTCTTGTTACCTATTGTACTTTATTATCAACGTTTTAGATTACACTGTGTTCCAAATTATTATGCAAAAAGTGTTTAGGAGAGATAAGGTAAGAATTTTTTTGTTTATCAGTTAAACTCATTGATGGTGATGTGTGTCAGGGCTCTTTATATCAGTGAAACCAATTGCAGACACCTTAGTTTGGCAGGTGTGTCCTATAAATGGCAAGAAGTCTGTCCCACATTATTAAGCAGCCAACATTTTCAGCCAAAATGGGAAAGAGTTCATTATATATTATTTACTGGTGGGTCTATGACCCCTTTATCTATGTTATAGCTACCTTGACACTATCTCCCTTCAGTGTCAGGGGACTCAACACCCAGTTACTAACTTTACTACATAAAAGCAAAACAAATATATATATATATATATATATATATATATATATATATATATATATGTTTCTACTAGTAAACACATTTCAAATTGTAAACATGGTACCATAGTCCAGCCTC
Organism: Engystomops pustulosus; assembly: GCF_040894005.1. Taxonomy (NCBI): domain Eukaryota; kingdom Metazoa; phylum Chordata; class Amphibia; order Anura; family Leptodactylidae; genus Engystomops; species Engystomops pustulosus. Next base: position 219,604,151 of record NC_092414.1, read on the forward strand.
AGAGGAGTATAGATTTTGATAAGACTGTTCCTTTTAAACGCCAACTAACTTACACAGAGTAAGTATAAGGGGATTTTAATTTGACTCTAAACCCATTGGTTGACTCTTCTACAAAAAAATCCACCCATTCTCATAAGGCACTGCCAAGTATTAATAGGGTCCTACATAAAGTATCACTCATAGATGCCTGGAGATTCATGCAACTGGATTACATTTTGCAATACTCATATTACTCAATAGTCTATGACTCCTTTCAAAGATTGGACTATGTGTTTCTATCTAAGGATCACTTCCACACAGTATTGTGAAGGAAACTGTGACGTTTTGGACCCCTGAAGGGTACGCAAGGTCAATTAGTTATCCTTTTATAGACACACCCAGAACGCATGGGTTTTGAGAGGCACAAGAAGTGATTTAAAGTTGTCCATACACCTTCTGGATATGGCACAACAGAAAATCACAGCCCTGAATGGCTATAAGACCCCTCTCACTAGCCTCAGTGAAACTGAATCTTATCAAACCAAATAAGATGCCACCAGTTCTCCTTTAATACAAACCCAGGCCGTAGGGGGATTATATAGGATGAGGAACCAACCCGTAACATGTATAGAACTAAGAAACACGGACGTGGGATTCGTGAATCAAGATAAAAGAGCAACACAGGTTTTAAGTTTTATATTTAATTGCCTTAAGGGCACACTAAACAAATAGTACACACAATATATATGTATATACAGTTAAACGAAGTACAAAATACAAAGGTAGCACTAAAGGTATCAGTAGTTCAGTAAGTTAGTTACCTTGTTTGTTGGCCTAACGGAACACCTTAAGATCTTCCTCTGCACTTGATAGTATAACAGGTTTCCAGACAAAGACAAAGGGGATTTAGAGGTGTCTGATTATATCAGGTACAGACACACCTCTGTCCACCCCCAGGAAAGTTCATGGGTCTCTCCTACCTGGTAATACATCCAGAATCTTGGAGAAGTCATAGCTTCTCAAGGGGAAGTCGTAGGGTCAGGGTACTGGTATCATTGGGTCTGGGTGGGCCACCTTCATAATGGAGCAGGGGGATGCTTGCATAACGGGGGAGGGGATTGGCTATATACTGGGGCACAGGGGCTGCTGACTATATACTTAGGAAGGGGCTGGCAGGTTATATACTGGGACAGGGGCTGGCTGGCTATGTACTGGGGGGCAGGGGCCGGTTGGATATATACTACAGGGGGGTGGCTATATACTACAGGGGCTGGCTGGCTATATAATACAGGGGGCTGGCAGGCTATATATACAGGGGCTGGCTGGCTATAAAATACAGGGGGCCAGCAGCCTATAAACTACAGGGGCTGTCTTGATATATACTACAGGGGGCTGGCTTGCTTTATACCACTGGGGGGCTGTGAATTATATTTCTGTAGACTCATCTTTCATTGGGAAACCACTAAATGTTTTTTCAGGGTCAATTTATTGCTCTAGGATCTTGGGTAAAATTGCTGTCTGAACTGACTGTGTCCAGATGAGACCAGATCCTCTAAACACCAAGTGTGAATATCTTCACTTGAACCAACCTCTGGGCCCTTGCACTTGGAGCAACCATTCCTCAGGAGGGCAAATATTCCTCCAAATGTGCAAATTATTAAATAAATAAACTTTATTATCCCAAACGGAACTTAAAGTATCACATCCGCAATATACAGACATATGTACGTAGAAACCAAGACAAATTAAAACATATACAAGAATAAAACATACCCATAGGATAAGACATACATATATAAAATACAAACAACTTACAGATAAGATAAGAAGATCTAAAATCCTAAAGACAGACATGACTGCACTTCCTGGCATCAATTGACATTACTAGAGCAGTGCGTATGAATGTTTTCTTTTATCTCTCAGACCAATACCGCACAGATGTTCAAGCCCAAGTCTGGAAAAATGTAAAAAAAATCCCCTTTAAAAATAAATTCATAACAAATTAAAAATCAGCCCAATTACATATAAAATCCAAATAACGTATATAAAACACAAAAACAAAAGTACATATTTGCTGTCACCGCATCCGTATCAATCTGTCTAATAAATCTAAAACAATATTGAGCCCGCTTGGTGAACCACGTAAAAAAAAAAACACCAAAAACTTCCCGTAATACACAATTTTTCATCAAATACCCTCACAAAAAATGTTCTATAAAGTGATCAAAAAAGATATGAAATGGATGAAAAGATCAACTCTTTTTGCAAAAAATAAGCCCCCAACCAGATCTGTCAAAAGAAAAATACACAAGTTTTGGCCCTAAAAAAAAAATGTGATTTTCTCCAGAATAAATATAAAATATTATTTTTATGTTATGGTAAGCGGAAAAAAAGTGCTAAAAATCCAAAATAAAAATGGATAATTTTGTTTGTGCCCCCCTTGAAATAGATCTCATGAATAAGCAATAGACCCCCCAAATGAATTATCTATACATTGTATCTTATCCTAATATGTTTGTATTACAAATTTTATAGCCTGTACAATGTGACAATACAAATCTGCTATGAATGGCACGGATTCTATTCTATGCCCGGCCTTGTGCCCATACAGCAGTCACCACCACATATGGGGTATCGGTAGTCGGGAGAAATTGGGCATCAAACTTTGCAGAGCATTTCATCATTTTAATCATTACACTGTCAGTTTTGGCCTAAATTAATGTATTTTCCAAATAAATTCAAAAGTTTCTAAATCGCACTTCCATTTTGTTTTAACCCACATGAAACACTTGAAGGGTTAATAGACTTAATAGGAGTTGTGTTACATATGTTGAAGGGTGAAGTTTCTATAGTGGGGTAATTTATGGGGTTTTACTATTACCGTATATACTTGTGTATAAGCAGAGTTTGTCAGCACAAAAAATGTGCTGAAAAACGTCCCCTCATCTTCTACACAAGTCTACTACAAAACCCAATTAAAAAAAAAAAACATTTAAAAAAAAATTATGTACTCACCCTCCGATGTCGGCGCGGCTCCCAATGTCGGCGCGTCCGTGTTCTTTCTTCCGTCATGGACGCGGCCATGTTTTCTTCCTGACCGTCGCATACCATGACGTCAGCAGCGGCCACATCATAGATGCGCCTGCTGGAAGAAAACATGGCCGCGTCCATGACAGAAGAAAGAAGAGCCGTGGGGAAGAGAGAAGTCGGGCCATCGGGGAAATCGGGGAGCCACACCGACATTGGAAGGTGAGTATATAAGTTTATTTTTTTTAAGTGCTGGGTGGGGCAGGCTGTATACTACTAGGGACTGGCTGTATACTACTGGGGGCTGGCAGGCTGTATACTACATGGGGGCTGGCACGCTGTATACTTCATGGGGCTGGCTGTATACTACTGGGGGCTGGCAGGCTGTATACTACTAGGGGCTGACATGCTGTATACTGCTGGGGGCTGGCTGTATACTACTAGGGGCTGGCAGGCTGTATACTACTGGGGGCTGGCAGGCTGTATACTACTGGGGGCTGGCAGGCTGTATACTACTGGGGGCTGGCAGGCTGTATAATACTGGGGGCTGGCAGGCTGTATACTACTGGGGGCTGGCAGTCTGTATACTACTAGGGGCTGGCAGGCTGTATACTACTGGGGGCTGGCAGGCTGTAAACTACTGGGGGCAGGCTGACTGTATACTACATGGGGGCAGGCTGACTATATACTACATGGGGGCAGGCTGGCTATATACTACATGGGGGCTGGCTGGCTGTATACTACATGGGGGCTGGCTGGCTGTATACTACAGGGGGCTGGTGGCTGTATATGACTAGGGTCTGGCTGGCTGTATACTACTGGGAGCTAGCTGACTATATACTACTCGGGGCTTGCTGGCTATATACTGAAGGGGGGCTGTGTCTGTCTATACTTAAAATCATTCCCCTCCTTAATGCATCCTACCAACACAAAATCATCTGAGTACTTTTGGAGAAAGCAACCAGGATCGTTCTTCGTAAAATCTGAGTTACATAAGATAAGCAAAAAACAGACTAAGGCCCCTTCTACACTCGTGAGTGTGATGCGATGAACTTGTATCACACTCACAATGAATGCTGCCCAAACGCTGCAAACCGGAACGCAACTGACATGCTGAGTTCCGTTCCGGTTTGCAGCTTTCAGGCCGTGCGATCCGTGCAGCACGTGTTGCGAGTTCATCGCAAGTGTAGAAGGGGCCTAACACAGTGCCCTGAGGAGCTCCGGTGCTACACACCATCTCAGCAAACCATGAACCGGCAACCCATCAACCAATTGATCCATTTAGATTCCACCTGCATACCAAGTACCTGGCAGCACCAATGATGGCATGAAAAGTGCTGCTGAAGTCAAAAATGTCAGGTGAACCTCTGATTTTGGTGCAACTAAATGGAAGAACACTTTGTGCAACAGATTAATCAGAGCATCATCCACCAACAGATTATGCCGATACACAAATTATAATGGATCTATAATTCATTTCACCATTTTAGACAAATGCCGATTTACAAATCTTTGTAGGATTTTCATGACCTCCGGAATCAGCGCTATTGGCTTATAGTCATTTAGGGATTTCGGACGAGGTACTTTATTTACTGGAATTTGGTTGGTGTTTCCAACAAAGTTGGCTTTATCCCTTATATTTAGCTCATATTGAGTAACTTTCTCAACACCCTACCGAGCTCATTGCAACAAACCTTCAATACCTTGGTATCTGACATATCTGGACCACCTACTTTATTAGGTTTTAACCTTTTTAGTTCTAACACCACATCCTCCGCTACCACAGGAGCCACTCAGACAGTAGGGCAGATTTATCAAGCTGTCTGAAAGTCAGAATATTTCTAGTTGCCCATGGCAACCAATCACAGCTCCCCTTAAAAATATTAATGAGCACTAGTAAAATGAAAGCTGAGCTGTGATTGGTTGCCATGGGCAACTAGAAATATTCTGACTTTCAGACAGCTTGATAAATCTGCCCCAGTATCTCCCTCACTATAAGTTTCCCTTATGATGCTTTCATGTCCGCTCTATTCACTAATAGAGTTATTCAGTGTATAAAACCAGTTAAAAAAGTTATTCAATTCATCCGCCCTACTTTTACTGGTATCTCTTTCCGTCCCTTCGACCTTAGTGGAGATTCCAGGAATTAATTTCAATCCCTTTCATATCTAATTTATTCTCTAATCTGACAATTTATTTTCTAAGATCTTTCTATATACTCCCTTACATTCCCTTACTTCTTGTGTAAGATCAGTAGGCTTATTTAGGAGTCCTTATCACCAGCCTGAAAAGCCCATTGAAACATGTGCCCCTGCAATCCCCATCTCGTATCACAGGAGCACCCGTGCCCCTCTCCGTGGCAGCATCCCAGCCTCATTTACCTTTCCACGCTCATGCTCCCATCCCAGCTTCCCAGTGCAAACGTACCCGTTCCCAGCATTCCCTGCAAGATCTTTGCATTGAAAAAGCTGTATTCCAGGGAAGGAAAACAAAGAAGATGCCCTTTCTCAAACTGAGACAGCTTAGACCCTCACCAGGTAGACCTTCCCAGACACGGGCAGAGCCACAAAGCAAAGGCCAAAAACAGAGTGGGACAGTCCAGCTGACACCCAATATATAGTTCAGGGGTAGAACAAGACCACTCTACCTGAATCCCCACTAGGCTCCTCCTCCATGGCAGTAACAGAACCATATTACAGGGCAAAAAGCACCATCATACGGTACCATCCCCATTTGATGTAATGAGAGATGTTCCACAACTGTCCACCAGGTGCATCATACCTCAGCTCCAGATTATGACTACAAGGTCCCACCCAAAGGCTTCTTCCAGGTATATATCCCTCAATCGCTTGCTGTGTCCACATAGTGGCTGCATTGATGATCCTCCTGGATCCTTGCATAGGGACAACAACATTTTTTTTGAGGTAGATGATAGTTGGTGCCCTTGTTCTTAAGACTCTCTTTACAAATAGGGCCAGGCACTCCAATGCCGTGTACTGTACTATTCATTACAATGAGCCACTGGCTTATTGTAACGAAACTGAAGAATTCATACAGGTTTGATGAAGACCTAAGGATGTCATGGCAACCGATTGCCGCCCCCCGATGACATCATCAACAAAGATGGTAACACCCACATCCACACCAAGGCGGGCCGGGGTTAATACCTATGATCGGTGATAGCGTCGACTGCGGGTAATAGCAGTGCGTGTTTGTTGCATTATGCATCATAGTTTAACCAAGGGGCCAGTTGCAGAGATGTACCACATCAGTTGCCCCTTGTCAGTAATGGTATATTGACAAGCAAGGGTATTTTTTGGAAGCTACCTTAGTGGCCACCTGATTAGCACTGAGGCACTGAAGTTTTCTAGCATAGACTTACATCTGGTTGTTGAGTCCCACTGGAAATGTCTGGATTTCCTATGGTACAGACACAAGTCCCTTTTAGTTTTGCCATTCAAGGTTCCCAGTTGCATTTGTTCTTGTTCAGCCCCTACAAAAAGTTAGAGAAGCTAACCAAGAGGAACAGCTAGTCTCTACTGTTGTCATATGTCAATCCTTATTTGCATAATTTGCTCCAAAGAACTATGGTCAGGGTGACCATCCCAGGTATCCTTTACAAATTTGGATAGATCTTATTTGAAGTGGGATTTCAGAAAAGGTTCACACCAACCGTTCACAGTTAACAGTTACTCCATACAATACCCTTCTGCAGAGCACTTACCTTGAGTGATGGATAACAGGTTCTATTCCACAAGCCCTACATGAATAGGTTCAGAATCAACGGACCCTAAGAATTAAAAAATCGACCCAGGGAAGGTCATTCCCCTGCACCTGGGAAAAGCCACAAAGATCATCTGGACTTGGGGTCTTGTGGATTTACCGGAAGATATAGAAAACAAATCTCTCAGTCTCCTGAGAAGCAATCCAGGAGCAGCACTGCAACCACTTGTACACTAGAGGGAGGAGGTTGCTGGGATGCAAGAGGTGCTACAGCAGCTTCTTCTTGAAGTTATGATCAAGCATGTATCTGGTTTACAAGATCAGAAACCAGGTTAGCTAATCCCTCCATCCAGTTCACATGGTCTGGAATGGATGCCATACTGAACTGGACCAGAGGAGAGTGCAATATTTTGAGGCTGTTTAACCCCTTAATGACACGGCCTGAAAATTGCTTTAGTGACCAGGTATTTTTAGCAAATTTTTGTAAATGCCACGGCGTGCACAGGTATTTAACAAGTGTCTGTGCTGGGATTGTGTCGCACTTAAACCTTTTTTGGCGCAATTAGGGGGCGTGCCGACAGACGATCCGATTGATTTGGACTGAGCGCGGGATTTAACTTTCACATTGTGTGCCCAAGCATTTACATGCACTACAAAAAAGATGGTGAACTATGTCGGACCTGAGCAAGGAAGCGACATATTCCTGACATCGGGCGCACGATCTTAGTGAATTGAAGCCTAGTGCATTATCATCGAACAATGCACTTCATGTGAATTCCAGTGGCAGGTAAGTAAATGTACCCCAATATTTATAGTCTCGGGCAAACAGGGTGACTATGGCGATTTTTGTAGTGTAGCGGGGGATGTTTTTTTATTATATGGGGAAATGTCATTGTATTTTAATGAATATTTGTTAATATATTTTGTTCATGTGTGTTTTTACTTTATATGCCCCACATGAGGTCATAAAAGACCCCTGGGTGACATTTTCATTTTATTTTTTATATTTTACTTAGTTTTTTTTCTTTTGTAAGTTTTCCCCTGTAGCCGAGGCATCTATAAGAGCCCCAGTTACAGAGGAAAACAAACACCTGTGACTGGTGGTGCTCATCATAGCTGTACTGGGTCTACTTAGACCCAGCAGCTCTGGACAACCCCATTAGACTCGCCAGGTCCATAGAGTTAAGGGTGGCACCCGCTCTGCTCCTCTGTGCATTGTGCTACTGCATTGTGATAATGTGAGGAACAAAGAAGGGAGAAGTGGTAATGAACCGCATCTCTCTTCTCCTTAGGGTCTCTGGGTAACTCTGACACCTGGAGAGCCGAACCTGCTCCCGCGGCTAGCGGCTACAGCACTCCCCTCAAAAAGGCCATACCTGATTCCCATATGCACCCTAAACTTTTTGGACAACTAGAAATCCCTAGAAGGGCAAAATGCAAGCACAATACAAATACCAGAATAGCAGCAAACAGAGTCTCTATCACAAGGTAATGAGAAGGTCATGGTGAACTTGGTCTTAGTCAACTAACGGGGAGGAGAATATTTATGTGCAGCCAGAATCTCTGCCCCAGAGGACTGTCAATCACAGCAGGTTCACTGATTCTGGACTTCAGAGCTGCAGAGGAGATGGGTTGGATGTAATTAATCCCAAATTGTCAAAGTAAAACATAAAGATAAGATCAGGGCATCCTCTGGACAGGGGATGATGAAGGCCCGGTTGTTAGTCTTTATTTTTTTAAACATATTTGGTGGTATTAACATACTGCATTTACATATTGGTAAAAACTGTTGATGTCATTTTCAATAACAATTAATGATAAGAAATTGCAACACTTTCATTTGAGTGTATCCATCAGGGATCGGCAGGAGGCTAAGGAATTCTTTAGGGACTTCTCTTTCAGTGTATAAAAAGTCGTACACCTGAGATGTAAATTTTCATGACAAATATTTTCCCAGTGGTCGGTTCAGTTCTGTGTTCATGTTTAATTTCAACTAGATGATATTTCATACATCATGTTTTATTCCTTATTTCAGTGATATTAATCATCTTCTATTTTTTTATATTTTTGTATCTAACACTGTAGTTTTTAGTTGTGGTTTTAATATAAAAATACAATTTACCCATTGAAATGGTCTAACGATTCTTTAACAGTCATATCTGCAAAATTCTGTTTATAGGGAACCCTTTCCACTTCTTTATCTTGACCTGATTTGTAAAGACGGATCCCTACAGTTCCATCATATTCAAAGAACACTGGCCACCCTCTTGAGGAGGTCAGGATCTCTAGGATCATGTTTTGTGTTTTTTGAATATGATGTGTTCAATGCTTCATTCTCTACATTCCCGTTAGTGCACCGGAGAGGAGCCATTGATAGAGAGGCCCGAAGTGTAGATGTAAATGGAGTAGTTAGGAGTAAGAGATTTTCCCCCCTCATATGTTTAGAGGTTATGGGAGATATTAACCATTGGAACAATATCAACATGAGGTCTATTGTCTTAATAACATGATTTTTGAACTTCAAGAACCACATTACTTTGTATTTTACAAAGACATAAATAAATCTTTCTCAACTGGTTCAGGTTTCTTCCACTATAAGCAGATATATAATGTGATAAGAGATTATCAGAAATTCAGGGGAAAAAAAGGTACAAATCCAGCAATCCAAAATCTTCTTTCGATTTCTAAAAATTCATGACGTTTATTTCATTAGATTTAAAAAGAAAAAAGACATATCCTATGCACGTCCTACGCGTTTCGAACTATCATATTCAGTTCAGATCTCAGACCAATATAAAGAACTGAATATGATGGTTCAAAAACCCGTGGGTCTTGCATAGGACTATAGACCGTATGTCTTTTTTTTTATATCTAATGGAATAAACATCATGAGTTTTTAGAAAACTAAAGAAGATTTTGGAGTGCTGGATTTGTCTCTTTTTTCCTGTATCACTGATTGCTACAGCTGGTTACTTTCCTTCCGTCCACCCATCACCACAGTTTGATTCTGTATGCCGGTATTATCATGAGTGAGCTGACCATAGTTTTTCTGTTTTTCTTGTCAGATTAGAGATTATGTATTAGAAAATTCAGCAAAACAACAGACAACATTTATAATCTTTTACAGGAAATGGAAAAACACAACACAACGACAGTCCTTCTCCTTGGATTTCCAGATCTATACACTGTAAGAATTTTCTTCTTTCTTCTCATCTTCATAACTTACTGTGTAACAATCTATGGAAATCTTATGGTCATCCTCCTGGTGTCCACCAGTAAGAACCTCCACTCCCCCATGTACTTCTTCCTGACACAGCTCACCACCTCCGACATGATGACCACCTCAGCTATTGTTCCTAATATGTTGAATGTGATTCTTAAGAATGGGTCCACTATGTCTCTTACTGGATGTATCATGCAGTTTGTTTGCTTTTCTTACCCTGAAAGCACAGAATGTCTTCTACTGACAGTGATGTCCTATGACCGGTATCTGGCCATATGTAAACCCCTGAATTATCATTCCATCATAAATTCTATGGTTTGCCTGAAATCTATTATTTTATGCTGGCTTATTAGTTTTGTTGCTTGTTACATTGAATTACAATCGATTTTTCAGTTGTCTTTCTGTAAGACGAACATCATTGACCACTTTTTTTGTGATTTTGACCCAATCTTAGACCTATCTTGTTCTGATACTTTTAGAGTTAGGCTGTATGTTACATCAGTGAGTGTGGCGGTGGTTGTTGTTCCCTTTGTGATTATTGTTATCTCTTATGCTTGTATTATCCGTGCCATCTTAAAGATGAGGTCCATCAACCAAAAGAAAAAGTCCTTCTCCACCTGCGGATCTCACTTGGCCGTGGTGTCCATATTCTATGGGACCCTGTTTGTTACTTATTTAGCGCCTGTTAACGGAAGATCAACCATTTTACATAAAATTCTCTCTCTCATGTATTGCATCGTGACCCCATTGTTAAACCCTGTCATTTACTGCTTAAGAAACAAAGACATTAAAATCGCTTTACGAAAATTCATGCAACACTGACCATGTCTTATGTTTAATAAAACCTTTGAACAGTGCAATACATTGGAAAAATCCTTTTTTTAATATAGGCTATAGTTTATTTGATTTTTCAGACTTCCTTTCAGGGAAATCAGGGCTTAAAGGCTTTCTTTATGTGTGGACAGACAAAACCAGAATGGCCAAAACTTTTATTGACACTGTGTAATAAGGGACACAAATAGGACAATGAGCCATTGTTTTGAAACCCTCTACAAGGCCCCACCTACTTGCCTAGATGTGCCCTATGCCAAAGTGCAAACCTGTAACAGGACAAACAACACAGGGAAGGATAGTTGAAAGGCCAAGTCATAACAGTGATAGCAATAAAGTACAGAATCACAGAAGCAGAAGAATAGTCTAAACAAAGAAGTCAGCAGGATAAGACAAGGTAAGGTTAATTACCATAAATAACATTAAAGAGAGCAATATATACAAAATACTTAATACAGATTGGAATATCTTACTGACAGAACCTAAACTGAACTCTTACCTTACAAATGAACTGACAATGATGGCCATGAGAGCCCAGAATTTAAAGGATCAGCTAACACACAGCCATTTTCTTCACACAACCATCAGCAGGAGGAGAAATTTGAGGCTCAAGGGTTAATTTCCCTGCAGGGGATTTACTGTGTGGCAATACACCGGACCAAAAAATCTATACATTTGAGGAACCAGTTAACAGATGAAGGAACAAACCTAATTATCATATTAATTGTGAAAGGAGAAACATTGGGGCTCATTTACTTACCCGTCCTGTCACGATCCCCACTGTACATTGTCCGACCTTGGTTTGGAGCTGCCGCGATTCACTAAGATTGTGCGTCCAATTTCCTGCACATGTCGCTTACCCCGCTGAGGTCCACCAGAGCTCACCATCTTCTTCCCGCTGTATGTGAGTGCTGATCTTGTGACACAATTTGATTTTTAAATTCCGCGGTTTGTCCGAATCAGTCGGGTTGTCCGACGGCCACGTCCCTTGATTTGTGACACATGAAAGCCGGCGCTGATGCGCCACAATACGTTTGCGTGCGCAAAAAACTCGGGCCAATTTAGCACAAAACTGAAAAATTCACGAAACCTGATGGAAATGCGGCCGTGGGACCCTTGTAAATGTGCCCCATTATACATACAATTTTATGTACTTGTCCGGAATTTTATATACTGCAAACAACGTCATATATTATCATTTGGGACAGCACAATGAGACTTGAAAAAGTTCTATCGGTAGCCTCCCACTTTCGCCATGTTTACCAAAGTAGATTTAGAGACATGAAGGTAGTAGGATAAGATAGTCTAGTGAAAAGTATGAGAGGGGGGGGGGCATCAAACCCTACAGAATATAGCTAAATGGATATATACAACACAATCATCGGGACTACCTGGACTGCTACATGGACTGTAATTGCTTTTTCCAGGATTTTATTAATCAACAAATGTACATTTTCTCTTACATTATTTTTATTTCATTCTGTATACACAGTCAATTCCATACATATACTCCCAGGCGGCACATTCACACATTAAGCACACGCACCGGATTTAGTTGCAGCGTTTTACACATTTTTTACGTAATATATGGATTTTATTTATTTTTATTTTCACTCACTTATATTGTTACTTTACTTTTTTATTAATGTTGTGTACATGATGTGTTCTTTGTATCCTTCTCGACGTTCTAGACTTCTAGAGCTTTCCAAAAGAGAATGAGATAAGCTGAAGATAAGGGACACTTAGCCATCTGGTGCTGAGATGTTCCTGTGCCTCTTTTGAAGTCAATTATTCTTCACCTCATCAAAGAAAACACACAAAAAAGAAGGATAATATATTCTAAATAGAATGACTGGTGACATCACAATTCATGAAAGGATTTTTCACTTCTTCATCAGACTCGTATTCCTGTTGGGAGCGGCACTTAGGTCTTCTCTACTTGTCTACTTGTCACACAGGACTTTCTATGAAACTTGTATAACGGAAACCCTACTGAGTATGTAACTGTATGGACTACCTGGCTAATGCGGGACGCGGGATGCGGATCCCAGCTCTCACCAGCCGTGGCAAAAGCATGCCGCCATATTGAGGGAGAACTAATGCCACGGGAAGCAGCATGCATTCATTTAATTGGTGGAGAGCACCCATCTTGGAAGTTACTGTTTGGGACTCTAGATTTTTTTACAGGATTTAAACTCAGTCAGACGTGAACTTAATATGGTCCGCTCATCTCTACAAATCAGCTGAGAAAACCTGAAGGGAATCTGACGTGAGTCAGGCTGAGAGGCTGAAGGAGAAGACCTTCCTGTCTTGGGCTCTATAGTGATTAATTTGACTTTTTACATTTTACTTGTTTCTGCTCATTTGAATAGGAAAGTCATAATGAACATAACATTTTCTTCAGTATGACCACCTTTCCAGATCTTGTGAATCGGATGGAGAGTTTGAGGGACCGGTTTCTGAGCTAATTAACTAGGTCTATGTTTTCTGACAACATTAGGTCGAAGCTGCTGTAGCACCACCACCTGTGTCCTAACAATCCCTACCATCTCTGGAACATAAGGTAAACATGTTGCTCCCAGATCTCACGTAAGAAATATGTAACATTTTATATTTGCTGTATCTTTGGGTGTACCCTATTGCCTCCAGTCCACATGGTAGGAATAGTTCTCTATCATATGTAGGAGGATCCTGACTCCTTGGGCCCTTAAAGCTCCTCTAGGATCAAAAGAATGTTCATCCCTGGATAGATTTTTCTATCATTCTGAGGAAGACCGTATAGGAGCCTCAACTCCTGTGTATCCAACAGAGCAACAACTCTGCTGCATGGAGATCCACAACCCTCTTTGTTGTGTTTAAACACAGACTTTCTGAAACAGTTAAAGACATCTGGGTGAGCCCTTCCCATACCAGTTCTTTGAAACAAACCCCTAATATTTTGCTTTCTACCTCAGAGTCTTTCCTCACTACTTCCTTTGCTAACTCTCATGATTTGGCACCCTAAAACACTCCTGCAGATAAATTGTTTGTACCCCTAGTGTTTCTCCCCTGTATTGGTTCATTGCTCTGTATAACAAGGACACGCTGATATTGCTAGTAACAAATGCCTACTGACTAGTTCTTAGTGTTCCTAATTTTTTTAGCAGCATGTGAGTTATGTCTAAGATGTCTAAGGTGATTTAAAGGTTAGCAGAGAGGTCGTCCATCCTGATTCTATAAAACATGTTTTGCCAGTATCTCTGACTATTCTTTTGCCTAGCAATTTTGTACTGCAATGTAGTGTCAGTTCTCTCTGTTTGCAGAAAAGTCTGACCAATGTAATTTTTCCTATAAGTTTCTATATTTTAGGATAAAGAAATAAAATACAATTTGTAACATAAAATCCACAGATGGTTAAATTACATGAATAAACTTTATTATTCACAAATAGAAGTCTATCAAATAAAAGAAACTCATGAGACAAAAACATTTCAGATTATAAAAGCATCACTACCAGGGCTCGCAATGTGGACATCTATATTCTACTGGAAGTTTTAATTTAATTAATTTGTTTTGCAACATAAAATATAAGCTGTAAAAAGTTGCTACAAATTTCATCACCATTTGTATAATTTAGGTCAAAGTAAGTTACTGGACTATTTTTTTTCAGAAACAATTTTTCAGTCTCAATGCAGTCATTGGGGCAGATTTACTTACCCGGTCCATTCGCGATCCAACGTCGCGTTCTCTGCGGTGGATTCGGGTCCGGCTGGGATTCACTAAGGTATTTCCTCCGGCGTCCACCAGGTGGCGCTGCTGCGCTGAAGTTCCCCAAAATGCACTCAAGTTCACCGGCCTATTCCTAGTGAAGGTAAGTGCAAGTTTTGCAACACTTTTTTTTTTAAATGCGGCGGTTTTTCTGAATCCGTCGGGTTTTCGTTCAGCCACACCCCCGATTTCCGTTGATGGGCGCCTGCTCCCAAGATTAGTAAAAAGGAAAGATTGGGAGAGAGGAGCCTTAAAGGGAACTGTCATCAAAACCACTAGCAGTATGTTGTCAAGCAGCTGTACAGTTTCTAGATGATGTTTCTTTCATGGCCCATGGTGGTGGCATCATCCAAAAATTCGACTTTGAAGTGAGATGTTAATTGGATGTATAAGGTCAGGGAGGCAGAGAGTTTAACACTTAGGCCAAGCTCTTACTGACACTGAACACCTCCTCCCATTTGAATAACATTATCCCCCAGACTTCAGGAGATCTGCTCAATGATGTCCCAGGGCACAGGAAAAGCTTGACTTCAGTGTTAAACTCTCTGACTCATTGACTTCATAAATCCAATTTACATATCACTTCAAAAGTTGATTTTCTGGATGATGCTACCTCACCAGACCCTGAAAGAAACATGATCTAGAAGCTTCCCAGCTGCTTGACAACATAGCGGTAGTGGTTTATTAGGCCATTTACTGATGACAGGTTCCCTTTACTGGCGGAAGGAAACTATGGGGCAGATTTACTTACCCGGTCCATTCGCGATCCAGCGGCGCGTTCTCTGCTCTGGATTCGGGTCCGGTCGGGATTTATGAAGGCAGTTCCTCCGCCGTCCACCAGGTGGCGCTGCTGCGCTGAAAGTCATCTCATCGCGCCAGAATGCACCACCTCGGACCAGGTGAAGGTAAGCGCTCCCCAAGCGACACTTTTTCGGTTTTTAAATGCGGCGGTTTTTCCGAATACGTCGGGTTTTCGTTCGGCCACGCCCCCCGATTTCCGTCGCGCGCATGCCGGCGCCGATGCGCCACAATCCGATCGCGTGCGCCACAATCCCGGGGCAATTCAGATACAATCGGCGCAAATCAGAAATATTCGGGTAACACGTCGGGAAAACGCGAATCGGGCCCTTAGTAAATGACCCCCTATAAGTCTGGTTAGACTGTTTACAGTAGTTCCTCGTGGATCCCCAAATCCTTAATAAAACTCCCCATATTACTTTATTCCAATGCAGCATAGATCTTCACTTATAGATCTCCATTTACCTAGAAACTGGCGTAGGTATATGGGTCAGGGAGTAAGAGACTTACAGCGACTTATTAGGGTAACCTTGCAGACGCATGGAGTCATACTGGGGATTCTGGGAAATATGCAAATGCATATTCCAGGATGGGATAAGGGAAATCATACATCTATTGCTACTTTGTAAGGCAGCCCCCTTACCATCAAGCCTAATGACATGATGTCGGATTTAAGCCAAACCAGGATGTCTATTCTAGAACAAGCAGATTCCTAACTGTAGACAGCGCTGTTTGGACATGGTTGCGTCTCTTTACTACAGTTGTTTAGCTGAGTGAGAAGCTTTTGACTAGGGTTAGGGAGTAGGTGTTCTCATACAGAGATTTTACCAATTAAAGGAGGCTTGCAGGTGTGTGGAGACTTATAGCCATTGATGCTCCACTAGAGGATTTGGGGGACATATACAAATAAGTTTTACTAGAAGTTTAGCTGCCATTAAAAGTTAGATTGGCAAATCATTCTTCCTGGGGGAGAAGCCCAGGGAGGCCTCCCATAGGAGGATGACCTAGGGGTTATAGGGAGATTTGCTCTAACAGATTTTATTAATCTCTTGCAATACCCAGAAGGTTTTAATTAGGCAACATGTCCACTAAATAGTTCCATCATCAGATGTGTATCTTCATCATGCATTGGCTAAGATAGGATAACAATGATGTAAGAAGGGAGGATTCTATTACCACCTAGTGAGTAATTTGAATGAATATCTATTGATACATCTGGAGAAAGCTATAGCATTGCACAAAATGTAGGTAGCTTCTGTGTCCGATAGGAAGTCCTCAAGGTCCTCTTCCCAATGAATGAGGTACAAGGATTTGGTAAGGGATATGTCAGAGGTAAGCATGTGATCTATCCTAGATAGAGCCCTTTTATGGATAAGGAGATGGGGTATTCCAGTCTGGTGTAAAGCTGGTTGGGTTGGTATTGGCGGAGCATGGCGGAGCAGGCTTTTTCAAAATGGTAAATGGCTTGAGGAAGTCCTTGTTAGCTGGAAACGACCTGTATTCTAGTTATTGATGGCGTTGTCCATTACTATCACCAGCAACAAATGAATCTCTCCATGAGGAGAACATCTACTGTCTGACCCTAGTCAATAGCCTCTCACAGAGCCAAATCAGTTCCCTACACTGTACAGAGGAGACCCAACCAGGTCAAGACATTGCTGTCTCTACAAACTGCTGTGCTCTTCAAAACGTATGGATCCACAATACAAGGGGACTATTATACCATTATCACTGCCAAGGCCCCCTTGCTTCATTGGAAAATATGTACATCCCTCACAGACTCACCAGACCCGTAATGTTACACAGTCCTAAAGTTCAAGCTCAGTAAATGTAATGATGTGTACATTAGCCATTATTTACTACCATTATGCACAGCTGTACCGCTCAATAAGTTGTACTATATATATATATATCAATGTACTTCATTTATATCATTGTACCATGTTTTACCCAATAAAAAAAACAAACAAAAAAAAAACAGCGCTGTCTACAGTGGGGAGTCTGTTCCTTCTGGAATAGATATACTGGTTTGGCTTAATCCCACAATGGGGCAGATTTATTTACCCAGTCCATTCGCAATCCAGCGGCGCGTACTCTGCGGTGGATTCGGGTCTTCCGGCGATTCACCAAGGCAGTTCCTCCGACGTCCACCAGGTGTCGCTGCTGCGCTGAAGTCCACCGAGGTCCGCCAGAGTTCACGATCCGTTGCTGGGTGCAGGTAAGTGCGTGTCCAGTGATACTTTTTTTCTTTAAAGCGGCAGTTTCTCCGAACCCGTCAGGTTTTCGTTCGGCCACGGCCCCCGATTTCCGTCGCATGCACGCCGGCGCCGATGCACCACAATCCGATCGCGTGTAAATATTCGGGTAACCCGTCCTAAAAACGCAATTGGGGCCCTTAGTAAACACCCCCATTATGTTTTTAGACTTCTTGTAGGTCATACTTGGTGTTGAGGGGGCTGCCTTTCAAGGAATCAAAAGGAGGCATCGTTTTCTTTTTCACAGCTTGGAAAATGTATTTCCATACTTCCCAGAATTCCCTAGTGGAACATCTATGGCTTTAAGTTGGCCTTAATTGGCAATCTCTCTGTGAATGTCTTACATGTGTTTTTCAATAGAGGGCAAGTGGGCAGAAGAGAGTGTCGGATTGACAGGGCAACAAACAGGTCTTGCAGAGACATTTGATGGTATTTGTCCCAGAAGGCCTTCTAGGGTCTCTTATTGGGATCTATACGTTATGTAAGGGAGAAGGCTTACTGGGGTGAGGGGTGATGGGGCTGAGCTTCACCCCATTTTGCATGTGTGGAGCACCAAACAAAGGTGATTCAACAGACTAACTGGATATTTTGGAGAAGCGGTACCGGTGACACTTCATAGTGCCAAGTTCTCATCTCATGTAATCAGGGCTCTCAGTTCTGATATTTTTACAATATAATTCCTCCTAAACTTTTTACATTTTTTAGCAATCACAACATCATGTGACAGCAAGTTCCATGGTGCCACTGCTCTCCCAGTTGAGAGACACCCTGACAATGCAGATAATGGCCCACATTTATCAGTACTAGTGCAGTGTGTACCATGTGCTGTGCCCTGTGGAGTGTGCCGGGTGCGGCAGATTCATCAAAACTTGCACAGGGTCTTCAAGAGTCTAGCGGGTCTTTTTAGTGGGTCTTTAGCTCATTGATGAGATTTTATTAACTCTTGAATGCATGAAAAAAAAAAAAAGAAAACCGTCAATTCTGGTTTCTTTTTGTTGCATCTTTTTTGGGGACATCCACCGTAACATACAAATAATATGTAGTCTTTATTCTATAGATCATTCTGATTATGGTGATGTGGCATTTATATATTTTTACAATTTTACTAAAGAAAAGGTGATATAGAGAAAATCTCATTTGTTTTCTTATCACCATCTTTTCAAAGACATAACTTGATTTATTTTTTTTATGCTTTATAGCTTATTATTTACGAGTTGTTCTTTTCAGTGGTATCATTTTGGCGCACAGAATTCTTTTTGATCATTTTTTGGAACATTTTTGTGAAGGGATTATATGAAAATACACAAAAAAATCCATAGAAAAGGTTTTTTTTTTACAGTGTTCATCTAGCAAGTCCAATATTTTTACTGATTTATTGTACAGATTGTTACAGATTCGGTAATATCAAATATGTAGGTTTTTTGGGGGTATTTTGTGTTTTTTTTGTGTACTTTATTAGATGTGTACAGGCGGTCCCCTACTTAAGGACACCCGACTTACAGACAACCCATAGTTACAGACAGACCCCTCTGCCCATTGTGACCTCTGGTGAAGCTCTCTGGATGCTTTAATATAGTCCCAGACTGCAATAATCAGCTTAAAATTGTCTGCAATGAAGCTTTATTGATAATTCTTGGTCCTATTACAGCAAAAAAATTTGAAACTCCAATTGTCACTGGGGCAAAAAAAAAAATTGTCGGGACCTACAATGATAAAATATACAGTTTCGACTTACATACAAATTCAACTTAAGAACAAACCTACAGTCCCTATCTTGTATGTAACCCGGGGACTGCCTGTATAGGGAATGTTAACGTTTTAGGGGCTTTTACTTTCTTTTTAATTTCTTTTATTGAAAAATCTTTATGAAAGGGGTTGGACACTCTGTAACCCCTTCATGACATTTGACATAGTATTATGTCACCGGAGACAGGGACTTGCCGCATCGTGGTGTACTACAATGTCAGGCTTCTGGCACCAGCTGCCCAACAGCACCGTTGCCAGAAGATGCGGGGTGTCCGCTGTTTATTACAACAGACACCAGTCTCTAACACCTGCGAACAGAGATTCCTCCGATCGTGCGTGTTAACCCCTTACACACCTACGACATGTAAGGGGTTCTGGTATTGATACCCACGTGGCTCTTACCAGGGTATCTGTGCCTCCAATGGCAGCCCCAGGGTCTGTCAGTGCCCAGGGGTTTGCCAGTACCCCAGGGCTGCATGGTCTTCTTTTGGGAGCCTGCTCAGTGTGTTACATAACAGAGTGTAATTCACTGTGGTACATGTAATCTGTGTGACCCTTGTTCAAGCCAACTGGTAATAACAAAAATGTTAAAAAACTTAATAAAGTCTTTTTAATACAATTAATTAATTGGACCCGCTTGGTGTAGGGAGTAAAAACAAAACCTGAAAAACTCCCTTTACAAAAATGTTCCAAAAAGTGATCAAAAAAGTTATGTTCACCAAAATGGTACCCCTGAAAAGGACAACTTGACACGTAAAAAATAAGCCCTAAACTAGCTCCATCAACCAAAAAATATTAAAGTTATGAAAAAATGGCAATATTCAATATATATACAATTGTAAAACCATATAAAAAACCCTATCAATGAGGTATCACCATAATTGTAGTGATCTATAGAATAAAGATAGCATATTATTTTTATAGTATCATATACAGCCCCCAAAAATATGAAAAGATAGGAAACCAAAATTGAGGACTTTCTTTCCTTTATACATTAAAGAGTTAATAAATTCTTATCACTAAGCTTAAGACCCATTAAAATGAAGCATTTGTAAACTGCATCTAATCCTGCAGAAAATAAGCCCTCATATGTCCAAATTTCCAAAACAATAAAGATTGTATAGTCTTTACAAAGTGACAATGCAAATCTGCTGTGAATGGTGCAACTTCCCTTCGATGCCCTGGTGTGTGCCCGTACAGCAGTCACCCCCACATATGGGGGATTGTTATACTCGGGAGAGATTGGGGATCAAACGTTGAGCTTTTTGGTATTTTATCCAAGGACAATTTTTACATTTTTTGAAAAATATATTCATTTAGCCCCAAAAATATAAATTTCTAAATTGCCCCCCCCCCTTTTTTTTAACCCCTGTAAATCAATTATAGGGTTAACAAACTTCATAAAAGTTGTTTTACATACGTGGAGGGTGTAGTATCTACAATGGGGTAAATTAGGTTTTACTATTACTTCGGCCTCTCAAAGTGACTTGAAACCCGAGCAGGTCCCCCAATAGCAGGATTTAGCATTTTTTTATGAAGATGGAAAAAATCAAACCTAAAAGTTCAAAGCCCCAGAACGTCCTACAAAAATGAGAGGATGCATAAAAAACATGTCCACATAAAGCAGACATTCGGTGAATGTTAGTTGTCAAGTTTTTTTTTTTGCTGTTATGACCATCTGTTGAAAAAGTAGAACATTTTGAATTTCAAAAATCGAAATTTTTAAAAATTTTTTACCAAATATCTATTTTTTCATAAATAAACGCAAAGCATAACACAAATTAAATTATCATGAAGTACAAATTATGCCAAGAAAAGAATTTCAAAATCACTTGGATATGTTCCAAAGTTATAACCACGTATAGTGACACAAGTCAGATTTGAAAAAATTGGCCGTGTCAGGAAGGTGAAAAGTGGCTTTGGCAGTAAGGAGTTAACATTAATTACCCATGTGTCTTTATTGCCTTAATAATATATCCTAAATGTTTACCAATTGATTCATTGGGGCTCATTTACTAAGGGTCCAAATCGCGCACTTTCGTCGGGTTTCCCGACGATTTCCGATTTGCGGCAAATTGCCCCGGGATTTTGGCGCACGCGATCGGATTTTGGAGCATCGCAAGCATCACGCAACAGAAATAGGGGGGACGTGACCATCGGACAACCCGATGGATTCGGGAAAATCTGCGGAATTTAAAAAAGAATTTGTGTCACAAGATCAGCACTTACATGCACCGGGAAGAAGCAGGTGAACTCCGGCGGACCTTGGCACAGCAGCAACACCTGGTAGATATCGGGCGCACGGACCTTAGTGAATCCCGGCAGAACCCGAATCCTTGTCGGAGAATGCGCCGCTGTATCGCGACTGGACCGGGTAAGTAAATGTGCCCCTTTATCTCTGATGCTTCCTGTAGTGCTGTGTGCAGACTCTCTGTAGGATATTTGCTTATATGTCCCTTCAGAAGCCCCTTGCAGCGGCATACAACGGGTTAATGCCCACAATTGGAGGAATCTCTGATTGCGGTTGTTAGAGGCAAGTGTCAGCTGTATTATTAGATTTCTAAACACAAGTTTTTGTTTTTAGCTTCACTGTATCAATGATTATTTACTCAGATGGGTCCCGGAGCCAGCGGTTGGTACGGGCATCTCTGTCTGTTCACCACTGCACCAGTGAACGAACGGTTAACAGGATGAAAGGTCACTCGAGCAACGGGCTGAATTACTCCTCTCACACATCATGGACATGACGGATCACCGCTCCTCTGTGCTTCATCAAGCAGATACAAAATAATCGGAATTGATATTAATCATCGCTTGGAGATGTGATCACTTGTGATACGTGTTTATAAATATGTGGAGGTTTTATGATATGTGATAATTATACTATAATCGGACATTCACCTGCTGTGGAGTGACGGTTCACATGCTGATTGGCTGCTAGTATTTTAAATAGCAGCCTCTTACACCGCGCTGTAGTCTGTAGTGAATAAGGGGACTTAGATGTCAGAAACGCGTTGACATGTTTCGTAAATGACCTGCGGATGTATCACAAGAACCTGGAACAAAGCTGGAAATACACCTGATCTTATCACAGCTGGACCATTTATATCGCTGATCTGCTGATTGCCCTCCCGGGGGGATTTGTTTCCGTTCTGCTTGATGAACAGGCTGCATCGCGTGAGTGAGCTGCTTTTCCTTGTTCCATTACACAGCTGACACCTGTAACTGCTGGCACCGGCTCCGATTAGGACCAGCAGTTAGTAATTGACTGTTTAGTGTGCTCATGGTAGAAGTCTCGGGAGCATAAAATTCATATAGTTAGGAGGAGAGTTATAGTTAGATCAGTATTCCCCAAAGACCGGACCATGGAGCACTTGGTTCCGATACACAATTGACCTCTATAAAAACAAAACAAAAAAATACTCACCTTGCCTGTTCCCCTGCAGCAGTCTTCTCTTCCTTAATATCCATGCTAATGCACTGCTCTATTGACGGCGAGCATTATGATGGCATCACAGTGGGGCACGTTTACTTACCTGTCCGAGGAGTTCATAGTTCCGACGATAATGCGCTGTGCCACGATTCACTAAGATTGTTTGCGCCCGATATCCTGCATGTGTCGCTTCAGGTCCGCCGGAGTTCACCTTCTTCTTCCTTGTGCATGTAAGCGCTTGATCTTGCAAAACAATTTTAAAGTTAAATCCCACACTCAGACCAAATCAGTCGAATCGACCGAGTGCCTGCCCCCCAATTTCTGTCGCATGAAAGATGGCGCAGCCGCCCCAAAATCCGTTCACGTGCAACACAATCCCCAGTTAAATATCTGTCCCAGCGGCGCAATCCCAAAAACGTCAGGAAGTCCGATGGAAATGTGATCCACAACCCTTAGTGAATAAGTCCCATTGTGTCTACCAAGAGTTTGGCTAAAAGTTTGATGTCCACGGTGCTAGTGGTAGAGCATTGGCGCTTGTTAGTCACACGCAGTACATGCTCTCTTGTCCTATTGCACCAGTGTTCATAGATTTAACTCATTCAGATGTTGAGGTGATGACATTCACTTGTGTTTGTAGCCAGTTACTATTATCTCTCTGTTATCAGCCGCAGGCAGCACTATTTTTACAAGGTAACTAATGCCATCACAGGCGGGAGTATACAGTACAGTTGTCTAACTAAGTAACTAAACCTATGTTATCAATCTCATGCATTACAGGCTGATAACAGAGAGAGCATAGAAACTAGCTACAAGCATATACACGAGTGAATGTATTACCTCAACATCTGAAGGAGTTAAATCTACGAACACTGTTACAAATACGTCAGGTATAAGAACAACCAATGAAAATGGCAGCACTCCAAGATTTAAAAATAAGGAATTCATAAAAAGTATAAAGTATAAAGAGAATTATGACAAAGGCAGCAAAAAAACCCTCCGGTACCATCCCAAAGCCTCGGCAAGGTTCATCCATACATAGAATATTACAAGACCAACTGTGAGGTGTAGTGGCATACAGGGATCAGTTGATGGCGCTGTATAGGTGTTTTGGCATAGAGGGACCAGCTGATGGCTTAGGTGTTATGGCTTGGAGGGTTCAGTTGATGGCGCTGCATCGGTGGTATTGCATGAAGGGATCATCTGATGGCTTGGGTGTTATGGCATGTAGGGTTCAGTTGATGGCGCTGCATCGGTGGTATTGCATGAAGGGATCATCTGATGGCTTAGGTGTTATGGCATGGAGGGTTCAGTTGATGGTACTGCAGAGGTGTTATGGTATGGAGTGTAGATATAGGAACAAAGTGGAGAGACAAGAGGAGACAGAGAGCGCTCCTATGGTGTATTATCCTTGGTAATATGGATATCAGTGTTGTGGTATTCCACTCACCTCTGAGAGTTGTGCATCAAGGGCACAACTCCTTTTGATGCCTGTAACAATGCTCTAAGCCGCTGCCCGGTCCGGCTGTTCACTCTCCTGTAAACAGTATACAGTATTCAAAAGCATCCGAATGGGGTGCGTTGATGTTCTCCTCAAGTTTTGGGACATGAGACAGGCGCTGACTTACTCGGAAGCTTTTCCTTAAAAAAGGTTTTTTTTTTATTTAAGCCATAAATGGCGATAAAACAATAAAAGGTTCTTACAATAAAAAAATTGATTCTTACAAACGCGTTATTCCAATTTTTTGTTGTAAGAACCTTTTATCATTTTATCACAATTTATGGCTTAAATTAAAAAAAAGCCTTTTTTAAGGAAAAGCTTCCGAGTAAGTCAGCGCCTGTCTCATGTCCCAAAACTTGAGGAGAACATCAACGCACCCCATTCGGATGCTTTTGAATACTATGGTATGGAGTGATCAGCGCTGGAGAGGTGTTATGCCATGGAGGGAGCAGCTGATAGAGCTGCAGAGGTGTTATGTCATGGAGGAATCAACTGTGATGTGGCATGAAGGGATCAGGTTATGGTGCTGCCGAAGTGTTATGGTATGTAGGAAACAGCGCTGCAGAGGTGTGATGGCATAGAGGGATTTTGGTGGGTATATTCTGGTGAAAGATTCCCTTTTTGTTACCTATAAAGTTCAGAGTATATTTTGACATTTTTTTAGGTTTATCCTGATGATTACAGTCATCACAACTGGAAACCAACAAAAGCACAGTTATAGGAAGAATCAGCTGATGGAGCTGCAGAAGTGTTATGGCATAGAGGGATCAGCTGTGATGTGGCATGAAGGGATCAGGTTATGGTGCTGCTGAAGTGTTATGGCATGTAGGAAACAGCTGATGGCGCTGCAGAGGTATGATGGCATGGAGGGATTTTGGTGGGTTTATTCTGGTGAAATATTCCCTTTTTGTTAGCTCTAAAGGTTAGAGTATATTTTGAAATTATGTTTTAGGTTTATCATGATGATTACAGTCATCAGAGCTGGCAAACAACAAAAGCACAGTTATAAGAATAATCAAATTATTACAGTATAATGAGGGATCAGCTGATGACACTGAAGAGGTGTTACAGCTTTGAGAGAACAGCTGATGGCGCTGCAGAGGTGTGATAACATGGAGGGATCAGCTGATGGCACTGCAGAGGTGTTATGGCATTGAGGGATCAGATAATGGAGCTGCAGAGGTGTTATGGCATTGAGGGATCAGATGATGGCGCTGCAGAGGTTTTATGGCATGGGGGAGTATGCTTATGGAGCTGCAGAAGTGTCATGACAAGGAAGGATCAGCTGATGGTGCTGCAGAGGTGTTATGACATGGAGGGATTGGGTCATGGTGCTGCCGAATTGTTATGGCATGGAGGGATCAGCTGATGGCACTGCAGAAATGTGATGGCATTAAGGGATCAGATGATGGCACTGCAGAGGTTTTATGGCATGGAGGAGTAAGCTTATGGAGCTGCTGAAGTGTTATGGCATGAAGGAATCAGCTAATGGCACTTCAAAGGTTGTTATAGCATGGAGGAATCTTCATGGCTTAGCTAAGGCAGAGGCTCGGCACCTAGAATGTGACTCTTATAGCCCATGTCCTGGTTATATCTGTGTGTGATGGCTCTTGAAGCTCTGACTCCAGCATTGTCGACCCATTGTAAGCCCATTAATTTAAATTTGCATTGGACCAAAGACTGTGATGGGTTAATCACTTCAATATGTCACAAAATAGCAAATAGGAGACTTTAATGCTTTAATTCACTAAAACATAACTTTTATTTATAACAAAACTAATGTTCATGTGGTGATTATAGTGAAACGCTCCTAATGTCATTTAATGTAATGCTCAGCTAGTGGCATGTGTGTGTTATGTAACAAATATGTATACCAGAGGGAGGCCAGATATAAATCGGCATGCACAGATCATACGAAGGGATAGATGTTGTTATTGCTCCCTATATACGAGTGTATATCCCTCTAG
The DNA here is from genome assembly GCF_040894005.1 of Engystomops pustulosus. Classification (NCBI taxonomy): domain Eukaryota; kingdom Metazoa; phylum Chordata; class Amphibia; order Anura; family Leptodactylidae; genus Engystomops; species Engystomops pustulosus. The sequence goes on from NC_092414.1 coordinate 219,630,378, forward strand.
CCTCCCTTTTGATAGGGTGGAAATTATTGGGGTTCAAAAAGCTGCCCCTCCTATGGATCCTATTCCTATAAATTCTCTGACTGCGATATCTTCACACTGGCTAGTATTGTAGTCTATCTGACTATGAGGAGAGTAGGAGGGTGAAGAGAAAACAGTCATACGGCCACACACCCACAGTGACGATTGGCTAAGTTGGACACACCCATTTGGTGATGTCATAGGGCTAATTTATGAAAAAGGATTAGTCTTTGTTCGGCTGCTACTAAAGCCCCCCTACCACTGAGGACACCACGCTAGGTGGTGAAACATGTTGGGGAGATGGGGGGGGGGGCATGAGGGGGGAAGAAACAGGTTTAAATATAGAAGGGCAATGTGTGTGATAAACAATTAGAGTTGAGGATAGTCTGATGGCCTATGATACTAGGCAGTATCGGTACGGGTTCGAAAAACCAAAGCTTTTTTCAAGGTCCGTCATAATACATATAACTGTTATGGACATACTCTCTATTTTATGAATTTCCTTAAAGCTATTTTAATGTCTTTGTTCCTTAAGCAGTAAATTACAGGGTTCATCAATGGGGTCACCAAACAATACATAAAAGAGAGAATTTTGTGTAAAACAGTGGATGTACCCTTAACCGGAATTAAATAGGTAATAAATAATGTCCCATAGAATATGGACACCACGGCCAAGTGAGAGCCACAGGTGGAGAAGGCCTTTTCCTTCTGGTTGATGGACTTTATCTTTACGATGTTACGGATGATACAAACATAAGAGATTATAATGATTATAAAAGGGAAAAAAACAAACACAACACCCAACGACATTGCATACATCTTAACACTAAAACTATTAGAGCAGGATAAGTCTAATATTGGGTCAAGGTCACAAAAAAAATGGTCAATGACATTTGTCTTACAGAATGTCAGCTGAAAGACAAATGCTGATGCAATGAAAGCAGAAATAAAAGTGATGAACCAGCATAAAATGATAGATTTCAGGAAAAACATTGGATTCATCATGGAGTGATAGTTCAGGGGTTTACATATGGCCAGATACCGGTCGTAGGACATCACTGTCAGGAGAAGACATTCTACACATTCAGGGTAAGAGAAGAAAAAGAACTGTGAGATACATCCCATAAGAGACATAGAGGAACCATTGTTCAGGATCCCATGGAGCATCTGGGGGACAACATCTGAGGTCAGAATGATGTCCGATGTGGTGAGCTGTGTCAGGAAGAAGTACATGGGGGAGTGAAGGTTCCTGCTGTAGGACACCAGGAGGATGACCATAAGATTCCCACAGATTGTCACAAAGTAAGTCATAAAGATGAGAAGAAATAAGAAGATCCTAACAGTATAAAGACCTGGAAATCCGAGCAGGAAAACGGTTGTTATATTATGGCTTCCCATTTCCTGTAAAACATTAGAAAATGTTGTTGTTTTAGTAGAGTTTCTTGCATTTCCATCGTATCCTGCGTAATTCTTTATCCCGGTATCATGAATGAAGCCTATAATTGAGTAGAAAAACTGATTTTAGCCATTTTCATTTACTTCTGACTCCTCTACATAAGTATATAGCTGACCCAAATGAATTTCAATAGAAGAGGAAATGGGTCACTGAACAATCCTCAAACAATGGATCATATTTTATGCCTGAGCAGAGTTCAAACATGGAGCATGTACATCAAAGAATTACCAAAAATTGCACCCAAAATGATCGATGATTGGAGAGCAGAAGACGATGGGTCGCGAGAACGTCAGGACTGAATGGGTCTGTCTCTGAAAATAAGGTCAAGAGAAGATAAATTCATTAGTTTAACACCTGCCGTGTAGTATTTGGAGAGGTTTCCCTTTTTAGGAAATTTGTTATTTTGACTACTGATGAACCTAAGAGTCATTAGAGATTTTTTTTAACCCCTTAAGAACTAAGCCTATTTTGACCTTCTGGACACAGCCTCATTTTTCAAATCTGACTTGTGTCAATTTAAATTGTTATAACTTTGGAACACTTTAATATACCAAGTTGATTTTGAGACAGATTTTCCGGGACATTTAAGTGATATATTTTTGGGATTTTATTTATTTAAAAAAACTTGAAAAATGCAAGTATTTGTAAAAATGTGCTCTTTTTTTAAACGTTGAACTCTTACAATTTTTGAACAAATAGTCACACCACAAAAATGACTCAATAAATAACATTCACTATGTGTCTGCTTTATGTTGGCAACATTTTTTTTTTATATCTGTAGGATGGTAGAAGATTTTATGGTTAAAAGCTATTTTCAAGAAAATTTCCAAATTCCTTTTATTAAGGGCAATTTAATTTCTCAAGTGATGCTAATGGATCTAACCAACAGAAAACACACATAAATTAAGAAACTACATATTATAAATTATTCAAAACAGCTTTTAGGAGGTTTATTAAAGGGGTTATCCGGGTTTAAAAAATTTCTTATGGCCGGGCTGGGGAGGGCTATTTAAACACAATAAACATGTACTTACCTCCTCCGGTGCTGCCGATGTCCCGCGCCGCGGCTTCTGGCCGGCCGGAAGCTCCTATGCGCACCATCTCACAGCGCTTACAACGCTGAGAGATAGGGACGGATGGGCCGTCCACATCGCGGACCGGAAGCTCCCTGTGCGCGGCTTCCGTGCCCCTGTAAACAAACAGGGGCACGGATCGAAGGGACCGCGGCGCGGGACATCAGCGGCGCCGGAGGAGGTAAGTCCATGTTTATTATGTTTAACTAGCCCCCCCCAGCCCGGCCATAAAAAAAATTTTTAAACCCGGATAACCCTTTTAATCCTATAGGTTTTCTTCAACGTTAAATCAAAATGAAGAGGAGAGCCCAGAAGGAGAAGGTAGGCAGCTGGGCAGTGAAGGGGTTAATTGTACGTGGTGTGGTGTGATTTATGATGTGGAGGGTCACTCTAGGTACCTTATCTCCTTGGCAGTAAGGGTTAACTCCATCGCTTTCAGCTTGATGTTTGAAAATAATACTTCTAGCATACTACAGCTAGGCAGAGAGCAAAAAGAGTTAACACTCACTGCTCAAAGTTGTGTAAAAAAACAGAGATGAAAGGAAAGAGAGTTTTGTCTTCAATTAAGAAGAAATAGAGCCTTTTCAGAATTTCTTAAAGAGTTGCAGAATATTACAAAAATTTTCATAACACTCCCCCCAGCACAATATAACAAATTATGTGAAATAACAATTTCTCTGTAGAGTAGACAATAGAGGTTTTCCTGAGATTCTATTAAAATCACAGTGAGATATCCATGGAACTCGAATTCAGTTGTAACCAATGTGAATGTTTATGGTTAAATAATCATCTTACCAATAGGATTAAACAATAAAATGCAAAGCAATGTATAAAATATTATTGAAGCAGCGCTGCACAGACAATAGAGAAATATCTGCAATGAAAATCCTTGTCTTTGATATTTGGCTTTTTATGCTTTGTGAGACTAAGCCCTAAAGGAATGCACAGCCTGATGACGATCTCCCGGGAAATTAATTATAAGGATTAAATAAATGACAACGTTAATGGTGTTAAATGCTAATAGGTGTTAAAGTCACCATCCAAATCTAATTTTAAAATCCATTCAAACTTGTTTTCCCATTTTAAATCATTTTGTATGATTGTCAAGCACAGACAACAACGAAAATCCAGGTTTTTCATTTATTTGTCAACAGTTTTATATTGTTGTATTATCATTTTCTTGAATGTTTTTTTTTTATACATACAATGCATTACACAACTACAACCCATATGCTAAAATTTGCAGGTAAGAAAATAAAAGTCCTTACAGTGGAAGAAAAAGATGCATCCCAGTTATTCAGTAAAATACATAGGGGGTCATTTACTAAGGGCCCGACCCACGTTTTCCCGACGTGTTACCTGAATATTTACGATTTGCTGGCATGCACGCGACGGAAATCGGGGGCGTGGTCGAACGAAAACCCGACAGATTCGGAAAACCCGCCGCATTTAGAAAAAAAAATTGGTTGCACGTGCCATACTTACATGCACCAGGAAGAGATCAGTGAACTCCGACGCAACTCGGCGGACCTCAGCGCAGCAGCGACACCTGGTGGACATCGGGCGCAGGACCTTCATGAATCGCCGGAAGACCCGAACTTTCGTCGAAGAAGCCGCCGCTGGAACGTGAATGGACCGGGTAAGTAAATGTGCCCCATAAACTTGTCATACCCCCCCCCAAAAAAAATCTGGAGGGGGAGTAAAAATCTACAACAGAAAGTGAATCCGGCCTTCTGATGTTTCTGGTGACTGCAGCACTGGTCCATTATGTAATGATAAACAATCTCTGGTGTAGAACTGTGCTATCACCAGCGACCATTCAGGCTTGATGATGAGGAGACTCTACAAAGTTCGGGTTAAGCCAAGTACAAAATGTTGGCACCCAGTGCACCCAATAGTTTATTTGCTGTTGGTGGCTTCAGAAATGGTGTCTGGATCACCGTGGACGATGACGTAAGCCAACACCTGGGAATGGATTCTATGTGGCACCCGGTTTTCACCAGAGCCTGCCGCAAAGCGGGTTGGACTTGCTGCGGTGGGATACCACCAAGTCTTTCCACAGGCATGACTTTGTCCACGGTGGTGGCCAAAGCAAAGTACACAATCATCAGACAGAAGCATGGTCAGGGACAGGCAGAAGTTGGAGACAGACAGCACAGGATCAGAGTTGGGGACGCAACGGAAGGTCAGGATGGACAGCACAGGAGAGAGGTAAGGAATGGAATCGAGGTCACAACAGGAAATCAGGATAATTGCACAAGGCATCAGGAACAGCTTTCTCTAAGGCTATGAGGTACAGAGATCCGGCAGTTATTGGCGCACTGACCCTTTATATTTTACAGAGCTGGCACGCGCCCACCCTAGGAGACGGGAGCACGCCGGAGCGTGGGCATTGCAGAGACCACAGCTGGAGCTGGGAAAGGTGAGTTTCCCGCTGGGGCATATGGAGGTACACAGGTGCACCTGCGACCCACAATATGGTTCACAGGGGTACACATGATATATGGCTGAACAAAGAAATGCACCTGTACACAGCTAAGCCTCTATGCGTCCCCCAGCTGGTCATGGTCATCAGATGTGTTCCAGGTCTATTGTGCTTGACAATAGGAGAGCTGTGTGTGTCGTCTGCTTAAATAACAGACGACTTTATCAAGGAAATGAGGAATGTCTGCAGCACTTCCAGTTAAAACTTATTTGTATTTTTACGCATCTTTTAAAGCAATACATGAAGGAGTATATTGTGTAGCCTACGCGTTTCAAGCCAACACATTAAAAAAAGCATTAAAAAACAACTATTACCAACAAGGGGGGATATTACCTGACTTGCCTTTACCTCATCGGACTCACACCCAATATCATCATCATCGGATGACCCCAAAATATTCAAAATCAGAGAAGTCAATAATAGAAACACGAAAAAGAAAAAAAAGGAAAAGGAAACAAAACCTGAATTTATTGGAATTCAAACTAAGTTGTACATTTGACTCAAATGTTCACAAAGAGGCAAAATTTGTCTGTATGTTACATTAAGAATTATATATGTATATATATGATAGGAAAAACTCAATGTATTGTCCAGGCGTCTCAGGACTGGGCCTCAGGCCCTCCAGTAGTAAGTACAAGAAAATGAGCAGCACTCCAATTGTACTGGTAAACCAAGGTCAGGCTGACCAGGCTGTGACCTCTGTGAAGGAGCAGGAGGGAGGAGCTGTGCAGGAGCACAAAGGTTGGGGCTGAGAGCTGAGGAGTCTGCAGCACAGACAAGTCACATGTTATTTTTTGACATGCATCTAAACCAAAGCCCAACCCCTGGGACTACACAGAGGATTCAGTCAGGGTGCAAGGTAAGTTATAACACACAATTATATTATAATGCAAATGCTTAGAGAAGGTAGAAAGGCAGATGTGCACTGCAGGTATGATGGGCTTCTGCAACCTGCAAAAATAAGGTTGTCCCTGGTGACAAGCTTCCTTTAAGGACTTGACAATTTCATTTGTATATACGTGGAAGAAAGCGACCATGCTACTATCGGATTGGACCAGGTCCTTTTGGAGGTGCTACAGAAGGTTGAAGTTCTTGCGGTGAAAGACAAAACCGTTAATTCCATGAGAAAATACAAGTGAGGTGCTCAAGAAGGTCAAAGTGCTTCCTCTTTTTTAGAAAGTTAAATCTGTGGTTTTGGTACATATGTACAACTCTAACTTGTTTCCGAGTCTAAATTCCTGGAAAGGGTCACGTTTCTGGAACGTTGTAGGAATAAATATGGCTATCTTAATGGCAAGAGGAAATTCCTTGTAAGATTTAGAGTGGATCCTAATATTGTGTGTGGAGGGATGTTAATTGTCCTACAGACTTTTTCTCAGGGGCGTACCTAGGAGAGGCTGGGCCTCATAGAAGATTTTTGCATGCCCCCCCTTCTTTTTAGAAAATTCTAGACATATTTGTGCACACATGTTTATAAAATCACACACATTCATACACTCATTTGTATACAGGCGGTCCCCAGCTTAACCCCTACGGGACGCAGCCTCTTATGGCCTTAAGGACGCGGCCCCATTCTTCAAATCTGCCCTGTGTCACTATAAGTGGTTACAGCTTTGGAACGCTATGAGATATCCAGGGGATTTTGAAATTGTTTTCTCGTGACACATTGTACTTCAAATTAGTTTAAAAATTTGGATGAAATCTTTTGTGTTTAGTTATGAAAAAAAACAAAATTTGGCAAAAATTTGGAAAAATTCTTTATTTTCAACGTTCTAAATTCTCTACTTTTGATGCAGATAGTCATAGCACCCAAATAAATTCATAACTTACATTTCCCAAATGTCTGCTTTATGTTGGATGGTTTTTTAAGATTCCACATATTTTACTAGAATGTTCTGAGGCTCAGAATTTAGGTGCCATTTTTCCCATTTTTTGTAAAATCACCAAAACCCGTATTTAGAGGGACCTGCTCAACTTCTAATTGACACTGAGAGGCCTAAATAATAGTGAGACTCGTAAGTTACCCCATTGTGGAAACTAAACACCTCAACGTATGAAAAAACACTTTTAAGAAGTTTGTTAACCCTTTACGTGTTTTATAGGGGATAAAACAAAATGGAGGTGTGGTCTGCAAATTGTAATATTTTTTCACAATACACCCATTTTGGGTGGAAAATTAAACATTTACAATGAATTAAATGAATAAAGGCTCCACAAAGTTTGTTACCCAATCTCTCCCGAGTACAAGGATACGCCATATGTGGTGGTAACCTGCTGTATGGGCGCACGGCCGGGCATAGAAGGGAAGGAGGCGCCATCCAGATCAGATTTGCTATGTCACATTGTACAGGCTATAATTTTTTTCTTTTTTTTAATGTGGACCTATAGGGGCTTATTTCTTTTGTCACATGAGATGCACTTTTCTGGTACGTAATCTGGGGGAATCTATAGCTAATTGGTGAGATTTTATTAACTCTTTGTTGGTGGAGGAAATGAAAATCATCACTTTTCAGGAAGACTTTTATGGGGTTTTTTTTTGGCCGTTTACCATACCATAAAAACAGTATATTATTTTTATTCTATGGGTCGCCACGATTACAAAAAGACCTCATTTATATAGATTTTTTATTTTTTCCCATTTTTACTGAATAAAAAGTAATTTGGCAAAAATGTTGTTAATTTTAGCATCACCGTCTTTCATATGCATAACTTTTTTATTTTTCGCCTCACAAATGTGTTTAATGGCTTATTTTTTGCGAGAAGGATTGTTCTTTTTAGTGGTCTTATTTTAGAGTGCATAACATTTTTTAAATCCCTTTTTAGAGCATTTTTATAGGGTATTACTTGAAAATGATCTTTTTTCTGGAGCTTTTTGGGTTTTTTTTTTACGGGGTTCATTTTGCGGATCTAATAACGATTCTGTTTTATTATGCAGATTGTTACGGACGCAGGGATACCAAATATGTGGGGGTTTTGTGTATTTTATTCAATTGTACTGAATAAAAACCAATTTGGAGAAAATCTTGTTCATTTTAGCATCACCATCTTTTCATATGCAGAACTTTTTTATTTTTCGGCTGACAAATCTTGTTAGGGGCTTATTTTTTGCGAGAAGAGTTGTTCTTTTTAGTGGGCTTATTTTGGAGTGCATAACATTTTTTAAATTACTTTTTAGAGCATTTTTTTTAGGGTATTAATTAATAATCATCTTTTTTCGGAACATTTTTGCGTTTTTTTTCTACGGCATGTACCGTGCGGGTCCAGTAACGATTCTGTTTTATTATACAGATTGTTACGGACGCGGCAATACCAAATATGCGGGGGGTTTTTGTGTTTTTTATACTTTATTAAGTGTTTTTATAGGAAAGTGACATTTTAGGGGCTTATATTTTAATGCATTTATTTTTTATTTATTCTAATGTATTAACTTTAGTGTTTTTGACTTTTTTTTACTTATACATACTTGAACTTAAACCAGTGATGCTCTGATCACTGGTTCAAGTTCAATACACTGCTCTACAATACTATTTTATTGTAGAGCAGTGTAAACTGTCTGAGCAAGCTTGCGCATGCTCAGACAGTTTGCAGTCAGACCCGGAAGGGGTCTGGCTGCCATGGAGACCGGGCATGCCAGTCCTCGGAGCTGCCCAGATGAGGATCGGATACCCCGGTAAGTGGCGCGGGGGATCCGATCCACAGCGCAAAAACCCTTACACGCCGCGGTCATGCTTGACTGCGGCGTGTAAGGGGTTAACACCTGCGATCGGAGCCGGCTCCGATCGCGTGTGTTAGCGCAGGCTGTCAGCTGTACTAGACAGCTGACAGCCGCTGCTTCTGGTACCGGCTCCGTTCGTGAGCCGGTGCCAGAAGCAGGAAGTTATAGAACGTCCCCGTGCGCTAAGCATCTAGCCCCGGGGACGTACTATAACGTCCTGGTGCGCCTAGGGGTTAAGGACACCCGACTTACAGACAACCCATAGTTACAGACAGACCCCTCTGACCTCTGATGAAGATTTCTGAATGCTTTACTATCACTGTAATGAAGTTTTATTGATAATCCTTGGTCCCATTACAATGTTTAAACTCCAATTGTCACAATTTTGTCTAGATCTAAAATTATAAAATATACAGTTTCGACTTACATACAAATTCAACTTAAGAACAAACCTCCGGATCCTATCTTGTACGTAACCCGGGGACTGCATGTACATATATACTCACACACTGGCCCACATTTATTAAAGGGCACCTACCACCACAATTCTACCTATAAAGGTAGAACGGGTGGTAGGTGGATGAATGGGACGTAAGGATAGACCTTTTTGGGCTAATCCTTACGTCTCAGCTATCCTTTTGTAAACTTTAATGAGTTTATATGCTATTTTTTTTAAGCGGCTACTGGGGCGTGGAGTAGCCGGACATGAGGCTACTAGTGGCGGCTACTCCACGCCCCAGTAGCCTTGTTCCTCCACCTACCAGGTAATCTCTCGTCCGAGTACCCGGCGTTCTGCGCATGCGCAGTAGCGCTGGCCTCGGAGCTACGGCTGCGCACCAGTAGGCCTGCGTTCTGAGCACGAAGATAGGCCAGTAGGCCTGCGTTCTGCGCACAAAGATTACCTGGTAGGTGGAGGAACGAGGCTACTGGGGCGTGGAGTAGCCGCGACTAGTAGCCTCATGTCCGGCTACTCCACGCCCCAGTAGCCGCTTAAAAAAATTAACATATAAACTCATTAAAGTTTACAAAAGGATAGCCGGGATGTAAGGATTAGCCCAAAAAGGGCTATCCTTACGTCCCATTCATCCACCTACCACCCGTTCTACCTTTATAGGTAGAATCGTGGTGGTAGGTGCCCTTTAAAGTATTGCACCTGAAGGGGCTTACCAGTGCACATTCGCACCGGCCACCACATTTATGTCGGCAAGTCTGACATTATTGTGGCACTCACCCGATTAACTGTGTGTGCCAGAAAAAAAACTGGTGCACTCAATTTATTCACATTATTCACGCTCTGGTCTTTGTTAATCTAGCTCAATCTGCACATTAGTAAGTCAAATTGTAGGTAGTGCATTCACGCGGGCTACAGACGCGTGCTGAAAAAGCTTCTCCATAGAGAAGCGAGAGGCTGGCGAAATATAGAACACATCCTATATTTTGCCATGCATAGTCATGGTGCGGTGAGACAAAGTGTGCTCCCCTATGGACAGACTCTCCCGCCTCAGCTGTAGATCTCTGCAGCTCATCTAGAGAGGTCAGGGGCCTCTTGGCTGCATCTCTGATCAGTCTTCTCCTTGTGTGAGATGAAAGTTTAGAGGGACCGCCGGGTCTGGGTAGATTTGCAGGGTCTGATACTTCTTCCATTACAATATGACACTTGCACTCGGCTCCTTGGGATGTGGAAAGTTAGCGAAATACTTTTGTATCCAAATCTGGCTTTAAACCTCTCCACATCAGTATCAGGGACCTTCATGATGCAGAACCCTGAGACTATCAGAGAGCAGGGGGATTTACACGGAGACCTGATTACACACAGGTGGATTATATTTATCATCATCAGTCATTTAGGACGACATTGGATCATGTTAATTTGCTTCCCTGAAAATAAATATTGCTTCCCTACTTTTCAGTTTATCATTTTCTTACAAAAATTGTAAATATCCAATAAATTTCATTCCACTTCACAATTGTTTCCTATTCCAAAGAAAAAGCAAGATGGCACTCACCAACGTGACGAACTATCTTTATTAGAGCGAGGTGCAGTACAGAGAAGAGCGCCCGCTCTTCTCTGTACTGCACCTCGCTCTAATAAAGATAGTTTGTCACGTTGGTGAGTGCCACCTTGCTTTTTCTTTGGAATAGAATTCATGTAATGACTTTTTTTCGGTTTAAGCAACACCAGCAAGAACTTTTAGGCAAGTCTATATTAGTTTTGCCTTTTCCTTATTTCAGCTACATGTGGGGATCTGTTGAAAGATAGTGGTTGGTGCCGAACCTTTCCTCTCGTTTTACTACCACTTCACAATTGTGTTCCACTTGTTTTGATTTTTCACCCAAAAAATTAATTTTATATCGTTATGTTTGAAGCCTGAAATGTAGTAAAAGGTAGAAAAGATCAATGGGGCCGGATACTTTTGCAAAGCAAAGTAGAACAAAGCTGTCATGGGTGCTCCCGCGATCCCTGTCTCGGATCGCGGTCGCATCCGTGCTCCCCCGTGTGCCCCCGCTGCAGCCCAATCTCCTCACTCACCTCTCCCGGCTCCTGCTCTTCCCCTGACTGCTGTGCGCGCGCGTCCCCGCCTGCTGTGCGCGCGGCTCCTGATGAAAATTTAAAGGGCCAGCGCACTGCCAGTTGGTGCACTGGCTGAACACCTCACTTTTAAGAAGCCTGCCTCTTCCTGTGACCCCTGCCGGATCTTTGTGCCTCATAGCCTTAGAGAAAGCTTCCAAGCGATTATTCCTGCGTTCCTGTGTATTCCTGCGTTCCTGTGTATTCCTGCGTTCCTGTGTATTCCTGCGTTCCTGTGTATTCCTGCGTTCCTGTGTGTTCCCGCTCCTGAGTCCTGTGTTGCCGTGTTACCTAAGTTCCTCTGTGTTGCTGTGTTCCGTGTGCCTGTGTTCCCGTTCCCACCTGCCTGGACCTCCTGTTGCTGACCCCGGACTTGGACCTGACGTTGAATCTCTGCCGCCTGCCCTGACCCTGTGCCTGGCCCTGTCTACGAGATTGTCATCCGCTAAGGTACCTCGACCTCGGCTGCCACCGTGGGCTAGTCACACCTGGGAACGACCTAGTGGTATCCTGCCGCAGCAAGTCCAACCCGCTTTGCAGCAGGCTCTGGTGAATACCAGGTGCCACTAGACTCCGGTCCCGGTTGTTGGCTAGTTCCATCTCCCGCGGTGGTCCAGAGGATCCACTGATCCTAACAAAATGCGGACGGGCAGTCGTACCGGACAGTGGAACACCCTACTCCATCACCTGGTAAGGACTGGCACCTACATAACCCGGGATCACCTAGACTTGTGTTTCATTCGCCACATAGGCACGATATTTACTGTCTATTATGGTATCCTTAGGGCCTTATCTATTCCATCTCAGTTCCTCCAATTGTATCAATATTTATATGTAAGGTTTCCCCTTATGCTCCGTAGGCCCTCCGTGTTGTACGACTGCAATGTGTTTTCTGTGTTCCACCGCTGTGTGTGTCTCTCATCTTGTTTTGTGCACCTAATTGTTCCACATCATGTTTTTTAATACATTTCATAAATAAAGATTCACTCTTTTATTCATTTGTTGTGATAGTCTTTCCTCCCTTCCCTCTTCTGGGGGATACCTTTGGCTCAATAGACTTCTATGAGGATTAGACCCCTATGCGTAAATTTCTCCAAGGGGTGCCACTGTGGCATTTAGGTGGGGACTCGGTTCCATTATATTCATGGTACCTATCTCTCACCCCCCTATTCTCCCCATATATTACTGCTCCTTATTGTTTGTTTAAATTGATCCTAACAAAAGCCAAGTAGATCAGGCCCTGGGGATGCCATAACAATGATGGGCACCCTGGAAAACCCTGCACGGCTGCAGATCTTGCAGATGTTGTGTCAAAAGAACATTAATTGGAGGATGAGGGTGTGGATGGTTAACTGACAGAAGAGGCTAATAATGATGCTGACACTCAACTGCCAATGGCTATGGTTTTCAGCAATGTGCAGATAGAGAAGAAGGGCAGCAGTGAGAGCCCAGTCATAAAAGAAGTAAGGGGTGCTGAAGAGGAGGTGGGGGTCCAGATGCCCAGGGTAAATTCCCATCAGTATATATTTGAATTGCTGAATTTTGGAGAAAAATATGTTTATACAATATTCAAATGAGTAATGTAACATATTCCCCCCAGGAGATACTGGAACTGCCCACAAGGCATTCAGAGAGCCGGCAACATCACCGGCTCTCGCAGCAAATCTCGCAGATACACCATCATAACATTACCTGCTGCACTGCTCCCCAGCCGGTAGCGCAAGGAGGGTTGTGATCAAACATGCGCAAGATTTACAGAAAGAGACAGTGACGTCACGCTCTATAAGTGGTGTGAGTCAGGCCTGGGGGTGGGTGTGAATATATTCCATTACAGTGGAGACCGGGGCACCCTAGGCTTATTTGAATATTTTATGAACATATTTTTCTCCAAAATGCTGACAGTCAGAGAAATAAGATAACAGCAAAAAGGAACAGAACAGGAAGGGGATAAGGGCTAATCATCTACCATCAGGGAATACCAGAGAGACTGTGAACAGGCTTGAAAGAAGTGTGACCAACGTGGGGTGTAGCCTGTGACGGATACTATTTAGCGAGGCACGATCATGCCGCAGGTGGAAAGAGAAAGTGATCGCGGGTTAACAATTGCAGAGTGCAGATATCAGACCAGTCAACCACTAGAACCCAGTGCAGATACAGATAAGGGCTGGATAAGACAAAACTCAAAGTCTCCTCAACCTACTGGCGTGGATATAGGTGGACGCTGGCCCAGACGGGACAATACCTGGCCAATAAATAACAGATAAGACAGGTAAGGCTTCCTCAGCAGTCACCCCCTCTGGAAATTAGTAGGATACCAGTAGGAGGGTTCACATTTTGCTGTATGCTATACTAACTCTACAACACTGTTTCTTCTATGTGTCTCCTCTCTCAGTCTCTTTACTGGTTACCCAATGCAAAATAAATTTAGTGCGACATCAGTTACAAAAAATTGGCCCCTCCACATATCAATAAACTGATTACCCAAATCCCAGTATAATTTCTGTCCCTAACAAGACCTTCTGCTTCTCTCTAATACCATCTAATACCATCACAATCGTCTCCAGGACTTCTCCCGTGCTTCCCCCATACTCTGGATCTCTCTACCAAAAAGACTGTCCCCCACCTTCCAATCCTTCAGCCCTAATCTGAAAACCCTACAACACACAATTACTGCTCCGCTCCCTCATCTCTTGTCTCCATTTACCTTCCCATATAGATTGTGAGCTCTCACGGACAAGATCCTCCTTCCAATTGTGCCAATTTAGTCTAGTTTTGTGCCGTTTGTAAATTTTTTTTTTTAAATGTAACATATAATCCCCCTACATAAAGCTGAACTTTTCATAAAACCTCATGAAATGTCCTTCCAGATGACACATAACTGAGTGTGTACAACGGACAAGTCTTTCACCGGGGACAATGAAGAAGACGCTGCTGTCCTTCCTGACATTGTGTGTGTTCTCTCTCCTCTCCGGGGTAAGTCCAGACTCTATAGTAATATATAATACAGTATAAATGTATAGGGGCTGAATTCTATCCAATCCCTATGTTCTACTACATATACACAACACCAGGGGCAGAGGAATGAGACTGATACTAATGGGGGCATTTATGTTGTTTTCATTATGAATCTACTAAATCGAATTTTAGGTTTGTAGCCTCGGTTCCGGCATTTACTATAGTTTATTCTTTTGTAGGTCAGAAACTATTGAGACTGATTTTTAATTGCAAGATTTCATAAAATACAAATAGTCACTGGTACAATGCTCTAAACTAGCAAAGACCAAACATCAGACTCTCCTGAAGATGTCCCAACCTCTTGTATGGAAATGACCTTATTATACTCTTCATATAAAGGCTCTTAGATTAGTCGTCTTACCTCTACCACTACTCCTAGAGCTCTATAGGGCAGTGGTGGCGAACCTATGGCACGGGTGCCAGAGGTGGCACTCGGAGCCCTTTCTGTGGGCACTCAGACCATCACCCCAGGACAGAGTTCACCAAATAAAGCAACACTTCATTGACTGTTTGGAACTGGGTGAAAAGTGAGAAGGTGTGGACAGAACTGCAATATCTTTAGAGGTTCACCATTCTTTCTCTACAGAGAGACCCTGGAGAGAAACTACAACGAGAGTTTCTCAGGGGGCAGATTCAATTGAAAGATGTGGAAGCAATAAGTAGCAATAAATTACTGCTTAAAATGCCATGTTGGCACTTCACGGCAAAATAGTGGATTTTGGTTGTAGTTTGGGCACTCTGTCTCCAAAAGGTTCGCAATCACTGCTATAGGGTGACCTCTTTTATACACTTTAGACTAAAACCCTTTAATAAAGACATCAGTATAGACATCTACTTTATACAGACTTCAGAGTAAATAGTGAATGTCAATGGTCAATGGCGATATGTGTGGGCTGGGATGACCCCTCTATAGTGATGTGTGTGGGGCAATATGGCCAATCTATGATAGTGTGAGATGGGACAACCTCTTTATATTTATTTGTGTGGCTCCTTTATGGTTTTGTGGGTAAACTCAAATGGTCCATCTAAGGTTTTTTTTTATCGTGCCAGGTATACCTCCTAGATGATTATGTGTGTGGGCTGGAATGACCTCTCTGTAGTTATACATGTGGGCTGGAATGACCTCTCTGTAGCTATACATGTGGGTTGGAATGATCTCTCTGTAGTTAAACATGTGGGCAGGAATGGCCTCTCTGTAGTTAAACATGTGGGCTGGAATGACCTCTCTGTAGTTATACATGTGGGTTGGAATGACCTCTCTGTAGTTATACATATGGGCTGGAATGACCTCTCTGTAGTTATACATATGGGCTGGAATGACCTCTCTGTAGTTAAACATGTGGGCTGGAATGACCTCTCTGTAGTTATACATGTGGGCTGGAATGACCTCTCTGTAGTTATACATATGGGCTGGAATGACCTCTCTGTAGTTATACATGTGGGCTGGAATGACCTCTCTGTAGTTATACATATGGGCTGGAATGACCTCTCTGTAGTTATACATATGGGCTGGAATGACCTCTCTGTAGTTATACATGTGGGCAGGAATGGCCTCTCTATAGTTATACATGTGGGTTGGAATGATCTCTCTGTAGTTAAACATGTGGGCTGGAATGACCTCTCTGTAGTTATACATGTGGGCTGGAATGACCTCTCTGTAGTTATACATGTGGGTTGGAATGACCTCTCTGTAGTTATACATGTGGGCTGGAATGACCTCTCTGTAGTTATACATGTGGGTTGGAATGATCTCTCTGTAGTTAAACATGTGGGCAGGAATGACCTCTCTGTAGTTATACATGTGGGCTGGAATGGCCTCTCTGTAGTTATACATGTGGGCTGGAATGGCCTCTCTGTAGTTATACATGTGGGTTGGAATGACCTCTCTGTAGTTATACATGTGGGTTGGAATGACCTCTCTGTAGTTATACATGTGGGTTGGAATGACCTCTCTGTAGTTATACATGTGGGCTGGAATGACCTCTCTGTAGTTATACATGTGGGCCGGTATGACCTCTCTGTAGTTATACATGTGGGCAGGAATGGCCTCTCTGTAGTTAAACATGTGGGCTGGAATGACCTCTCTGTAGTTATACATGTGGGCCGGTATGACCTCTCTGTAGTTATACATGTGGGCAGGAATGGCCTCTCTGTAGTTATACATGTGGGCTGGAATGACCTCTCTGTAGTTATACATGTGGGCCGGTATGACCTCTCTGTAGTTATACATGTGGGCAGGAATGGCCTCTCTGTAGTTAAACATGTGGGCTGGAATGACCTATCTGTAGTTATACATGGGGGCTGGAATGACCTCTCTGTAGTTATACATGTGGGCTGGAATGACCTCTCTATAGTTATACATGTGGGCTGGAATGACCTCTCTGTAGTTATACATGTGGGCTGGAATGACCTATCTGTAGTTATACATGGGGGCTGGAATGATCTTTCTGTAGTTATACATGTGGGCTGGAATGACCTCTCTGTAGTTAAACATGTGGGCTGGAATGACCTCTCTGTAGTTATACATGTGGGCTGGAATGACCTCTCTGTAGTTATACATGTGGGCTGGAATGACCTCTCTATAGTTATACATGTGGGCTGGAATGACCTCTCTGTAGTTATACATGTGGGCTGGAATGACCTCTCTGTAGTTATACATGTGGGCTGGAATGACCTCTCTATAGTTATACATGTGGGCTGGAATGATCTCTCTGTAGTTATACATGTGGGTTGGAATGACCTCTCTGTAGTTATACATGTGGGCTGGAATGACTTCTCTGTAGTTATACATGTCGGTTGCAATGGTTCCTCTTGGGTACATAAGGTACCCTACAATTAGTGAAATGTTTGTGGGATTTCCCCTCCATGGTTATCTATCTGGGCTTTGATGAACCCCTATGGTTATCTCCTTTGGTCGGCGTGGCTTTCTATAGTTATGTTTTTGGGCTGAAATTGTTATGTGTCCTGAGAGGGGATAGGCCTCATATGTCTGTGTGTGGGAGTTGGGTTGGCCTTTTTATGGGACCCTTCACTATTTGTAGACTGGGATGGCTCCTCTTTGTCTGGATTGGCCCTGAAGTACGAAGATCTGTGATTGTTTATAAAAACTTTTGATACGGGTCAATCAAAAGCACAAGAGAGAGAAAGGATGTCCAAGGAGATTATTCCTCTGTTACTAACGAGTTGCTATGAAATGTGAGTGATCCTGATTGTCAGCCATCCGGAGGGAAATCTTTATGGAATTTAATGGAAATCTAAGTGACCAATGACCTATTTGCTTGTGGGAGTTAATTTTTAGGTGGCCCTTTGTTAGGTGACCTGCACATTCTACTTTCTTGTTGTTGTAATAAATGTCAACTGAACATAATGACAAAAACCTTATACATATATTGGATCTATCCATTGGATGTATTGGATATTAAAATTTATTCTAATATATACAATATCGGAAAGAGATATTTTTAATTTATGTAAAATACACAAATTGTTCTGTCTGATTACATACAGGCTTAATTATATGGTAATAGGATGGGAGTATAAATAAATCAATAACAACACTGAATCCCCTATAAATTGTATATATGCATTAGTAATTAATATTCTCATTTAGCTCCTCCATGTCGGACTATTTCATATATGTATATACAGGCAGTCCTCTACTTAAAGATACACCACTTACAGATGACCCCTAGTTACAGACAGATCTCTCTTCCCATTGTGACCTCTGGTGACCTCTCTCAATGATAATTTACTCCCAGACTGTAATGATCAGTTGTAAAGTGTCTGCAATTAAGTTTGATTGAAAATCCTTCTTCCCATCAAAGCAAAAAATTTAGAAAATCTTATTGACACAGCGACAAAAGAAATTTTGTCTGGAGATACAATTATAAATATATACAGTTCCGACTTACATACAAATTCAACTTAAAAACAAATCTAAAGAACCTATCTTGTACATAACCCGGGGTCTGCCTGTAACTGGCGTAATAGAACAAAAGGCCAGAATTCCATAAAGACTTCTTATAAATAGGACATCATTTTACTCAGTATTTGGTTAAAAATAGGAACAAACATTTAGAAATGACAAGTACTGGAGGGACACAAAAACATCAGAGGTACTAGAAAATAAAAAGCAAAAAAAAATGGGGCAAACAAGAGGACGACACTTCCTCTATTATTGTAAAGCAGTGAAAAAAGTGATATCAATGAGATACGTATAGGGGGAAACAAGTGCCCCCCAAGAGCCAGGTTCACCCTGAATAGCTCAGCATGAGCATGTAGGGAAGACATTCAAATGGAACTAGTAGCTGCCCATCAGCTCGCCCGTGTGATATATAATGGGGTTGAAAAGCCCAAAAATTAGCTGGCACAGCTCTGCTAGTAGAATAATCTATGGATAAAAGTAAAGAAGTTTATTTTCCGGTAACATATTTTGGGCATGAAGCCGTTCTTCGTGTACAAATAGAAAGGAAATAGATCAGGTTACTTTGTAGCGTTCCCGAAGCGTCCTGCAGGACTAACGGACTTGACATGAAAGAATGAGTGAAAGAAAGGGTCCCGAGGGAAAGTAAGAAGTTAGCAGTAGATTTATGATATATTGATATAGGCTACAGACATAATGTAGAGGATACAAAATAATTATCCCTACTTGTGCACGCAAGATACTGAGATATTACACGTGCTAAACCTCCTCTATCTGTGTCTAATATTATGGCTTATACCACACAAGTATATATGTCCATGTGTATACACCTGGGATATCAGTAACCTGCGTCCACTAAGATTTCGGCACGCAGCCTTCGCCAGGGGTTTCTACCCGTGTCCCTCTGATGTTTGTCTCCCTCCAGTAGAGTGAACTTGTCATTTCTTAATGTTTATTCCTATTTTTAACAAGATACTAATTGAAATTATGCACTTTCATAAGAACTCAATATGGAATTCTGGCTTTTTATCCATTTAGGTTCTTGTTTAAGTACTAGTGATGAGCGAGCACTAAAATGCTTGGGTGCTCGTTATTCAAGACGAACTTTTGCCGATGCTCGAGTGCTCGTCTCGAATAACGAGCCCCATTGAAGTCAATGGGAGACTCGAGCATTTCTCACTGAAAGAATACATTGAAAGAAGAACACTGAAGAAGAACACATTGCAGATGTTTGTAGATGTTTACAGTGAAAGAACACATTGAAAGAACACTGAAGAACACATTGCAGATGTTTCCGTACATTCACATACATCCGTATGTGAAGAACAATATGTGTGAAGAACACATTGCAGATGTTTGCAGATGTTTTCAGTGAAAGAACACATTGAAAGAACACTGAAGAACACATTGCAGATGTTTCCGTACATTCACATACATCCGTATGTGAAGAACAATATGTGTGAAGAACACATTGCAGATGTTTGCAGATGTTTTCAGTGAAAGAACACATTGAAAGAACACTGAAGAACACATTGCAGATGTTTCCGTACATTCACATACATCCGTATGTGAAGAACAATATGTGTGAAGAACACATTGCAGATGTTTCCATACATCTGCAATGTGTTCTTCACACATATTGTTCTTCACATACTATTGTGAAGAACACCGTTCGGCACGTGTGTCTTCAGATAAGTTAGCAGATGTACGGAAACATCTGCAATTTGTTCTTCACTGTGTTCTTCACTTAAATGATCCTGCTTTCACTGTGTTCACTGTGTTCATTGTATTTTTCACTGTTCTTCACTGTGTTTTCTTAAGTAAATTCTCGATCTGGAGCAGGGGAAATACTCGTCCGGGCAACGAGCCATTTCGAGTATGCTAATACTCGAACGAGCATCAAGCTCGGACGAGTATACAGTTCCTCTCTATTAAGTATAAATAAATGCAGAGTCTGATGGAGTCTTTACAGCTCCATACAGGGCTCTACTGTGTAAATAAGGTCTTCTCATACCTCCTGCTGCTGTATATGTATAATTCCCCCAATAAGTGACCTTTCTAATAAAATCTCCAGTTCCTCTACAGACGAAACTTTGGAAAACTTTCCATAAGAAAGGCCAATCAATCAGTAACAACAGCGCGGCTGGAGACAACCCAACTGGATGAAGAGCTTCAGGAACTTCTGGAACTAACTGAATGGCCTCTGTCCCCGGACAATATAAGTTTAGCCTTCTCCACCCATCCAAAGACTTCAGTGTTTTCCTTGCTCCATCCTCGATCCACCTATGTCGTAGGAGAACAGTTAGAGGTTCTTATTATCGCCAAGGACCATAAAGGCCGAGCCAAGAGCTACGGTGGAGACTTTTTTAATGCAAGACTTCATTCCCCAAGCCTGAAAGCTGGTGTGAGCGGGACGGTGACCGATCACTACAACGGTTCCTACACAGCGTCCTTCATTCTTCAGTGGCCAGGAGAGACCATGGTCTCCATAAAGCTCATTCATTCTAGTGAAGCCATCGCAATTTTACATGAAAAAAGCACCAGCAGACCAGATAAGGTAAAGTAATAGGGACCATTAAAGGAAAAATTACCCAGGTTGTATTCTTTTACTGCAGAAGACAAGCTAGTAAAGATTTTTTAGGGCCAAGATGTCAGGAGCCCAGCAGCCCAAAATAGTCCATCTACAATAGTGCTGAGCATTACTGTAAGCAGCACTTCATCTACTTCTTCAGACATAAACCTGTTAGGTTGATCAGAAGTACAACTATAGGAACCCTCTTTGTTAAGGTACATGCATGTGAATTATCACTAGTTTCTAGGCTGCTCCTGCACTTACTATTCTTCATTTGCCAAGTATAATTTGGCAATTGGTGGCAATTCCCATGTATTTACCATTGCCAGTAGCATAGCAGACATCCAACCATGTGCATTTCAGCCTGTAATGTTCATACTTACGTGAAGAGGGCTCCACCCACAATTTTTGTATGGAGCCCACCTCTTCCAATTTTATATATTTATATTTACTAAGGGCCCGATTCGCGTTTTTGAGACGGGTTAACCGAATTTTTCTGTTTTGTGCCGATTTTCCCTGTATTGCCCTGGGATTTTGGCGCACGTGATCGGATTGTGGCGCATCGGTGCCGGCATACACGCCACGGAAATCGGGGGGCGTGGCCGTAAAAAAACCAGACGGATTCGGAAAAACCGCCGCATTTTTAAAAAAAAGTGTTGCGGGACTCACGCTTACCTTCACCCACGATGGCTCGGTGAACTCCAGTGCGTTCAGATGCTCTTCAGCGCAGCAGCGACACCTGGTGGACGTCGGAGGAACTGCCTTAGTGAATTGCCGGAAGACCCGAATCCACCGCAGAGAACGCGCAGCTGGATTGCGAATAGACCGGGTAAGTAAATGTTCCGCACTGTGTATGATGGTCTAGGGCAGTGGTGGCGAACCTATGGCACGGGTGCCAGAGCTGGCACTCAGAGCCCTCTCTGTGGGCACCCGCGCCTTCATCCCAGCACAGAGTTTGCCAAACAGGACTCAAGGCCACTTGTACTCCCAGGCAGCCCAGGACCCTGGAAGGAAGCATAATGATAATCCGAACTTCTTCTTTTTTTACTATTGGTGTCCTCAGGTGCCTATACGATTTAAACTTGTGACAGAGCAGGGAGTAATGAGTCACTGCCTAAATTGTTACATTGGCACATTGCAAAAAATATGTGGGTTTTGGTTGTAGATTGGGCACTCGGTGTCTAAAAGGTTTGCCATCACTGGTCTAGGGAAAAGTGGAGTTTGGGTTGACTTTACTACTTGTTTATGGTTATCAATGGTCCAAAGGTTGACCCTACTTTGGTTTCAAGCACCAGTGTTATGAGCGCTCTCAGTGCTGTTAGTTCAATGACACTGCATGGGGCAGACATTTTAACAGTCATTAGACCTGCTATGGGAAAAATGAAAAAAAAAGTAATATATAGTTTAAAGGGGTTTTCCAGTTACTTTAGTACTTGATGCTTAACTACTGAAGATTCTTTTGATCAATTGTATCGGTACAATTGAATGTGAATACAACTTGATAGGATCTTCCTCCTACATTTGCTGCTTTATTAAGAAGCTAGCAATGCTTGAAAGAAGCAGATGAAAGACCCGGGGAGCCAGGAGGTAGGTAATTTCATAATTTTATTTTTGCCCTACTAAAAAAATATGTTTTATTAATTCAACAGATTTTCTAAAAATATTTATGGGAGCAGCAGGCAGCCTCTTATATGTTATAGGTTTAGTTACTTGGAGTGGTTGTGGCACTGTGCTCCCAGATCCATGGGGCACATTTACTAAGAACAGTGCAGTGTGTAGTATGTGCAGTTACCTGTGTAGTGTGCAGGGGGCGCCAGATTTGTGATTTCTGAAGTCCATTCTTCATGAATCTGGCGCCCCCTGCACAGCTCCGACAGAGGGCACCACATTTTTTGTGCACCTTTACCACCGTGGAAGACAGATTTGTCAAACTTTGCTTGATAAATCTGGTGCACCGTCCGAATGAGCACCGGAACACCTCCTAATTTGGGTCACATAATGCCTAGTGCAGCTGGGCCACAAAATGTGTTGCATGCGACACATATGTGGTGCTGACACTTCATAAAAGAAAACCTACCACTTTCCAATAGTGCTTCTAAGCAGCATATACCGTGCACCAGCGCAGGGTGAGCTGGTGCCGGAGCAAATTTTTGTTATGTTCATAAACCGTTGTAAAGTGCTTAGTATATGTGCCCCAACTTTTGATTTTGGTTATTATTCAGGGGGAATATAATGGGAATCTAATACTTATGGTAAATGAGATAAACAGAAGCCGTTGCGTTTACCAGGTTCCATGATGGATTTGCATTCACAGGATGTTCCCTTTTTCTATGCTTTTACTACTATGATTGGAATGACGCAGACTGTAGTGTTATATGATGTAAGGAGATCTTTCCTCCACACAGGTCATACATATTGCCCCCCTGTCATGCATATTGCCCCCCTGTCATACATATTGCCCCCCTGTCATACATATTGCCCCCCTGTCACACATATTGCCCCCCTGTCATGCATATTGCCCCCCTGTCATACATATTGCCCCCCTGTCATGCATATTGCCCCCCTGTCATGCATACTGCCCCCCTGTCATACATATTGCCCCCCTGTCATACATATTGCCCCCCTGTCATACATATTGATGACCCCTTCTATACCTTCCTCCCTTGTGTCCTGGTCTACTGTAGTGCAGCGATAGATATTTTACTCCCTAGAAGTCCAGTATAAATGTCTGTTATGTTTATTGCTTTGGTACTAAGTAGAAACTATAAAATTATCGGGCAGAGTCCAAGTACTGTGGACTTTGTATATTATAAATGACGACAAGTGAGCGTGCAGCCTATTCTCCCACATAGGAAATTCCAGTTACTGTCTGAGATTAGAAATAACTTTAGCAGATCATTTATATTTCATGAAATCTGCTGTGAATGAGCAGCACAATCTGTTGCAAAATGTACATACAGTTAGGGCCAGAAATATTTGGATAGTGATACACGTTTTGTTATTTTAGCTGTTCAGAAATACAATTATATATAATATGGGCTGCACACTCCCAGCTGCAATAGGAGAGTTTCCACATCCAAATCGGAGAAAGGGTTTAGGAATCATAGCTCTGTAATGCAGAGCCTCCTCTTTTTCAAGGGACCAAAAGTAATTGGACAATGGACTCTAAGGGCTGCAATTACCTCTGAAGGCGTCTCCCTCGTTAACCTGTAATCAATGAAGTAGTTATAAGCTCTGGGGTTGGTTCCAGGTGTGTGGTTCCAGGTGTGTGGTTCCAGGTGTGTGATTCCAGGTGTGTGATTCCAGGTGTGTGGTTCCAGGTGTGTGGTTCCAGGTGTGTGATTCCAGGTGTGTGATTCCAGGTGTGTGATTCCAGGTGTGTGATTCCAGGTGTGTGGTTTTGCATTTGGAAGCTGTTGCTGTGACCAGACAACATGCGGTCAAGGGAACTCTCAACTGAGGTAAAGCAGAACATCCTGAGGCTGAAAAAAAGAAAAAATCCATCAGAGAGATGGCAGACGTGCTCGGAGGAGCAAAATCAACAGGCGGGTACATTCTGAGAAAAAAGGAATTGACTGGTGAGCTTGGGAACTCAAAAAGGCCTGAGCGTCCACGGATCACAACAGTGGTGGATGAGCGCCGCATACTTTCTCTGGTGAAGAAGAACCCGTTCACAACATCAACTGAAGTCCAGAACACTCTCAGTGAAGTCCAGAACACTCTCAGGGAAGTCCAGAACACTCTCAGGGAAGTCCAGAACACTCTCAGTGAAGTCCAGAACCCTCTCAGTGAAGTCCAGAACCCTCTCAGTGAAGTCCAGAACCCTCTCAGTGAAGTCCAGAACCCTCTCAGTGAAGTCCAGAACCCTCTCAGTGAAGTCCAGAACCCTCTCAGTGAAGTCCAGAACCCTCTCAGTGAAGTCTAGAACACTCTCAGTGAAGTCCAGAACACTCTCAGTGAAGTCCAGAACCCTCTCAGTGAAGTCCAGAACCCTCTCAGTGAAGTCCAGAACCCTCTCAGTGAAGTCCAGAACCCTCTCAGTGAAGTCCAGAACCCTCTCAGTGAAGTCCAGAACACTCTCAAAGAAGTCCAGAACACTCTCAGTGAAGTACAGAACACTCTCAAAGAAGTCCAGAACACTCTCAGTGAAGTACAGAACACTCTCGGTGAAGTCCAGAACACTCTCAGTGAAGTCCAGAACACTCTCAGTGAAGTAGGTGTATCTGTCTCTAAGTCAACAGTAAAGAGAAGACTCCATGAAAGTAAATACACCAGATCTTAATCCAATTGAGTGGCATTTCACTTGCTCAAATGCAGACTTAAGACGGAAAGACCCACAAACAAGCAAGACCTGAAGGCTGCGGCTGTAAAGGCAAAGCATTAAGAAGGAGGAAACCCAGCGTCTGGTGATGTCCATGGGTTCCAGACTTAAGGCAGTGATCGCCTCCAAAGGATTCACAACAAAATATTGAAAATAAAAATATTTTGTTTGGGTTATGTTTATTTGTCCAATTACTTTTGAGCTCCTAAAATGTGGAGTGTAAAGAAATGTCTACAATTCCTACATTTTCTATCAGATATTTTTGTTCAACCCTTCAAATGAAACGTTACCATCTGCACTTGAATTCTGTTGTAGAGGTTTCATTTCAAATCCAATGTGGTGGCATGCAGAGCCCTAACTGTATTACTTAGTAATCTCCATGGATGAGGATGTATGCTCCAATTGGACATCTTCCTTAATATTAAAGCACAGAGGAAACTGCACTATGGTAGTCATCATTGGGCCAGGCCATTGAACTAAAAGTTGTCTGCAATCAGAATAAGCCCCTCCCACCTGGGCATCATCACTCACTTACAGTCCCCACCTACTTACAGTCCCAGTGCCCCAATCAATTCAAAATTCCACCCCAACAGATGATACAGAATGAGAGCAAATCAGAAAAAATCGTTTGAGCTTGTTCGCTAGATGGTAGTGTCCCATGTGAATATTGGGAATGATGTCCCAATGGTTAGGAGCAAAATAGAAAGACATTGGGGCACATTCACTTACGCATCCCTGGTGCGCTCCCTGATGTGCATTGTCCAACCGGTATGCACTGTGCCGCGATTCACTTAGATCGTGTGCCCGATATCCTTCATGTGTCGCTTCCCCGCTCAGGTCCCTGGAGTTCACCTTCTTCTTCCTGGTGCATGTAAGTGCATTTTCTGTGTATAATGCGCTGTGCGGGGAGTCACTAAGATCCTGCGCCCGATCCTGCATGTGTCGCTTCCCCGCTCAGGTCCCGGAGTTCACCTTCTTCCTGGTGCATGTAAGTGCATTGTCCGTGTATAATGCGCTGTGGGGGTAGTCACTAAGATCGTGCGCCCGATATCCTGCACGTGTCGCTTCCCCGCTCAGGTCCCCGGAGTTCACCTTCTTCTTCCTGGTGCATGTAAGTGCATTGTCCGTGTATAATGCGCTGTGTGGGGAGTCACTAAGATCCTGCGCCCAATATCCTGCATGTGTCGCTTCCCCGCTCAGGTCCCCGGAGTGCACCTTCTTCTTCCTGGTGCATGTAAGTGCATTGTCCGTGTATAATGTGCTGTGCGGGGAGTCACTAAGATCCTGCGTCTGATATCCTGCATGTGTCACTTCCCCGCTCAGGTCCCTGGAGTTCACCTTCTTCTTCCTGGTACATGTAAGTGCATTGTCCATGTATAATGCACTGTGCGGGGAGTCACTAAGATCCTGCGTCCAATATCCTGCATGTGTCGCTTCCCCGCTCAGGTCCCCGGAGTTCACCTTCTTCTTCCCGGTGCATGTAAATGCTTGATCTTGCAACACAATTTTAAATTTAAATCCTGCGCTCAGTCCAAATCAGTGGGATTGTCTGACAGCCGCCCCCCGATCTCTGTCGCGTTAAAGCCGGCACCGCTGCACCAAAATCCGATTGTGTGTGACAAAATCCCCATCTAAATACCTGTCATTGTGGTGCAAATCCCGAAAACTTCAAGAATTCCTACGGAAATGCATTCTGTGGACCCTTAGTCAGTAAGCTTCAGTATGTAGAGAATAGAGTTTCGCCATTTTCTAACTTGTTTCTTTACATTTTTCTTTTTTTATGGGGACAGGTATATTTCAAAGGCCATTTTGTGAGAAATGGGAGTGAAGAATTAGTTGAATGTAACTTTAACCTTCCTGGGCAAGACGTCTGTGAATATTATGACGCCCGCAATGAAGAGAAATGGGTGTGTCAGAAGCCAAGGAACCTCCCATGTGACGCCTATCGGGACCATCTATCAGGCGACCACCGTGAGATTCTAAGTGCAAGAGAGAGAGAGTTCTTCTCAATGTAAATTATTGTTTCTATATCCCTCTGAGGTGTAGAGTCAGATATAAGAAAGGTTTACAGTAGTTTTGCTACATCTATGAATTCACCAAGGAATGTATTGTCGGAGTTTGGTTAGTCGGAAATTTATAGCACATTGATAATTGTTGTGAATAATAATCTGTACCGGATGGAATCCTATAAGTCCCATAAAAGACACAAACCTTAAAGGAAATCTACCATTTGTTTTTTTGCTTTGTGAACCAAACAAAAGTGTTGTAGTGACACTGATGCTGAAACATATCTTGTTTAACTCCTGAACCAAGTGGTTTTGCTAAAAAAACTGGACATTTGGAAAGCTGGGTGTCTACATAAACACATCACATGGAGCTTCCTCAACTGATCAGACAGGACTAATAAACCTGAGCTGGATCACTCATTCACAGCAGCTGCAAGATGGTGCAGTGATTGATTACTTCTGCCTCTCAGGGACAACACAGTGATGACGTATTGTCAGCTTATGCTGGGCAGGACAAGGCTGGAGCAGTGTATAATTAGGGCAAGGGGGGAGTGCCGGGGCAGCCACAGGGGATACAGAGCCTCATTATCATATTTTTATATTTGTTTTTTTTTCAGTAAAACCACCCATTTCAGGGATTAAACAAGATATGTTTCTGCATCAGTGTAGCACCAGCATTCTCAAGGTATGTTTGTATCATCATGGTAGATTTCCTTTAAGAATTATTCTTCATGGAGACTTGGTCATTCATACTCATAGGGGCAGATTTACTTATCCGGCCCATTCGCGATCCAGCCTCGTGTTCTCTGCGGTGGATACGGGTCCGGCCGGGATTCATTAAGGCTGTTCCTCTGACGTCCACCAGGTGGCGCTGCTGCGCTGAAGTTCCCCGGAATCCACTCAAGTTCACCGGCCTATTCCTAGTGAAGGTAAGTGGAAGCTCCGCGACACTTTTTTTTAAAAAATGCGAATCCGTTGGGTTTTTGTTCGTACGCCCCCGATTTCCGTCACTTGCATGCCAGCGCCGTTGTGCCACAATCCGATGGCGTGCCACAAAATCCCTGGGCAATACAGGCGGTCCCCTACTTAAGGACACCCGACTTACAGACAACCCATAGTTACAGACGGACCCCTCTGCCCACTGTGACCTCTGGTGAAGCTCTCTGGATGCTTTACTATAGTCCCAGACTGCAATGATCTGCTGTAAGATGCCTGTAATGAAGCTTTATTGATAATTCTTGGTCCAATTACACCAAAAATTTTGAAACTCCAATTGTCACTGGGGCAAAAGAAAAAAAATTGTCTAGAACTTCCATTATAAAATATACAGTTTCGACTTACATACAAATTCAACTTAAGAACAAACCTCCAGACCCTATCTTGTATGTAACCCGGGGACTGCCTGTACAGGGACAATCGGCGAAAATCGGAAATATTTGTGTAACACGTCGGGAAAACGCGAATCGGGCCCTTAGTAAATTACCCCCATAGTTCTTTTTGAAGACATCAATAGCAGTGATTGTGCATGGAAGGACAATATAGTTGTTGGAGTCAGTTTTCAGGTCCTTAAAGATCCATAATTGCACTGAATGTCTGTTTTTTCATTTTGTTAGGTTAATGTAAGGCCTAGTTATAAAGAGTATTAGGTAAATTATGCATTTGGTAACAGATAAAAAAGTTGAAAACTCTCAAATGAAATAAGTTCTGACAAAATGCCGAGTAATATGATTCATTTCTTTCCCTACAAGGTCATTGATTGAACAAGAAATATCATCAAACGTCAAATCATTTAATGTTCTTTCCCAAAAAGAATTGGCCACAGGTACATTCCATAGACTTATCTCACTTCCTTCTCCTCTACCTTCCTTTCCATGTTCCCTCATCTAATGTCTTTCCATCTTTCTATGTACAGAAAATCAGGCAGCTCCCCAGTATCCAAATCCAGTTACAGGTGAACATTATTTGGGCGTGGCAACGTTTTGTCAACCAGAATACAAGTGCCTCATGGGAAACTAGCATACATAGTCCCGATGATGGGATTCATCAGGGCTTCCATGCCAGAAAACTAGCATAGAAGCCCTGAAATAATCAGAATTGCGACTATTTCACGGGGGCATGGATGGGCATAAAGGAGGGCATGACTGGTGCTGGAATGGACCGCTGTGGGGCGTTCTTGCCCCTGCGCTTGCACAGCAGCAGGTAAGCTTTTACAGGTGAAAGTTTACTTGCTGTGTATATTTCTACACCAGGTAAAGCTCACTTTAGGTCGCTAAAGGGGTTTTCCCACGAATCAAAGTTAGGCCCTATCCACAGTATAGGGCTTAACTTGGTGGTCGGTGGGGATCTCAGTAAAGAAACTTCCACAGATCACAAAAACAAGGGGTCTGATGGGGTCCCAGTTAACGCAGGTGGACCCCTCCTCGCTCTCAGAGTAACGGAGCAGACAGTCGCACATGACCGTTCACCTCCCTACATCTCAATGGACTTGACGAAAATTGCAGAGCGACACACTCGGCAATCTCCGTCAGCTACATTGAGATGTATGCAGCAGAAGGGTCATGTGGGGCCGTCTGCTCCGTTACTCTCTGGGAGCAACAAAGGGTCCGACTGAAGTAACTGGGACCCCCCTGAGACCCTCACCGATTAGCATATTAGGGCCTAACTTTGACTTGTGGGAAAACGCCTTTAGCCAGGTCTAAAAGTCAGTAAAAGAGGCTCTCACCCTTTTCTTATTGCTCATTAAAAATTCTTTCCTTCGCTCATGTTTCTTGTACAAGATATATAACAGGGGAGAGAAAAGGGCTACGTGTTTTGTTGTCTACATGCACTGCGTAGCACTCTCTCTCTCTCCTATGGTTTGTATCTTTTACAAGAATCATGAACAAATGGAAATGGGTGAGAGCCTCTTTTACTTACTTTTTCGTCTTTCTATACTGGTTTTTGTTTATAATAGACTGAGCACCACCTGATACAGCTTGAAGTAGTGTTCACCCATAAATGTATGTTAAAGAAGAAAACTGTGGGTGTATAAGCAGTGTCATCTACAACTATATCATATATTTCATTAACCAGGCCATGTAGCCCATCCCAGTCATGTGCAGGTCTATAATTTTGTCCCCGGTGTCCATAGACAGTTCTTTGGTCTTGATTAGAGATGAGCGAGCACTAAAATGCTCGGGTGCTCGTTATTCGAGACAAACTTTTCCAGATGCTCGAGTGCTCGTCTCGAATAACGAGCCCCATTGAAGTCAATGGGAGACTCGAGCATTTTTCAAAGGGACCATGGTTCGGGAATAAAATGTGTTAATTAACTGAAAAAGAATGTCTTCAGATAAGTTAGCAGATGTATGCAAACATCTGCGATCTATTCTTCACTGTCCCGCGCGTATATTATCTCCCGACAAGTTAGCAGATGTGAAGAACAGTGAAGAATAGAATAAAAACAGTGAACACAGGATCATTTAAGTGAAAAACACAGTAAAGAACACAGTGAAGAATAGATTACAGATGTTCGGCACATCTGCTTACTTGTCGGGAGATACGCTGTCCCGGGATCCGCTCCTCTTCTTCCACTGAAGTCTCCCCGATCTCTCTGTCTCTCTGCCCTTCCCGATGTCTCTGTGCCGCTACCCCAATGTCTCCGTGCCTGCCGCTGCCCGATGTCTCCGTGCCTGCTGCTGCTTGATGTCTCCGTGCCTGCCGCTGCCCGATGTCTCCGTGCCTGCTGCTGCTTG
Source organism: Engystomops pustulosus (assembly GCF_040894005.1). Lineage (NCBI taxonomy): Eukaryota > Metazoa > Chordata > Amphibia > Anura > Leptodactylidae > Engystomops > Engystomops pustulosus. Next base: position 219,661,264 of record NC_092414.1, read on the forward strand.
ATGTCTCCGTGCCTGCCGCTGCCCGATGTCTCCGTGCCTGCCGCTGCCCCAGTGTCTCCGTGCCTGCCGCTGTCTGATGTCTCCGTGCCTGCCGCTGTCTGATGTCTCCGTGCCTGCTGCTTGATGTCTCCGTGCCTGCCGCTGCCCGATGTCTCCGTGCCTGCCGCTGCCCCAGTGTCTCCGTGCCTGCCGCTGTCTGATGTCTCCGTGCCTGCTGCTTGATGTCTCCGTGCCTGCCGCTGCCCGATGTCTCCGTGCCTGCCGCTGCCCCAGTGTCTCCGTGCCTGCCGCTGCCCCAGTGTCTCCGTGCCTGCCGCTGCCCGAAGTCTCCGTGCCTGCCGCTGCCCAGGTGTCTCTGTGCTGCTCCCCGGTGTCTCTGTGCTGCTCCCCGGTGTCTCTGTGCTGCTCCCCGGTGTCTCTGTGCTGCTCCCTGGTGTCTCTGTCCTGCTCACCGTGTTCTTCAATGTGTTCTTCACACATATATATTGTTCTTCACATGCTATTTTGTTCGCACCGTTCCGCGCGTATCTTCCCACAAGTAAGCAGATGTGCCGAACATCTGTAATCTATTCTTCACTGTGTTTTTCACTGTGTTTTTCACTTAAATGATCCTGTGTTCACTGAGTTCACTGTTTTTATTCTATTCTTCATTGTTCTTCACTGTGTTTTTTAAATTAAATGCTCGATCTCGAGCAGGGGAAATACTCGTCCGAGCAACGAGCCGTTTTGAGTACCTTAACCCCTTTGCGCACCTTGACGTGACTCTACGTCATAGGATGCGGGTCTTTCCCGCACCTAGACGTAGAGTCACGTCACAACTTTAAAGTGTCACTGTCACTCGTGACAGTGACACAGACCCGCGATCTCGGCGCCGGCCGCCGGGTCCGGTATCCTAGTAACCGGCAAGGGACCTATCACAGCGGTCCCTTGCCGGCGATCGCTCTGATTGGCCGATCTGTATAGAATGGCCAATCAGACAGCGATCACGTGTCAAGAGGAGGACAGAGGAGGGCTGCAAGCTCCATTCTCCTCATTCAGCGTTGTGAAGTGAAGAGAACGGAGCCTGTGTCCTTCTGCTGTCCCCTCATAGTCAAAATCCACCATTTTAACCCTTTGATCACAGCTGCCCCTCTGTGATCATCCCCCATAACTCCCACACTATTAGGGAGTTCCCAGTTTCTTTTTTTTTTTGTCAAAAAAACTAAAAAAAAAAAAAAAAAGTCAGTGTTAGTTAGTATCAGTGTCAGTCAGTGTCAGTTAGTGTCCGTCAGCGTCCGTCAGAGTCAGTGAGCGTCCGTCAGAGTCAGTGAGCGTCCTTCAGAGTCAGTGAGCGTCCGTCAGAGTCAGTGAGCGTCCGTCAGAGTCAGTGAGCGTCCGTCAGAGTCAGTGAGCGTCCGTCAGAGTCAGTGAGCGTCCGTCAGAGTTCAGTTTCTTTGTTCTTTGTCAAAAAAACTAAAAAAAAAAAAAAAAGTCAGTGTTAGTTAGTATCAGTGTCAGTCAGTGTCAGTTAGTGTCCGTCAGAGTCAGTGAGCGTCCGTCAGAGTCAGTGAGCGTCCGTCAGAGTCAGTGAGTGTCCGTCAGAGTCAGTGATCGTCCGTCAGAGTCAGTGAGCGTCCGTCAGAGTCAGTGAGCGTCCGTCAGAGTCAGTGAGCGTCCGTCAGAGTCAGTGAGCGTCCGTCAGAGTCAGTGAGCGTCCGTCAGAGTCAGTGAGCGTCCGTCAGAGTCAGTGAGCGTCCGTCAGAGTCAGTTAGTGTCCGTCAGAGTCAGTGAGCGTCCGTCAGAGTCAGTGAGCGTCCGTCAGAGTCAGTGAGCGTCCGTCAGAGTCAGTGAGCGTCCGTCAGAGTCAGTGAGCGTCCGTCAGAGTCAGTGAGCGTCCGTCAGAGTCAGTGAGCGTCCGTCAGAGTCAGTGAGCGTCCGTCAGAGTTCAGTTTCTTTGTTCTTTGTCAAAAAAACTAAAAAAAAAAAAAAAAAGTCAGTGTTAGTTAGTATCAGTGTCAGTCAGTGTCAGTTAGTGTCCGTCAGAGTCAGTGAGCGTCCGTCAGAGTCAGTGAGCGTCCGTCAGAGTCAGTGAGCGTCCGTCAGAGTCAGTGAGCGTCCGTCAGAGTCAGTGAGCGTCCGTCAGAGTCAGTGAGCGTCCGTCAGAGTCAGTGAGCGTCCGTCAGAGTCAGTGAGCGTCCGTCAGAGTCAGTGAGCGTCCGTCAGAGTCAGTGAGCGTCCGTCAGAGTCAGTGAGCGTCCGTCAGAGTCAGTGAGCGTCCGTCAGAGTCAGTGAGCGTCCGTCACAGTCAGTGAGCGTCCGTCACAGTCAGTGAGCGTCCGTCACAGTCAGTGAGCGTCCGTCACAGTCAGTCAGCGTCCGCCACAGTCAGTCAGCGTCCGTGACAGTCAGCGTCCGCCACAGTCAGCGTCCGCCACAGTCAGTCAGCGTCCGCCACTGTCAGTCAGCGTCCGCCACAGCCAGAGAGCTTCCGTCACAGCCAGTGAGCGTCCGTCACAGCCAGTTTCAGTGTCAGCGTCCGTCAGAGTCTCCTAATCTAAGGGAGCTTCAGTTTCTTTGTTCTTTGTCAAAAAAACTTATACATAAAAAAATTTAAAAAAAAGTCAGTGTTAGTGTTATAATCAATTAGTGTCAGTCAGCGTCCGTCAGAGTCAGTGAGCGTCCGTCAGAGTCAGTGAGCGTCCGTCAGAGTCAGTGAGCGTCCGTCAGAGTCAGTGAGCGTCCGTCAGAGTCAGTGAGCGTCCGTCAGAGTCAGTGAGCGTCCGTCAGAGTTCAGTTTCTTTGTTCTTTGTCAAAAAAACTTATACATTAAAAAATTTAAAAAAAGTCAGTGTTAGTGTTATAATCAATTAGTGTCAGTCAGCGTCCGTCACAGTCAGTCAGCGTCCGTCACAGTCAGTCAGCGTCCGTGACAGTCAGCGCTCGCCACAGTCAGTCAGCGTCCGCCACAGTCAGTCAGCGTCCGTCACCGTCAGTCAGCGTCCGCCACAGTCAGTCAGCGTCCGCCACAGCCAGAGAGCTTCCGTCACAGCCAGTGAGCGTCCGTCACAGCCAGTTTCAGTGTCAGCGTCCGTCAGAGTCTCCTAATCTAAGGGAGCTTCAGTTTCTTTGTTCTTTGTCAAAAAAACTTATACATAAAAAAATTTTCAAAAAGTCAGTGTTAGTGTTATAATCAATTAGTGTCAGTCAGCGTCCGTCACAGTCAGTCAGCATCCGTCCAGTCAGTCAGTGTCCGTGACAGTCAGCGTCCGCCACAGTCAGTCAGCGTCCGCCACAGTCAGTGAGCGTCCGCCACAGTCAGTGAGCGTCCGCCACAGCCAGTTTCAGTGTCAGCGTCCGTCAGAGTCTCCTAATCTAAGGGAGCTTCAGTTTCTTTGTTCTTTGTCAGTCAGCGTCCGCCACAGTCAGTCAGCGTCCGCCACAGTCAGTCAGCGTCCGCCACAGTCAGTCAGCGTCCGCCACAGTCAGTCAGCGTCCGCCACAGTCAGTCAGCGTCCGCCACAGCCAGTCAGTGTCCGTCACAGCCAGTTTCAGTGTCAGCGAGAGTCCAACAGCGTTATTCACTGTCAGACTGACAGTTTTGAACAGTGACAGTTCATCTGTGTCCACCAGCAGCAGTCAGTGTCACTGTAACGATTGTTACATTTGCAAGTAAATTACAATACACATTGTTACAGTTTCAAATAAAGTGCATTAGACAAAATGACACAAAGAACATACAGTGCTGAGGAGGCGTATGCTATGTTAGCCTCAGATACAGAATCAGCGAGTGAGGGAGGCTCAGAATTTGTTCTGTCCTCCTCTTCTTCTTCCTCATCTGATAATGAAGAACCTCCTCGCAGGGTTAGGAGGGCCATAACTCCAGTTTTACCTCCACCTCCAGAAAGTAACTGGTTTTCCACAACCTCCTATGTCCCCCAAGTACTTGACTTTACCGCTGTTCCAGGAGCCCAAGTACAAACAGCAGGGTTATCTGAAATTGGCCATTTCAAATTATTTTTTACAGATGACCTGCTGGACTTGATTGTTGAGCAAACCAACTTATATGCCCAGCAATTTTTAGAAACTAACCCCAATTCATTTTATGCCAGGCCATATAGATGGTATCCAACCACTAGAGAAGAAATTAAAAAATTTTGGGCATTAGTGCTAAATATGGGCCTTACAAAAAAACCATCAGTAAGGGACTATTGGTCTAAAGATCTCTTACATCATACCCCCTTGTATGGATCAACAATGCCCAGGGCTCGCTTTGAGGCCGTCCAAAAATTTCTCCATTTTGCAGACAATTCCCAATGCCCCCCCCCAAATGACCCCAGTTTTGACAGACTGTATAAGATTCGGCCCCTGATTAAATTTCTAAGCCACAAATTCTCTTCCCTATACACCCCAAAAAGAGAGATTTCGGTGGATGAGTCCCTTGTGCACTTCAAGGGGAGAATAAAGTTTAGGCAATATTTGCCTAACAAACGTGCCAGATATGGCATAAAGATTTACAAAATGTGTGAGTCTGAAACAGGCTACACTCACACATTTCGGATCTATGAGGGAAGGGACAGTCAAATTCAGCCCCCTGATTGTCCTCCATCCCTCACAATAACTGGGAAGATTGCCTGGGACCTCCTGCATTCAGTGTTTGACAAGGGGTACCACGTGTACCTTGATAACTGGTACACAAGTGTGGCCTTGTTTCAGTGCCTGGCTGAGAAAAAAACACTTGCATGTGGGACGATCCGCAGGAATCAGAGGCACCTTCCCAAGACCCTAATAAGCCAAACCCTGCAGGTTGGGGAGAGCAGAGCACTTCACAGTGATGGGGTCCTCTTTTTAAAATTTAGGGACAAAAAAGAAGTATTTATGCTATCTAGCATTCATGATGCCAGCAGCTCCCTTGTCCCTGTCCGCGGAACAGCAGAACCTATCTCAAGACCACTATGCATTCAGCATTACAATAAATTTATGGGGGGAGTGGACATGTCTGACCAGATCCTCAAACCGTACAATGCCATGCGGAAATGTAAAATATGGTACAAAAAGCTGGCAGTATATTTTATCCAAACGGCATTGTACAACTCCTATGTCATCTTTAGGAGCACTGGTCACCAGGGATCATACCTGGAATACCAGGAGAAGGTAATTAAATGTCTTCTCTTTGGTGATAATGCGGCAGAGGGAGGAGAAAGTTCTGCCTCTGCGACTGCTGTCTGCAGAATTGTTCCTGGGCAGCACTTTCCTGGAGTAGTGCCCCCCACTGCAAAAAAAAGTCACCCCCAGAAAAGATGTGTTGTCTGCTACAAAAATGGCAAACGCAAAGACACAACATATCAGTGCGACACATGTCCCTCCCACCCTGGTCTTTGTATTAAAAACTGCTTCCGCATTTACCACACATCCCTGGACTTATAAATTTCTTTTTTACCTGTTTTCTTTTTTTTTATTTGAATACTCTGAACCCCTAATCTCGTCCACCTCCATAATTCCCATTATACCCCTAGATGAATACCAAGTAAATGAAGGCCTCAGAATCCTTGTGGCGTTCTATCACTTCCAGGCCTTGCCATGTGTCCAGGCAGTATATAAAGGTTTATTTTATGAAAGCAGGGGAAATAACCTTATAAATGTCAGAGTATATTTTTCCACATTTTTGCTGTTGCATGAAAATGATGTACTAAGTGGACATTTTTGATAAAAAATGTGTTTCAATATTTCAGATATTCACCACATCTGTTCCAAAAAAACAAGATAACAATACAACCGTATATACAAAACCCCTTAAAAAATATTTAGTGTGGTCTTTTATAAAACAGAGGTACTTATGGCTATAAGGGCCTATGTAAATCAAACTGGGACCTGCAAAACCTATAGGGAAATAGCCCTAAAAGCTTCAAAATCCTTGCATTGTCCTATCACTTGCAGGCCCTGCCATATGTCCAGTGAACATATTTATGCCACTTTGGGGGTATTTCTGAACTCAGGAGAAACAGCACTATAAAAATTAAGCCCATTTGTTTCACTTTCATGCTCTGCATCTGACAAATCTGTCCTATAAATGCTGAATTTGTGAAAAATGGCACAAATTTTTTTTTCACGCTACATTTCAACAAAAAACTGTAAAACAGCCATAGCATCAAAAGGCTTATCATAACCATAAATACATTCTTGCAGGGGTGTAGTTTCAAAAATGGTGTCATTTGTGGGGGGTTTCCATCATTCTGGGGGTCCACGGTCTCTTTGAACATTACTTGGGGCTGGTGAATCAATCATTCAAATATTGGTCTTTGAACGCCTCAGGTTGCTGCTTCACTTGCAGGCCCTGCCGTATGTCCAGTGAACATATTTATGCCACTTTGGGGGTATTTCTGAACTCAGGAGAAACAGCACTATAAAAATTAAGCCCATTTGTTTCACTTTCATGCTCTGCATCTGACAAATCTGTCCTATAAATGCTGAATTTGTGAAAAATGGCACAAAATTTTTTTTCACGCTACATTTCAACAAAAAACTGTAAAACAACCATAGCATCAAAAGGCTGATCATAACCATAAATACATTCTTGCAGGGGTGTAGTTTCAAAAATGGTGTCATTTGTGGGGGGTTTCCATCATTCTGGGGGTCCACGGTCTCTTTGAACATTACTTGGGGCTGGTGAATCAATCATTCAAATATTGGTCTTTGAACGCCTCAGGTTGCTGCTTCACTTGCAGGCCCTGCCGTATGTCCAGTGAACATATTTATGCCACTTTGGGGGTATTTCTGAACTCAGGAGAAACTGCACTATAAAAATTAAGCCCATTGGTTTCACTTTCATGCTCTGCATCTGACAAATCTGTCCTATAAATGCTGAATTTGTGAAAAATGGCACAAAAATTTTTTTCACGCTACATTTCAACAAAAAACTGTAAAAAAACCATTGCGTCAAAAGGCTGATCATAACCAAAAATACATTCTTTCAGGGGTGTAGTTTCAAAAATGGTGTCATTTGTTGGGGGTTTCACCCTTCTGGAAACCTCAGGAACTTTTGAAATGTATCCTGGCACCTGATCTGTGTCCTTCGCCTAATCTGCCCTCCAAAAGCTCAATGGCGCTCTTTCTATTCTTTACCCTATTGTGGCCTCATAAAGCGGTTTACATCCACATGGGGATTATTGCCATAGTAAAAAGAAACTGCGCAAACAAAAATTTGTGAGGTTTTTTCCTTTTATCCTATATGGACATATGTATTTTAGGGCTAAATATTAACTTAATTGTAAAAATTTGAAAATTCCAAATGGAACCTCCATCTTGTTTCAATTCATATGAGACACTGAAAGGGTTAACAAACTTATCAATGGCTGTTCTGAGCAGTTTGAGGGGTGCAGTTTTAAAAATGGGATGATTTGTGAGGAGTTCCACAAAATATAACTTGTAAAACCCTTTACAATATGAAATGACCTCTAAAATCATTGAATCTTACATTTTTTTGAAAATTTGAAAAATTGCTGTTCTATTAGAAAGTCACCTAATGGCCAAATAAAATATTATAACATTTAAAAAATGATGCCAACATAAAGTAGATTTATGGTAAATGTTAATTAGTTACTAATTTGGGTGGTTAGACTTACTGTAAAATGGGAATAACATTTAGAAATCAAAAAATTGCCATTTTTTCAAAATTTTTACCAAATTTCTTACTTTTTAATAAATAAATGCAAAGCATAACAACCAAAATATACCACTAACGTGAAGTACAACATGTCACAAAAAAACAATCTCAAAATTACCTAGGTATGATAAACCGTTCTAAATTTATAACTGCAAATAGTGACACAGAACAGATTTTAAAAATTGTGCTTGGTCCTGAAGCTATATAATGGCTTAGACGCGAAGGGGTTAATACTCGAACGAGCATCAAGCTCGGACGAGTATACTCGCTCATCTCTAGTCTTGATCATGGTGGTTCGGTTAAAGAGTGATTGGGTGTGTGGACAGGATGTTATTATATGTAATAAGTGTAGAGTAGGAGGAGCTTCTTTAAGAAAAAACTTACATGTCTGAGAGAGCTGGAATTCTTACTGGTTGCTAGGTGATCAATTATTTATTATATACAACAAAATGCTAATGTCATTGTGATAAACCCCCACACTCCAGTCACGTCAGGGGTGCACCTATGCTAGAGAGCCTTATAATTTAGTACATAACACCCTACCTACCTACCTACCCAAATGGCGCTTTTATACCATATTCTACTCTCCAAGCTTTGGCACCCGCTTATCCTCATTTCCTACACCTATTCCTTCAATTATTATTAAATTAAATATAAAGGTGCCAGTCTACAAACATCCAAAAACTATTTTGGAAACCCAGATTAAAAAAGTTAGCTAGAAGGTTAAGTAACAATTGATATTGGTAATGCTATCTCTTCAAAAATATAGGTCTGTTAGGGTTATGAGCAGATACTTTAAGGGTTTAATACCTCAAAAGGGGCAGTGCATATATAAAAAAACATACAATAGTCAGATAAAAAATAGCTACAAGGAGTATACACAAAATACATATACACACAGTTATAAAAATACAAAGTTATAAAACAAATCGCCTTAGTAATGAATATCACCAGTCATTCATGCTGTGAGGTTTCAGAAGAAGTTTTGTCCTTCAGACTCTTCATGTGAAATGAATTCCCCAAAAGACTGACAATGGGCATTAGCATAGCCCAATAATTTGTAGTCAGTGGGTTTCTCTCCCACTTTACAAATTATTATGTCACAGAGAGATGATGATGCAACCATCCTCAATTGACTCTCAATTGAGTTCTGAAATTTAAAAGGCCGATAAAGAAAAATCCATTATCCATTTCCTGTTATTGGGGTCCCGTAACTCCAAATTATGTCCAAGTTATTAAAAAAAATATTTAAATCCATTTTTGAGGGAAACTAAGCTACAACAGGCTACCCTTGAGTCTTTTGAATGTTCAGTCTCCACCATCCCAGATCTATGTCTAACTTTTGAAGTATAATTTTAGACAAATGAGGCTTGTTATTACAAAAGGGTGAGCCTGCAGCTGGTTTTGATTATTCATGTAAATTATGAGTTCAAGCAGACTGGACACCCATAGTTGTGGCTATATTTCATATTTTTACCACAGTCAAGGTTTCAGATGAATATACACACAAATGAGGAACAGGCACAGAATCAGGCTACAAGCACAGGAACATGTTACAGGCTCCGAAACAGGATTCAGATATCCAAACCTGGAAGGATAAAAGGCACAGGAGCAGGTAGAATATAAGGTTATAGGTCAGGTAGGATACAGGATTCCAGGTCAAGAAACATGTATGTTTCCAGGTCAGGCAGAATACAGTGTTCTTGGACAGAAAGGATGCAGTGTTCCAGGAGAGGCAGGAAACTGAATCAGATAAAGGTTACAGTTCACAATGGGATTCCGTACATTGAATCTGTCTGAATAGAAGCTTGGTAACAGTTTACAGTTCAGACTAGGATTTAGGGTATAGCATGGTTCAGAGATGATTCAGATAAGGTATCAAGTTCAGATTGGGTTTGAGGTCCAGCAAAACACAGTAAGTAGTACTACTGATGACAGGCAAGGTATAACCAGTCCTGGGAGAACTGAAAATTAACAATTTATCCAGTTCCTGGATGACGTCCAAACAGCTGACTACCTAAAATGAGCAGTACAGGGATCTCTCCAAAGAATTTTTATAATCTAGGGTTGTAGCCATAGATAGGAGGCATCCTCTATGCCTAGAGGAAATGTGGCTCTACCATCACCATAGATACGGGACATCCTCTACACCTAGAAGAGAGGAGGTTCTACCATCACCATAGACAGAGGGCATCCTCTACACCTAGAGGAGAGGAGGTTCTGCCATCACCATAGAAAGAGGGCATCCTCTACACCTAGAGGAGAGGTGGTTCTATAATCACCATAGACAGGGGCATCCTCTACACCCAGAGGAGAGGAGGTTCTACCATCACCATAGACAGGGGCATCCTCATCACCCAGAGGAGAGGAGGTTCTACCATCACCATAGACAGGGGGCATCCTCTACGCCAAGAGGAGAGGAGGTTCTACCATCACCATAGACAGGGGGCCTCCTCTACACCTAGAGGAGAGGAGGTTCTACCATCACCATAGACAGGTGGCATCCTCTACACCTGGAGGAGAGGAGGTTCTACCATCACCATAGACAGGGGCATCCTCTACACCTAGAGGAGAGGGGATTCTACCATCACCATAGGCAGGGGGCCTCCTCTACACCTAGAGGAGAGGAGGTTCTACCATCACCATAGACAGGTGGCATCCTCTACACCTGGAGGAGAGGAGGTTCTACCATCACCATAGGCAGGGGCATCCTCTACACCTAGAGGAAAGGAGGTTCTACCATCACCATAGACAGGGGGCATCCTCTACACCTAGAGGAGAGGCGATTCTACCATCACCATAGACAGGGGGCATCCTCTACACCTAGAGGAGAGACGGTTCTACCATCACCATAGACAGGGAGCATCCTCTACACCTAGAGCAGAGGGGGCTCTTCCATCACCAAAGACAGGGGGCATCCTCCACACATAGAGAAGATGCGGTTCTATCATCACTACTACTACTATTATTTATTTATAGGGCACCAGTAATTCCATGGTGATGTACAATTCATAAGGGGTTTACATACATTTCATCAAGACACAAAAAGGTGCAAGTACAAAATAAAAAAAAACTACAGTGATCAGGAGACAAGAAGTAGGAGGATCCTACCTGTGAGGGTTCACAGTCTATATGGGGGGTAGGGGGATAGAGACATGAGGTGAGGAAGCTGGGAAGTTAATGTGTGTTGTAAGCAAACCTGAACAGATGGGTTTTCAGGTTACGTTAGAAGGTTTGGAAAGTGGAGGACAGTATGACACATTTTGGTAGAGAGTTCCAGAGTATGGGAGATGTGCGGGAGAAGTCGTGGATGCAGTTGCGAAAAGAGCAAATGGTAAGATGAGTGAAGATTAAGGTCCTGTGAGGAACGGAGATTATGTGTGGGGCAGTATTTTCTGATTATTTTAGAGAAATATGGAGAGGACATATTGTGGACAGCTTTGTAGGTCATGGTTAGTATTTTAAATTGAAATTGTTATCCAATCACCATAGACAGGGGACATCCTCTACACCTAGAGGAGAGCAGGTTCTACCATCACCATAGACAGGGGACATCCTCTACACCTAGAGGAGAGGAGGTTCTACATCACCATAGACAGGGGGCATCCTCTACACCTAGAGGAGAGGAGGTTCTACCATCACCATAGACAGGGGGCATCCTCTACACCTAGAGGAGAGAAGGTTCTACCATCACCATAGACAGGGGACATCCTCTACACCTAGAGGAGAGGAGGTTCTACATCACCATAGACAGGGGGCATCCTCTACACCTAGAGGAGAGGAGGTTCTACCATCACCATAGACAGGGGGCATCCTCTACGCCAAGAGGAGAGGAGGTTCTACCATCACCATAGACAGGGGGCCTCCTCTACACCTAGAGGAGAGGAGGTTCTACCATCACCATAGACAGGTGGCATCCTCTACACCTGGAGGAGAGGAGGCTCTACCATCACCATATACAGGGGCATCCTCTACACCTAGAGGAGAGGAGGTTCTACCATCACCATATACAGGGGCATCCTCTACACCTAGAGGAGAGGAGGCTCTACCATCACCATAGGCAGGGGGCCTCCTCTACACCTAGAGGAGAGGAGGTTCTACCATCACCATAGACAGGTGGCATCCTCTACAACTGGAGGAGAGGAGGTTCTACCATCACCATAGACAGGGGCATCCTCTACACCTATAGGAGTGGAGGATACTTTACTGTAAAGGCAGTGAGACTCTTGATTATGCAGCATTCCAAAATAAATTTAAACATTCTTGATTTCTTAATACCTATCTATCTGTCACTACTTATCTATCTATCTATCAATTTTGTTTAACTACATGATTTATTTAATTATTTTTAAATATTTTTTTAAGCCAAGAAACCTTGTGTACCTGGACTAAAAAATCCCAATCCCTCTGGATTTTATTACAATGACACTTGGATCTCCCTTGTCTGCTCAAAACAAGAGTTCGATATCTCAACCAAAGTTGCTAATTGCCTGTCTGGAAAAATGATCTACATGTTTGGAGACTCCACATTGCGCCAATGGTGGGAATATCTGGTGCAGTTTGTTCCAAGTAGGTGGCTAAAAACTGTGGCTAAGAAAAACTGTAGCTTACTTGTTTTTATTCTTTTTTTCATACATTTTCTCAATAAATTCTATAATCCTCCATTTTTAAAATTTGCAGCCCTCAAGCAAATTGACCTTCACGTGACCCACAACCCCGGTCCACTGTTAGCGATGGATTCAGACTATAATTACTTGGTGCAGTGGAGAGCCCATCAGAAGCCGCTGCGTATGGAACGTATAGGAGTTAACGAACTCCACTACATTGCTACGGAGCTGGATCTACTGGGTGCTCGAAAAGGAATGGTCATCTTGTTAAATTGCTGGGCTCACTTTGTTACCTATCCCATAGAGGTGTATGTTAACCGCCTGAGGCCCATTCGAGATGCTGTAACAAAACTTTTGGAGCGTAGCCCTGATACAAAGATTCTAATTAAATCGGCCAACACTGGATATAAGTTCTCCTACGTCAGTGACTGGTTGTCCTACCAGTTGGACACAGTAATGAGAGCCATGTTTTCCGAGTTACCAGTGACCATATTGGATGTCTGGCAGATGACCTCATGCCACCGATTACCAGAGAATCTTCATCCAGAGAAGATCATTATCAAAAATTAGGTGGACCTTATGTTGTCTTTCATTTGTACTCAAAAATAACTGAAACAAAACAAGCTGGCATGGAGACTGTTTGCAACATCTAAACCTCATGTAGACATAGGTATATTTATATAGTCCCACTGGAAGGCAATGCCCCCACTTTTTTAACAGATACCGGTATTTGTTTTTTCCATAAATGTCTTGGACAGAAATCTATTGTCATTTTTTGCATAAAATCACTAAGCGGTAATGACTTCCGTGTAATCTACCTTTACATGTCCTAATTAATGTCAGCAGTTACTGGATGGTGTAAAATAATGTCTGACGACGGCAGAACCTTTCTTGCAAGCACCTAAGAACATTTTCATGATAATGACCATCAGAAATATTTTTGCACAGTCCACAATACATGATGGACATAATACATGATGGACATAATACATGGTGGACATGACATGATGGACATAATACATGATGGACATAACTAGGACATAACTCACCCCCAATGGTCACCCTTTAAACCCTGCCGGCGTGCCCCTTCTGGCTCAACTTTGCGGGTTCGAGTTCTCTCATCAATCTTTAGAGATATTTTAATAATTATTTACTAGAAATACCTAAATTAGATGTAATATAATAAACCATCTATGGTAGACCTCTATTCGATGCCCTGGGAGATGTCTTTCATTCCTTTTTTAATATATATATATATATATATATATGTATATATATATATATATTTATATATATATATGTCAGCTCCGTTGATTCATTGTCTAAAAGTCATAGCAACAGACACCATTCTCTTTTTGAAGGTAAATAGGATTTGTCTATGACATGTTCACTATACTTTGCTACAGAGACATGTAGAGCCAATGGCCACCAACTCTTTGTCCCATGTTTAGCACAGGCAGAGCAGCTGATCTCAGTTGGTGCCCAACTCATCAGAAATAGATGGCAGAAGGCAGAAGACATCAATCCACTGTCAGGGGAGACCAGGACCGGGATTCCTGATGCGTCTTCATGGTAATGTAGGCAAATGAGAAGTTTTGCAATGCAAATACAAGGGATTGATGCTTTGTAATGAAGGACTAACATATTTGATGGAGAAACAAAAAACATTTAGTATTTATGTGGTAATTATGGCTTGAGTTGAGTTGTGTTTCACTCTGGGGAGCCCCATCCACCAATCTTTATGGCCGGGAGGTAGAATCAGCTCTTCTTTGCAGTCTTGTTCTGTTCTAGCCAAGGCTAAAGATGTGGTAGAACCTTTAACTTTAATACTAAATATCAGTGAAATGGGGATTCCAAGATGGCAAGACAGCTGATAATAATGAGACTTCTCAAAGGAGCCAAACTCTATATACAATAAATAGAACCATGGGGAAGGTCAACACTGACCAACTGGACAAATCCATTTTATAGTAAAGGGTGTTCACGCAACAATTTAGAAACCAGCAGAATTAGCAGATTATGATTCATGTATATCACATTGATAGGTCACAAATCCATCCTAGTACAGGTGTGAGAAGGCTTATACCTGCATTACATCCTGATCAGGTTACCACTAGTGGATTATAATGCAGGAGGTTTGGGTGATAGCCCAGGGCCCAAGTATTCTAAGGGCCCATGGCTACCCAAACCACCCAATAAATTTTATACTGAAAAAGGACCTTCACCCTTTGAAATCCTTGTACATCTATTCCCTTAATACATATTTACATAAGAGCCATTTCAGGACTCTTAAAGAACCTCCAAAGGACCCAAAACCACAGATTGAATGCAGGGAAAAGGGACGCAGCCTCCATTCCCCAAGAAGCTGATTCTAGGACCATACGTGCAGATGCAGTACTGGTGCCTGGCTTAACACATTAACCAGACCTGATAACTTGTGTTCTGTGATAACAGAGTTATTTCACTGTAATTCATATGAACACCTTACCAACAGGCTGATTCCTCACCAAATAAGTTGGGCGTTTGCTGCATATTTCAGCAAACACCCACGAGTAACACTATAACACAGTTGGTGCTGGCACTGATCGTGGGTGTGAACCGTGTAAATGCCCCTGGCAAAGCTGCCAGAGGCAATTAAATCCTGCCTGCGGTTGGGTGCCGCCATCTTGGATACATGACATTCCGAGGCAGTCTGGTTTCTGCAGGCTCGTTACAATGAGCCAGTGGATCCTTGTAATGAATACTGTGCAAACATGCCATGTATTGCAATATGGTAGGAACAATCAGACCATCTAGTGTTAATGTACCCTAGAGGTTCTAAAAAATAGCAAAAAAAAAAATGGCATTAAAAAAACCTAAAAATTCTAATCACCCCCCTTTCCCTAGAACTGATATTAATATAAATAAACAGTAAAAATCATAAACATGTCAGAGAATGTCCAATGTATCAAAATATAAAAACGTTTTTTTCTCGGCGTTTAACCCTGTAACGGAAAATAGCACCCAAAAAGTCTAAAATACCACTTTTTTTGCCCCAGTGCCAATTGGCATTTCAAAATTTTTTGCTGTAATGGGACCAAGGATTATGAATAAAGCTTCATTACAGACACCTTACAGCTGATCATTGTAGCCTGGGACTATAGAAACATCCAGAGAGGTCACCAGAGGTCACAGTGGGCAGACGGTTCCATCTTTAACAAAGGGTCGTTTGTAAGTCGGGTGTCCTTAAGTAGGGGACCCTCTGTATTAAAAGTTAGGTGTTGGCATTTCACTTCGGCATATATTACATGGAATAAATAATGTGACTGCAGGTTCACACACAAAGAAGGAAAAAAAAACTCTTAAGAAAAGTTAGAGGCACATGAAAGTTTCCTCCATCGGTGAGTGCAGATCTTCGAAGACTAAGGCTGTGGGTATAAATATTTTCTTAGCTTCTCTGAGATAGTTTTACACCATGTTCCGACCTTGGTATAAAACTTCTTATGTCAAAAAGTCAGAGCTGGTAAATACTTAACTAAAACAACCATAGCCCAGTACATAACGGAGCCTAACCCTTCAGATCTTCAGAGATCTTCACCTGTAGACCCCTTGAGAATTTTTTCATAATTGGATTTTACTGTTGCCACCTTAATTGTCTCTTAATTTTTTTAGACTAGATACACTTACAATAAAATAAAAAAAAACAATAAATTGTATTAACTATTTTTTAATCCCCGGGGTTCTGCAGCATCACAAAGATTAACAAAAATAAAACCTGGGTCAGTGGGTACCAGCATTGCTCTTATTATAAGCGCATTCTGCCATCATCAATCAGATTTTTTGATATATGTGGGGGCACAGTGTAATCAGTTATGGTGTGAGGGGTATATATGATATATGTGGGGGCACATTGTGGTCAGTTGTGGTGTGAGGGGTATATATGATATATGTGGGGCACATTGTGGTCAGTTGTGGTGTGAGGGGTATATATGATATATGTGGGGGCACAGTGTAATCAGTTATGGTGTGAGGGGTATATATGATATATGTGGGGGCACAGTGTGGTCAGTTGTGATGTGAGAAGTATATATGATATATGTGGGGGCACAGTGTAATCAGTTGTGGTGTGAGGGGTATATATGATATATGTGGGGCACAGTGTGGTCAGTTGGGCTGTGAGGGGTATATATGATATATGTGGGGGTACAGTGTAATCAAATGTGGTGTGAGGGGTATATATGATATATGTGGGGGCACAGTGTAATCAGTTGTGGTGTGAGGGGTATATATGATATGTGGGGGTACAGTGTGATCAGTTTTGGTGTGAGGGGTATATATGATATATGTGGGAGCACAGTGTGGTCAGTTGTGGTGTGAGGGGTATATATGATATATGTGGGGGTACAGTGTGGTCAGTTGTGGTGTGAGGAGTATATATGATATATGTGGAGGTACAGTGTGATCAGTTTTGGTGTGAGGGGTATATATGATATATGTGGGGGTACAGTGTGGTCAGTTGTGGTGTGAGGGGTATATATGATATATGTGGAAGAACAGTGTGGTCAGTTGTGGTATGTGGTGTATATATGATATATATGGGGTACAGTGTGGTCAGTTGTGGTGTGATGGATATATATGATATATGTGGGGGTACAGTGTGGTCAGTTGTGGTGTGAGGGGTATATATGATATATGTGGGGGCACAGTGTGGTCATTTGTGGTGTGAGGGGTATATATGATATATGTGGGGGTACAGTGTGGTCAGTTAAGGTGTGAGGGGTATATATGATGTATGTGGGGGTACAGTTATCAGTGGTGGTGTGAGGGGTATATATGATATATATGGAGGCACAGTGTGGTCAGTTGTGGTGTGAGGGGCATATTTATACATTTGGGGGCACAGTGTGGTTAGTTGTGTTATGAAGGATATATATATATATATATATATATATATATACATATATATATATATATATATATATATATATATATATATATTATTTATGGAGGGGCATAAATGGGATAAAGACAATTGAGTAATTATCAAGTTCACACCCTACAATCTGACTCAACTTTTTGATTATTTTCTCTATCCTGCTCTAATCACCTGATGCCCATCCTGGCCTAAAACAAATGGCCCCCAAAAATATGGCACTCAACACCACTGCTTTGTAGAACATTTGCATAATATGTCTACAGAGGTTAAAAGATTGAAGTGTTCTCATGAAGAAAAGGCGCTATGGACTCTTTGTTTGCATCTTCTCCACTTGACATTTCCACCTTAACTGTTGGTCCAGATAAATCCCCAAGTACTTGAATGAATCAACTAATTCAGCCAACTCCCCATGAATTTCAACTTTGCACATTCTTTCTAGTGAAAACTGCTTGCACAGGTATTTAAGAAGTATCCGTGCCATTTTTGGGGGCAGAGTGTAGTCAGTTGTGGTGTGAGGGGTATATATGATATATGTGGGGGCACAGTGTGATCAGTTGTGATGTGAGGAGTATATATGATATGTGGGGGTACAGTGTGATCAGTTTTGGTGTGTGGGGTATATATGATATATATGGGGCACAGTGTGGTCAGTCATGGCATGAGGGGTATATATGATATATGTGGGTGTATAGTGTGGTCAGTTGTGGGGTGAGGGGTATATATGATATATGTGGGGGCACAGTGTGGTCAGTTGTGGTGTGAGGGATATATATAATATATGTGGGGGCACAGTGTGGTCAGTTGTGGTGTGAGGGGTATATATGATATATTTGGTAGCACAGTGTGGTCAGTTGTGGTATGAGGGGTATATATGATATATGTGGTGGTGCAGTGTGGTCAGTTGTGGTGTGAGGGTATATACGATATATGAGGGCACACAGTGTGGTCAGTTGTGGAATGAGGGGTATATATGATATATGTGGTGGCACAGTGTGGTCAGTTGTGGTGTGAGGGGTATCTATGATATATGTGGGGGTACAGTGTGGTCAGTTGTGGTGTGAGGGGTATATGTGATATATGTGGGGGCACAGTGTGGTCAGTTGTGGTGTGAGGGGTTTATATGATATATGTGGGGGTACAGTGTGGTCAGTTAAGGTGTGAGGGGTATATATGATGTATGTGGGGGTACAGTTATCAGTGGTGGTGTGAGTGGTATATATGATATATATGGGTACAGTGTGGTCAGTTGTGGTGTGAGGGGTATATATGATATATGTGGGGGGCACAGTGTGGTCAGTTGTGGTGTGAGGGGTATATATGATATATGTGGGGGTACAGTGTGGTCAGTTAAGGTGTGAGGGGTATATATGATATATCTGGGGGTACAGTTATCAGTGGTGGTATGAGTGGTATATATGATATATATGGAGGCACAGTGTGGTCAGTTGGGGTGTGAGGGGCATATATTATACATTTGGGGGCACAGTGTGGTTAGTTGTGTTGTGAAGGATATATATATTATTATTTATGGAGGGGCATAAATGGGATAAAGACAATTGAGTAATTGTTTTACCAGCTACCTGCTGAGTGCTTCTTTTTTGAAGTTATTTTTGTAGGAATTTATGCCCAACCCTACAAAGCATGCATACCCCTTCCCTCACCCCATCACCTATAAGTTGTGCTGCTTAGACGCTTATTCTAGATCAGGGGTCAGGAACCTTTTTGGCTGAGAGAGCCATAAACGCCACATATTTTAAAATGTTATTCCATAAGAGCCGTACCATATGCACATGCCCCCCAGTAGATAGGTAGTCTCAGTGTCACGGGTGCCCCTGCGATCTACGTCTCGGGGCCTCTCCGTGGCGGGTCCCCTTTCCAAGCTCACTCTCCTCTCGACATTCCTGCTCCCGCACTTGCACTCGCAGATATAAAGGGCCAGTGCGCCGCTGATTGGCACTGCCCACTTCCTGGGTTCCTATAAAGACTGGCAGCTCCCAGCATTCCCCGACGCATCTTAGTGCTTCATGCCTATGACGAAGCTTTCCACAGTGTTTACTTCCAAAGTGTTGGCCTCCCATTGTGACCCCGGACCTGTTCCTGATTCTGATCCTTCGCTGCCAGCCCTGACCTCTTTCTTCGCCCCTGACCTCGCATCATTGCCACCTGCCTTGACCGTCTGCCTGTTCCTGACCACAAGACTGCCTAGTGATCCTGTACCGTAAACCCAACTAGATAGGTAGCCACAGCACATACCCCAAAGTAGATAGCCACAGCACATGCCTCCCAGTATATAGGAAGCCACAGCACATGCCTCCCAGTAGATAGGTAGCCCACCACATACCTGCAGTAGATAGGTAGCCACAGCACATGCTCCCAAGTAGATAGGTAGCCATAGCACATACCCCCAAGTAGATAGGTAGTCACAGCACATGCCCCCAGTAGAAATGTAGCCACAGCACATTCCCCCAGTAGATAGGTAGCCACAGCACATTCCCCCAGTAGATAGGTAGCCACAGCACATGCCCCCAAGTAGATCGGAAGCCACAGCACATGCCCCCAGTCGATAGGTAGTCACAGCAAAAAAAAAAAGAATATTCACTTACCAGCGCTATTTGCAGCCAGCTCCTCATCGCTCCCACACTCTTCTCTTTGACCCAGGCTTAGACAATGGCGGCTATGGCACCTGGGTCGTACAAAGGACGTAGGCAGCGGTAACATGTGTGCAGTGATCAATCTAAGAGACACACAGCAGCCATCACTATTTATTAACCCTTAGGCGCACCAGGACGTTATAGTACATCCCAGTGGCTAGATATTAAGCGCACCAGGACGCACTATAACGTCCTGCTTCTGGCACCGGCTCACGAACGGAGCCGGTACCAGAAGCAGCGGCTGTCAGCTGTCTAGTACAGCTGACAGCCTGCGCTAACACCCGCGATCGGAGCCGACTCCGATCGCGGGTGTTATCCCCTTACACGCCGCGGTCAAGCATGACCGCGGCATGTAAGGGTCTTCCCCCTATGGATTGGATCCCCCGTGCCGCTTACCGGGGGATCCGATCCTCTTCTAGGCAGCTCCGAGGACTGGCATGTGCCCCGGAGCTGCCCGGTCTCCATGGCAGCCAGACCCCTTCCGGGTCTGACTGTAAACTGTCTGAGCATGCGCAAGCATGCTCAGACAGTTTACACTGCTCTACAATAAAATAGTATTGTAGAGCAGTGTATTGAACTTAAACCAGCGATCAGAGCATCACTGTTTTAAGTTCAAGTATGTATAAGTAAAAATATGCAAAACACTGAACACTACACATTATAATAAATAAAAAATAAATACATAAAAATATAAGCCCCTAAAATGTCACTTTCCCATAAAAACACTTAATAAAGTATAAAAAACATAAAAACACAAAAAAAACCCGCATATTTGGTATTGCCGCGTCCGTAACAATCTGCATAATAAAACAGAATCATTGCTGGACCCGCACGGTAAACGGCGGAGGAAAAAAACGCAAAAAACGTTCCGAAAAAAGATAATTTTTAATTAATACCCTATAAAAAATGCTCTAAAAAGTGATTTAAAAAAGGTTATGCACTCTAAAATAAGCCCACTAAAAAGAACAACTGTTCTCGCAAAAAATAAGCCCCTAACCAGATTTGTCAGTCAAAAAATTAAAAAGTTATGCATATGAAAAGATGGTGATGCTAAAATGAATAAGATTTTCTCCAAATTTTTTTTTCAGTTTTTATTCAGTACAATTGAATAAAATACATAAAACCCCCAAATATTTGGTATCCCTGCGTCCGTAACAATCTGCATAATAAAACAGAATTGTTATTAGATCCGCAAAGGGAACCCCGTAAAAAACAACCTCAAAAAACTCTCTGAAAAAAAGATGATTTTTTTATTAATGCCCTTTAAAAATGCTCTAAAAAGTGATTTTAAAAAGTTACGCAATCTAAAATAAGACCACTAAAAAGAACAATCATTCTCGCAAATAATAAGCCCTTAATCAGATTTGTGAGGTGAAAAATAAAAAAGTTATGCATATGAAAGACGGTGATGCTAAAATTAACAACAATTTCGCCAAATTACTTTTTATTCAGTAAAAATGGGAAAAAATTAAAAATATATATAAACGAAGTATTTTCGTAATCGTGGCGACCCATAGAATAAAAATAATACACCATTTTTATGGTATGGTTAACGACCAAAAAAAAAACACATAAAAATTTTCCTAAAAATTGATGATTTTCATTTCCTCCACCAACAAAGAGTTAATAAAATCTCACCAATTAGCTATAGATGCCCCAAAATTACGTACCAGAAAAGTGCATCTCATGTGGCAAAAGAAATAAGCCCCTATAGGTCCACATTAAAAAAAGAAAAAAATTATAGCCTGTACAATGTGACATAGCAAATCTGATCTGGATGGCGCCTCCTTCCCTTCTATGCCCGGCCGTGCGCCCATACAGCAGGTCACCACCACATATGGGGTATCCGTGTACTCGGGAGAGATTGGGTAGCACACTTTGTGAAGTCTTTTTTCATTTAATCCATTGTAAATGTTTAATTTTCCACCCAAAATGAGTGTATTGTGAAAAAATATTACAATTTGCAGACTGCACCTCCATTTTGTTTTAACCCCTATAAAACACGTAAAGGGTTAACAAACTTCTTAAAAGTGTTTTTTCATACGTTGAGGGGTGTAGTTTCCACAATGGGGTAATTTATGAGTCTCACTATTATTTAGGCCTCTCAGTGTCAATTAGAAGTTGAGCATGTCCATCTAAATACAGGTTTTGGTGATTTTACAAAAAATGTGAAAAATGGCACCCAAATTCTGAGCCTCATAACAGTCTAGTAAAATATGTGGAATCTTAAAAAACCATGGCAACATAAAGCAGACATTTGGGAAATGGAAGTTATGAATTAATTTGGGTGCTATGACTATCTGCATCAAAAGTAGAGAATTTAGAACGTTGAAAATAAAGAATTTTTACAAATTTTTGCCAAATTTTGTTTTTTTTCATAACTAAACGCAAAAGATTTCATCCAAATTTTTAAACTAATTTGAAGTACTATGTGTCACGAGAAAACAATCTCAAAATCCCCTGGATATCTCATAGCGTTCCCACGCTATAACCACTTATAGTGACACAGGGCGGATTTTAAAAATGGGGCGGCGTCCTTTAGGCCAAAAGATGCTGAGTCCCGTAGGGGTTAAAGATCTGTCTTACAGACAGATGCAGCCAACAAAAGAGCCATATCTGGCTCCCGAGCCATAGATTCCCTACCCCTGTTCTAGATAGATAGATAGATAGATAGATACTGTGAAGGAAACCGTGACGTTTAACACCACTGAAGGTCACTTAATTATCCTCTTTAGACACTCCTAGAACGCACGGGATTTGAGAGGCGCAGGAAGTGATTTAAAGTTGTCCACGCAACTTCCGGATATGGCACAACAATAAATCACAGCCCTGAATGGCTATAAGACCCCTTTCACTAGCCTCAGTGAGACAGAATCTTATCAAACCAAATAAGCTGCCACCAGTTCTCCTTTATTATAACCCCGTACCATAACACGATTATATAGGGTGAGGAACCCACCCGGTAGCATGTATATAACCGAGACACGGATGTTGGGATTCGTGGATTGAGATAAAAGAACAACACAGGTTACATTTTATATTTAATTGCCTTATGGGCGCACTAGACAAACAGTACACAAAATACATATATACACTCACCGGCCACTTTATTAGGTACACCATGCTAGTAACGGGTTGGACCCCCTTTTGCCTTCAGAACTGCCTCAATTCTTCGTGGCATAGATTCAACAAGGTGCTGGAAGCATTCCTCAGAGATTTTGGTCCATATTGACATGATGGCATCACACAGTTGCCGCAGATTTGTCGGCTGCACATCCATGATGCGAATCTCCCGTTCCACCACATCCCAAAGATGCTCTATTGGATTGAGATCTGGTGACTGTGGAGGCCATTTAAGTACAGTGACCTCATTGTCATGTTCAAGAAACCAGTCTGAGATGATTCCAGCTTTATGACATGGCGCATTATCCTGCTGAAAGTAGCCATCAGATGTTACAGGGTACATTGTGCTCATAAAGGGATGGACATGGTCAGCAACAATACTCAGGTAGGCTGTGGCGTTGCAACGATGCTCAATTAGTACCAAGGGGCCCAAAGAGTGCCAAGAAAATATTCCCCACACTATGACACCACCACCACCAGCCTGAACCGTTGATACAAGGCAGGATGGATCCATGCTTTCATGTTGTTGATGCCAAATTCTGACCCTACCATCCGAATGTTGCAGCAGAAATTGAGACTCATCAGACCAGGCAACGTTTTTCCAGTCTTCTACTGTCCAATTTTGATGAGCTTGTGCAAATTGTAGCCTCATTTTCCTGTTCTTAGCTGAAAGGAGTGGCACTCGGTGTGGTCTTCTGCTGCTGTAGCCCATCTGCCTCAAAGTTCGACGTACTGTGCGTTCAGAGATGCTCTTCTGCCTACCTTGGTTGTAACGGGTGGCTTTTGAGTCACTGTTGCCTTTCTATCAGCTCGAACCAGTCTGCCCATTCTCCTCTGACCTCTGGCATCAACAAGGCATTTCTGCCCACAGAACTGCTGCTCACTGGATGTTTTTTCTTTTTCGGACCATTCTCTGTAAACCCTGTAAATCACCTTTCTTCCCCATACTGATGCTCGGTTTGAATTGCAGGAGATTGTCTTGACCATGTCTACATGCCTAAATGCACTGAGTTGCCGCCATGTAATTGGCTGATTAGAAATTAAGTGTTAACGAGCAGTTGGACAGGTGTACCTAATAAAGTGGCCGGTGAGTGTATATTCTAACACTACAGCAGCCCCTGGATATATCGTGAAGCAGGAGCCACATCTAGTACCTGACCGTATACTTGTACATATAGGGGCAGATTTACCCAGTCCTGTTGCGATCCCGCGGTGCGTTGTCTGACGAGGATTTGGGTCCGGCAGGATTCAAGAAGCTTGTGCGCCCGCCTTTCTGCATCCTTCGCTTCCCCGCCGAGGTCCGCCGGAGTTTACCTGCTTCTTCCTGGTGCATGTGAGTGCTTGATCTTGCGACACAATCACGTTTTTAAATTCCACAGTTTGTCCCAAGTTGTCCGATGGCAAGCTGGTGCCGATTCGCCACAATCCGATCGTGTGCGCCAAAATCCCGGGGCAATTTGGCGCAAAACGGAAATCGCCAGGAAACCCAACGAAAGTGCGTCCGACGGACCCTTAGTAAATGAGCCCCATAGTATCTATATATCTACACCTCCAATCCACGTGCAGGGCACAGATCCGCGTGTGAATGGGATAAATATACAAGTAGTTACACTAATATATACACACTCACTGCAGACACTTAGCTATTAGAGATGAGCGAACATGCTCGTCCGAGCTTGATGCTCGTTCGAGTATTAAGGTACTCGAGACGGCTCGTTGCTCGGACGAGTATTTCCCCTGCTCGAGATCGAGCATTTAATTAAAAAAACACAGTGAAGAACAATGAAGAATAGAATAAAAACAGTGAACACAGTGAACACAGGATCATTTAAGTGAAAAACACAGTGAAGAACACAGTGAAGAATAGATTACAGATGTTCGGCACATCTGCTTACTTGTCGGAAGATACGCACGGAACGGTGCGAACAAAATAGTATGTGAAGAACAATATATATGTGTGAAGAACACATTGAAGAACACGGTGAGCAGGACAGAGACAACGGGGAGCAGCACAGAGACACCGGGGAGCAGCACAGAGACACCGGGGAGCAGCACGGAGACATCGGGCAGCGGCAGCACAGAGACATGGGGCAGCGGCAGCACGGAGACATGGGGCACGGAGACATGGGGCACGGAGACATGGGCACGGAGAGCAGCGGGGCACGGAGACATGGGGCACGGAGACAGCGGGGCACGGAGAGCAGCGGGGCACGGAGACATGGGGCACGGAGACATGGGCACGGAGAGCAGCGGGGCACGGAGACATGGGGCACGGAGACATGGGCACGGAGAGCAGCGGGGCACGGAGACATGGGGCACGGAGACATGGGCACGGAGAGCAGCGGGCACGGAGAGCAGCGGGGCACGGAGACATGGGGCACGGAGACATGGGGCACGGAGACATGGGCACGGAGAGCAGCGGGGCACGGAGACATGGGGCACGGAGACATGGGCACGGAGAGCAGCGGGGCACGGAGAGCAGCGGGGCACGGAGAGCAGCGGGGCACGGAGACATGGGGCACGGAGACATGGGGCACGGAGACATGGGCACGGAGAGCAGCGGGGCACGGAGAGCAGCGGGGCACGGAGAGCAGCGGGGCACGGAGAGCAGCGGGGCACGGAGAGCAGCGGGGCACGGAGACATGGGGCACGGAGACATGGGGCACGGAGACATGGGCACGGAGAGCAGCGGGGCACGGAGAGCAGCGGGGCACGGAGAGCAGCGGGGCACGGAGAGCAGCGGGGCACGGGACAGCGTATCTCCCGACAAGTAAGCAGATGTGCAGAACATCTGTAATCTATTCTTCACTGTGTTTTTCACTTAAATGATCCTGTGTTCACTGTTTTTATTCTATTCCTCACTGTTCTTCACATCTGTTAACTTGTCGGGAGATAATATACGCGCGGAACAGTGAAGAATAGATTGCAGATGTTTGCATACATCTGCTAACTTATCAGAAGACATTCTTTTTCAATTAATTAACACATTTTATTCCCGAACCATGGTCCCTTTGAAAAATGCTCGAGTCTCCCATTGACTTCAATGGGGCTCGTTATTCGAGACGAGCACTCGAGCATCTGGAAAAGTTCGTCTCGAATAACGAGCACTCGAGCATTTTAGTGCTCGCTCATCTCTATTAGCTATGTATATATGGTATTACACATAACACCTGGGATATCTATAGGTACACGTATAAAGTCTACTATATTATAATCCTATAATTACTCTTATCAAGTCATATACATACACAGAAAGCACACACAATTTATAACCTGGTTCCTTATGTTAAGTGCTGGTCGTCCAGGGGGTCAGGAAACAAAGAGAGCAAGATTTCTGGTTTTACCAGCCTAAATATCCCTTTTGGGCAAGCCCCTGCCCACCCCCATAACTCCACCTTGAGACACCCCTCAGAATAGACCCCACTGTGTGTAGAGCATCTCACACCTGGTTCATGGTGGCTTTTACCTGTTCAAAGCCTTTTGCTATGTTAACCCCTTATGGACGCAGCCATTTTGTAGCTTAAGGCTCAGTCCCATTTTTTGGATTCTGACCTGCGTCTCTTTATATGGTTATAACTTTTGAACACTGCTACTTATCAAAGTGATTCTGAAATTGTTTTTTCCCCACATGTTGTACTTCATTTTAGTGGTAAATTTTGGCTGATAAAATTTGCAATTATTTATGAATGAAATGATGAAATGATGAATTTTTTGAAAAATTTGCCATTTTCGAAATTCGAAATCATTGCGTTTTCAGGAAGATAGATTTAACACCTAAATAAGTTGCCGAATAACATTTCCTATTTGTCTACTTTACATTTTCACCATTTTTGAAATGTCTGGATAATTTATTTTGACGTCACGCGGCTTACAAATCAGATATCACAATTTTCAAAATTGACTATTTTGGAAATAAATACAATTTTGAGTTAAATTTTACTTATTTAGCATCAAAACCCCCCAATATAATAAACCCATTTTAAAATATGCACCCCTCAAACTATCATAAACAGATTTTAGGAAGATCGTTAACCCCTTGAGATCTTCATAGTAATTGAATCAAAATGGAGGTGAAATTTAGAATGGTCAAATTGTGCCGGTTATAAGTTCATTTAGCCCTAAAATTTACACATTTCCAAAAGATAAAATGAGAAAACCCACCATAAAATTTGTTCCACAATTTCTTCTGAGTACAGAGACTCCCCACATGTGGCCGTTACTTGTTTTATGGGGGCACAGCGAGGCGCAGAAGGAAAGGAGCGCCCTGCAGCTGCCAGGATTTTAGTTTCCTCATTGGCTCCTTTTGAAGGCTCTAAAATTTTAGCTTTTTCGCTATTGGGGCCATGTGATGGCATTTCTTTTGCGGGATGAGATGCTTTTTCCAGTTTTACCATTTTGGGGTTGGTATCACCTATTGTTGAAAATGTAGGAACTGTTTTTGAGGGCAGGAGTAGAAAAGCATCAATTCTGTACTGGATTTTTTTCTTTTTATTTGGTGTTCACCGTATAGCCTAATAATCATGTTATCTTTATTCTATGGGTCGATACGATTACGGGGATACCAGACATGAATATTTTTTCTTATGTTTTACTAAATTTGTCAAATAAAACCCTAATGTGGGAAAATCGATCATTTTTGTATTGCTGTCTTCCAAGTGGCATAACATTGTTACTTTTTTGGCAACGGAGCTGGTTGAGAGCTTGTTTTTTGTGGGACATGTTGTACTTTGTTCTCCCCTGCAGACTTCAGTCCCAGCACGGGGCTCCTCCCTGCTCCTGCATCCTGCACATAACACAGAGCTGCTGCAGCCAGACACAGGAGGCCACGCCGCCACAACACAGGCGGGGTGTGGTAGCATGTAGGAAGGTGAGGTGAGTGCTGGATTGTGGGGGAGGGGGTGGATTTTTAGAGTGGGGGAGGGGGGATTGTGTTTTGTGAGTGGAGCTTGTATCTTGTGAGTTGGGCAGGGGGGGTTGAGGATTTGTGAGTGGGAGAGCTTATGTGTTGTGAGTGGAGGTGGTTACATGTGGCATTTTGGGGATGAGCGTTTCAACAGATGTGCCTGAACCGATGCTTTTTATAACTTTACCATACGATTGGCTGGTTTGAAAGCATTTTTCTTCATTTTTGGAAGTGTAAGCAGCTGTGTTAACACTATCACGGCAGATTACACTCCGAGCAAATAAGTAAAATGTTTCTAAACTTGAGAAATACATGCTAACATGTAAAATACATGCATTCATGGCTGGCAAGCTGTGGGCCCCTTCCATCCCCAGGCTCAGTTGATCTATGATCTATGATCGTTGCACCGCCACCTGCTCCCACACACAAAATAAAGGGTGTGTTCACATGTTGTGGGGAGGCATTTTTAAACCATGCATTTGGCTGCTTTGAAAGCATTTTTCTTTATTTCTGGAAGTGTAAGCAGCTGTAAAAAGCTTTATACAGGTGATTACACTTCCAAATGGTAGTATCTCCAAAACGCATCCCCAAAACTCCACATGGGAACGGTGCATGGAGGCTGCTGCTGGTAATTTCATTGAGAGGAGGCCGCTGATGATGATTTTACTGTGTGTAGGCAGCTGCTGGGCATTTTATTGAGTGGAGACTGTTGCTGGACATTGTATTAAGAGGAGGCTGATTTTAGATATATGGGGGCCAAAAATTCCATCAGAGCCCACTGATGTTCTGTAACACCATTGGTGAGGGGAGGCTTTTTTTTGTTGTGAGAGGGGAAGAGGAGGCTTATGTATTGTCAATGGGGAGGGTAGTATGTGAATTGGCAGTAGGGGGGGGTATGTTTACTATTTTATTAATTTTTCTAAAGCTATCTTAATGTCTTTGTTCCTTAAGCAGTAAATTACAGGGTTGATTAATGGGGTCACCATACAATACATGAAAGAGAGAATTTTGTGTAAAACAGTAGATCTCCCCATAACCGGAATTAAATAAGTAGTAAATAATGTCCCATAAAATATGGACACCACAAGCAAGTGAGATCCGCAGGTGGAGAAGGCTTTTACCTTCTGGTTGATGGACTGTATCTTTAAGATGTTATGGATAATACAAGCATAAGAGATTATAATGATTATAAATGGGAAAAAAACAAACACAACACCCATTGACGTTGTATACATTTTAACGCTAAAGGTATCAGAGCAGGATAAGTCTAAGATGGGGTCAAGGTCACAAAAAAAATGGTCAATGACATTTGTCTTACAAAATGTCAGCTGAAAGACAAATGCTGATGCAATAAAAGTAGCAACGAAGCTGAGAAACCAGCATAAAATAATAGATTTTAGGCAAAGCATTGGATTCATCATGGAGTGATAATTCAGGGGTTGACATATGGCCAGATACCGGTCGTAGGACATCACTGTCAGGAGAAGACATTCTACACATTCAGGGTAAGAGAAGAAAAAGAACTGTGAGATACATCCCATAAGAGACATCGAGGAACCATTGTTCAGGATCCCATGGAGCATCTGGGGGACAATAGCTGAGGTCAGAATGATGTCGGACGTGGTGAGCTGTGTCAGGAAGAAGTACATGGGGGAGTGGAGGTTCTTGCTATAGGACACCAGGATGATGGCCATAAGATTCCCACAGATTGTCACACAGTAAGTCATAAAGATGAGAAGAAATAGGAAGATAGAAAGAATAGGAAGAGTATAAAGACCTGGAAATCCCAGGAGAGGAATTGTAGATATTTTGTGTTTCCCCATTTTCTGTAAAATGTAAGAAAATACGTTGATAGTTTTAGGTTTGTTTCTTGTATTTTCATCTCATCCCGTGTAATCCGTTATCCAAGGTGTAATCAATGAAACCAATAACAATGGAGAAAACATATTTTAGACATTTCCATCCTAGTGGTGGTTCTAATACAACAAAACTATATTACTTCACAAAGAGACTTCTGCTACATAGAGGAACTCATGCACCACCACGGGTGGTGGCCAGGGAGCTCGTCTCTTCTTAATTCTAAGTGGTAACATCAAAAAAGGTCAAGAAAAACCAATAGCCAGAGCCGACTCCAAAACCTAGAAGACAAAGAAGTACCAAATGGATAGACAATAGGAATAACCAGCAAGGGAAGCCAAGGGATCAAAATATGTCAGATATAAGCAGACAGAAGAAACACAAACTTGTTCATATGTGATCTATCAGAAGTACCGAGAATGGGTTCCCAGCACCATTTATGTGATTCTAATATAATAATAATTACTGCTGCTGGAAAGCAATAGACAGAATGATGTTAATCCGCCCAACCTCCACAATACCTTGTTGACTGGGAATGATACCGGCAAATATATTACAGAAAGAAACAGGATTCGAAGCTCCCTTATGTTGGGATCCACATTCCTGCCTGCATAGCGTGTATCTATGAGCGTACATCTAATCTCCATGTGTTTGTTTGCATAGCTCCGGGCAGTAAGGGTTAACTCCTTCACTTTCAGCTTGATGTTTGAAAATACTGCTTATAGCATACTACAGCCAGGCAGAGAGTAGAAAGAGTTAACACTCACTGCTCAGAGTTGTGTAAATAAACAGAGATGAAAGGAGAAAGAGCCTTGTCTTAAATATGGAAACACGACAGGGACATTTTGCAGCCTTCGCAGAATTTCTTCATGAAGTGTGTTTGAAAAATGTTCACAACACTTACCCCTCCCCCCCCCCCAGCACAATATTACAAATTATGTGAAATGCCAATTACTCTGTCCTTAAGAGATGTTTCCTTCAAAATCACAGTGAAATATCCATGGAACCAAACTAAGTGCTAAAGTGTAACCAATGTGAATATTTACTGTGTATGCTGAACAAAATCATCTTACCAATGGATCTACGCTATAAAATGGAAAGCAATGTATAAAATATTGTCAAAGGGAAAGCACGCAGAGCAGCACAGACAATAGGAAAAGATTTGCAATTAAAATTCACGTCTTCAATATTTGGCTTTTTATGCATTAGAAGACTAAACCCTAAAGAAATCCACAGCTTGATGCCGATCTCCGGGGAAATTAATTGTAAGGATTAAAAAAATGACAATGTTAATGGTGTTAAATACTAATATGTGTTGAATATATGATCTAAATCCAATTTTAAGTACAGTGAGCCCTAAACTGAGCCCCCAAAACTGTGACTTGCCTGCTTGCCTCAGCGTATTCTGAGTGATACTGGACAACCATGAAGACAGGTCAATACAAAAGAGTCTAGTCACAATAAAGTTAGCAAATGTGGCACAGAAGGGATAGCCAAAAACACAAAATTCAAGATCAGAAGTATAGCAAGAAGTGATGAGTGGATCCAAACTGTAAATTTCTGGTCCATACTGAATGTTATGCGTTTGACATCCGTGAACCTGGAGACTGAACATGCGTCACTGCTCGAGATCAAAAGCTCAAAGCTGCCTCATTGATTGTTAAAGCAGTCAATGAAGCAACTTACAGCCCCTAAGCAACCACTGGCAAATCCTGGGCTGGGCTTTGTCATATGGCCACACACAAGATAGCCAGAGAGAACTTGCTACTAGAGATGGGTGAATTTGTTAAAATTTGGTTCGTCAAATTTTTCAAAAAATTTGTTTTGACCCGCATCGAATCATAATGATTCACGTTAAAAAAAAAAGGTATTTCCTGGCTGCAGAGAGCCTGTAGGGTGTTGTAGAATGTTGTGCCATGCTTAAATATGCATAGGGAGTGCGATTTTGTCTTCAAACAATGCTGTGTTTTAGTATGACATGCACCTGACAGCCGCCGCTCTTAGCATCGCTTCACTCTTCTCTTCCATGTGCACTTACAGGGGCCAACTTCACCAAATAAGCGAAGTGGGAATGCAGCCTGACAAGGTAACGTCTGTGCCAGCTCGAAAGGACCGAGCGGAGGGCCAAGATCCCACTATAACATCACACTCTGCACTCTTTTTACACTGACATCAGATGATTCCATAGATTACGACAGAACATGTTCTGTTAAACACGGATACATGTAAAAAAAAACCCAAAAGAGTGGAGAGGGTGTCATCAGTAATTCTGCATTGACATCACTGATCATTTTGCCGTTCTTTTCATCCGTCAGTGTCCGCTTTCAATCGGTCAATAATCCATCAGTATTGCTAAAGCCAAAAACAAACAGGAGTTGATCCAGAATAGAGATGACCAGTAAATGGGATACATGCATGTCCTCTGTGTTCTGTATCCACTCCTGCTTTTGGCTATCAATCCTGAAGCTTTTCATTCCTTCTGACAACCAAACAGTGGCAACGTCATAGAGTGGTGGAGGGTGAAAACAGCATTGTGGAAATCACAGGGTGTTCCAGGGAGAGTGTCACAATGACAAATTATGAAGGTGGCGGAAACATGGTAGGCCACAAAGTGGTCCAATGACAGAGTGTGGAGGTAGCATCAGCACCATCAGCAGCGGCGACAAGAGGCCACAAAGTG
The DNA here is from genome assembly GCF_040894005.1 of Engystomops pustulosus. Taxonomy (NCBI): domain Eukaryota; kingdom Metazoa; phylum Chordata; class Amphibia; order Anura; family Leptodactylidae; genus Engystomops; species Engystomops pustulosus. Next base: position 219,693,639 of record NC_092414.1, read on the forward strand.
TCACAATGACAAGAGTGTGGAAGTGGCGGCAGCAGAAGCAGCAGCAGCAGCAACAGGAGGCCACAAAGTGGCACAATGATAAGAGTGTGGAGGTGGAGGCAGAAGAAGCAGCAGCAGGAGCCCACAGGTGGCAGCAACACGGTGGCAGCAACAGGGAAAGCCACAGAGTGGCACAATGATATAGTGTGGAGGTGGCATCAGCAGCAGCAGGAGCCCACAAAACCTACAGCAGAGGAGGCCACATTGTGGCACAACAATAAGTTTTGAAATGAATTTGAATTCGAAGTATTCAATGTAAATTTTAATTTGTAGATTTGAGATGCCACATCCATTATACATTACAGTTTTCCTGAAAATATTAGGTCTTTGCCAAAAAAGAACTGCAAAAGTGGCACAAGCAGCAGCAGCAACATGAGCTCAGAGGTGTGGTGGCGGCAACATGGTAGGCCACAGAGTGGCACAATGATATAGTGTGGAGTTGGCGTCAGTAGCAGCAGCAGGAACCCACAGAGTGGCACAATGACATAGTGCGAAGGTGGCATCAGCAGCAGCAGGAGCCCGCAGAGTGGGACAATGATATAGTGTGGGCGTGGCATCAAGAGCAGCAGCAGCAGGAGCCCACAGAGTGGCACAATGATATAGTGTGAAGGTGGCAACAGTAGCAGCAGCAGGAGTTCAATGAGTGGCACAATGATATAGTGTGGAGGTGGCATCAGTAGCAGCAGGAGCCTGGAGAGTGGCACAATGATAGAGTGTGAAGGTGGCATCAGTAGCAGCAGGAGCGCGCAGAGTGGCACAATTATATAATGTGAAGGTGGCATCAGCAGCAGCAGGAGCCTGCAAAGTAGCAGAATGATATAGTGTGGAGGTGGTATCAGTAGCAGCAGCAGGAGCCCACAGAGTGGCACAATGATATAGTGTGAAGAAGGCATCAGCAGCAAAAGGAGCCTGCAGAGTGGCACAATGATATGTGGAGGTGGCATCCGTATCAGCAGCAGCCAGAGTCTGCAGAATGGCACAATGTGTAACCTATTGATCTTCCACTAAATGGAAGATAAAATCCAACAAAATAGCACAATTAGGAAACAAGAAGTAAAAGTAAAAAATTCCTTTATTTAAATCAAAACATAATAATAGAAAGATGAATAACAAAAACTGGTAAGAAAATGGTACAACCCCAAGGGGGACACAAAAAGAAGCTGTGACCCAGGCAGCAGGATCATCAAAATTGTAAGGTGTAAGGTAGCGGCATCTATGGCCTTGTAACTATGTACATGGGGATTATGGACATTAGGTTGACAAAGTCAATTAGTCAGCAAAAGTGCATATACATGCATGGTAAACAAGTGTAGTAAATCTTACCCATGTAAAGGATGATCGTTGCCCGGAATGACAGCGCCCCAAATGGCACAATGATATAGTGTGGAGGTGGCATCAGTAGCAGCAGGAGCCCGCAGAGTGGCACAATGATACAGTTTGAAGGTGGCATCAGTAGCAGCAGGAGCCCGCAGGGTGGCACAATGATATAGTGTGGAGGTGGCATCAGTAGCAGCAGCAGCAGGAGCACACGGATTGGCACAATGATATAGCGTGAAGGTGGCATCAGCAGCAGGAGCCTGCAGAGTAGCAGAATGATATAGTGTGGAGGTTGCATCAGTAGCAGCAGCAGCAGGAGCCCACAGAGTGGCACAATGATATAGTGTGAAGAAGGCAACAGTAGCAGCAGGAGTTCACAGAGTGGCACAATGATATAGTGTGGAGGTGGCATCAGTAGCAGCAGGAGCCTGGAGAGTGGCACAATGATATAGTGTGGAGGTGGCATCAGTAGCAGCAGGAGCGCGCAGAGTGGCACAATTATATAGTGTGAAGGTGGCATCAGCAGCAGCAGGAGCCTGCAGAGTGGGACAATGATATAGTGTGGGCGTGGCATCAGTAGCAGCAGCAGCAGCAGGAGCCCACAGAGTGGCACAATGATATAGTGTGAAGGTGGCAACAGTAGCAGCAGGAGTTCACAGAGTGGTACAATGATATAGTGTGGAGGTGGCATCAGTAGCAGCAGGAGCCTGGAGAGTGGCACAATGATAGAGTGTGAAGGTGGCATCAGTAGCAGCAGGAGCGCGCAGAGTGGCACAATTATATAGTGTGAAGGTGGCATCAGGAGCAGCAGGAGCCTGCAAAGAAGCAGAATGATATTGTGTGGAGGTGGTATCAGCAGCAGCAGGAGCCTGCAGAGTGGGACAATGATATAGTGTGGGCGTGGCATCAGTAGCAGCAGCAGCTGGAGCCCACAGAGTGGCACAATGATATAGTGTGAAGGTGGCAACAGTAGCAGCAGGAGTTCACAGTGTGGCACAATGAGAGAGTGTGAAGGTGGCATCAGTAGCAGCAGGAGCGCGCAGAGTGGCACAATTATATAGTGTGAAGGTGGCATCAGCAGCAGCAGGAGCCTGCAAAGTAGCAGAATGATATAGTGTGGAGGTGGTATCAGTAGCAGCAGCAGGAGCCCACAGAGTGGCACAATGATATAGTGTGAAGAAGGCATCAGCAGCAAAAGGAGCCTGCAGAGTGGCACAATGATATAGTGTGGAGGTGGCATCCGTAGCAGCAGCAGCCAGAGTCTGCAGAGTGGCACAATGATATAGTGTGGAGGTGGCATCAGTAGCAGCAGGAGCCCGTAGAGTGACACAATGATACAGTATGAAGGTGGCATCAGTAGCAGCAGGAGCCCGCAAGGTGGGACAATGATATAGTGTGGAGGTGGCATCAGTAGCAGCAGCAGCAGGAGCACACGGAGTGGCACAATGATATAGCGTGAAGGTTGCATCAGTAGCAGCAGCAGGAGCCCACAGAGTGGCACTATGATATAGTGTGAAGAAGGCAACAGCAGCAAAAGGAGCCTGCAGAGTGGCACAATGATATAGTGTGGAGGTTGCATCCGTAGCAGCAGGAGCGCGCAGAGTGGCACAGTTATATAGTGTGAAGGTGGCATCAGCAGCAGCAGGAGCCTGCAAAGTAGCAGAATGATATAGTGTGGAGGTGGTATCAGTAGCAGCAGCAGGAGCCCACAGAGTGGCACAATGATATAGTGTGAAGAAGGCATCAGCAGCAAAAGGAGCCTGCAGAGGGGCACAATGATATAGCGTGGAGGTGGCATCCGTAGCAGCAGCAGCCGGAGTCTGCAGAGTGGCACAATGATATAGTGTGGAGGTGGCATCAGTAGCAGCAGGAGCCTGGAGAGTGGCACAATGGTATAGTTTGAAGGTGGCATCAGTAGCAGCAGGAGCCCGCAGGGTGGCACAATGATATAGTGTGGAGGTGGCATCAGTAGCAGCAGCAGCAGGAGCCCACGGAGTAGCGTGAAGGTGGCATCAGCAGCAGGAGCCTGCAGAGTAGCAGAATGATATAGTGTGGAGGTTGCATCAGTAGCAGCAGCAGGATCCCACAGAGTGGCACAATGATGTAGTGTGGAGGTTGCATCAGTAGCAACAGCAGCTGGAGCCCGCAGAGTGGCACAATGATATAGTGTGGAGGTGGCATCAGTAGCAGCTGGAGCCCGCATGGTGTCACAATGATATAGTGTGGAGGTTGCATCAGTAGCAACAGCAGCAGGAGCCCGCAGAGTGGCACAATGATATAGTGTGGAGGTGGCATCAGTAGCAGCAGGAGCCCGCATGGTGGCACAATGATATAGTGTGGAGGTTGCATCAGTAGCAACAGCAGCAGGAGCCCGCAGAGTGGCACAATGATATAGTGTGGAGGTGGCATCAGTAGCAGCTGGAGCCCGCATGGTGTCACAATGATATAGTGTGGAGGTTGCATCAGTAGCAACAGCAGCAGGAGCCCGCAGAGTGGCACAATGATATAGTGTGGAGGTGGCATCAGTAGCAGCAGGAGCCCGCATGGTGGCACAATGATATAGTGTGGAGGTTGCATCAGTAGCAACAGCAGCAGGAGCCCGCAGAGTGGCACAATGATATAGTGTGAAGGTGGCATCAGTAGCAGCTGCAAGAGCCTGCAGAGTGGCACAATAATTAATGTGAAGGTGGCGTCAGAAGCAGAAGCAGGAGCCCGCAGAGTGGTACAATGATATAGTGTGGAGGTGGCGTCAGCAGGAGCCCACACAGTGGCATCATGATATAGTCCCTGGTAAAGATGGTAGGAGCCAGTTGGAGCCACTGGCAGCAGATGTGTGGCATCAGGTGGGTGGCAGCATCAGAATAGTGGCTGAGGCAGGTAGTTAGAACCCAGACTCATTTCTCAACATTTGGAGGAGGCGTCATGGCTGATCTAATCTGATGCATTAGGCATTGGCGAGTTGAAATCCTGGCCGATCCAAGCCTGATTCATCTTGACTAAGGTCAGTCTCAACACATTACGGGTGGACAAGCGGGTTCTCCTTGGGGTAACCATGGCCACACTGAACACCCGCTATGATGCCAAACTACTGGTTGGGCAGGACAGCTTTTCTACTGCAAACTCTGCAAGTTGTGGCCACGCATCAAGTTTGGCTCCCCAGTAGTCCATGGGATCTTCTACCTGAGGTGGTAAAGTGCTGTCCAGGTAGGCCACCACCTGCTGGTGCAGGATCTGCTCCATGTCCTGCTGCTGGTGGTTGCTACCCTCCTCAATAGGCGGGTGAAGGAAGTTGCTCAATACGGACTCCAGACTTAAGCTGCTGCTGATGGAACTGCTACTGCTCCTACCCCCCCCCCCCCCTAGCTCCACACAGCAGCCGTGGTAGTAGTATGTGAGCGATGACTGCCAGGAATCCCCCGATCCGACCTGACAGATGATGGACAATGGAGCACATAGGCAGCGGCCTCCATCTCCACAGTATACTGCCACGGTGCTTCTGGGTCGTCTGCCTTGTCTTCTACCTCCTCCGGATGCTCCTGCTCCTCCTTTTAATGTAGGACACCAGAATATTACTTTTTTGTTCCACAGGATTGATTTAAGATTTAACTTTTATTTATTGTTAAAAATGTTCCTAAGATGGTCTGAATGTGTATATGTAGCTTATAGGTTTATGATTCCTAGCACCATCCAGAGTGCGCGTGTTTAAGAGCGTGAAAGCCATGGAACTAGAAAAGGGAATATATCGGCTTCAGATTAGGGTTCAAGATCTATATTACAGAATCTTGCTATTATTGTATTATTATGGCACTGTTGTCTAATTCACAAAGTAAACTTCTGCAATTGCATGTAATGTAACACTTAACAATTTACCATCTTTAAGTGTTTCCTCAAAACATCACTAGATGGCACTGACAGTCAGTGCACATAACCCGGAGAGTAAAGGAAATTGATCTACACCATAATAAAGATTCATTATGTAGAATGAATGTATATACATACATTAATGAACAGGTGTTCATTATTATTTATTATGAACACCTTCTTATATCATAGTTCTCCAAATTTTCCATTATCCATCACCATATCTCCACAAGCTGACTCAAAGAATCTGTATAAATCCTGCAATATGCAGGCTATTAGCACAATTAAAGGGAACCTGCCATCAGAAATTTTCCTAATAAACCACTACTAGTATATTGTCACAGCGTAAAACCATCTAGTTTTTGTTTCCTTCATGGTCCAGTGTGATGGCACCATCCACAAAATCAACTAAAATCACCTGACGTGAGATGTAAATTGGGAATGAAATCATGGAGAGTTTAACAATGACTGATGGTAGTACTGTCTCTAGGTGTAGAGGATGCCCCCTGTCTATGGTTATGATAGACCCTTATCTCCTCTAGGTGTAGAGGATGCCCCCTGTCTATGGTTATGATAGACCCTTATCTCCTCTAGGTGTAGAGGATGCCCCCTGTCTATGGTGATGGTAGAACCTCCTCTCCTTTAGGTGTAGAGGATGCCCCCTGTCTATGGTGATGGTAGAATCTCATCTCCTCTAGGTGTACGGGATGCCCCCTGTCTATGGTGATGGTAGAACCTCCCCTCCTCTAGGTGTAGAGGATGCCGCCTCTCTATGGTGGTGGTAGAATCTCCTCTCCTCTAGGTGTAGAGGATACCCCCTGTCTATGGTGATGGTAGAACCTCCTCTCCTCTAGGTGTAGAGGATGCCCCCTGTCTATGGTGATGGTAGAATCTGCTCTCCTCTAGGTGTAGAGGATGCCCCCTGTCTATGGTGATGGTAGAACCTCCTCTCCTCTAGGTGTAGAGGATGCCCCCTGTCTATGGTGATGGTAGAACCGCCTCTCCTCTAGGTGTAGAGGATGCCCCCTGTCTATGGTGATGGTAGAACCTCCTCTCCTCTAGGTGTAGAGGATGCCCCCTGTCTATGGTGATGGTAGAACCTCCTCTCCTCTAGGTGTAGAGGACACCCCCTATCTATCGTGATGGTAGAACTTCCTCTCCTCTAGGTGTAGAGGATGCCCCCTGTCTATGGTGATGGTAGAACCTCCTCTCCTCTAGGTGTAGAGGATGCCCCCTGTCTATGGTGATGGTAGAACCTCCTCTCCTCTAGGTATAGAGGATGCCCCCTGTCTATGGTGATGGTAGAACCTCCTCTCCTCTACGTGTAGGGGATACCCCCTGTCTATGGTGATTGTAGAACCTCCTCTCCTCTAGGTGTAGAGGATGTCCCTGGTCTAAGGTGATGGTAGAACCTCCTCTCCTCTAGGTATGGAGGATGCCCCCTGTCTATGGTGATGGTAGAACCTCCTCTTCTCTAGGTGTAGAGGATGCCCCCTGTCTATGGTGATGATAGAACCTCCTCTGCTCTAGGTGTAGAGGATGCCCCCTGTCTATGGTGATGGTAGAACCTCCTCTCCTCTAGGTGTAGAGGATGCCCCTGTCTATGGTGATGGTAGAACCTCATCTCCTCTGGGTGTGGAGGATGCCCCCTGTCTATGGTGATGGTAGAACCTCCTCTCCTCTAGGTGTGGAGGATGCCCCCTGTCTATGGTGATGGTAGAACCTCCTCTCCTCTAGGTGTGGAGGATACCCCCTGTCTATGGTGATGATAGAACCTCCTATCCTCTAGGTGTAGAGGATGCACCCTGTCTATAGTGATGTATAACCTCCTCTCCTCTAGATGTAGAGGATGCCGCTGTATATGGAGATGGTAGAACCGCCTCTCCTCTAGGTGTAGAGGATGCTCCCTGTCTATGGTGATGGTAGAACCTCCTCTCCTCTAGGTGTAGAGGATGCCTCATGTCTATGGTGATGGTAGAACCACGTCTCCTTTAGGTGTATAGTGCATTTAGAAATTTTCAGGAACATTTACATATAATGTTTCAAAGAGATTTGAAAAGGCTTATATGTCAGAAACCTGCTTAACCCCCCCCCCATTGACCCCCAAATTATGCAAAACAGGTTTAAGGTTGTTTGTCCAACCTTTATGTGTTTTATATTAAAGAATTGGAAGCAGCAGCATGTAATAACTACCAGAAGGGGTTAACTGGGAAACATAAGGGGTTAACAAGTATGCAGGGAGGTGCATGTTCTGTGATAGGCATGAATCAATTCAGACAGCTCTTATCTCCAATCTCCTGGCAGGAATGAGCAGATCTGAGCAAGATACTTTCTTTTAACTTTTTAGCTATGACTGATCAGTCAGGTTTGACTGACCAATCAGAGCGATCACTGTGCATAGACAACTATGAGAGGTCTTGGGAGTGATGACCCTAACGAACAGCTATCTGTGACAGCTTTAACCACTGTTCTATCACCATATGTTTACACAGGGTGACACTTTAACTGCAGGACGATATAGATCTTCCAAATGCTCCAATAGCTGGCTAACTATGACGAGTATTCTCTTCCTCCGACTAAGCTGAGCGAATCATTTCATAGCGTTGTAACCTGTATACAAAAAGATTTATTCAAGAAGGAACATAAGAATTATGTAAAACAATAAGATTACTTTCAAAAAGATACATACGACTTCCCCCCAAAGCTTAACAAATAATTGTCTCGCATTTACCTTCACCAGGAATAGGCCGGTGAACTTCAGGGCATTCCAGGGAACTTCAGCACAGCAGCACCACCTGGTGGACGTCGGAGGAACTGCCTTAATGAATCCCGGCCGGACCCGAATCCACCGAAGAGAATGCGCTGCTGGATCGCGAATGGACCGGGTAAGGAAATCTGCCTGAATCTCTCCTTCTGACAACAATAATGTAGTTTTCTGGCAGTGGTTTCAATTAATCTAAAAGTTATAATAATAATAATAATAATTATTATTTATTTATATAGCGCACACAGATTATGCAGCGCTGCACAAGCATATCAAATTGGTCCCTGTCCCCATGGGGCTCACAATCTAAACCACCTACCAGTATGTTTTGGAGTGTGGGAGGAAACCGGAGTACCCGGAGGAAACCCACGCAAACACGGAGAGAACATACAAACTCTTTGCAGATGTTGACCTGGGTGGGATTCGAACCCAGGACCCCAGTGCTGCAAGGCAGAAGTGCTACTCACTCAGCCACCGTGCCGCCCTCGTTTGCATGTAACAAGAAGTTAGTGTGACTAAAACAACTGTACATCTTCTCAAGTGTTGGGCAGGCTACAGAAATGGTAAGGACTTTTGGGCTCGTACTATCAAATCTCTGTATCCAGCATGTTTCCAATAGTTGTAAACATCTAGTCAGGTCACCCTGTCTTAGCTGGATCAGACCAAATTAAATTTGACTAGAGTCTCTTCAGTGAGCCATCCAAATATGTCCGGATAGAGAGGTATCCTTTTGGATTGTGATGGCACTTTTATGGCCAGAAATCCATCAGCTAAGTTTCTGAATAGTTTATCCGACATACAATTTAAGATAAGTACATCTGGCCACATACACAACACCCTCGCTTTTACAGTTAAAATACTATTTAATCTCAATTTTTTTAAATGATCAATGACATTCAACGACAGAAGGCACAAGATCTACAGGGATAGAATCCGTCCTCTTCTCTTCTTCTCAATCACCACCATCAAATGGGGCACTTTGTACCAGGAGGTAGACTGTGACTCACATGGTGAAGGATTATCTGTCCACATGCCTCCTCGTTTAATTTCTGGATGAGAATATTATACATGTGGCCCCAGCTTGTCCTCTATGCCTTGTAGGTGCTGTCCTGCCCTGCAGCTAGTATGCTGTTATCCACATGTTTAGCGCCCCTGTGGTGGCATCATCGAGAGCATCCACCTTTCTACAACCAATGTGGACATCCTAACATTTATTAAGATGAACAAAGAATGGATCTAACCCAATTTCACATTTTTTAATAACGCATTCCTGGAACTTGAAATGAAAAATGTTTCAATTCTGTATTCAAATAACCGGGTCTGAACACCCAGAGCACTTTTAACCACTTTGACATAGTTTTTTAATTCTATTTTTAACAATTTCTTTGTTTATTTTTTGAATGTTATGTTATTATTCCAAGTATTTTCACCAACCCATTGTGGATGGGGCAACTGCGCGGTTATTCCCACTACTTTTCAGCCCTCTAGACTTTACTACCCTCATTTTACTGGTCACTAACGTTTCTCATGCACCTAAAGAACCCCAAGTCTTTGTCTGCTACAGTTTGACCCAGTTATTTTCCATGTAATTGATGTATTCTCTGTTTTCTTCTCCTAGGAAAAGTTGATTTCTAAACAATTGAAAGCAGAATCTACAGCAAAACTTAAGGTAGCCTCTAGCATTTAGGAAGAGGCAGAAGCTGCAGGAAATTGACTTTAGGGTAAAAATAAGAAATCACAACACTTGGCTGGCTCTTCTAGGCGGCCATCTTAGTCTTCTGATCTTCCAGGAGCACTTTCTAGCAGTTTGTTGTTGCTGTGCTTCATATCTACAGTATAGGCTACTTAGAGTTGGAGGGTTGGGAATTATGATGGTTCTCTGCCCTGACAGTTGAGGGGTTGAGAGGAGGCGTAGCTGGTACATCATTTGAAGATATTATATATCAACGTTATTGACCGGAAACATATTTTCCTTGTTTCTCCCCACATACAATTCCATTATGGGAGTCCCAGAGGCCTATTTTTCATGTCACTCAATAAGGCCACTATTTTATGAATTTCCTTAATGCTATCTTAATGTCTTTGTTCCGTAAGCAGTAAATTACAGGGTTTATCAATGGGGTCACCAAACAATACATAACAGAGGGAATCTTATGTGAAGCGGTTGATCTCCCATTAACAGGAGCTAAATAAGTGGTAAATAATGTCCCATAGAATATGGACACCACGGCCAAGTGAGAGCCACAGGTGGAGAAGGCCTTTTTCTTTTGGTTGATAGATTGTATCTTTAAGATGGTACGAATAATAGAAGCGTAAGAGATAACAATGATCACAAAGGGCAACACGACCATTACAACAGCCACTGATATAGCATACAGCTTAACACTAAAAGTATCAGAGCAGGATAAGTCTAAGATGGGGTCGAGGTCACAAAAAAAGTGGTCAATAACATTTGTCTTACAGAAGGACAGCTGAGAGACAGATGCTATAGCAACAAATGCAGCAATAAAACTGAGTAGCCAGGATAAAATAATAGATTTCAGACAAAGCATAGGATTCATCATGGAGTGATAATTCAGGGGTTTACATATGGCCAGATACCGGTCGTAGGACATCACTGTCAGGAGAAGACATTCTACACATTCAGGGTAAGAAAAGAAAAAGAACTGTGAGATACATCCCATAAGAGACATAGAGGAACCATTGTTCAGGATCCCATGGAGCATCTGGGGGACAATAGTTGAGGTGGTCATCATGTCGGACGTGGTGAGCTGTGTCAGGAAGAAGTACATGGGGGAGTGGAGGTTCCTGCTGTAGGACACCAGGATGATGACCATAAGATTCCCACAGATTGTCACACAGTAAGTCATAAAGATCAGAAGAAATAAGAAGATCCTAACAGTATAAAGACCTAGAAATCCGAGCAGGAAAACGGTTGTATTGTTGTTATTTTCCAATCTTTCTTGCATTTCTATCTCAACTGTTGTAATACCTTCACCTGTTATAAAGAATGAAACCTACACAGTGGAGAATAACATCATTGATGTTTATCTAGTGGGTCCTTTAATTTGAAGATGATTTACGACACAAAGAGACCCCTGGTATAAGTAAGACTTCACCTACCTCGGTTCATTTGTGCCCTTGTCTCCTCAATACACATTGGCGTATCTGATTGGATGTAAATTATAACAGGGAGAGCCTAATTGGTCAAAGAACTATTTTCAAACTATGGATCATCTACTGAGCAAACAAAACAAAGGGCAGGATGAGATTAGACAATGAGCATTACGAATCTAAAGAATGGTGCAACCAAAAATGGTAGATCCAAAGCAGAAGAAGAAGTGCAGTGAGTATGACAAGACTAGACTGATCTCAGAAAATCAGGTCAATATAAAAGAACTGTTTTGTTACAAAGTGATGGTGTTTTGTTTAGTTTATAATATAAACAGTTTGGGCAATAGCCTGGGGCCCAAGCCTTCTAGGGGGCCCATGGCCATCCAAATTTCCCACCAAATTTATAGTGAGAAGGACGTTCACCCATGAAATCCTTGTACACCTGTTCCTGCTCTCAATACACATGTACATAAAAAGCATTTCAGGTCTTTTGAAGGTCCTCCAACGGTCCTGAAACAGCAGATTGACAGCAGCAGTAGGGATGAATCCTCCAATCTCCAAGAACCTATTTCTTGTACCAGATGTAGGATGTAATTCTCAGACTTGTAGGGGCCATAATATTCATACAGCCCACGGCCCAGGACAGTCTCAATCCACCCCTGTATCAAACTAATGATAAGCCTAATAGTAGACAATAAAATCGGGTCACTATCATTGTATTATTATATCAGATAGCATTCCTTGTTCAATTTTGTTTAGGCAAAATTTTCACACTTTACTCAACAAACTAAATCCCAGTGTGAAAACTATTTCCTCTTTTGTAAAAATATTTAGCATTTATTATAAGCTAAAAGAGTGAGATCTTACCAATAAAACCAAAATATAAAATAAAAACCACATTATACAATATGATCAAGTGAAATATTAAAATAATAATATATAATATAATATTAAACACAGAGCTGCACAGACAACAGGGAAAATATTTGTAATGAATATTCCTGTCTCTGATATTCGGCTTTTTTATATATTGGAAGAATAAACCCTGAAGAAATCCAAAGCCTGAGGTCAACCTCTGGGGAAATTAATCAAAAGGAAGAAATTTATGTAAACATTACAATAAATTATCACTAATAGTTGTAGAATATGTCACCTGGTGAAATGTTATTGAAATGTATTTCATTATTTCTATGAAATTTAATTTTTCAGTAAATCCTGTAGAGGAAATGTCAACCACAGGACCCAAGTTGTAGTCTTTGATAGCAATATTGTTGTCACGCAGGGTCTGGGAACAGACTGAGGACACACACACAGACAATAGGTATGGGGACTAATCCCCATCCCAGCTGCTCCTTCCTATTACCCGGCCTAACAAAGGCAATGGGTGGACACCTAGAAGACAATCCCTTCCCACACCAAAGGGACTGTCAGGATCAGTGATAGTGGACCCACTGAAGCACCGCAGATGATGACATAAGCCGACACCTGGGAGCAGAGTTTAAGTGGCACCTGGTTTTCAATAGAGCCCGCCGCAAAACGTGTTGAACTTGCTGCAGCGGGATACCACCAGGTGGCTCCACAGGCACGACATTGCTCGTGATGGTGGCCAAGGCGAGGATCAGAATCGGCAGGCAGGATCAAAGTCGTAATCATGCACGAGGTCAGGACAGGTTGCACAGGATCAGAGTTGGGGACGTAGCACAAGGTCAAAGCAGGCGGCAGAGAATTGAGGTCAGAAACGTCACAGAAGGTCACAATGGAAAATATTCAGGACTAGCAATAGGAAGCTTTCACTAGGGCTGTGAGGCACAAAGATCTAGAAGGGGTCACAGGAAGAGATTGGCTATTGAACAGGTAATTTAATTTGGCTGACCAGCACCAATTAGCGTCATGCAGGCCCTTTAAATCTCACAGAGCCAGAGAGGCAGTGATGAGTGCCAGGAGAGGTAAGAAAGGCTGCAGGTGGCATCGAGAGGTGCCCGGAGGCATGTGGTTGTCTCCCTGTCTACATGGCCTGCAGGAACCTCTGAAGAACACAGCAGTGCAGAGTGTTGTCTTCAGGCTCCCAGGATCTCTCTTTTGGCCCAAACCCCTTCCAGCTGATAAAGAAGAACCGTCTCCCTCTGACCAACTTCAAGCCCAGGATTTCCCTTACCTTAAAGACTTTGGTGGAATTAGCCATTAGAGAAGGAGGAGGTACTTGCCAAATAAAGTGATTCAGGATGACAGGCTTTAGAAGAGAGACATGAAAGGAGTTTGGGATGCGCTTGATGGGGGGAAGACAAAGCTTATAGGCCACTTGGTTAATGCACTTCAGCACCTCGAATGGACTCAGGAAACAACGACCAAGTTTGTAGCTGGTAATCTTCAGCCGGATGCATGTGGAAGATAGCCACACTTTATCATCTGGAAATAAGACTGGAGAAGACCTGCGTTTCTTGTCAACCTGGGTTTTGGTGCTGGCAGACAACTGAAGTAGAGACTGATGAGTTTGCTCCCAGATGGACTGGAGGTCTTGTACCAGGTCTTCTACTTCAGGAACATTAGAAGGCATGGACAGAGGGAGATGTAGGCGTCAATGTCATCCAAAAATCAGAAAGAAGAAAGCAGCAGATCCAGAGTCCAGAGCGTTATAGGTGAATTCTGCCCAAGGTAGCGAGGTTGACAGGTCGTCATGTCGAGCGTAGACAAAGTGGCGTAGATAGCAGCCCAGAGTCTGGGTGATTCTCTCCATTTGCCCGTTTGTTGGCAGAGGAGAAGTCCAGATTTACTTGCAGTTGGTTGCACAAGGAATGCCATAACCTGGATACAAACTGGACTCCTTGGTCCGAGACAAGGTGCTGAAGAAATCCATGAAGCCGGAAGATTTGGTGAAAGAAGAAGCTGGCAAGACAACGACAGCAGACCCGGCAGAGGAACGAAATGGGACATTTTAGAGAAGCGGTCTGTGACCACCCAGATGACGGTATTACCAGAATATAGCTGAAGATCTGCAACACCTTCCATGGCCACGTGAGTCCACAGGCAGCTGGGTATAGGCAGTGGCAGGAGCAGACCTCCTGGCTTGAGATGTGATTACTTATTTCGGGAACAGGAAGTGCAGGAACTCACAAAATCTTGTACATCCTTGACCACACCCGGCCACTAGTAAAAACGGGAGATGAGAGCGACAGATCGCTGAACCCCAGAGTGCCTAGCCACACAAGAGCAATGTCCCCAAGATAGTATCATTTTACAAAGAGCAAGACGGACATAGGTCTTGCCAGGTGTAATCTGCAGTAGATCCACAGGACCTGCAACAGCAAGCCGTTCAGGAAGTTCAATATGTTTAGGAGCAGGTTCTTCCACAATTACAACGGAGTCCCGAGAGAGGGCATCAGTTTTGAAATTCTTTTTTGCTGGACAGAAATGAATCAGGAAATTAAATGGAGAGAAGAAGAGGAACCAACGCCTGACATGGATTAAGATGCTCAATGGTCTGATGGTATAGGAGATTCTTGTGATCTGTATGATGATGAGCTCCTTACAGAACATAACACCACTCTTCTAAGGCAAGCTTTACGGCCTTGAAGCTCCCAATCCACTATGGAGCAGTTCCTCTCTGTGGTTGAGAAGGTTATTGAGAAGAAGCCGTAAGTGAGAGTTGGGCCCTTTGAACCTTTGTGGGTGATAACGGCTCCATCCCTAACCGAGGAGATGTCTACCTCTAGCAGGAAAGTTTCTATGTATCAGGCTGAGTGAGAACAGGAGCACTGACAAAGGCAGACTTCAGCTTGCAGAAATATCCTTTAGTCACCAGAGGCCAGAGCTTAGTATCAGTGTTTTTCTTGGTCAGCGCCACAATTGGAGGTACAAGGAAAAGAAAAGTGAGGTATGAGCTACAAGTAGTATTTAGCAAAGCCCAGGAATCTCTGGATGGACCAAAGTACCACTGGGCGAGGCCACTGAAGAACCGCCAATAATTTTGTGGAATCCATCTGAACTCCTTTGTCAGAGATGATATACCTAAGCAAAGGAAGACTGTTTTGATGGAATAAACACTTCTCGAGCTTGGCATGCAGGCAATTGGCCCTTAAGCGCCTGATTACGCAGTCGTAACTGAATCTGATGGGACTCAAAGTCTGCACAGAACACCAAGATATCGTCCAGGTAAACCATGACAGAGGTACATAACAAGTCTCTGAAAATGATATTGACAAACCACTGTAACACAGCTAGTGCGTTACAGAGTCCAAATGGCATGACGAGATACTCGAAGTGTCCATCACGAGTATTAAATGTGGTCTTCCAGATGTGGATAATTTGGTAAAGACCTTGGCTCCATGTAGGTGGTGAAAGAGTTCCGTGATCAGAGGCAGAGGGAAGTGGTTTGTCACAATAATTTTGCTTGAACCCCTTATGGAGATTCACAGACACAGGACAAAGTGCCACTAGACAGCATGACAGGCATTCCAGCTCCCAGTGAAGAATTTCCCCAGTCATCCAGTTGAGCACAATTGCATGGTGCTGCAACCACGGAAGACCCAAAAGAATGAAGGGCGTAGACCTGGTTGCACATAAAACGACAGTCTCTCTTTATGCATTACCCCGACTAGCAGACATGGTTCTGTACCGGACCGGATTGCAGGGGATCTGCCCACTTACAGAGAAGATGAACAGCGGCTTCTCAAGATGGACCACAGGAAGATGATGCTGGCATACCATTGCAGCATCCACAAAGTTTCCTGCAGAGCCAAAATCCATGAAGGCTGAAGCTTGAAACTGGCTACCTGTGTCAGAGCTGGGTAGAATAGGGATATTCAGACATGGAGACGCTTTCTTCCCAACTAGCGACGCTACTCCCAGAAACCCTAGGTGCATGCATTTCCTGGACGCTGTGGATGGAGAGGACAAATCCTGAGAAAGTGCTCTGGGCTAGCACAGTAGAGAAACACATTCTCCTGTCGTCATCTGGAGCGCTCTTGTGGTGTCCGACGAGCTTTATCGACCTGCAGCTGACAAGAAGGGCAGCTGTGGTGGTCTCTGGAAAACTGGAGCCAAGCAGGGTAGACAACAGGTAAGAAACAGATGTCAATCCGAATGGCCAGGAAAATGAAGTCACTCAGAGTAGACGGCAGATCCTGTGCAGACAGAGCGTATTTGATACGACTTGGCAGTTCTTAAAGGTTGCGGCCAAGACCACTTCATTCCAAGAAAGATCAGAAGCCAGAGTATGGAATTAAACCGCAGAGTCACCAACAGACAAGTCCCCTTGATGCAAATTCAACAGGACAGTCTCAGCAGAAGATGCTTGGACTCAGGCTCATTTGCATTATTTTGAAAGGCTTTTTTATGTAATAAGAAGCTGAAACAAGAGTCAATCCTGCCAGAGGACTCACACATCAGTATGTCAGTGACTGGTTTACAATCCTTCGTCCTGGTGGTAGATGTCCTTTAAACACTGAAACAGGGCTTCAGACTCTTTTGGTTGATTCCATTAAATTAATTTGTAGGTTTCCTCTGGGTTGGGTGGACAGGAAAGCTAGCGTTCCGCTATTTGAATTGTGATATGCACATTTTTAACTGACTCTTGTGAGTATGATTTACTTGAATAAATTTTAACTTTGTGGAACGTACCACACCATCTGCCTGCATGTTTTCTTCCAGTTAAAGTTCTGTATAAAGGAATTAAATGAGGATAAAGAAAGTGCGATGGTGGTAGTCTGAATGGTGGCATACTTTCAGCAGGAGGAATTACGGATTGGTGCCATTCACTGTCTGGTGGTTAAAGACAGAATAACGAGGGAGAAGAATAATATTGGGAGCTCTGGCCATAGTGAAATATTTCTTTCTCTATTCCTTTGGATTTCGCTGAGACTGTGTGGACCGGTCTTGTGCTTTGAGTAGCTCCTCAGGGGACAAGTTGTGCACCATGAACAACTGTTTTTCTGTGCTTTCTAAAATCTGTTTCTGATAGGTTGAGGGGTGCAGATTTGAAAATGAGTTGATTATATATTGGGGTTTTAATGTTTAATATTTTATATTTTATCAAAAACATAAATTATCCCCAAAATAGTAAATTCTGAAAATATGGAAAACCGATATTCAACTTGTAATTAATTAAAACAAATTATCCAGACATTTCAAAAATTATGAAAATGTAAAGTAGACATATGGGAAATGTTATTCAGCAACTTATTTAGGTGGTAAAACTATTTGCCTGAAAACGTGCTGATTTTGACTTTTCAAATTATGCTAATTAAGCCTAAAGGGCTTAAGGGGCATTAGCAGAGTCTCCTTCTTTTCACAATCCACAGTGTTCCTCGTTCCTGTGAACAACTTTTGGAGAGAATAATTCACGTCCTAGATCTTGGTACCCACCCTACATGTATTTGTAGATCAGATTTCTTCTAAGCGTCTTTCATTTACAAAACAAAAAAATTCAAAATTTTTCAAGCCTTTCATTATTTGACTGATCTTCCATATCAATCAGGAACCCGGTTGCTCATCATTAAACTCTCTCCAACTCCTTCATATCTTTCCTGTATGGAGAGACCACAACTGGATCGCATACTCAAAGTGCTTTCTTACAGGGGATTTGAGATCCCTAGCGGCCAGTACATGCCCACAGAATCTGCTTTATTGGGTGTTTGCTGTATGAGTGTGTGGTGTGCATTCAATGTATGTGTGTATATGCTGTATATGTCCATGATAAATCTGGCCCCAAGACATCCCGAGCATCCTCAGAACTCATTATAGGCCTTGGCAATATTACTACACAAAGGTCTTCCCACCGCTTACTGAAAATTCCATGGAGTTAAACATTCTGACAGAGACCACTCTCCTGACCATGTTAGATGTTTTTACATTTGATAGTGTATCAACATTTGGAGAGTGGAGGATCCGGATGACACATCACACAATGATCTATTGCCGCTCAGCTACATTAACAAAACTAATTTACGGTTCTTACTCACATTTTTATCAAATTGCATAAACCACTTCATGATGACCTCGTTTTAGTAGGTCCATACACTATTGGGTACAACTATTTTCCTTTCTTTTTTCCATCTACGCCTTTTTGTAATTTATCAAACTCACTTTTGTTACTTTTGCTAATTTTTCTTTTTTTATCACAACTGTTTTTCAGTCATTAGTTACAAATGTCTCAAAAATGTCGCACAACTGTCTCAAGTCACTTCTTTCCATTTTCTCAGTTTTCCTTAAATATAGTTTTGCGTGGAGTTTTTTGCACTAAAAAATGTCACAAATTTTAGGCAATTCTATATGATAAATGTCATTTGCGACTTTTAGCACATCTGGAATGGAAGATAAATGTGTCGTACTGACCAAAAACAAATGTCCGGCAAAAAACAAAATGGGGCAGATTTACTTACCCGGTCCATTCGCGATCCAGCGGCGCGTTCTCTGCGGTGGATTCGGATCCGGACGGGATTTATTAAGGTAGTTCCTCCGCCGTCCACCAGCGCTGCTGCACTGAAAAGCATCGGAACGCGCTGGAGTTCACCGGCTCGGGCTGAGTGAAGGTAAGTGCAAGTTCCGCGACAGATTTTTTGTTTTAAATGTGGCGGTTTTTCCGAATCCGTCGGGTTTTCGTTCGGCCACGCCCCCCAATTTCCATTGCGTGCACGCCGGCACCGGTGCGCCAAAATCCGATCACGTGCGCCAAAATCCCAGGGCAATTCAGGGGAAATCATCGCAAATCGGAAATATTCGGGTAACACATCGGAGAAACGCGAATCGGGCCCTTAGTAAATGACCCCCAATGTCCCCAAAAATTGCAATGTGTTAAAAAATGCCTCAGAAAAGACAGAAGGAAAAATAAAGATAAATGACCCCTTTTAACTTCTTTCTTCAGGAAGTCTGATTCCCTATTGATCATTCTGTATGGACACAGCCTTCACCCTGTATATAGATAGCCAATTACCAGCCCCCAGTTTATAGCCATCCAACCCACTCACGCCCCTAGTACATAGCTATCCAGCCCATGCTCTCTAGTATATAGCCAGCACCCTGCCCCCTAGTATATAGCTATCCAGCCCATGCCCTCTAGTATATACCCAGCACCCTGCCCCCAGTATATAGTCATCCAGCCCACCCGTGCCCCTAGTATATAGTTATCCAGCCCAGGACCGCTAGTATATAACCAGCCAGCTCATGACCCCTATTATATAGTCAGGCAGCCTATACCCCCTAGTATATAGCCAGTCTGCCCATGTCCTCCAGTATATAGCGAGGTTTCCCATGACCCCCAGTATATAGCCAGTAGCTCATGCCCCTGGTATATAGCTAGCCCCTGCCCCAAATATGACCAACCTATAAAATAAAAAACTATGTTCTCATTTTTCTGGTGATGCACAACCCCCCTCCCACCCACAGGTCCTCTTCTTTCTTCTGATGTTCTGGCTCCATCTCTGGGTCCCCATGCACTGCCATTGCACACACTGTGATGTCAGCTGGCAGGTGACTTCATGGTGGATGCGGTGGCGGACCCAGAGACGAAGCATCGAAAGAAAGAAGAGGACCAGGTATAAGCTGAGTTAGGGTTTTCCAGCACATGTTTTGTGCTTTACTCAATTATATACGGTATTACAATATTTTAATTTTGACGTTATACCAGCCATGTTCAGAGGAGATTTGGATAATGGATTCTATGAAGTAACACAAATGTGATACTAAAAAAACATGGTAACAAATGTGAGGCAGGGAAATCCCACAGGTTTAATGACACATCAGAGGATGGAGCCAGATAACAAGACCCCCAGGGCGGCTAATTTACAATTATACCCTCACTAATGAGCGGATGATGTCTCTGTATTCTAACTGTATAACAAAACCACAGGGAGAACAGAATTACTGAATTACCGTATTCTTTGTGTTCTTTGTGTTCACCACCTGAACTAAATATAGTAATAGAGAACCTGCAGTAAACAAGAAACAAAAAATAAAATATTAATCATTTTTTTAAAAATAATAAATATAATAATAACATTGTTTTTCAATAAACTTAACACCAGAGAAAGAGCTTCACCGCTTTTAAATTAGTTTAGGAGTCTACAAAGCTGCTGAGACAACCTTGCTGAGACGACCAACAGCAACAAGCATATGTCCATGGTGGACCATCCATCTGCCTTCTCCCTGTTTGGCCAATATTGTTGATATCTCTGGGTTTCTCTTATCTACACCTCTGTGTTTCCCCCCTTAAACAGTCTGCCCCTCTATGCCCGCCTCTATCACCAGTCTGGACCTCCATGTCCCCCACTATCTCCAGTCTGCACCTCAACGCCCCATCTATCTCTGCTCTGCACCACTACGCCCCACCTATTTCTAGTCTGCACCTCCATACCCCCCTCTTATCTCCAGTCTGCACCTCCATGCCCCCATCTATCTCCAGTCTGCACCTCCATGCCCCACCTATCTCTAATCTGCACCTCCATGCCCCCCTCTATCTCCAGTCTTCACCTCCATGCCCCCTTCGGGCTCCAGTCTGCACCTCCATGCCCCCCTCTATCTCCAGTCTGCCCCTCCATGCCCCCTCTATCTCCAGTCTGCCCCTCCATGCGCCCCTCTATCTCCAGTCTGCCGCCCCATGCGCCCCTCTATCTCCAGTCTGCACCTCCATGCCCCACCTATCTCTTATCTGAACTTCCATGCCCCCCTCTATCTCCAGTCTGCACCTCCATGCCCCCTTCTAGCTCCAGTCTGCACCTCCATGCCCTCCTCTTTCTCCAGTCTGCACCTCCATGCCTTCCTCTATCTCTAGCCTGTTCCTCTTCATCTTCTTTACTCTGCACCTTGTCTTTCTCCTAGTTGAATTTCACTTGTAAACTTACATAACCCATGATGATGATCACATTGGCCCAGATTTAACAATAGTCAGGCAAACTGCACCCTGCAGATGGCCAAAATGCTTAAACTAAGTGGACTCATTTTTTTTTCCTGGTGCACTCAGTTTAATGGTAGTGCAACACATTCTTGTTGGACTTCCGGTGTGAATATGCACTGGGGTGCCCCTTTAGGTGCACATTGGGGGTCATTTACTAAGGGCCCGATGCACGTTTTCCCGACGTGTTACCCGAATATTTCCGATTTGCGACGATTTTCCCTGTATTGCCCCAGGATTTTGGTGCACGCGATCGGATTGTGGCGCATTGGCGCTGGCATGCATGCAATGGAAATTGGGGGGCATGGCCGAACAAAAACCCGACGGATTTGGAAAAAAACGCCGCCTTTAAAAAAAAATAAAGTGTCGCAGAGCTTGCACTTACCTTCACTAGGAATAGGCCGGTGAACTTGAGTGCATTCCGGGGAACTTCGGGGCAGCAGCGCCACCTGGTGGACGTCGGAGGAACAGCCTTAATGAATCCCGGCCGGACCCTAATCCACATCAGAGAAGGCGCCGCTGGATCGCGAATGGATCGGGTAAGTAAATCTGCCCCACTGTGTTGCAGAGTGTATAGTGCAGCCCTGACACAACACTAGTGCAGACATTTCTTAAATACATGTGCGACCAGTTTCTGGCAAATTCTGGCCCAGACTGCTTAGTAAATGTGGGCCATCGTTTTTAAATCTTAGCAGGTCGCAGAGATTTTCTAAAAAATGTCATGTACATGTAGATGGTAAATTTTCCTTTATATGAAGGATCTAATCATCACTAATGACTTTCAACCAATTCTTCACCAAAATTGACAGCAAAATCGCTGTACAATTGAAGAA
Source organism: Engystomops pustulosus (assembly GCF_040894005.1). NCBI lineage: Eukaryota > Metazoa > Chordata > Amphibia > Anura > Leptodactylidae > Engystomops > Engystomops pustulosus. Next base: position 219,715,450 of record NC_092414.1, read on the forward strand.
TGGAGGGGTGCCCTTGGCCTATCCCCAGTATTGCCCCTTTATTGTGGTGATGTTGATTGCCTCTTCATGCTGTTTCATAATGTTAGTAACAGAAGTATTTGTTTAGGGTCAAAGTTGAACAGAACGCCCCTTAGTTAGTGCCATATTTCATCTGTCTTGCAGAATGTAGTTTAAGGTAAAAGCGGATCATCAAACAGCAAGATGCCTCAATATCGCAGCGTAACCATAGTTATTGTCATATTTGTAATGAGGGAATAAAGTATACTATGGGGCGGTCAAATACCAGTTAGGTCAATCATGATTGAAGAATGTCATTAGGGGTTAAAATCTGTTATGGTACCAAAAAATGTCTAATTTGCCCCATTGTCGTATTGACCTATAGTTCTTTATGGCACCACCACATCCCTTATTTGTATTTAGAATATTGCGACATGGTAATAGTGTGTTATTATAGAGACAAAGGGGGTTATTTATCATACGCCGACGCAAGAGCCGCTGATCCGGCACAGGCAAATACATGAGTTTCCTGGCTCTTGATGTATCCAGCGAGTGCGCAGGAGCAAGGACAGAAAAGCCCCATACCAGCTTACTCCCTGCCAGCCCCACCAACCCTCTGGCCGGCTGTGACCCGCCTTAACACCCCTTCATGCCTCCCTGGTGTGAAGGTGGTGGATTGGGGAAAATAATCGGAAGTGCTTTCAGGGCTTTGTTCACTGGTGTCTGGGATGTCTTTTGCTCCCTATATGAATCATACTGTATTGTAGATATATTGCGTCATTGGGAATAAATATGCTATATGGTACATTACTGCATGGAGTCTTCTCTGGCTAAATCACTGGAAACCCCTTTGGGAAGCACCATATTGGGAGATGGTAATACTGGTCAACCCTTGAGTCAGTACCATATTGTGTGTTGGAAATAAAAATGCTACATTATGGTACCACTACAATATCCTGCCTGGGGGCTTACAGTGTATGGGGGCAGATATAACCAGGAACGGAGTGGCCGGCTTGGTTACAGCCTAGCTGTGGATGTCACGGTAGCAAAAGTACTAGTGAAGGCCTCACCCACATCAGTCAGGGCCAGTACAGTGAAGCAAGAAGAGGGGGAGGCCATGTGGTAACAAGATTTACCCTGGGGCACTCTTGGTGTGGGTGAAAGGTCCCAGTATATGGTAAGTGGGGGGTCTCGTGCTGGTAGAGGTTTAGCCAGGGACTCATACTTGAAACAGGGATGATAAAAAACTCAATTAGCAATTACAGACCTTAGTTTGCAGACCAGTGGTCTGCTAGTCTGGATGATTCTCCTAGGAGCCATGTTGGCTCTGCTGCATCTGCAGCACAAGATCAGCAGGCTCTCTCTCTTTATAGCAGACAGATGGCATAAGACAAACAACCAGAACCCTAGAGCTGATCCTATATTTATAAACTCTAGATCTCATCTCTGGAAAGTTCCACGGAGCTGACCAATGAACAGCCTGCATTACATCAGGTAAAGATACACTGTTATAAACAAAAAGAGAACATATAAAAATATTGCACACTGTACTTATTTCTAGCACTGGGCGGTGCTATTGTTACACAATACTATGCAATAGGGAGATTTCTAGGGGATCTGAACCTGGGAAAGCTGTGTTGTGTTCCTTAGACAGCTGGAGCTCTGAGTTACAGAGCCTAGTACATTGATCAGGCCTACAGAGTCCACACCAGCAAGATTCCCAGACTAAAGTTTCAAAATGACCCAACTCTGGGACATTACACCACCAACATCGTCACAGTGTTTTGTAACATTTGATTATGATAAACACGACTGATTCCTAAGTCATTACCATATTGTAATATGAATATAATGGGGCTCATTTACTTACCTGGTCCTGACGCGATCCAGCAGCGCGTTCTCCAAGGAGGATTCGGGTCTTCGTGCGCCCGATGTCCACCAGGTGTCGCTGCTGCGCCGAGGTCCACCGAGGTCCGCTGGAGTTCACCATTCTATTCCTGGTGCATGTAAGTGCGTGTCAAGCGACACTTTAAAAAAAAATATATATAGCGCGATTTCTCCGTATCCGTTGTGTTTTCTGATAGCCACGCCCCCACGTTTTTCATGCGACACAATCCGATCACGTGCGCCAAATGATAAAATTCGGAAAACACGATGGAAAAATGCGATTCGGACTCTTAGTAAATGTGCCCCAATATGTCATTAGAGGTACATTTGTATCATGTTTCTGCTAAATGTCCCAATGGCTACTACTATGGGTCAGTGTGTTATCGGGGGTCAGAATCCTGATAACACATTTCGTGTGCTGTATAATGGCTTTCCGAATGGTAAAACAGAAATATTTTAAAAAATTTCTAGCTTTATTTAGAGTAAACATAGTGACATTTTGGGTTATCTTCATTCTTATCATTATCAGGTTGATCAGATTTCTCATTATTCTGTCTGTATCTTTGTTAGATCCTTGGTGCTCAGCTGTTATCCTACAGGGAATTCTCCGGCTCCGTATCATTATATAAGGGCCTGAGCTTCTGAATGTGCCTATGATGTGTTTCCAGCTGCCACCCAGATGTCGCCAGCATCAACACAGCGGCCGGGATGACAGAGATCAGGCATGACCCTGCCACGTGATGACGACCACCTCCTGTGGGATACACCGATGCCCCTCGCCCATCCTATCTATTAAATACTGATAGTAATTATATGAACCTCGTTGAGATTTCTCTTCTTCACATAAAATGGTGAAAAAATCTGCAAGACTTGTCTAAGGGAATGATCCCCCTGCGTTTTCTATCTCTATAAGGAATCTCTCTTCTCTGTGCCGATGGGGTTTTTTTTAACTACTTTTTTATTATTTATCGTTCAATTAACCCTTCCAGTCGTCATCATGGTGCGGAGGTGTCCTCCTTTACCTGTGCTCTTGCTGGATGTGTCCAAATATGTGTGACGTGACACGAGAAGATTTTTGAGACATTTTTTTCTTATAATATTGAATAAATAGTACAATGTTAATGCACCTAATGTGTCATAGATATTTATATTAACTTCATTATTCTATGAAACTGGTTTTACAAAGTCCTTCACCACATTCAAGCTCAGGTAAGTTGGCTGGGACTCGGGGACTAAGAGCCCACACGTAAAAAACATAAATTCTGGGGGCCCGCCTGCTGCTACATGAGAGCATTGAATGCACGTATTTAGGACAGGCCAAAATGTTGCGATGCATAAGGCCATGCGCGAATTGAAACCATTTCAAATGCATCCAGAAAAATGCCTCCTTGAACACATATGTGTTTACACCTAAACGTTTGTAAGTAGCAACAATTGTTTTTGTTTTTGTTTTTGTTTGTTTTTTAAGTGTTTAAACACATTTGCTTTCAGGGAGAGGTTATACCAAATGTGCTTCAAAGCACAATTCAGTCACATCATGTGAATACTGCCTTAAGGTCTATAAAGAAGCAGAACCTCTCATTAAAGGCAATCTGTGCCTCTCCCAGCATCACTCATATTATTATCTCCTCCTCATATTGTGCTCCCTTTCATTCCCCCTCATATTGTGGCCCCTATCATCCCCCTCATATTGTGTTCCTCTTTCATCTTGCCCCTCTTAATGTTACCCCTTTCATCTTTCCCTCATATTGTGTGTGGCCTTTGTCATTCCCCCTTATATCACAATTGGTTTACAATAAACCTTCTTATATGGAAATAAACATAAAGGGACGTTGTCATCAGTCTTGACCATGTAATATTGTGGATGGTGTTAGGTAGCATCCCCTGAGATCAGTGTAAAGATACCTTTGTGTGGGTCACTAGTAACAGTAGGGCTGTGAGAAATACAGGGCACTGGTGTGTAAGATCTCTTCATTGAACACAGCAGAGCATCTCCCCTCTGCCCTGTGCTCTGAGTAACTGCAGCATTCTTCAAATAGAAACTGCTACATCAGTGACTCAGAGCAGAGGGGAGAGGTTGCAGTCTGTGCTGTTAGGAATAATGCACATCAAAGGTGGGGGTGTAACGGCATGACGTAACGACGTCACGCTGCACAGCCGCCCCGCCAACCCTACCTGCTCTCCCTGGCCGGCCGGAGCGCTGAGCCCAGACGCCGAGTACCGACGATGGGGGATCGCGTTCCGTGACCCCAAGCCCTGGCCAATCTAGCTGGGACGGGCGGGCACGCCGGTAGAGGTTCTCCGCTGCCGTGGTCTTTTGGCTCCTGCGATTCGGGGCACTGCTGCCACTCCGGTGTCCCTCCTCCCCTGTTCTCCGGCTGCCGTGGAATTGCCTCACAGGAACTCCGCTGTTCTCCGGCTGTCCAGATGCTGCTCCTTTGAGCGGGCAGTGATTCGGCTGGGTCGTCTGCTGATGGCCCCCTTCCTGTCCACGAGGGTGAACGATTCGGAGGTCCGTTGAGAGGTCAGGATACGGGGCGGGACCGTGATCTTGGACGAGTTGCTGACCGGTGTGTAGGGACCCCAAGGTCTGCTGCCCAGGTGGTGGGGCCGGGGGGTTCCCCTTGGTGTCGGCGCGGCCAGATGTCCGGATCTTGCACCCTGTTTTGTTCCTGATTCTTTCCTGGTTATCCTCCGCTTTCTGCTATGCCGAGCTGGATTGGTGGAGCCGTCTGGAGCCTTTCGGGAGTCAGTCTGCAGGAGGGGTGAGATGTATCTGCTCATGCTATTCCTGTCGCTTTGCTTCACCTGCCATTATTATGGCCTACTAACTGGTACTAACTGAACTTGCCTGCGCTGCCGAACTAATAGCAGCTGTTAAACTTTTTTCGCCTCTTAAGCTAATTCTTTATATTTGGAACTGTGTTACCGACAGCAATCATCTGCCACTAACCATCTTGCATTATATGGGTTATTGTCTCGTACTAATGCTCCTCTAAGTAGACTTATAGGTTGTTTGGATTGGCGATCTTTTCTAAGAGACAATAGTGTATTAATGATCTGCATTTACTCTTTATTAACCAACTATTTTGTATCTTCAGTCTATCGCTATTTCTCTTCTAACCCCATAGGTTGTACGGAGTATAGTAGAGACTGTACAAGAGATAACATTGAATCTGTATGCTATTTTGACATAGATTTAATTCTATCAGTCTGGTGTTTTACATTCGCTGTATGTATTGCATTTTTATTGTTACGGATTGGCAGTATTGATAATTGCTTATAGATCTTCTATAATGCCACCTAAGAATGCAGCAAGAAAATCCCTGGGGACAACACCCCCTAGGGAGAAAGAGAAAGGGGGGTCCAAAGGGGATAACTCTGTCAAACTAGACAAATTATGGAAGTCCCCCTCAGTTAAAACTCGTACCGGTGTGACAACACAGAAAAACCTTGAACTAGAGGGTCAGGACCCTAAAAATAGAATTCAAGGGTCGAGGTTTGCAGCGTTAGAGGCTGTAGAACAGGAGGAGGAGGAGGTAGGAGCAGGGGAAGAGAAAGCTATGCTTAGAGAGATTTTAGACTCAATAAAAACCTGCAATTCTGCCATTCTCGACCTCACAGAGCAAGTGGGTGCGTTAAGAGGGGACGTTTCCCTCCTCAGACAGGAGGTGAGCAAGGTCAGAGATAGACAGAAAATTACAGATGACAAAATTGTTAATATCGAGAAAGAGTTAAGTACGTTGAAAAAAGCCATCTCCTCTACTGAAAGGGAAAATAAGAATCTTAAAGGGAAAATGGCCGATATGGAGGATCGCTCTAGGAGAGCCAACCTTAGGGTTATAGGGTTACCAGAAAAGGCCGAAGGAGAAGATCCCGTCACTTTTATTAAAGACTGGTTACTGGAGAGAATAGGGAAGGAAAATCTTTCCCCCAACTTTGATATTGAACGTGCCCATAGAATTCCCTCAGTGCCCTATCCGCCTGGTAATAACCCCCGGACCTTTATATGTAAAACATTATTATCAAGAGATCGGGATACGATACTACGAAGAGCTCGCGACCTAAAAGATCTATCAATTCAAGGTGCAAAAGTATCGCTCTATCCGGATTTCTCTAGGGATACCCTAGAGAAAAGAAAAAGTTTCCTAGAGGTGAAAAAAAGGCTTAGAGATAAGGGTATTATCTATTCATTGATGTTTCCGGCTAAATTGAAAGTAATTTTTCAAGGTCAGTCCCAGTTTTTCAGTACGCCAGACCAAGTGTCGGATTGGCTTGATCTTAAGGGACTTTGACCCGTATGTTATAGATGGGCATTCCCGCTTTTTAGGTCAGGTTCGGGGGAGCAGGGGTTGGATGTGGGCGGGTAAGTGGCCTAAGTAGGAAGAGTTCTACCATGGTAGGACAGTTGAATGGGAATGGGTGGGGGGGTGGCCGTGTTGCTGGAGTTGTTGATGGGGTATTAATTGTTCCTTTTACCTTATCCAATGGGCACTAGGGTAATATCCTGGAATATAAGAGGGCTGAAAGACCGGCTGAAGCGCTGTATTATTTTTGATTATATTATCAAGCAATTGCCTGCAATTGTGATTCTGCTGGAGACACATTTGGATAAAGACTCCTTAGCATTAGTAGATCGGAGATGGGCCAATCATGTTTATAATGCAGTTTTTTCATCATTTTCTAGAGGGGTCACCATCTTGGTTCATAGGTCAATCTCCTTCCAGGTCCTAGACTACTTGTGTGATACAGAGGGGAGATTTGTATTTCTATTTGGTATTTTAGAAGGTATTAAATGCGTTTTAGCAGGGGTATATATCCCACCTCCTTTTAGATACGATGTGTTGATTAGGTTGATGCGGTTCCTGGAGAAGGTGGGAGAATGTCCCGTATTGGCCCTAGGGGACTTCAACTCCGTTATGTCAGAGAAGAAGGATCGATTGGGGAAAAGGATGCATCTAGATACCTCTGCAAGGGACACTCCCTTCGCCAGGTTCTGTCAGGAAGTAGGTTTGCTGGATGTGTGGAGGTCTTTAAATGGTGATGTGCCTGCTTTTTCATGTTATAATCGCTCTTATAACTCATTTTCTAGGATTGATCTGGCCCTGGCCAATGACCATGCTATTGGCTGGGTACGGAAAATCCGATATGATAATCGGTCCGTTTCGGACCATTCCCCACTGGTTCTAGAGTTGTCTGCCCCAATTAAACCGACTCTTAGGTTCTGGAAACTTAACGCGCATTGGTTGTCTTTATTATCAGATGAAGATAAAATTAAGAAAGAAATGTGTAGTTTTATATCTGCCAACAGGAACACGGATAATATGGGATTGATCTGGGACGCTCTGAAATCCTTCCTTAGAGGGATAATAAATTCAGAAATTATTTTTCTTCGAAAACAATGGGCTAGACAAGAGCGGAGCTTGAAAGAGGAAGTCAAAAAAAATGAAAGGGAATATCAGGCTAACAGTTCGCAAGAATCACTCGATAAGCTTAATAAAGCACAAGAGGAGTATAATAGATGCATCGCTAATAAGGCTATGCAGAAGTTATTTTTCCTCGATCAAAAATCACACTGCGAAAGCGGCTCTCCTTCAAAAGGGCTCTTGTATAAAGTTAAGAAACAACAGGAATCAAATAGGATAGCCAGTATTAAAAACTCTTTCGGCGAAGTAACCAGCAATGCTCGGGAGATTGGCGCTATCTTTCTCCAGTTCTTCCAAAAAATCTATTCCTCAGATTTAGAGGTGACATCAGAGCAGATAGGTCACTATCTAGATAATATTCAGTTCCCTAGCCTATCGACAGAGAAAGCAGATAGGCTTGTTTTGCCAGTATCTATTTCGGAACTAGAGGAATCGCTGTTATCCTCTAGACGAAACTCCGCACCAGGGTTGGATGGCCTGCCTTTAGAAATCTATAATAGATTCAGTTCGATCCTCCTTCCCCTGTTAGTAGAGATCTGGGAGATGGCACAGAGAACGGGGAGACTTCCTGATTCTTGGTACGAGGCATGCATAGTTCTGTTACCAAAAAAAAATAAGGACCCCTTGGAGGCAGAATCTTACCGGCCGATTTCTATTCTTAACACTGATGCTAAATTATTGGCTAAAGTGCTTTCGAATAGATTAAAAGAATGTGCGTCATTACTTATACATGAAGATCAATGCGGCTTTGTAGCAGGCCGACAGGGTAAAACCAATATACGACGGTTGTTTGCTACCCTTCAGTTGGGACAGGGGGTGGCCCGCTCCATTCTGTCATTGGATGCGTCTAAAGCCTTTGACAGGGTGGAGTGGGACTTCCTCTGGGAAGTCTTGTCCAGATTTGGACTCGGTGTAAGATTTGTGGAATGGGTAAAACTTTTCTATCGGGCCCCACGGGTCAGTATTAGAGTAAATGGAGAATACTCCCCGTTTTTTGTATTGTCTAGGGGCACTAGGCAGGGATGCCCCCTGTCTCCTCTATTATTTGCTTTTTTTATAGAACCATTAGCAATAAAACTTAGAGCTGATAGGGAGATCGGGGGTGGAGGAATAGCTGGCCCAAAGGACAAGATTATGTTGTATGCGGATGACATCTTGCTTTGTTTAAAAGACTCTAATACATCAGTCCCCAAGGCGCTTAAGGTGATAGGGGAGTTTGGAAGGTTTTCAGGTTTCCAGATTAACACCCACAAATCTATCCTGGTCCCAATTGATAGCGACGGTCAATTTAACCTAACTCAAATAGATCTAAAGATTTCATCGTCATGCGAATATCTGGGCTTGAAGATTACTTCAAACGTGGAGGAATTTATATCTCTGAACCTCGCTCCATTATTAGCAAAATTGAAAAACAAGGTTAATACATGGAATACGCTACCTTTAAATCGAGCAGAGAGAATCGTTCTCACTAAGACTATTTTGCTCCCCCAAATGTTATATGTATTATGCAACTCTCCCAGGTGGATTGATAAGAAATGGTTTGGACTTATTCGAGCGATTATAAATAAAATGGTATGGGGGAGGAAAAGGGTGCGTATTAAACAGGAAACACTAATGGTTAACAGGGAGAAGGGTGGAGTGTCGCTCCCCTCCTTGTACCACTATTATTTGTCGGCACAGTTACAGTACATCCTGGAAAATAAACGGTCCACTCTATTTCAGGTGCTCAGTGCTCGGGTGGGGTGTAGATTCGAGTCTATTCTCTCCCTATTGGAGTCTGGTCAACTGAAAGCTTACTCAATAAAAAAACTCCCTTTGGCGATCTTGATGGAGAATACTTGGAGAGATTTTAAGAGGCTATATGGGATTAAGGGTGGATTCAAATTTACCCCATTATGGGGCAATCTTAATTTTGTAGAATTTAATAAAATGGAGGATGTCGGATTCTGGAGAAGGAAAGGGATTTATTCTTTGGAACACTTGGGAGAACAGGGGGGGTTGCCCTCCTTTCAGGTTTGGTGTAGGAAGGGGAATTTGGAAGAAAAAGATTATTTCAGGTATTGTCAATTAGCTCACGCCGTTAGTAAGGAAATTGATCACGTTAAGTTCACGATACACGAGGGAGGTAATTGTTTGGAAATTGTAGGGTTAGAGGCTTCACTTTTGAGAATGTCCACGATCTATCGTTTGATAAGATCTAATATTGATCAGAATTTTAGTCACATAAGTCAAACAAAATGGATAAACCAGGTGGGTTTTATCACAGCGGCACAATGGCGAGATATTTATAAGAATGTGGTTAGATCCACGATTAACTTAAATTATAGATGCACTCAACTTAATATTTTATATAGAATTTATTTTTCTCCACTCTTGATGTTTAAAATCGGTGTAAGCCAAAACTCTAATTGCAATAGGTGTAAAAGCACTAGCGCCGACATCCTACACGTTTTATGGGATTGCCCAAGGATTAGCCTATATTGGGAGGAAATTTTTAAGATAATAGAGAGCCAGATTCAACTGTCTTTGCCACGAGTGGCTACTTTGGGGCTGCTGGGCCTGTTGCCGATCTCGATAGACTCGAGAATAAAAAAGGACCTGGTGCTGAAGCTTTTTTTCCTTGCCAGACTAATTTTAGTCAGGCATTGGAAGGACGATAAAGCACCAGGGGTGAAAGAATGGACGAATCTTGTGCTACGTACCAGAGCGTATGAATGCGCATACGAGAGACGTTATGGGAACGGTAGAAGATTGAATTTGACATGGGCCCAGTGGAGTAATGGAGAACATAGTATTGCCTCTGCCCCAGGGCGCCCATTGGATGGGTACTTAGGGACAAACTAGTTAAATTTTTTTTTGTTCTTTGTTTGGTACTCCCTTCTCATCTCCAGCACGGGCAAGGGGTGGGGGGAGGGGATGGGTCGGTTTTGTGCATATATTATATGGTATATGTTAGTTAATATTGTTATAGCAGTTAAAAAAAAAAAAAAAAAAAAAAAAAAGGGGATTATAATTCTGTATATTAAGGTTGATAGTTTGACAATTGTGCAGATAATGTATGATATTTTCTAAGAGTATAACAGATGTTTTTTCTGTCTGAGAAGTTTCCTATGTATTCTGCATTTTTTTTTCTAACTGACCTATTTGTAAAGATTGTATTTACTTAATAAAAAAAAAAAAAAAAAAAAAAAAAAAAGGAATAATGCACATAGTTATGGTTATATAGCTTTGTATGGTCAAAACTGTATATACCCTTTAAGTTTTGCTCAAATATTAAAATATTAATGCAGGTGCATACTAACTGGAAAAGTTAATTAAAAAAAAAAATTTAAGCTGAGGTTTCAGCACTCTGGTCCACAATGGATGTCAGGCGTCAATGTTCATCCATGTTCATGGTCCAGCTCTGAGCTGGGAAATCCTCTGGATTGAGTGAAGGTCACTCATTTAAAGAACAGACTCAGTTCTACTACACATGTTCAAACCAGCAATGCCGCACGCATTTACATGAACACACTAATCTCTGCCACACACACACACCTCCCTCTTATTCCTACCCAGTCCAATTTACTAGTTTTCTGGCCCCATTGTCTGACTTATAACTGGCAGCAATTAATGGGTTACTGGACCTTGTGGTGATGCTGGTAGCATGTGATCAGTCATATGTGTCTTACATCATTCCAGGTTCTGTAGGTGATAACCATAGTGACAGCCTGGAGAGGCAGAGAGTGGGACAGTGGTTTGTGCTGATTTTACAATGTTTGCTGCCATCATGTAACCAGCTTTTACACCAGCCGCGCTTTATGATGGTATTTGTGAGCATTGGACCAGATTTATCAGAAGTAGCGCAGTCTGTTACAAGTGCAGTGTGCCTTTCAATGTGCAGGGTGCGGCAGATTCTTGGATCCTGCTAGGAGGCAGGACCCAGCTCCCAGACAGGAGCATGCAGCCCCAGGGCACTGGTAAACCCCAGGGCTGCCATCGGAGCAGCGAACCCCCCCCCCATAAGCGGCCGGGTGGGTCCGATCTAGTGAAGCATACTCTTGCACGCCATGGTCAGCGTGACCGCGGCGTGTAAGGGTTTAGCACCCGCGATCAGAGGAATCTCTGATCTCGGGTGTTAGCCACGGGTGTCAGCTGTAATATACATCTGGCACCCGCAGCTTCTGGCAGCGATGTTGTTCGACTTGGAGATATGAAATGGGTATAGTAACCCCTAAGAATACGAGGAGCTACATGCAGGAGTCCAGGGGCTACCGGTCACCTAATACCAATCCCAGACATTATACATCTTGTAACACTATATGAATATACCGTAAGACGTATAGATAAGATATATAATTTATGGATGTATAGATAAGATTTGGTAGCTGGTTTATGCAATATTTGATTCAACAATCTTTAAATTTTCTATTTTTCCTTAGATTTTGATTTTCCATAGATTTTGCTTTGGTTCAGAGATTTTGCAGGTTGGATCTTGGTCCATGATATGGAGGCGTGGAGATAGAACCATATGATCCTTGCATAGGATGACCAGTAACTTGACCTCAGTGAAAGGATTATAATGGAATGTATTTTATTTTAGAGTAATAATAATAAATGACATATAAATGTATTATGGTAGGGATCATTACAGTAACTGTTCATTAAGTCTTGATTGGCTTGGTTTGTCCCATAGTATAGGGAACAAGGGTCAGTACAAGTAAGGAAGAGTCACTCCACGGTGACGTATGAAGGAGGGCCTCAAACTAATTTGCATAAAACCACACATTTCTTTGTAGACAAAATGCTAAGGAGCATGTGAGTAGGACTGGTCTGCCACCAGTCTACCTTATTATGGATGATCTGTAAATATCCGCCATTTTGAATTTGCTCACTGCAGTTTTGACCAAAATATTTATCTTTATTATCAGATATTGTGGAGAAATCGGCCGATTAAGATGAATGGCGGAAACCAGACCAGGATTTCTGAGATTCAACTTCTTGGATTTCACAACATTCATAATCTGAAAAATGTCCTTTTTTTCCTCTTTCTCTCCATTTACATTGGGACTTTGATAGGAAACCTCTTGATTATCTCCATAGTGACGATCGATCGATGTCTCCACACTCCTATGTATTTTTTCATCAGTTTGCTTTCTTCTTTTGAGTTATTATCATCTACCAACATTGTTCCGAAAATGCTGTCGGTCATCATCCGAGAAGGTGACACCATCTCATTTACGGCTTGTATGACACAGTTTTATATCTTCTCTGCATCTACCAATTCTGAATGCTTCCTGCTCACAGTGATGTCCTATGACCGCTACCTGGCTATCTGCAACCCCTTGAGATACATCTCCATCATGGACCTTCGTCTCCAGCTTAATCTTGCCTTTTGGCCTTGGCTCATCGGATTCCTCATAACACTAATTATCACCGTTTTAGTTTACAAGCTTCAGTTCTGTGGACCTAATGTCATTGACCATTTCTTCTGTGACCTATCCCCCATATTAGATCTTTCTTGCTCAGACACATCCATGGTGAAAGTCCAGGCTGTCCTGTTCTCTGTTCCTGTCATTGTCCTTCCATTCATCTTTATAGTTGTCACCTACATCCTGATATCTTTTGCCATCATAAAGATCTCTACAGGTATAGGAAGAAAGAAAGCCTTCTCCACTTGTAGTTCCCACCTAGTTTTGGTTTGCACCTATTATGGGACCTTGATAAGTGTCTATTTGTTTCCACTAAAGGACAATTCAAAAAATGTCAGCAAAGTAGTTTCCCTGTTATACATCATTGTGGCTCCGCTGCTAAACCCCATCATATACAGTCTAAGGAATCATGATATCATAGCGGCTCTACACAAATATTTCAGTATCCCAAAAGTTAGGAACAAATCAAAGCCAAGTAGGTTATAACGTGTCAGAGCATCAGACTTGATTTGCAGGATCTCCTGTTCTTCTCTAACCATAAAAAGGGAAACACTCCCAAAATTCCCTTATGAACCATTGCTTAATATTGCATGGGTAGGTTGTAATGTCAAGCCTCTTGATTACGGTCATCATATTTGACAAATTTGTGTTGAACTTCTTGAAAATGTGCCAAGTTGTTTACTGTTTTTTTGTATGTCAGGAAGGAATCAATTCTCCTTATAGACACTGCCTTCTCGTACCTTCTTTTCAGATGTAGGTAGTCTTTGAAGCCATCCCAGAATGGGAAAACTGCTCTCTTATTAGAAGATGTAGTAAAAACTGTTCTGCCCACAGTTGGGAGTCTATTTGTTTTGAAAAAAAAAGATTATTCCATGTCATGTGCAACATCCCCCACCGGGGCTTAGCCTTTTCTTGGGACCAGAATACCGGAGTGGCTGGGGGTGGCGGCCTAGGCACGCTGATGTCACGGTGCTTGGTATGGGGACCGGAGGGCTGTCCTACAGCCTGGCAGGTCTCCAGCAGGTGGTGTGTGCAAGAAATATGGAGGGAGAGGCTGATGTACTGGTTCTCCCTGGGGCAACCCCTTAATGTCTGTAAGATATGTCCCTGGGTAATAGATAGGGAGCCAGTGGTGGTATACAGCCATATCCAGGGATTAGACGGAGGCAACGTTGTACAAATCAACTCACGGTTCTTTATTGAACAACAGCAAACGAAGGCCTAAACGATTCACAGCAGAACTGGTACTGGAGTGGTCATGGAGAGGTGTCCTCAGGTATGGTTCCCCAACCTGGTAGCAGATGCAGGCTGGGATGGAGCTGTGTACAGTTGTGGAAGCTGCAGCTCTTGTCCTGGGTTTATCTGATGGTGGACTGACAATGTCTCTTTCTTCACTCTGCACATGTTGCTAGGGTTATGTTTCCCACTTAGGATATGTGGTAGCAGATCGAAGTTTGCAGAGACGTCCACATGGAGGCAGTAAAGTCCAACATTACTCATTGTAAAGCAATTCAACCAACTCCACTAAGTTTTATAATCTGCTGGCAGCATGGTGGAGAGTAATGTCCTGTGATTGCCACCATACCTGCATTATTTCCATAATGCTTACAATGTAGTTGTTATACCTCTGATGTGTCCTTAGCAGCTAGAGCTTTGCTATGTCCTTCTAAAAACCTTTTCTCCTCTTCGCCTCATTCTTCTCCCAAGACGAATCTCTTGCTCACCTGATAGAGAAGTGTATGGTCAAGGTAGGAATAGGAGAAGGAAAGAGAGTCCAATGTCCAGCCAAGTCAGGAACACTTCATTATTCTTTATTTAGGCACATATTTAAAATCCACAGCAGGGATGTCACGCTGACGCGTTTCGGACGGACTAGCCATCCTTAATCATGGCTCATCACGAGCTGATCTTTATCTCACATTCTCCAGGAATAGGAGGGGACAGTGCTCCAGATGCAGGGGACATGACCTTGATTCCCTAACTGCCTCATACGGATCAAAAAGGGAATTCCTCCCCTAATGACAGGTTTGAAGATTTTAAGTGTAGGATTGTAGGGCAGGTTTTCCATGTTCATATTATTGGTGCAAATCTTGAACCCAAAAGTTGGGGATTGTTGGAATTTCATATATATGTCATCGTTCACATTCTGTTTTCATTTTAAAAAATGCATCTAAAAAATATAAAGGTCTTATTTTTATGTGAAAATGATGAGATCAATTGTTATTGCTATTTTTATTCTCTATTCTACAAGCGGAACTGTTTTCTTCTCTTGACCTGGTCCATCTGTGATCGTTCAGAAATAAACCTTGAAATTCTATAACAATGTAGAAGTATTCTTACTTCACCATGGAAAGAAATACTGGCAGTCCCCGACTTAAGGACACCCAACTTACAGATGACCCCTAGTTACAGACAGATCTCTCTCCCCACTGTGACCCCTGGTGAAGCTCTCTAGATGCTAATACATTACTTTAGTTTAGTCCACGGCTGCAATGATCAACTGTTCGGTGTCTGCAATGAAACTTTATTGTCAATCATTATTATCTGAACCACAAATTTCAAAATCCAGTTGCAACAAGGACCAAAAAATAATTTGGCTTGTGTTACACTTACTATAAAATGTACCCATTCCGAAATACATACAAATCCAACCTAAGAACAAACCTACAGAGCCAATCTTGTAGATAACCCGGGGACTGCCTTTGGAAGGGTTAAGTGGGTCCAGGAGTTTATGTATCCTATTGTGGTGACTATACCATAGGATACTGAAAATAGTGTACTTGACCATTTAATGTCCTGGCATGGAGACCTTTCCATAAAAGTTAACAGGTACCAGGACTTAACTAGCGTTGTTATATATATGTTGGTTGTCTATTTGGAGACAGTCTGTCTGCTCTTTTTAAAGGGATTTGTTAAAAGTTAGTTTTTAGATGTTTCTATTTTTCTGTGATTCTTTTTTATGCAGTATGGATAAATTGATAGAGGACATTTATCAAATGTTTTCTGGTAGCTTTTGGTGCACTAAAAGTCAGATATTATGCACAGCAACATTTAAAAAAATTGCATAAAAAGACGTATAGCCACTCCAGGTCAACCCTGGAGTATGAGTGCTTCATGCTGTTTTCTTTCTTTCTTTTTGTTTTTTTATTTTTTATTTTTTTTAAGCCTCAGGAATCCATTAGCATGTAAGAGAGACCCTAATATAGGCAGCCATTTTATGGCCATTTCATGGCTGATATAAGATCTAGGGGCTCAATTATATAATGGGGCAGATTTACTTACCTGGTCCAGACGCGATCCAGCGGCACATTCTCCGATGCTGATTCGGGTTCTGACGGGATTCACTAAGGTTGTGCGCCCGATATCCACCAGGTGTCGCTGCTGCGGGGTATGTGAGTGCTATTATTGCGACACAATTTTAAAAAAAAATTCTGCGGTTTTTCAGAATCCGTCGTTTCCCGATGACAACTCCCCACCCCCCATTATTGTCACGTGAAAGCCGGCGCCGATGCACCACAATCCGATTGCATGCGGCAAAATCCTTGGGCAATTCGCCGCAAATCGGTAATAAGTGGGAATTCTTGCCTTATAAATGGGGTTGGGGCATCAGTTGTGTTGTGCAGGAGTCAGGTGGATACACGGCTGATCGTCCTACTGAATAGACTGTTAGAATTTGTATTATGCACAGGAAAAATGCAGTAAAGAAAAATAAGTGGCCATCATTACTTTAAGAAATGACGGTCAGTCAGTCCAAAAAATTGGAAAACTTTGAAAGTGCAGTTGCAAAAACAATCAAGCGCTACAAAGAAACTGGCTGACATGAGAAGTGTCCCAGGAAAGGAAGAACAAGAGTCACCTCTGCTGCGGAGGATAAAAGTCACCTCTGCCGTGGAGGAGAAGAGTCGCCTCGGCTGTGGGGGATAAGTTCACCTGAGTCACCAGCCTCAGAAATCAGAGGGTAACAGCAGCTCAGATTAGAGAGCAGGTCACTGCCGCACAGAGATCTAGCAGCAGACACATCTCTACAAAAACTGGCTTTACTGCTGACACTGTTGGGTGTGATGGTGTGGGGGGGCTGTGCTGGTGACACTGTTGGGTGTGATGGTGTGGGGGGCTTTGCTGGTGACACTGTTGGGTGTGATGGTGTGGGGGGCTGTGCTGGTGACACTGTTGGGTGTGATGGTGTGGGGGGCTTTGCTGGTGACACTGTTGGGTGTGATGGTGTGGGGGGCTTTGCTGTTGACACTGTTTGGGATTTATACTGAACCAGCATGGTTACCACAGCATCTTGCAGCCGCTGATATTCCATCCGGTTTGTGTTTATTTGAACCATCATTTATTTATCAACAATACAATGACCCCAAACACCTCCAGGCAGTGTAAGGGCTATTAGACCAAGAAGGAGAGTGATGGGTGCTATGCCAGGTGACCCGGCCTCCACAATCACCAGACCTGAGCCCAATCAAGATGGTTTGGGGTGAGCTGGACTGCAGAGTGAAGGGAATACAGCCAACAAGTGCTAAGCATCTCTGGGAACTCCTACAAGACTGTTGGAAGACCATTTCAAGGGACTACCTCTTTAATGCCAAGTAATCAAAGCAAAAGGTGGCTACTTTGAAGACACATTTTCAGTTGATTCACACTTTTTTGTTAAGTATATAATTCCACATGTTAATTCATTTTTAAAGCACATTTTCGTCAGGTTTCCAGAATATTTCAGATTTCCGTTGAATTGCCCCGGGATTTTGGCGCACGCGATCAGATTGTGGCGCATCTGTGCTGGCTTTCACATGACAGAAATCAGCTTCGGACAATGCGCCGTGGGATCGCGAATGGACCGGGTAAGTAAATCTGCCCCAATGCGTTTTGAGCCACAGCTACGGGCGCTTCATCACGTCAGTGCATGTGTGTGCAATGCTGGGGATTATGTACTATGTATGGTTTAATTGTACCACCTATTTCTTCTATTGGTCAGAGGAAGCTAAACTTTGAAGTTCATGATGACGACACTTGTGGAGATAATCAGCAAGTGTTTTTGACTTTTTGTTTCCAATTGGTTCCCCAAAGAGCGTTTCTTTAGGACGGCTGCTTGTGCCTTAAAAGTGTCTTCCTCAGTGCAGTTTTTCTCTTTTGTTGTCTGAAGAGAACGTTATCTTCATAGTCTATATCACAAATAGTATCCACTTTTTTGAAATGTTTGGATGTAAAGATTTGGTTTCGTTTTTTCTGTTTCCAGATCTAAAAAAAAGTTTTTTTGGAGGTTTTACTTTCCAAAGTGAAAGACATTCCCCACGTGTTGTTATTTAAAAGCAAAAAGTTATTTTTTTTAGCAATTCAGTTTTAAAAAAGTCATTACACACAGAGGGAACTCTATAGCCCACATTTATCAAAAAAATGCAAATTACACTATGTGCAGTTTCCTTTGGTAGAGCAGGGTGCGCCTAAATCATGATTTGTGGTGCATGTTCTTTTTGAATTCGGCCTCCCCAGTACTGCTCCGGGAGAGTGAACCATTTGTTTTTGCCGCACTTTGTTCATGTTGCACAATTGTGATACGGACAGAATTGTGGCGCACGGGCCGACTAAGTGGTAACAGCCCCTTAGGGTGTAGATTTTTCTGTCTCGTAGAGAAACAGAGCAGCGGTGTCACAAAACTGGCGCAGCCACTTTATAAATACATGTACAAATGGTTTGCACCTTCTTTCTAGTGAAAGTCAGACAGAAATCCCTTTCAAACACTTTTGTAAATGTGGCCATTATCTCAGAACAGATCTCAGAGTAATTACCCAATAAACCCACAACGACTTTCTAAGGCCACAATTTCTGATTCAGTAGGCAACAATCATAGGTAAGACTGTGCTGACTCGGCAGATGTCCGGAAAGCAGCCATTGACATACCCTGCAAAGAGGGTAAGTCCCAAAAGGTAATTTCTAAAGAGTGCTGTATCCAAGCATATTAATGGAGTGGAATGGAAAAGGGGTCCTATAAAAAGGTGCAAAAACAACCAGGATAATGAGATCTTTGATAGGACTGTTAAAAAAAGACGATCCAAAGATTTGGGGAAGATTCACACAGAGTGGTCATTGCTGGAGTCGTTGCTTCAAGAGCCACCACACACAGATGTATCCAGAAACTAAGGGGTTGGGGTGAGGCCAATCGGACCCCTCTACCACCATTTTTATTTATAAACATGTATTCAATATTTTTTAAGTTAAAATCCTTAATAATGTTGAAGAATTGTTTGTATATGTTTAGGG
This sequence comes from Engystomops pustulosus, assembly GCF_040894005.1. NCBI lineage: Eukaryota > Metazoa > Chordata > Amphibia > Anura > Leptodactylidae > Engystomops > Engystomops pustulosus. The sequence continues at coordinate 219,734,429 of NC_092414.1, forward strand.
TACAGTGGTGCTAAATGATACAGGGTCCTTATTCTGTGACCAGGTTGTAGTGGAGGGGTTGGTAGACACATCCTGCACATTTATCATTTTCATATAGTTCATCTCTACAGTATACTATAGTATTTTTATGAAATGGGTTGTGGGGCGACTTCCAGCCGTCCTACTGGCCACTTATCTTATAATACTTATAATAAGCATAACCTCTATTTTACCATTATTCAGGGCAGGATTTAACCCATAAAGCAAACTTAGCACATTTTTGGGGCCCCCATGAATCAGGTGACTCAACACTTCAGGACATTAATTTAATTTAGAGCTATGGAATAGTAGGGGTCAATATTTCTTGTTTTATTACTTGGAGTGGAGAATTAGATTTTAATTTTGTTTATATCCCAAAAATTCAGTTTCTATAAACCAATCAATAGTCTTTGTTTATGGTCTTAAGATCAGAAACCCTCTGACCACTGGAAGACATTTACGGTACCATGGCCTGTATGCCAGTTTTCTGGTCTGGGGTCAGGGAGTAAGAGTTCTCCTTATAGAGACTTAGCCAATTAAGGCCGCCTTGCAGGCGTTTAGAGACTTATAGCCATTGATGCTCCACCAGGGGATTCTGGCATGCTGTTGGATTAAAGCCAAACCAGTATATCAATTCCAGAAGAAACAAATTCCCAACTGAAGACATCACTGTTTTGTGTGTATTCAACTACAGTGTAGTCGAAATTCCTGATGCATGGTCAAGAACTTCAACTTTTATTCCACCCTTTATCACTACCATGATAAATGAGCAGGGAGTTGTCCGGTCCTGGTGCAGGGCCAATACTAGATCCAATATATCCAGCATTTACATTTCCACTCTTAATCTAGGGAAATAAGAAAGGTTGTTGTAAAATTATGAACAATTTATATGATCGCCCCCATACAACCTCCTTGTTTGTATTATGTAACAATTTCTGGAACACCAAATTAGCCAAATATACTCACAATAAATTCAACAAAAATTAGCACAGAAGGGGGTGAGTGTAAACAATGTTAAAATATAACTTTTAATAACTCAATTAGTAAAATCACAATATCCAGTGTCACATACCTATTATTCGTAAATGAGACACCATACGCAAAAGAAAAATACTCCAAGGTATAACGATTATGCAACGTCCAAGGAAAGCCACTTCAAGGAATAAGGAGTAGTCTTACTGTGATTTGGATGTAAAGTGCATCAACGGGCTGTAGAACGGGATTCCAAGGGAAGGGGGGGGGAATCTCCTCTCCCTAATGGTCCCTTATGACTCCCGCCCTTACAACGGCAGTCCACAGCTGTCCCTGTTGGACTGAGACGTGCCCCCTACAAACGCCAATATCCCTAACGTCCCTGACGCGTTTCGTGATAACTCCTCAGAGGGTCTTAAAGTGTACTAGTGCTTTATGCCGGCTATTTGTGAACAACAAGCCTGGCATCGATTAAATGCACTGTAGGCATGCAGGAAAGATGGACAGAAATGCTGTCAGCAAGTGTCCCATAGAAAACTGTGGGTCTCCGGTCACAGTGGTGGACCTGGTGACCCCCTATGTGCAGGCTGGCATGGTAAGCGCCTACCATAGCCGGCATAAAGCACTAGCACACTTTAAGTCCCTCTGAGGAGTTATCACTAAACGCGTGAGGGACGTTAGGGATATTGGCGTTTGTAGGGGGCACGTCTCAGTCCAACAGGGACAGCTGTGGACTGCCCTTGTAAGGGCGGGAGTCATAAGGGACCATTAGGGAGAGGAGATCCCCCCCCCTCCCTTCCCTTGGAATCCCGGTCTCTAGCCCGTTGATGCACTTTACGTCCGAATCACGGTAAGACTACTCATTATTCCTTGAAGTGGCTTTCCTTGGACGTTGCATAATCATTATACCTTGGAGTATTTTTCTTCTGCGTATGGTGTCTCATTTACGAATAATAGGTATGTGACACTGGATATTGTGATTTTACTAATTGAGTTATTAAAAGTTATATTTCAACATTGTTTACACTCACCCCCTTCTGTGCTAATTTCTGTAACACCCCGAGTTAATCATAACCAGAATAAGACCATCAACGCCAATGGAGGTTGTTTACTCTGCCATTCAGGTGACTCTTTTGTTCCTGTTTTCTCCAACTATAAATGAATCTACTTCACATATTAGTGACAGTGAGCTAATAATAAACTGTACATGTTGTGGGATTTATTCATTCACTTCCTCCAAATCTTTCCAGCACATAAATAGTTCTGCATCGCCATTTTGATTTCTTGGTTCCTTAAGCCGTATATAATAGGGTTAAGTAATGGGGTAACCACAGTGTACATGAGAGATAGCATTTTGTTGACAGTGGTGGAATACCCTCTGCGGGGCACTACATATATTACAAAGAGGGCCCCATAATAGGTACACACGACGGCCAAGTGAGAACTACATGTGGAAAATGTCTTCTGCCTCCCAGTGACGGAGGTGATCTTCATGATGGTTAGGAAGATATAACCATAGGTGACCACAATGAATATGAAGGGGATGATGGTGACCACACCTGAGAGTGAAAGCACCTCATACTTTACTATGGAAACATCTGAACATGAGAGCTCCAGGAGAGGTCCAAAGTCACAGAAGAAGTGGTCAATGACATTGGGACCACAGAACCACAAGGTCTGAATTAAAAATATGGGAATAAGGGTGAGCACAAATCCTAGAGACCAGCAGCCCACAACCAGGTATAAGCACAATTTTTGGTCCATGATGATGGAGTAGTACAGTGGACTACAAATAGCGAGATATCGGTCATAGGACATTGCTGTCAGGAGAAGACATTCAGTAGTGGCCAAAGACCCAAAAAAGAAAAACTGAGCTATACATCCTGTGAGGAACAAACTAATACCATCTGCCAACGTAATGGTCACCATGACAGGGACAACATTTGATGTGACCAATATATCTGAGAAGGAAAGGTGACCAAGAAAGAAGAACATGGGAGAGTGAAGACGATGGCTGGTGGACACGAGCATGATAATGATAAGGTTTCCCATTACTGATACTACATAGATGAGAAGGACCATACAGATGAAGAAGAACTTGTAATCCTGTAGATCTCCAAACCCTCTGAGGACTATTGTGGTTAAGAATGTTTTATTCATTGTATATCTGGGTAGATGATTGGGTCACATAAGATGAACGATGATGTCAAAAAATTTCCATGTTCATCGGTGAAACGTTTTGGAAACAGTTTAGGGGAAACAGGAGACATCTGTCATACAAAAGAGAGGACCACAAATAATTACGTCATTAGTCTACGTGTAAAGGAAAGGAAGCATTACACAATGGCCATTCCCATTAATGACCGATCCTGCAGAGCTCGGGATGCTTTTTAGCCAACTCAAGATCTCTCCTCTTTTCACAATTAATTTACAAACAGATGAACAAAAAATGATCCCACTACATAAACATAGTCATTAGATGGCCTTATAAGACAAGAGGTGATATCGATGACCACTTTGTCCTTCTCTTCCAGTCTATGGGGCCCCGAAGAGAATAATGGGCTCCCAAGGGCAGAGCATATTTTTTTTCTTTCTCTACCAATAGTTTTAAACTATTATAACATCCATGAAATCTTGTTAAACAATAATATAGCATTAGGTCCTGCTTTTTCACTGTTCCTTGATGAATAGGATGAATTTTGCCATTGTGTGGGTCCTTCTAATCTTCAAGGCAATGGGTCACATCTGGATAAATCCAGTCCTGCTGAGAGTGATGTGCTGCTTGGGATGAACTACAAGTCCTTCTTCCTAGATGGAAGGTTGGGGGACTGTTAAATGGAGAATTGAAAAGATCCAAATGTACGGTGTCACAGAGATGCACTGCATCTTCACGTGACTTGGGGTGAGACTGCATGGGGTTAATTTATTAAAGGTGTACTCTCGTCTGGGCATTCACATTCAGTTTCATTTATCTGCCATATATAAACATTTCTTCAATTATTAAAAAAAATATTCCTGTGTGAAGATAATTTCTCATAAATGTAGCAATATTGACCCTTAGAAACGAGATAGCTTCCTTGGATACGGCCACCTCACACTCTGACAGCGGTGGCCAGACATGTGCTATTGAGTCCTGCCTGGATTCAGCAATCATTACCCCAGGATGGCTGTGGGACATGCAGTAACTCCTGGACATTTCATCTACAAAAACTTTTTGTGTCTTTGTGCAATCCCTCCAGCAGAGGTGGTCGTATCCAAGGACACAGTCTTGTTTCTAAGAGACAATATCACTACATTTATGAGAAATTATCTTCACACAGGAACATTATTTTTAATAACATCAAATTGAGGAAATGTTTATATATGGCAGATTAATGAAACTGAATGTGACTGCCCAGACGAGAGGAGAAGAGCCCTTTAAGCCTACTCAATCTTGCACTTACCTTTCACCCAGAACACAAATTGAGCATACATTCCAACCCAGACAGTCCTCACACTCCAATAATACATGCTGCCACCACCTATTGGATTAAAATGGGGATCAATAGGAATCCCACTCTACAACTGCTCTTGCCTCTCAAGTAGTCACTTTGTTACTCCACTAGACATGCACACTCGGCTCTTTAGTAGTCACCTTGTTACCCCTGTAGACACGCACTCTCAGCACTGTAGCAGTCACACAGCTAACCACACTTTACAAGGCTAAGGAGTTGGAGAGCATACAGAGACCAACATTAAAGTTAACGCTTTAATACAAAAAGGAGTTCAGTGCTTTTAAAAAGATGCTAAAAAGTTACAAAGTAAAATGACACAAGACGGCAAAACAGCTACAAAATAAAAAAAGGGAGACAAATAGCAGAAACTTACAAATTAAAGTAAATTGTGATTTCCCTGGAGGTAGGAGAAACATGGAATTTGTCAGCTCGGCCACCTCCAATATGTGACCCTGTATTCCAGTATACGACATGATTTTATAGGTTTTCTGTTTGGTTCAGGTTTCAGAACTGATCATTGGTTAATAAGTCAACGGGGTCTTTCAGGACTGGAGAAAATGTTGATCAAGGGGAGAATCTAGGAAGGGTAGGTGGGTGGGGGAGAAATGTCCATGTGGTGGTCCCTTTGAGGTCTGCTAAAAAAGGCCTGAGGTCAAAGGTTATCAAGATGTATCTCACCATCCAGTCATAAACTGGGTCAACTTGACGAACAGTATCAGAGAGGCTAAATGCACCATAATTGAACAATTTGTACTTAGTTTAATATTTTCATGACTTGCAGGTCATCCGCATCTGTTTTCTGACTGTTGCAGGGGCTGAGTGATGTTGTACCAGACTTACTTCAGACCCCAACAACCTGCACCATCATAATACTGGGATATCAGCATATGCAAGGGGGACTGGCCTCGAGACAGCTGGGTGCAGAATGACTGCTATCTGCGTACCCGATGCAGCTACACCCATGTGCATCCACTAGCTCAGTCCTATCAGATTTCTGAAAATGTGATTCAGCAGACTTATACAATGTTTCTCCGTGATACAGTTTGTGTCTGTGACTATTTACCTCGACTACAATCCTGAAGCTTCATGTGAAAACTGATGAACGTGATTGGCCGCGGCCGCCGTCTTCTTTGACACAGTATCACCCCCAGGGCTTAATAAATAACCGGTGAGAATTCCCTGCAGCCTCGTTATCCGTCATTACACTAATTATTTACTAGAAGTGTCTAATCTATAATAAACCTTCTGTAGTAAAACAATCTCCGGTCCACGTCCTGGGAGACGTCCTTTGTTTTCCTTCGTGTTTCTTGTGAAATATAAACATTATAAATACCTTTGCATTGGGCGAGGACATATAATGACTCTTATATTACATTCTGTTATTCCTGAAGTGTCTGTGCAGGACAAACAAACATAAATACATGACAAGGGATAGTAAAATACAATGAAAATGTATGTAGGGTTATGTATTCATATACTTTATATTGGGAACCTTAGGAACAGTGAGATGGATCAGTATATTCTAATTTGGGCAGCACTGTGACTCAATGGTTAGCACTTCAGCCTGGCAGCGCTGGGGTCCTGGGCTCAAGTCCATGCTTTTATTGGTTTCCTCCGGTTTCCTCCCACACTCCAAAACATACTGTTAGATTTGTTAGATTGTGAGCCCCATGGAGACAGGGACCGCTGTGTAATCTGTAAATAAAGGAATTATTATTATTTTGAAGGCGGATGGTCAGTTTCCATTGTTAGATGCAAATTACTTCATTATATAGATGACATAGATATCAGGGCATGTCATGGCTCAGTAGGGTGTCAGCGTTACCATTGAAATTTTGTATCTGCATCAATATTAATGACATTATATGTATAGGTTAGTTATATGTATATAGGTTCATTAGTCTAAGATGGGGGAAAACCCCTTTAATAGGAAGGCTAACATCTCCCATGATAATGGTTGGAATCTCACAGGATAAAAACTGAGGGAGCCAAGAGGCAAAGTGGTCAAAGAACTGATAAGGTGGCCATGAGGATGGTAGTATACAGCCACATGAAGGAAGAATGGGCAGAAAAGCCTAAGGGTAGGATTCTCAAAAGATGGGAAGGAGAGAGATGACAGGTGGAATGACCTAGAAAGTGCATCATGGAGAAGAGAGCATGCCAACATCTCCTTCCTGCCTATTGTAAGGTCAGAGGCGGAACTGGGAGAGGCAGGGCCCCATAGCATACTTCTGAATGGGGCCACCTACCCCCTTTCCGTTTTACGCCGCATCACGTCAGGGATTGTGTCGCACGCGATCGACGCTGGCTTGCACACGACACAAATCAGGGGGCGGGCCATCGGACAACCCGACGGATTTGGACTATGTGCAGGATTTAAGATTTCAAATTTTGTCGCAAGACACACACTTACAAGCACCAGGAAGAAGAAGGTGAACTCCGGCGGACCTCGGCGGGGGAAGCGACCGATGTAGGAACCCGGGCGCACAAGCTACGTGAATCGTGCCGGACTTCATCTTCATTGGACTGTCCGGATCGGGGATCGCGACACGACCGGGTAAGTAAATGTGCCCTAATATGTATATAATGGTGCACATCCTCCTATCTTTAGTGTGTCAGGTCAGATGTTAGGGCCCCCTGGCACTGTGGGCCCCATAGCAGCTGCTATGGCTGCTTCTGGTGTAGCCCCTGCGTAAGATCTAGAGCAGTGAGAGAAGTATAAACCAGTATAGGATAAAGCAGCAGGGAAGCCAGTGTCATCTTGCTGGATCCTAGTGTCATGGAAGGCCAGAAGGTTAACGTACTTAGAAAAAAGAGGTGATAAAAAGGTTGTATTTTAAAGGGGACAAATTTAAAGGGGTTGGTCGTTGGAGGAGAAGGAGGGATACACTAGGGGACATGTATCTTAGTTAATTTTTCTTTGGTGTATAATTGAGACATTTGGATGGTCTTTTTTGCGCCATATGTATGTTCATGTTGTTTTTCTTATGATACATGTTTAGTTTTTCCTGTCCTGGAAGGTGCTTCCTTTGGTGTTTTCTTGAGACTTTTTGTTGCAGATGTCTCATGTCCACATGGACACGAGCCACATGAGGGGGATATATGCAGGAGTGGAGACTACTCTAAATTTTGGAAACATGCATTTATGGCTGTGGTCTGCATTTTTTTAACACTCTAGCTACAGCCCAGGAAGATGATGACATATGAGGGTGTGGCCACACGGGGCATTTGCGTGTGTTTTTAAAAACATTACAGAAACGCATGTGTTTTGCATGTTACCGTGCATTCGGCTGCTTTTAAAGTGTTTACCTACATTGCTAGAAGTGTAAATAGTTGTGAAAATCACAGAGGTGCACGGCTCGTTAGTATCATAGAGAGTAATAACAACTGTGTGTTTTAACGAGCCGTGCACATGTGTGACCATGGCCAGATTTCTCTCCACTGGAAGTTAACAGTAGCTTTTTGTACATGACAGGAAGCAGAGATCCAGAAAACCATGAGGAATTTATACAGAAAGTATATTAGAAATGTGTATAACTTTTCTTTATACAAACAATATCAATTATTTGTTGAAATGGGATTAATCCTTTAAGTTGAATTTGTATGTTATTTGGAACTCTATATTTTATAATTCTAAGCCCAGTCAAAAAATGTTTTGGTCTCTGTGATAATTGGATTTTAAATTCTAAAGCTGCTCCTAAGGAAGAGAATGTCCATTACAGTTCCCAGATGCTTTCCTGTTTCCAGCGTTACCAGACGCCTCCGTGTTTCCTGTGTGTCTCCAACGTTTCCAGCCACTCCTTTACTCCAGTGTTTCCAGACACCTCCAAGTTTCCAGTGTGTCTCCAGCATTTCCAGACGCTCCAGTCTCCAGTGTTCCCAGATGCTCCTGGTGGCTCCCGTGTTCCCATCGTCCCCTCCATGGACCTGTCCGTTCCTGTCTGCCTGAGTAGTGTGCCAGCTGCCTGCTTGCCTGCCGTGAGTTCCAGCTCATCCTTCTAAGCCGTGCTCCTGCTGTCATCCCAGGCTCAGACTGTGTCCTACACCCTCTGCTTCCATGGCTGCCACTGCAGGTTTAGTTGCAGATATTTATAGATCAATGTATCACCTTGAAATGGGTGATTAATTGATAACCACTGCAGACCTAGACCCGTGGAACGACCTAGTGGCACCGCACCGCAGCAAGACCATTCTGCTTTGCATTGGGCTCTGGTGAAGACCAGGTGCCACTTAGACTCCAGTCCCAGGTGTCGGATAGTACCATCATCATCTCCCGGGGTGGTCTAGAGGGTCCACTAGTCCACAGACTCCTCCTTCCGGACTCTTCCCCTTGTCTGTGTACCGTTACAGTAAAAGTATGTATCTTGTTTATTACTGACGTGCACAACAATTCTATCTGCGCCACAATTCTGCAGCATGAACAAACGTCCTGAAAATGGAAGAAGTCAGTGAAAGGTGGTGGAGGAAGTGTCATGGATTAGTGAATGTTTTCTGCAGCAGGAGTTGGACCTCTCATACAGCTACATGGCAGAGTAATACAAGTATCAGAACCTCCTTCAACAACATGCGGCTCCTTCCTTGTGTTCATCACTCAATCAGCCAGCAATATTTATTCAGGACCATGGCCCTTGTCACACAGCAAAATGGGTAAAGCAGTTCCCTGAAACAGAAAGCATTGCAGCAACGAAATTTCCACAGCCCAGATCTAAACCCAATAGAAAATACTTGGTGATGAAGTTATGGCCACAACAATCACAGAACTGTGGAATGGACCGGAAGAAGAGCGGAGCAGATCCCAGTAGAGCCGTGTGGGAGACTAGTGATGTCCTGTGCCCGGGGCGGGGGTCCTGTGCCCTCCCCACTGACTGGTGACTGCTGGGACCTTCAGGGAATATCATTATAATCTTTCTCTGTGCTCCAGTCATTGCTGTTCTCTAATTATGATCATCTTGTTTTTACAAAATAAAGGTTTAATGTTGATACTTTGGTTATTTTGTAAATCACTCTCGAGGGACATAGTGACCCCTACATAAATAAATCCATCAAATGTTCATCAATGGAGATTTATATATCAATGCGTCACCTTGAAATGGATGAATAATTAATAACGTATTGTTTACAGGGATATTGTGGCTCATTTACTAAGGGTCCGAACGCCGCTCTTTTGTCGGCTTTCCCGAATATTTCCATTTTGCGCCAAATTACCCTGGGTTTACAATCGGTTTGTGGCGCATTGGCGCCGGCTTTCAGGTATTCGGAAAAAACGCATAATTTAAAAAACAATTTGGGATCGTGACTGGACCAAGTAAGTAAATGTGCCCCATTATATTCTCCGTAATCACAAAAGGGCAAATGTATCACACGCCGGCGCTCAAGCTCGTGCTCACTGTCCTGGCAGATGCTTCAAGAGCCTTAGACCTCTTGAGGGACCCATTGGGCAGCCATGCCCCGAGCAACACTACACTGGGCCTGACCTGGTTTTGCTTAAAAACCTGCGAACAAGCTCTGATAAATGCCCCCCATAGTCTTGTTGATGTTTTATTTTTACATCACTCTTATACTTAGAGTTTTATATAATGAGATGTTGCTCATTAAATTATTGAGTCTCTTATACTAAGGTATAACTCCACTGTAATCTAGAAATATAGATTATTATCACCTTTATGTTGTTATATGTCTTTTTTGTATTGTTTGGCAGCGTTTGGCAAGTCTTTATTACAGACATAGATACTGTGGGCTAGTCTGGTGATAAACATGGGAGATTATCTTTATGGTTATTGATTCAGTAAAGCTCTTCAGGGTATAATCCAATAGGAAGATAAATAGAATATGTTCAGCCTTTTGTTGTTAATGTTGCTGCTGGACCGTGTTGTAGTAAATGGTTAATCTTTAAACTTACCGGTGACGTAATTTTGTACCCTTGTGGCCATCAGACATGGCATCTCTGATGAAGGGGCGTGTCCCCCGAAACGTCCCTTCATGTAGCTTACACCGTCCCACTCAGCGCTCGGAGGAATGTGAGTCTCTGCCCGAGGTCAAAACTACGTGAGTGTATGTGTATGTACTATATAGGCTAACAAAAACCTACCACTCTACATATAGTACAGCATCCACAGAGCTTCACCAGAGGTCACAGGGGGCAGAGAGGTCTGTCTGTAACTAGGGGTCAGCTGTAAGTCGGGTGTCCTTAAGTAGGGGACCTCCTGTTTATGCTGGAATTGTCAGTCAGAGATATGGGGGTCATGCTCGTTATTATCCTCCTTTTACAGTAGCATTTTGTCTCCTATTACAAAGGTACTAAGGTATCCTCCCCCTCGGGGTCCACAAGTAGCCGATGTAGCAGATAAGTCTACTATATTCTTACCACTGCAAGGATCAATAGAGCAAGACTATGGAAATCCTTGCAAACTCTCTGATGAGAGCTGTTACACAAGACGTTTAAAAAGGGATTGTCCGAGATCTGAAAAAAAAAATATATGGGGCTGCTATAAAAATAAACCTTTACTTACCCCCTGGTCCCTCCTTCCGCTTTCTCTGGTGGTGGTATCTGCCTTCAGCATCATAGCCGCTTATTCTTTATGCTAACAGTGTTCATCCGTGTCTAAAGAAGATCCATTGTTGAATCAAAACGTTGCACTTGCATATTGGATTGCTTACCTATCACAAATAAAAAGAATCTTCTTCTGATTTGCATAAATGAAGTGGCAAATTTTTCAACAATTTATATATATGGGGTGGTAACTTATTCGATGCACCCGAGCCACTGGGGAGTGACGTGTATTATACTTCTACGCCCTCCTTAAATGCACTGAGATATGGGGACGGGCAGGCGGGGTCGGCCACCTTTGTGTCCCTGTAAACAAACGAGGGCACAGATGGGAAAGATGGCGAGGGATCGCAGAGGTAAGTAAATGTTTATTTTTTGAAGCGCCCCATCCCGGCCACATATAATTTTTTTTCAAGGTCACAGACAACCCGGTTAATATAATTGGACACTCAAACAACTGATCGTTAAAAGGAAGGGTTTGGTTCAGGTCAACGGGAGACATTGGGAAAATTGGTTAGATTACTCTGTTCCAGACAAAAGCTAAACACATCCAACCCCCCAGGGGTACTTTTCATGCAGTAAGTGGAGAGAGTAAAGGGTAGGACAATCACTGTGTGTACCCATATGTTGTTCTCGTTAACTTTTTATTATATGGGTTGCCTACTCTTTCTATCCCCCCCCCCCTGTATTCCTGTATCACTTTAGTACTTTCGTGAAATTATCACTATTATTGTATGTGTTGTACAAGTGGTTAGAGGTAGAACCCCCCCCCCCCCCCCCATACCTCGGGGGAATATCTCAATTCTTGTTTCCTTTGTTATTTTTTCTGTTACAAAATGCTGAAAATTTCAATAAAAAATATGTACTAAAGAAAGAATAGGAGTGAGGACCCTGCTTGCGGGATCTTCCAGTCTATAAAAAGGGCGACAAAAGAAGTGGAAGAGGTTGTATAATGCTCCGTTCTTTATAAGTGAAAGGAATAAAAATGATTTAATAACTAAAGGTGCTGCCGCATGGAGCAGCCATCAGTCACATCTTATATACGGTCAATGGGGCTGTGGAGAAGCCTGGAGCTTGGTATCTGCTGTTTGCTGGATAACAAATGGGAGGAGGACATACGATGGGTTAGTAAAGAGAGAGATGGAATGTCATGTACTCAGAGAGTGTGATAGATCTGCCTAAAGAGATGGGTTTGAAAGCATGATTAAAGCATTGTAAGTTGTGTGTTAGTCTGATAGTCATGGGTCGGGCATTCAATAGAATTGGTGCAGCTGGGGGGGGGGAAGTCCTGGGGACATGAGTGGAAGGGTTTGAATAAGGGAAAATAATAATCTAAGATCACTGGGAGATCGATGACCACGGGTTGGGCGATTGAGTTGTATGACAACTGTTATTAGCTTCTGTTCTCATGATACCGAGTTACCGACTTACCGAGCAGGCATGAGTTGGAATTATAATAAGTTGTGAATAGAGATGAACAAGCCCTAAAATGATTGAGTGCTCGTTACTCGAGTCAAACTCTTCCCGATGCTCGAGTGCTCGTATCGAATAACGAACCCCATTGAAGTCCAAGGGAGACTTGAGCATTTTTCAAGGGGACCAATAAAATGTGTCATTTTGTTGAGAAATATGGAAGTCAGTCGTGTTTCTTCGTTTTTTTTAATCAATGGAATTTTCGTGGAACTTCAAAAAGGAGAATGACCCGTGTTACACATTCTCTGCAATGTGTTCTTCACACATATTGTTCTTCACACACTATTGTGAAGAACACCTTTCTGTACTCATGTCTTTGGATAAGTTAGCAGATGTACGGAAACATCTGCAATGTGTTCTTCACTGTGTTTCATTAAAGAGAACCCGTCAGGCAAAATAACCCCCCTAAACTAAATATATTTTCATAAACTGCCATTAGAGAGCATTGCCTCTATCCCTTCATTGTCCCTCTACATGCCTGTAAACCTAAGCAATGAGGTCCTAAAGCTGTATGCAAATGACCTGTGAAATGTCCAATGAAGCATTAGCATATTCAAGCTGTCCACTCTATTCATGAGTGGGAGGCACAGCCACACCCCCAGTGCATGACTGACAGCCTGTATAATGATGTGAGGCTGTATAATGATGTGCTTCCTGGTGCTGGTGGCCACGCCCCCTGCAGCCTGTGTGTGCATGTGTGTGTGTACAGGAGAGATACAGCAGCTCCAGGCAGCCATGTTACAGCAGAACATGTCAGGTACTTGTGTAGCTGATGTCTGTGTCTCTCACCTGTATATTAGGAGGATGCAGCATGTCAGCAGATGCAGCACACACACTAGCAATGCTTTACTATACATTACACACAGACATGAGCAGGGGGAGGAGAGGGGAGGGATAACAGGGGTGACATCACTGCCTCTGACCATGTGACCAGCCTCATTTACATGATAAAGAATAAATTATTTTACAATGATTAATGTATGAAATAACTAGATAAAGGCTGGGATGGATCCTTGTGAGCTGCTCCAACAGGTAGCGGTGACAGGACTAGTGGCAGGGACCTGATGACAGGTGTCCTTTAAGTGAAAGCTCGTTATCGAGGGGGCGAAATACTCATCAGAGCTTCATGTTCGTTCGAGTATTAGCGTACTCGAAACGACTCGCTCATCTCTAATTGTGAACAATTTACCTGCACCTGAGGGCGATACGTGTGTTTCACATTGGCTTCTTCAGGAATGTGTTGGATCTGGTCTGTCCGGGTTTCTTAATACTTGTATTACCTGTTGGTTATGTGTTACCTTTTGTTTAACTTTAATTTTTTTGGTCATAGACAATATATTCTTGCCTTAAGGAAGTTTAGTATATACCACTGTGTATACATGTACTACCTATGAGTGATTATGAGACGTTCCCATAAATCCTTGTGAGGTTCCCTGATCCTGTATGGGAATAATGTATGAATATTGTCCTCGTTTATATAAATGGCTACAATGCATATTATGAGGTGCTGCAGCAGCTGACACATGCATTATGAGGTTCTGGAGCATTTTTGGTGTGTAGTATGAGGTTCTGCAGCAGTTAAATTGTGTTTGTTGATGTTCTTCATTAGCTGAGTTGTGTATTATGAAGTTCTGCAGCAGCTGAGTTGTGTATTATGAAGTTCTGCAGCAGCTGAGTTCTGTATCATGAGGTTCTGCAGCACTAGAGGTGTTTCATATGATGTTGTGCAATGCCTGAGGTGTGTAATATGAAGTTCTGCAGCAGCAGAGGTTCAGCAGATAAGGTTCACGAGGTTGTGTAGCTGACAAGTTGTGATTTATGATCAGGATAAGTTCATGGACAATGTTCTTTTTCATTTATATCTTTAGAAACATTAATATTTACACTAAATATTCAGCACCAGGGAAGAAATTCTATAAATATTATAATAATAATAATTATTATTAATAATTTCTGCATTCATCCGTCTTAGAGCTTCTCCCATACTACTTGTATCTTACTAGTAGTTAGCACCTGTAGGTCAGAGTCCCCCTCAGGACAGAGACCGGAAGGGTGCCCCCGACTGCATAAGGAGGGTGCCCTCTGACTGGGGGTGTCCTAGTGTTGTAATTTATTACATGGGATGTTTGCACTTTAAATAGGGGCGGTATTTGCTTCCTTTCTCCTCCCTGTTGCCGCTCAGCCCCTCCCATAGCTGAGCCTTTATAGGGCAGGCACTGGGCCTGCACTTCCTCTTGCCCGCGCCATCTTCAAGCTGTCCCTCCCTCCCTCCCTCCCTCCCATAGCTGAGCCTTTATAGGGCAGGCACTGGGCCTGCACTTCCTCTTGCCCGCGCCATCTTCAGGCTGTCCCTCCCTCCCATAGCTGAGCCTTTATAGGGCAGGCACTGGGCCTGCACTTCCTCTTGCCCGCGCCATCTTCAAGCTGTCCCTCCCTCCCTCCCTCCCATAGCTGAGCCTTTATAGGGCAGGCACTGGGCCTGCACTTCCTCTTGCCCGCGCCATCTTCAAGCTGTCCCTCCCTCCCTCCCTACTGTTACTTGGTTTTTGTGTTTTGATGTTTTCGGTTTTCAGTGATCATCTCAAGTCACAGCTAACGGAATATGAGAATTGATGTGGATTTTGCCCGGAAGTCGAAGTGCTAATTCGGGAGTCCGGTTGAGCAAACCGCTTCGGGCAGCTATGGTTTACAAAGAGACGGACGGAGATTGTGGTTAATTTTGAGTATTACAGTAATAATGGTTTTCGGTGATCATCTCAAGTCACAGCTGCCGGAAAATGAGAATTGATGTGGATTTTGCCCGGAAGTCGAAGTGGTGGTTCGGGAGTCCGGATGAACAAACCACTTCGGCAGCTCTGGATTACAAAGAAACGAACAGAGATTGCGGTTGATTTTGAGAATATTAAAATAATAATAATTGAGTTTATCAGCAATAAATAGCTGTGACCTTTTCTGCCCAACAGGAAGCCTCGTGTCATCATTTCTTAGTTATGTTTCGTTATAAATGGTTTATGGGGTTAATGTTACGGGTAGGATTATGTATCTTTACTAAAGTGCCTTAATGTGGAGTTAAATGGGTAATGTTTACTACCTCCCAGTCTTGTGTGTACAGAGTTCACAGCCCTGGTAGTAGATAAGGTCAGAAAAGGAGGAAGGTCCAGCAAGTCCAACCAACAAGGTGAGACTTGTATGTCTTCCCATCGCACATGTAAACAGTGACGAGAGTCTCGTTATTCGACTCTGAGACCTTCCTCTTGATGCGTTCCGGGGCTGCGTCCTACTAGATGTCACATAGCTGAGTGTCAGTGTCACTCTCACTCCGGGGACAATGAAGAAGAGGCGCGTTTGTCTTATGGCCCTATGTGTGATCTCTCTCCTCCTCACCCTGGTAAGTTCTATGTATATTGTATAGGGGATCCTTCTATACTACTCCTATAGTGTCCTGCTACCAGGGCAGAGGAATGAGCCGGATACTAACGTAGAGGACTTGTTTTGTATTGGGCAGCAACAAATGATGATTGGACCCATTAGAATTAGGGATCGGAAAGGGAGTCTGGGGGTTATATTTAAGTATTTAAGTTTATAAAAGCCAATGATAAAATCTGGGGGGGGGGTATTTCCATTGTCTATGCGGACTGGTCGGGATGATGAGTTACGTGTTACACTGGGAAAGAGGATTGTGCTGCTACTTTCCTTATAGGACATCTACCACCACATACTGGTGTGTGCTCCGTTTAGCCGGATCTGCAGTTTTTTTTTTAGCATCTTATGCCTTGGTTTTTTACAAAAAAAGTTTTTTTTAAATAATGAAGAAGAGCCTGAGGGGCTCCGGGCTCCACAGGTGTTACTGGAGCCCCTGAGGCTCAATTTTCTGATTTGTAACACCATTTTTTTTATTAAGAGTAAGATCATAGGAAGCTTTACAAAGAGAAGATCCTGTTAGTGGGGGCACACACCAGTGTGTCAGTGTGCTTGGTTTACAATACTTCATCCTGGTGGTAGATGTCTTTTAAATGTTATAAAAACTGTGAAGTTCTGGTGTTGTGAAGCAGCCAACAACCAAGTTTTCTAAATGCAATACAAAATATTTTATTGGTGTGCTTAAAAAACATTTAAAACAGCATGAAACAGAGAGAGTGCGTGCTGATTCAGGCCACCAACCATAGACTATGGTCCAGATAATTTCCAAAACTTAGCTGGCAGTGGCAGTGAGTACAGGTACAGGTAAGTATGAATACAAAAAAAGAAAAATAAAAAGCAGTAAATGTCACCACCAAGTGTGTATCCAGGGGTAGCCGCCCCCACCCCCACCCCACCCGCGCATATCACCACCGCCGCATGGCTTCATCAGGGGTAGTATAGCTTACTGCTTGTGGATGTATAAGACCATCAGCTATAGGAGAGGTAAGTCAATGGGGCCACTGCTGGAAATGCAGATGACGTGGTCTATGGGTCACCGCCGCACACGCGCCCCAACCCTCCTTCCTCCATGTGGGTGCATCACGCATGCACGGAGACGAGGGAGCAACCCTGCACCACCAAGGCAATCCGGTGAGGATTTGTAGGCAAGTGTCTACTGTCACTGTCCATATACAATGTGACCTGTTTCTATTGATCCGATTATGTGAAATGTATAAAGAAAGTCCAATGCGGATCTTCTTAGAGTAATTTTTCAATATGGCATCAGATAAAACTCTGAAGAATTTGCACGAGATTTTGATGAACCCTTTATGGAAGGTCAGATGGAGCTCCTGCAGGTCTTGCAGACGTCATGTAGATGAATGAAGCAATCAAATGTGGTTTGATTATCCCTTTCTCGGAAACTGGTGCTATAGTCCTTTATTAGTCCAGAGCTCGGGGTCTTGGATGTACAACAGGTCCTATTATATGTCGACATAGAGAATGTGAAGAATTATTGTGCTTTTCTTACATATCCCTGATCTGATCTATTGTATAAATCTGGAAATCTCTCCTAGTATGTGACACATTGTACAGAAATCACATGTGACTGATGAGCTATGGGGCGGATGTGACTGATTGTGATGTGAAAGTAATACGAAAGTTGAACTCTACATCCAATACTAACAGAATCTAATCTCCTCCCCTTCTTTGTGCTAAAAGATAAGCTCAATCTCTCAGCCCAGGAGGTTTTTACCTGCCTTAAAATCAGACACTTTTTCCTTTACCACAAGGATCCACAACCTGTGATCATCCGATCCCTACTGAACTTCCTGGATGGAAGGCATCTCTAGTATTAACAGAGTATTGGGCACCAAAAGCGGGTTAGAAAAAAACTTAATTTATGCTCAAATGGGAAGAGAAACTGGGGTTGACCTTTGAACTAGATCAGTGGTATAAGACCCAATCCACATTTAGATGTACAAGCGATCAAGAAGCGATAGTCAAAGCCACAATGAGATGGTACTTTTTGCCGGCAAGCCTAGCTTCAATATACCCATCCTCCTCCCCCCTGTGCTGAAGAGGATGTGGGAGTCAGAGGTACCACCTTATATGTTCTATGGGGATGCCCGGTCCTCCCGGCACTTTTCATTTCATTAACCTCATATCCAATGAGAACATTCAAAACTCACCTCCATTAGCTTTACTCTTACGAGACGAACATGGTCCTCAGAACAATGGTGGCTCATCTTTGTATGACCACTAAATGAGTGGTCACCAGACATTGGAAGGAGACCCATTCCCCTTCCTTTCAATAAGTCCCGGCCGTCATGAACACAACTTGCATGTATGAAAAAGTTTTATCATTGGAAACTAATAGTCGTAGTCGTTTCCTGACAAAGTGGAGGCCTTGGTTGATAAGGTCATCCAGCACGGTAGGAGAGTAGTTATACTACAACAATGGATCCCGAGAGAAGATCTCACCCTCCCTTTCTCCTAGCTTGGGACAATGTAGTGTCCTGGTCATACAGATGGCGAGGTTAAGCAGAACAGTGTACAGCAGCAGGGCCACTCTTTGTATTGTTAGTTATGTGTTATTGGTTTTCTTTTCTGGAGATTTATGGTCCAATAATTGTTATTAGGTCTGCTATAAAGTGACACTGCCGTCAACTCGTGTCTAAAGTCCAACTGTAGTATTAATGACCATGGCTCGAAGTGCAGTGTGGAAGCCACTTCTGTGCGTTATGGACTTATCAACCAAAGGAACTACACTGGACTTTACTAAATAAGTCATAAGGACTCTTGCTCCAAGACCACCGTAATATTTTCTTATCTCGCCAGTATTCCAGGTTATTTCCTGGATTGTATTGCTTTGTATTCCTATGGAATTTTATAAACATTGGGGCAGATTTATCAAGTGTCTGAAAGTCAGAATATTTCTAGTTTCCCATGGCAACCAATCACAGCTCGCCTTTAAAATAAGTCAGGTGTTCTTAAGTACGGGAACACCTGTACATATAATTAAAAAAATAAATGCTGGAGTGAAGGCTGAATGAATGAAAAGTGCAAGAAATATAAAAGTGGGATATGCGACTGTGGGTGCTGTAAAGATTGTGCGTGATTGAATGTGTGATGAGAAATGGAATATTTCCCGTACGAGACACAACTGAATTATGAAATCGAATATGAATGTAAATGGGGAAATGTGGTGATATGATGTGATAAAAGTGTAAATGCTGAATATATAGATCAGGGGTAGGGAACCAATGGCTCGGGATGTGGCTCTTCTGTTGGCTGCATCTGGCTCTCAGACAGATCTTTAATAAATAGTGATGGCTGCTGTGTCTCTTAGACTGATCACTGGACACAGGCAGCGATGTTACCGCTGCCTACGTCCTTTGTATGACCCAGGCGCCATCGTCTGGGTCAAAGCGAAGAACTTGGGAGCGATGAGGAGCTGGCTGCAGGGAACGCTGGTAAGTGCATTTTTTTTTTTTGCTGTGACTACCTATCAACTTGGAGGCATGTTCTGTGGCTACTTATCTACTTGGGGGTATGTGCTGTGGCTACCTATCTACTGGGGGCATGTGCTGTGGCTACCTATTTACTGGGAGTATGTGCTGTGGCTACCTATTTACTTGGAGTATGTGCTGTGGCTGCCTATTTACTAGGAGTATGTGCTGTGGCTACCTATTTACTGGGAGAATGTGCTGTGGCTACCTATTTACTGGGAGTATGTGCTGTGGCTACCTATTTACTGGGAGAATGTGCTGTGGCTACCTATTTACTGGGAGAATGTGCTGTGGCTACCTATTTACTTGGGGGCATGTGCTGTGGCTACCTATTTACTTGGAGTATGTGCTTTGGCTACCTATTTACTCGGAGTATGTGCTGTGGCTACCTATTTACTTGGGGGCATGTGCTGTGGCTACCTATCTACTGGGGGTATGTGCTGGGGCTACCTATTTACTGGGAGGCATGTGGTGGGACTATCTATCTACTGATGGCATGTGGTGGGTGTCAGGATTTGGAGTAGTGACACTGGGACTACCTTTCTACTGGGGGGCATGTGCATACTGTATGGCTCTTATGGAATATCATTTTAAAATATGTGGCGTTAATGGCTCTCTCCACCAAAAAGGTTCCTAACCCCTGATATAGAGAGTATTGGAAGTTTATGGGGGTCATTTACTAAGGGCCCAAAATGCGTTTTTCCGTCGCATTACCCAAATAGATTCCAATTTGCGCCGATTTTCCCTGAAATACCCCGGGATTTTGGCACATGCAATCTGATTGTGTCGCATCGGCGCCGTGTTGCACGCAACGGAAATCGGGGGGCATGGCCGTAAGAAAACCTGACGGATTCAGAAAAAACAACATATTGTTTTAAAAAAAGTGTCGCTTGACACACACTTACCTGCACCCAGCGTAGGACGGTGAACTCCAGTGTACTCCGACGGAATTCAGCGCAGCAGCGACATCTAGTAGGCGCACTGCATTAGTGAATCGCCGGAAGACCCGAATCCTCAGCAGAGAACGCGCCGCTGGATCACGACAGGACCGGGTAAGTAAATCTGCCCCTATAGGATATGATGTGAAATGGTCAAATATAGCATCTTACCTTATATGTGTTTATAGGAGCCCGTGAACGAGAGTTCTTCATTATGACCTTGCTAGGTCATAGACTGAAGTTCATGTATCCACCAGGATTCTCTCTGTAGTAATCTAGTTGTTTCCTCTTTACCACGGATGTTGGTTTGGATCCTGTTGAGTCTAAAAATGTTTAAATTACTAGACTTATGTAGCCACCGACGTCAACGTTTTGTCAAAGTTACGATTTGCTGTGTTGATTGAAGTAAGATGCTGCTGAATGCATTTTCTGAGCTCTTGTGACAATGTCCTATGTGCACTTCTGGGCAGGAACACATTATAGCATATACCACATTTTATGTCCTACAATTAATGTAGTGTTTAAGGGGGTGTTCCGTACCTCTAACGGGTCCATGAAGGTATCCTGAGATGTCACATATTGGAAAATGTTGCAGTTACAGCGGGAATAACTGCCTTTGATCTTGAATCCTCCCGTTTTACTGCTGGCCGGTCGTGCATAATGACTTTGGCTTAGCTGGTCTTTCAGGTTTCTCACCCTTCTGGCTGTAAGTATAGTAATAATGCAATACAAAATGCATGATCATCTGACTTGTAAGAATCCTGTAGGAACATGATTTGAATTGCATACAAGATGGTAGACGGCCCTGAGCAGATTGGTAAATATGTATTACACCTACTCATGTTTGTGCTGTCGAGAATGTAATCAACCTGCAAATTTATCCCTTGTATGGTAAACAATATTATACACAAGTGACAAAGCAAGTGAGAGTTTTATGCTCTTTAAAGGGTCAGTAAGAAAGGTGGAGACTTCTCAAATAACAATTTTTGCCCTTTTCAGGGCACTTAGGTGGTAGAAGAAGCTGTTATGCTTAGGGATCGATAGACATCTGAAAATGATTTCCCTTTTTAGGGCACTGTGAAGAACTGCATTACACTACTGATAGGTTGCTGTACTGAAAAGTTTTCTGGTATTCGCACAAACTTGTTGAACCCTAATTTTGCCATAACTAGTCTTAACTCAACCAAAGTCCTGGAATAATCTTTTTGGTTTTGTTTGTGGATTTGTTGTTGTTCATATTTTCTGGTAATAATCCTCTATAATTATGTCTGTGGGCTGGGATGACCATCTGTGGTTATGTATTGAGCCAGAGAGACCCATCTTGGATATGTGTGATGGCTGGAATAGCATCTCTTTAAAGTCTTTATTTAAAGGCACCCTACAGTTAGGGTTATGGGTGTGGAATTGTTTAGGTTTTGTTTGTGCGGGTGTGTGGGTTGGAATGGCCCCTCCATGGTTAAATATTTGGGTTTTGATTAACCCCTTTCGCTATTTGCTCTGGCTGATATGGCATATCTATAATTTAGTGGTTTGGTTGGGAATAGTGTTATGTCCTCCCTGGGGTGAGCCCCATATGATTATGTTTGTTAGCTAGAATGGCCCCTCTATGGATGTGGCTAACACTTCTTTGTGTCTTGCAATGACCAATGAGGAGCAGCTTTGAAACATCTTTGATTTTTTTGTATAAGCTGTTGACACAGGACATTCAAGAGACTGCAAAATTGGAAGGATGTCTAAAGCAATAATTGTATTCCCATTATAGGAAATGCTATCAAAGATGTGATTGTCAGCCATTCAACAGTAAATTTATGTGACCCAATATTTGCATTTGATGGCCAATGGTTAAGTAGCTTTTGGTTAAGTGAGCCCCCAATTCTGGAGATAATGGAGATCCAACCATGTGAACAACGTCTTTGCATAACTTTTGCTGCAGTATATGTATAGTTCCCCCAATTATTAACATTTCTAATGTTATCTTTAGTATCTCTACAGGCAAAGCTTTGAAAAACGTTCTTTCAGAAAAGTCAGTGAATCAGCAACAACAAAGTCAATCACAACAGTGCGGCAGGAGACAACCCAACTGGATGAAGAGCTTCAGGCACTGATGAAACTGACTGATTGGCCTTTTCCCCCGGCCAATATAAGTTTAGTTTTCTCCACTCATCCAAATACTTCAGTGTTTTCCTTGCTCCATCCTCGATCCACCTATGTTGTGGGAGAACAGTTAGAGGTTCTTATTATCGCCAAGGACCATAAAGGCCGACCCAAGAGCTACGGTGGTGACTATTTTCATGCAAAACTTCACTCCCCAAGCCTGAAAGCTGGTGTGAGCGGGACGGTGACCGATCACTACAACGGTTCCTACACAGCGTCCTTCATTCTTCAGTGGCCAGGAGAGACCATGGTCTCCATAAAGCTCATTCATTCTAGTGAAGCCATCGCAATTTTACATGAAAAAAGGACCAGCAGACCAGATAAGGTAAAGTAATGCAGACAACTAAAGAAAGCTTTAACTTGTGTTCCTTGCAATTGCTAAAGAGAGTTTATCGATTATGATGTGCGTGAGTATGTTGACCACTATAATTGTTAGAGTGGCTCCAATGGATCCAAGTTGTCAGGGGCCCAGGAGCCCTGAGTAGTGAGTCCACAATAGAGATAAGTAAAGGATTTGCAGAATTTCATTCACAGGCTTAAACATGTTGGGTTGATCAAAAAGACAACTCTACGGGAAGTTAAGTGTTAATGTATTACCACTAGTTGCCGGGCTACTCCTTTACTTACTATTCTTGATTTAGCGAGTACAGGCTGCGATTAAGTGGTAATTCTCATGTATCTACTGGCAGGAGACAAATAACTATGAGCACTTCAGCCTGTGATGCTAAAGGGAACCTGTCACCAGGTTACTCATTTTTCAACAATGACAGATTCCCAAAGGTCATTACATAATAATTCCAAAGCTGCTATTGTAAAATTTCCGAATGTTGTAGTTATTTTTTTTAATTTGATTTTAAAACAAGACTGTCGTCTTCATTTTTACCTTCACCTTTTACCTTCATGATTTTCTTACTCCCTCTTACATTTACAGTATAACTTTTGAGAGTGAATACAAAATTTTGAAAGAGAAAAAAAAAAGTCCTAAAAGTGGTTGTAATTAAAATTCCCCATACACAGGTCCGTAACGTGGCGGCATATCAGAGATGTGTCCTGCATGTGTCCTGCACCCTCAGTGCATGAGCCATCTTGCCTGCCTACATCACCACCACTTGCCCCAGCATCTGGAACTTGCAGATACCTTCACCACCGGCATGACTCCCCAGACAAAGATAGAGCCAGCGGCAAACATGAGAATTGGCCATGGCGCTTGATCTACCACCACTCAAGTCACTGCTCCCTGATGCCCGTACACACCAGTAACAACACTGGCGGTCCTGTCTTCCCAAAGGCACCCATGTACAGTGCACCTGCTCACACCGTCGGCGTTTGACACCCCCCATCCCAAGTTTAAGCAGTACATCAAGCCATCCTCAGGGAGACAAGGAAGGGGCTAACCCCAGAAGAACACTTGATTTTCTTTTGGCGGTATCTACTCCCAGACTCTGAAGCACTGCACCATCAAGCAACAGACCTCATCGTCCTTCAAACACTATTCTTCAGGCCAGAAGGCAGGTGCAGTGTGCATCCCCCAAGGCCCAATACACCAGTACCCATGAAGATGGGACGTGCACATGCAGTGTCCACAAGGAGAGCACCCTATACCTAGGGGCCCAGAACTAAGCAACCCAGCCTAGGCCCATTGATCTTCTACCCATGCAGGCCTACAGGACATACATTGCCTGTGGCCTCTATGTGACCCCCCTTCTATTTTTTTACTCACCCTGTGGCACAGTCATTAGACTCTAAACCCAAGCCAGCTTAATGTGAGGATATAATATAAGATATGAGGGGCATAAAGGGATTGATTCTTCTGTTGGTTGGGGGTGTTGGGATCTTTTTCTAAATGTATTATGTTGTGAACTATAATATTCTATAAAAGTATCGGGGGGTTAATTATTTTGTTGTTTTTTATCGTCTTATAGGAATGAACTGTTTTGCTCAACGTTTGTTTTTTTTCTCAAATTGAATTCCACTTTGGGTAAATCTAATATAATTGGTATCTTGGGTCTTAATTTAACCATTTTCTAAGCTGTTTTTCATTACAGGTATATTTCAAAGGCTTTTATTTTAAAAATGGGATAGAAGAAGCCGTGGAATGTAACTTTAACCTTCCCGGGCAAGATGTCTGTGAATATTACGACACCCACAACAAAGAGAAATGGGTGTGTCGGAAGCCAAAAAAACTACCATGTGACGCCTATCGGGAACATTCTGCAGGAGGCAACCGTGAGATTCTAAGTACAATAGAGAAAGAGTTCTTCTCAATGTAAATAAATATTTCTATTCACTCTGAGGTGTGAAATCAGCTACAGGACAGGGTCAGCTCTTTGATTTAAACATTGAGATATTGGGGCTCATCTAATATGGGTCCGAATTGCGCAATTCCGTCGGGTATCCCGACGATTTCCAATTTGCGCCGTATTCCGACAGGATTTCGACGCCGGGTTGCTTGCAACGGAAATCAGGGGGGCGTGGCCATCGGAAAACCCAACGGATTCGGAAAAACCACAGTATTTTTTTTTTTTAAAAAGGGTGCTTGACACACACTTACCTGCACCAAGAAATAGAAGGTGAACTCCGGTGAAATCCAGAAAACTTCGGCGCAGCAGCTAGTGGATATTGGCGCACGGACCTTAGTGAATCCTGGCCGGACCCGAATCCTTGTCGGAGAACCCTCCGCTGGATCGCGACTGGACCGGGTAAGTAAATCTGCCCCAGTGAATATCAAAAATATAGTAGAGGTTTTTATGAAGGTGATGATGAGGTTTTTGCACATGTTCAGAGGATGCATTGTGAACTAAACATACCTCGAGAAGGCGGTAGCTACACGGATGCAGAAACACATAATCTCTGAACTGAGTAGTTTTGCTGAAAAAAACCCCCAGAAAATTATGATAATGAGGCTCTGTTGCTCTTGTGGTTGCCCCAGCGTTTCTCCTCTTACCCTAATTATGCACCGTTACAGAGAATGATTTAATGCCTTGTTGTTCCTGCCAGGCAGAAGTAATCAATCACTGCACCATCCCTTAGCTGCTGTGTATGAGTCATCCAGCAAACAATATATGTTTCTGCATCAGTGTAGCTACAGCATTCCTAAGGTATGTTTGATTCACAATCCATGAAATCAAATGGTAGGTTTCCTTTAAGATTTTAAGTCTGTTGCTCATCAACTCGGAGCCTCAGCTCCACCAAAATTTTCTATGGGATGAAGGTCTGGAGACCGGAGAGGCTGCTCTGAAACCTCAATGTGCTTCTTTTTGAGCCGCTCCAATAACTGGTCTGTAGGAGCCAAATCTCGTAATGGTTGGTAGGAGATCAAATACTTATTTTTCTAAACAAAATGCAAATACATTTATATTATTTTTACAATGGGATTTTCTGAATTTTGTTTTTGATATTTTATCTCTCCATATTAAACTTAACCTACCCTGAAAATGATAAACTGTTCATGCCTTTGTCAGTGGGAAAACTTACTAAATTATCCAGGTTATCAAATAATTATTTCCTTCACTGTACAGGAATGCATTGTAGGAGTTTGGATGGATGGCAATGTAAAGGTTTTTGAAAATAGTTCATCGAAGATTCTGATTCTTGGCAACTTCTATGCTCATGGCTCTCTTTGCGGTCAAAGTATTCGATTTGGCTGTTTCCATAAGTTTCATCAATTCCAGTGGAGGTGCTTGAAGGACAATGGGGGGGGGGCGGTTTATTTGCAATACCTTTCCTGTCACTTGTCGGATCTATCAGGAGGCTCCTGCCTTCTGGTGAATCTGTCGTGGGTTGTGCAGTGGGCAGCTCTTCGACAGATCCAGCCTGGTGTAGAATTGTGCCTTACTCTGTGCCAATTCCTTGCACATGCTACACGTAGTGTGCACGCACGGGACAGGAATGCCCTTCAGTCGCCCACTATGCTGCCATACTCCTGTGCATATTTCAAGCCCTGATAAATTCCACCAAATATATGTACTGGGGTCCAAAGATATGTACTGGGGTCAGCACTTCCCACCTTTATGGACCATAAGCAGCCACTGAATGTCTACCTTTTCTCCTGTTATCAGGTTAATTTAAGTCTTAGTTATAACGAGCATCTGGTAAATAACAAATACACCTATAATATCACCTATAATATCTCAAATTGAACACATCTGTGTAATATGAAGCATTTCTTTCCCTACAAGGTCATTGATTGAACAAGAAATTTCATCAAACGTCAAACCTTTTTATGTTCATCCCCAAAAAGAAGTTGTCAAAGGTACATTCCATAGACTTATCTCATCTTCTACATCTCTCTCTTTCTTCGTTTCCTCACCTCATGTCTATCTATCTAATAATAACTTCTTTATTTTCTTTAAGTCACGAAACCTTGTGTACCTGGACTCAAAAATCCTAATCCCTCCGGATTTTATTACCAAGATACATGGATTTCCCTTGTTTGCTCCAAACAAGAGTTTGATATCTCATCCAAAGTAGCTCATTGCCTGTCTGGGAAAATGCTCTACATGTATGGAGATTCCACCCTGCGCCAATGGTGGGAATATCTACTGAAGTTTGTTCCAAGTAGGTGGTTGAAAACAGCGGCTTAGAACGTAGTCGGTGCTGTTTCATTGCAGGATTTGACAAATTCAATCCAAGCTCACGTTTCCATGGTCAGGATCCGGTAGGCCATGCTTATAGCACCACTATTAGTATATTAGTATACAATATTGGTAAAAGATGCAGGTTCATGAAGACCCACCTATGGGATGAAACAAATATTTTTTCCCATAACTTGTGATATTTTTATTGATAAGAAAGGAATCCAGGCCCCACTTGAACATGTACAAAGTATCCACCATAACAACAACCTGTGGTAGAGAGTTCCTCAGTCTCACTGCTTTCTCAGTAAAGGATCCCTGTCTATGGTAATGATAGAAACACTCCTCCTCTAGACGGAAAGGACCTCGCCTTGCCCTGGTGACAAGACAAGGAAATAACCCTGTACTGCCAATTCAGTTATGTGTACATAGTGATGAGTAGTGTTGAGGGAAACCAAACCCACTGGGCAGAAACGGG
The DNA here is from genome assembly GCF_040894005.1 of Engystomops pustulosus. Classification (NCBI taxonomy): domain Eukaryota; kingdom Metazoa; phylum Chordata; class Amphibia; order Anura; family Leptodactylidae; genus Engystomops; species Engystomops pustulosus. Next base: position 219,761,988 of record NC_092414.1, read on the forward strand.
GCTTCCAGATAAGTAATTTTCACACCTCAGACTCAGCAGTATGCTTACAGAAACAGTATCACAAAAAACAGCAGTTTCCTCCTAAAATCCCTTAATCTCAAATGGCTTAATCTTAAATCCCACTTTGGACATTGCACACTCAGTATAAGTGTGCACTCACAGAAGCTCTCATACTTTATTTACTGGTTTCTCTTGATGCCAAAAAAGCTACTCCTTTCTCTGCAACAAAATCTCTGGCTGCAAAATTGGCTAGTTTTAGGAAGTTTTTTGCTCGGCTGCCTCAATACGTATTATTGATTTACTATAAATTTTTTCCATTAAAAAAGAAAATCTGCAATATTACTTACTCTAAATTTCTAAATTTTCTCAAGAAATTCTATAATCCTCCATTTTTAAAATCTGCAGGTCTCAAGCAAATTGACCTCCACGTGGCTCACAGACCTGGCCCACTCTTGGCGACGGATTCAGATTATAATTACTTGGTGCAGTGGAGAGCCCATCAGAAGCCGCTGCGTATGGATCGTATAGCAGTTAATGATCTCCACTACATTGCTACAGAGTTGGATCTACTGGGCACTCGAAAGGGAATGGTCATCGTGTTGAATTGCTGGGCTCACTTTGCCAGCTATCCCATAGAAGTTTACATTCACCGCTTGAGGCACATTCGAGATGCAATAACAAGACTTTTGGAGCGTAGCCCTGATACAAAGATTCTCATTAAATCAGCCAACACCGGGAATAATTTTTCCATTGTCACTGACTGGTTGTCCTACCAGATGGACACAGTAATGAGAGCCATGTTTGCAAAGCTACCAGTGATCATATTGGATGTCTGGCAGATGACCTTGTGCCACCGGTTACCAGAAAATCTTCACCCAAATGCGATTGTCCTAAAAAATGAGTTGGATCTTATGTTGTCTTTTATATGTCCTGTATAATACTAAAACAGGACACACAGGTCTAAACCTCACAAAGACATAGGAGGAGATTTATAATGCCTTCTCCGACAGTTTTCTGGTAGAGAAAACATGAACATAAATCTGCTCATCCTCATCAGTTTAAGGGTACACAGGGTATGGGAATAAGTAGTCTACGCCCGGACTGCAGATTTTGGTATAGTATCCACTGAAAAACTAAAAGAGACTATAACTAAAGTCTCTATCAGGTTATATTTGATCTAAACATCTCTAAACGACTCATATGCCGGAGCCTCATTGTTGATCTGGGGCACGGGGGTTAGTATTAAAATGCCAGTCTTAATAATAACCCCCATAGTGTTCCATTTTATATATAAAGCAGACCTCTTTGACTTCATGTTTGCTGACTACAAAAAGACTTCTGTGTAGTCTCATCCTGTACCTATACTGAGTGTACACATCCTTATTTATGTAACCGTCAGCCAATGGCTGGGAATGTTAGAACTTTGCTTGCAAGAACTTTTAATTATCGCAACCATCATAAACTTTGTTGCACAGCCTACAACAGATTGTGGAAGTACAATTGGAACTACTTTGAAACCTGCCGGCAATTTAGCAGTTTCTTTATAGTAGTCAAAGTGCAATAGTCAAGTAATGTTATTTTGAAGATAAATAGCCCAAAGTTTTTTGGTCTCCAAATTTCCATTGCTGCTCTGGTCTTTCCAGGGAATGTGTTTGGCCTAACTTTAAAGATGGGGTTTTAGGACATGTTTAAAAGTTTGGTAGTTAGTTATTAGCCTGATAGTTCAAGGTAGTGCATTCCAGAGAATATGTGCAGCTCAACAGAAGTCCTGGAGACATGAGTGGGCGGTTCAAATTAAGGGAGAAAGTAATCTTATATCACTTGTATCAAAATGAATGAGCTGGGCGATAGAATGAGATGAGAGAGGAAAGGTAGGGAGTTGCAGCACTGTGCAGAGCTTTGTGGATGAGGGTGATCAATTTCAATTGAATACAGAAGTTGATGGACTTTTACTTACTTACACACAGGAGTGACATCTGTGTAGTATCAGGATTAATAGACCATTCTGGCTGCTGCATTAAGAATAAATTGTATACCAAAAAGTTTAGTAAGTGGAGCATAAATAAGTAGTGAGTTACAGTAGTCGAGGTGAGAGTAAATCACTACGACAATACCGTAGTCAAGAAAGGACAGACTCTAGAAATGTTTTGTGGTGCGAGCAGCAGGAGTGTGCAAGCGACTGGATGTTAGGCAAAAATGAGATGTTGAAGTCCGGCACAACCCCCCAAACATCGGGTTTGTCGTGGGGTTACGGTGATGCCCCCATATAAATGTAGAGGTCAGGCTTGGGTAGGTTAGATGGTAGAAAGAGCTTGTGGATGGATAGAAATGGCAGAGAGACAATCTCTGGTGCTTGTAGTAAGGTAGGGGTAGGAAATTAATATGTAATATTTTGGGGTAATTCTATCATCAACAAACAATGGTCTTCATAGAAACACAACTCCAAATAATAGGAAATTATTCTACAAAGTGATGGAGATTGAATGTCCTTGGTTCAATCAAGATCCCAATGTCATATTACTCAGAATTTTTAGCTATAGTAGGTTTTTCAGTGAGGAACAAATTTTTTTTGCATCTGAAACATCTACTATTGAGGAGACGTCTAAATTCAAAACAAATTGAGCTTAATGTACTAGAATCATCAGATTAGTGAGGAGGAAGTAAACCCTGTGGACAGGTAGGACAATAAACTTGAAACTTGTGACTATCCACAATTACAAATGTAAAGCCCTTGGTGAGGAACAGCCTCTGGCAAATACCAAGTTAAATGGAAAGAGTTTACATGGTTGGTAAACAACCTGTGACAAGCCGTCAATATAGAGGAATCCATCTTTCAGCAGCATTCAATTGCCTACAAAAGTAGCGGAACCTGAAAAAACTGGAAAAACAAGATATTTATTCCAACAGAGGTGGAGGGACGGGAAGTTACAGTGCTGAGACCTGAAGAAGTGGGTGGTGGGAGAGAAGACCATGAACATTGTGCATTGAGGGATTATTGTAGACTCTTGGGTAATGATTTGTAGAACATACTAAAAGAAAAAACAATAGAGAAGGGCAATGCAGGTAAAGAAAGTGCTCGGAGGATACATTGGGGGTCATTTACTAAGGGCCCGATTCGCGGTTTTCCAACGTGTTACCCGAATATTTCCGACTTGCGCCGATTTTCCTATATTGCCCCAGGATTTTGGCGCATGCGATCGGATTGTGGCGCATCGGCACCGGCATGCACGCGACCGAAATCGGGGGGTGTGGCCGAACGAAAACCCGACGGATTCGGAAAAACCACCGCATTTAAAAAACCAATAGTGTCGCGGAGCTTGCACTTACCTTCATCCAGGATAGGCCGGTGTATTTCAGTGCGTTACGATGCTCTTCAGCGCAGCAGCGCCACCTGGTGGACATCGGAGGAACTACCTTTATGAATCCCGGCTTGACCCGAATCCACCGCAGAGAACGCGCTGCTGGATCAGGAACGGACCGGGTAAGTAAATCTGCCCCATTGTCTCCAGTGTCTGCTTTGATCGTAAACCCCTACATGAATCAGCCTTGGATATCAAATTGATAAAGGTTTTATTTGGTTTCAGTAGATTTTTTTAAAAATCTAATCTTTTGTAAAAAAAAAAAAAAAATATTTAGCATTTTGCCAAATTCTGAGGCCAATCATTTTTTCACACTCAGGTGCACAGACCTACGTTAGGTGTTATTTTTTTGTGGGAAATACTAATGTTTTAAATTATATTAATTTGGGACCTATATGACTGTTTGATCCTTTTTAATTGAAATATTCACGGATGGAAAAACAAAAAAGTGGCGATTTGGTGCTATTTTCTGTTACAGCACAGCTGGGAATAATCTTTTTTACGTTTTGATAGAATGGGCATTGTGGGACATGGCAATAAGTAACATTTTTACTCTTTCATTATTTTGATATATGTTTTAGGGAAAGGTGGGGGATTTAAACTTTTACTTTTTAAATTTTTTTAAAATATATTTATATATTTTTTTAGTATATTACTTCAAACCTGCAGGGTCTGATTTCTCCTACTACACTACTGCTCAAAAGTTTGGGGTCACCCAGACAAGTTAGTGTTTTCCATGAAGACTCATACTTTTATTTTTCAGATGAATTGCAAAATGAATAGAAAATATAGTCCAGACATTGACAAGGTTTGACATTTTTTTTTTCTTTTGAAATAATATTTTTTTTCCGTCAAACTTCCCTTTGCTGAAATCCCAGCATGGCAGACCTTTGATTCTCTAGTTGTTAATTTGATGAAATTTCCCCTCATGCTTCCAGTGACCCCTCCCACAGGGTTGGATCAGCATGAAGGGCACTTTTTGTGTACCATTTGGTCAAGTTGCTCCCACAACAGCTCAATGAGGAAGAGATCTGGTAACTTGGTGGCTGCTCCATTACAGATAGATACCAGCTGCTGCTTTTTCCTTAAATAGATCTTTTGGAGGGGGATCATTTTTTGGGTCATTGTCCTTGTCCAATCAAGCGCTGTCCATGGGGATTGGTATGGAGTGATAGCCCTCCTTATTCAAAATCCCTTTGACCTTCCACAAATCTCCCACTTTACCAGCACCGAAGCAACCTCAGACCATCGCATGACCTCCACCTTGCTTGACAGATGACATCAGGTGTCTTCCCACATCTTCTCAGTTGTTCTGCATCTCACAAATGTTCTTCTGTGTGATCCAAACACCTCAAACTTAGATTTGTCCATCCTTAACACTTTTTTATAATCTTCCTCTGTTCAACGTCTGTTCTTTTGCTCATATTCTTTTCCTTTTATTAGCCAGTCTAAGATATAGCTTTATCTTTGCCTTTCTTCCCTGAAGGCCACATCCTAGAGTCACCTCTTCTCTGTAGAAGGTGACACTGGCATTTGGCGGGTGCTGTGTAATGATGCATCCTGGAGTCTCCTCTTCTCCATAGAGGATGACACTGGCATTTGGCGGGTACTATTTAATGAAGCTGCCAGTTAAGGACCTGTGACCTATGTTGCTTAGTTGTGCAGAGGGGTCTCCCACTTCTCTTTCTACTTTGGTTAGTACCTGTTTGTGCCCTACTCTGAATGGAGTAGTACACACCATTGTGGGAAATCTTCAGTTTCTTGGCAATTTGTTGCATTTGTAGAGTCTCACATTAAACTCTGCAGAGCACCACAGACTGGTTTGCATATCTTATAAACTAATCTTCACAGAAATGCAACCATGCAAAGATATAAGATATTTGGATAAAACTTATCCAGATAAAAAAAAGTGTAGATATGAAAAGTTCCACACTCAAGACATTAGTATTTGAGAGAATGTTGTGGTGGTCAAGGGGCGAAAGAAGGGTGAGGAGGGGGTGGGTGAGTAGTGAACAACCAAGCACCACATATAAACTACATGAACGGCACAAATTTTGATAAAAAGTTTTTTTTAATGTATTTTGTATATTTATACCATTGTTTTTTGTGTATATGTATTTTTGGATGCCAATAAAGTTTAATTAAAAAAATACTTGAAAATAGTTTTTTAAGGGTTTTCTAAACATCCATTAGCCTTGTTGTACAGTTATCAAACACAATACCATGTACCATCAAATTACTAGAGTGGAGGTTGTTGGAAATGGACCTACCGTATATACTTGAGTATAGGCCAACCCGAGCATAAGCCGAGGTACCTAGTTTTACCACCAAAAAGTGGAAAAACCTATTGACTCGAGTATAAGCCGAGGGTGGGAAATGCATTGGTCACAGCCTCCAGTATATAGCTGCCAGCCCCCTTCAGTATATAGCTTGCCTGCCCCTTTATGTAGATAGCCTGCTAGCCCCTTTATCTAGGTAGCCTGCCAGTCTCTTTATCTAGACAGCCTGCCAGCCCCTTTATCTAGATAGCCTGCCAGCCCCTTTATCTATAATGCCTGCCAACCCCCTGTTGCCGGTAAAAAAAAAAAAAATAAACTTACTATTCACCATTCCGACGTCCCGGACAGCTCCTATTCATCTTCATCTTCATGTCGCAGGTCCGCGGCAGCTCCGTGGCCGCGCCTCTTCTGTCTTCATGCCAGCTCCATGTGCATGGCCCGCCCGGTGCACTCTGTGATGTCAACAGCGGCTGACATCACAGTTGAGTGCGCAGTGAGCTGTCGCGGCCCCGAGCCAGCATGAAGACAGAAGAGGCGCGGCCACGGAGAGCTGCCGCGGACCTGCGGCATGAAAATGAAGATGAAGAGGAGCTGTCCGGGCTGTCGGAATGGTGAGTAGTAAGTTTTTTATTTTGTATACCCGAGTATAAGCTGAGTGTTGAATTTTTAGCCCAAAAGTTGTGCTAAAAAACTCGTCTTATACTCGAGTATATACGGTATATAAAACTATGCAGATATTGCATTAAAAAACAGACGTTTGTAGCTAGAATAGTCATTTACCACATTAACAATGTATAGAGGGTAACCACGGGTGCTCCTGAGACCCACCTCACAGGTGCACCTGTGTCCCTCTCTGCTGCTCCGATCCCCCGCTGACTCACTTAGCTTTGACGGTGCAGCAAACACTTCCCCGCCTCCTATGTGGTGCGTACGCTGGCTTACTGAGATTTAAAGACCCAGCACGCAGGTAATTGGCATTGGCCGGCCACCCTTTCAGTTTAAATTCCAACCCCTTCCTGTGTCCCCTGCCGGATCTTTGTGCCTTCTGCGCTAGAGAAAGCTGTGTTCCATACACTTTGCTGTTAATATGATTTCCCATTGTGACCCCGGTTCCGTTCCTGACTACACTCCTCCACTGCCTGCCTAGACCTTTTGCTATGTCCCTGACTCTGATCCCGTACTGCCTGTCCTGACCTCCTGCCTGTCCCCAACTAGGATTTTGCTCAATGTCTCTGTACTTCGCCTTGGCTGCCACCGCGGACAAAGTAGCACCTGTGGAACGACCTGGCGGTACCATGCCACAGCAAGTCCAACCCGCTTTGTGGCATGTTCTGGTGAAAACTGGATACCACTTAGATTCCCGTCACAGGTGTTGGCTTACGTTATCGTCCGCGGTGATACAGTGGGTCCACTAGCCCTGAAGCCTGACAAGGGTAATTATGATTCATTTAATGTTAGCGTCATTGAAAAAACATGGGCTTTTTAAAAAAAATATATGGAAATTTCTAAGTGACCCCAAACTTTTGAGCAGTAGTGTATATACTGCAATTCTACTGTATATACTGTATAATGGTATGTCCTGGTGCTCGATTGGTATAAAGGGCTACAATCATCATGGGCGCTCATTTGTTTATCTTGGGGACTAACGTCTGTTTTAACCAGCGTGTCCCTTAAATTTCTGGATCTTCTGTATAATAATAAAGGAACACTAAATTCCTGTATGTTGTGTGAGGAACTGGAGTTCAGGAAGCAGGAACACACGTAGGTTAAGGTCCAAGTCAAGAGATTATTGCAGGCACTGAGGCTCCCAAGCGCCACTCCCCATGCAGGGACAAATTGGTGGAAAAACGCATTTGCGCTCCTTTATTCTTTGGGTCAGTGTGATCACGAGGAAACTAAATTTGTTTTATTGTGTTTTTTTTTTCATTTTTGCAAGATGAGATGACGTTCTCATTGATACCATTTTGAGGGCTGTACAACATTTTGATCACTTTTTATAGAATTTTTTTTGTTGCAAAATGAAGTAGTGGCAAATAAATGAAAAAAATTAAAAAAAGAAATTTGTAAAGAAAATTCAAATCACCCCCCCCCCTTTCCCTAGAACTGATTTAAAATAAATAACAGTAAAAATCATAAACATGTTAAGTATCACCATGTCTCAAAATGTCCGATCTATCAAAATATAATAACGGCCACTTTTTCACCATTTTGCCAGTAAGGGGTTAATTTCTGATTCTAAAAGTAGTCTTAGCTGCAGGTTTATGAGCTGTAATTCAAGTGTCTTTCCTTATACCCACTGCTGAAGCATAAATTTGGTTGTTCTTGAGCTATATACCTCTCCTCGCTTTGCAGTACCCCATCTACCTCTCCTTCCCTTAAGGATCTGTTGGAACCGGTTGTGCAAGTTTGTGTCAATCACAGAAAATAATTCTCACCCTTATGTAAGTTGAACAACTGAGCACATTAAGAGACCATTACCGCTAGATGAATTTCATACAGAGAGGTTTCACAACTCCTTTATCTCCAAATCAATTGATCTGTTTAATCAATCAATTGCCAAAAGGATACGAACCATAACCAGCCAAACCCTGTAACCCACCACACCCTACCCCGCAACCTGATCAAGTGATTTTGGCCCTAATACCCTGTGTTTCTCTGTATCTTTGTGTATTAATGTTTTTATAAGGTCATTTTATTTTCAGACTATTTGCACAAAACAATATGACCACTATCATGTTTCAGACACCGCCTATGGTTTAGATGAGGTGTAAAAGTTAAATCGTAACTGTAAACTTACTGACAAAGTTTTAGCGCAGCTGGAGAGAGACTTTGACAGCAATTACAATGATACCTATATCATGCTGCTGGCTTGTTCCTATTCTGAGATACAGCCTGGTATTTCTGTCACCATTTCATATAAAATCATATTCAGCTTTTCCTGAAGGGGGCGGCACTTCCTGTTTGTGAAATCAGCTCAGGGCACTGAAGCAAAAGCACTAAGGGCATTTATACAAATCAGGACAGCATGTTTGTAATTGGCCGTTCTGAAGCATCTGATGAGTCTCATGCTTATAGCACCTTAGCCAGAACACTAAGGCCTTTCACACGAATCAGGACAGCATGTTTGTAATTGGACGACCTGAAGCATGTGATGAGTTATTTGATTGTGACATCACTCAGGGTCCTATTTTTTTGCACTTCTTTCCTACAGTCCCTCCCAGCAAGCCTTCTGTCATCTCTAGCTGTTCTATATGGTTTCCCAAGGTTGCCAGGAAACAGGGCAAATGGAGATTAACCTAGGGGGACAAAGTAAATCCTTTGCTAGCTGCTAAACATACAACAAGCCTTTATAATCCGGCACCTCCCTTCCTTTCCTGGATGGATCTTCAGCATTCTATTGGAACTTCCAAGGTTTCCATACCTCGCTTCCCACAGTGGTTCCTGTTGAAGTGATTGCCCATCAGCGTTTCCAGATGCTCCTGTCTCCAGCGTTCCCATGGATTCCATCATGGACTGTTCTAATGACCAGTTGCTGTTCTAATACCAGTTGCTGATGTTCTCGCCCCGCAGTCTCAACTGACTTTTTCTTGGGGAGAGGATCTGAGTAGGGTTGCCCTGCTCGAACAGCTGCTAGAATCCCGGCTACCACAGGCTCCACTTCTGCAGCTTCCCAGTGCTTTTCCGGCTTTCCAAGAGCCACTCTAGGCTGTCTCCATGCCTCAGTAGCTGTTTGATTGCTAGCAACTTCAAGTCCGGCTTCCATGTCGGCCTTGCTTGGCTCTGGTGTTCCAAATGCTGGCCATCGTGCTTCCGCAGCTTTCTAGCTCCACTCCGGTTTTCAAGTACCACTCCAGCCAGCTGCCATGCTTCCACCGCTTCCAAGCTCTCCAGAGTCTCCCGCTTTCCCAGAAGCCTCTTTAGATCTCCGAACACAAACACCGAAGTCTGTGTTCAAGTTTGGTGTTCACCTAAATGCTCAACGGTAACATCGGTGCTGTTGTTATCCCTTGCATGCTGCAGGCATAATCACAATAAAACCTGAGGCAAAATGGTGGTGCGCATGTAAGGTCGGCAATTACATGCCACTGGTGGCTTTGCATGAGGCATGTAAGGGATAACACCCACGATCGGTGCTAAAGATTGGACCCCAATCACTGGTGTTTTTGGATTCGGTTAAAGGTCCAGGTACACAAACCTGGACTTTTGGTCCACATTTGATTAAAACCACCAGACCCAAAACCACCTGCTCATCACTACCTATCATGTATCAATGTGCAATGCTTGTATTATGTCAACCTAATGATGTGAGTAAGTAAAAGAGCGAAGAAAGAATTTCCTCTCCCACTAAAAATCAATTTTTATGTAGAAAATTTAAACAGGTGATGGGCCCTGACATAAAAAAATCACAAAAATACAGTGTGGTGACCATACTCACACCAGAAGTTTTCACCAGGAAATGAATAAGAAACACCATCAGGGGACACCATAAATAATTAGCAAAAGTGAACATGCACCAAAAAAGTTGCAAATGAAGAAAAGTGGACGTAAAGTGGATAGTGCCGGGATGCGGGCGCAGTAGCCATAGCCTGTGTATATTCCTGGCCTCACGTGGCGTTCTATCACTCCCGTAACGTGTTATAGTGCTGTGGTGAGGGGACACAGTGTGGACACGAGGATGTCACATTTACAGGTCGCTATGGTGAAGTATCAGTGCTCTTATAGATAACTTCTGGTTAGGATTAACTTCTGACTGATTATAGTATATAGTGAAATGTTAGTGATTAGATGATGATGTTACCTGTGTGAAACATTTAACCCTTTATGAGTGTTCAGGACTAGTTTTGAGTGCACCCGGACTGCAAAGTTTAGATATGTGCCAAACTTTGGGGGTTCGGATCCCCTGATCCTGACCCTAAGTGTCATTCGTTTTGGTGGATTAGCCTTCCCCGCTTTTAACGCCTTGACATTTTCTCAGATTTTTCCAACAAAGTAATCCTGATTTTGAGTGAGGAAACCTCATCTTCCATTATGCTCACTCTTGTCTCCTCTTCATTATTTCCATCTGCCCTGACAAAACATCCTGAGCTTTTAAAGCACCAAGCTCTTTCAGAACTTCCTTTAGGTCAGAACAATATTGGGCCATTTGATCAGAAAAAAACATCCAGGGAGGAAGGGGTTGTATCTCCATTTGCCCCAGAAGTGATATCTGCATGGCAAGTTCTCATGGGAAGGGGGCAGGAAAGGACACCAAAGTCACATTATTATTAGCTTTTTTTTAGTTTTTATCACTCTTTATCCATTCTGGGTGTTGGAGAACCGAACTGCTTTTTGAAGATCTGTTTTTGGTCTGCTTAGTGGAATTGTGATTAAACAACTGGGTATCAGTAACCCTAAAAACATCAACGTGTTTGACCAAAGCCACTTCAATGAATCTGATGGGCAGCAGAACTCCAAAGAGAGACATAGGGGTAGATTTAACATACATAGAGTGCAGGCGGATGACTAAGCCCCCGGTTGTCACAGCGGATACAAGATGAGGCTTAGACCATATGATGGATCCATACATGGCTGCGCTGGTGGACAGAACTACTCCAGGACTGACCTGTTGTAGTTTTATGCAAAAACCTGCGAACATTCAGCCGTGAATGTTCACAGGTTTTTAGAAACTACACAGGCTCTCTAAATCCTTGAGAAGACTCCGCCATCATGTCTGTCTGTCTGGCATTTCATACACTGGGGGTCATTTACTAAGGGCCCGAATCGCGTTTTTACGCCGGGTTACCCGAATATTACCGTTTTGCGACGATTTTCCCTGAATTGCCCCGGGGTTTTGACGCACGCGATCGGATTGTGGTGCTTTGGTGCCGGCATGCACGCAACGGAAATCGGGGGCGTTGGCGTCTGAAAACCCGACGGATTCGGAAAAAACGCTGTATTTTTTTTTTTAAATGTGTCGCTTGACATGCACTTACCTGCACCGAGGATGGCTTGGTGAACTTCAGTGTACTCCAACGGACTTCAGCGCAGCAGCGACACCTGGTGGACATTGGGCGCACTACCTTAGTGAATCGCCGGAAGACATGAATCAGCGTCGGAGAACCCGCCGCTGGATCGCGAATGGACTGGGTAAGTAAATCTGCCCCACTGCCTCTAAGGGACCTTGTGCAAGCGACCATCTATCTTTTTTGTGTGAAGTCATATGCAAAAGATCAGAGGCAAGTTTTGAGGATGTAGGGGGATTTCAATTCAGAAACCCCTATTGTTAGTTTTGTAGCATCCAGTAACATACTTTAGGTGACTTATTGAATATAAAAATCTCATTTTTCATAAGTAAACAGGTGATTTTATATAATAGAGGGAATTGTAGATAGGACAATTCATTCTCTTCCTTCAGGAGCTGGGAGTTAGTATTGGGGATAAATCTGGGTACCGTGTCCCTTTAAGAAGCTCTGTAAGCTGTTGCGTCATATATCAATGAAACACCTGACCTCATCTTGCATCTTATAGTAACCTTTGTTTGAATGCAGAGAAATATGCAGTGCATTATGGGGAGGGCTGTGACATCTCGGGGGTGCAGGTCACTGTCAGTCAAAGTTGAGTGGGAGGTGCCAGGAAGTTGATTGATATTTGGAATAAACACTTGCTTATAATGAAGGACACTTCATCTACAGGGAAATATGTGTATTTTACATGTGACCTGGCAGCTGATAGGTCTCCTTTTGGAGCTCCAGTCTACTTGATCCAGTCCAGCGAGAATTTCCTCTCCTAGACTCCATTGTTTCAGAGCAATCACTAAAGTTAAGGCTCCTTACAGATTACAGGCAAAGTTGAGCAGTAAGTAAGTTGGAATTCAGTTTCTTGTTTTCTTTGTTTTTGGACACCAATGCACTGCCCGGCTTCACTCCTGCAATTTTGTCCAAAGTTGATTAGGCCAATGTACGAAGAGAAGGCTACAGCAGCCAATATGGTGAGAAGGCTCTTCACTCTCAGGTGATGCTGGACTGGTGCTGGAGACCAGAAAGTTGTTACCATGGCCTCGAGACCCATTCACAGCTCTAGAGGAGCTTCTTATCCCAACACTTGGTCTGCATGTTCATGTAACGTGGAAGAGGTGATCCAAGACGATGCTGAGTGCTATCCCTCCCACTCTCCTAGCCCTGTTATGTGAATTCACATTAATGGTTCAATTCCCATAAGGTCAACACAATTTTATTTGTAAAAGGGTAGCACTGCACTTCAGTAAAAGCTGGTGCACTGTATCCTGACAAGTGCAGGGTCGGAGGGAATGGAGCTTGACCAAACTATTTTTTTCCCTTGATTATTTGAGTGATGCTCCAGGAATCACTTTCTCCGGTTTCCTCTCAATGTGTAGAGATGGTTACGAATGGCTGCTTTGATCTCCTGATTTCGTAATCCATATATAATGGGGTTGAATAATGGGGTAACTGCTGAGTACATGAGAGATACCACTTTGTTGACATTTAAAGAAAACCCTCTGCGGGGCACTACATATATTACAAAGAGGGCCCCATAATATGTACACACGACAGCCAAGTGAGAACTACAGGTGGAAAAGGTCTTCTGCCTCCCAGTGATGGAGGTGATCTTCATGATGGTCACAAAGATGTAACCATAAGTGACCACAATGAACACAAAGGGGATAATCGTTAAGAGGCCAGAGAGTGACAGCACCTCATACTTCACGATAGAAACATCTGAACATGAGAGCTCCAGAAGAGGTCCAAGGTCACAGAAGAAGTGGTCAATGACATTGGGACCACAGAACCACAAGGTCTGTATTAATAATACTGGAACCAGAGTGATTACAAATCCAAGAAACCAGCAAAATACAACGATATGATAGCAGAGCCTGGGGCTCATAATGTTGAAGTAGTGCAATGGGCTACAAATAGCAAGATAGCGGTCATAGGACATTGCTGTCAGCAGAAGGCACTCCGTTGTTGCAGAAACACCATAAAAAAAGAATTGGGTTATACAGCCTTTAAGGGACACTAGACCCCCACTGAATAATATAATGTGCACAAGGAAAGGGACAATGTTGGAAATGAGCAACATATCTGAGAAGGAGAGATGACCAAGGTAAAAGAACATTGGAGATTGGAGGTGATGGCTGGTGGAAACCAACAAGATAATAATGAGATTGCCCGTTATTGCAGCCAAGTACATGACCAGGCACATGGAGATGACGAGGAACCGGAAATCCTGAAGGTTTTGGAAGCCAACAAGAAATATTTCAGTTATCGTTGACTGGTTCATCCTACTAAATCCTAGGTAGAGGAAGTAAACCAAGGGAAATGTTATAGTGTGTGTGATATATATCGGCCCCTCTCTTCAGGTCCTGAAAGTGTGGAGAGCAACTGAGCTGGAAAGACAAAACAATGACGGTGCCGATATGAGGATCACTTGGATTAATGAAAACTGTAAGTGACTACACGTAAGGGAAAGTAAATCTGTGCATGGGTTGTTCCTTTGCCACCAGAACAGTCCTAACATCAGAAAATAGACTTATGAAAGCTATTCAGACACCAAGACATTAACAGAAAATCCTTGTTTCTAGTATTAAAGGGGTTGGTCACTTTATTGTGTGTTTTGTGTAATATGAGTGTAAGTGTAGTGGGGGGGGGGGGGCAGAATATTAGGTAATTTACCAATATGCATCTAGTAAGATTTCTGCTTCTTGATATGTAATGTGACGTCTCCTGTCTGTTACCTCATCAGCCAGACATTCCTGTCTATCCCTAACTGTGATCTCTATCTGTCCATGAACGATTGCCAGTTAGAGGTCACATGACCCTCCATATGCGGCCATTTTATGGACAGGAATCTCTGGCTGATGAACAATCCCTTGAAGCCTTCCACTTACCCAATGTTCTAACCTAAACCCCAGTATTTCAGAGATCCATCACAATGTTGTACTGGGAGGAAGCTGAACCTTGGCCTGGGTACAAGAATATGATGTCCCATCAGAATGACATGAACAGGAAATGCAGGGAATAAAACATGTAGTAGAGTATATCCTACACAGAGAGATTGGAGATTATAAGCTGTGAGCTGCGTCCTCTCTACTTGTCCCTGTAACATGAAATAAATGTGCACATGAAAATATATAAAATGTATCAATTTAATGTCAGTATTTATTATTATTATTACTATTATTAATTGCATTATTATTATTACTATCTGTTTTATAATTTGTATTACTATTTTATTAGTTTTAAGATTTTTTAAATTATAATTTTAGATTTTTATTTGTTTTTCTATTATAATAGGCCATGGATTTATTTTTATATTGAAATATCTGAACACTCTGGAAAGCAGATGTAGTAATGACACCTGATCGGAGCCTCTCTCCGAGGGACCTGATACGGAGCACAGCTGTGTGAGGAGAAGTGCGGGGAAGAGAAAACACATCATAGAGGTGACGCTGCGCTGAGAAGTCCTGCCATCCCTATCATACACACATGACCTCTCATTATTGTATTAGGAGACCTCGATACAGATGGAAAATTAAAGGACATCTACCACAGGGATGAAGGATTGTAAACCAAGCACACGGACATATTGGTGTGTGCCCCCTCGGGCAGGATCTTTACTTCTTTTCTTCTTCTCTTCTTTCTTCTTCTCTTCTTTTATCTTCTATGCCCCGGTTTTTAAGAAAAAAAGCTTTTAAAACTATGCAAATGACTCTGAGGAGCTCCAGGCTACATTAACACTTATGGAGCTCAGAGCCCCTCAGGCTTATTTGCATAATTTTAGAAGCCTTTTTTGTAAAAACCCGGACATAGGAAGCTAAAAGAAAAGCAGATCTAACTAGAGGGGGGACACACCAGTAGGTCAACTTGCTTGGTTTACAATCCTTCATCCTGGTGGTAGATTTCCTTTAAAGACAAATTTAGAAAAACATTTAATACTGGACTTAAAACAGCAGCTCATAAATACCTAAAGCCCTGGACCTGCACTCAGCTCATTGTGTGATGTAGTAACAGAAGGAGAATATAACCAGGAATATTCATCGTGGCCCCCGAGCTCCTGCCAGCAGTGATTTCTCCTGTTGAAAACATAGAATCTCGAAAGTGACTTAAATCCTCTACCAAGAATCCCAGGTGGAATATTCCCTGGAAATCTGTGCAGGCTCCGGGTCACTAAGGGAAAAGCAGACAGGGAAAACAACCTTCACTGATAACAATGTAACGATGGTGTTAATAATAGAAGCTATTACTACTATGACATGATTAGTTATGGACTATGGCCACCCAAACCACCCACCAAATATTATACTCAGAACATTTTCATACATGCTGTTTGTATTCTCAAAACACATGTATATAACAGCCATTTCAGGACCTTTGAAGGTCCTCTAGAGGTCCTGAAACTGAAAATTGTGAGCAGACAGAATAGACTTGCCCTCTATTCCCCCAGAAACAAATTCTAGTACCAGATGTAGGAAGTGATTCCAGACTCATAGGGGCCATAATATTCATACAGCCCAGAGCCCAGGACAGTCTTAAAGGAAATCATCCATTTTAAATAATCAAAAAAATATCTACAAAAACATCTACAAATACTCACAAGCCCCTTTTCATCTTGATCGCGCCACTGTCCTTTTAAGATTTACACACCAGGTTCACCAGGAAAAGAAACTTATAATTGGCAGTACGGAGCATAGGGACAAGATGTCCGGCTCTCTGGGCTGCTAATTATGCGCACGTCTGCACCTCCAGCGCATGGTGCCAGTCTTGTTTTTTGTTCCTTCCTTTATATTACCTAAAGTAAAATTATGGCAGGGCTGGTAGCTACCTGCTCCATTGTTTACTCTCATGGAGTGAGTGTGATGTTCTGCACCTGCCAAAGTATTAACTTGGGGAAAGGGAGAGTGAATGGCCACCAGTGACCTTCCTTCATGTGGTGATCAATATACAATTCTGTATCTGCTGCTAAAAAGATTCAGGGGCACGTAGAATTTTCTCTATAGTCCACACAGTTGATGACATAGTATGATAGATCAGGCCCCCAAGTGTTAAGGTAATCTTACGTCTAAAAATTGGGGAAAAAAAAGAAAAATTCAAAACAAAATCTTGACAATTGAAAATTAAAACCCCTTTCCCTAGAACTGAAAAATTATGGAAATATGTTTTGTACAAAATGTTTTCATCTTTAAAAAAATCTATTAAAACATAATAAAACTTATATATATTTGGTAATGCTGTGATTGTGCCAAGCCTTGTACACTGTAACAGCCCATGCTCATTAGTATAATTGTAAAAGTTGATTTTTTAAAGGAAGGAGGCCATGGATAACAAATATAAGAAGATTACCACAGCCGCTATGCCTGAATCTTTGAGAACGTGTTGCCAGTGGCATTTAAAGTAACTGTGGTCATAGTGACTATTTTGGAGAAGATCATCGCTCCCTGATGACCTCATGTTGGAAAAGGTGTAACCGGTTGGGGTCTAAATTTGGGGACTGGACACTCAGATTTAAATCACACACAGTCCATTTTCTTCTGATCCTCTTCCATCTTCCGAGATGGGGGCCTCCCAGACTATGAGGTGATTCTCTGATGAGATGAAGACTGAACTTTTTGGTGTTACTTCTAAGAGGTGTAGAAAGCCAGCAACTGCTCGTCATCTGCCAAATACATAACACATGGTGGGGGCAGCATCATGAAATGGGGGTACAGGACTACTGGGTGTAATGGAAGGGAAGATGAATGTGGCCAAGTACAGAAATATCCGGGATGAGAACCTCTTCCAGAGACGTCAGATCGGGCCGAACCTTCTAACAAGACAATGACCCTAAGCACAAGTTAAAATAACACAACAGAGGCTTCAGAACATCTCTGTGACCATTCCTGACTGCCCCAATTAGAGCCCAGACTTAAACCCAATGGAGCATCTCTGGAGAGACTTGAAAATGGTTTCCACTTAGATACTAAAGATACTAGCTGCAACCCGGGAGCGGAGTCTAAGTGAACTCCTGGTCTACGCCAGAGCCAGGATGGTATTGCTGCAGCCGGGAGCCACCAGGTCACTCCAAGGGTGCAACTAGGCCCTTGGTAGCAGCCAAGGTAGGAACACTGGTAGGCAGGACCACGTAAGGCAGGACCACGGGTAGGCAGGAGCACGGGAAATCAGGACCACGGGAAGGCAGGACCACAGGATGGCAGGACCTGGGGATGGCAGGACCTTGGAAGGACAGCTGGCAGGTCCTCGGAAGGACAGCTGGCAGGACCTCAGGAAGACCGCTGGGATACCACAGGATTACAGGACCACGGGTACACCACAGGAACATGGGAACACCAGAGGAACACGGAGGCGTCTGGAAACGCTCAGGAAACTCGGAGGCTTTCTCTTCAGCAGAATGACCTGAGTCGCCAGGCTGTATAGCAGAGCCAGGATGCCAGCACCAATAAGGAGGGCGCTGGCCCTTTAAATTCCTGGAGAGTCGGGCACGCACACCCTAGAGAGTGGGGTCGTGTGCGGCCAAGTCCACGAGCAGGAGCCAGGGACGGCAGCCAGGAACCCGGAGAGGTAAGCTGCGGATCCAGGAAAGGGGGCGCGGATATCGGAGTAAGTCTTGAAAGTCTTTTAGCCGCAGGCTGGAGCAACTCTTGGGAAGCCGCAGGCTGGAGCAACTCATGGGCAGCACCGGGAAGCTGCGGAGGCACATGAGCGACTTGTGGGAAAGCCGGAACAGCTCTGGGAAGCGGTGGAGACACTGGAGCTGCTTGTTGGGAAGCCGGACCAGCTCTGGGAAGCTGCGGAGGCTGACACGCCACTGGAGCAGCTCTGGGAAAATGTGGAGGCTGAGGCACCGCTGGAGCAGCTCTGGGAAGCTGCGGAGGCTGAGGCGCCACTGAAGCAGCTCTGGGAAGCTGCGGAGTCAAAGGGTACAAACCTGGACCAAATCTTTTCCAGAAACGTGGTATAGGTAGCCATATCCAGATCACCACTATCCCACAAAGGGGTAGCCCAGACCAGGGCCTCTCCAGAGAACAAACAGTAGATGAATGCCACCTTAGAGCGTTCGGTGGCGAACTGGGAGGACATTAGTTCAATGTGCTGCGAGCACTGGGAAACGAATCTCCTGCACAATTTGGGGTTGCCATCAAATTTGTCAGGAAAAAAACATTTGGGTTCAGACTCTACTCCCGGAAAACACAGCGGGGTGACTGGGGCAACAGGAGGTAGAGTCGCGGGAACCTGCTGCTGGGAGGCCTGCGGTGGCCGCCAAGTTAAGGACACGGGTAGGCAGGACTATGGGTAGGCAGGACCACGGGAAGGCAGGACCACAGGAAGCCAGGACCACTGGAAGGCAGGACCACGGGAAGGCAGGATCACGGGAAGGCAGGACCACGGGATGGCAGGCCCTCAGGATGGCAGGACCTCGGGATTAAAAAAAAAAGGATTAAAGCCCAGAACTGTCTCTAGACCTCTGCTGTGTCTCCTCAGTGCAGGACATTCTCCTATCTGCCATGTGCTCTGAGTCTTTTCTCTGCTGAACTGTCAGGATTTCTCTGTCTCCTTATTGCAGGCAGGTCTCTCTCCTGTTTCACCTGCACTCTATTATTTTTTGGGTCAGAATGCTTATAGAGATTCCACATATATGTATTTTATTGCGTTTTAATAAATTGAAACCATTTGTACGAAAAGAAAAATTCTTAGTTGCACCATCTTGTTTTTTACTCCGGCGTATGGAGCTTTGTGAGGTATCGCTTTCTTTGCTACTAGTTTGGGGACTGTTAGACCTTTTGATAACTTTTTATGAAAATTTTTATATGCTTCAAAGTTGAAGTGGCGTTTATGACATTTATTGCAATATTTTCCGTTACAGGGTTCAATGTCGGGAATAATCATTATATTTTGAAGGATTGGGATGTGGAGATACCTAAGTTTATGTTTTTATTTGTTTATTTATTTTAATATTAGTTCTAGGGAAAAGGGGGTGATTGTTCGGTTTTTTATTATTTTTTTTCCTTTTTTTATTATTTTTCAGACCCTTTAGGGTACTTTAACCCTAGGTTACCTGATCTTTCCAACTATATAATGCCATACTAGAATATGGCAGCATGTGTGGATTCTGCACAGGTGTGTCGCTGGCACATTCTAACAGATCGGCTTAAATAACCCAGCCTGGGGTCTTATAAAGAACCAAGGATGCCATGGGGATGGATTGTCGATTCCCATTGATGCAATGGGGAGTGACAATGTAAGACAATAAGGCAGTGCCCATCGGTGATAGCAGCAATCACGGACATTACCAGTGGAGAGGGCTCAGCCCATGGTCCCGTCTTCATATGACCTCTAACAGATATGTGGTATACTAATGTGTCACATGCTGTTAAGTGGTTAAAAAAGGTCCTCTCTCTTTTAATTTATTTTCTACTATTTTCTCATTAGAGTAAAGAAATTAGCATTAGGGTTAGCGTTAGAACTAGGGTTGGGGTCAACTTGAAGTCTATCTCTATAGGTAATGAAATAATTTGTAGTAAATGAACAAAAATAGTTGTGTGGGATGTTTTATTATTAAAAACAATGGAAAACAAAAATAGATGGAGGGAGGGGAACTTTACCAATTTCCAAAACAAGAGGACCAACATCAGACGCAACCCAACCAAACCCTTTGAAAATTTTGGCAAAGATTCAGTAAAATCTTCAAATCTTTACTGATTCGCTCATCTCTAGTTGTCTTCTGCTGGACATGGGGCCCATTATTGGAATGGTTTGGTTTTTACTAAAAACGTGACTGATAAATAGTGATATTCACAGCTTGTGAGGTCATTTTTATGTTTGATTTTATTATAGTATTGTATTTGCTTCTAGTCTTATCATAGTGATTATAGCTTCTATCCAGCAAGTGTAAGGAAAAGTCAATTCAAAGTTAAAGTTAAACAAAGTTAATGTGAAACTTCTGCCGTCTCCTGAGAACATCGGAGCCGTCCCCGTATTCCCAGCTGCTTCCATCACTCGTCATCTATCACATTATAAGAGATGATGGGAATCCCAGGAACCATCTCTTCATTCTTGGTGTTTGGCCATGTCCTTCATTTACAGATTTATGTCTAGAAATATCTGGATTTATTTTCTACTCTTAGATAATGTTCATGTTTCATTGATTTCTGATGAAAAACCATCATATACTTGTGAATCTACAACTACATAGAGATAACATACCTGGATACATCACCGATGACACCCAGGAGGCCCAGCCTGAGCCAGGATTTACTTCTGCTGACAAGATATTAATGGCTGCACATGAGAAGATGAGGAGAATGGAAGGGTCCCTCAATTATTTTACGGAAAATTCTGATAATTTCATAATAATATCTCCAAAATATATTCCATGATCTTCACAAGAGGTAATTAAAAAAAAATTATTATAATATTAAAAGATATTATTATTACAGGCAGTCCATATGTACAAGATAGGGTTTGTTGTTTAGGGTTTGTTGTTAAGTCGAATTTGTATTTAAGTCAAAACTGTATACTGTAACCCCAGCAAAAAAAAAAAAATTGATTTCTGTGATAATTGTATTTTAAAACTTTTGGATTGTCATAAGAACCAGAATTAACAATAAAGTTTCATTACAGACAACTTTGATAGCTCTTACAGCTGATCATTGTAGCCTGGGGCTAAAATACAGTAAACTACCAACATCCAGAGGATCGTTTGTAACTAGGGGTTGTCTGTAAGTAGCGTGTTCTTAAGTAGGGGGACCGTCTGTATATGGGACCCCCTCCCAAAAAAAGAAAAAAAACAAAGACACCCGGTGAAATATAGAGGTTGAAAAAATTCCATCAAATCCAACTTTTACTCCTGCATTGTTAATGCAGAGGAGAACCAAACCCCACTTTCCTATCATTACCAGTTCCACCTTATAGTATTCATACCAACCATCTTCTTCTACCAGTGTCTAGAAGACCATTTTTAAATACAAATTTTGCTCAGTGAGGTTTGTGTTTTCCCATAAAACATAAATTCCCAAACCTTTTTTCTACAATTTCCAATTAGCATTTTTCCTCTGTGAAAAATTTGGTGCACACAGACCATCAGTAATTTTCAAATCCCATGGTCAAAAGATGGTGTCCCTGCTTGGTATGACAACTGCAACTGTGATAAACCAAACAGAAACATATCCCCAATCAGTCATTGGAATACTCAATACAGAGACAGATCTACTTTACGGCCTCATGCACATGAACGAATGCCAGGACCACGTCGGAACCTGAGCGTAACATACGATTGGTGGGTAAGGTCTAAACTCTCCTCAACCCACCCCTCTCTAGACCGAGGAAAGTGTATGCTAGCTGTCGTTCATACAGTCAGCTTATGGCCGCCAAATACGGTTGTGTGCAAGCGGTGGGTGGTCCTCCTACAGATACCATTATGTGAAATAGGAAATTAGTGTCAGATTGATCGGGATCTAATAGTAGGGTTGTCTTCTCCAGTCATGTATGTACACTTGTGCTTCATTCACAGTGAGACTTACATTTTAGGACTACCGAGCCTAATTACTCAGATTTAAATTCAATCAGTCCAAAGACAGAAAAAAGCCTTTAGGTCAGGCCCAAAATATAACTTTTATTAGTATAAAATCTAAAAATGAAAAACCTAATGTAGAAACTACTGATTGTCTTTTGTTTTATATCACAATTTCTTTTTAAATATGCTTCCCCCAGGTGCATCTCTGTAGACACTACACTTCAACAGGACCTCAACATAATAAATTTAAAACATTTTCCCTTTGAGCCCCCCCCCCCAAAATGATTTGCTGGAACATCGTCATCAGGGATCGGGTAATCAGTCTTTGAACAGATTGGAATTTATTCACAGGGAGGAGTTAAAGAGAACCTATCGGCAGAAATTGACCCAACAAACCTCTGAAATGGGATAACTCCTTCCTGGTAATGTGTCTTTCATGGCCCATTGTGGTGACATCATCCAGAATATCAACTTTAAAGTGAGATGTAAATTGCTTGTATGAAGTCACAGAGGTGCAGGGTTTAGTTGTTCCCTTCTCGGAATGTCCTCTTTGCTGTAATTAACTCTCCTGCATCCAAGGGGTTAATAAGCCCCTTAACGACCTTTTTTGTTTATGCATTTCCATTTTTCACTCTGCACCTTCAAAAATCTTTTTTTTTTATTTTTCCACATAAAGAGCTCTTTGTCGGCTTGTTTTATGTGTAACAAATTGCATTTCAAAGTGGTGTTATTTAATATTCCATGCCGTGTACCGGGAAGCTGGAAAAAAATTCCAAATGCATCGAAATTGGTGAAAAAAACGCATTTGTGCTGTTTTCTTGTGGGCTTGGATTTTAAGGCACCCCAAATAACATGTTTACTTTATTTTTTGCAATTATAGGGATACCAAATTTATACAGTTTTTATAATGTTTTTATATATTTACAAAAATTAAAACCTCCTGCACAAAAGTAAATCCTTTATTTTGCCATCTTCTTGCGTTAATAACATTCATCCACAGCCGATGCGTGATGAACTAGTAAGTCACGTGCTGGTAAGGGGTTAGCTGTCTCTCCTGTAGTCTGGGATATGATGTCAAACACAGCTGAGGTGGTGTTCTCTGGCCGAGAGAGCTTGACTTCAGTGCTTTATACAGCCATTTTATTTCTCATGGAATGTTAGTTCCTAGAGGCAAAAAGTATTTCCCAGGAGAAGCAAATGATCAAATAAGAACAATCTCTCACATCTGCCTCAAAACTTTAAAATATGAACAATGCTGAAAACTCTTTAAAAAGGAAAAACAGTACATACAGACCCACTCATATCCATATGATGAAGTGATTTTTATGTGTAATGCCGCTACACTGGACCATGAAGGGAACATGTCCTGGAAGATGTTAATCTACCTCACAACATATTACAGTGGTTTATTGGATTTATTTCTGCTGACAGGTTCCCTTTTAGTAGATTTTTCATCATTCATTGTTCTGCTCATTAGTGGTCCCGGAAAATCTGCCTTCGGCCGTCTTTACCCCTATTTTTGTTCTATCTCCTATGAAGGACCTTTCATGGTAATTAGCCTTCATGTAATGTAATATTTTCTCTATAGACTCCGCTACAAGGGACACGCAGAGGACAATCTATCATTCGATGTACAAGATTTCATTTACACTTATCGATCCCTTTAAGAACTCAGTGGGGCAGATTTACTTACCCGGTCCATTCGCGATCCAGCGGCGCGTCCTCAGAGGAGGATTCAGGTCATCTGGCGATTCACTAAGGTAGTGCGCCCGATGTCCACCAGGTGTCGCTGCGCTGAAGTCCGTCGGAGTTCACTGGAGTTCACCATCCGTTGCTGGGTGCAGGTAAGCGTTATTTTTTTTTTTTTTTAATTTCACGTTTTTTTCCGAATCCGTCAGGTTTTCCGACGGCCATGCCCCCCGATTTCCGTCGCGTGCATGCTGGCACCGATGCGCCACAATCCGATCACGTGCGCCAAAAACCAGGGGAAATTCAGTGCAATTCGGTAATTTTTGGGAAACCCGACGAAAAAAAGCAATTCAGGCCCTTAGTAAATGACCCCCAGTGACTTTTTTTAAGATTTCTTTTTTCATTTTTTTCATTTTCCTCATTGTGATTTATGATTATTTTTCAGGTCATGAACCAACACAACAGAACGGTGATCACAACGATGCAACTTCTGGGATTTCAAACTCCTCAACATGTGAATTATGTCTTATTTTCTGTCCTCCTCCTGATCTACTGCACAACCCTTGGTGGAAACCTTCTTCTTATAGGTTTGGTCACATACTGCAAGGACCTCCACACGCCCATGTACTTTTTCCTTACACAACTGTCCATAGCCGACCTATTACTGACCACAGACATTGTCCCGATTATGCTCCACCACCTTCTCCGTAGCACCGGGGTCATCAGCTTTGGGGGTTGTATGGGTCAGTTTTATGCTTTTGCGTTCTCGGAGTGCTCAGAATGTCTAATCCTCACCGTTATGTCCTATGACAGATACGTGGCCATCTGTGACCCCTTAAATTACGTCACTATTATGAATCAGAACTTTTGTCTGAAGATGGTCATCGCGAGTTGGCTACTGAGTTTCGTATTGTCCTCTATTGTCACGGCCTCCATCGCCATGTTGGATTATTGTCACTCCAGCACAATTGACCATTTCTTCTGTGACCTACCTCCCATCCTTGATCTCTCCTGCTCAGATATCAGTGGGGTTCAGATGGAATTTGTGGTCCTCACTTCCCTTGTGCTCATTGGCCCTTTCCTAATAATCTTAATGTCTTATGGTTCCATCATATCTGTAATTTGGAGGATTCCCTCTGTTAGTGGCCGGAAGAAAACCTTCATCACCTGTAGCTCGCACCTCATTGTGGTCTCTGTATTCTATGGCACCTTATTTGGGGTCTATGTTCTTCCAAACCAAGGAAAATTCCTGGAAATCAGAAAAGTGTTATCTCTGTTATACACGGTTGTCACTCCACTAATGAACCCAATGGTGTATAGTCTGAGGAATGAACATATCAAAAAAGCCTTGGGGGTGGTGACAAGTCACTTCTTACAGAATATACACTAGGAAACCTTTTGTTCCTCATTCTCCATTGACTCGTAAGAAACGTACCTCTGTCAGATGTTGGATTAGCAATCGTTACGGCCGATCTGGAGACAATTCAATAAACTGACCGTTCTGCCAAGGTTGGGTTGTGCCAGGGCAACTAGCAGTGTTACATCAACTGTGGGATTGCACCAATCCCGGAATATGCAACTAGAATTTCACACCTGTTGGTCTCTATGGACACTATGCAACTTTTTTGTGTCTTTGAAAATCCATAATATGTGTTGTATTTACTATGTGACAAAGGCCAAAGTACAAAGGGGATTGAGATAATTTAGGAAGATGTCTTACTTAAAAGAATTAAACTTTCCATGATAATGTAGGTTTTAATAAGCGCTGATCAACCTTAGTTCGATCTGATTATCCGACATATATGGAGGGGTTCGGCATGAAAGTGCCATACATTGTCACCAAAGACACCGAATTCCGTAGCACTTTACAAATCATAGGGGACATATACACATATAATATTACTTTACAAGTGCAAACAGTCATATGGAACAATATGAGGGAGGTCCCTGCTCACAAGAGCTTACAGACTATGAGGATGAGGGGGTGACACAAGAGCTTACAGACTATGAGGATGAGGGGGTGACACAAGAGCTTACAGTCTATGAGGATGAGGAGGACACAGGAGCTTACAGTCTATGAGGATGAGGGGGTGACACAAGAGCTTACAGTCTACGAGGATGAGGGAGGGACAGAAGAGCTTACAGTCTATGAGGATGAGGGGGTGACACAAGAGCTTACAGTCTATGAGAATGAGGGGTGACAGAAGAGCTTACAGTCTATGAGGATGAGGGGTGACAGAAGAGCTTACAGTCTATGAGGATGAGGAGGTGACACAAGAGCTTACAGTCTATGAGGATGAGGAGGTGACACATGAGCTTAAAGTCTATGAGGATGAGGGAGGGACACAAGAGCTTACAGTCTATGAGGATGAGGCGTGACACAAGAGCTTACAGTCTATGAGGAGAACACAAGAGCTTACAGTCTATGAGGATGAGGGGTGACGCAAGAGCTTACAGTCTATGAGGATGAGGGGTGACACAAGAGCTTACAGTCTATGAGGATGAGGGGTGACGCAAGAGCTTACAGTCTATGAGGATGAGGGTGACACAAAAGCTTACAGTCTATGAGGATGAAGGGGATGACACAAAAGCTTATGGTCTATGAGGATGAAGGGGTGACACAAGAGCTTACAGTCTATGAGGATGAGGGGGTGACACAAGAGCTATAAGAGCTTGTATAATGGGCCAGCCGTTCTTTAGAAGGGAATAGTACAAAAATAATTGGATAAATAAAAATTCTAATAATAATTAGAATAATTTAATAAATAAGCCACCATCTTATAAACAAAATACAAGGTGAAAAAGACTGCAGATTCAGAGAAGCCTGGAGCTTGGTATATATCTGGTGATTGCTGGATAACAGACGGGAGGAGGACATAGGATGGATTAGTAAAGGGAGAGGTGACATTTCATGCAGTTAGCCAGTGTGATAGACTTGCCTAAAGAGATGGGTTTTAAGAGCATGTTTGAGGCTTTGAGGGTTGGGTATTAGTTTGATTGTCCATTCCTGAGAATTGGTGCAGCTCAGGAGAAGTCCTGGAGATGTGAGTATGAGGTTCGAATTAAGGTACAGATTAATCTAATATCCCTGGCAGATCAAAGAGCACGGGTTGAGATGAGAGACCAGAGATAGGGAGGTGCAGCATTATGCAGAACTTTGTGCATGAGGGTTATTATTTTAAACTGTAAAAATGAAGATCTCTGTTTGATTTGTAAGCTGTCCACCATAATATACAAATAAAAGAAATGATGAGAACATAAAGTTGTGATATGGGAAATAAATAAGTTTGTTACTCATTTTGGTGGTAAAACTATCAGTTTTAAAAGCAGATCATTTCAAATTTTGAAAATTTACTGCTACCATGAAGTACAAAGTGTCATAAAAAAACATCACAAAATCATTTAAGTAAGTTAAATTATTCAAAAGCCATAACCATGTATTTGAAATCCCATCAAATCCCATCAGTCATGTAACCCTCTAGTCTTCAAAACTGGAGATATAGACAATTTGACCAATTAGACAATTTTTAGGCAATTTTCTTTGGCCTGATGGTAAATAATTAATGCTCACCTCCCTGTTGCCCTTTCCGTATATACAGAAAAGGGCATATTTCAAAATATTTAAATGAGCCTGAGGCCTCTGCAGAGAACCTCCGAGCTCATCCGCTTTTTAATTAATTATCATTTGCCTCTGTCTTTAACCTCTTTAGGATGCAGCCATTTACATAGGATGGGCACACGGCAGGGCTCAGAGGGGCAGAACTGGCATATGGAGCACAGACTTTATACATATATTTTTTTTTTTGGCATCATGAAGTATTTGTAGATGCCCTTAAGGACTGGTACAATAGAAACCCCTAAGAACTGACCCTATTTTGAAAATATACCCATTAATAATTTAATTTAGGGGTGTAGTGGGCATTTTAACTCCACAAGTGGACCCCAAAGATCAGCAATGGGCATACGCAGGCAAATGCCGGGGTCCAGATCTGCTGTGGGGCGGCCACATAAGGCTGTAAAAGGCTCATTGGAGCCGAAACGTTGCTGCTGTACCTTGTTGTACTTCTGAACATGGAATAAAGCATTTTCACTTTCTTCACCTAACCATTGACGCCCTGGAGTGCTGCTTGATTCTCGTGTATTACATTTGAAGGACCTGGAGCCTGGTCTCAGCGAGCTTGCACCCACCTGCACCTTCGTTTGTGTGCTGCTTGAACTTTCTACAACCAGTATATATAGTAGATATCTAATGGTCAGTTTTGGTTACTAGGGTGAGTTTTTACTTTCCTCGAGTTTTCTTATGTACTATTTTCATGTGAAAATCTGACGTATGCTTTATCTCAATAAAATTCACTCATATTTACTTTTATAAATATTTCTTTGGAGCCGACCCCTCTTTTGTAGGTTATAATACCAGAATATTATACTATATGGTACCACGAGAAAAGAAAAGGAGCTACACAGTTCTCATGATAAAATTCCACAAAAGACTTTATTGAGCACAATAAAAACAAATTGATCACAATGGATGTAAATGGAAGAAATCCAGTACCAAATTGGTCCAAATGAGCTAATCTCCTATGCGCAATGAAGGCTATATCCACCGAAAAAATTATGTATATGTGATAATAAACATACCTCTAAAGTGCTCTAGTATACATCAATCCTAGGCAAGTAGCACAAACAACTAATATATGTAAAAACAGTAGGATAAAGAATAACAGACAAGTGTCTTACCCATTTTATAGCGCAACATGGAAAGCCCTCGGACACCCCAACGAGCGTTTCGCCAACGCTTCCTTTTCTTTTCTTGTGGTAGTGTATATGTTACTTTGGAGTAGTTCCGTATTCTGAAGGTGGAGGGCCATAGGCCTAGTCCCATAATGTAGCAAAATGAAGATGTGATATCTTATTATACTATATGTTATGAATAATCAGAACCCCTAGGTTTCAATAATTTTTTTAAGTTAAAAAAATGGCTCCTTGTTTTCATCAATTTTCCACATTTTGATTTTTTTTTACACATTCTGAGCACATTGCATGGAATATAAAATGTTACATTTTAAGTGGAAATTACAGTAAGTAGATAATCTCTTTTTTCTTGTTTTTTTTTGTTCAGTGAGATCTCCTGAGAGCCCCTAGAAATGAGGAGGCTGGAAGACACCACTGGGGCCATTAAGAATCCCCAACATTTTTACGTTCCATGTGGGAGCCCTAGTTGTGTGTGTGATATCAGTGTATAAATGTCAGGTCTGATAATTCATTGTAATTTACATCAATGCCGATTCTCTCTGCCGAAACATGGATGGATCTGCTAGGAATGAGAACAGGATAGAAACAAAGATCAAAAAACATAAGGGAAGTTATGATCTCAAAGGTGAGTTTTTATAACAAAAAAATTAAAAATTGCTGCAATTATTCTATTTATCATTTATATATTTATGAAAAGGAAGGGTAGGTTGCAGGCTGTAACCCCCCTGGTAAAAACAGAGACGTTTGTAGGGCGCAGGTTATCGATAAAAAAGGTTTCTTTTAATTCAGTTGACCACGCGTTTCGCACTATACAAGGAGCTTCATCAGGTCTATTTTGTGGATCGTGCAGAGTTTCATCTGTCCACTAAATAGACCTGATGAAGCACTTCCTATAGTGCGAAACGCGTTGTCAACTGACTAAAGAAACCCCTTCTTCATTGAGTACCTGCGCCCCACAAACATCTCTGTTTTTACCAGGGGGGTTACAGCCTGCCACCTACCGTTCCTATCCATTGCTACACTCCGTCGATACCTAACCCTTGGGTGAGGGTGAAGACTAGGCAACAGCCACTCACCACATATGCCTACACCACTGTTTTGCCTGTAAACAGCACAACCATAGAAGGTGAGTCCAAAACCTACCAAGGATAATCTTGCGCTAGGTAGCTATATTTCTCTCTGTATTTCCCCCTTTTTATCTTCCCAATCCCTTTAGTGGATTTAAATATTTAAACTTTGCCTAATTTTTGTTAAAGTATCAGTTTCTTTATCATAATTGCACTTAAATGCTTTTAAATTAACTTGTGTTTACAGAGATTTCCGAAAGTGTCGGAGATGTTCATTTTGAGGATTAATCACAGAAACTTGAGACAGGGATTAGAGAACCTGATATTCTACTGATCATTAGAAAGTCATCCAGCAGCAGAGCTTAGAGTTAGAAACTAGAGATGAGCGAGCACTAAAATGCTTGGGTGCTCGTTACTCGAGTCAATTTTTTCTGATGCTCGAGTGCTCGTTTCGAATAACGGACCCCATTGAAGTCAATGGGAGACTCGAGCATTTTTCAAGGGGACCAAGGCTCTGCAATAAAATGTGTCATGTTATTGAGAAATAAGGAAGTCAGTCGTGTTTCTTTTTTTCAATGGAATATTCGTGGAACCTCAAAAAGGAGAATGACCCGTGTTAAACATCTGCAATGTGTTCTTCACACATATTGTTCTTCACATACTATTGTGAAGAACACCTTTCTGTACTCACGTTTCAAGTATGCTAATACTCGAACGAGCATCAAGCTGGGAAGAGTATGCTCGCTCCGCTCTACTAGAAACGTTTCTTGTAATTCAGATTTCTGGTTCTAGATCTGTTCAGGATTCTGTAATTCCTTACTATGACATTAATACAACCTCTGCTTCACTGGCTTAAGGTTGGACCTGAAAGTAACACCACCAGTGAGATTTCCTCAGTGATTCTTCTGGGATTTTCTAACATTGGAAGCTTTAGATGGATTCTTTTTATTCACTTTTTAGTGATTTACTGTGGGACAATATGTGGGAACCTCCTGATCATCACCCTGGTGTCCACCAGCCAGAACCTCCACTCTCCCATGTACTTCTTCATCTCACAGCTGTCCACCTGTGACATCATGTTGACCACAGATATTGTCCCCAATGCCCTTTATTGCTTACTGGAGGAGGTGGGGATCATGTGTTTTACATGTTGCTTGGCTCAACATTACTTTTTTTCTGTTGCTTTATGTTTTGAATGTCTTCTTCTTGCAGTTATGTCTTTAGACCGCTATTTGGCCATTTGTAGTCCTCTACGTTATACGTCTATCATGAAGATGGAATTTTGTCGCTACCTGGTCTTTATGTCGTGGAGTCTGAGCTTGTTACTAGTTTGGGTGCTTACAGTATCCATCTACTTGCTGGACTTCTGTCGTCCCAATGTTATTGACCATTTCTTCTGTGATCTTTCTCCCTTGCTCCACCTTTCCTGTTCTGATACCTCAATTGTTCAACAAGAAGCTACTCTACTCACCGTTCCTTTGGTGTTTCTTCCTTTCATTTTTATAACTTACACATATATTTGTATTATCTCTTCCATCTTACGCATCCGGTCTCTTACCCAGAGGCAGAAAGCTTTCTCCACCTGCAGCTCCCACCTGACTGTGGTCTCCATATTTTATGGGACACTATCCAGCACATATGTTCTTCCAACTAATGGACAAATTGTGAAAGTCAGTAAATCTTTGTCTCTCCTGTACACTGTGGGGACCCCATTGTTGAATCCCATTATTTACAGTCTAAGAAATAAAGATATCAAGCAGGCGTTCACAAAGATCATTGATAAATTATTTCTTTGAGCAGACAAATTCACAGAGGATCAAATACTCGTTAGGGCCACATCTAACGTCTTCTTGATTGTTGTAAATTATCATTGATGTCTATGGCAACTAAATCAATATAACAATGACAAGAAAAAACTCTAATAATCTACATGACATGATACAAACCCTGGATGGCCATACATACACCGATATTCATGACAAATAAAATCTGTGGCTGCTTCCTAGATTTTGTGTTGAGTTACACCCAACTTACAGACGACCCCCAGTTAAGGATGGACACTTCTGTCCACTGTGACCTCTGTTGAAGCTCTCTGGATGCTTTACTATAGTCCCAGGCTGCAATGATCAGCTGTAAGGTGTCGGTAATGAAGCTTTATTGATAATCCTTGGTCCCATTACAGCAAACAGTTTTGAAACACCAATTGTAACTTGGGAAAAATATGTTTTGTCTGGAACTACAATTATAAAATATACAGTTTCTACTTACATACAAATTCAACTTAAGAACAAACTTATGGAACCTATCTTGTACGTAACCTGGGGACTGCCTGTATAAATAAGGCAAATAGGTGCCGGTTTACATAAGCCCCTCATGAAATAGTAGCAGATGTGAGACCCAGCTAAGAATTCCTTCGGGAAGCCTTCCAGGTGTTATTTGGGGTCTCATGATGACTGACAATAGCCATTAGCACAGCTCCATAATTTATTGATAGTGGGTCTTCCTCCCACCTTCCAGCTTGTGATGTCACAGAGAACGGGATGTTCACATGCTAAAGAAATAATATAAACACCTTCCCCCCCAAGTTATTACAAAAAACCATAAGTCTGAATAGAAGGATGAAACTATTGCACCATTACCTCCAATGCACTGGGCGACTCATTATCTCCCAACCAATAAAAAAGATGGGTGTCACGGGTGCTCCCGCGATCCATGTCTCAGATCGCGGGCACAACATTGCCCCTATCTGTGTCGCTGCCCCCTGGTCCTTGGCATCAAACTCACCTCATCACGTTACTGCTCCCGTCTGGTCTGGTCCGTGCGTGTATCCCTGCTCCCCAGCAAGCACTACAGGGCCAGTGCATCTCTGATTGGCGCTGGATCTCCCAGGTTTCCTTAAAGGCTGGCTGTTCTCAGGATTCCTTGCTGGATCTTCAAGCCATTCCCTGTGAAGTGAAAGCTCTCCTGCATTCCAGTGTTCCTGTGCTCCTGGTTGTTCCCGTGTTCCGTTCCTGCGTTCCAATTCCTGCTCCTGTGTTCCCGTGATCATGTGTGCCTGTGCTTCTAAGTGTTCCCCTGTGTCGTTCCTGTGCTCCTGAGTGTTCCGTGTTCCATTCCTGTGTTCCTGCATTCCAGTTCCTGCTCCTGTGTCCCGCTCCTATGTTCCTGTGATCCTGCTCCTGTGTTCCTTTTCCCACGTTCCAATCTGTTCCTACATTCCTGTCCCATGTGCCTGTTGCCGTGTTCCTACCATAAGTTCTAGTGACCCTATAACTGCTGCTCTCCCGCTGTCACCCCTGGCTCGGACTGTGTGCTGCAGTACTACCTTGGCTGCCACTGAGGGCTAGTCGCACCTGTGGAATGACCTGGTGGCACCCAGCTGCAGCAAGACCATCCCACTATGCGGTGGGCTCTGTTGGAGACCAGGTGCACTTAAACTCCAGTCCCAGGTGTCGGCTAGTACCATCATGCCCCGCGGTGGTCCAGAATCCTGACCGGGGGTCTATGCCCAGGAATAGTTGTGTTAGGTGATTTAGTGGGGTTTCTGGAGTCCCACCTATTCAAGATTAGCAAGGACGATGGAGTTAGCCTCCCTGATCCTATTCTGTTGGTTGGACCTTAGAACTAAAAATTGTGTCCAATTTATTTGAAAAATATAAGTCTTCATTGTCTCTGGTTTTAATCTCTGGTGGGAGAGAAACCCACTAAACTTTCCCATGCTTTGATCCCTGCCCCAGGATGTGTGCTTGGCGCCACACTCCCTGTACACACAGGCTTTTCTACAGTCTTTTGACAAACGTGAAGCACCAGGGGTCTTTGGGTACCACAATAACATTCCAGGGGCTGACCACCCATTCCTTGCCTTTATGCCCTCCAGCAATATGGTATGTTAACACTTTTATAACCTAGCCTTCTCCATGTCATTTTCTGTACTCATCACTGCCACCTACTTGCACTGACTCATGGTAATACATACAATGGGGCACATTTACTTACCCGTCCTATCGCAATCTCCACTGTGCTTGTCCGACAAGGATTCGGGTCTTCCACGATTCACTAAGATTGTGCGTCCAGTTTCCTGCATGTGTCGCTTCCCCCGCTGAGGTCCGGCGGAGTTCACCTTCTTCTTCCCGGTGCATGTAAATGCTTTTCTTGCGACACAATTTGCTTTTTAAATTACGCAGTTTGTCCGAATCAGTCGGGTTGTCCGACGTCCATGCCCCCCAATTTGTGTCGCATGCAAGCCGGCGCCGATGCGCCACAATCCGATCCTGGGGCAATTCAGCGCAAAACGGAAGAAAACGCAAAACCCGACGAAAATGCGCTGTTCGGACCCTTAGTAAATGTGCCCCACTGTCTGTACCACTTTTCTATGGCCATATAGGCTTATGCTTTCATAGTATACTGAGCATATTAGCCATCATTTGCATTTTTGCATTTTACTTATGATGCTATCTACATTTCTTGAATATGCCCTGTATGTATATACTGATTGTCCCCTACTTAAGAAAACCCGACTTACAGATGGCCCCTAATTACAAACAGACCTCTGTATGTTGTTAATTTACTGTGATGCGCTATGAGTCCCTCACTAGGCAAACGATCATTCTGCTACTGACACTTTCTTCAAAAGGAAAAAGTTTCAATTTCATTGTTTAATTCTGATGGGGTTGGAGTATTTTGATCAAAAATCCTTTCGCTATGTGACATTTTATTTATATAATTTCCATGTTCTATTACAAAAAATGTTGTTCCTGTTACGTTGCCTCCTGTTTTTCTATGAAATGTTGTGATAGTTGGTGATTACGCAGATGTTTGTATATTCTACGACTCATTTGCCGTGTTCTTCCCACCTATAGTTAATTACAGGTACATTTAATTCCAGAGATTGAAATTCCTTTATTTCGGCAATCAATACGATCCTTAATCTTGAAGTTCTCTTTGCTCTCTTCAATAGTAGCGGTTAATTGTTTTGTTTTTAATATTATAGCATTTATTACACAGAAAAAGCCTGTTCTTTTCTTTACACTTGTGTTTTTACTGTTATTCTTCACAGTTGGGGACACCAAACTACCAATATTTTTGGCTTTTTTAAACACGAATGAGGGTTTTGCTGATAGTGATTCTCCAATGATCTTATACTCCTTCAAAATACTCCAATGGTTATTAATAATTTTCTTTAAAATTTCATTAAATATTGTATGATTTAAAGGGAACCTACCACCACGAATCTACCTATAAAGAAGTAGTAGGTGGTAGGTGGATCAATAGGACTTGAGGATAGCCCTTTTAAGGGCTAATTCTCACGTCTCCGTACTTTTTTTGGTAACTTTTATTATCCCTATATGTAAATTTTGTTATGCGGCTACTGGGGCGTGCACCCTCTTCCGTCCATGCACCCTCGTCCGACGAACCTGCCGTCTGCACATGCGCAGAACAGCAGGCCCGTGCCTGTGCAGCTCAGAAGCAGTGAGCGCACAGGCACAGGCCTGCTCTTCTACGCATGCGCTGACGGCAGGTTTGTCAAACGATGGCGCGCAGCTACGAGGAGCTGCGTGGCGAAGATTGTGGATAGGAGGAGTAAAGAGGCTACTGGGGCGTGGAGTAGCTGTGCCATGTAGCCTCAGCTGCAGCTACTCCACACCCAAGTAGCCGCATAATAAAATTTACATATAGGGATAATAAACGTTACCAAAAAAGTGCGGGGATGTGAGGATTAACCCTTTAAAGGGTTATCATCACGTCCCATTGATCCACCTACCACCCGATCTACCTTTATAGGTAGATTCGTGGTGGTAGGTTCCCTTTAACATAATTGGAATTATTATTGTATTGTAGTTTTTTCTTTATCTAATTCATTTTCTTTTTTACAATTTTCCCTGCTTTTACTAGGAAATATCTTGTAAGTTCAGCTTTAATATTCATTAAAGGGACATAATAACACATTCTCTAATTCACTGTTATTAACAAAAATACAGCATTTCACAGATAGTGAAATCCAACCTGTCTCTATCAGTCCTGGTGAACACAATTTCAGTTGCCAGGGAAGCCATCTTGCTTTTCTGTCTGATGGCCGTGGAGCTGAAATTTCTGTATCTCTCTTTGTCTCTAGTACCTCCCATTCCAGGACGGAGCTCACACTGATACACAGATGCTGAGTTCCTGCCGGCAGCTGCATGGGGAGTGTAAAGCTATAGGCAGATAAGTTATTTATCTGGGGAGGGGGAGAGAGGCACAGCAGATCTAGTGTGTTGTGGAATAGCAGAGATGTAGCAATGCTGACTGTGTCAGGCATCTCATGGATCTCATCATCTCATCTCTGATCTGTTTCATCTCTCTTTCTATGTGTCAGATACTAGTACAATGTTCAGAAGCTAAATGAAAGTTTATATAAACCTTTTACCTTGATAATCTAAGCACATTGTTATCACACAGAACTACAGTGATCATAAGGGATCATACTCAGAGAGTCTCCGCCCAAACTCTAGAATCTTACACTGACCATCCCTGAGTGATAGAAGCTAAAACAGCAATAAAACTGGGTAAAATTGTGACGGGTGACATGGTGGCAGATGGTCTGGGGGGCACTACAATCATAAGTGTTTCTGGCTCCATAAACTCAACCCCTCTGCTGATATGGGATGAGGGTTGGAGTCTAACAGGTGCCATCCTTTCCCCTTTGTTTTGGAAAAATTAAATAAAAATCTCTTTTAATTAAACGGCTCTCCACACCAACAACTTTAATCTGTCTCTTCTCACCCGATTCTCTTGAGCTCTCTGAGTACAGAGGGCTCTCTGTAGGATCCTCCGCATGGATCACTTAGAATACACTTTATCTGTGTAACATTCCTTCAGGGCAATTACTTATGTCAGTGAGAATATTCAACATAAAAACTTCTGACGGAACATGACTCTGTAACTATTTATCTGCATACTATAACAGGTATCCCTCAGGGTTTTTGTACACCACAATTGAAACATGAAAGGCCCAGTATCTGTGGGTATCTGAGAGGGCATCATGATAGTTTGGAGGGTCCTCTAGCCCCTTTCTCTCCTTACTCATCTCCCCTTGTCCATCCATCAGGGTCTGTCTTTTCTAATCAACAAGTTGAGTAATGGGGGTCACAATCTCACATCCATTACTAAGTCTTTGGCATTGGAGCACTCATATTATCTCTTTCTTCCAACAGTTGTTTTCTTACAACATCCTATCCTAACCTCTTCAAACTTTGCTGCGGCCTTCTCAAATTTGTTATCTTTCAACCATTTTCTGTTCTCTCCAATATCACTTTTCCAGTCATCTGGATCCAAAGTTCCAGGAGTCGAGAGCCCCAAGCCCTTCAACAATTTACCTTGGCTTCTTATGTCTTCTTCTCTACACTATTTTATGAAGTAGGATACACGTTTTTTTCTTTGTCTACAACAAATTACCCCTTTGTCTCAAAATATCTCAGAGCACTGCTTGGCTACGGAGATCTCGGGCCATAACTGATGGACTATTTCTTTTCGTTTGTCTTCGAAAGTTATGCCCGTATTAAGACAATTCTCTGGCCGTAAAGAAAAGGGTTTTCTACGCAACTTCTTCTAGGTTCTCTAATACTTCTATCTCTTCTATCAACAGCCGGGGCTTCTCACAACACCATCTCTCTGTACAAGCAGCAACATATAAATACCCAACACCGCCAGTATCCAAGTATAGCCAATGACCATTACATACACACATATACACTGAGATGGAAGACCGGCACCAACTCCAAGGGTGGACAGAGTTACCAAGGCCACAGCTTTATACCAGGCAGAGCGTCACTCACCTGCATAAAGAGAAGAGCAGATGAGGAAGCGCAAAGCAGAAATGTAAAATATAGTCTTTCTTACCTGCAGGTTACCTTCTGATCTCCTCAGTCTGGTTCAGGTAAAGCTGATCGGTCACAAAAACTGTGAGCGCACTTTGCCTCGAGATCCATCAAGCACCAAATTAGAAAAGTTATCTCTATGCCAAAGATCTCTAATTTATTATTGAACTACAGGGTATTTTATCTTTCTTAAGAGGGAGGAGCCCTCTAGCTATTACGCTTGGTTATCATTGGCCCATTCGAATTCTTTCATGTTTCCAGATACCGCAGTTACACGGATAAAATAAACAACACGTGATATAGAAATGTATGAGGCTCCAGTCTTTCGCACAGTGCATGGAAGACAACGTTGGAGATGATGTTGTCTTGGTGGTCATTTGTCCACAACAAGTGTTAAAAAAATATAGTCATATCCTTAACAGTGGGCCCATCCCCCATAGACAAAGATAAAAGACACCTCTCAACATGATCAGCTTCATGTCCTGAAATTACAGCTCTCCAAAGGCTGGTCTCACATTTCATTTATTCCATACGCTGTAAGGACACATCGGGTGGAATCAGATGATTGCTTGTTCATGGCCCATGTTGCAAGTTAAAAAAAGAAAAGAAAAAATGTTATCCAATAATAATAAAGAAATGAATAAAAATGCTCCAAATTCCCTTTAACACATAAAATGACATATAATATGAATAAGATGAAAATAATAAAAATCACAACACATACAGTATCACTGTGTCCGTAACAACCCGTAGAATCAAAATAAATAATTATTAACCCCTTCCTGCCGCAGACCTTTTTCGATTTTGCGTTTTCATTTTTCACTCCCCACATTCAAAAATCTGTAACTTTTTTATTTTTCCATGTACAGAGCTGTGTGACAGCTTATTTTCTGCGTAACAAATTACACTTCAAAATGGTGGTATAGAATATTCCATGCCGTGTACTGGGAGTGGGAAAAAAATTCCAAATGCAGTGAAATTGGTAAAAAAAACGCATTTGTGCCGTATTCTTGTGGGCTTGGATTTTACGGATTTCACTGTGCACCCAAATTACATGTCTACTTTATTCTTTGGGTCGGTACGATTATGGGGATACCAAATTTATATAGGTTTTATAATGTTTTCATACATTTAAAAAAATTAAAACCTCCTGTACAACATTTTTTGGGGGGATTTTGCCATCTTCTGGCGCTAATAACTATTTCATACTTTGGTGTATGGAGCTGTGGGTGGGGCTGTTTTTTGCGGATTTTGATGACGTTTACAAAATTATCATATTTAGGACTGTACTACCTTGTGATCACTTTTTATAGAATTTTTTATTTTTTTTAAATGGCAAAAAAGTGCCATTTTCGACTTTGGGTGCGATTTTCCGTTACGAGGTTAAACGCAGTGAAAAACTGTTATTATATTTTGATAGATCAGG
Organism: Engystomops pustulosus; assembly: GCF_040894005.1. Lineage (NCBI taxonomy): Eukaryota > Metazoa > Chordata > Amphibia > Anura > Leptodactylidae > Engystomops > Engystomops pustulosus. The sequence goes on from NC_092414.1 coordinate 219,800,916, forward strand.
CATTTTCGGAGGCGGCGATATCTAATGTGTTTATGATTTTTACTGTTTATTTATATTTATGTCAGTTCTAGGGAAAGGGGGGTGATTTGAATTTTTAGGTTTTTTTATTATAATTTTTTTATTTTAACTTTTTTTTTTAATTTTTATTATTTTTCAGACTCCCTAGGGTACTTTAACCCTGGGGTGTCTGTACGATCCTATCATATACTGCCATACTACAGTATGGCAGTATATGGGGATTTTACTACTCATACATTACAATGTGCTGACAGCACATTGTAATGAATGGGTTAACCCGAAGTAGCTTCGGGTCTTCGTGAGACCCGAAGCTACCATGGCGACGGATCGCTGCTCCCCGATGACGTCTTTTAGGAGCCGCCGGCACCTTTTGCCGGCAGCGATCAGCGGTGAAACACCCGCGAACGATCCGGCACCGATCGCGGGTGTTACCGGTAAGCCTTTGCTGCGATATGCAGCAAAGGCTTACCGGCTATAGAGAGGGCTCGGCCCGCGAGCCCTCTCCATGTGCCGGGACCCGACATGTGACGTACTACTACGTTACATGTCGGGAAGGGGTTAAACCTGCATGATGATTGTTGGTAACAATGTGTTACCTATTTCAACCCCAAAATGCAATAAAAGTGATAAAAAACATATCTGCTCCAGAATGATATTGCTGCAAGTACTACATGTCCCTCAAAAATTCGCTCTGTAGACAAAAAAGAAAAGTGTTACGCCAATTGGAAGACTGTGATGCAAAAACGATACCGTATTGACCGATAGAATAAAAAATAAGATGGTTAAGAGGGTGAACACACAAAAAATATAGTAAAAAATCAATTACATAATTGATGTTTTTCTACTCCTCCACTCCCCCAAAAAGTTAATATGTTTTTAACAATAGGGAATACCAACCGCAATATGATATCACTGGAAATTGCATAACGGATTTTAAGATGTTTTTTTTTCTTTTTGTCTTTTAACCCCTTTCTGACGGCCACCATACTGGTACGGGGTGTGCTGGGTCCCGGTGCATGGAGAGAGCTGCGGGCCAAGCCCTCTCCATAGCCTGCAAGGCCACCATCTTTCTCGGACATGTCAGTCCGGATGTTTTCACGATTGTATCGTCTCCGTGCATTCCACCAGTGCGCACATCTTCCAGAACAGTGCGTTCCATCCATTAGCACTTCCGATTACGAGACCACCAATGATTAGGAAAGATTATTAATGTTTTTAGATATGTAATTTCCATGTCTTATTTATTGTGATTGTTGCATCTATTCAATTGTTAAGATTATAATATTATCGATGTATATGACAATCTCTGTATAGGTCATTATGACATCATTTCCTGTTTGATGTATTTAAAACCAATTAGTTTACAACATCCATTACAGACCTGACGAAGCGTCCAGTATAGTGATGCGAAGCGCGTTGTCTCATATGATTTTATTATTTTATTATTTTACTTTGTCTTCGAATTAATCGGCATAAAACTTCTTCCTGTATGCCGCATGTAATTTCTAATCGGGTTGCACCGGAGTAGACGTCCAATTTTTCTTCTCACTACCCGGAAGGAGTAGGAGCACATCTTCTTCACTACGGGTCACCATCGCTATTATCCGGAGGATTTCCTGTCAGCCAGGACGAGACAGCACTATAGATGAGCGAATCGATTCTAACGAAGTGGAATTCGATACGAATTTCACAAAAATATTGATTTGTCACGAAGCCGAAGTTTATGCACAACATGTTACATGGGGCAGAGAACTCTGGGAAGGAGAAAGGAACACCCCCGATGACATCTGCAGACCTGTAAGCCAATCAACGACCGGCAGGCTTATGTGATATCACACAGGCTCGCAGCCCTATAAAACTGTCGTCCATTTGCAATCCCGCCATTTTACACTGGATGTGCTGTCTGTAGCATCAAGCTGCTGCTACTGTACTAGCGATTCCTGCTTCAATCCCAGGCTGTACGTTTAGGGGGATCTGTATACCCCAAATAGCAGTTCTATTTAGTGACAAAATCAAATAGAAAAAAATCTATTTCCCATTCATGCTGTAGTGATTTTGTGGACCTCTCACTGGGTGTCAGTTGTGGGGTATCTGTATAACGCAAATTGCCATACCTTTTTGTGGCTATAGTTTAGAGCCAGATTTATGTGTGAAATCTACGTAGTTTGTAAAGTGATTTTCGGTGTAATTACAGGTTGTCAGTTGTGGGGTATCTATATAATGTACATTGGGGCACATTTACTTACCCGGTCCAGTCGCGATCCAGCGGCGGGTTCTCCGACGCTGATTCGGGTTCTGCTGGGATTCACTAAGGTCCGTGCGCCGATATTCACCAGGTGTCGCTGCTGCGCCGAGGTCCGATGGAGTTCACTTGCTTTTTTCTGGTGTATGTGAGTGCTTGATCTTGCGACACAAATGGCTTTTTAAATTCTGCGGTTTTTCCGAATCCTTCGGGTTGTCCGGTGGCCACGCCCCCCATTTCTGTCGCGCGAAAGTCGGCGCGATTGCGCCAAAAATCGATCGCGTGCGCCACAATTCCGTGAAATACAGCGCAAAGAGGAAATATTCGGGAAAAACCCGACGGATTCGCGGCTGCGGACCCTTAGTAAATGTGCCCCATTGTCTTACCTTTTTGTGGCTATAGTTTAGAGCCAGTTTTACGTGTCAAATCATGTAGTTTATAAACCACTATGTCAGACAGAAAGGAGGCAGGTTGAGCAGGCAGAGGTCGCAGCACAGTAAGGGGACGTCGCAGCAGGGGTGACTCTGTGAGGCCAGAACTGCCATTGTTGAATGGTTGACTAGGTCATCCAATTTCTCAAATATAACAACTGACAACCCCATCCAAGAGTCCGTGGGTTCCTCAGATACAACAATTATTTGGCATGATCCAGGAGCAAGTCAGCGTCCCTCAACTGTCCTCAACCAGCCTTTGTCCTGTTAATGTCCTGCAGCCAGAGAGCTACTAGGTGGTCTAGGCTCAGCGCCACTATTCAGCAAGGACGAAGTGTTTGATGACAGTCAGCAGAGGTTGGGAAGACTTCCGCTGCTTCCTGCAGTATGCAGTCTGTGCATACTGACACCGGTGAGGAGAGTAGCAGTGACCGGGAAATGCAAATTGACGATGATGTAGCCGATCGCACTTGGCAGCTGGGTGTAGAAGGGGATTCATCATCGTCGGCCGAAGAGAGTGTCAGCTTGCATGTCAGCTTGTCTCTTTACAAAGAGACAACTCTATGCGTCCAGCCATCCTAAGGTGCAGAAGCTGACCATGCTCTTGTCCAAGTTTTTGGTACTGCAGTCCCTCCCTTTCCAAGTCGTGGACTCTGCACCCTTCACAGAACTAATGGCTTGTGCCGAACCGAGGTGGAGAGTTCCAAGCTGCAATTTCTTATCCAAAAAGGCAGTGCCAGCCCATCATCAATATGTGCAACAGAAGGTGGGTCTGTCCTTGAGCTTATCAGTTTCTTCCAAGGTGCACGGCAGCGCAGACATGTGTAGCTGTAACTATGGTCAGGGCCAGTACATGTCCTTTACAGCCCACTGGGTGAATGAGCTTCCCGCTGAGCCACACCAACAACTTCCACAAGAGACGGCACTTTCTCCTCCATGTTGTCAAACTGCTGATCCTGTGCCAGTGTCCGCCTCCTCCTCCTTCTCCACCACCACCTCAGCCTCCACAAGTGCTGCTCCATCATACCACATGTGCAGGGCACAGCGGTGTCACTCAGTTCTGCACCTGGTTTGCCTAGACAAACATAGTCACACAGGGGAGGAACTGATCCACGTCATGCAACAAGAAATCAATGTGTGGCTTTCTCCGCGAGAACTAAAAATCAGAACCATGGTGACAGACAATGGGAGAAACATGGTGTCAGCGCTACACCGAGGAGGGATGATCCATGGCGCACATGTTCAATCTGGTTGTCAACAAGTTCCTGAAGTCTTACACCCATCTGATAGACATTCTAAAAATGGCCAGGACACTGTGCACGCACTTCAGCCATTCTCACAAAGCCAAGCACACCCTCCACGAGTTGCAGCATCAGAACGGCCTACCCCAGCATAGTCGGATATGCGGTGTTCCCACCCGTTGGAATTCCAGCCTCCATATGTTATACCGCCTGCATGAACTGAGAAAAGCCATTAATGATTTTTTGATGATTCAAGCGGACCGGTGTACTCCCCTGTGTAACTTTGATGTCAACCACTGGCAGCTCATGCGTGACAACTGCTGTTTGCTTAGGCCCTTTGAAGAGGCCGCACCATGACTGCGGGATGAATAAAGTCATTCCACTGCTTCATGTCCTGAAACTCATGCTGCAAAATCTGTCTGGTCAGGGCACTGGAGAGGTGGAGACTACATCTCATGGCCACACGAGTCCGGTGGGGGCTGAACTGGCGGAGGATGAGGAGGAGGATATTGGCGCACAAGCAGAGTCTGGTGCAATTAGTTTTTTTCTACTCAGGTGACAAGAGAGGAGGAGCAGGAGCATCGGGAGGAGGTAGAAGACGAGGCAGATGACCCAGAAGCACTGTGGCAGTATGCAGTGGAGATGTAGGCCGGGAGTCCCTCAGAGTCACTTGCACAGATGGCCCTCAGCATGCTGCTTTTGCTAACTAGTGACAGCCGAATAGTTAACATCCGCCATAGGGATGACTTTTGGCTCTCCACCCTCTTGGACCCTCGCTACCGGTCAAAAATGAGTGAGAGGGAGGAACAACTGGCATACTATAGAGAAATACTGTCCACACCATTGTCCTTCCTGTCAGGTCTGACTGGGGGATTCCTGGCAGTCATTGCTCACGTACTACTGCCACGGCTGCTGTGGGGAGATGGGGGGGGGTAGGAGAAGTAGCAGTTCCATCAGCACCAGCTTAAGTCTGGATTCCCTAAAGAGCAATTTCCTTCACCCGTCTAGTGAGGAGGGTAACCGCCACTAGCAGCAGCAGCAGGACATGGAGCAGACCCTGCACCAGCAGGTGGCGGCCTACTTGGACAGCACTCAACCACCTCAGGTAGAGAATCCCATGGACTTCTTTGCAGCCAAACTTTATACATGGCCGCAATTTGCGGGGTTTGCAGTAGAGAAGCCCCCATGCCTGGCCAATAGTGTGGCATCAGAGCGGGTGTTCAGTGCGGCGGGGGCCATAATTACCCCAAGGAGAACCCGCTGGTCCACCTTTAATTTGGAGAGACTGACCTTTGTCAAGATGAATCAGGCTTGGATCGGCCAGGATTTCAACTCACCAATGCCTAATGCATCAGATTAGATCAGCCATGACGCCTCCTCCAAACATTGAGAAGTGAGTCTGGTTTCTAACTACCTTCCTCAGCCACTATTCTGATGCTGTCACCCGCCCGATGCCACACAACTGCTGCCAGTTGCTCCATCTGCCTTCTACCATCTTTACCACGGACTGGAATGTGGGCTCCTGCGGCTGCTTTTGATGCCACCTCCACACTATATCGTTGGACCACTCTGTGGCTTTCCCTGTTGCTGACACCATGTTGCTGCTGCCTGTAGCTCCTGCTGCTGCTTCTGCTGCCGCCACCTCCACACTCTCATCATTGTGCCACTTTGTGGCCTTCCATGTTTCCGCCACCTCCAAAGTTTGTCATTGTGCCACTCTGTTACTGCTGTCTCCCTGGAACACTCTGTGATTTCCATAATACTGTTTTCACCCTCCATCGCTCTATGACGTTGCCACTATGTTTAGTTGCCACTTTCATTTCATCTGTCAGAAGGAATTAAGAGTTTCAGGATTGATAGCCATAAGCAGGAGTGGATACAGAACACAGAGGACATGCAAGTATCCAATTTACTGGTCATCTCTGTTTAGGATCCATTCCTGTTTGATTTTGGCTGTAGCAATACTGTTTATGGATTATTGAATGATTGAAAGCGGACACTGACAGATGAAATGATGGGCAAAATGATCAGTGACGTCAATGCAGAATCACTGCCGACACCATCTTTTGGGGGTTTCTAAAACACAGCATTGTTTGAAGACCAAACCACGCTCCCTATGCATATTTAAGCATGGCACAACGTTCTACAACACCCTACAGGCTCTCTGCAGCCAGGAAATACATGTTTTTTCAAGTTGAATCAAATTTTTTCGAAAAATTTGGCAAATTCGCCAAATTCACCCATCTCTAGGCCGCTTAACACTAAAAGGTGAGCAGATTAACTTTAAGTACTGTGACACCCACTTTTTTTTACTGTATTGCACCAGGCTCTTTTGTTTTTCTGTTTCTATTATACTAACTAAGGGATTGAAACTCGAGAATTTTCTTTTTACGGGCAAACCCCTTTAAGCTACCATATATACTCGAGTATAAGCCGAGGCCCCTAATTTTACCACAAAATACTGAGAAAACATATTGACTCGAGTATAAGCCGAGGGTGGGAAATGCATTGTTCACAGCCTCCCCAGTATATAGCCTGCCAGACCCTGCCCCAGTGTATATAGCCTGCAAGACCCTGCCCCAGTGTATATAGCCTGCCAGACCCTGACCCAGTGTATATAGCCTGCCAGACCCTGCCCCAGTGTATATAGCCTGCCGCCGCTGCCGGAAAGATCGCACAGAAGATATACAGGGGTCGCCGGAAAGGTGAGCTTAGATATATGTATTATTTTGACTCGAGTATAAGCCGAGTTTGGGTTTTTCAGCACATTTTTTGTGCTGAAAAACTAGGCTTATACTCGAGTATATAAACTTGCTACGTCCTGAAGGTGTTAAGCAGGAAACATGGCCGCCTGCTGCTCTGTACATTGGAAATTTTTTTAAAAAAAGTTATGGCTTTTGAAAGGAAGGGAACAAAACATTGAATAAAAAATTTAAAATTCTCTCTGTTATAAGTTTGGAAAGAGAAAAGTTCATAGAGAGGCTATGATTACTTATAGGGGGATTGGGGGTGTAAAACATCTTAACTTAAGTCCATTTATACATTTTATGTGAAAAATACAATACGTAGTTAATCTTTTTCTTCTGGTTCAGTGAGGATCCCATGAGAGCCCCAAGAAATGAGGAGACTTGGGAGCATTATAATCCCCCAGCATCTTCACGTTCCACGTGGGAGCCGTAGTTGTGTGTGATATCAGTGTATAAATGTCAGGTCTGATAATTCATTGTAATTTACATCAATGCCGATTCTGTCTCCCGAAAGGCCGATGGATTTACTAAGACTGAGAACCGGATAGAACCCAAGATCGAGAACATCAGAAAAGTTATGATCTCTAAGGTAAGTTATTAGAACAAAAAAAAAATCTAAAGTGTGTCCATTCTATTTTTCATTTATATATTTACACTTTGTCTCCGATGACTTTATGTGAAGGTATCAGGATCTTTATTATCATTACACAGAAATTTTGTTGAATTAACTTGGATTTACAGAGGTTTTCTTTCTGAGATTCTAGGCCCTAATATGATTTTTCCAATCCCAGGAATAATCCCAAAGACAAGGGATAGAGATTAGGGAACCTGCTATTCTGCTCTCCACTAGAAATTCATCCAGCAGCAACTCTTCTTGTAATGCAGATTCCTTGTTCTGGTTCTGTGAACACAATTCTTGATTTCAAAATGATATACAATGTACAATCTTTTTACATTTCCATGTAATATCTATGATTTCTTACTATGACCTTCCTATGTACTGACAATCTGTTACACTGTCTTAAGGATGGACCTGAAAGTAACACAAGTGAGATTTCCTCCGTGATTCTCCTGGGATTTTCTAACATTGGAAGCTTTAGATGGATTCTTTTCACTCTACTCTTAATGATATATTGTGGGACAATATGTGGGAACCTTTTCATCATCATCCTGGTGTCCACCAGCAGGAACCTCCACACTCCCATGTACTTCTTCCTCTCCCATCTCTCCATCTCTGACATCATGTTGACCACAGATATTGTCCCCAATGCACTTTATTGCTTACTGGAGGAGGTGGTGATCATGTGTTTTACATGTTGCTTGGCTCAATATTACTTCCTAGCTGTTGCTTTATGTTTTGAATGTCTTCTTCTTGCCGTTATGTCTTTAGACCGGTACTTGGCCATTTGTAGTCCACTACGTTATACATCTATCATGAAGATGGTATTTTGCCGGTATTTGGCCTTTATGTCCTGGGGTCTGAGTGTGTTAATAGTTTGGGTTGTTGTAATATCCATCTACTTGCTGGACTTCTGTGGACCCAACGTAATTGACCATTTATTCTGTGATCTTTCTCCCTTGCTCCAACTTTCCTGTTCTGATACCTCAATGGTCCAACTAGGAGACACTCTCCTCACCGTTCCTGTGGCATTTCTACCATTCATTTTTATAACTTACACATATATTTGAATTATCTCTTCCATCTTATGGATCAGGTCTCTTACCCAGAGGCAGAAAGCTTTCTCCACCTGCAGCTCCCACCTGACTGTGGTCTCCTTATTTTATGGGACGCTATCTACCACGTATGTTCTTCCAACTAATGGACAAATTATGAAAATCAGTAAATCTTTGTCTCTTCTATACACTGTGGGGACCCCATTGTTGAACCCTATTATATATAGTTTAAGGAATAAAGATATAAAGCAGGCGTTCCAAAAAATCATTGATTAATTATTTCTTTCAGCAGATGATCAAATAATGTTTGGGGCTACTTATCTATAGCCATAGCCATCAGGCAAAAGAGACCATGTACAGATACTATGGGTTTTTACAGTAGAGCTTAATGACAATAGTCAATCTGTTTTGTTAAGTGAACACATTTATATTTGCTCTTATGGTCGGGTGTTTTATCACCTAAAACCCCCCTCATTGTGTTGTAAAAATTAAATTCCTGTATAATCTGTATTTTTCTGGGCTTCTGATTTATGAAATGTATATTGTGAACACTCATGGGCCTGGTTCTGCTTCTACTTGTAGCAGTTGAATGTAATTCTGTGACTTTTCAGATATACCTGTTCTCACATTATGAAACGTACAGTTTCATGGAATAAATTCTGAACAAAAAATAATGAGTGTTTTTTTCTGTTTCCATTTTTTTTTGTTAGAGGACCTTGAACATCCAAGCCAAAATTTTCCTCTCTCCGCAGAGTGTAGCTTAGGTGGCAGAAATTTTTTAATGTGTTGTGTGTGTGTGAACTTTGACTCAGATTTATGCTGTATTGTGCATATTTAAACCACACCTGGTTCCTCTGGAGTCCCGCCCTGTCCAGCAAACAGTTACCTTCATTGAGGGCAGTTGGTTTACTCAGCTGCTGGAGGTGGCAACTAGGAACTACTTTATATGTCTTCCCAGTTCCAATACACCTTACTGGTTCTACTAGTCCTCAAACACTTGTTGTCCATTTCCCTTGTTTCTTTTACTATACTGTGTATCTGACCTCTGTTACGTTATTTGACCATTCTCTTACTATTTGTTTCTGTGCTTCCATCTTTGATTTATGTCTGACTTCTGTTGTTTCTACTATCAGTTGTTAGTTGATGTATTGTTTCTCCTGGGGTTGCCCCTCTTTCCTCATCTCAGACTGTGTTTGGATATTGGTGTTACATACAGTATTTCTGTGTCCTCGTGTGAACACTGGTCTATATCTGACCTCCTGTCCGCTACACCATGCAGTAGCTGCCAGACAAAGTAGTTTTCCTCTCACTATGCAGGGTCTTCAGGATCTTTTAGCAGGTTCCTGATAGTGGGTTTGCTGTTATCAGGGAGGTTTATCTGCTGCAGGCAGGTCATAGCGCGCACGGACGTCACAGGGTTATTTTGCCACTGCTTAGGCTTGTGCCAAGTCTGGTTGTGATTGTGTTGTTTGCTGAACTGGAATCTGACTGTAGTTACTGTTGTATTGGTATAATCCTGGAGTTTGTAAAAATTTCTTTATTAATACTTTATGTTATAGATTTTGGCACCATAAATAATTAATTCTAACCTTCTTTTTAATTCAATTTTCTTTTCTCCATTCTCGTTGTGTCGATTACAAGAAGGATATTTTTATTGTTAAAAAATACTTCACTACTCATTTCAGGGTTTCAGCTTTGGTATGAAGCTGAAATGCTTAGTGGTTATTTTTTTTATAAAAAAAAAGACTGTGAAAAGCTTTATCTAGCTTTTTCCTGGATAATTTCTGGCTGTGTGCTGGTAGCGGCAGCTGCATTATCTATTACCTAGCAGGATGTTATGGAACATGATGAACAAGGCAGGAGATGTCTGGCTGGATCATAATTTTCAAGTCTCCTATGGTGTCTCATGTAGTGAAAGAATAAATAAATATATATATGTATATATATATATATATATATATTTTTTTTTTTTATTTTTTATTTATTTTTTTTTTTTAATTCTTTCTCTACATTAGATATTATATATATATGTGTACAAAAAGGTTATAATGGTGGAATATCTTGAAAAATACACATCGAATAGAAAAATTTAAAATATACGTTATATATACGTTAAAATATATGTCAAAATATTTTTCAAATATCCATCCAATGATACCAAACTCCCAGCCCCCAACCCAAACTTTAGGATTTGGAATCTCCAGGAAAAATTACATTGATTTTACCTTTTGTCTTTATCAGTTTTGGTGACAGTTGGTGTTGTAATTGCCAAAAATAGAAATAGATCCCAAAATCGTTGAAAAAGGAGATATCTGAAATAGACTTATGTAATATTTTTCTGAGAACTCTCCAATGTTACCAAATTCAAGCAATTAATACAGAGCATTTGATATGTGAAAATGTTGTAGGCCCCAAGAAAAATCCCCATTTTCAGAGGGGAGGAGACTTAAGTTAATGAAAACTAGAAAAAGGTAATAGTGTCAGCTCTTGGGCAGCGATGGTATTCTTGCAAAAGTAACATATTTCCCGCAAAAAACAAGCCATCAACCAGCTCTGCAGACAGAAAAATAATAGTGTAATGCCAATTGGAAGACTGCGATGGAAAAACGTTAGATTATCCCCGTAATCATATTTACCAATGAGAATAAAAATAAGATGTTTAATAGGTTGTACGGTGAACACCAAAAAAAAGAATTCAAAAATCAATTACATAATTGATGCTTTTCTACTCCTCCACACCCCAAAAATTAGCGGTTACCAACCCCAAAATGGTATCACTGGAGAATGTCATCACATCTCATCCCGCAAAAAAAATCTAAATTTTATAGCCTACAAAGGGACTGGCAGGTGCAGGATGCTCCTTCCCTTCTGTGCCTCGCCATGTACCCCTACAACATGTAACAGCCACATGTGGGGTTCTCTCTGCTCAGGAGAAATTGCATAACAGATTTGAAGATGGGTTTTCATTAGAGATGAGCGAGCACTAAAATGCTCGGGTGCTCGTTATTCGAGACGAACTTTTCCAGATGCTCGAGTGCTCGTCTCGAATAACGAGCCCCATTGAAGTCAATGGGAGTCCCGAGCATTTTTCAAAGGGACCATGGTTCGGGAATAAAATGTGTTATTTAATTGAAAAAGAATGTCTTCTGATAAGTTATCAGATGTATGCAAACATCTGCAATCTATTCTTCACTGTTCCACGCGTATATTATCTCCCGACAAGTTAACAGATGTGAAAAACAGTGAAGAATAGAATAAAAACAGTGAACACAGGATCATTTAAGTGAAAAACGCAGTGAAAAACACAGTGAAGAATAGATTACAGATGTTCGTCACATCTGCTTACTAGTCGGGGTGATACGCTGTCCCGGGATCCGCTACTCTTCTTCCTCTGAAGTCTCCCCGTGCTGCCCGATGGTGTCTCCTCCGTGCTGCCCGATGTCTGTCTCCCCCGTGCTGCCCGATGTCTGTCTCCCTGCTGCCGTTCTGCGCGATGTCTGTCTCCCTGCTGCCGTGCTGCGCGATGTCTGTCTCCCTGTTGCCGTTCTGCACGATGTCTGTCTCCCTGCTGCCGTTCTGCGCGATGTCTGTCTCCCCCGTGCTGCCCGATGTCTGTCTCTCTGCTGCCGTGCTGCCCGATGTCTGTCTCCCCGCTGCCGTGCTGCCCGATGTCTGTCTCCCTGCTGCCGTTCTGCCAGATGTCTGTCTCTCTGCTGCCGTGCTGCCCGATGTCTGTCTCCCTGCTGCCGTGCTGCGCGATGTCTGTCTCCCTGCTGCCGTTCTGCGCGATGTCTGTCTCCCTGCTGCCGTTCTGCGCGATGTCTGTCTCCCTGCTGCCGTTCTGCACGATGTCTGTCTCCCTGCTGCCGTGCTGCGCGATGTCTGTCTCCCTGCTGCCGTTCTGCGCGATGTCTGTCTCCCTGCTGCCGTTCTGCGCGATGTCTGTCTCCCTGCTGCCGTTCTGCGCGATGTCTGTCTCCCTGCTGCCGTTCTGCGCGATGTCTGTCTCCCTGCTGCCTTTCTGCACGATGTCTGTCTCCCTGCTGCCGTGCTGCGCGATGTCTGTCTCCCTGCTGCCGTTCTGCGCGATGTCTGTCTCCCTGCTGCCGTTCTGCGCGATGTCTGTCTCCCTGCTGCCGTTCTGCGCGATGTCTGTCTCCCTGCTGCCGTTCTGCGCGATGTCTGTCTCCCTGCTGCCGTTCTGCGCGATGTCTGTCTCCCTGCTGCCGTTCTGCGCGATGTCTGTCTCCCTGCTGCAGTTCTGCGCGATGTCTGTCTCCCTGCTGCCGTTCTGCGCGATGTCTGTCTCCCCCGTGCTGCGCGATGTCTCCCTGCTGCCGTTCCGCGTGTATCTTCCGACAAGTAAGCAGATGTGCCGAACATCTGTAATCTATTCTTCACTGTGTTCTTCACTGTCTTTTTCACTTAAATGATCCTGTGGTCACTGTGTTCACTGTTTTTATTCTATTCTTCACTGTTCTTCACTGTGTTTTTTTAATTAAATGCTCGATCTCGAGCAGGGGAAATACTCGTCCGAGCAACGAGCCGCTTCGAGTACCTTAATACTCGAACGAGCATCAAGCTCGGACGAGTATACTCGCTCATCTCTAGTTTTCATCTTTTAAATTATGGAAATTTTAGGGCTAAGTATTATCAACAAAATTTGACCATTCAAAATTTCTCCTCAATTTTGATTTGACAAACAATCAAACAATAATGAACCCCAAAAATTCAATCTCCTTGAAAATACGGAAAACCGATGTTTGATTTGTAAGGCACGTGACATAAAAATAAAATTTCCAGACATTTAAACAATTATGAAAACCTAAAGCATGGGGATGAGCCTTAAAGGGATATTCAAACGAAAAAATGATTCTTATATGTACTCATGATAACAAAATAACACTTTCTCTAATTCACTGTTATTAACAAAAATACAGCATTTTACAAAAATAAATCCAACCTGTCTCTATCAGTCCTGGGGGGATATTTGTCATATGGCGGCGCTCGTGCACCGGTGTATGATAGCCCCGCCGCTGCATTTTTGCAGCGTTATACATCAAGAGGCTTCACTCCACTCAGCCAGCCACGCTCCCCCCTTCCCACCCCTTCATGCCCAACTGGCATGAAGGTAGTGGATTGGGGCAAATAATCGTGAGCGCAGGGGCCTTCATAATTATGCTCCCTGTTGTGCACAATTTTGGTTGCCCCTAGACCCGACCTTAGCTTTCCTGTGTTTAGGGATAGCAGACATCATGGGGCACATTTACTAAGAATGTAGGAAACTGCAGTAAAAGCGCTCTTCCCGTGTATAATGCTCGGTGCAACAGATTCATTAAGCATGTGCACCAGAAATCATGATTGTGTCGCTTCCATGCACTGGCCCGACAGTGTTCACCAACATTTTTGTGATGCACCTTTAACATAGGGCATGCGACAGACTGGTGCAATCTGGCTAAATCTGGGGCACGATAGGGGTCTATATGGATGCGAGAGCTCTTATAAGGTGATGGTTTCCCCGGGAGGGGTTAATCATTATACACCTGCCACTGGTCATAGCTGTCTATTACAGCCGTTGTCCCAGTTTATGACTGATGTGCCGTATACCAATGGTTAATCCATAGAAGAGCTGAGCGTTTTTGTCGTGGTCATCACCCTACATATGATCTAATAGCAAATGTGCCATCTAATTTATAAATTGCTCATTACAGCTATTTTGCTGCAATATTCCTGCCGGTGACACACATGCTACATTGTATTTCTGGTACTATGACGCCAGACTCAGTGCTCGGCAGAAGCCACGCATGCGCAGTATGTGCAAACAATATGCGTGTCAACACTGCGTTCCATACAAACCGCACTGTTATTTTTTGGTTTGCGGCATTTCTCCGGACGATCGGGGCATGAATTCCACATGGGAATACATCCTGGGACTGCACATCACTACTTGGGCTTGGCACAAAAAAGTACTTTATCACCTTTTAGCACGAGGTCAGTGGCGAAAAACCACAAACACATGTTAATGAATGTTTTTTATAGTAAGGCGTCAAGTATCTGTATTTGATGTATTATACATGTACTGTATTTAACTTGCACTTTAATTGTTAATATACATATGTATTTTTTCAACTTAAAAGATATTGTATCACAAATATGTAAATTTGGTGGGCTGTTCTTAGCAGGTCATGTGACCACACTTTTATGTATATATATCCACCATTTTCACTATGTAATTGGCTTGAGAAAGGCTCTTTTGAGCTGAAACGTTGCTACTGTTGTTACCAATAATGAAATAAAGAAGAAAAAACACTTTTTTCACTTTATATGGAGTGCTGCTCGTTTTCTTGGAATTATCATCAAAAGTAGAGATGAGCGAGCATACTCGTCCGAGCTTGTTGCTCGGACGAGTATTTCGCCTACTCGACATCGAGCATTTACTTAAGGATCATTAAGTGAAGAACACAGTGAAGAACACATTGCAGATGTGTAACACGGGTCATTCTCCTTTTTGAAGTTCCACGAATATTCCATTGAATAAAAAAAACTAAGAAACAGGACTGACTTCCTTATTTCTCAATAACATGACACATTTTATTGCAGACCCTCGGTCCCCTTGAAAAATGCTCGAGTCTCCCATTGACCTCAATGGGGTCCGTTATTCGAAACGAGCACTCAAGCATCAGGAAAAGTTTGACTCGAGTAACGAGGACTCGAGCATTTTAGTGCTCGCTCATCTCTAATCAAAAGATATTCTCCAGGCTTTCATTGAGCCTGACCGGAACTAAACACTCTAATTTAAAAATCCAGAACATCTCCCACTTTTTTAGGTATTCAAATCTTTGTGGGATGCAGGGATTAATGTGTTGTATGGGCAAAAGGCTAAAATCCTCGACGTTACATTCATGATGGGAGGCTGTATGTCTAGACCCGCTATGCATAGTGTATATTATTAATCTATATTATGCCTGTGATTATTAAATCTTTCCCTTTGAGGTTGTATTGTACGGCCGACATAATGAAACTTGCATTTACATTCGATCAATGAGATCACATATTTTGAACTGCAATTTAGAAATGTTTTAATTTGAAATATCTCCATTGTTGCATTAGACATAAAGGCGGTCTGCCTGTGTTTAATTGTGCCGCAGCATTTGCACCTGCTGTGACCACACTTAAAGCTTCCCACAACTTTTGGAAAAAATGATGGTTGAGTGTCTATTTTCGTGCGTGTTCGTAGTCGGCTTGGAGCCATAATATTTTTGAGGGTACGTGGTCTTCTGAAGGTTAGCCGGGGATTTTTTGGTATAATATCTCTCAAATAGGGATCATGTGTGAGGACTTCCCAATGTTTTTTAAAAAATATTACGTATTCTCTGTTTGTCGTTGGAGTACGTAGTAATGAAGTTAACCTCTCCCATATTGATATTGTTCCCTCTCCTCGGTTGTAGAGAGTCTTCCTGGGTCAAAGCACCCGCTTTCCTTTTTGCTGTTTGTATAAGGTTTGAAGGATACCCCTTTGTTTTAAACCGCTCAGTGAGTGTTCTACTTTGTTGGTTATAGTCCCTGTCATCTGTGCAGGTCCTTCGGATTCTCTAAAATTGGCCATAGGGCAATTGGCCATAGGGCAATTCTTATAATGTCCACTAGCAAAGTCAAGATAGCTGTTGCTATCCACTTTCTTAAAAAAAACACTTAGTCTTAATAGATCCCTCCGGTGTATGGAAGACTATCACGTCCAGAAACTCGGGATGGTTGTGTACAATGTTGCTTGTAAATTCAAGGCCCCACATGTTGTCGTTGATGTTATCTACAAACTGTAACGCCTCATTCTCATTCCCATCCCAAATAATAAAAATGTTGTCGATGAATCTCTTGTATTGTTGACAATGTGAAAAAAGTTCCTGCTGATAAATCACTTCCATCTCAAAGAGGCCCACATACAAGTTCGAAAAGAAATGTAAAATAATTATGCTTTAATATAAAATTTATTGCCCTTAGTAAAAAGTTGGTCTGCTTATCTGGGATTCTGGAATATTTATTCAAATAGTAGGGAACAGCATGTACTCCCAGATCATGTGGGATATTGGTGTATAGATGTGTCTAGCAAGAAGGAATCCAAGCTCCTCACGTATTTCTGCATATACAGGTCCACATAATGTGATAAATTTGATGTTAGGGAATTAATCCTTGAAATTATGGGTCTACCTGGGGGATTTGTGAGGTTTTTATGCACTTTTGGCAAATGATAAAATAATGCCATAGCCGGTTCTTCCAATTTAAGATATTGGGGCAGATTTATCAAGTGTCTGAAAGTCAGAATATTTCTAGTTGCCCATGGCAACCAATCACAGCTCCCCTTTAAAATATGCATGAGCATTGGTAAAATGAAAGCCGAGCTGTGATTGGTTGCCATGGGCAACTAGAAATATTCTGACTTTCAGACACTTGATAAATGGGGCTCATTGATATTCTTTATCATTAAGAATATTCATGGAAAGGCCTTCCGCCAGAAGTTTGTGTAGGTCTTGTTTATACTTAGTAGTAGGATCACTATCAAGTTTTGAATAAAATTCAACATCTGAAACCAACCTCATGGTTTCTGCTACGTAATCGCTTCTGCTCATCACCACTACCCCCCCCCCCTTTATCAGCTGATTTAATCACCAGTTCATCCTTCATTGCCAGATTTTTTAGGGCCACCCTTTCTCTGTAGGTCATGTTGTTTCTGTTTTGCGCATTGTTGTTATTATTTCCTTGAGAATGTGAATTTTGAAATTCGGTAGATACTAACATAAAGAATGTTTATACAAAGTTTCCTTTGTGGTGGGCCGGGGAGAACAAAGATTTAGGTTTAAGATCCATATGTGTAGGTAAAATATCCACATCGGACTGTGTAATAGTTAGATCTAGATTATCTTCTACAGGTTTAGTCCTATTGGAATTTAGTAAGCTGAAGTGCCTTTTTAATGTTAACTTCTGTATAAACTTATTAAGATCAACAAATAGTTTGAACTCGCTAGATTTAGTAGTCGGGCAATACGAGAGGCCTTTCTCTAATACTTTAATTTCATGTTCCAATAGGATGTGTGAGGAGGGGTTAAAGATCTTAACCATATTATTTATACTATTGTCCCTAGTCGGTTGCCCATCTGTCTCCCTTGGGGGCGTTACTCGATCTTTTTGTTTTTTGAGATATCTACAAGAGAGTCCTCCTCGGAGGTTAGTGTGTCTGCATTTTCCTCTCCCTCCTCTTCGACCTCTCTTTAAGGATTTTTCCTTTATAGACTTAATGGTGCCGCTTGATGTATCGTTTCTTTCAAAAATGTTTTTAGTGTGTATTCTTGTAACAGAGTTTTGCTCATTTCCCCTGGTAGCCCTAAAAAAGACACGGATTCGTCAAACGAGGGTGCTTCATGTATATGTACTAATTTTGAGGGTACCGCCCTCGAGTGAGGGAATGCTAGTGGAGTGTAAAATTGTGGCTGGTTCTTCCTGCGGGGTTAGCAGGGGGGGGGAGGGGGACTGGTGTTATGAGCCATAAGGACTGAGTCATTAAGGTCCTTACTTGGAAATCTGCCACTTGGCAAGATAGGCTTTTGTATATTTAAAATTCGTTTTCAGACTGGGTTTTCCTTTAGCTGTGTCGATGTTTGCGGTAGGTATTCCACATGTTTCTAGGAAATTGAAGCCCTCTCCCACGTTGTTGATAGGGATGATGCTGTTATTCTTTTTAACCAGTAGTTTGGTGGGGAAGCCCCATCTATATGCAATGTCATTTTCTCTCAAAAGTAGAGTGATTGGTAGAAATTCCCTTCTAGCTTAGAAAGTAGCAGAAGAGAGATCGGTAAAGAGCTTTAGATAATTATATGCGGCAGAAAGTGTTTGCATTTTCCCCGTTTGAGCTAGCAGTTGCTCTTTAGTGTAGTAGAAAGTGAATCTAGCTAGTAAATCCCTTGGTACTGTGTCCGGGAGATTGTTTGGTCGAGGGACTCGGTGTGCCTGGGCTATGCTGAGTTCATATTCCTCCAAGTCTGAAAGCAGGGTCCTAGTCATCTTTTGTACATACGTTCTGAGTTGTGTGTGTGTTTGGGACCGTTTCTGTGATACCTCTGATTTTAACATTGTTTCTCCTGTCTCGGTCCTCATTATCTACTAACTTCACTTGTATTGCGGAGACAGACTCTTCTAGGGAGTTATGTGCATCTGTTAGCTCATTAAAAGATGCAGCAAATTCCGCCATTTTATTTTCCGTGTAGGAAACTCTATCTCCTAGATCCTCTATGGACTCTTGTAGCGGTTTTATTAGACAGGATAGGCAAGGAGGAGCGCAGTGAAATAAGCATATCTTTAAGTAGTGCCTCTCATATTTGATTATCTGAAGCTTGATACGATGCTAGTAAATCAGCTGTCGGGTTGACGCTATCTAGCTGTTGGGGTTGTTTACTTACCCCATGTTGGGATATATCTTCCTGGTGTCTGGCCTTTTGCTTGACCGGGCTGTGTGTAGGGGATCTGGAGCCTCCTGAACCTGCATAGGATGGCGATCTTGAGAGCTTTGTTTCACTGTCAGCCTGCGAGGGGGGCTTTATCTCACCGTGCCCTCCGTCCTCCTGCGTGTCCTCCATCTGCAGTGGGGATCTTGCATTATCTGGAGACTGCCGAGATCCTGTGCTCCACCTCCTCGTTATTTCAAAGGAGGGTCGGGGTACCCTTTGCATCTGGGTTCCAGGTATAGGCTTGCCCAGGGTGGCATGTTCTGCCGCCTGCATCTTCTGAGATGCAGAGCGGGGAGAGGAGCCGGTGCAATCTTTGTTTCCCGCTCCCTCGCCAGTTCGCCGGTTGTTCCTTCACTCCTCTTTTTTTTCCCCTGGGTCCCTGCCATGGCGGGGACCTGCTTGTTCAGCATTTCTTGCGGCTACAAGCTGTGTATGTCACTTTCTGGTGGTCCGTGGAGCGGAGTCTCTCCTCTATGTGGCCATTTTCTCTGGTGACCAAACCACGCCCCCTCCTAACCTATTTATATTGTTATCTTCTCTAACCACATGTTGTGTCTTTCTTGCGAGGCCTGTTTTTTTTTTTTTTTTTTGGAGGTCTATTTCCTTGTGGTTTATTTCACACCAAGCCATTCCCGACCAACTAGAATCAACCATCTATGTTCCCCCAGGAGTGGGGGTATAAGCATAAAGCTCAAGCATTCACCAGGTGAGCACCTGTATAGTATACTCCAACAGACATCTGGTACCTGGCTATATTACCCGGGGCACCGTCCGTTTTGTTGTTTTATAGTTCCATTATATATTATAGTAGGTATGAGAATATGGTGTAAATATATATGATCATTTCATGCAGGAATGAGCACATAAGCATTTAATCTAGAGTTACACTCAGTAGTACATAAACAGTATTAATGGGGAGATCGAGAGGTTCTAGCCCGGTAGAACACTACACAGGAAACTGCACTGTTCTTAGTAAATGTGCTACAAAATATCTGCTTAGAGTCAAAACACTGAATAAAAAAATTGAAAATTCTCTCTGTAATAATAAATAGCTTGAAAACTTCATGGCCTACACAAGGCAGTGATTACTTATAGGGGGATTTGGGGGCTGTAAACAGTCTTAACCTAAGTCAATTTCTACATTTTGTGTGGAAAATACAATAAGTAGTTATTCTCTTTTCTTCTTGTTCAGTGAGGTCTCCTGAGAGCCCCAGGAAATGAGGAGACTGGAAGACACCACTGGGGCCACTATAATCCCTCAACATCTTCACGTTCCACATGGGAGCCGTAGTTGTGTGAGACCAGTGTATAAATGTGAGGTCTGGTAATTCATTGTAGTTTACAGGAAGATCAATGCCGATTCTGTCTGCCGAAAGGCCAATGGATTTACTAGGCCAGAGAATAGAAGAGACTAATAGAAGCAAAGATCAAGAAACATCAGAAAAGTTATGATCTCTAAGGTGAGTTATTAAAAAAAATATATATCTAAGGTGCCGTCATTCTATTTTTCATTTATATATTTATACTTTGTCTCCGATGACTTTATGTGAATGTTTCAGGATCTTTATCATCATTACAATGAATTGGTTTTGAATTAACTTGGATTTATAGAGGTTTTATTTCTGAGATTTTCGACCCTTTCAAATCCCAGGATTAATCCCAGAGGCGAGAGATTAGGTAACCTGCTATTCTGCTCTCCATTAGAAAGTCATCCAGCAGCAACTTTTCTTGTACTTCAGATTCCTGGTTCTGGTTCTGTGAGTCACCAGTGATTTCAGGAATCTGAACAGAGACACATATCTTGATTTCAAAATGTACAATTTCTATACATTTCCTTGTAATATCTATGATTTCTCACTATGACCTTCCTATGTACTGACCATCTGCTTCACTGTCTTAAGGATGCACCTGAAAGTAACACCAGTGAGATTTCCTCAGTGATTCTGCTGGGATTTTCTAATATTGGAAGCTTTAGATGGATTCTTTTCACTCTGCTGTTATTGATATATTATGGGACAATATGTGGGAACCTTTTGATCATCGTCCTGGTGTCCACCAGCAGGAACCTCCACTCTCCCATGTACTTCTTCCTCTCCCATCTCTCCATCTCTGACATCATGTTGATCACAGACATTGTCCCAAATGCCCTTTATTGCTTACTGGAGGAGGTGGGGATCATGTGTTTTAGATGTTGCTTGGCTCAATATTACTTCCTAGCTGTTGCTTTATGTTTCGAATGTCTTCTCCTTGCTGTTATGTCTTTAGACCGATATTTGGCCATTTGTAGTCCTCTACGTTATACGTCTATCATGAAGATGGCATTTTGCCGGTATGTGGCCTTTATGTCCTGGAGTCTGAGTGTGTTAATAGGTTGGGTTGTGGTGATATCCATCTACTTGCTGGACTTCTGTGGACCCAACGTTATTGACCATTTCTTCTGTGATCTTTCTCCCTTGCTCCAACTTTCCTGTTCTGATACCTCAATGGTTCAACAAGAAGCTACTCTACTCACCGTTCCGGTGGCATTTTTTCCATTCATTTTTATAACTTACACATATATTTGTATTATCTCTTCTATCTTACGGATCAGGTCTCTTACCCAGAGGCAGAAAGCTTTCTCCACCTGCAGCTCCCACCTGACTGTGGTCTCCATATTTTATGGGACACTATCCAGCACATATGTTCTTCCAACTAATGGACAAATTGTGAAAGTCAGTAAAGCCCTGTCTCTTCTCTACACTGTGGGGTCCCCATTAATTAACCCTATTATATATAGTTTAAGGAATAAAGATATCAAGCAGGCATTAAAAAAATCATTATTTAACTCTTCTCAGACCTCCCGCTCACCTTAGACGCCATAGGCGCAGGTCCAGAGTCTATAGCAATGCCTTTAGACATCGTTGTGGTTTTCTTCTGCTCCCGCACTAGCCGTGGGACCCAGACCTACAGACATTAGGGAGAAGGGAGATGCGGTTCATTACTGCTTCTCCCTTCTCTACTCCTTACAGCATCATGCTAATAGAGCATCATGCACGGAGGAGCAGGGTCGGCATTGCCGCTGCCTCCTCTATAGACTTGGCATTCACGTGACCGCCAGGCGACAGGTGGTGGTTTTCCACTGTAACTGAGGCCCTTATAGATGCCTCAATTACAGAGGAAAACTTGCAAAAGAAAAAAATAAAGCAAAAAAAAAAAATGTCTTTTATGACCTCATGGGGGACGTATAAAGTAAAAAAATCACACACAAAAAGAAATATCTCTTCCATCTTACGAATCAGGTCTCTTGACTAGAGGCAGAGGCAGACCCCATATAACAAAAAAAATATCCCCAGCTACACTACAAAAATGACTGCCATAGTCGTCCCTTTTGACAGATATTATATATATTGGGCACATTTACCACCGAGTTCACCGAAAGTACATTGTCCGTGTATGATGCACTGTGCCATGATTGCTCTTTTCTTGCTCAGGTCCAACGGAGTTCACCTTCTTCTTCCCGGTGTATGTAAGTGCATTGTTTTGCAACACAATTTGAAAATTAAATCCTGCGCTCAGTCCGAATCAGTCGGAATGCCTGATGGCCACGCCCCCCGATTTGTGTCACATGAAAGCAGTGCAGCTGCACCATAATCCAATGGCATGAGACACTATCCCAACGCAAACCCCTGTTATATACCTCTCAGAGCTGCCAAACCCCTATCAAAACAACCAACACAAAATAGGGAATTCATTAATAATGTTCATTTTGAGTTAATTTAAAAATGTAAAAAAAATTAATTATAAATTGCAAAAATACTTTTTTACACTTTTAACCCCAAACAAAAAAGGTTAAACTTTTATTACCTTTTTAACTAGCTCTATGTGAAGTATTGTTATATGTTTAATGAAAATGCTTTTCTTTTTATATGCTTGCTAAATGCTAAAACTAATAGGACGCTCAACTGTGGATGAAGATTGATAACAGTGTGATAACACACTGCTGAGCAGAGAGGAATGTGAGGCTCCCTGGACTGAATTACGATACTACCCACTCCACGGAAAACAAAGCCTTTGTTTCTGCGATGCCCATGTGATAGTATCTTAACCAGTAAACTGTGGACATTATTTCTTTATCTTTAACTAACCAAGCCCAGGTCCTGCCCCACTAAAAGTTTCTGTATAATCCTTGGTGACGCAAATAAAGCATCTTACATCTACCTAGCATTGTATCGCATCAGTACTCCATAAAGTTTGAGATATTATACCATACTTCTGTCTTGGTGTGATTTCTTTGAGCTGGCTTTGTGGATTTTATTAATAATTCAAGAACCTGAGGTTGTGTAAACAGGGGCAGAACATGACATCTATGTGTCCCCAAAATTATGGCCTCTAATTTCGGCGCTTATAAAAATTCACTAAAAATGCCCGGTCACTAGAGCTTTTTCAGACCACGTAACTAAGGGGTTAATTATTTCTTTGAGCAAATGCTCAAATACTGTTTGGGGCTACATGTAACGACTTCTTTATTGGAAAGTGGACTGATGTCCATGGAGCTACTAGTTATACATATCCATAGCCATAGCCATCAGGCACAGACCATGTACAGATACTATTGGTTTTACAGTAGAGCTTAATGATAGTAGTCAATTTGTTTTGTAAATTCAGCACATTTTTATTTGCGCTTGTGGTCTGGACTTTTATCACCTACATTTTACTATAAGAAAACAGTGTAAAGCTAAATCTACCTTTTCCTGGATAATTTCTGGCTGTGTGCTGGTTGTAGCAGCTACATTATCTATTAACTATCATAATGGGATGGAAATGATGAACGAGGCAGGAGATGTCTGGCTGCTTCATAATTTTCAAGTCTCCAGGAAAAATTAAATTGATCTGCACTTGATCTCTATTAGTTTTAGAGACAGTTGGTGTTGCAATTGCCAAAAATAGAAACTGATCCCAAAAGCGTTGGAAGGGAAATATTTTGATAACTACTATATCGTTAGGGTGTTCTATTATATTACTGTTAGGCAGAAGTGATTCTACAAGAACCCAACAGCCCTTGTTAGGGCTACAATAGCGTTATATATTTTTTTTATTTGCTTGTGGCTGGGCTTGCTGCCACTAGTAGTGCAGCTACTAACATATTGTGACGAATTTGCAGAAAGACTTGCAAATGTTATTTTTGGTTCTTAGTGACACACATATCCATCTCAAACACCTAAGTGGGACAATTTATTGGGGGTTGATTGAATTAGGCAGAGCCTGCTGATTTTTTTTTTTTTTCAAAAGTAAAAGTGAAAGTCACAGCACAAAATCCTCTTGTGTGCTGTCAGTGGTGCAAATGCAATTTAATCTAGCTTAGTCTGTGTGCTACTGTTTAGCACGAAAGTCTCCATAAATCCCAATCCAATCCCAATTCTGTCTGCCGTCGAAGCGTACTGTACGTCACGTGTGGCGTAATCTAATATGTTTTTTTTATTCACATTAGTACCAGGACATTCAGCAATCCACATTTCAGTTTGCTTTCTGATTTCTTATGCCTGTTTCGTTCATAAAGAAATTAAAAAAAAAAAGTTATAAAAAACGAAAAAAAAATAAATAAATAAAAAAAAATTTTCTCTTGAAATTTTTTTTGGGGTGGGAAAAATTTTGTCTCCTGTAGTTGAACGGTTGTGCCTGCTACTGTTTAGCAAGCTAGTCTCCAGAAATCCCAAACCACGTTCTCTCTGCCAGTGAAGCGTACTGCACGTCACGTGTGGCGTAGTCGAATACAGTCTTTTGTTCACATCAATACCGGGAAATTTAAAAAAAAAATTGTTTGTGTTGTTTAGGAACTAGCCATAGCAATCATCTTCTGAGGTTGCTGTCTGATTTCTTCTGCACGTTTTGTTCTTCTATAAATAAAAAAAAAACAAACATTAAAAAAAAAATACCAAAAAAAATTTACAGTTTATATTTCTCTTTTGTCTATAAAATAGACTTTTATTTGGAAAATGTTGAACCCGAGTGCTAAGGGTAGAGGACGAGGGCGTGGGTGTGGGCGTGGGCATCCAATTACTGCAGGGGTCAGAGGCCTTGGTCCTGGGCGGGGTGAGACACCACCTGCTGATGAGGGAGCAGGGGAACGCCGCAGAGCTACACTAGCTTCATGTCTCAACTTACTGGGACTCGTGGTAGAGCACTGTTGAGGCCACAACAGTGAGAACAGGTGATGTTGTAGATTGCTGACAATGCTTTAAGACATTTGTCCACCGTTCAGTCTTCCACGCAGACCACCCATGTTATCCAAGTAAGCACTACTCCAGCTCCTCCACCTCAACCTCCTCCCCCCCAGTCTGCCCGCTCCCAGGAAAATTTGGAATTTAATCCGGTATGCGCTGAGGAACTGTTTTCTGGACTCTCTCCAGAGTCACAAACCACTTGTCAGGTTGCTGCTGAGCTCTTTCCCGATGCCCAGATTTTCCAGTGGTCGCAGTCTGTGGGTGATAATGACATTGTTGACGTATTGGAAGAAGTGTGTAAAAAGAGATGTCGGACGATGAGGAGACACGGTTGTCAGACAGTGGTGAAGTTGTTGTCAGACAGGAAGTCCGAGGGGGGAGCAAACTGAGGGATCGGAGGATGATGAGGTGACAGACCCAAGCTGGGTTGATAGGCCGGGTGAAGACAGTGCTTCTGAGATGGAGGCGAGTCTTATACCAGAACAGGTTGGAAGAGGCAGTGGTGGGGCCAGACGGAGAGGCAGGGCCATCAGCGCCCAATGTTTAACGTAGTGAAGCTCCCGTGGCGAGGGCTAGACGTTCTTAAGTCTGGAGGTTCTTTAAAGACACAGCGGATGACTGACGGACTATGGTGTGCAACCTGTGCCACACCAGGATCAGCAGGGGTTCCACCACTACTAGCTTAACCACCACCAGTATGCGCAGGCATATGAATGCTAAACACCCCACTCAATGAAACAAAGGCCGTTCACCTCGGGCCAGGCCCACCACTGCTCCTACCCCTGTGTCATTTGCTGCCTCTGCTAGTCAGCCCCCTGCCCCAGACCCTGGCACAAACACCTCCTGCTCGAAAACCACACCTACGCCTCCACGATCCTCCACAGCATCCACCAATGTCTCAATGTGCAGCAGTTCAGCTGTCTATACCCCAGACGCTGGAGCGCAAGAGGAAATACAGTGCCACACGCCCAAGCCCTCAACGGCCACATCTCCAAATTACTGAGCCTGGAGATGCTGCCCTATAGGCTGGTAGAGTCCGAGGCCTTTCGCAACCTCATGGCTGTGGCCGCCCCTCGGTATTCGATTCCTAGACGTCACTACTTTTCCCGATGTGCTGTCTCAGCCCTGCACCAGCACGTGTCAGACAACATCATCCATGCTCTGACCAACGCCATTTGTGACAAGGTCCACCTAACCATGGACATGTGGACGAGTGCTGCCGGGCAGGCCCAGTATGTATCGCTGACAGCACATTTGGTTAACTTGGTGGAGGCTAGGACCAAGTCTGACCCCAGGGCCGCTCATATACTGCCCTCGCCAAGGATTGCGGGGCCTACCTCGGTCACGGTCTGTCAGGCCTACTATGCCTCCTCCTCCTCCAACCCCTCCTCCACCTCCGCCTCCGAATTACCATCCGTGGGTATGGCGTCATCAGTCGGTAGCTCTAGGCGCAGCAGCAGTGCCGTCGCTATAAAAGGTACACCGCCCAAGAGCTTTAACAGGGCATTACGGCGCAGACCGATCTGTGGCTGGCACCGCTGAACCTGAAGCCAGGGATGGTTGTGTGTGACAATGGCCGTAACCTGGTGGCGGCTCTGCAACTCGGCAGACTGACAAATGTGCCATGCTTGGCCCATGTGTTAAATCTCATAGTTCAGCGATTCCTCAAAACATACTCCAATATGTCTGATTTGCTCAGAAAATTGTGCCACATCTGTGCGCATTTCAGAAATTACACCCTAGATGCTGCCACTCTCCAACTGCCCGCTCACCGACTGTTGTGCGACATGCCCACAAGGTGGAATTCCACATTAACCATGTTATCCACAGTTTACCAGCAGCGCAGAGCGATTGTAGACTGCCAGATGTCAACTTCCTCCAGAACTGGTAGTCAGGTCAGTCAGCTTCCTCAAGTCTACAATGAGGAGTGGACATGGATGTCTAATATCTGTCAGGTGCTGAGTAACTTTGAGGAGTCAACACAGCTGGTCAATGGCGATGCCGCCATCATCAGCCTCACCATCCTGCTCTAGGCCTGTTGAAAAACTCTCTGGTCAGCATGAAGTCGGAAGCTTTGCGCTCGTCACAAGAGACAGGGGAAGAAGATTCCCTTGTTAATAGCCAAAGCACCCTCAGGTCTGTTTCTCAGTGCATATCGGAGGAGGATGAGGAGGAAGAGGAGGAGAATGTTGTCCTTCACTGTTCAGTGTGTATGGGAAGAAGAAGAAGAGTTGGAGGAGGAGGAGGAAATGGAGAGTAAATTCTTACCTGTTGGGACTCTGGGGCATATGGCAGATTTCATGCTAGGCTGCCTATCCCGTGACCCTCGCGTTCAAAGAATTTATTCCAGCACCGATTACTGGGTTTTCACTCTCCTGGACCCACAGTATAAACAAAATCCTTCCCTTCTCATCCCTGTAGAGGAAAGGAGTGTGAGAATGCATGAATACCAGCAGGCCCTTTACAAGGCCTTTGTAAGTTTTATGTCACCCCAGCAAGAAAATGTCACCTGTCCCCAGTCTCGGCAGAGTAGGGCTGATCTTTAAAGAAAGATGGTGAGGGAGTACGTAGCTGACCCTACCATTGTCCTAAATGATCACACAGCTCCCTACAACTACTGGGTTTCAAAGCTGGACATGTGGCCTGAACTGGCGCTGTATGTCTTGGAGGTTCTTGCCTGCCCTGCCGCTAGCGTGTTGTCAGAGCGGGTTTTCAGTTCAGCTGGTGGCATCATCACCGATAAGCGTACACGTCTGTCGACTGACAGCGCTGACATACTGATGCTTATCAAGATGAATCAAGCCTGGATTTCTCATTATTTCAATTCTCCACCAGGTGAAAGCAGCTGAACCTGAATAATTCTCATGTATGCACTCCTCCTCCTCATTCTCCTCCTTCTCCTCCTCTTTGTACACTAAAGCAGAGGCAACTGGCTATTTTTTGCCAGGGCCAACTGGCTCTAGCTTAGTACTATATCTATTTAATTTTTCTGGAGGGCCAACTACCCGTTCCTCTGTTTTAATTAATTTTTTGGACTGCCATATACAGGCACTCAATCTATTTAATTTTTCTGGAGGGCCACCTACTCGCTCCTCTGTTTTGAAAACTTTTTTGGATTGCCACTTTCAGGCACTCTATCTATTTAATTTTTCTGGAGGACCACCTACCCGCTCCTCTGTTTTGAAAACTTTTTTAGATTTCCACATACAGGCACTCTATCTACTTAATCTTTCTGGAGGGCCACCTACCTGCACCTCTGCTTGAAAACTTTTTTGGGACTGCCACATACAGGCATTATCCAAATTTAATTGTCTCCATAGCAGCCTCCACACGTCGTCTTTATAGCTGCCTCCACACATTGTCTCCATTGCTGCTACCACACGTTATCTCCATTTCTACCTCCACACGTCGTCTCCATAGCTGCCTTCAAAAGTCGTCCACATAGCTACCTCCATACATCGTCCCCTTAGCAAACGAGCTGTGTCCGTCAAAATTTTGGGTTGTTTTAACGGCCTCCACATCAAACTTGTTAACTTTCTCACCACCCTGCTATGTTATCCAAAAAATATACCGCCAAACTTTTATCATGTACCGATATTATTAACAGTACTACACTTGATCTTATACAAAAGGTTCTTAGAAAATTACAATTTTTTCAAAGTAAACGCTTCTGGCCCCCAGGCCCATTTTGGGTGGGGAGGAGCCGAGAGGCAGGGGCTTGGACAGGCGAAATCTGGCCTGGCAGCGGACCGCCAGCTCCATCCCAAGATCCAACTAACATCGTTTGAACTGCAGCAACCTTCAACCTACAACCTCTGTCAGTGCTGTGACTCTATAGTGTCAGGGTCAATTATTGGGTGTTTGAGATGAAATCTCGCCTCACTCGGTCACTCTGTCATTGCCATGCTGTTGCCCATAATTTTGGCATAATGGTTCGATAAGCCCGCCTCAGAGACATCCATGCATGCTGCCCCTGCTGTTTCCTGTCCATTTCGCCTCCACGATCCTCCACAGCATCCACCAATGTCTCCATGAGCAGCGTTCAACTGTCTATACCCCAGACGCTGGAGCACAAGAGGAAATACGGCACATCATCCCCTTAGCAACGAGCTGTGTCAGGCTACATTTTCGGGTGTTTTACCGGCTGTGATTTTCTGGTGTTTTAATTTTAATTATTTAATTCTTTATGACTGATTGTGCGTCCCCTCCCACATGCCTCCACACGTCGTCTCCATAGCAGCCTCCACGCGTCATCTCGATAGCTGCCTCCACACGTCGTCTCCATAGCAGCCTCCAGATGCCGTCTCCATAGATGCCTCCACACGCCGTCTCCATAGCTGCCTCCACACGTTGTCTCCATAGCTGCCATCACACAGTGTCTCTATGGCAGCCTCCACTTGTCATCTCCATAGCTATCTCCAAAATTTGTCTCCATAGCTGCCTCCACAAGTCGTCCCCTTAGCAAACGAGCTGTGTCAGGCTCATTTTTCGGGTGTTTTACCAGATACATTATGGAAATTGGTCACTCTGTCACCACCATGTTGTGTTATCGACTAAATAACCTTTTGTTCACATAGGAAATCATTTCAGCGATTCTTGCTCACCTTCTTTTGGTTCCTCTCTGCCGCCATAACCAGGCCAAATACTGATACGTACAGTGCTACACGTTATCCTCGCCAAAAGGAATTTTTTATATTGGTTTGAAGCCTGAGTCCATTTGGGGTATGTCGCCATGCCACTCTCTATCCTGTCGCTACTGCTCTGCCTCTGCCTCTGCATGTCATCCCCTATAGTGTCAGGGTCAATTATTGGGTGTTTTAGATGCTATCTAGCCTTATTCGGTCACTCTGTCATGGCCATGCTGTTGCCCATAATTTTGGCATAATGGTGCGATTAAGCAGCCTCAGAGGCATCCATGCATGCTGCCTCTGCTGTTTCCTGTCCATTTCCGTGGTGTTTCTAGGTGCAGAGCCTTGGTCCCCCATCGGAAAATGTTTGACTCCAGTAACGAGCACTCGAGCATTTTAGTTCCTGCTCATCTCTAATCTTTACCTTTGTCTCCTGTGAGAGCTTCAGCTTTTCCCTGTTCTCCACATGCTTCACTCTGCATCCCTACACAACTTCCTAATCCTCACTCCTTCAGTACTTCCAAATGACAACCTCCAGTGTGTTTTTTTCTCTCAATGCATCTCACTGAAATACACATGAAGAGGAGAGGGAGGGAGCAGGATGAGTTATCCTCTCCTGCTACAGGTCCCTCTTATTTATCAAATCTCAAACATGTAAACAAATATCCCACATAGTGCACAGAGTCTGCATACAGCACTAAAGGAAGCACCAGGGATGATCAATTGGTGAACATTTAGTGAGTATTATTAACCCCTAGGCGCACCAGGACGTTATAGTACGTCCCCGGGGCTAGATGCTTAGCGCACGGGGACGTTCTATAACGTCCTGCTTCTGGCGCCGGCTCACGAACGGAGCCGGTACCAGAAGCAGCGGCTGTCAGCTGTCTAGTACAGCTGACAGCCTGCGCTAACACCCGCGATCGGAGCCGGCTCCGATCGCGGGTGTTAACCCCTTACACGCCGCGGTCAAACATGACCGCGGCGTGTAAGGGTGTTTGCGCTGTGGATCGGATCCCCCGTGCCGCTTACCGGGGGATCCGATCCACTTCTGGGCAGCTCCGAGGACTGGCATGTGCCCCGGAGCTGCCCGGTCTCCATGGCAGCCAGACCCCTTCCGGGTCTGACTGTAAACTGTCTGAGCATGCGCAAGCTTGCTCAGACAGTTTACACTGCTCTACAATAAAATAGTATTGTAGAGCAGTGTATTGAACTTAAACCAGTGATCAGAGCATCACTGGTTCAAGTTCAAGTATGTATAAGTAAAAATATGCAAAAACACTAAACACTACACATTATAATAAATAAAAAATAAATACATAAAAATATAAGCCCCTAAAATGTCACTTTCCCATAAAAACACTTAATAAAGTATAAAAAACACAAAAACACAAAAACCCCTGCATATTTGGTATTGCCGCGTCCGTAACAATCTGTATAATAAAACAGAATCGTTACTGGACCCGCACGGTACACGCCGTAGAAAAAAAACGCAAAAACGTTTCGAAAAAAGATAATTTTTAATTAATACCCTATAAAAAAATGCTCTAAAAAGTCATTTAAAAAATGTTATGCACTCCAAAATAAGCCCACTAAAAAGAACAACTCTTCTCGCAAAAAATAAGCCCCTAACCAGATTTGTCAGCCGAAAAATAAAAAAGTTATGCATATGAAAAGATGGTGATGCTAAAATGAACAAGATATTCTCCAAATTGGTTTTTATTCAGTACAATTGAATAAAATACACAAAACCCCCACATATTTGGTATCCCTGCGTCTGTAACAATCTGTATAATAAAACAGAATCGTTATTAGATCCGCAAAGTGAACCCCGTAAAAAACAAAAAAAAAAAGCTCCAGAAAAAAGATCATTTTCAATTAATACCCTATAAAAATGCTTTAAAAAGGGATTTAAAAAATGTTATGCACTCTAAAATAAGACCACTAAAAAGAACAATCCTTCTCGCAAAAAATAAGCCCTTAAACAGATTTGTGAGGCGAAAAATAAAAAAGTTATGCATATGAAAGACGGTGATGCTAAAATTAACAACATTTTTGCCAAATTACTTTTTATTCAGTAAAAATGGGAAAAAATAAAAAATCTATATAAATGAGGTCTTTTTGTAATCGTGGCGACCCATAGAATAAAAATAATATACTATTTTTATGGTATGGTAAACAGCCAAAAAAAAAAACCCATAAAAATCTTCCTGAAAAGTGATGATTTTCATTTCCTCCACCAACAAAGAGTTAATAAAATCTCACCAATTAGCCTATAGATTCCCCCAAATTACGTACCAGAAAAGTGCATCTCATGTGGCAAAAGAAATAAGCCCCTATAGGTCCACAATAAAAAAAAGAAAAAAATTATAGCCTGTACAATGTGACATAGCAAATCGGATTTGGATGGCGCCTCCTTCCCTTCTATGCCCGGCCGTGCGCCCATACAGCAGGTTACCAGCACATATGGGGTATCCGTGTACTCGGGAGAGATTGGGTAACAAATTTTGTGGAGCCTTTATTCATTTAATCCATTGTAAATGTTTAATTTTCCACCCAAAATGGGTGTATTGTGAAAAAATATTACAATTTGGAGACTGCACCTCCATTTTGTTTTAACCCCTATAAAACACGTAAAGTGTTAACAAACTTCTTAAAAGTGGTTTTTCATACGTTGAGGTGTGTAGTTTCCACAATGGGGTAATTTATGAGTCTCACTATTATTTAGGCCTCTCAGTGTCAATTAGAAGTTGAGCAGGTCCATCTAAATACAGGTTTTGGTGATTTTACAAAAAATGTGAAAAATGATACCTAAATTCTGAGCCTCAGAGCATTCTAGTAAAATATGTGGAATCTTAAAAAACCATGCCAGCATAAAGCAGACACTTGGGAAATGTAAGTTATGAATTTATTTGGGAGCTATGACTATCTGCATCAAAAGTAGAGAATTTAGAACGTTGAAAATAAAGAATTTTTCCAAATTTTTGCCAAATTTTGTTTTTTTTCATAACTAAACACAAAAGATTTCATCCAAATTTTTAAACTAATTTGAAGTACAATGTGTCACGAGAAAACAATCTCAAAATCCCCTGGATATCTCATAGCGTTCCAAAACTATAACCACTTATAGTGACACAGGTCAGATTTGAAGAATGGGGCCGCGTCCTTAAGGCCAAAAGAGGCTGCGTCCCGTAGGGGTTAAGGCAGTGAAAGTACATTAGAAATTTCTGTTAAAGAGTGGCCAACTCCTTTAACCACCCCAGCCTTGGGATATTATATAGTATCCCAATGTATGCATAGGACCCCAATATATTGTCCCATAGATTCTCCAAGGTATTCTAGGCTTGCATGTACTAAAGTCACTAAACTGCCCAAGTCCAATGGAGCGTTTGGTTTACACATTTACAAGTCAGTGCCTGTAACAGTCTCAGCAGAACAAACAGCCCACAAGGAAAGTCTAACGTCCTCACACTCAGAAGGCTCAGTAGTTAGAGGACAGTTGGCAGCAATGTGGTCCATGACACCACCAACACCGTATAGTGCGTAGCGAAAGTATTCGGTCCCCTTAAACTTTTTTACCTTTTCCCACATTTCAGGCTTCAAACATAAAATATATAAAAATTGTAATTTTTTGGGGAAGAATCAACAACAAGTGGGAGACAATAGTGAAGTGGAATTTATTGGATATTTTTAACTTTTTAATAAAGTAAACTGAAGTGGGGCGGGCAATATTATTAGCCCCCTACTTTACTTTCAGTACAGCAAACTCACTCCAGAAGTTCAGTCTCTGATCTCTGAATGATCCAATGTCATTTTAATGGCTGATGATGATTAAAATAATCCACCTGTGTGTAATCAGGTCTCCGTATAAATCCTCCGGCTCTGTCACAGTCTCATTGTTCTGCATCATGAAGGAACCCAGCAGGCCGGTCCAGATCCTGTTGTGGAGTCTAAAGCCGGATTTTTATACAAAAAGATTTCACAAACTTTCAACATCCCAAGAAGCCGAGTGCAAGCGTCATATTGTAATGGAAAGAGTATCCGACCCTGCAAATCTACCAATACCCGGCAGTCCCTATCAACTTTCATCTCACACAAGGAGAAGACTGATCAGAGATGCAGCCAAGAGGCCCATGATCCCTCTGTATGATCTGCAGAGATCTACAGCTGAGGTGGGAGAGTCTGTCCATAGGCAGGGCCGGCGCTATGGGTAGGCAAAGGTGGCAATTGCCAGGGCCCCCAGAAAGGGAAAGGGGAGAATCTCTTCTTTCAAATGAATCTTGAATTGTGTTTCTAGGTGCCCTGGATCCAGAGATATTCAGGTTTAAAGTGAGAATATCAGGTGCCATTTTTATATATAAAAATCACTGCCAACGGCAGTTCAACAGTTATTATCTCCATTTTCCTAAAACTTATAAACACAATTTTAGATTCATATAAAATAGGAGACTCTCTTCTTTCATAGGAAAAAAGAAGTGAGGTTCTATGTGTCACAGAGCCAGAGATACAGCCCCCTGAAATGTCCCCCCCCCCCCTCCAGATTCTTAGCCATCAGGCTGCAGGGAGTATTAGCTGCACACAGGAGCTGCTGCACCTCACAGATAATGGAAATATTCACTTTATATGTTACTACATTCTGATAAGGATAATATCAACGAATATTCATGTTTTTAACCCTTCTCTATGCAGAACTATCTAAGAACGCACTTTCTCTCCTATTCCCTTTTATTTTGTGATAGTTTTTTGTTGTTGGGAAAATTAACTGATACAATGAACATTCAAACCCAGAACATGTCCATAAAGTTATATGTAACACCAAACACACAGACATGTTCTGGAATAAAGTTTTTATTTCCCACCATCCTCCATTATTTACATTTATGTTATGTCGTTCTCACTCTCATTCTTATGAAGCGCGGAGGGTTCTGTTATTGTGCAGCTAATACAATGGCGACATCTAAAAGTGACTTATTATCTCATTAGCTCGGTTTATGGATATATAGTTATTTATTTGTGTTACCATTGTGTAAGGGAACATACAATGATAGATTTGTGTGAATTTTCTAGCTGAAAAGCAGATATGTAGTTATTACAGTTTTAGTGATATTATGTGGATTTATTGATGTGAACATATCAATATGGGACTTTGTGAACTCTACACATGTCCATCTATTACATTTAGGAGATGTGAAGGTAAATAGTTTCTGTTTGGAGCACATTTTTTGCCATCAAAGTGAAATTTTAAGTATTTTTTTGTAAAATGTTTCATTTCGAATCACAGTTGCATGAAGGCGCCTGTGTCTATAAACTCTTTGATGCTATTTTGAAAATGGGGCAAGTGTCTGCTTTCAGAAAATATCGGTCCCTCTTCCCAATGGGCCTCACAAGTCTAATCAGCCTACCAGTAATTTTTTGGAGTGTGGGAGGAAACCGGAGGACCCGGAGGAAACCCACGCAGACACAGAGAGAACATACAAACTCTTTGCAGATGTTGACCAGCGCTGCAAGGCTGTAGTGCTAACCACTGAGCCACCGTGCTGCCCATCAATCTCCCTATCATCTATCTATCTCCTATAAAATTCTACAAAATTACAGTTTGTTTTACCATACTAAAGGGAGCCTCTTGCTGACTGTGACTGGTCATAAAATAGTTTAATTTTGGGGCCCCACTTTTAGTTTCGCCCAGGGCCCCTCTTTGTCTAGAACCGGCCCTGTCCATAGGACAACAATCAGTCACTGCACAAATCTGCCCTTTATGGAAGAGTCAAGAAGAAGCCATTTCTCAAAGATATCAAGAAAAAGGTCACCTGGGAGACACCAAACATGTGGAAGAAGGTGCTCTGGTCAGATGAAACCAAAATCCAACTTTTTGGCCACAATGCCAAATGATATGTTTGGCATAAAAGCAACACAGCTCATCCCCCTGAACACACCATCCCCACTGTCACACATAGTGGTGACACCATCCCTACTGTCACACATGATGGGGGCACCATCCCCACTGTCACAAATGAGGGGGACACCATCCCTACTGTCACACATGGTGGGGGCACCATCCCCACTGTCACACATGGTGGTGACACCATCCCCACTGTCACACATGGTGGGGGCACCATCCCCACTGTCACAAATGAGGGGGACACCATCCCTACTGTCACACATGGTGGGGGCACCATCCCCACTGTCACACATGGTGGTGACACAATCCCCACTGTCACACATGTTGGTGGCACCATCCCCGCTGTCACACATGGTGGGAGCACCATCCCCACTGTCACACATGGTGGGGGGCACCATCCCCACTGTCACACATGGTGGTGGCACCATCCCCACTGTCACACATGGTGGTGGCACCATCCCCACTGTCACACATGGTGGGGGCACCATCCCCACTGTCACGCATGGTAGTGGCACCATCCCCACTGTCACACATGGTGGGAGCACCATCCCCACTGTCACACATGGTGGGAGCACCATCCCCACTGTCACACATGGTGGGGGCACCATCCCCACTGTCACAAATGAGGGTGACACCATCCCTACTGTCACACATGGTGGGGGCACCATCCCCACTGTCACACATTGTGGTGGCACCATCCCCGCTGTCACACATGGTGGGAGCACCATCCCCACTGTCACGCATGTTGGTGGCACCATCCCCACTGTCACACATGGTGGGGGCACCATCCCCACTGTCACGCATGGTGGTGGCACCATCCCCACTGTCACACATGGTGGGAGCACCATCCCCACAGTCACACATGGTGATGGCACCATCCGCACTGTCGTACATGGCCCGGGCA
This sequence comes from Engystomops pustulosus, assembly GCF_040894005.1. Taxonomy (NCBI): domain Eukaryota; kingdom Metazoa; phylum Chordata; class Amphibia; order Anura; family Leptodactylidae; genus Engystomops; species Engystomops pustulosus. The sequence continues at coordinate 219,837,393 of NC_092414.1, forward strand.
GCATCATGGTTTGGACTTTTCTTCAGCAGGGACAGGGAACATGGTTAAAATTGATGGGAAGAAGCCAAATCCAGCACCATTCTGGAAGAAAGGGATTAATTTTCCAACAAGGCAACGATCCCAAACATAAAGCGAAACCTACAATGGAAGGTTCACAAATAACCATATCCAGGTGTTAAAACGGCCGAGTCACAGTCTAGACCTGAATCCAATTGAGAATCTGTGGAAAAAGATGAAAACTGCTGCTCATGAACGCTTTATCCAACCTCCTTGAGCTCCAGCTGTTCTCAGTGGGAGAACGGGAAGAATTTCAGTCTCTCCATGTGCAAAACTGATGGAGTTCTGGGAGGTTAGGCCCCTTCCATGTGTTGTAGATCACGTCAGAGTCTTTTTTTTTTTCAAAAAGCTTTATTGAGTGTTAACATTTAAAAACATACACCATTTAAAATGACATAACAATCTACATCTATCTCAGCATCACACAATTAGCCCAACACAGTCACCTAGTAATAGTAACAGTAATGATGCGGGAAAAAAATGGCTGTATATACATAACTTTTACTCCCCGCATGTTCAACCCCCCCTCCCCCACCCCTTACCCGCTCTGGAGATGGAGAGAACCACAGACCATAAAAAAAAAGAAGAAGAAACAGAAGCGGGTCTCATACGCACATTCGTAAGATTTAACAGCCACCACCGTGTTTTGCCATTCTTTAACCCCTGGGGCTTTTATATCTTTCCAATGCTTAATTAGCACCAATCTGGCCAGGAACATCAGTTTCAGCAGCAAGTCAGACTTAAGTACTGAGCTCAGGTTGCATGGGAGAAGTCCCAGGAGACCCAAAGTGGCTGTGTGTGGTAAACTGCATTGGACCATAGCCTCAACTGTCTCATATATTGCATGCCAGTATCTCTCAATCTTTGGGCATTCCCATAAAACATGGAGTATGTCGGCACCAGCACACATTTTTAGATTTTAGATGCACCCCCCAAATCCAGTATTGCCCTGAAGATATCATTCTCCTCCGGTTTAACACCTTTAAGATTTTTTTCTCGCTTAAATGCGTGATAAAAACGCCAGTATCTAAACAAATCCCTATCAACCAGAATACCCCTATCCACCCAGTGCTGAAATGTGGGTTACTCCCCATTATCTCCAAGATGCCCTAAAGAGGTTATACCTTTTTTTATTCAAAACCCATCATCCTCCATTTTATGAAGTTCCAAAAAATTAAGGTTGCCCCAGAGAGGGGTGAACTTAAAACCTTCCTCAGTCCCCATTGTCTTCTTCAGACCTTTCCAGGAATTTACAACCGACTGTACTAGGGGATATTGGCTCAGTCTGCGACTCAACAGCTGTCCCGATTCCAATAGGGCAAAAATGGAGTCAAAGCTCCTTCCCACCAAGCGTAGAAGCGCCTGAAGAAGGGAACCCGATTTATTTTCCACCATAAATTGAATCTGAGCTGCTAAGAAATAGTGGTAAAAGGAAGGCAGGGACAACCCCCCTTTACCTTTATCTCTCATTAATGTTTCTAATTTAATACAAACCTTTTTCCTCCCCCACAGAAACTTATTTATAATAGCACAGATGATGCAGAACCATTTTTTGTCTATCCAGCATGGACAATTACAAATCACATAGAGTATTTGAGGTAAAATAATACTTTTAATCAACACCACCCTCTCTGCTCGGTTTAGTGGAAGAGAGCTCCAGATGTTTACTTTGTTTTTCAAATTCTGTACGAGGGGGACCAGGTTCAATGCTATAAATTCCCCCACATTGGGGCTGACCTTTAGACCCAGGTACTCAAAAGAGCGAGAAACTTTTAAATCAAAGTTCTCCAGGTTTGTGAGCGTATCCCCATCGAGAGGGACCAGTATAGATTTTTGTGCATTGATCACAAAGCCGGAGAAGCTGCCGAACTCCTTTTAAGTTTTTAGTACCTTTGGAACCGAGTTCCCTGAATCCCGGAGACAAAGAAGAATATCGTCAGCATATAGCATTATCCTGTCCCCAGGGCCTCTACATCCTGCCCCCTCAATCTCGTTCATAGCCCTAACCTTTATTGCCAGGGGTTATATAAACAGGGCAAATAATAGAGGGCACAGGGGACATCCCTTTGATACATGCCTTGGGTGCAACATAAAATAATCTTATCCACTCTATAAATGAGCCCCCTAAACCAAATCTATGGAGCACCTCCCAGAGGAAGGCCCACTCCACCCTGTCAAAGGCCTTAAAGGCATCCAGTGACAGTATGGAGCGGGCCCCCCCCCCCCCTGGCCCAGCTGCAAATTCGCATATAACCGCCTAATATTAGTTCTTATCTGATGCCCCCATACAAACCCGCATTGTTCTTCATGAATTAATGATGGCACCATAGTATTTAATCTATCAGCAATTTAGCCATTAGTTTCGCATCCGCGTTCAACAATGAAATCGGGCAATAAGATTCTCCATCCACTGGGTCTTTTCTTCTTAATCAAAATGATGCTTGCCTCATACCATGAATTCGGAAGGCTACCCACCCCCTGGGCCGTTTCCCAAACCTCCACCATGAGGGGGAGCAAAATGGGGCCAAACCTGCGATAAATCTCCAGTGGTAGGCCATCCAGACCAGGAGAGGCATTCCGTCTAGATGAGGATAAAGTTTCCTCCAACTCACTAAAAAGAGAGTCTGTTCCTTCTGGAATAGATATACTGGTTTGGCTTAATCCCACATCATGTTTTAAGACTTCTTGTAGGTTATACTTGATGTTAAGGGGGCTGCCTTTCAAGGTAGCAAAAGGAGGTATTGTTTTCCATTTAACACCTTGGAAAACTTATATGCATTCTTCCCAGAATTCCCTAGTGGAGCATATATGGCTTTAAGTCTCCACACGCCTGTAAGGTGGCCTTAATTGGCAATGTCTCCTTAAGGAGAACACCTACTGTCTGATCCAACTCACTAACTGAGATTGGCTGCAACAGAATATCTCCTCCTGAAGGGTAGGAATCTGGATACCATTAAGGTACTGATTTATCTCTACAACTGTGGCGTCCAAGTCCATGGTATAGATATTTTGGCATAACTGCAAGAATATATCCTTGATCTCTCCCTCATCACGTGTAATATCCCCAAAATTGTTTCACATCTCCTGTATTCTATTAATCTCTTGTTGTTTCCTCATCTTCTGTAGAAGCCTCTTAGTTGGCACTCCACACTCAAAATGAGCTGCCTGATTTAGGAAAAAAAGTTTATGCATAGCCTTATTCGTAATAAACGTATTATATTCATCTTGTGCCTGAGTAAAGCTATCAAGGGCTGCTTGGGACCTATTCTCCTGAAATACCTTCTCTCTTTTTACCACTTCTTCCTTTAAAGATCTTCCTTTAAAGACTGGATAGCTCCAGTACTATGGGAGAATGGTCCGAGACTGAACGATTGTCATATCTCATTTTTCTAACCCACTCTGCCGCTAATTAATTTGCCAGAACGAGATTTATCCTGGAAAACGAGTTATAAGAACGGTTATAACAGGAGTATGCCTGTGAATCACCATACAGAGATCTCCACATATCTATCCAGCCAACTTCGTGGCAGAATCTAGAGAAGGGGGTGTCCGACGAAGCTATACTAGTAGACTTACTCTTCCCCAGTCGGTCCTTCTTATCTGAGAACACGTTATTAAAGCCCCTAAGACAATAACGGGGCACGCTCCCACTTTTTCAACAAACTGAATTAGTCTTAATAGGACCTCATATTTAAATGGGGGAGGGATATAAATCCCTTTCACAGCACATTTAACCCCCTTTAACCCCTTAACCCGGGTCCCGGTGCATGGAGAGGGCTCGCGGGTAAGTCTTTTCTGCATATTGCAGCAAAGGCTTACCGGTAACACTAGCACCGATCGCGGGTGTTTTCACCTCGATCGCAATGCTGCCGGCGGCTTCAAAAAGATGGCGACGATGACGTCATAGGGAGCGGCAATCCGTCGCCATGGTAGCCTCGGGTGTTCCAAATACCCGAGGCTACTTCGTTTTAACCCATCCATTATAATGTGGTAATTGTACATTGTAATGCATGGGCAGTAAAATCCACATATACAGTAGTATGGCTGTATATGATAGGATGAATCAGACTACCTAGGGTTATAGTATCCTAGGGAGTCTGAAAAATAGTAAAAGTAAAAATAAAAAAATGTTTTAAAAAAATAAAAAAACCTAAAAATTTAAATCACCCCCCCTTTCCCTAGAACTGATATAAATATAAATAAACAGTAAAAATCATAAACACATTAGGTATCGCCGCATCAAAAAATGCCTGATCTATCAAAATATAATAACGGTTTTTCACTACGTTTAACCCCGTAAAGGAAAATAGCATCCAAAGTCGAAAATGGTATTTTTTTTCCATTTTGAAAAATATAAAAAAATTAATGAAAAATAATCAAAAGGTCGCAGAGTCCCAAAAATCATAGCAATGAGAATGCCATCAAAATTTGCAAAAAAGGACACTTACCACAGCTCCGTACACCAAAGTATGAAAAAGTTATTGGTGCCAGAAGATGGCAAAATAAAAAAAAAATATTTTGTACAGGAGGTTTTAATTTTTTTAAATGTATGAAAACATTATAAAACCTATACAAATTTGGTATCCACATGATTGTACTGGTCCAAAAAATAAAGTAGACATGTCATTTGGGGCGCTCAGTGAAAGCCGTAATATCCAAGCCCACAAGAAAACGTCGCAAATGTGGTTTTTTACCATTTTCACTGCATTTGGAATTTTTTTCCTGCTTTCCAGTACATGGCATGGAATATTAAATACCGTCACTATGAAGTGAAATTTGTTACACAGAAAATAAGCCATAACACAGCTCTTTATGTGGAAAAAATAAAAAGTTATAGACTTTTGAAGTTGGTGAGTGAAAAATGGAAGTGAAAAAACTAAAAAAGGCCCTGGATCCTGGGCATCCAGGATTTTGAAATCTATAGATCGATGTATCAAAATAGACACTCCTCTCTTTATCTAAATGAGTTTCCAACAGAATTTCAATTGCAGGGAGTTGCTTAATAATATAATCAAAAATAATACATTGTTTCAAACGATCTTTCAACACTCTGATATTCCAAGATATAAACCTAGTATAACCCATCTCTCTGTAGCGGTGAAAAAATGGAAGAAAAAAAAGCATAAGAAATAAAACATAACATCTCCATCTCCAGAGCACCATCCCCCCCCCCCCCCCACTGTGACCTCCCATTCCCCCGATTCCTACATGTCCTACCATGGTAGAACTCTTCTTACTAAAGCCACTTACCCACCCCCACCCAAACCCAAGCTCCCCCATGCTGGCCTATCAAATGATTAATGCATTCTTTTATGATGCTACCGATCAGAGTCCCTTCTCATCTAACCAGTCCGATGTTTGTTCAGCGGAATTGAAAAAATGGGACTGACCCTGATATAATATTTTTAGTTTCACCGGAAACATGAAGGAATAAATAATACCTTTCTCCCTCAGCCTTCTTTTCACTTCTATAAAACTCTTTCTTTTTTGTAAAGTGTCCCTAGAAAAGTCAGGATACAATGAAACTTTTGCGCCTTGGATTGAGAGATCTTTTAAATCCCAGGCATATCTCAATATCATATCTCGGTCCCCCGAGAGCAATGTTTTGCAGATTATAGTCCGTGGGGTATTACCGGGTATATGTGTAGCCACGGAGATTCTATGTGCACGTTCAATTTCAAAATTTTGCTGATAGATGTTCTTTCCCTATTTTCCCGAGGAGCCATCCTTTTACAAAACGCACAACATTATCCCCTTCTGCTTTTTCTGGGACCCCTACTAATCTTAAATTGCAGGGATGTAAAGGTTTGAAAAAACCGGGTTGGTATAAGACGCGCTGCCCCAATTGAGTTGTATCCGACACGGTAGTGGAGTGCAAGATATTATTTATTTAGAGGATAAAAAGGACTAAATAAATAATATCTTGCACTCCACTACCGTGTCGGATACAACTCAATTGGGGCAGCGCGTCTTATACCAACCCGGTTTTTTCAAACCTTTACATCCCTGTGATTCCCTATCCGGCACTACCACTGTACCGGACCCCGGGAAGACGCAGCACACCCTAGCCACAGCTACCGGAGAACAAAAAGTATCTACTCTAGACGCATAAGACACAAGGTGTCTTCAGGTGAGCAGATACTCTCTAATACCTCATCTCACTTATAAGTGACCTATTGCACTAGGGGCGCCGCCCGTGTCTCGTTCTATTAATCTTAAATTGGACCTCCTAGAGCGGTCCTCCATATCTGCCAATTTGCTTCTAAGAGCTGCATTTTCTTTTTCCCAACTACGAGTGTCCTTTTTTAGAGCCCCCATCTCTTTCTCAATTTTTGTTATTCTTTCATCTACCTGTTTCTCTCTAACCTTGTTTACATTGTCTCGCAGTAGAGATACATCTCCTCTCAGGACACCAACCTGATCTGTGAGTTGGAGAATTGCATTGTTACATGTTTTAATAGAGGACAGACTTTCTTTTAGGATAGCGTTCTCATCACCTCCCTCAGAGTTTTCCCCCTCAACTCCTTCATCCTCTAAGTCCGTAAATCGTGATCCCTGAGCTTTACTTTTCGGGTCCTGACCTTCATTACCAGGGTTTTTCGGCAAATTCAGGCCAGTACGAGTTTTGACGGATGGGGACTTCCACAGCTTATCAATTTTCGGAGAGTGGTCCCCTCTGCCACCTCCTTTCTCCTTTGGGGAAACCGACCCCAGAGACTTTCTTGAAGCATTTTTGGGGCCCATGATGCTGGATCTGCTATCCTTTTAGCAATTTAAAACGAATAGGACCACCGCGGGGGGGAGCCCAACCGCTTTTCTTCCTACTTTGGACCCAGAATAGTTGCACCCATCAGCAAGTACAAAGGAGATGAGCCCCCAATTACATAAGCAAAGCAACAAAACATTGAAAACACATCAAATCAAATAGCCTCTATCCTTGTAAGTAGAATGGACGCCCTCACAAAGTTAAAGAGCTATAATGACTATGATGGCAATGGGCGCACCAATAAGAGCACTGAAAATTCAAAAATTCAAAAAAAGTAAAAAATCTGCCAATGTTAATAAGCAAATGTTAGTAAGTTAGTAAGGAGAGGGAAGTTAATATAATCCTGCGGTACAGCGTTGAAGTAGTTAATGCAGCCAATAAAGTCGCCAGAAAGAAAGACCGCTTTCAGAGGTTCTCTAATTAATAAGTTGCAAAAATTGATAGGAAAAGGGGTTATATATGGTTAGTGTACTTGTAGAAATCAATAAGCTCCGAATTCATATCACCACCTGTAGAACAGCTTCTAGGTGCTTGATGGAAACCGCTCGTAGTGGAAGACAGGTCTCTCTAATGGGGAATCAAGCCTGGCCTTGATCCACTTCGTAATTCCTGGGTCAGCTGCACCGTCGTCTCGGAACCCACGTCGTCTCGGAACCCGTACTCCGTCAGGCGCCCTGCACCGCACGACCCCGCAGGATCGTGCGACAGAGTTGCGGCACTGCTCCTGTAAATCTCTGGAACACTAGCATCGCCGAATCTCCAACCCCGGCACCTCAAAGCACACGGGGCAGCATCGCGAATCCCATCATAGCCAGCACGGGAAAGCCGGGAGGGCGGAAGCAGCTGTGCAGCGTGACGTCTACGTCATGCCGTTATGCTTCCCCCAGAGTCTGATCAGGGTTTGGTCAGTGAAAAACATTTTGCATCAGAGTTCAATCAGTTTTTAGTCAGAGTTTGTTCAGTGTCTCAGTTTTTCACGAGTGTTTTCAATGCAATTTCAATGTGTTTTTCACGTGCAGATAATGGGGGTCATTTACTAAGGGCCCGATTCGGGTTTTCCCGACATGTTACCCGAATATTTCCGATTTGCGCCGATTTCCCCTGAATTGCCCCGGGATTTTGGCGCACGCGATCGGATTGTGGCACATCGACGCTGGCACGCACGCGACGGAAATCGGGGGTGTGGCCGAACGAAAACCCGACGGATTCAGAAAACCCGCCGCATTTAAAACAAAAAAAGTGTCTCAGAGCTTGCACTTACCTTCACTAGGAATAGGCCGGTGAACTTGAGTGTGTTCCGATGCTCTTCAGGGCAGCAGCGCCACCTGGTGGACGTCGGAGGAACTGCCTTAATGGATCCCGGCCACACGTGACTTGCAAAAGTAGAGCACGCCGAGATTTAAACGTGCATTTAAAAAAAATGTGCGTGAACAAAACCCAATTGATTATAATGGGTCAGAGTGCAATGCAAGTTCTGCACGCCAAAAGCTTGAGCAGAACACGCGCGTGAAAAACACAAATGTAGAAAAGCCTTAAATGTAGCAAAGGGTAGAAAAGAATAATTTTGCCAGGCTCTGGACTTCAACTGGATGTATGAATGGTGCTGTGTAGAGATGAGCGAGCACTAAAATGCTCGGGTACTCGTTATTCGAGACGAACTTTTCCCGATGCTCGAGTGCTCGTCTCGAATAACGAGCCCCATTGAAGTCAATGGGAGACTCGAGCATTTTTCAAGGGGACCAAGGCTCTGCACAGGGAAGCTTGGCCAAACACCTGGGAACCTCAGAAAAGGATGGAAACACCACGGAAATGGACAGGAAAAAGCAGGGGCAGCATGCATGGATGCCTCTGAGGCTGCTTAATCGCACCATTATGCCAAAATTATGGGCAACAGCATGGCCATGACAGAGTGACAGAATGAAGCTAGATAGCATCTAAAACATCCAATAATTGACCCTGACACTATAGGGGACGGCATGCAGAGGCAGCGGCAGCAGCGGAAGGCTAGAGAGTGGCATGGCGACATACCCTAAATGGACTCAGGCTTCAAACCAATGGGTGGCAGAGAGGAACCAAAGGAGGTGAGCAAGAAGCGCTCAAATAATATCGGTACATGATAAAAGTTTGCCAGTATATTTTGTGGATTACACAGCAGGGTGGCGACAAAGTTAACATGGAAGCCATGAAAACAATCCAAAATTCTACCTGACACAGCTCGTTTGATAAGGGGACCATGTATGGAGGCAGTGAACTAGTAGTAGATTAAAGGTGCTGCAGTTAAAACTATGCTAGTTGGATCTTGGCATGGAGCTGGCGCTCCGCTGCCAGGCGAGCTTTCGCCAATCCAAGCCCCTGTCTCTAGGCTACTCCCCAAACAGCACTTCTAAGAAACTTTTGTATAAGATCAAGTGTAGTAGCGTTCTTATAAGTTTAGGATATGGCGGGTGAGGGGAATGTAAACAGATGCGCAAGAAGCGCTGAAATAATATTGGTAAATTATAAAAGTTTGCCAGTATATTTTGTGGATTACACAGCAGGGTGGCGACAAAGTTAACAAGTTTGTTGTGGAAGCCATGAAAACAACCCAAAATTCTGCCTGACACAGCTCGTTTGATAAGGGGACCATGTATGGAGGCAGTGAACTACTAGTAGATTAAAGGTGCTGCAGTTAAAACTATGTTAGTTGGATCTTGGGATGGAGCTGGCGCTCCGCTTCCAGGCGAGCTTTCGCCAATCCAAGCCCCTGTCTCTAGGCTACTCCCCAAACAGCACTTCTAAGAACCTTTTGTATAAGATCAAGTGTAGTAGCGTTCTTAGAAGTTTGGGATATGGCGAGAGAGGGGAATGTGAACAGATGCGCAAGAAGCGCTGAAATAATATCGGTAAATGATAAAAGTTTGCCAGTATATTTTGTGGATTACACAGCACAGTGGTGACAAAGTTAACAAGTTTGATGTGGAATGCCCTGTAATAGCTCTTGGGCGGTGTGCCTTTTATCGCCTAGGCTCAGCAGTTTGTGCACCGCCTGCTGTCGCTTAGCGACGGCACTGCTGCTGTGCCTAGAGCTACCGACTGATGGCACCATGGCCACAGATGGTAATTCGGAGGAGGAGGAGGTGGAGGAGGGGTGGGAGGAGGAGGAGGTATACTAGGCCTTTGAGACCTGGACCGAGGTAGGCCCCGCAATCCTCTGCGTCGGCAGTATATGACCAGCCCCAGGGTCAGACTCGGTCCCAGCCTGCACCAAGTTAAGTGTAGTAGCGTTCTTATAAGTTTGGGATATGGCGGGTGAGGGGAATGTAAACAGATGCGCAAGAAGCGCATGATGCGCATGGAGCTGGCGCTCCGCTTCCAGGCGAGCTTTCGCCAATCCAAGCCCCTGTCTCTAGGCTACTCCCCAAACAGCACTTCTAAGAACCTTTTGTATAAGATCAAGTGTAGTAGCGTTCTTATAAGTTTAGGATATGGCGGGTGAGGGGAATGTAAACAGATGCGCAAGAAGCGCTGAAATAATATTGGTAAATGATAAAAGTTTGCCAGTATATTTTGTGGATAACACAGCAGGGTGGCGACAAAGTTAACAACTTTGATGTGGAATCCATGAAAACAACCCACATTTCTGCCTGACACACCTCGTTTGATAAGGGGACGATGTATGGAGGCAGCTATATGGACGACTTTTGGAGGTAGCAATGGAGACAATGTGTGGAGGCTGCTATGGAGACAATTTAATTTGGATAGTGCCTGTATGTGGCAGTCCAAAAAAGTTTTCAAACCAGAGGAGCAGGTAGGTGGCCCTCCAGAAAAATGAAATAGATTGAGTGCCTGTATGTGGCAGTCCAAAAAAGTTTTCAAACCAGAGGAGCAGGTAGGTGGCCCTCCAGAAAAATGAAATAGATTGAGTGCCTGTATGTGGCAGTCCAAAAAAGTTTTCAAACCAGAGGAGCAGGTAGGTGGCCCTCCAGAAAAATGAAATAGATTGAGTGCCTGTATGTGGCAGTCCAAAAAAGTTTTCAAACCAGAGGAGCAGGTAGGTGGCCCTCCAGAAAAATTGAATAGATTGAGTGCCTGTATGTGGCACTCCCAAAAATTGTTTAAAACAGAGGACCGGGTAGGTGGCCCTACAGAAAAATTAAATGCATAAAGTACTATAGCTAGAGCCAGTGGGCCCTGTCAAAAAATAGCCAGTTTCCTCTGCTTTAGTGTACAAAGAGGAGGAGAAGGAGGACAATGAGGAGGAGGAGTGCATACATTATTCAGGTTGAGCTTCCTTCACCTGGTGGAGATTGGAAATTATGAGAAATCCAGGCTTTATTCATCTTAATAAGCGTCAGCCTGTCAGCGCTGTCAGTCGACAGGCGTGTACGCTTATCGGTGATGATGCCACCAGCTGCACTGAAAACCCGCTCGGACAAGACGCTAGCGGCAGGGCAGGCAAGAACCTCCAAGGCGTACAGCGCCAGTTCGTGCCACATGTCCAGCTTTGAAACCCAGTAGTTGTAGGGAGCTGTGTGATCATTTAGGACGATGGTATGGTCAGCTACGTACTCCCTCACCATCTTTCTGTAAAGATCAGCCCTACTCTGCCGAGACTGGGGACAGGTGACAGTGTCTTGCTGGGGTGACATAAAGCTGGCAAAAGCCTTGTAAAGCGTATCCCTGCCAGTGCTGGACAAGCTGCCTGCTCGCCTACTCTCCCTCGCTACTTGTACCGCAGAACTACGCACTCTGCCGCTAGCGCTGTCAGAAGGGAAATAGTGTTTCAGCTTGTGCACCAGGGCCTGCTGGTATTCATGCATTCTCACACTCCTTTCCTCTCCAGGGATGAGAGTGGAAAGATTTTGCTTGTACCGTGGGTCCAGGAGAGTGAATACCCAGTAATCGGTGCTGGAATAAATTCTTTGAACGCGAGGGTCACGGGATAGGCAGCATAGCATGAAATCTGCCATATGCGCCAGACTACCAACGCGTAAGAATTCACTCCCCTCACTGGCCTGACTGTCCATTTCCTCCTCCTCCAACTCCTCCAACTCCTCTTCTTCTGCCCATACACGCTGAACAGTGAAGGACTCAACAATGGTCCCCTCTTGTGTCTCGCCAACATTCTCCTCCTCTTCCTCCTCATCCTCCTCCACCTCCACCTCCTCCGATATGCGCTGAGAAACAGACCTAAGGGTGCTTTGGCTATCAACAAGGGAATCTTCTTCCCCCGTCTCTTGTGACGAGCGCAAAGCTTCCGACTTCATGCTGATCAGAGAGTTTTTCAACAGGCCAAGCAGCAGGATGGTGAGGCTGATGATGGCGGCATCGCCACTGACCATCTGTGTTGACTCCTCAAAGTTACTCAGCACCTGACAGATATCAGACATCCACGTCCACTCCTCATTGTAGACTTGAGGAAGCTGACTGACCTGACTACCAGTTCTGGTGGAAGTTGACATCTGGCAGTCTACAATCGCTCTGCGCTGCTGGTAAACTCTGGATAACATGGTTAATGTTGAATTCCACCTTGTGGGCACGTCGCACAACAGTCGGTGAGCGGGCAGTTGGAGGCGGCGCTGCGCTGCTCTGAGAGTGGCAGCATCTGTGCTGGACTTCCTGAAATGCGCACAGATGCGGCGCACCTTCGTGAGCAAATCAGACAGATTGGGGTATGTCTTGAGGAAACGCTGAACGCTGAATAAAGTCGCCAGAAAGAAAGACCGCTTTCAGAGGTTCTCTAATTAATAAGTTGCAAAAATTGATAGGAAAAGGGGTTATATATGGTTAGTGTACTTGTAGAAATCAATAAGCTCCGAATTCATATCACCACCTGTAGAACAGCTTCTAGGTGCTTGATGGAAACCGCTCGTAGTGGAAGACAGGTCTCTCTAATGGGGAATCAAGCCTGGCCTTGATCCACTTTGTAATTCCTGGGTCAGCTGCACCGTCGTCTCGGAACCCACGTCGTCTCGGAACCCGTACTCCGTCAGGCGCCCTGCACCGCACGACCCCGCAGGATCGTGCGACAGAGTTGCGGCACTGCTCCTGTAAATCTCTGGAACACTAGCATCGCCGAATCTCCAACCCCGGCACCTCAAAGCACACGGGGCAGCATCGCGAATCCCATCATAGCCAGCACGGGAAAGCCGGGAGGGCGGAAGCAGCTGTGCAGCGTGACGTCTACGTCATGCCGTTATGCTTCCCCCAGAGTCTGATCAGGGTTTGGTCAGTGAAAAACATTTTGCATCAGAGTTCAATCAGTTTTTAGTCAGAGTTTGTTCAGTGTCTCAGTTTTTCACGAGTGTTTTCAATGCAATTTCAATGTGTTTTTCACGTGCAGATAATGGGGGTCATTTACTAAGGGCCCGATTCGGGTTTTCCCGACATGTTACCCGAATATTTCCGATTTGCGCCGATTTCCCCTGAATTGCCCCGGGATTTTGGCGCACGCGATCGGATTGTGGCACATCGACGCTGGCACGCACGCGACGGAAATCGGGGGTGTGGCCGAACGAAAACCCGACGGATTCAGAAAACCCGCCGCATTTAAAACAAAAAAAGTGTCTCAGAGCTTGCACTTACCTTCACTAGGAATAGGCCGGTGAACTTGAGTGTGTTCCGATGCTCTTCAGGGCAGCAGCGCCACCTGGTGGACGTCGGAGGAACTGCCTTAATGGATCCCGGCCACACGTGACTTGCAAAAGTAGAGCACGCCGAGATTTAAACGTGCATTTAAAAAAAATGTGCGTGAACAAAACCCAATTGATTATAATGGGTCAGAGTGCAATGCAAGTTCTGCACGCCAAAAGCTTGAGCAGAACACGCGCGTGAAAAACACAAATGTAGAAAAGCCTTAAATGTAGCAAAGGGTAGAAAAGAATAATTTTGCCAGGCTCTGGACTTCAACTGGATGTATGAATGGTGCTGTGTAGAGATGAGCGAGCACTAAAATGCTCGGGTACTCGTTATTCGAGACGAACTTTTCCCGATGCTCGAGTGCTCGTCTCGAATAACGAGCCCCATTGAAGTCAATGGGAGACTCGAGCATTTTTCAAGGGGACCAAGGCTCTGCACAGGGAAGCTTGGCCAAACACCTGGGAACCTCAGAAAAGGATGGAAACACCACGGAAATGGACAGGAAAAAGCAGGGGCAGCATGCATGGATGCCTCTGAGGCTGCTTAATCGCACCATTATGCCAAAATTATGGGCAACAGCATGGCCATGACAGAGTGACAGAATGAAGCTAGATAGCATCTAAAACATCCAATAATTGACCCTGACACTATAGGGGACGGCATGCAGAGGCAGCGGCAGCAGCGGAAGGCTAGAGAGTGGCATGGCGACATACCCTAAATGGACTCAGGCTTCAAACCAATGGGTGGCAGAGAGGAACCAAAGGAGGTGAGCAAGAAGCGCTCAAATAATATCGGTACATGATAAAAGTTTGCCAGTATATTTTGTGGATTACACAGCAGGGTGGCGACAAAGTTAACATGGAAGCCATGAAAACAATCCAAAATTCTACCTGACACAGCTCGTTTGATAAGGGGACCATGTATGGAGGCAGTGAACTAGTAGTAGATTAAAGGTGCTGCAGTTAAAACTATGCTAGTTGGATCTTGGCATGGAGCTGGCGCTCCGCTGCCAGGCGAGCTTTCGCCAATCCAAGCCCCTGTCTCTAGGCTACTCCCCAAACAGCACTTCTAAGAAACTTTTGTATAAGATCAAGTGTAGTAGCGTTCTTATAAGTTTAGGATATGGCGGGTGAGGGGAATGTAAACAGATGCGCAAGAAGCGCTGAAATAATATTGGTAAATTATAAAAGTTTGCCAGTATATTTTGTGGATTACACAGCAGGGTGGCGACAAAGTTAACAAGTTTGTTGTGGAAGCCATGAAAACAACCCAAAATTCTGCCTGACACAGCTCGTTTGATAAGGGGACCATGTATGGAGGCAGTGAACTACTAGTAGATTAAAGGTGCTGCAGTTAAAACTATGTTAGTTGGATCTTGGGATGGAGCTGGCGCTCCGCTTCCAGGCGAGCTTTCGCCAATCCAAGCCCCTGTCTCTAGGCTACTCCCCAAACAGCACTTCTAAGAACCTTTTGTATAAGATCAAGTGTAGTAGCGTTCTTATAAGTTTGGGATATGGCGAGAGAGGGGAATGTGAACAGATGCGCAAGAAGCGCTGAAATAATATCGGTAAATGATAAAAGTTTGCCAGTATATTTTGTGGATTACACAGCACAGTGGTGACAAAGTTAACAAGTTTGATGTGGAATGCCCTGTAATAGCTCTTGGGCGGTGTGCCTTTTATCGCCTAGGCTCAGCAGTTTGTGCACCGCCTGCTGTCGCTTAGCGACGGCACTGCTGCTGTGCCTAGAGCTACCGACTGATGGCACCATGGCCACAGATGGTAATTCGGAGGAGGAGGAGGTGGAGGAGGGGTGGGAGGAGGAGGAGGTATACTAGGCCTTTGAGACCTGGACCGAGGTAGGCCCCGCAATCCTCTGCGTCGGCAGTATATGACCAGCCCCAGGGTCAGACTCGGTCCCAGCCTGCACCAAGTTAAGTGTAGTAGCGTTCTTATAAGTTTGGGATATGGCGGGTGAGGGGAATGTAAACAGATGCGCAAGAAGCGCATGATGCGCATGGAGCTGGCGCTCCGCTTCCAGGCGAGCTTTCGCCAATCCAAGCCCCTGTCTCTAGGCTACTCCCCAAACAGCACTTCTAAGAACCTTTTGTATAAGATCAAGTGTAGTAGCGTTCTTATAAGTTTAGGATATGGCGGGTGAGGGGAATGTAAACAGATGCGCAAGAAGCGCTGAAATAATATTGGTAAATGATAAAAGTTTGCCAGTATATTTTGTGGATAACACAGCAGGGTGGCGACAAAGTTAACAACTTTGATGTGGAATCCATGAAAACAACCCACATTTCTGCCTGACACACCTCGTTTGATAAGGGGACGATGTATGGAGGCAGCTATATGGACGACTTTTGGAGGTAGCAATGGAGACAATGTGTGGAGGCTGCCATGGAGACAATTTAATTTGGATAGTGCCTGTATGTGGCAGTCCAAAAAAGTTTTCAAACCAGAGGAGCAGGTAGGTGGCCCTCCAGAAAAATGAAATAGATTGAGTGCCTGTATGTGGCAGTCCAAAAAAGTTTTCAAACCAGAGGAGCAGGTAGGTGGCCCTCCAGAAAAATGAAATAGATTGAGTGCCTGTATGTGGCAGTCCAAAAAAGTTTTCAAACCAGAGGAGCAGGTAGGTGGCCCTCCAGAAAAATGAAATAGATTGAGTGCCTGTATGTGGCAGTCCAAAAAAGTTTTCAAACCAGAGGAGCAGGTAGGTGGCCCTCCAGAAAAATTGAATAGATTGAGTGCCTGTATGTGGCACTCCCAAAAATTGTTTAAAACAGAGGACCGGGTAGGTGGCCCTACAGAAAAATTAAATGCATAAAGTACTATAGCTAGAGCCAGTGGGCCCTGTCAAAAAATAGCCAGTTTCCTCTGCTTTAGTGTACAAAGAGGAGGAGAAGGAGGACAATGAGGAGGAGGAGTGCATACATTATTCAGGTTGAGCTTCCTTCACCTGGTGGAGATTGGAAATTATGAGAAATCCAGGCTTTATTCATCTTAATAAGCGTCAGCCTGTCAGCGCTGTCAGTCGACAGGCGTGTACGCTTATCGGTGATGATGCCACCAGCTGCACTGAAAACCCGCTCGGACAAGACGCTAGCGGCAGGGCAGGCAAGAACCTCCAAGGCGTACAGCGCCAGTTCGTGCCACATGTCCAGCTTTGAAACCCAGTAGTTGTAGGGAGCTGTGTGATCATTTAGGACGATGGTATGGTCAGCTACGTACTCCCTCACCATCTTTCTGTAAAGATCAGCCCTACTCTGCCGAGACTGGGGACAGGTGACAGTGTCTTGCTGGGGTGACATAAAGCTGGCAAAAGCCTTGTAAAGCGTATCCCTGCCAGTGCTGGACAAGCTGCCTGCTCGCCTACTCTCCCTCGCTACTTGTACCGCAGAACTACGCACTCTGCCGCTAGCGCTGTCAGAAGGGAAATAGTGTTTCAGCTTGTGCACCAGGGCCTGCTGGTATTCATGCATTCTCACACTCCTTTCCTCTCCAGGGATGAGAGTGGAAAGATTTTGCTTGTACCGTGGGTCCAGGAGAGTGAATACCCAGTAATCGGTGCTGGAATAAATTCTTTGAACGCGAGGGTCACGGGATAGGCAGCATAGCATGAAATCTGCCATATGCGCCAGACTACCAACGCGTAAGAATTCACTCCCCTCACTGACCTGACTGTCCATTTCCTCCTCCTCCAACTCCTCCAACTCCTCTTCTTCTGCCCATACACGCTGAACAGTGAAGGACTCAACAATGGTCCCCTCTTGTGTCTCGCCAACATTCTCCTCCTCTTCCTCCTCATCCTCCTCCACCTCCACCTCCTCCGATATGCGCTGAGAAACAGACCTAAGGGTGCTTTGGCTATCAACAAGGGAATCTTCTTCCCCCGTCTCTTGTGACGAGCGCAAAGCTTCCGACTTCATGCTGATCAGAGAGTTTTTCAACAGGCCAAGCAGCAGGATGGTGAGGCTGATGATGGCGGCATCGCCACTGACCATCTGTGTTGACTCCTCAAAGTTACTCAGCACCTGACAGATATCAGACATCCACGTCCACTCCTCATTGTAGACTTGAGGAAGCTGACTGACCTGACTACCAGTTCTGGTGGAAGTTGACATCTGGCAGTCTACAATCGCTCTGCGCTGCTGGTAAACTCTGGATAACATGGTTAATGTTGAATTCCACCTTGTGGGCACGTCGCACAACAGTCGGTGAGCGGGCAGTTGGAGGCGGCGCTGCGCTGCTCTGAGAGTGGCAGCATCTGTGCTGGACTTCCTGAAATGCGCACAGATGCGGCGCACCTTCGTGAGCAAATCAGACAGATTGGGGTATGTCTTGAGGAAACGCTGAACTATCAGATTTAACACATGGGCCAGGCATGGAACATGTGTCAGTCTGCCGAGTTGCAGAGCCGCCACCAGGTTACGGCCGTTGTCACACACAACCATGCCTGGCTTCAGGTTCAGCGGTGCCAGCCACAGATCAGTCTGCGCCGTGATGCCCTGTAATAGCTCTTGGGCGGTGTGCCTTTTATCGCCTAGGCTCAGCAGTTTGAGCACCGCCTGCTGTCGCTTAGCGACGGCACTGCTGCTGTGCCTAGAGCTAGCGACTGATGGCGCCATGCCCACGGATGGTAGTTCGGAGGAGGAGGTGGAGGAGGGGTGGGAGGAGGAGGAGGCATAGTAGGCCTGAAAGACCTGGACCGAGGTAGGCCCCGCAATCCTCGGCGTCGGCAGTATATGACCAGCCGCAGGGTCAGACTCGGTCCCAGCCTCCACCAAGTTAACCCAATGTGCCGTCAGCGATATATAGTGGCCCTGCCTGGCAGCACTCGTCCACGTGTCCGTGGTCAGGTGGACCTTGTCAGAAACGGCGTTGGTCAGGGCACGGATGATGTTGTCTGACACGTGCTGGTGCAGGGCTGGGACGGCACATCGGGAAAAGTAGTGGCGGCTGGGGACCGAATACCGAGGGGCGGCCGCCGCCATGAGGTTGCGAAAGGCCTCGGTCTCTACTAGCCTATAGGGCAGCATCTCCAGGCTAAGCAATCTGGAGATGTGGACATTAAGGGCTTGGGTGTGCGGGTGGGTTGCACTATATTTCCGTTTCCGCTCCAGCGTCTGGGGTATGGAGAGCTAAACGCTGGTGGATGCTGTGGAGGATCGTGGAGGCGACGATGGGGTTTTTGTGCCAGGGTCCTGGGCAGGGGGCTGACTATGAGCTGAAACAAGGGAAGGAGCAGTGGTGTGCACGGCCGGAGGTGAACGGGCTTGGTGCCACTGAGTGGGGTGTTTAGCATTCATATGCCTGCGCATACTGGTGGTAGTTAAGCTAGTAGTGGTGGAACCCCTGCTGATCCTGGTTTGGCAAAGGTTGCACACCACAGTCCGTCGGTCATCCGGTGTTTCCTTAAAGAACCTCCAGACTTCTGAAAATCTAGCCCTCGCCGCGGGAGCCCTCGCCAAGGGAGCTTCACTACGTGACACATTTGGCGCTGATGCACCTGCTCTGGCCCTGCCTCTCCGTCTGGCCCCACCACTGCCTCTTCCAACCTGTTCTGGTCGAGGACTCTCCTCCGTCTCAGAAGCACTGTGTTCACCCGGCCTCTCAACCCAGCTTGGGTTTGTCACCTCATCATCCTCCGATCCCACAGTCTGCTCCCCCCTCGGACATCCTGCCCTGACAACAACTTCACCACTGTCTGACAACCGTGTCTCCTCATCGTCGGACACCTCTTTACACACTTCTTCCACTACGTCAAGAAGGTCATCATCACCCACAGACTGCGACTGGTGGAAAACCTGGGCATCGGAAAATTGCTCAGCAGCAACCGGACAAGTGGTTTGTGACTGTGGGAAGGGTCCAGAAAACAGTTCCTCAGAGTATGCCGGTTCAAATGCCAAATTTTCCTGGGAGGGGGCAGACTGGGGGGGGGGGAGGCTAAGGTGCAGGAGCTGGAGGAGTGCCGATTTCGGTGACATGGGTGGACTGCGTGGAAGACTGACTGGTGGACAAATTGCTCGAAGCATTGTCGGCAATCCACGACATCACCTGTTCGCACTGTTCTGGCCTCAACAGTGCTCTACCACGACTCCCAGTAACTTCAGACATGAACCTAGGGAGTGTAGCTCTGCAGCGTTCCCCTGCTCCCTCATCAGCAGGTGGTGTCTCACCCCGCCCAGGACCACGGCCTCTGACCCCTGCAGTAGTTGGACGCCCACGTCCCCGCCCTCGTCCTCTACCCCTATCCCTCGGGTTAAACATTTTGAAAATGAAAGTTATAACTTTAATTTTTTTTAAAGTTTTTTTTGTGTTTTTTTGTGTTTTTTTTTTTTTTGCATTTTTTAGTTTTTAAAACCAAACGATGCTATCCTATTGCTATGGCTATTTTCTAGCCAAGTATGAAAGCACACTGCTATGCCAGATGAGATGACGCTGAGTTATGAAAAAATAAACGTAAAATAAAAAGAAACTGCCAGACTGTGCCTAATTGAAATCCAACCCCTAATAAATTTTCCCACTTCGGTCTTTGCGATAGATATGTGCGTCACTAAGCGCTAAACACAGCGGTCGCAAGTCTCACTACAAATTCCTCACAATTGGCTAGTAGATGCACTGCAGCAAGGACAGCCACCAGCAGATCAACCAGAAATAAAATATATATAACGCTATTGTAGGCGTAAGTAAGACGTTTGGATTCTCCTATGGCTATTTTCTAGCCAAGTATGAAAGCACACTGCTATGCCAGATGAGATGACGCTGAGTTATGAAAAAATAAACGTAAAATAAAAAGTAAATGTCAGACTGTGCCTATTTGAAATTAAACCCCTAATAAATTGTCCCACTTCGGTGTTTGAGGTGGATATGTGTGTCACTAAGAGCTAAACACAACGGTAGCAAGTCCCCCTGCAAATTCCTCACAATATGGTACTAGCTGCACTACTAGTGCCAGCAAGCCCAGCCACAAGCAAACAAAAAAAAAAAATTATAACGTTATTGTAGCCCTAAGAAGGGCTGTTGGGTTCTTGTAGAATCACTCCTGCCTAACACTATTCTAATAGAACACCCTAACGCTTTCCCTGACCAGCAGCAGCTCTCTCCCTAGCGGCATCCAGACACAGAATGATCCGAGCAGCGCAGGCAGCGGCTAGTCTATCCCAGGGTCACCTGATCTGGCCAGCCAACCACTGCTATCTACGTGTAAGGGTACCACGTCATGCTGGGTGGAGCGCAGAGTCTCCTGGCTTGTGATTGGCTCTGTTTCTGGCCGCCAAAAAGCAAAACGGCGGGAGCTGCCATTTTTTCGAGCGGGCGAAGTATTTGTCCGAGCAACGAGCAGTTTCGAGTACGCTAATGCTCGAACGAGCATCAAGCTCGGACGAGTATGTTCGCTCATCTCTAGTGCTGTGCATTTGTGAACTTGCAGGCAGATGTTCAGAAAATGTCCAGTTGTGGGCACATCACACATTCATATTAACACCAAGTTGGGACAAGATCTCACGATTCAGTCTGACGTATTCTGTTCACTCACATCAGAATGGGGCAGATTTACTTACCCGGTCCTGTCGCGATCCCGCGGTGCGTTGTCCGACGAGGCTTCGGGTCTGCAGCGATTCACTAAGCTCATGTGCCCGAGATCCTGCATCCGTTGCTTCTGCGCCGAGGTCCGCCGAAGTTCACCTGCTTCTTCCAGGTGCTTGTAAGTGCGTGTCTTGCGACACATTTTTAAATGTTAAATCCTGCTCGTTGTCCGAATCTGTCAGGATTGTCCAACGGCCCGCCCCCTAATTCTGTCGCATGCAAGCCAGCGCCGATGCGCCAAAATCCGATCGCATGTGCCAAAAACCTGAGGCAATTCGGCGAAAAAGGAAATCATCGGGACCCTGACAAAAAATTCGATCCGCGGACCCTTAGTAAATGAGCCCCAATATGTCTTCAAATACTCTCTTGTTAGAAATAGTTCAGCAACTTTTCCCACTCTGCCAGTCATTCAAACACCTCAACATCATTTTCTCAACTGTCATTTTCTCTTGAGATGTTTATTCAGCAGCACGTATTTGGAGACATATGCGGCCTCTACACTCTCTCAGCCGGAGTCTGAACTTGATCTTGTTGCCGTTTTCTGTCAAACTTTGCACATACTTTCTAGTGCAAACTCTCTGTACAGGTATTTAAGAAGTGTCTGAGACACAGTTGTGTGAAGGGGGCATTCTGATGCACAGTTGGATCTGTCAAGGGTGCTCTTGTGACCCATGTTTTGGGTTGCAGGCACACCTGTGTGCCTCCGTTTGCCCCCTCTTGCCGGCAGCCTTACTTACCTAGCATGCGCAACCCCATCTTAGGGTGTCACTAGCATGCCAGGTGCCTGAAATTTAAAGGGCCAGCGCAGTGCTGATTGGCGCTGGCCATCTAACAACCTATATGTACTCGACCTCTTCCTGTAACCCCTGTCGGATCTTTGTGCTTCTATCCCTAAGAGAAAGCTGTATTTCAAGCCCTCTGTGATTATCCTTATTTCCCACTGTGACCTCAGTTCCGTTCCTGTCTCCGATCCCGTGCTGTCTGTCCTGATACATTGCTACGTCCCCGACTCTGATCCCGTGCTGCCTGTCCTGATCTATTGCTACGTCCCCGACTCTGATCCTGTGCTGCCTATCTTGACCTCCTGCCTGTCCCCAACCACGAGTTTGCCTTACGATTCTCCACTACGCCTTGGCCACCCCTGCTGAAAAAATCAAGCCTGTGGAACGACCTGGTGGTACCACGCCGCAAAAAGTCCAAAATGCTTTGCAACTCTGGTGAAAACCGGGTACCATTTAGACTGTGGTCCCAGGTGTCTGCTTACGTCATTATACTGGGTGGTACAGAGGATCCACTACCTCTGATCCTGCGCCACATTTATTATGCAAAGTCTGACAGAAGTGTGTTGCAGGACCGATGGTAAAGGGGCACCAAAAAAATAGTGGATCAATCCACGGTACATTGCTTACCTATTTTCTTTTTTTTTTTAGGGCTTACCAAGTAACATTTTAGACTAGCAAGTGCTTTGGAAGCATTTAGGCTAATAGATATCTATTAAATAAAGCTATGTATGTGTGTATGTACGTGTGTACATGCGTATGTGTATATGTACGTATGTCTACTAAAAAAATCTGCACCTTTGCATTTATAGTCACCAAATTTTGCATAGCTGCTCTCTGTGCCTTAGGGAACGCCATAGATTTGGTTTTGAACCTGAATTTTCACCCCGCGCTTTCCAAAATGCAGTTATTTACCACCATATACACAAGCCATGGTCTACTGCTGCGGCTCTGGCAGCTAGACGCTGAGCCGTGATTGGCTGCTGTTCTGCTGATAGGTTACTATAGGCAATGAGTATAAGATACTTATGCGTGAGGTAAAATGGATAGAGACAATTAGACAGGCAGGGAGAGCGACAACACAACATAAGGTTCCAAATGCAGTAAAATTGGTGAAAAAAAAGCATTTGCACCATTTTCTTATGGGCTTGGATTTTACGGCTTTTGCTGTACGCTCTGTAATGAATTATCAGCTGCTATACAGCCTGGGGTCTTACAAAGACCCCAGGCTGTCATAGCAACAGATGGTCGCTCCCCAATGACGCTACGGGTAGCAATGATCGAAGCCAAGATGGCGGCGCCCATCTGCTGCTGGCCTTTTGATGCAGCCGGCTGGTTGCTACCAGTATTAACGATTGTATGTGTTATCAGTGGGTTTTGCTGTATGACTATGTATTAATCTGAACTAGTATTGTATTATTGTCTTGCATAAGTACATTTTTATTTTTTTTAGCAAAAAAAAAAATTTGGTAAACTCTAAAGACTGTGCCGAAGTCCTTTCTATGGATCTGTCTTTATGTTTTATAATCCACATTTTTGTGCACATCTAAAAAGAGAAAATACATAGGAAATAGTGAGCCACTTCTATCCCTTTTTAATCATTATAATTTTAACTTTAGTAATTTTTGTCTTGACTCCAAATCAATCAAAACACATACATTGGGGTCAAACCACGACTGAGTCCATTCACAGTAATTTATGGCTGTGGATGGACAAAATCCTGATCTGATGAAATTGCTGGAGGACTCACAAATTGCTGGAATTTCTACTCATTTGCACTGTGGGATTGGTTGCCGTTTAATAAGTCTTTGCTCATGTGGTGTCATGGAGGTGAGATGATCTATGTATTGTGTTCTACAAATAAACTGCAGAATTCAATAAGTGGTTAATCCCTTTTCTGTTTTACCTGTTTATTCGGTGAATTCTCCCAAGAGCCTCATGTGAGGAGACCGGAGGACTCTACGGGGTCCATTATAATCCCTCAACATTTTCACCTTCCATGTGGGAGCCAATGTATCAATGTATAAATATGAGGTCTGATGATTCATTGTATTTCACATGGTGATCACTGACGCTTCTATCTGGGAGAATTATCTGTAAATCCTGCAGGAAGAAAATAAGGCCAAAGGATCTTGGAGAGAACAGAAATGAGAGAAAGATTTGTGAGTGAAGAGGAGAATTTTACAACAATTTCAGAGGTGAGGTTATTTTAAGAAGTCTGATACAAAAAATCTCTGTGTACAATATATACATTTCTATGTTTCAGGTTTAGCATGGTTCTTATGCAAGGTTAGAAGATCAAAAACATAAGAAAGTAAAATAGAAACAAAATAACCTTCCAAATATGTTTAGCCAAAATTCAAGTACATGTATTCCAGTTCTGTTTTTTTAAATGTTGATTTCAGATTGTTTTTTTTGCAAAACTTTGAAAAAAGTATGTCTGCTTATCCATATATGAGGATGCCCTGGAGCTGGAGAGGGTTCAACGTAGAGTCACACAAATGATAAGGGGTATGGAGGATCTCAGTTAGGAGGAAAGATTAAAACAACTGGATTTATTTAGTCTGGAAAAGAGACGACTACGAGGGGACATGATTAATTTATATAAATATATGAATGGTCAATACAAAAAATATGGTGGTAAGTTGTTCCAGATGAAATCAAATTAAAAGACGAGGGGGCACTGTCTCCATCTGGAGAAATCAATGTTTAATCACCGGAGGCGACAGGGCTTTTTTACTATGAGAACTGTAAATCTGTGGAATAGCCTGCCTCAGGCGCTGGTCACAGCAGGGACAGCAGAGAGCTTCAAGAAGGGTCTAGGTGTCTTTTTACACCTAAATAACATTGATGGTTATGTTATATAGAATTGTTTCCCCTAAATCTCTTCCTCATCCAATCCCTTCCCTTCCTTGGTTGAGCTTGATGGACATGTGTCTTTCCAACCGTATAAACTATGATACTATGATACTATGATGATACTCAGCGGTAACATCGCACTCAATGCTCTCATCAATCACAATTATTAACCCTTTAAATACTGGTGGCAGATGTGTGTCTAAAGTCTGGGTTCATGTTTGTGGGCCACTGAATCCTACTAATAGGTCTTTCCAGAAGTGCAGAGACATTACTTGTTTGTAGAGCACATTATCCTCACAATCTGCTTCACTGTCTTAAGGTTAAAGCTCCAAGTAACACAAGTGGGATAGTCTCAGTAATTCTCCTTGGATTTCCTAACATTGGAAGCTTTAGATGGATTCTTTTCACTCTCCTCTTGGTGATCTACTGTGTGACAATATGTGGGAACCTCCTGATCATCGCCCTGGTGTCCATCAGCCAGAACCTCCACTCTCCCATGTACTTCTTCCTCTCGTGTCTCTCCATCTGTGACATCATGTGGATAACAGACATTGTCCCCAATGCACTTTATTGCTTACAGGTTGAAGTGGGGATCATGTGTTTTAGATGTTGTTTTGTACAATATTACTTTTTTGCTGCTACTTTATGTGTGGAATGTCTTCTTCTTGCTGTCATGTCTTTTGATCGATATTTGGCTATTTGTAGTCCTCTACGTTATACGTCTATCATGAAGATGGTGATGTGCCGGTGTATGGCCTTAATTTCCTGGAGTCTGAGCTTCTTTGTCATTTGGCTGCTTACACTATCCATCTACCTGCTGGACTTTTGTGGACCTTATGTTATTAACCATTTCTTCTGTGATTTTTCTCCCTTGCTCCAAATGTCTTGTTCTGATACCTCAATGATTCAACTAGAAGTTACTCTACTGAGCGTTCCCGTTGTTTTTCTTCCATTTATTTTCATCATTTCAACATATGTTTGTATACTCTCCTCCATCTTTCAGATCCGAGCACTTACCCAGAGGCAGAAAGCTTTCTCCACCTGCAGCTCTCACCAGACTGTGGTTTCTGTATTTTATGGGACCATAATCAGCACGTACTTAGTTCCCAGCAATGGGGAAACCATGAAAGCCAGTAAAATCCTGTCCCTATTGTACACCGTGGGGACCCCATTGTTGAATCCCATTATATATAGTTTAAGAAATAAAGATATTAAACTAGCAATTATAAAATGTATTCAGAAATTATTCCCAACTAAAGGAGAATAATTCATGGTGGGACGAATATGGAAAACTTAAATGTGGACCACACAGTTTTGCGGGAAAACATCTAGCACCTCCTTTATTAGTCAACGGTGATATTGTTTTATGAGATTTTTTTGTGATTCCAAATTGCTTTTTTGTTGAGTCTCATTACTGGTGGAAAACATTCTATGATGTTCCAGGGTATCATGTAGGTTATTTGTAGATTGCCTAATAAATCATCTATTAAATATTTTTATACATTTGTTTCCTATTTTGTTCGCCTCTCCCTATTTATATACAGGATTTCTAGTGTTCTCGGTGGGATGGAAGGTAGAATCCACTGTCCATAAACATTAGATGACCGGTCTGTTTTTAATTATGTATGTTACTAATAAAGTATCTATAGAGATGGGACTAGAGGAATGATGATTCTTGGGGGACCTTCTCCAGTTATCTTCATGATGTGTTCATTTCAAATCCTATAGATGTGTCCACTAGACAAGCGAACCCATTAAGGGTATCGTTGGGGTACTTAACCTGAACCCAAACGCTCATCCCATGACCACACCTGGGATTGGTGTCGGCACTGAAATATTTGTACAGGAGGTTTTAATTTTTGTAAATGTATGAAAACATTATAAAATCTATACAAATTTGGTATCCCCGTGATTGCACCGAACCCAAAGAATAAATCAGACCTGTCATTTGTGGTGCACAGTGAAAGCCGTAAAATCCAAGCCCACAAGAAAACTTTGAAAATGCTTTTTTTTATTATTTTCACTGCATTTGGAAATGTTTTCCCGCTTCCCAGTACACGGCATGGAATATTAAATACCGTCACTATGAAGTGCAATTTGTTACACAAAAATTAAGCCATCACACAGCTTTTTATATGGAAAAATAAAAAAACAATATAGATTTTTGAAGGTGGTGAGTGAAAAATGGAAGTGAAAAAACGAAAAAGGGCCAAGTCGTTAAGGGGTTAATGTTTTTGACCTTTCATTGTTGCACTTCATAGAGATGGTATTTAATATTCCATGCCGTGTACTTGGAAGCATGAAAAAAATTCCAGTGAAATTGTTGATAAAATGCATTTGCTGCATTTTCTTGTGGGCTTGGATTTTATGGCCCCCCCCCCCAAATGACAGGTCTACTATATTCTATAGGTGGGTATGATCACGTGGATACAAAATTTTTATAGGTTTTATTGTGTTTTTATACATTTACATAAATTCAAACAAAGAAGATTAACAAAGTCACGGCGCCTTGATCTATTAGTAAGTGTCCTTGGTTTATGCTGTGGTAATCTTTGTTTTCATGCTGGACTTCGTCGCCACCACCTCTTCTTCCGAACCACCAGTTTCTTCAATCCATGTTCAGTCTAGGCATGAGGAAATTTTTAAAATCTCTATGGCGGAAACGTACCAAGCTGCCTAAGAGTAAGAATGTGCTTTGTTGCCCATTGCAGCCAATCACAGCTCAGCTTTCATTTTACCAGTGCTCATGAATATTTTAAGAGGAGCTGTAATTGGCTGCCATGGGCATCTAAGCGCATTCTTACTATTAGGCAGCTTGATAAATCTCCACTGTTTTTTCAATATCAAGTAACATAGACCAATGAAATAAAGATAGACATAACACTTCTATGTCCCCACCGCTTGTTAGTCCTTGTCTGTCTCCATATTTCAGAAAGCCACAGAACTTGGCAGTTAAGTTTCATCCTCATCATGGAGATGTCCTGGAATGTTCCGTCATCCACATCCTCATCCTCCAACATATGTTGTAGGGCATCTGGGAACATTATGGCTGCACATGGGGCAGGGGAATGGCGGATAGAATCCTAGCTAGGAAAGTAATGATATAGCATTACTGACTGCTCTATGACCTGCAGCTGAGATGTCCTTGCTTTTGGAAGGTCAAGAAAAAAACTACATAAAAATGGTTAAACATTTCCATTTTATTAGGAGCTTGGTGGGCATTCATTTCCCCTGGACATAACTTTAACAACCTTTGCCTCTCTTTAATTTGGTATTCACTGCTAAAGCAAATAACATTATGGGATTTATCAACAGAGACAGAGATTCTTATAATAAGGACATAGATTTGCCCTTTTACAAATCACCTTAAAAAATTGTGTACAGTTTTTATAGAATGCAATAGAATAAAATGCAGATTGTGGTTATTCAGCTTCGAAACAGGGAGAAGTAGGACAAAAACTTAAAGACCGGATAAGGTCTCATCGCCGCACAATAAAACATGAGCAGAAATATCTACCTGCGGTGAAACACTTTTGCAGTCCTGGCCATAATATCCTAAATATGAAGGTTCTAGTATTAAAGGGCAATTTCCGGTCACAAAATGAGAGACACATTTGGGAATACAAGTTTATAACCCTCTTTGACACCCTCTACACAGGACTCAATCGATCAAAGGGATTCATGGCCCACAACAACCTCTAACAGAAGTTATCCTCAGATTATGGTTCATCAGAGACTCCAGGGTTTTCAACTTAGAGGCAATAAACCATCACACTACCCAAGTCATATAATTAAGGACCTGTTGTCTCAACTTTGTTATTGCTATTGTCCTTTTGTTTATATTTTGTTTGCATTTCTTCTCTATTCATGGAGTATAAGATCTGTGTTACTTCAGAAAGACTGTTATACCTGCCTGATGAAGGGACCCTGGCTGTCCCTAGTTGTAACATCTTATATTTCAGTTAGCCATTAAAAGGCATCACAATCTCAAGAAGGTGACTTTATTTGACCTATCACAAGCAACAGGAATTTAAGCTTAGAAAAAAGATGGCTGAGGGGAGACCTCATTACAATGTATAAATATCTGCATAATCAGTACAAGGATCTCTCCAAAGATCTTTTTATACCTAGGACTGTGACTATGACAATGGAGAATACTCTACACCTAGAGGAAAGGCAGCTCCACCATTGCCATAGAAAGGGGGCTTCATATACACCTAGAGGAGAGGAGGTTCTACCATCCCCATAGAAAGGGGGCATCCTCTACACCTAGAGCAGAGGAGGTTCTACCATCACCATAGACAGGGGGCATCCTCTACACCTAGAGCAGATGAGGTTCTACCGTCATCATAGACAGGGGGCCTTCTCTACACCTAGAGTAGAGGTGGTTCTACCATCACCATAGACAGGGGACATCCTCTACACCTAGAGGAGAGGAGGTTCTACCATCACCATAGACAGGAGGCACCCTCTACACCTAGAGGAGAGGAGGTTCTATCATCACCATAGACAGGAGGCATCCTCTTTACCTAGAGGAGAGGAGGTTCTACCATCACCATAGACAGGGGGCATCCTCTACACTTAGAGGAGAGGAGGTTCTATCATCACCATAGACAGGAGGCATTCTCTACACCTAGAGGAGAGGAGGTTTTACCATCACCATAGACAGGGGGCATTCTCTACACCTAGAGGAGAGGAGGTTCTACCATCACCATAGACAGGGGGCATCCTCTACACCTAGAGGAGAGGAGGTTCTACCATCACCATAGACAGGGGGCATCTTCTACACCTACAGGAGAGGAGGATGTACCATCACCATAGACATGGGCCATCCTCTACACCTAGAGGAGAGAATGTTCTACCATCACCATAGATGGGGGCATCCTCTACACCTAGAGGAGAGATGGTTTACCTTCACCATAGAAGAAGGGCATCCTATAGTGTCAGGGCCTTTTTGGTTGAGAGAGCCATTAGCGCCACATATTTCAAAATGTAATTCTGCTAGAGCCATACAATATATTTCAAGGAACACTAACGGAAAAATATACATATACTGTTAGGGTTGGGTAACACAGAAGACAGGGGATAGTGTGCCCTGAGCTTGCCCCTACCTCTGTCCCTTCCTATAGCTCCCCCATGCTAAACAGTAGGGTGACTATTCGAAGACTCGAAATACACTAGATATGTGTGGGAAGGCAACATTATGAACAGACTGACAAACATAAAACACAAAAGAATAAACTAGCCAGAGTCACAAAGAGAGGATATGTCAAGAGAAAAATAAGTAAGACAAAGGGTCAGCGTCAATAACTAGCCGACATCACAACAATTCAGAACACAGAGCAAGTCAAACCTATAGCAAGGAGCAAGCGATGAAAGGGATTTCAAACACTGGCACAGGTGACTAGTGAAGCTTCAATTTTTGCGTCCAGAACCTCCAGAACCTGATTGGAGCTGGACAACTTCTATGAATCAACCCCTCATGGTGCAGAATAACCAAGCACAATAACAGACACCATGCAGAGGTACCACAACTCCCAGCAGTCCAGAACACAACCCCTAAACGGCATGAGGTCTTAGCAGCCGCTGCCCAGAGTGCGTGCCAGAGACCACTGGTTTCCCTTGAAGGGTTAACAATTTTAGAAATAACAAAAGGACCTACAAATCTGGGTGCAAACTTCAAAGAGGGGACCTTCAATTTAAGTTTTTTGTGGATAACCACTCTTTATCCCCTACCACAAACTTGTCCTTGAGTCTGTTTGACCAAAGAATTTTGTGCCCTCCGAATATTCTGCTGAAATCGTGACCAGAGCGTGCGCAATTTGGACGTATTAGTTTCAGCCCGAGACATATCAGGGACAGGCACAGATGAAAAGGAGAAACGAGGATGAAAACCATATTTGCAGAAAAATGGAGAAACCTGAGTAGAAGAATTACAGTGATTATTAATAGCAATTCTCCAACTGGTCCTGACTGTCCTAGACAAAGAGTCGCAGATATTGATTCATCTCCTGATTCATTCTCTAGGACTGACCATTAGTCTCAGGGTGAAACGCCGACGAGAACGACTAATTCACTTCCAGTCTACAACAAAATGCTTGTCAAAACTTGGAGACAAATTGTACGCCCCTATCTCACACAGTATCATCTGGTATACCATGGAGGCGTACAATATTCTGTATAAACAATTCAGCCAACACTTCAGCTGAAGGCTACTTTTCTAACGGGAAAAAAGTGTCCCATCTTAGAGAAACGATCCACCAGCACCCAAATCACATTGTGCCCTTAAGATGCTGGCAGATCAGTGACAAAATCAATAGAGACTTTATACCATGGCCTTGTAGGAACTGGAAGCGTAAGGCCCCTCAGGAATCTCTTAGGAGTGTTTCCTCGCGCACAGACCTGACAAGCTTGGACGAATGCGCGAACATCATTAGTCGTGTAATTAGTAATGAGGCCACCAGTAAATTCTCTTTAAGAGATCCAAGGTACTCCGCATTCCTGGATGACCTGCCAATATCGAACAATGCATCTCCTCCAACACTCTCAAACGACAGGAAAGAGGAACAAATAATTTGCCTTCCAGAAGGTCTTTAGGTGCAGATCTTTGTCCTGCTGAAATTCGAGAGGAGAGGTGGGAGGAGACAGCTGCCAGCACAGCACCTGGAGACAAAATATTAATGGCCGTAGCCTCTGGAGGCTCAGGAGCCCAGAAGCTATGGGACAAGGCATCAACCTTCACATTTCTTGACCCAGGTCAGAAGGTGACCACAAAATGAAAGCACAAGAAAATCAAGGCCCACCTAGCCTGACGTGAGTTCAAGCCCTTAGCAGTATCCAAATATACTACTTTCTTATGATCTGTGAGCACAGTTATCGGATGAAGAGCTCCCTCCAAAAAGTGTCACCAGACTTCAAATCCCCACTTTATGGCACGGAGCTCTTGATTACTAATATCATAATTCATCTCACAGGAAGAAAACTTTCTAGAGAAATATGCGCAGGATCAGACTGGCACAGGTGACTAGTGAAGCTGCAATTTATGCAGCCAGAACCCCACCTCCAGAACCTGATAGGAGCTGGACAACTTCTGGGAATCAACCCCTCATGGTGCAGAATAACCAAGCACAATCACAGACACCATGCAGAGGTACCACAACACCCAGCAGTCCAGAACACAACCCCTAAACTGCGTGAGATCTTAGCAGCTGCTACCCGGAGAGCATGCCAGAGACGGCTGGTAGTGGACGAGAGGTGGAGTTTGAGCCCACAGGCAAGATGGGCGAGATGGATGGGTGGGACACATATGAGAGTGCCGTGAGACAGGAGAAATTTGAGAGGGTCGGGCAGGTGGGACACAGGCAAAATGGATGGGCTGCAGGAACACAGGTGAGACAGGTGGGCAGAAACAGGCAAGACGGGTGGGCAGGACACAAGCAAGATGGGCCAGCAGGACACAGGCAAGACAGGTGGGCGGGACACAGGTGAGAAGGGTGGGCGGGACACAGACAAGATGGGTGGGAAACAGGTGAGATAGACAGACAGGCGAGATGGGCGGATGGATGGCCCGCCACATACAGGGTGTGCAGGCAGGTGGGCAGAGATAATGGGGCAGATTTATCAAGTGTCTAAAAGTCAGAATATTTCCAGTTGCCCATGGCAACCAATCACAGCTCAGCTTTCATTTTACCAGTGCTCATGAATATTTTAAAGGGGAGCTGTGATTGGTTGCCATGGGCAACTGAAAATATTCTGACTTTCAGACACTTGATAAATCTGCCCCAAATGTGTGTGGGTGGACGGGGCCCTATCATTGCCGTGCTGGGCACAGCCCCCATTAATGCTGTGCTGGGGGCCTCTTTCAACAAGGAGGGAAAGGCAATAATAAACTTTGGTTTCACAGGAGCCCTGTCTGCGAGCCGAATGCGGCCATTAAAAAGCCACATCTGGCTCGCGAGCCATATTTTCCCGACCCCTGCTCCAGACCAAGACTAGTGGCAGTTCGACCATCAGTATAGAAAGGATACACCTAAAGGAGATGTCTTTCTATCATCACCATAGACAAGGATCATCCTCTACACCTAGAGTAGAGGAGGTTCTGCCATCACCACAGACAAGGAGCATCCTAGAGGAGAGAAGGTTCTACCATCACCAGAGACAGGGGACATCCTCTACACCCAGAGTAGAGGCGGTTCTAACAACACCACAGACAGGGGGCCTATTCTACACCGAGAGATGAGGTAATTCTAAAATCATTAAAGAGGAGAGGTGGTTCTACCATCGCCACAGACAGGGAAGATCCTCTATACCTAGAGGAGAGGCTGTCCTACCATTATCATAGACAGGGGGCATTTATACACCTAGAGGAGAGGTGGTTCTACCATCACCATATACAGGGACATTATCTACACCTGTTGGAGAGGAGGTTCTACATTGGCTATAGACAGGGGCATATCCTCTTTACCTAGAGGAGAGGGTGCCCGAGCATTTCCATGGACAGGAGACATGCTATACAACCAGAGTAATGGAGATTTGAACATAAACATAGACAGGGCAATACTATACACCTATTGGAGAGGCGGATCCACTATCACCATAGACAGGGGGCATCCTCTCCAACAAGATGAGAGGTAACTCTACCATCACCATAGATAAGGGGCATCCATTACACCTAAAAAATAGGAGGAGGTTCTACCATGAACATAGACAGGGGGCATCCTCTACACGAAAGGGGAAATGGTTCTACCATCACCATGGAAAGGGGACATCCTCTACATCTAGAGGAGAGGATCTTCTACCATTATCATAGGCAGGGGACATCCTCTACACGGAGTGGAGAGGCAGTTATACCATTGACAGTAGGCAACATCTACACCTAGAAGAGTGGCAGCTCTACCATGACCACAGACAGTGGACACCAAGAGGAGAGAAGATTCTACCATCACCATAGAAAGGGTTTGTTTGCTAAAATATGGGACTCTCTGCCACAACATGTTGTAATGGCCGATGAAGGACAGATGTATTTTTCTGACCTTATTTACTGTGACTACAATACAAAACAAAGAGATTTTCTATATTGTATCTTAAAAATAACATATTGTGTAAATCTATTTTCAGTTTTATTTGTTTATTCAGTTAATTCTCATGAGATTCATTAGATACAGAGACTGGAGGACTCTACTGGGGCCTTTATAATCCCCCAACATTTCCATCTTCCATGCTGGCGCTGTACTTGTGCATCGTAACAGTGTATAAATGTGCGGTCTAATTCACTGTGATTTGTATGGAGGTCACTGCCGCATTCATTAGTCACAACCGCCTTGTAATTCTACAGGGCTGATGGGTGTCAAAGGACTTAGGAAAGAGAAAAGAGAAACCAACAGCAGGAACCATCAGTGGAGGGGAGGTTGTGTAAATGATTCCAGAGGTGAGGGTTTTATTAAGACTGTTTGTCACAAAGATGTCCTCTATTTCTTGGTTAGCTCATATATACAGTTTTAGAAAAAAAACTAACAAAAATCTACAGCTTCTACCTTGTTAGACACTGTACTTATGGCTTCCCAATGTTCAAACATGTTCTTCATCTCTTCAAAAATGTTCTTCAAAAAATGTTCTTCATCTCTTCAAAAATGTTCTTCAAAAATGTTCTTTGTTCTCTCCATCTCTTATTATTTATTTGGACTGCAAATTCTTTCACAAAGTGTTAAAGATGCTCCATTCCAGCAATAAATAAACCTTCCTTCTCCACTGTCCATAAATTATGAGTAATAATGAGAACTGACACAGGGGCAAAGTACTAGTACTACGTTACTGACACTTTTTAATACTTTCTGTAAACCCCTTATTGGTGATGACAGTTCCCAAGTTGCCTCCTGTATGGAGAAGTTACTAGGGACTTGCATTGCTCAGGTAGGTTCGGTGGACTCCTCCTATGAACTCTGAGCTTCCATAGGTTTCCTATTCATCAATGTCTTGGTACATTTTTTCCATTCATCCTTATTATTTTAAATGTGCCAGTTCTCTATGCTGAAAAACAGCCCCACACCATGTTTCCAGTTCCAAGCTTTACTATTGCTATGGTGTTCTTGGGTGATAGTCATTGCCATTTGACCTCCGAGTATGTAGTATGTATATTGCATGGTTCAATTTTGAGCAAATTATATTTGTTACATCTGTGCCTGTATCCATAGAGTAGGACTGATAGTTTCAGTTTGTCATTGGAAAGTTAACAACAAGACAGACCTTCTATTGAAGTGTCCTCAATAACATCATAAAATGACTTGAATGTCCAAAAGTCAGGACTGTTCTCCTAAGGTTTTGTAAAAACATTGATCACCATTCTGAGCTTCCTTACCAGGTCCATATTCTCTCACAAGGTCCAGATGAAGCTGCTTTTACACCTCTTGGCGTTCAACATGAGTTATGCTCAATGATGCTCTCGGATCATTTCTCAATTGACCACGAGAAATGTGGAACATTTAGAGAGTCTTGTTTACTGTATTTCAAGGTGAACCCACTTACCTCCATAGCCCAGGTGGTAGGGGTAGTTCCTGACTACCCTGTTATATCTCAGCTAACTCTGTCCTTGACACCAGCAATCAGTTTCCGCACTTTGTACTCTACTGATATTGCTCTTTCTAAAGTATCCAATGTTCTCCCCACTGCCAAATTATTTTTTATTAATATGTCCTATAAAGGTAGAAGGGGGGGTAGGTGGATGGATGGGACGTGAAAAAACACGTCCCGGGTGTTTTTTAGAAAACTTTATTGCAGGTATATGCTAATTTTTTTATGCGGCTACTGGGGCGTGGAGTAGCCGGACATGAGGCTACTAGTCGCGGCTACTCCACACCCCAGTAGCCGCGTTACTCCGCCTACCAGGTAATCTTCGGCGCGCAGCTCCTGGTAGCTGCGCTCCCTCGTCCGGGTCCCCTGCATTCTGCGCATGAGCCTTCGGCTGCGCGGCCGCGGCTCCGGGGCCGGAACTACTGCGCATGCGTAGTAGCCGTGGGACTCGGACGAGGTTACCTGGTAGGAAGAGTAACGCGGCTACTGGGGCGTGGAGTAGCCGCGACTAGTAGCCTCATGTCTGACTACTGCACGCCCCAGTAGCCACATAAAAAAAATTAGCATATACCTGCAATAAAGTTTTCTAAAAGACACCCGGAACGTGAGGATTAGCCAAAAAAAGGGCTCTCCTCACGTCCCATCCATCCGCCTACCACCCTTTCTACCTTTATAGGTAGAATCGGGGTGGTAGGTGCCCTTTAAGGATTCAAGCTTACTAGGTTTAAGCTTTATGAGATGTTTCATGTAAGGCACATTGGTAATGAGATATCTTCATATCAGCCAACAGTCAAACCAGCTGACATTATTAGAGTGACAGGATTGCTTTCTAATTGCTGACAGATTTCAGCAAGTGTCATGACTTTCAATGGTTTTCTGCACTTCTCTTTCATGTTTTCAATCCTTGCGTCATTTCTCATTATTGCACATTACTTAATTTATTGTCATCTATGGGTTTATTTATTGGCCAGTGTGGATTAACTGGGTAATTACAAACTTGTGCTGATCGCTTCCTGTCATTAGCACCTTTTTGATAGCCCTTAGGTGCATAGCCGTTGGGCTAATGACTGCTCAAAGGTGGCTAGCAGTCCGAATACAATAAAAGGTGTGTGGCCCCTTTAATTGGAGGCTTCTTTTCCCTCTCTTATCTTCATTCATCAGAGGGATGTGCTGGGGGCATGGGTAGTAACGTGGGCGCTACAAGAGGTGGGCACATGCTTAAAAACTGTGAGCAATAGAGACTCACTCTCTTTTTCATCGGTTTTCCCTCCCTTTTTATATGTTTTCCTTGTATTTTTTGTTACAGCGGGCGTTTTTTTAGGGGTAACACTGCCCTACATGCCCTTACATATGGCGGCATACAGGGTGTTATCTGGTGTTATGTAAAGTGGAATGGTTAAAAGTGTCTATATATTCAAATAATGAAAAGGTTAAATTATTAATGGTTTCAATAAAGCTGTGGCCGACCCCGAGTCACCCCACAATTGAGAATGGTTAAGCAATGGTTTCTGTGTGGTTATTTATATTTGGGGTATGCGGTATTAAAGGGGCCAATCCGGCTCCGGGTTAGTATTTGAACAGTCGGAAATATATTATCTTAGAAAATTGATAATGAGTCTTATACTTTATTCACCATCTGTATCTATAATTTATTCATGGGCAGAATACATTGGGGCTTATTTACTAAGGGTCCACGGACCGCACTTTCGGTGGATATTCCAACGTTTTTGGGTTTCGCACGGCTGGGACAGGTATTTAGAAGAGGATTTTGGCGCACACAATCGGATTTTGGTGCAAACCCACCGGCTTCCATGCAACAGAAATGGTGAATCTTAGTGAATCGCGGCACAATGCACTCCAGTTGGACATTCCGGATCAGGGAACGCACAAGGGACTGGTAAGTAAATGTGCCCCACTATCTTATGTGATAATGTTTCCTTGATGAAGTTGTATATTTAGTAGCCTTTGCATTGTCTTTACTGAATTGAACTGTCTTGCTGACTTGTTCTTCACTATCTTTAGAACTGACAATGATCTCAAAAAAATCTCATGATGTAGTAATTCTGATTTTCATTTTTTTACCTGTATCCATGGATCAGCAGAGCAGGGACACATTTCTTTTACAACTTTGAGGGTTTAAAATGAAGTTATTTCTTGCTTCTCTAGAACTTGCATATCTATAATTTCTTACTGTAACTCTCCAATCTCATCATATGTTTTCACTTTCTTCAGGTTCAATTTCAAAGTAACACAAGTGAGATTTCCTCAGTGATTCTCCTGGGATTTACTAACATTGGAAGCTTTAGATGGATTCTTTTCACTCTCCTCCTCGTGATTTATTTTGGGACAATATGTGGGAACCTCCTGATCATCGCCCTGGTGTCCACCAGCCAGAACCTCCACTCTCCCATGTACTTCTTCCTCACCCATCTTTCCATCTCTGACATCATGTTGATCACAGACATTGCCCCTTATGCCCTTTATGGCTTACTGGTTGAGGTAGGGATCATGTGTTTCAGATGCTGTTTTGCTCAATATTTCTTTTTCGGTGTTCCATTATGTTTTGAATGTCTTCTTCTTGCCGTCATGTCTTTTGATCGATATTTGGCCATTTGTAATCCACTTCGTTATATGTCTATCATGACCATGGTATTTTGTCGGAATGTGGCCTGTGTGTCATGGATTCTGAGCCTGATTGCAGTTTGGCTGGAAATAATGACTTTGAGCAAGCTGGACTTCTGTGGACCCAATGTCATTGATCATTTTCTATGTGATATGTCTCCCCTTCTCCAACTGTCCTGTTCCGATACCTCGATGGTGGAACTAGAGATCACCTTACTTTGCATTCCTGTGTTGATTCTGCCTTTCTTTTTCATAATTTCCACATATATTTGTATTATCTCTTCCATCTTAAGGATCAAGTCAGTTACACGGAGGCAGAAAGCTTTCTCCACATGCAGCTCCCACCTGACTGTGGTCTCCATATTTTATGGAACATTATCCAGCACGTATGTTCTTCCTGCCAGAGGAGAAACCATGCAATTAAGTAAAGCTCTGTCTCTTCTATACACTGTGGGGACCCCATTGTTGAACCCCATTATATATAGTCTAAGGAATAAAGATATCAAGCAGGCGTTTACCAAATTTATTAAGAAATTATCTCTCAGTACAGCGGACTAATTCCTGGAAA
The DNA here is from genome assembly GCF_040894005.1 of Engystomops pustulosus. Classification (NCBI taxonomy): domain Eukaryota; kingdom Metazoa; phylum Chordata; class Amphibia; order Anura; family Leptodactylidae; genus Engystomops; species Engystomops pustulosus. Next base: position 219,875,817 of record NC_092414.1, read on the forward strand.
TGCAAACAGAACACATAATTTGGGGGGATCTATATATTTTAAGGCCACATCTAGCACATTGTTATTTGAAGTAATCGCTGCCTTTGTCTGTTCATTGTATACATATAATTGTAATTACAAATAATAAAATATTGTATACTGTAATATTCCACAGCATCATAGGGTACATGTACCAAAATAATCTCAGGGTTTGGCTGGTAAGTAGATGGTGGAAAGATAAGAATTTCAGTTTTAAACAGATAAAGCTGCAGGTAGAGAGAGGACATGATGTTATAGACAACAGAGACACAATCTCCGGTGCTCTCTGGTGAGGCAGGGATTATGTTAAATGTAGCAGCAGATAGTTTGGTACCATCAGAATAAAGCTGATACTTTAAAAAATCTGCTCATTGTTTGTCAATGGAGAAGCATAGAAGAAAAGAAAGAAGGACCTAGGCCTGAACGTTGAGGAATCTCGACAATGAGAGGAAGATGAGAAGAGAAAGATCCAGAGAAAAAGACACACTGGGGCACATTTACTTACCCATTCCGTCCCGATCCCCGTCCCGATTTGGCTCTGCCACGATTCACTAAGATTGTGTGTCCAATTTCCTGCATCTGTCACTTCTCCCACTGAGGTCCGCCGGAGTTCACCTTCTTCTTCCCGGTGCATGTGAGTGCTGATCTTGTGACACAATTTGCTTTTTAAATTTCGCGACTTGTCCGAATCAGTTGGGTTGTCCGACGTCCATGCCCCCAAATTTGTGTTGCATGCAAGTCGGTGCTGATACGACACAATCCGATAGCGTGCAACAAAAATGCAGGGTGATTCAGCGCAAAATGGAAATAATTGTGAAACCCGACGAAAAGGCAGCATTCGGACCCTTAGTAAATGTCCCCCAGTAAGTTCGGTCAGAGAAAGTGCAGTGTCCTTCAGGCCAATGCAGTGAAGCCTCCTGAGGAGAAGCTGGTGGTCCACAGTATAAAATGCTGCCGACAGATCCAGGAGAATATGAAGAGAAAAGTCAATTTGGATTTAACAGTGAGGAGATCATTGGAGACAAGAGAAAGGCCAGTTTCAGTGGAGTCCATGGGAAATAAACCAGATTTTTAAGATTTGGGAGATGAAAGGTATATTAGAGACTAGTTCTAATTATTGCACAGGATTATATTCTTGGAGGAGACACTGTACTATGTGCAGTTTTCCTGTGGAATGTGCAGGGGGTGCCAAATTCATGATTTTTACCACCACATTTTTTGGTGCACCTTTAACACGGGGCGTGCAACACACTTTTATCAGACACTGCGTGTAAAATTTGGTGCATGGTCCAAATGAGCACAAAAACGCCCCCTTGAGTGAAGAAATTTGTGTTGCATGAAGAATAGTGCGGCCGCAATACAAAACGGTTGCGAGTAACACAATTGTGTCTCAGACACTTCTTAAATACCTCTGCAAGCAGTTTGCACTAGTAAGGATGTAACAGAAAGTCTGACAGTAAACTGGCGCAAGACCCTTAAATGTAAATGTGCCCCAGGGGAATCTAAATCTGTAAAGCTGCATTGTCAGAAGAGTTATAGTATCATAGAATATAAGGTTGGAAAAAGATGCCGGTCCATCAAGTTAAATGAAACAAATGTTTTTTCCCATTATCCCATGGTATTTTTGCTCTCAAGAAAGGCAGCCAGGCCTCTCTTGTACAAAGAATTTGCGATAATAACCTCCTACAGCAAAGAGTTCCATAGTCTCACTGCTCTTACAGTGAAGAATCCCTGTCTATGGTGAAAGTAGAACCGCCCCTCCTCTAGGTATAGAGGATGCCCCCTGTCTATAGTGATGGTAGAACCTCCTCTTTTCTAGGTGTAGAGGATGACCACTGTCTATGGTGATGGTAGAACCTCCTCTCCTCTAGGTGTAGAGGATGCCCAATGTCTATGGTGATGGTAGAACCTCCTCTCCTCTTGGTGTAGAGGATGCCCCATGTCTATGGTGATGGTAGAACCTCCTCACCATTAGGTGAAGAGGATGCCCCCTGTCTATGGTGATGGTAGAACCTCCTCTCCTCTAGGTGTAGAGGATATCCCCTGTCTATTGTGATGGTAGAACCTCCTCTCTTCTAGGTGTAGAGGATGACCACTGTCTATGGCGGTGGTAGAATCTCCTCTCCTCTAGGTGTAGAGGATGCCCCCTGTCAATGGTGATGGTAGAACCTCCTCTCCCCTAGGTGTAGAGGATGGCCCCTGTCTATGGTGATGGTAGAACCTCCTTTCCTCTGGATGTAGAGGATGCCCCTTCTCTATGGTTATGGTAGAACCTCCTCTCCTCTAGATGTAGAGGATGCCCCCTGTCTATGGTGATGGTAGAGCCATCTCTCCTCTAGGTGTAGAGGATGCCCCCTGTCAATGGTGATGGTAGAACCTCCTCTACCGTAGGTGTAGAGGATGGCCCCTGTCTATGGTGATTGTAGAACCTCCTCTCCTCTGGATGTAGAGGATGCCCCTTCTCTATGGTGATGGTAGAACCTCCTCTCCTCTAGGTATAGAGGAGGCCCCCTGTCTATAGTGATGGTAGAACCTACTGTCTTCTAGGTGTAGAGGATGATTACTATCAATGGTGATGGTAGAACCTCCTCTCCTCTAGGTATAGAGGATGCCCCCTGTCTATAGTGATGGTAGAACCTCCTCTCTTCTAGGTGTAGAGGATAACCCCTGTCAATGGTGATGGTAGAACCTCCTTTCCTCTAGATGTAGAGGATGCCCCCTGTCTATGGTGATGGTAGAGCCATCTCTCCTCTAGGTGTAGAGGATGCCCCCTGTCAATGGTGATAGTAGAACCTCCTCTCCCGTAGGTGTAGAGGATGGCCCCTGTCTATGGTGATGGTAGAGCCTCCTCTCTTCTGGATGTAGAGGATACCCCTTCTCTATGGTGATCTTAGAACCTCCTCTCCTCTAGGTATATTGGAGGCCCCCTGTCTATAGTGATGGTAGAACCTCCTCTCTTCTAGGTGTAGAGGATAACCCCTGTCAATGGTGATGGTAGAATCTCCTCTCCTCTAGATGTAGAGGATGCCCCCTGTCTATGGTGATGGTAGAGCTATCTCTCCTCTAGGTGTAGAGGATGCCCCCTGTCAATGGTGATGGTAGAACCTCCTCTCCCGTAGGTGTAGAGGATGGCCCCTGTCTATGGTGATGGTAGAACCTCCTCTCCCCTGGATGTAGAGGATGCCCCTTCTTTATGGTGATCTTAGAACCTCCTCTCCTCTAGGTATAGAGGAGGCCCCCTGTCTATAGTGAATGTAGAACCTCCTCTCTTCTAGGTGTAGAGGATAACCCCTGTCAATGGTGATGGTAGAACCTCCTCTCCTCTAGATGTAGAGGATGCCCCCTGTCTATGGTGATGGTAGAACCTCATCTCCCGTAGGTGTAGAGGATGGCCCCTGTCTATGGCGATGGTAGAACCTCCTCTCCTCTGGATGTAGAGGATGCCCCCTGTCTATAGTGAATGTAGAACCTCCTCTCTTCTAGGTGTTAAGGATAACCCCTGTCAATGGTGATGGTAGATCCTCCTCTCCTCTAGATGTAGAGGAGGTGGTAGAGCCATCTCTCCTCTAGGTGTAGAGGATGCCCCCTGTCAATGGTAATGGTAGAACCTCCTCTCCCATAGGTGTAGAGGATAACCCCTGTCAATGGTGATGGTAGAACCTCCTCTCCTCTAGATGTAGAGGATGCCCCCTGTCTATGGTGATGGTAGAGCCATCTCTCCTCTAGGTGTAGAGGATGCCCCCTGTCAATGGTGATGGTAGAACCTCCTCTCCCGTAGGTGAAGAGGATGGCCCCTGTCTATGGTGATGGTAGAACCTCCTCTCCTCTGGATGTAGAGGATGCCCCTTCTCTATGGTGATCTTAGAACCTGCTCTCCTCTAGGTATAGAGGAGGCCCCCTGTCTATGGTGATGGTAGTAACTCCTGTCTTCTAGGTGTAGAGGATGACCACTGTCATTGGTGATGGTAGAACCTCCTCTCCTCTAGATGTAGAGGATGCCCCCTGTCTATGGTGATGGTAGAGCCATCTCTCCTCTAGGTGTAGAGGATGCCCCCTGTCAATGGTGATGGTAGAACCACCTCTCCTCTAGTTATGGAGGATGCCCCCTGTCTATAATGATGGTAGAACCACCTCTCTTCTAGGCATAGAGGAAGTCCCCTGTCTATAGTGATGGTAGAACCTTCTCTCCTCTAGGTGTAGAGGATGCCCCCTGTCTAAGGTGATGGTAGAACCACTTCTCTTCTAGGTATAGAGGATGCCCCTGTCTATAGTGGTGGTAGAATCTCCTCTCCTCTAGGTGTAGAGGATGCCCCCTCTCTATGGTGATGGTAGAACCACCTCTGTTCTAGGTATAGAGGATACTCCCTGTGTAAGGGGACAGTAGAAAAGCATCTCCTTTAGGTGTAGAGGATGCCCCCTGTCTATTTTGATGGTAGAATATCCTCTTCTGTAGGTGTAGAGGATTATCCCTGTCTATGTTGATGGGAGAGCCTCCCCTCTTCTAGGTTCTGATGATGTCACCTGTCTATAGTGATGATAGAACCTCCTTTCCTCTAGGTGTAGAGGATGTTCCCTGTCTATAGTGATGATAGAAACTACTTTCTTCTAGGATTAGAGGATGACCCTGTATTTGGTGATGAGAGAACTGCCTCTCCTCTATGTGTAGAGGATTCCTCCTTTTTATGGAGATGGTAGAACCACCTCTTCTCCAGGTGTAGAGGATGCCCCTGTATATGTGGAAGGTAGAACTGACTCTCTTTTAAGCGTCGAAGATGCCCCCTGTCTACGGTGATGGTATAACCAACTCTCTTTTAGGTATAGAGGATGCCCCCTGTCTATGGTGATGATAGAACCTCCTCTGCTCTAGGTGTAGAGGATATCCCCTGTCTATGGTGATGGTAGAACCAACTCTCTTCTAGGTATAGAGGATGTCCCCTGTCTATGGTGATGGTAGAACCAACTCTCTTCTAGGTGTAGAGGATGCTCCCTGTCTATGGTGATGGTAGAACCTCCACTCCTCTAGGTGTAGAGGATGCCCCCTGTCTATGTTGATGGTAGAACCTCCTCTCCTCTAGGTGTAGAGTATGACCCTTGTCTATGGTGATGGTAGAACCTCCTCTCCTCTAGGTGTAGAGGATGCCCCCTGTCTATGGTGATGGTAGAACCTCTTCTCCCCTAGGTGTAGAGGATGCCCCCTGTCTATGGTGATGGTAGAGAAAAGAAAAACAAAAACAACAACGGAAGAGGACTGCGACTCGCGTGATAACGTAGGGATAGGTCGGTACCAACTGTGGTGAGAAAGGTGGGTGCTCACCTGGTAACCACTTGTGGGTAAGTGGTATTAGTTATCCAATGGGAGGGAAAAAAGGTTCCTTATTAGAGAAGAGCGAGCACTAAAATGCTCGGGTACTCGTTATTCGAGACAAACTTTTCCCGATGCTCGAGTGCTCGTCTCGAATAACGAGCCCCATTGAAGTCAATGGGAGACTCGAGCATTTTTCAAGGGGACCAAGGCTCTGCACAGGGAAGCTTGGCCAAACACCTGGGAACCTTAGAAAAGGATGGAAACACCACGGAAATGGACAGGAATCAGCAGGGGCAGCATGCATGGATGCCTCTGAGGCTGCTTAATCGCACCATTATGCCAAAATTATGGGAAACAGCATGGCCATGACAGAGTGACCGAATGAGGCTAGATAGCATCTAAAACATGCAATAATTGACCCTGAGACTATAGGGGATGGCACGCAGAGGCAGCGGCAGCAGCGGCAGGCTAGAGAGTGGCATGGCGACATACCCTAAATGGACTCAGGTTTCACCAAAGGAGGTGAGCAAGAAGCGCTGAAATGATTTCCTATGTGAACAAAAGGTTGACGGTATATTTAGTTGATAACACAGCATGGTGGCGACATAGTGACCAAGTTCCATAACGTATCTGGTGAAACACCCGAAAAACGAGCCTGACATAGCTCTTTTGATAAGGGGACGACATGTGGAGGCAGCTATGGAGACGACTTCCATGATTAAGAGTGACTGTATGGGGCATCCATATTGCGCTGCTATGATTGCAACTTCAGGTCTCCAGCATGGCGGCGACAGATGGGCCGAGTTCCACTATGTATCTGGTGAAACACCTGAAAATTCTGCCTGGCACAGCTCGTTTGATAAGGGGACCATGTATGGAGGCAGTGAACTAGTAGTAGATTAAAGGTGCTGCAGTTAAAACTCTGTTAGTTGGATCTTGGGATGGAGCTGGCGCTCCGCTGCGAGGCGAGCTTTCGCCTATCCAAGCCCCTGTCTCTCGGCTACTCCCCAAACAGCACTTCTAAGAACCTTTTGTATAAGATCAAGTGTAGTAGCGTTCTTATAAGTTTGGGTTATAGCGGGTAAGGGGAATGTAAACAGATGCGCAAGAAGCGCTGAAATAATATCGGTAAATGATAAAAGTTTGCCAGTATATTTTGTGGATTACACAGCAGGGTGGTGACAAGGTTAACAAGTTTGATGTGGAATCCATGAAAACAACCCAAAATTCTGCCTGACACAGCTCGTTTGATAAGGGGACCATGTATGGAGGCAGTGAACTAGTAGTAGATTAAAGGTGCTGCAGTTAAAACTATGTTAGTTGGATCTTGAGATGGAGCTGGCGCTTCGCTGCCAGGTGAGCTTTCGCCAATCCAAGCCCCTGTCTCTAGGTTACTCCCCAAACAGCACTTCTAAGAACCCTTTGTATAAGATCAAGTGTAGTAGCGTTCTTATAAGTTTGGGTTATGGCGGGTGAGGGGAATGTAAACAGATGCGCAAGAAGAGCTGAAATAATATCGGTAAATGATAAAAGTTTGCCAGTATATTTTGTGGATTACACAGCAGGGTGGCGACAAAGTTAACAAGTTTGATGTGGAAGCCATGAAAACAACCCAAAATTCTGCCTGACATAGCTCGTTTGATAAGGGGACCATGTATGGAGGCAGCTATATGGACGACTTTTGGAGGCAGCTATGGCGATGACGTGTGGAGGTAGCAATGGAGACAACGTGTGGAGGCAGCTAAAAAGACAACATGTGGAGGCTGCTATGGAGACAATTTTATTTGGATAGTGCCTGTATGTGGCAGTCCAAAAAAGTTTTCAAACCAGAGGAGCAGGTGGGTGGTCCTCCAGAAAAATTAAATAAATTGAGTGCCTGTATGTGGCACTCCCAAAAATTGTTTAAAACAGAGGACCAGGTAGGTGGCCCTCCAGAAAAATTAAATACATAGAGTACTATAGCTAGAGCCAGTTGGCCCTGGCAAAAAATAGCCAGTTTCCTCTGCTTTAGTGTACAAAGAGGAGGAGAAGGAGGACAATGAGGAGGAGGAGTGCATACATTATTCAGGTTGAGCTTCTTTCACCTGGTGGAGAATGAAAATCCGGAGAAATCCAGGCTTTATTCATCTTGATAAGCGTCAGCCTGTCAGCGCTGTCAGTCGACAGGCGTGTACGCTTATCGGTGATGATGCCACCAGCTGCACTGAAAACCCGCTCGGACAGCATGCTAGCGGCAGGGCAGGCAAGAACCTCCAAGGCGTACAGCGCCAGTTCGTGCCACTTGTCCAGCTTTGAAACCCAGTAGTTGTAGGGAGCTGTGTGATCATTTAAGACAATGGTATGGTCAGCTACGTACTCCCTCACCATCTTTCTGTAAAGATCAGCCCTACTCTGCCGAGACTGGGGACAGGTGACAGTGTCATGCTGGGGTGACATAAAACTGGCAAAGGGTTTGTAAAGCGTACCCCTGCCAGTGCTGGACAAGCTGCCTGCTCGCCTACTCTCCCTCGCTACCTGTCCCGCAGAAGTATGCCCTCTGCCGCTAGCGCTGTCAGAAGGGAAATACTGTTTCAGCTTGTGCACCAGGGCCTGCTGGTATTCATGCATTCTCACACTCCTTTCCTCTCCAGGGATGAGAGTGGAAAGATTTTGCTTGTACCGTGGGTCCAGGAGAGTGAATACTCAGTAATCGGTGCTGGAATAAATTCTTTGAACGCGAGTGTCACGGGATAGGCAGCCTAGCATGAAATCTGCCATATGCGCCAGAGTCCCAATGCACAAGAATTCACTCCCCTCACTGGCCTGACTGCCCATTTCCTCCTCCTCCAATTACTCCAACTCCTCTTCTTCTGCCCATACACACTGAACAGTGAAGGACTGAACAATGGTCCCCTCTTCTGTCTCGCCAACATTCTCCTCCTCTTCCTCCTCATCCTCCTCCACCTCCTCCGATATGCGCTGAGAAACAGACCAAAGGGTGCTTTGGCTATCAACAAGGGAATCTTCTTCCCCCGTCTCTTGTGACGAGCGCAAAGCTTCTGACTTCATGCTGACCAGAGAGTTTTTCAACAGGCCAAGCAGCGGGATGGTGAGGCTGATGATGGCGGCATCGCAACTGACCATCTGTGTTGACTCCTCAAAGTTACTCAGCACCTGACAGATATCAGACATCCACGTCCACTCCTCATTGTAGACTTGAGGAAGCTGACTGACCTGACTACCAGTTCTGGTGGAAGTTGACATCTGGCAGTCTACAATCGCTCTGCGCTGCTGGTAAACTCTGGATAACATGGTTAATGTTGGATTCCACCTCGTGGGCACGTCGCACAACAGTCGGTGAGCGGGCAGTTGGAGGCGGCGCTGCGCTGCCCTGAGAGTGGCAGCATCTGTGCTGGACTTCCTGAAATGCGCACAGATGCGGCGCACCTTTGTGAGCAAAACAGACAGATTGGGGTATGTCTTGAGGAAATGCTGAACTATGAGATTTAACACATGGGCCAGGCATGGCACATGTGTCAGTCTGCCGAGTTGCAGAGCCGCCACCAGGTTACGGCCGTTGTCACACACAACCATGCCTGGCTTCAGGTTCAGCGGTGCCAGCCACAGATCGGTCTGCGCCGTGATGCCCTGTGATAGCTCTTGGGCGGTGTGCCTTTTATCGCCTAGGCTCAGCAGATTGAGCACCGCCTGCTGTCGCTTAGCGACGGCACTGCTGCTGTGCCTAGAGCTACCGACTGATGGCGCCATGCCCACGGATGGTAATTCGGAGGAGGTGGAGGAGGGGTGGGAGGAGGAGGAGGCATAGTAGGCCTTTGAGACCTGGACCGAGGTAGGCCCCGCAATCCTCGGCGTCGGCAGTATATGACCAGCCCCAGGGTCAGACTCGGTCCCAGCCTCCACCAAGTTAACCCAATGTGCCGTCAGCGATATACAGTGGCCCTGCCCGACAGCACTCGTCCACGTGTCCGTGGTCAGGTGGACCTTGTCAGAAACGGCGTTGGTCAGGGCACGGATGATGTTCTCTGACACGTGCTTGTGCAGGGCCAGGACGGCACATCGGGAAAAGTAGTGGCGGCTGGGGACCGAATACCGAGGGGTGGCCGCCGCCATGAGGTTTCGAAAGGCCTCGGTCTCTACCAGCCTATAGGGCAGCATCTCCAGGCTAAGCAACTTGAAGATGTGGACATTGAGGGCTTGGGCGTGTGGGTGGGTTGCGCTATACTTCCTTTTGCACTCCAGCGTCTGGGGTATGGAGAGCTGAATGCTGGTGGATGCTGTGGAGGATCGTGGAGGCGAAGATGGGGTTTTCGCACGGGAGATTTTTGGGCCGTGGTCCTGGGCAGGGGGCTGACTAGCAGATGACACAGGGGAAGGAGCAGTGGTGTGCCCGGCCGGAGGTGAACGGGCTTGGTGCCTTTGAGTGGGGTGTTTAGCATTCATATGCCTGCGCATACTGGTGGTAGTTAAGCTAGTAGTGGTGGAACCCCTGCTGATCCTGGTTTGCCAAAGGTTGCCCACCACAGTCCGTCGGTCATCCAGTGTTTCTTTAAGGAACCTCCAGACTTCTGAAAATCTAGCCCTCGCCACGGGAGCTTGACTACGGGAAACATTTGGCGCTGATGCACCAGCTCTGGTCCTGCCTCTCCGTCTGGCCCCACCACTGCCTCTTCCAACCTGTTCTGCTATAGGACTCGCCTCCGTCTCAGAAGCACTGTGTTCACCCGGCCTATCAACCCAGCTTGGGTCTGTCACCTCATCATCCTCCGATCCCTCAGTCTGCTCCCCCCTCGGACTTCCTGCCCTGACAACAACTTCACCACTGTCTGACAACCGTGTCTCCTCATCGTCCGACACCTCTTTACACACTTCTTCCACTACGTCAATAATGTCATCATCACCCACAGACTGCGACCGGTTGAAAACCTGGGCATCGGAAAATTGCTCAGCAGCAACCGGACAAGTGGTTTGTGACTGTGGGAAGGGTCCAGAAAACAGTTCCTCAGAGTATGCCGGTTCAAATGCCAAATTTTGCTGGGAGGGGGCAGACTGGGGGGAAGGAGGCTTAGGTGGAGGAGCTGGAGGAGTGCTGATTTTGGCGACATGGGTGGACTGCGTGGAAGACTGACTGGTGGACAAATGGCTAGAAGCATTGTCCGCAATCCACGACATCACCTCTTCGCACTGTTCTGGCCTCAACAGTGCTCTACCATGAGTCCCAGTAACTTGAGACATGATGAACCTAGGGAGTGTAGCTCTGCGGCGTTCCCCTGCTCCCTCATCAGCAGGTGGTGTCTCACCCCGCCCAGGACCACGGCCTCTGACCCCTGCAGTAGTTGGACGCCCACGTCCACGCCCTCGTCCTCTACCCCTAGCCCTCGGGTTAAACATTTTCCAAATTAAAGTGTAAACTTAAATTTTTTTTTTTTGTGTGTTTATTTTTTTTTATTTCGTTTTTTTTTTTAAACAAAACGATGCTATCCTATTGCTATGGCTAGTTTCTAACCTACACTGACAGCACACAACTGGATTTTGTGCTGTGCCTGATGACTTTGAGCTATAAAAAGAAATAAAGGTAAAAAAAAATAAATCAGCAGCCTAATTCTAATCAAACCCCTAATAAATTGTCCCACTTCGGTGTTTGAGGTGGATATGCGTGTCACTAAGAGCTAAACACAACGGTCGCAGGTCTCCCAGCAAATTCCTCACAATATGGTACTAGCTGCACTACTAGTGCCAGCAAGCCCAGCCACAAGCAAACAAAAGAAAGGAAAATATAACGCTATTGTAGGCCTAAGTAAGCCGTTGGGGTTCTCCAATGGCTATTTTGTTGCCTACAATGAAAGCACGCTGCTTTGCAATATGACTTTGAGCTATAAAAAGAAATAAAGGTAAAAAAAAATAAATCAGCAGACTCTGCCTAATTCTAATCAAACCCCTAATAAATTGTCCCACTTCGGTGTTTGAGGTGGATATGTGTGTCACTAAGAGCTAAACACAACGGTCGCAAGTCCCCCTGCATATTCCTCACAATATGGTACTAGCTGCACTACTAGTGCCAGCAAGCCCAGCAACAAGCAAACAAAAGAAAGGAAAATAAACCGCTATTGTAGCCCTAAGAAGGGCTGTTGGGTTCTTGGAGAATCACTCCTGCCTAACAGTATTCTAATAGAACACCCTAACGCTTTCCCTGACCAGGAGCAGCTCTCTCCCTAGCGGCATCAAGACAGAGAATGACGCGAGCAGCGCAGGCAGGGGCTAGTGTATTCCAGGGTCTCCTGATCTGGCCAGCCAACCACTGCTGTCGACGTTAAGGGTACCACGTCATGCTGGGTGGAGTGCAGAGTCTCCTGGCTTGTGATTGGCTCTGTTTCTGGCCGAAAAAAAGCAAAACGGCGGGAGATGCCATTTTCTCGAGCTGGCGAAATACTCGTCCGAGCAACGAGCAGTTTCGAGTACGCTAATGCTCGAACGAGCATCAAGCTCGGACGAGTATGTTCGCTCATCTCTATTGTTAAACCTTTAAGTACCGGTGGCAAATGTGTGCCACCATTTTCACCAATAGGTTCCTAGGGCGTTATCGGTGTGGGTGAAACTAAACAGCGAACCCGAACTTCTGGCTAAAGTCTGGGTTCATGTTTGTTGGCCACTGAATCCTACTGATAGGTCTTTCTAGAAGTGCAGAGACATTACTTCTTTATAGAGCACATTATCCTCACAATCTGCTTCACTGTCTTAAGGTTAAAGCTCCAAGTAACACAAGTGGGATAGTCTCAGTAATTCTACTGGGATTTCCTAACATTGGAAGCTTTAGATGGATTCTTTTTGCCCTCCTCTTGATGATCTACTGTGTGACAATATGTGGTAACCTACTAATCATCACCCTGGTGTCCACCAGCCAGAACCTCCACACTCCCATGTACTTCTTCCTCTCCCATCTCTCCACCTGTGACATCATGTGGATAACAGACATTGTCCCCAATGCCCTCTATTGCTTCCAGGTTGAAGTGGGGATCATGTGTTTTAGATGTTGCTTTGTACAATATTACTTTTTTGCTGCTACTATATGTGTGGAATGTCTTCTTCTTGCCGTCATGTCTTTTGATCGATATTTGGCTATTTGTAGTCCTCTACGTTATACGTCTATCATGAAGATGGTGATGTGCCGGTGTATGGTCTTAATGTCCTGGAGTCTGAGCTTCTTTCTTATTTTGCTGCTTACAGTATCCATCTACCTGCTGGACTTTTGTGGACCTTATATTATTAACCATTTCTTCTGTGATCTTTCTCCCTTGCTCCAAATGTCTTGTTCTGATACCTCAATGATTCAACTAGAAGTTACTCTACTGAGCGTTCCTTTTGTATTTCTTCCATTTATTTTCATAATTTCCACATATGTTTGTATAATCTCCTCCATCTTTCAGATCCGAGCACTTACCCAGAGGCAGAAAGCTTTCTCCACCTGCAGCTCTCACCAGACTGTGGTTTCTGTATTTTATGGGACCATAATCAGCACGTACTTAGTTCCCAGCAATGGGCAAACCATGAAAGCCAGTAAAATCCTGTCCCTATTGTACACCGTGGGGACCCCATTGTTGAACCCCATTATATATAGTTTAAGAAATAAAGATATTAAACTAGCAATTATAAAATTTATTCAGAAATTATTTCCCACTAAAGGAGAATAATTCATGGTGGGACGAACATGGAAAACTTAAATGGGGACCACACAGTTTCACAAGAAAACATCTAGCACCTTCTTTATTACTCAATGGTGATATTGTTTTATGATTTCTTGAGATTTCAAATTGCCTTTTTATTGAGTCTCATTACTGGTGGAAAACATTGTATGATGTTCCAGGGTATCATGTAGGTTATTTGTAGATTGCCTAATAAATTGTCTATTAAATATTTTTATACAATTGTTTCCTATTTTGTTCGCCTCTCCCTATTTATATACACGATTTTCGGTAGGATGGAAGGTGTAATCCACTGTCCATAAACATTAGAAGACCGGTCTGTTTTGTGATTTTTACTTATGTATGTTACTAATAAATTTTCTATTAAGATGGAACTAGGGGAATGATGTTTCTTGGGGGACCTTCTCCAGTTATCTTCATGATGTGTTCATTTCAAATCCTATAGATATGTCCACTAAAGACAAGCGGACCCATTAAGGGTATCGTTGGGGTACTTAACCTGAACCGAAACGCTCATCCCACGACCATACCTGGGATTGGTGTCGGCACTGAAACGTTATAAAATCTATACAAATTTGGTATCCTCGTGATTGCCCCGAACCCAAAGAATAAAGTAGACATGTCATTTGTGGTGCACAGTTAAAGCCGTAAAATCCAAGCCCACAAGAAAACGTTGAAAATGCATTTTTTCATTATTTTCACTGCATTTGGAAATTTTTTCCCCGCTTCCCAGTACACGGCATGGAATATTAAATACCGTCACTATGAAGTGCAATTTGTTACACAAAAATTAAGCCATCACACAGCTTTTTATATGGAAAAATAAAAAAACAATACTGTATAGTTTTTTGAAGGTGGTGAGTGAAAAATGGAAGTGAAAAAACGAAAAAGGGCCAAGTCGTTAAGGGGTTAATGTTTTTGAGTTTTCATTGTTGCACTTCATAGAGATGGTATTTAATATTCCATGCCATGTACTTGGAAGCATGAAAAAAATTCCAGTGAAATTGTTGATAAAATGCATTTGCGGCATTTTCTTGTGGGCTTGGATTTTATGGCCCCCCAAATGACAGGTCTACTATATTCTATAGGTGGGTATGATCACGTGGATACTACATTTTTATAGGTTTTATTGTGTTTTTATACATTTACATAAATTCAAACAAAGAAGATTAACAAAGTCACGGCGCCTTGATCTATCAGTAAGTGTCCCTGGTTTATGCTGTGGTTATCATTGTATTCATGCTGGACTTCGTAGCCACCAGCTCTTCCTCCGAACCACCAGTTTCTTCAATCCATGTTCAGTCTAGGCATGAGGAAATTTTTTAAATCTCTATGGCGGAAATGTATCGAGCTGCCTAAGAGTAAGAATATGCTTTGTTGCCCATTGCAGCCAATCACAGCTCAGCTTTCATTTTACCATTGCTCATGAATATTTTAAGAGGAGCTGTAATTTGCTGCCATGGGCAACTAAGCACATTCTTACTATTAGGCTGCTTGATAAATCTCCCGCTGTTTTTTCAAGATCTAGTAACATAGACCAATGAAATAAAGGTAGACATAACACTTCTATATCTTCTTTTATAGAGACCCCACCGCTTGTTAGTCCTTGTCTGTCTCCATATTTCAGAAAGCCACAGAACTTGGCAGTTAAGTTTCATCCTCATCATGGTAGATGTCCTGGGATGTTCCATCGTCCACATGCTCATCCTCCAACATATGTTGTAGGGCATCTGGGAACATTATGGCTGCACATGGGGCAGGGGAATAGCGGATGGAATCCTAGCTAGGAAAGTAATGATATAGGATTACTGACTGCTCTATGACCTGCAGCTGAGATGTCCTTGGTGAAGTGGGTGCCTTTGGAAGGTCAAGGAAAAAACCACATAAAAATGGTTAAACATTTCCATTTTATTCGGAGCTTGGTGGGCATTCATTTCCCCTGGACATAACTTTAACAACCTTTGCCTCTCTTTAATTTGGTATTCACTGCTGAAGCAAATAACATTATGGGATTTATCAACAGAGACAGAGATTCTTATGATAAGGACATAGATTTGCCCTTTTACAAATCACATAGAAAATTGTGTACAGTTTTTATAGAATGCAATAGAATAGAATGCAGATTGTGGTTATTCAGCTTCGAAACAGGGAGAAGTAGGACAAAAACTTAAAGACCGGATAAGGTCTCATAGCTGCCCAATAAAACATGAGCAGAAATATCTACCTGCGGTGAAACACTTTTGCAGTTCTGGTCATAATATCCTAAATATGAAGGTTCTAGTATTAAAGGGCAATTTCCGGTCACAAAATGAGAAACACATTTGGGAATACAAGTTTATAACCCTCTTTGACACCCTCTACACGGGACTCAATCGATCAAAGGGATTCATGGCCCACTACAACCTCTAACAGAAGTTATCCTCAGATAATGGTTCATCAGAGACTCCAGGGTTTTCAACTTAGAGGCAATAAACCATCACACTACCCAAGTCATATAATTAAGGACCTGTTGTCTCAACTTTGTTATTGCTATTGTCCTTTTGTTTAGATTTTGCTTGACTTTCTTCTCTATTCTGTGTCACTTTAGAAAGACTGTTATACCTGTCTGAGGAAGGGACCATGGCTGTCCCTAGTTGTCAAAT
This sequence comes from Engystomops pustulosus, assembly GCF_040894005.1. NCBI lineage: Eukaryota > Metazoa > Chordata > Amphibia > Anura > Leptodactylidae > Engystomops > Engystomops pustulosus. The sequence goes on from NC_092414.1 coordinate 219,891,479, forward strand.
CTTATATTTCAGTTAGCCATCACAATCTCAAGAAGGTGACTTTATTTGACCTATCACAAGCAACAGGAATTTAAGCTTAGAAAAAAGATGGCTGAGGGGAGACCTCATTACAAAGTATAAATACCTGAATAAGCAGTACAAGGATCTCTCCAAATATATTTTATACCTAGGCCTGTGACTATGAAAATGGAGCATACTCTACACCTAGAGGAAAGGCAGCTCCACCATTGCCATAGAAAGGGGGCTTCATATACACCTAGAGGAGAGGAGGTTCTACCATCCCCGTAGAAAGGGGGCATCCTCTACACCTAGAGCAGAGGAGGTTTTACCGTCACCATAGACAGTGGGCCTCCTCTACACCTAGAGTAGAGGTGGTTCTACCATCACCATAGACAGTGAGCATCCTCTACACCTAGAGGAGAGGAGGTTCTACCATCACCATAGACAGGGGGCATCCTCTACACCTAGAGGAGAGGTGGTTCTACCATCACCATAGACAGGGGGCATCCTCTACACCTAAAGGAGAGGAGGTTCTACCATCACCATAGACAGGGGGCATCCTCTACACCTAGAGGAGAGAAGGGTCTATCATCACCATAGACAGGAGGCATCCTCTTTACCTAGAGGAGAGGAGGTTCTACCATCACCATAGACAGGGGGCATCCTCTACACCTAGAGGAGAAGTGGTTCTACCATTACCATAGACAGGGGGCATCCTCTACACCGAGAGGAGAGGAGGTTCTATCATCACCATAGACAGGAGGCATCCTCTACACCTAGAGGAGAGGAGGTTTTACCATCACCATAGACAGGGGCATTCTCTACACCTAGAGGAGAGGAGGTTCTACCATTACCATAGACAGGGGGCATCCTCTACACCTAGAGGAGAGGATGATGTACCATCACCATAGACATGGGCCATCCTCTACACCTAGAGGAAAGAATGTTCTACCATCACCATAGATGGGGGCATCCTCTACACCTAGAGGAGAGATGGTTCTACCTTCACCATAGAAGGAGGGCATCCTATAGTGTCAGGAACTTTGTGGTTGAGAGAGCCATAAGCGCCACATATTTCAAAATGTAATTCTGCTAGAGCCGTACAATATATTTCAAGGAACACTAACGGAAAAATATACATATACTGTTAGGGTTGGGTAACACAGAAGACAGGGGATAGTGTGCCCTGAGCTTGCCCCTGCCTCTGTGCTTTCCTATAGACCCCCCACGCTAAACAGTAGGGTGACTATTCGAAGACTCGAAATACACTAGATAAGTGTGGGAAGGGAACAACATGAACAGACTGACAAACATAAAACACAAAAGAATAAACTAGCCAGAGTCACAAAGAGAGGATATGTCAAGAGAAAAATAAGTAATACAAAGGGTCAACGTCAATAACTAGCCGACATCACAACAATTCAGAACACAGAGCAAGTCAAACCTATAGCAAGGAGCAAGCGATGAAAGGGATTTCAAACACTGGCACAGGTGACTAGTGAAGCTTTAATTTTTGCGTCCAGAACCTCCAAAACCTGATTGGAGCTGGACATCTTCTATGAATCCACCCCTTATGGTGCAGAATAACCAAGCACAATCACAGACACCATGCAGAGGTACCACAACTCCCAGCAGTCTAGAACACAACCCCTAAACGGCATGAGGTCTTAGCAGCCGCTGCCCAGAGTGTGTGCCAGAGACCACTGGTTTCCCTTGAAGGGTTAACAATTTTAGAAATAACAAAAGGACCTACAAATCTGGGTGCAAACTTCAAAGAGGGGACCTTCAATTTAAGTCTTTTGTGGATAACCACTCTTTATCCCCTACCACAAACTTGTCCTTGAGTCTGTTTGACCAAAGAATTTTGTGCCCTCCGAATATTCTGCTGAAATCGTGACCAGAGTGTGCACAATTTGGACATATTAGTTTCAGCCCGAGACATATTAGGGACAGGCACAGATGAAAAGGAGAAACGAGGATGAAAACCATATTTGCAGAAAAATGGAGAAACCTGAGTAGAAGAATTACAGTGATTATTAATAGCAATTCTCCAACTGGTCCTGACTGTCCTAGACAAAGAGTCGCAGATATTGAATCATCTCCTGATTCATTCTCTAGGACTGACCATTAGTCTCAGGGTGAAACGCCGACGAGAACGACAAATTCACTTCCAGTCTACAACAAAATGCTCGTCAAAACTTGGAGACAAATTGTACGCCCCTATCTGACACAGTATCATCTGGTATACCATGGATGCGTACAATATTCTGTATAAACAATTCAGCTAATTCTTCAGCTGAAGGTAACTTTTCTAACGGAAAAAAAATGTCCCATCTTAGAGAAACGATCCACCAGCACCCAAATCACATTGTGCCCTTGAGATGCTGGCAGATCAGTGACAAAATCAATAGAGGCTTTAGACCATGGCCTGGTAGGAACTGGAAGCGTAAGAAGAGGCCCTTCAGGAATCTCTTAGGAGTCTTTCCTCGCGTACAGACCTGAGAGGCTTGGACAAATGCGTAAACATCATTAGTCGTGTAATTAGTCATGAGGCCACCAGTAAATTCTCTTTAAGAGATCCAAGGTACTCCGCATTCCTGGATGACCTGCCAATATCGAACAATGCATCTCCTCCAACACTCTCAAACGACAGGAAAGAGGAACAAATAATTTGCCTTCCAGAAGGTCTTTAGGTGCAGATCTTTGTCCTGCTGAAATTCGAGAGGAGAGGTGGGAGGAGACAGCTGCCAGCACAGCACCTGGAGACAAAATATTAATGGCCGTAGCCTCTGGAGGCTCAGGAGCCCAGAAGCTATGGGACAAGGCATCAACCTTCACATTTCTTGACCCAGGTCAGAAGGTGACCACAAAATGAAAGCACAAGAAAATCAAGGCCCACCTAGCCTGACGTGAGTTCAAGCGCTTAGCAGTATCCAAATATACTACTTTCTTATGATCTGTGAGCACAGTTATCGGATGAAGAGCTCCCTCCAAAAAGTGTCACCAGACTTCAAATCCCCACTTTATGGCACGGAGCTCTCGATTACTAATATCATAATTCATCTCACAGGAAGAAAACTTTCTAGAGAAATATGCGCAGGATCAGACTGGCACAGGTGACTAGTGAAGCTGCAATTTATGCAGCCAGAACCCCACCTCCAGAACCTGATAGGAGCTGGACAACTTCTGGAAATCAACCCCTCATTGTGCAGAATAACCAAGCACAATCACAGACACCATGCAGAGGTACCACAACACCCAGCAGTCCAGAACACAACCCCTAAACTGCGTGAGGTCTTAGCAGCTGCTACCCGGAGAGCACGCCAGAGACGGCTGGTAGTGGACGAGAGGTGGAGTTTGAGCCCACAGGCAAGATGGGCGAGATGGATGGGTGGGACACATATGAGAGTGCCGTGAGACAGGACAAATTTGAGAGGGTCGGGCAGGTGGGACACAGGCAAAATGGATGGGCTGCAGGAACACAGGTGAGACAGGTGGGCAGAAACAGGCAAGACGGGTGGGCAGGACACAAGCAAGATGGACCAGCAGGACACAGGCAAGACAGGTGGGCGGGACACAGGTGAGAAGGGTGGGCGGGACACAGACAAGATGGGTGGGAAACAGGTGAGATAGACAGACAGGCGAGATGGGCGGATGGATGGCCCGCCACATACAGGGTGTGCAGGCAGGTGGGCAGAGATAATGTGTGTGGGTGGGCGGGGCCCCTATCATTGCCGTGCTGGGCACAGCCCCCATTAATGCTGTGCTGGGGGCCTCTTTCAACAAGGAGGGAAAGGCAATAATAAACTTTGGTTTCACAGGAGCCCTGTCTGCGAGCCGAATGCGGCCATTAAAAAGCCACATCTGGCTCGCGAGCCATATTTTCCCGACCCCTGCTCCACACCAAGACTAGTGGCAGTTCGACCATCAGTATAGAAAGGATACACCTAAAGGAGATGTCTTTCTATCATAACCATAGACAAGGATCATCCTCTACGCCTAGAGTAGAGGAGGTTCTGCCATCACCACAGACAAGGAGCATCCTAGAGGAGAGAAGGTTCTACCATCACCAGAGACAGGGGACATCCTCTACACCCAGAGTAGAGGCGGTTCTAACAACACCACAGACAGGGGGCCTATTCTACACCGAGAGATGAGGTAGTTCTAAAATCATTATAGAGGAGAGGTGGTTCTACCATCGCCACAGACAGGGAAGATCCTCTATACCTAGAGGAGAGGCTGTCCTACCATTATCATAGACAGGGGGCATTTATACACCTAGAGGAGAGGTGGTTCTACCATCACCATATACAGGGACATTATCTACACCTGTTGGAGAGGAGGTTCTACATTGGCTATAGACAGGGGCATATCCTCTTTACCTAGAGGAGAGGGTGCCCGAGCATTTCCATGGACAGGAGACATGCTATACAACCAGAGTAATGGAGATTTGAACATAAACATAGACAGGGCAATACTATACACCTATTGGAGAGGCGGATCCACTATCACCATAGACAGGGGGCATCCTCTCCAACAAGATGAGAGGTAACTCTACCATCACCATAGACAAGGGGCATCCATTACACCTAAAAAATAGGAGGAGGTTCTACCATGAACATAGACAGGGGGCATCCTCTACACGAAAGGGGAAATGGTTCTACCATCACCATAGACAGGGGGCATCCTCTACACGAAAGGGGAAATGGTTCTACCATCACCATAGAAAGGGGACATCCTCTACATCTAGAGGAGAGGATCTTCTACCATTATCATAGGCAGGGGACATCCTCTACACGGAGTGGAGAGGCAGTTATACCATTGACAGTAGGCAACATCTACACCTAGAAGAGTGGCAGCTCTACCATGACCATAGACAGTGGACACCAAGAGGAGAGAAGATTCTACCATCACCATAGAAAGGGTTTGTTTGCTAAAATATGGGACTCTCTGCCACAACATGTTGTAATGGCCGATGAAGGACAGATATTTTTCTGACCTTATTTACTGTGACTACAATACAAAACAAAGAGATTTTCTATATTGTATCTTAAAAATAACATATTGTGTAAATCTATTTTCAGTTTTATTTGTTTATTCAGTTAATTCTCATGAGATTCATTAGATACAGAGACTGGAGGACTCTACTGGGGCCTTTATAATCCCCCAACATTTCCATCTTCCATGCTGGCGCTGTACTTGTGCATCGTAACAGTGTATAAATGTGCGGTCTAATTCACTGTGATTTGTATGGAGGTCACTGCCGCATTCATTAGTCACAACCGCCTTGTAATTCTACAGGGCTGATGGGTGTCAAAGGACTTAGGAAAGAGAAAAGAGAAACCAACAGCAGGAACCATCAGTGGAGGGGAGGTTGTGTAAATGATTCCAGAGGTGAGGGTTTTATTAAGACTGTTTGTCACAAAGATGTCCTCTATTTCTTGGTTAGCTCATATATACAGTTTTAGAAAAAAAACTAACAAAAATCTACAGCTTCTACCTTGTTAGACACTGTACTTATGGCTTCCCAATGTTCAAACATGTTCTTCATCTCTTCAAAAATGTTCTTCAAAAAATGTTCTTCATCTCTTCAAAAATGTTCTTCAAAAATGTTCTTTGTTCTCTCCATCTCTTATTATTTATTTGGACTGCAAATTCTTTCACAAAGTGTTAAAGATGCTCCATTCCAGCAATAAATAAACCTTCCTTCTCCACTGTCCATAAATTATGAGTAATAATGAGAAATTAAACAGGGACAAAGTACTAGTACTACCTTACTGACACTTTTTTATACTTTCTGTAAACCCCTTATTGGTGATGACAGTTCCCAAGTTGCCTCCTGTATGGAGATGTGACTAGTGACTTGCATTGCTCAGGTAGGTTCGGTGGACTCCTCCTATGAACTCTGAGCTTCCATAGGTTTCCTATTCATCAATGTCTTGGTACATTTTTTCCATTCATCCTTATTGTTTTAAATGTGCCAGTTCTCTATGCTGAAAAGCAGCCCCACACCATGTTTCCAGTTCCAAGTTTTACTATTGCTATGGTGTTCTTGGGTGATAGTCATTGCCATTTGACCTCGGAGTATGTATATTGCATGGTTCAATTTTGAGCAAATTATATTTGTTACATCTGTGCCTGTATCCATAGAGTACGACTGATGTTGTGCTGATTGTCATTGGAAAGTTAACAACAAGACAGACCTTCTATTGAAGTGTCCTCAATAACATCATAAAATGACTTGAATGTCCAAAAGTCAGGACTGTCCTCCTAAGGTTCTGTAAAAACATCACCATTCTGAGCTTCCTAACCAGGTCCATATTCTCTCACAAGGTCCAGATGAAGCTGCTTTTACACCTCTTGGCGTTCAACATGAGTTATGCTCAATGATGCTCTCGGATCATTTCTCAATTGACCACGAGAAATGTGGAACATTTAGAGAGTCATGTTTACTGTATTTCAAGGTGAACCCACTTACCTCCATAGCCCAGGTGTTAGGGGTAGTTCTTGACTACCCTGTTATATCTCAGCTAACTCTGTCCTTGACACCAGCAATCAGTTTCCGCACTTTGTACTCTACTGATATTGCTCTTTCTAAAGTATCCAATGTTCTCCCCACTGCCAAATTATTTTTTATTAATATGTCCTATAAAGGTAGAAGGGGGGGTAGGTGGATGGATGGGACGTGAAAAAACACGTCCCGGGTGTTTTTTAGAAAACTTTATTGCAGGTATATGCTAATTTTTTTATGCTGCTACTGGGGCGTGGAGTAGCCGGACATGAGGCTACTAGTCGCGGCTACTCCACACCCCAGTAGCCGCGTTACTCCGCCTACCAGGTAATCTTCGGCTCGCAGCTCCTGGTAGCTGCGCTCCCTCGTCCGGGTCCCCTGCATTCTGCGCATGAGTCTTCGGCTGCGCGGCCGCGGCTCCGGGGCCGGAACTACTGCGCATGCGTAGTAGCCGTGGGACTCGGACGAGGTTACCTGGTAGGAAGAGTAACGCGGCTACTGGGGCGTGGAGTAGCCGCGACTAGTAGCCTCATGTCTGACTACTCCACGCCCCAGTAGCCACATAAAAAAAATTAGCATATACCTGCAATAAAGTTTTCTAAAAGACACCCGGAACGTGAGGATTAGCCAAAAAAAGGGCTCTCCTCACGTCCCATCCATCCGCCTACCACCCCTTCTACCTTTATAGGTAGAATCGGGGTGGTAGGTGCCCTTTAAGGATTCAAGCTTACTAGGTTTAAGCTTTATGAGATGTTTCATGTAAGGCACATTGGTAATGAGATATCTTCATATCAGCCAACAGTCAAACCAGCTGACATTATTAGAGTGACAGGATTGCTTTCTAATTGCTGACAGATTTCAGCAAGTGTCATGACTTTCAATGGTTTTCTGCACTTCTCTTTCATGTTTTCAATCCTTGTGTCATTTCTCATTATTGCACATTACTTAATTTATTGTCATCTATGGGTTTATTTATTGGCCAGTGTGGATTAACTGGGTAATTACAAACTTGTGCTGATCGCTTCCTGTCATTAGCACCTTTTTGATAGCCCCTAGGCGCATAGCTGTTGGGCTAATGACTGCTCAAAGGTGGCTAGCAGTCCGAATACAATAAAAGGTGTGTGGCCCCTTTAATTGGAGGCTTCTTTTCCCTCTCTTATCTTCATTCATCAGAGGGATGTGCTGGGGGCATGGGTAGTAACGTGGGCGCTACAAGAGGTGGGCACATGCTTAAAAACTGTGAGCAATAGAGACTCACTCTCTTTTTCATCGGTTTTCCCTCCCTTTTTATATGTTTTCCTTGTATTTTTTGTTACAGCGGGCGTTTTTTTAGGGGTAACACTGCCCTACATGCCCTTACATATGGCGGCATACAGGGTGTTATCTGGTGTTATGTAAAGTGGAATGGTTAAAAGTGTCTATATATTCAAATAATGAAAAGGTTAAATTATTAATGGTTTCAATAAAGCTGTGGCCGACCCCGAGTCACCCCACAATTGAGAATGGTTAAGCAATGGTTTCTGTGTGGTTATTTATATTTGGGGTATGCGGTATTAAAGGGGCCAATCCGGCTCCGGGTTAGTATTTGAACAGTCGGAAATATATTATCTTAGAAAATTGATAATGAGTCTTATACTTTATTCACCATCTGTATCTATAATTTATTCATGGGCAGAATACATTGGGGCTTATTTACTAAGGGTCCACGGACCGCACTTTCGGTGGATATTCCAACGTTTTTGGGTTTCGCACGGCTGGGACAGGTATTTAGAAGAGGATTTTGGCGCACACAATCGGATTTTGGTGCAAACCCACCGGCTTCCATGCAACAGAAATGGTGAATCTTAGTGAATCGCGGCACAATGCACTCCAGTTGGACATTCCGGATCAGGGAACGCACAAGGGACTGGTAAGTAAATGTGCCCCACTATCTTATGTGATAATGTTTCCTTGATGAAGTTGTATATTTAGTAGCCTTTGCATTGTCTTTACTGAATTGAACTGTCTTGCTGACTTGTTCTTCACTATCTTTAGAACTGACAATGATCTCAAAAAAATCTCATGATGTAGTAATTCTGATTTTCATTTTTTTACCTGTATCCATGGATCAGCAGAGCAGGGACACATTTCTTTTACAACTTTGAGGGTTTAAAATGAAGTTATTTCTTGCTTCTCTAGAACTTGCATATCTATAATTTCTTACTGTAACTCTCCAATCTCATCATATGTTTTCACTTTCTTCAGGTTCAATTTCAAAGTAACACAAGTGAGATTTCCTCAGTGATTCTCCTGGGATTTACTAACATTGGAAGCTTTAGATGGATTCTTTTCACTCTCCTCCTCGTGATTTATTTTGGGACAATATGTGGGAACCTCCTGATCATCATCCTGGTGTCCACCAGCCAGAACCTCCACTCTCCCATGTACTTCTTCCTCACCCATCTTTCCATCTCTGACATCATGTTGATCACAGACATTGCCCCTTATGCCCTTTATGGCTTACTGGTTGAGGTAGGGATCATGTGTTTCAGATGCTGTTTTGCTCAATATTTCTTTTTCGGTGTTCCATTATGTTTTGAATGTCTTCTTCTTGCCGTCATGTCTTTTGATCGATATTTGGCCATTTGTAATCCACTTCGTTATATGTCTATCATGACCATGGTATTTTGTCGGAATGTGGCCTGTGTGTCATGGATTCTGAGCCTGATTGCAGTTTGGCTGGAAATAATGACTTTGAGCAAGCTGGACTTCTGTGGACCCAATGTCATTGATCATTTTCTATGTGATATGTCTCCCCTTCTCCAACTGTCCTGTTCCGATACCTCGATGGTGGAACTAGAGATCACCTTACTTTGCATTCCTGTGTTGATTCTGCCTTTCTTTTTCATAATTTCCACATATATTTGTATTATCTCTTCCATCTTAAGGATCAAGTCAGTTACACGGAGGCAGAAAGCTTTCTCCACATGCAGCTCCCACCTGACTGTGGTCTCCATATTTTATGGAACATTATCCAGCACGTATGTTCTTCCTGCCAGAGGAGAAACCATGCAATTAAGTAAAGCTCTGTCTCTTCTATACACTGTGGGGACCCCATTGTTGAACCCCATTATATATAGTCTAAGGAATAAAGATATCAAGCAGGCGTTTACCAAATTTATTAAGAAATTATCTCTCAGTACAGCGGACTAATTCCTGGAAATGCAAACAGAACACATAATTTGGGGGGATCTATATATTTTAAGGCCACATCTAGCACATTGTTATTTGAAGTAATCGCTGCCTTTGTCTGTTCATTGTATACATATAATTGTAATTACAAATAATAAAATATTGTATACTGTAATATTCCACAGCATCATAGGGTACATGTACCAAAATAATCTCAGGGTTTGGCTGGTAAGTAGATGGTGGAAAGATAAGAATTTCAGTTTTAAACAGATAAAGCTGCAGGTAGAGAGAGGACATGATGTTATAGACAACAGAGACACAATCTCCGGTGCTCTCTGGTGAGGCAGGGATTATGTTAAATGTAGCAGCAGATAGTTTGGTACCATCAGAATAAAGCTGATACTTTAAAAAATCTGCTCATTGTTTGTCAATGGAGAAGCATAGAAGAAAAGAAAGAAGGACCTAGGCCTGAACGTTGAGGAATCTCGACAATGAGAGGAAGATGAGAAGAGAAAGATCCAGAGAAAAAGACACACTGGGGCACATTTACTTACCCATTCCGTCCCGATCCCCGTCCCGATTTGGCTCTGCCACGATTCACTAAGATTGTGTGTCCAATTTCCTGCATCTGTCACTTCTCCCACTGAGGTCCGCCGGAGTTCACCTTCTTCTTCCCGGTGCATGTGAGTGCTGATCTTGTGACACAATTTGCTTTCTAAATTTCGCGACTTGTCCGAATCAGTTGCGTTGTCCAACGTCCATGCCCCCAAATTTGTGTTGCATGCAAGTCGGTGCTGATACAACACAATCCCATAGCGTGCAACAAAAATGCAGGGTGATTCAGCGAAAAATGGAAATAATTGCGAAACCCGACGAAAAGGCAGCATTCGGACCCTTAGTAAATGTCCCCCAGTAAGTTCGGTTAGAGAAAGTGCAGGGTCCTTCAGGCCAATGCAGTGAAGCCTCCTGAGGGGAAGCTGGTGGTCCACAGTATAAAATGCTGCCGACTTACATGCATCAGGAAGAAGAAGGTGAACTCCGGGGACCTGAGCGGGGAAGCGACACATGCAGGATATTGGGCGCGATCCAGGAGAATATGAAGAGAAAAGTCAATTTGGATTTAACAGTAAGGAGATCATTGGAGACAAGAGAAAGGCCAGTTTTAGTGGAGTCCATGGGGAATAAACCAGATTTTTAAGATTTGGGAGATGAAAGGTATATTAGAGACTAGTTCTAATCAATAGCACAGGATTTTATTCTTGGAGGAGACACTGTACTATGTGCAGTTTGCCTGTGGAATGTGCAGGGGGTGCCAAATTCATGATTTTTACCACCACATTTTTTGGTGCACCTTTAACACTGGGCGTGCAACACACTTTTATCAGACTCTGCGTGTAAAATTTGGTGCATGGTCCAAATGAGCACCAAAACGCCCCCTTGAGTGAAGAAATTTGTGTTGCATGAAGAATAGTGCAGCCGCAATACAAAACGGTTGCGAGTAACACAATTGTGTCTCAGACACTTCTTAAATACCTCTGCAAGCAGTTTGCACTAGTAAGGATGTAACAGAAAGTCTGACAGTAAACTGGCGCAAGACCCTAAAATGTTAATGTGCCCCAGGGGAATCTAAATCAGTAAAGCTGCATTGTCAGAAGAGTTATAGTATCATAGAATATACGGTTGGAAAAAGATGCCGGTCCGTCAAGTTAAATGAAACAAATGTTTTTTCCATTTATCCCATGGTATTTTTGCCCTCAAGAAAGGCAGCCAGGCCTCTCTTGTACAACAAATTTGCGATAATAATCTCCTACAGCAAAGAGTTCCATAGTCTCACTGCTCTTAAAGTGAAGAATCCCTGTCTATGGTGAAGGTAGAACCGCCTCTCCTCTAGGTATGGAGGATGCCCCCTGTCTATAGTGATGGTAGAACCTCCTCTCCTCTAGGTGTAGAGGATGACCACTGTCCATGGTGATGGTAGAACCTCCTCTCCTCTAGGTGTAGAGGATGCCCAATGTCTATGGTGATGGTAGAACCTCCTCTCCTCTAGGTGTAGAGGATGTCCCCTGTCTATAGTGATGGTAGAACCTCCTGTCTTCTAGGTGTAGAGGATGACCACTGTCTATGGTGGTGGTAGAATATCCTCTCCTCTAGGTGTAATGGATAACCCTGGTCTATGGTGATGGTAGAGCCATCTCTCCTCTCGGAGTAGAGGATGCCCCCTGTCAATGGTGATGGTAGAACCTCCTCTCCCCTAGGTGTAGAGGATGGCCCCTGTCTATGGTGATGGTAGAACCTCCTCTCCTCTAGATGTAGAGGATGCCCCCTGTCAATGGTGATGGTAGAGCCATCTCTCCTCTAGGTGTAGAGGATGCCCCCTGTCAATGGTGATGGTAGAACCTCCTCTACCGTAGGTGTAGAGGATGGCCCCTGTCTATGGTGATGGTAGAACCTCCTCTCCTCTGGATGTAGATGATGCCCCTTCTCTATGGTGATGATAGAACCTCCTCTCCTCTAGGTATAGAGGAGGCCCCCTGTCTATAGTGATGGTAGAACCTCCTGTCTTCTAGGTGTAGAGGATGACCACTGTCAATGGTGATAGTAGAACCTCCTCTAGGTATAGAGGAGGCCCCCTGTCCATAGTGATGGTAGAACCTCCTCTCTTCTAGGTGTAGAGGATAACCCCAGTCAATGGTGATGGTAGAACCTCCTCTCCTCTAGATGTAGAGGATGCCCCCTGTCTATGGTGATGGTAGAGCCATCTCTCCTCTAGGTGTAGAGGATGCCCCCTGTCAATGGTGATGGTAGAGCCTCCTCTCCCGTAGGTGTAGAGGATGGCCCCTATCTATGGTGATGGTAGAATCTCCTCTCCTCTGGATGTAGAGGAGATGTATGGTGATGGTAGAACCTCCTCTCCTCTAGGTATAGAGGAGGCCCCCTGTCTATAGTGATGGTAGAACCTCCTCTCTTCTAGGTGTAGAGGATGGCCACTGTCAATGGTGATGGTAGAACCTCCTCTCCCATAGGTGTAGAAGATAACCCCTGTCTATAGTGATGGTAGAACCTCCTGTCTTCTAGGTGTAGAGGATGACCACTGTCAATTGTGATGGTAGAACCTCCTCTCCCGTAGGTGTAGAGGATGGCCCCTGTCTATGGTGATGGTAGAACCTCCTCTCCTCTGGATGTAGAGGATGCCCCTTCTCTATGGTGATGGTAGAACCTCCTCTCCTCTAGGTATAGAGGAGGCCCCCTGTCTATAGTGATGGTAGAACCTCCTCTCTTCTAGGTGTAGAGGATAACCCCTGTCAATGGTGATGGTAGAACCTCCTCTCCTCTAGATGTAGAGGAGATGGTAGAGCCATCTCTCCTCTAGGTGTAGAGGATGCCCCCTGTCAATGGTGATGGTAGAACCTCCTCTCCTCTAGATGTAGAGGATGCCCCCTGTCTATGCTGATGGTAGAGCCATCTCTCCTCTAGGTGTAGAGGATGCCCCCTGTCAATGGTGATGGTAGAACCTCCTCTCCCGTAGGTGTAGAGGATGGCCCCTGTCTATGGTGATGGTAGAACCTCCTCTCCTCTGGATTTAAAGGATGCCCCTTCTCTATGCTGATGGTAGAGCCATCTCTCCTCTAGGTGTAGAGGATGCCCCCTGTCAATGGTGATGGTAGAACCTCCTCTCCCGTAGGTGTAGAGGATGGCCCCTGTCTATGGTGATGGTAGAACCTCCTCTCCTCTGGATTTAAAGGATGCCCTTTCTCTATGGTGATGGTAGAGCCTCCTCTCCTCTAGGTATAGAGGAGGCCCCCTGTCAATAGTGATGGTAGAACCTCCTCTCTTCTAGGTGTAGAGGATAACCCCTGTCAATGGTGATGGTGGAACCTCCTCTCTTCTAGGTGTAGAGGATAACCCCTGTCAATGGTGATGGTAGAACCTCCTTTCCTCTAGATGTAGAGGATGCCCCCTGTCTATGGTGATGGTAGAGCCATCACTCCTCTAGGTGTAGAGGATGCCCCCTGTCATTGGTGATGGTAGAACCCCCTCTCCCGTAGGTGTAGATGATGGCCCCTGTCTATGGTGATGGTAGAACCTCTTCTCCTCTGGATGTAGAGGATGCCCCTTCTCTATGGTGATCTTAGAACCTCCTCTCCTCTAGGTATAGAGGAGGCCCCCTGTCTATGGTGATGGTAGTAACTCCTGTCTTCTAGGTGTAGAGGATAACCACTGTCAATGGTGTTGGTAGAACCTCCTCTCCTCTAGATGTAGAGGATGCCCCCTGTCTATGGTGATGGTAGAGCCATCTCTCCTCTAGGTGTAGAGGATGCCCCCTGTCAATGGTGATGGTAGAACCACCTCTCCTCTAGTTATGGAGGATGCCCCCTGTCTATAATGATGGTAGAACCACCTCTCTTCTAGGTATAGAGGAAGTCCCCTGTCTATAGTGATGGTTGAACCTTCTCTCCTTTAGGTGTAGAGGATGCCCCCTGTCTATGGTGATGGTAGAACCACTTCTCTTCTAGGTATAGAGGATGCCCCTGTCTATGGTGGTGATAGAATCTCCTCTCCTCTATGTGTAGAGGATGCCCCCTTTCTATGGTGATTATAGAACCACCTCTCTTCTAGGTATAGAGGATACTCCCTGTGTAAGGGGACGGTAGAAAAGCATCTTCTTTAGGTGTAAAGAATGCCCCCCTGTCTATGATGATGGTAGAACTTCCTCTTCTCTAGGTGTAGAGGATGCCCCCTGTCTATTGTGATGGTAGAATATCCTCTTCTGTAGGTGTAGAGGATTATCCCTGTCTATGTTGATGGGAGAACCTCCCCTCTTCTAGGTGCTGATGATGTCACCTGTCTATAGTGATGATAGAACCTCCTTTCCTCTAGGTGTAGAGGATGTTCAATGTCTATAGTGATGATAGAAACTACTTTCTTCTAGGATTAGAGGATGACCCTGTATTTGGTGATGAGATAACTGCCTCTCCTCTAGGTGTAGAGGATTCCTCCTTTTTATGGTGATGGTAGAACCTCCTCTCCTCTAGGTGTAGAGCATGTCTCCTGTCTATGATGATGGTAGAACCCCCTCTCCTCTAGGAGTAGAGGATGCCCCTGTCTATGGTGATGGTAGAACCTCCTCTCCTCTAGGTGTAGAGGATACCCCTGTCTATGGTGATGGTAGAACCACCTCTTCTCCAGGTGTAGAGGATGCCCCTGTCTATGTGGAAGGTAGAACTGACTCTCTTTTAAGCGTCAAAGATGCCCCCTGTCTACGGTGATGGTAGAACCAACTGTCTTCTAGGTATAGAGGATGTCCCCTGTCTATGGTGATTGTAGAACCAACTCTCTTCTAGGTATAGAGGAAGTCCCCTGTCTGTGGTGATGGTAGAACCAACTCTCTTCTAGGTGTAGAGGATGCCCCCTGTCTATGGTGATGGTAGAACCTTCACTCCTCTAGGTGTAGAGGATTCCTCCTGTCTATGGTGATGGTAGAACCTCCCCTCCTCTAGGTGTAGAAGATGCCCCCTGTCTATGGTGATGGTAGAACCTCCTCTCCTCTAGGTGTAGAGGATGCCCCCTGTCTATGGTGATGGTAGAGAAAAGAAAAACAAGAACAAAAACGGAAGAGGACGGCGCCTCGCGTGATAATGTAGTGATAGGTCGGTACCAACTGTGGTGAGAAAGGTGGGTGCTCACCTGGTAACCACTTGTGGGTAAGTGGTATAAGTTATCCAATGGGAGGGAAAAAAGGTTCCTTATTAGATTTGAGCGAGCACTAAAATGCTCGGGTACTCGTTATTCGAGACAAACTTTTCCCGATGCTCGAGTGCTCGTCTCGAATAACGAGCCCCATTGAAGTCAATGGGAGACTCGAGCATTTTTCAAGGGGACCAAGGCTCTGCACATGGAAGCTTGGCCAAACACCTGGGAGCCTCAGAAAAGGATGGAAACACCACGGAAATGGACAGGAAACAGCAGGGACAGCATGCATGGATGCCTCTGAGGCTGCTTAATCGCACCATTATGCCAAAAGTATGGGCAACAGCATGGCAATGACATGACACTATAATTGACCCTGACACTATAAGGGACGGCATGCAGAGGCAGCGGCAGCAGTGGCAGGCTAGAGAGTGTCATGGCGACATACTCTAAATGTACTCAGGATTCACCAAAGGAGGTGAGCAAGAAGCGCTTAAATGATTTCTAGAGATGAGCGAACATACTCGTCCGAGCTTGATGCTCGTTCGAGCATTAGCGTACTCAAAACTGCTCGTTGCTCGGACGAATACTTCGCCCGCTCGAGAAAATGGCAGCTCCCGCCATTTTGCTTTTTGGCGGCCAGAAACAGAGCCAATCACAAGCCAGGAGACTCTGCACTCCATCCAGCATGACGTGGTACCCTTACACGTCGATAGCAGTGGTGGGCTGGCCAGATCAGGTGACCCTGGGATAGACTAGCCCCTGCCCGCGCTGCTCGGATCATTCTGTGTCTGGATGCCGCTAGGGAGAGAGCTGCTGCTGGTCAGGGAAAGCGTTAGGGTGTTCTATTAGAATAGTGTTAGGCAGGAGTGATTCAACAAGAACCCAACAGCCCTTCTTAGGGCTACAATAACGTTATACTTTTTTTTTTTTGTTTGCCTGTGGCTGGGCTTGCTGGCACTAGTAGTGCAGCTAGTACCATATTGTGAGGAATTTGCAGGGGGACTTGCTACCGTTGTGTTTAGCTCTTAGTGACACACATATCCACCTCAAACACCAAAGTGGGAAAATTTATTAGGGGTTTGATTTCAATTAGGCACAGTCTGCCATTTACTTTTTATTTTACGTTTATTTTTTCATAACTCAGCATCATCTCATCTGGCATAGCAGTGTGCTTTCATACTTGGCTAGAAAATAGCCAAAGGAGAATCCAAACGGCTTACTTACGCCTACAGTAGCGTTATATATATTTTATTTCTGGTTGATCTGCTGGTGGCTGTCCTTGCTGCAGTGCATCTACTAGCCAATTGTGAGGAATTTGGAGTGAGACTTGCGACCGCTGTGTTTAGCGCTTAGTGACGCACATATCCATCGCAAAGACCGAAGTGGGAAAATTTATTAGGGGTTGGATTTCAATTAGGCACAGTCTGGCAGTTTCTTTTTATTTTACGTTTATTTTTTCATAACTCAGCGTCATCTCATCAGTGTGCTTTCATACTTGGCTAGAAAATAGCCAAAGGAGAATCCAAACGGCTTACTTACGCCTACAATAGCGTTATATATATTTTATTTCTGGTTGATCTGCGGTTGGCTGTCCTTGCTGCAGTGCATATACTAGCCAATTGTGAGGAATTTGGAGTGAGACTTGCGACCACTGTGTTTAGCGCTTAGTGACGCACATATCCATCGCAAAGACCGAAGTGGGAAAATTTATTAGGGGTTGGATTTCAATTAGGCACAGTCTGCCATTTCCTTTTTATTTTACGTTTATTTTTTCATAACTCAGCGTCATCTCATCTGGCATAGCAGTGTGCTTTCATACTTGGCTAGAAAATAACCATAGCAATAGGATAGCATTGTTTGGTTTTAAAAACTAAAAAACACAAAAAAAAACAAAAAAACACAAAAAAACACAAAAAACGTTTAAAAAAAATTAAAGTTATAACTTTCATTTTCAAAATGTTTAACCCGAGGGCTAGGGGTAGAGGACGAGGACGAGGGCGGGGACGTGGGCGTCCAACTACTGCAGGGGTCAGAGGCCGTGGTCCTGGGTGGGGTGGGACACCACCTGCTAGGTTCATGTCTGAAGTTACTGGGACTCGTGGTAGAGCACTGTTGAGGCCAGAACAGTGCGAACAGGTGATGTCGTGGATTGCCGACAATGCTTCGAGCAATTTGTCCACCAGTCAGTCTTCCACGCAGTCCACCCATGTCACCGAAATCGGCACTCCTCCAGCTCCTGCACCTCAGCCTCCTCCCCCCCAGTCTGCCCCCTCCCATGAAAATTTGGCATTTGAACCGGCATACTCTGAGGAACTTTTTTCTGGACCCTTCCCACAGTCACAAACCACTTGTCCGGTTGCTGCTGAGCAATTTTCCGATGCCCAGGTTTTCCACCAGTCGCAGTCTGTGGGTGATGATGACCATCTTGACGTAGTGGAAGAAGTGTGTAAAGAGGTGTCCGACGATGAGGAGACACGGTTGTCAGACAGTGGTGAAGTTGTTGTCAGGGCAGGAAGTCCGAGGGGGGAGCAGACTAAGGGATCGGAGGATGATGAGGTGACAGACCCAAGCTGGGTTGAGAGGCCGGGTGAACACAGTGCTTCTGAGACGGAGGAGAGTCCTCGACCAGAACAGGTTGGAAGAGGCAGTGGTGGGGCCAGACGGAGAGGCAGGGCCAGAGCAGGTGCATCAGCGCCAAATGTGTCACGTAGTGAAGCTCCCGTGGCGAGGGCTCCCGCGGCGAGGGCTAGATTTTCAGAAGTCTGGAGGTTCTTTAAGGAAACACCGGATGACCGACGGACTGTGGTGTGCAACCTTTGCCAAACCAGGATCAGCAGGGGTTCCACCACTACTAGCTTAACTACCACCAGTATGCGCAGGCATATGAATGCTAAACACCCCACTCAGTGGCACCAAGCCCGTTCACCTTCGGCCGTGCACACCACTGCTCCTTCCCCTGTGTCAGCTGATAGTCAGCCCCCTGCCCAGGACCCTGGCACAAAAACCCCATCGTCGCCTCCACGATCCTCCACAGCATCCACCAGCGTTCAGCTCTCCATACCCCAGACGCTGGAGCGGAAACGTAAATATAGTGCAACCCACCCGCACGCCCAAGCCCTTAGTGTCCACATCTCCAGATTGCTTAGCCTGGAGATGCTGCCCTATAGGCTAGTAGAGACCGAGGCCTTTCGCAACCTCATGGCGGCGGCCGCCCCTCGGTATTCGGTCCCCAGCCGCCACTACTTTTCCCGATGTGCCGTCCCAGCCCTGCACCAGCACGTATCAGACAACATCATCCGTGCCCTGACCAACGCCGTTTCTGACAAGGTCCACCTGACCACGGACACGTGGACGAGTGCTGCCGGGCAGGGCCACTTTATATCGCTGACGGCACATTGGGTTAACTTGGTGGAGGCTGGGACCGAGTCTGACCCTGCGGCTGGTCATATACTGCCGACGCCGAGGATTGCGGGGCCTACCTCGGTCCAGGTCTTTCAGGCCTACTATGCCTCCTCCTCCTCCCACCCCTCCTCCACCTCCTCCTCCGAACTACCATCCGTGGGCATGGCGCCATCAGTCGGTAGCTCTAGGCACAGCAGCAGTGCCGTCGCTAAGCGTCAGCAGGCGGTGCTCAAACTGCTGAGCCTAGGCGATAAAAGGCACACCGCCCAAGAGCTATTACAGGGCATCACGGCGCAGACTGATCTGTGGCTGGCACCGCTGAACCTGAAGCCAGGCATGGTTGTGTGTGACAACGGCCATAACCTGGTGGCGGCTCTGCAACTCGGCAGACTGACACATGTGCCATGCCTGGCCCATGTGTTAAATCTGATAGTTCAGCGTTTCCTCAAGACATACCCCAATCTGTCTGATTTGCTCACGAAGGTGCGCCGCATCTGTGCGCATTTCAGGAAGTCCAGCACAGATGCTGCCACTCTCAGGGCAGCGCAGCGCCGCCTCCAACTGCCCGCTCACCGACTGTTGTGCGACGTGCCCACGAGGTGGAATTCAACATTAACCATGTTATCCAGAGTTTACCAGCAGCGCAGAGCGATTGTAGACTGCCAGATGTCAACTTCCACCAGAACTGGTAGTCAAGTCAGTCAGCTTCCTCAAGTCTACAATGAGGAGTGGACGTGGATGTCTGATATCTGTCAGGTGCTGAGTAACTTTGAGGAGTCAACACAGATGGTCAGTGGCGATGCCGCCATCATCAGCCTCACCATCCCGCTGCTTGGCCTGTTGAAAAACTCTCTGATCAGCATGAAGTCGGAAGCTTTGCGCTCGTCACAAGAGACGGGGGAAGAAGATTCCCTTGTTGATAGCCAAAGCACCCTTAGGTCTGTTTCTCAGCGCATATCGGAGGAGGTGGAGGTGGAGGAGGATGAGGAGGAAGAGGAGGAGAATGTTGGCGAGACACAAGAGGGGACCATTGTTGAGTCCTTCACTGTTCAGCGTGTATGGGCAGAAGAAGAGGAGTTGGAGGAGTTGGAGGAGGAGGAAATGGACAGTCAGGCCAGTGAGGGGAGTGAATTCTTACGCGTTGGTACTCTGGCGCATATGGCATATTTCATGCTAGGCTGCCTATCCCGTGACCCTCGCGTTCAAAGAATTTATTCCAGCACCGATTACTGGGTGTTCACTCTCCTGGACCCACGGTACAAGTAAAATCTTTCCACTCTTATCCCTGGAGAGGAAAGGAGTGTGAGAATGCATGAATACCAGCAGGCCCTGGTTCACAAGCTGAAACAGTATTTCCCTTCTGACAGCGCTAGCGGCAGAGTGCGTAGTTCTGCGGGACAAGTAGCGAGGGAGAGTAGGCGAGCAGGCAGCTTGTCCAGCACTGGCAAGGGTACGCTTTACAAGGCTTTTGCCAGCTTTATGTCACCCCAGCAAGACACTGTCACCTGTCCCCAGTCTCGGCAGAGTAGGGCTGATCTTTACAGAAAGATGGTGAGGGAGTACGTAGCTGACCATATCGTCCTAAATGATCACACAGCTCCCTACAACTACTGGGTTTCAAAGCTGGACATGTGGCACGAACTGGCGCTGTACGCCTTGGAGGTTCTTGCCTGCCCTGCCGCTAGCGTGTTGTCCGAGCGGGTTTTCAGTGCAGCTGGTGTCATCATCACCGATAAGCGTACACGCCTGTCGACTGACAGCGCTGACAGGCTGACGCTTATTAAGATGAATAAAGCCTGGATTTCTCATAATTTCCAATATCCACCAGGTGAAGGAAGCTCAACCTGAATAATTTATCCACTCCTCCTCCTCCTCATTTTCCTCCTTCTCCTCCTCTTTGTACACTAAAGCAGAGGAAACTGGCTATTTTTTTACAGGGCCCACTGGCTCTAGCTATAGTACTTAATGCATTTAATTTTTCTGGAGGGCCACCTACCCGGTCCTCTGTTTTAAACAATTTTTGGGAGTGCCACATACAGGCACTCAATCTATTCAATTTTTCTGGAGGGCCACCTACCTGCTCCTCTGGTTTGAAAACTTTTTTGGACTGCCACATACAGGCACTCAATCTATTTCATTTTTCTGGAGGGCCACCTATCTGCTCCTCTGGTTTGAAAACTTTTTTGGACTGCCACATACAGGTACTCCATCTATTCAATTTTTCTGGAGGGCCACCTACCTGCTCCTCTGGTTTGAAAACTTTTTGGACTGCCACATACAGGCACTTAATCTATTTCATTTTTCTGGAGGGCCACCTACCTGCTCCTCTGGTTTGAAAACTTTTTTGGACTGCCACATACAGACACTCAATCTATTTCATTTTTCTGGAGGGCCACCTACCTGCTCCTCTGGTTTGAAAACTTTTTTGGACTGCCACATACAGGCACTCAATCTATTTCATTTTTCTGGAGGGCCACCTACCTGCTCCTCTGGTTTGAAAACTTTTTTGGACTGCCACATACAGGCACTCAATCTATTTCATTTTTCTGGAGGGCCACCTACCTGCTCCTCTGGTTTGAAAACTTTTTTGGACTGCCACATACAGGCACTATCCAAATTAAATTGTCTCCATAGCAGCCTCCACACGTTGTCTCCATTGCTACCTCCAAAAGTCGTCCATATAGCTGCCTCCATACATCGTCCCCTTATCAAACGAGGTGTGTCAGGCAGAAATTTGGGTTGTTTTCATGGATTCCACATCAAAGTTGTTAACTTTGTCGCCACCCTGCTGTGTTATCCACAAAATATACTGGCAAACTTTTACCATTTACGGATATTATTTCAGCGCTTCTTGCGCATCTGTTTACATTCCCCTCACCCGCCATATCCCAAACTTATAAGAACGCTACTACACTTAACTTGGTGCAGGCTGGGACCGAGTCTGACCCTGGGGCTGGTCATATACTGCCGACGCAGAGGATTGCGGGGCCTACCTCGGTCCAGGTCTCAAAGGCCTACTATACCTCCTCCTCCTCCCACCCCTCCTCCACCTCCTCCTCCTCCGAATTACCATCCGTGGCCATGGCGCCATCAGTCGGTAGCTCTAGGCACAGCAGCAGTGCCGTCGCTAAGCGACAGCAGGCGGTGCTCAAACTGCTGAGCCTAGGCGATAAAAGGCACACCGCCCAAGAGCTATTACAGGCCATTCCACATCAAACTTGTTAACTTTGTCGCCACCCTGCTGTGTAATCCACAAAATATACAGGCAGTAAGTTCGGTTAGAGAAAGTGCAGGGTCCTTCAGGCCAATGCAGTGAAGCCTCCTGAGGGGAAGCTGGTGGTCCACAGTATAAAATGCTGCCGACTTACATGCATCAGGAAGAAGAAGGTGAACTCCGGGGACCTGAGCGGGGAAGCGACACATGCAGGATATTGGGCGCGATCCAGGAGAATATGAAGAGAAAAGTCAATTTGGATTTAACAGTAAGGAGATCATTGGAGACAAGAGAAAGGCCAGTTTTAGTGGAGTCCATGGGGAATAAACCAGATTTTTAAGATTTGGGAGATGAAAGGTATATTAGAGACTAGTTCTAATCAATAGCACAGGATTTTATTCTTGGAGGAGACACTGTACTATGTGCAGTTTGCCTGTGGAATGTGCAGGGGGTGCCAAATTCATGATTTTTACCACCACATTTTTTGGTGCACCTTTAACACGGGGCGTGCAACACACTTTTATCAGACTCTGCGTGTAAAATTTGGTGCATGGTCCAAATGAGCACCAAAACGCCCCCTTGAGTGAAGAAATTTGTGTTGCATGAAGAATAGTGCAGCCGCAATACAAAACGGTTGCGAGTAACACAATTGTGTCTCAGACACTTCTTAAATACCTCTGCAAGCAGTTTGCACTAGTAAGGATGTAACAGAAAGTCTGACAGTAAACTGGCGCAAGACCCTAAAATGTAAATGTGCCCCAGGGGAATCTAAATCAGTAAAGCTGCATTGTCAGAAGAGTTATAGTATCATAGAATATACGGTTGGAAAAAGATGCCGGTCCGTCAAGTTAAATGAAACAAATGTTTTTTCCCTTTATCCCATGGTATTTTTGCCCTCAAGAAAGGCAGCCAGGTCTCTCTTGTACAACAAATTTGCGATAATAATCTCCTACAGCAAAGAGTTCCATAGTCTCACTGCTCTTAAAGTGAAGAATCCCTGTCTATGGTGAAGGTAGAACCGCCCCTCCTCTAGGTATGGAGGATGCCCCCTGTCTATAGTGATGGTAGAACCTCCTCTCCTCTAGGTGCAGAGGATGACCACTGTCCATGGTGATGGTAGAACCTCCTCTCCTCTAGGTGTAGAGGATGCCCAATGTCTATGGTGATGGTAGAACCTCCTCTCCTCTAGGTGTAGAGGATGCCCCCTGTCTATGGTGATGGTAGAACCTCCTCTCCTCTAGGTGTAGAGGATGTCCCCTGTCTATAGTGATGGTAGAACCTCCTGTCTTCTAGGTGTAGAGGATGACCACTGTCTATGGTGGTGGTAGAATATCCTCTCCTCTAGGTGTAGTGGATAACCCCTGTCTATGGTGATGGTAGAGCCATCTCTCCTCTCGGGGTAGAGGATGCCCCCTGTCAATGGTGATGGTAGAACCTCCTCTCCTCTAGGTGTAGTGGATAACCCCTGTCTATGGTGATGGTAGAGCCATCTCTCCTCTCGGGGTAGAGGATGCCCCCTGTCTATGGTGATGGTAGAGCCATCTCTCCTCTCGGGGTAGAGGATGCCCCCTGTCAATGGTGATGGTAGAACCTCCCCTCCCCTATGTGTAGAGGATGGCCCCTGTCTATGGTGATGGTAGAACCTCCTCTCCTCTAGATGTAGAGGATGCCCCCTGTCAATGGTGATGGTAGAGCCATCTCTCCTCTAGGTGTAGAGGATGCCCCCTGTCAATGGTGATGGTAGAACCTCCTCTACCGTAGGTGTAGAGGATGGCCCCTGTCTATGGTGATGGTAGAACCTCCTCTCCTCTGGATGTAGATGATGCCCCTTCTCTATGGTGATGATAGAACCTCCTCTCCTCTAGGTATAGAGGAGGCCCCCTGTCTATAGTGATGGTAGAACCTCCTGTCTTCTAGGTGTAGAGGATGACCACTGTCAATGGTGATAGTAGAACCTCCTCTAGGTATAGAGGAGGCCCCCTGTCCATAGTGATGGTAGAACCTCCTCTCTTCTAGGTGTAGAGGATAACCCCTGTCAATGGTGATGGTAGAACCTCCTCTCCTCTAGATGTAGAGGATGCCCCCTGTCTATGGTGATGGTAGAGCCATCTCTCCTCTAGGTGTAGAGGATGCCCCCTGTCAATGGTGATGGTAGAGCCTCCTCTCCCGTAGGTGTAGAGGATGGCCCCTATCTATGGTGATGGTAGAATCTCCTCTCCTCTGGATGTAGAGGAGATGTATGGTGATGGTAGAACCTCCTCTCCTCTAGGTATAGAGGAGGCCCCCTGTCTATAGTGATGGTAGAACCTCCTCTCTTCTAGGTGTAGAGGATGGCCACTGTCAATGGTGATGGTAGAACCTCCTCTCCCATAGGTGTAGAAGATAACCCCTGTCTATAGTGATGGTAGAACCTCCTGTCTTCTAGGTGTAGAGGATGACCACTGTCAATTGTGATGGTAGAACCTCCTCTCCCGTAGGTGTAGAGGATGGCCCCTGTCTATGGTGATGGTAGAACCTCCTCTCCTCTGGATGTAGAGGATGCCCCTTCTCTATGGTGATGGTAGAACCTCCTCTCCTCTAGGTATAGAGGAGGCCCCCTGTCTATAGTGATGGTAGAACCTCCTCTCTTCTAGGTGTAGAGGATAACCCCTGTCAATGGTGATGGTAGAACCTCCTCTCCTCTAGATGTAGAGGAGATGGTAGAGCCATCTCTCCTCTAGGTGTATATATACGCCTACAGTAGCGTTATATATATTTTATTTCTGGTTGATCTGCTGGTGGCTGTCCTTGCTGCAGTGCATCTACTAGCCAATTGTGAGGAATTTGGAGTGAGACTTGCGACCGCTGTGTTTAGCGCTTAGTGACGCACATATCCATCGCAAAGACCGAAGTGGGAAAATTTATTAGGGGTTGGATTTCAATTAGGCACAGTCTGGCAGTTTCTTTTTATTTTACGTTTATTTTTTCATAACTCAGCGTCATCTCATCAGTGTGCTTTCATACTTGGCTAGAAAATAGCCAAAGGAGAATCCAAACGGCTTACTTACGCCTACAATAGCGTTAAATATATTTTATTTCCGGTTGATCTGCTGGTGGCTGTCGTTGCTGCAGTGCATATACTAGCCAATTGTGAGGAATTTGGAGTGAGACTTGCGACCACTGTGTTTAGCGCTTAGTGACGCACATATCCATCGCAAAGACCGAAGTGGGAAAATTTATTAGGGGTTGGATTTCAATTAGGCACAGTCTGCCATTTCCTTTTTATTTTACGTTTATTTTTTCATAACTCAGCGTCATCTCATCTGGCATAGCAGTGTGCTTTCATACTTGGCTAGAAAATAACCATAGCAATAGGATAGCATTGTTTGGTTTTAAAAACTAAAAAACACAAAAAAAAACAAAAAAACACAAAAAAACACAAAAAAAGTAAAAAAAAAATTAAAGTTATAACTTTCATTTTCAAAATGTTTAACCCGAGGGCTAGGGGTAGAGGACGAGGACGAGGGCGGGGACGTGGGCGTCCAACTACTGCAAAGGTCAGAGGCCGTGGTCCTGGGTGGGGTGGGACACCACCTGCTAGGTTCATGTCTGAAGTTACTGGGACTCGTGGTAGAGCACTGTTGAGGCCAGAACAGTGCGAACAGGTGATGTCGTGGATTGCCGACAATGCTTCGAGCAATTTGTCCACCAGTCAGTCTTCCACGCAGTCCACCCATGTCACCGAAATCGGCACTCCTCCAGCTCCTGCACCTCAGCCTCCTCCCCCCCAGTCTGCCCCCTCCCATGAAAATTTGGCATTTGAACCGGCATACTCTGAGGAACTTTTTTCTGGACCCTTCCCACAGTCACAAACCACTTGTCCGGTTGCTGCTGAGCAATTTTCCGATGCCCAGGTTTTCCACCAGTCGCAGTCTGTGGGTAATGATGACTATCTTGACGTAGTGGAAGAAGTGTGTAAAGAGGTGTCCGACGATGAGGAGACACGGTTGTCAGACAGTGGTAAAGTTGTTGTCAGGGCAGGAAGTCCGAGGGGGGAGCAGACTGAGGGATCGGAGGATGATGAGGTGACAGACTCAAGCTGGGTTGAGAGGCCGGGTGAACACAGTGCTTCTGAGACGGAGGAGAGTCCTCGACCAGAACAGGTTGGAAGAGGCAGTGGTGGGGCCAGACGGAGAGGCAGGGCCAGAGCAGGTGCATCAGCGCCAAATGTGTCACGTAGTGAAGCTCCCGTGGCGAGGGCTCCCGCTGCGAGGGCTAGATTTTCAGAAGTCTGGAGGTTCTTTAAGGAAACACCGGATGACCGACGGACTGTGGTGTGCAACATTTGCCAAACCAGGCTCAGCAGGGGTTCCACCACTACTAGCTTAACTACCACCAGTATGCGCAGGCAAATGAATGCTAAACACCCCACTCAGTGGCACCAAGCCCGTTCACCTTCGGCCGTGCACACCACTGCTCCTTCCCCTGTGTCAGCTGCTAGTCAGCCCCCTGCCCAGGACCCTGGCACAAAAACCCCATCGTCGCCTCCACGATCCTCCACAGCATCCACCAGCGTTCAGCTCTCCATACCCCAGACGCTGGAGCGGAAACGTAAATATAGTGCAACCCACCCCCACGCCCAAGCCCTTAGTGTCCACATCTCCAGATTGCTTAGCCTGGAGATGCTGCCCTATAGGCTAGTAGAGACCGAGGCCTTTCGCAACCTCATGGCGGCGGCCGCCCCTCGGTATTCGGTCCCCAGCCGCCACTACTTTTCCCGATGTGCCGTCCCAGCCCTGCACCAGCACGTATCAGACAACATCATCCGTGCCCTGACCAACGCCGTTTCTGACAAGGTCCACCTGACCACGGACACGTGGACGAGTGCTGCCGGGCAGGGCCACTATATATCGCTGACGGCACATTGGGTTAACTTGGTGGAGGCTGGGACCGAGTCTGACCCTGCGGCTGGTCATATACTGCCTCCTCCTCCTCCCACCCCTCCTCCACCTCCTCCTCCGAACTACCATCCGTGGGCATGGCGCCATCAGTCGGTAGCTCTAGGCACAGCAGCAGTGCCGTCGCTAAGCGTCAGCAGGCGGTGCTCAAACTGCTGAGCCTAGGCGATAAAAGGCACACCGCCCAAGAGCTATTACAGGGCATCACGGCGCAGACTGATCTGTGGCTGGCACCGCTGAACCTGAAGCCAGGCATGGTTGTGTGTGACAACGGCCATAACCTGGTGGCGGCTCGGCAACTCGGCAGACTGACACATGTGCCATGCCTGGCCCATGTGTTAAATCTGATAGTTCAGCGTTTCCTCAAGACATACCCCAATCTGTCTGATTTGCTCACGAAGGTGCGCCGCATCTGTGCGCATTTCAGGAAGTCCAGCACAGATGCTGCCACTCTCAGGGCAGCGCAGCGCCGCCTCCAACTGCCCGCTCACCGACTGTTGTGCGACGTGCCCACGAGGTGGAATTCAACATTAACCATGTTATCCAGAGTTTACCAGCAGCGCAGAGCGATTGTAGACTGCCAGATGTCAACTTCCACCAGAACTGGTAGTCAGGTCAGTCAGCTTCCTCAAGTCTACAATGAGGAGTGGACGTGGATGTCTGATATCTGTCAGGTGCTGAGTAACTTTGAGGAGTCAACACAGATGGTCACCATCCTGCTGCTTGGCCTGTTGAAAAACTCTCTGATCAGCATGAAGTCGGAAGCTTTGCGCTCGTCACAAGAGACGGGGGAAGAAGATTCCCTTGTTGATAGCCAAAGCACCCTTAGGTCTGTTTCTCAGCGCATATCGGAGGAGGTGGAGGTGGAGGAGGATGAGGAGGAAGAGGAGGAGAATGTTGGCGAGACACAAGAGGGGACCATTGTTGAGTCCTTCACTGTTCAGCGTGTATGGGCAGAAGAAGAGGAGTTGGAGGAGTTGGAGGAGGAGGAAATGGACAGTCAGGCCAGTGAGGGGAGTGAATTCTTACGCGTTGGTACTCTGGCGCATATGGCAGATTTCATGCTAGGCTGCCTATCCCGTGACCCTCGCGTTCAAAGAATTTATTCCAGCACCGATTACTGGGTGTTCACTCTCCTGGACCCACGGTACAAGCAAAATCTTTCCACTCTTATCCCTGGAGAGGAAAGGAGTGTGAGAATGCATGGATACCAGCAGGCCCTGGTTCACAAGCTGAAACAGTATTTCCCTTCTGACAGCGCTAGCGGCAGAGTGCGTAGTTCTGCGAGACAAGTAGCGAGGGAGAGTAGGCGAGCAGGCAGCTTGTCCAGCACTGGCAAGGGTACGCTTTACAAGGCTTTTGCCAGCTTTATGTCACCCCAGCAAGACACTGTCAACTGTCCCCAGTCTCGGCAGAGTAGGGCTGATCTTTACAGAAAGATGGTGAGGGAGTACGTAGCTGACCATATCGTCCTAAATGATCACACAGCTCCCTACAAGAACTGGGTTTCAAAGCTGGACATGTGGCACGAACTGGCGCTGTACGCCTTGGAGGTTCTTGCCTGCCCTGCCGCTAGCGTGTTGTCCGAGCGGGTTTTCAGTGCAGCTGGTGTCATCATCACCGATAAGCGTACACGCCTGTCGACTGACAGCGCTGACAGGCTGACGCTTATTAAGATGAATAAAGCCTGGATTTCTCATAATTTCCAATATCCACCAGGTGAAGGAAGCTCAACCTGAATAATTTATCCACTCCTCCTCCTCCTCATTTTCCTCCTTCTCCTCCTCTTTGTACACTAATGCAGAGGAAACTGGCTATTTTTTTACAGGGCCCACTGGCTCTAGCTATAGTACTTAATGCATTTAATTTTTCTGGAGGGCCACCTACCCGGTCCTCTGTTTTAAACAATTTTTGGGAGTGCCACATACAGGCACTCAATATATTCAATTTTTCTGGAGGGCCACCTACCTGCTCCTCTGGTTTGAAAGCTTTTTTGGACTGCCACATACAGGCACTCAATCTATTTCATTTTTCTGGAGGGCCACCTACCTGCTCCTCTGGTTTGAAAACTTTTTTGGACTGCCACATACAGGCACTCAATCTATTTCATTTTTCTGGAGGGCCACCTACCTGCTCCTCTGGTTTGAAAACTTTTTTGGACTGCCACATACAGGCACTCAATCTATTTCATTTTTCTGGAGGGCCACTTACCTGCTCCTCTGGTTTGAAAACTTTTTTGGACTGCCACATACAGGCACTATCCAAATTAAATTGTCTCCATAGCAGCCTCCACACGTTGTCTCCATTGCTACCTCCAAAAGTCGTCCATATAGCTGCCTCCATACATCGTCCCCTTATCAAACGAGGTGTGTCAGGCAGAAATTTGGGTTGTTTTCATGGATTCCACATCAAAGTTGTTAACTTTGTCGCCACCCTGCTGTGTTATCCACAAAATATACTGGCAAACTTTTACCATTTACGGATATTATTTCAGCGCTTCTTCTTCTGTTTACATTCCCCTCACCCGCCATATCCCAAACTTATAAGAACGCTACTACACTTAACTTGGTGCAGGCTGGGACCGAGTCTGACCCTGGGGCTGGTCATATACTGCCGACGCAAAGGATTCTGGGGCCTACCTCGGTCCAGGTCTCAAAGGCCTTCTATACCTCCTCCTCCTCCCACCCCTCCTCCACCTCCTCCTCCTCCGAATTACCATCCGTGGCCATGGCGCCATCAGTCGGTAGCTCTAGGCACAGCAGCAGTGCCGTCGCTAAGCGACAGCAGGCGGTGCTCAAACTGCTGAGCCTAGGCGATAAAAGGCACACCGCCCAAGAGCTATTACAGGCCATTCCACATCAAACTTGTTAACTTTGTCGCCACCCTGCTGTGTAATCCACAAAATATACTGGCAAACTTTTATCATTTACCGATATTATTTCAGCGCTTCTTGCGCATCTGTTTACATTCCCCTCACCCGCCATATCCCAAACTTATAAGAACGCTACTACACTTGATCTTATACAAAAGGTTCTTAGAAGTGCTGTTTGGGGAGTAGCCTAGAGACAGGGGCTTGGAATGGCGAAAGCTCGCCTGGAAGCGGAGCGCCAGCTCCATGCCAAGATCCAACTAACATAGTTTTAACTGCAGCACCTTTAATCTACTACTAGTTCACTGCCTCCATAATAATAATAATAATAATAATCTTTATTTATATAGCGCCATCATATTCCGTAGCGCTTTACAAATCATAGGAAACAAATACAAATGTAAGGTAACAGAGCACAACATTTGTATGGAACAACAGGAGTGAGGTCCCTGCTCGCCAGAGCTTACGGTTTATGAAGATGATGGGGTAACACGAGGTAAAAGAATTTTTAATGGTCAAGCCATTCTTCTTAGGGAATAGAACAAAATATAATAAATGGAATTGCTGTCGCTTGAACCACTCAGCCGTCATCTTATATACCAGGTCCAGGGTGAATGGGACTGCAGAGAAGTCTGGTGCCTGTTGGTTGCTGGATAACAGATGGGAGGACGACACAGGACGGGTTAGTAGAAGAGTTAAAACTTCATGCAGTTCATGAGTGTTATAGGCTTGCCTAAAGAAATGGGTTTTAAGAGCAGGTTTGAAACTTTGGAGGTTAGGTATTAGTCTGATAGTCCGGGGCAGAGCATTCCATAGAATTGGTGCAGCTCTAGAGAAGTCTTGGAGACGCGAGTGGGAGGTCCGCACTAGGGTAGAGGTTAATCTAAGATCACTGGCGGATCTAAGAGCACGGGTTGGGCGATAGACTGAGATAAGAGAGGAGAGGTAGGGGGGTGCAGCATTATACAGAGCTTTATGGATGAGGGTTATTATTTTAAACTGTATTCGAAAGGAGACTGGCAGCCAGTGCAGCGACTGGCATGAACTGTAGGCATACATGGTCCCCTTATCAAACGAGCTGTGTCAGGCAGAATTTTGGGTTGTTTTCATGGCTTCCATGTTAACTTTGTCGCCACCCTGCTGTGTAATCCACAAAATATACTGGCAAACTTTTATCATTTACGGATATTATTTCAGCGCTTCTTGCGCATCTGTTTACATTCCCCTCACCTGCCATATCCTAAACTTATAAGAACGCTACTACACTTGATCTTATACAAAAGGTTCTTAGAAGTGCTGTTTGGGGAGTAGCCTAGAGACAGGGGCTTGGATTGGCGAAAGCTCGCCTGGCAGCGGAGCGCCAGCTCCATGCCAAGATCCAACTAACATAGTTTTAACTGCAGCACCTTTAATCTACTACTAGTTCACTGCCTCCATACATGGTCCCCTTATCAAACGAGCTATGTCAGGCAGAATTTTGGGTTGTTTTCATGGCTTCCATGTTAACTTTGTCGCCACCCTGCTGTGTAATCCACAAAATATACTGGCAAACTTTTATCATGTACCGATATTATTTGAGCGCTTCTTGCTCACCTCCTTTGGTTCCTCTCTGCCACCCATTGGTTTGAAGCCTGAGTCCATTTAGGGTATGTCGCCATGCCACTCTCTAGCCTGCCGCTGCTGCCGCTGCCTCTGCATGCCGTCCCCTATAGTGTCAGGGTCAATTATTGGATGTTTTAGATGCTATCTAGCTTCATTCTGTCACTCTGTCATGGCCATGCTGTTGCCCATAATTTTGGCATAATGGTGCGATTAAGCAGCCTCAGAGGCATCCATGCATGCTGCCCCTGCTGTTTCCTGTCCATTTCCGTGGTGTTTCCATCCTTTTCTGAGGTTCCCAGGTCTTTGGCCAAGCTTCCCTGTGCAGAGCCTTGGTCCCCTTGAAAAATGCTCGAGTCTCCCATTGACTTCAATGGGGCTCGTTATTCGAGTCGAGCACTCGAGCATCGGGAAAAGTTTGTCTCGAATAACGAGTACCCGAGCATTTTAGTGCTCGCTCATCTCTAATGATTTCCTATTTGAACAAAACGTTGACGGTATATTTAGTCGATAACACAGCATGGTGGCGACATAGTGACCAAGTTCCATAAAGTATCTGAAACACCCAAAAAATGAGCCTGACACAGCTCTTTTGATAAGGGGACGACATGTGGAGGCAGCCATGGAGACGACTTCCATGATTAAGAGCGACAGTATGGGGCATTCATATTGCGCTGCTATGATTGCAACTTCAGGTCTCCAGCATGGCGGCGACAGATGGGCCGAGTTCCACTATGTATCTGGTGAAACACCTGAAAATTCTGCCTGACACAGCTCGTTCGATAAGGGGATGATGTGCTGCATATCCTCTCGTGCTCCAGCGTCTGGGGTATAGAGAGTTGAAATGAGACATTGGTGGACGCTGTGGAGGATCGTGGAGGCAAAATGGACAGGAAACTGCAGGGGCAGCATGCATGGATGCCTCTGAGGCTGCCTAATCTTGGGATGCAGCTGGCGGTCCACTGCCAGGCGAGCTTTCGCCTGTCCAAGCCCCTGTCTCTCGGCTCCTCCCCACCCAAAATGGGCCTGGGGGCCAGAAGCGTTTACTTTGAAAAAATTATAATTTTCAAAGCAGGCCGAGTTGTTTGAATATTTCATTTTATTTAGGAATAATGGAATAGCATAGTGATTCTATTTTTAATTGTTTTTACGGAAATGGTTCCATGATTAAGAGCGACAATATGGGGCATCCATATTGCGCTGCTATGATTGCAACTTCAGGTCTCCAGCATGGCGGCGACAGATGGGCCGAGTTCCACTATGTATCTGGTGAAACACCTGAAAATTCTGCCTGACAGAGCTCGTTTGATAAGGGGACGATAAGTGAACTAGTAGTAGATTAAAGGTGCTGCAGTTAAAACTATGTTAGTTGGATCTTGGGATGGAGCTGGCGCTCCGCTGCCAGGTGAGCTTTCGCCAATCCAAGCCCCTGTCTCTCGGCTACTCCCCAAACAGCACTTCTAAGAACCTTTTGTATAAGATCAAGTGTAGTAGCGTTCTTATAAGTTTGGGTTATGGCGGGTGAGGGGAATGTAAACAGATGCACAAGAAGCGCTGAAATAATATCGGTAAATGATAAAAGTTTGCCAATATATTTTGTGGATTACACAGCAGGGTGGCGACAAAGTTAACAAGTTTGATGTGGAAGCCATGAAAACAACCCAAAATTCTGCCTGACACAGCTCGTTTGATAAGGGGACCATGTATGGAGGCAGCTATATGGACGACTTTTGGAGGCAGCTATGGCGATGACGTGTGGAGGTAGCAATGGAGGCAACATGTAAAGGCAGCTAAAAAGACGACATGTGGAGGCTGCTATGGAGACAATTTAATTTGGATAGTGCCTGTATGTGGCAGTCCAAAAAAGTTTTCAAACCAGAGGAGCAAGTAGGTGGTCCTCCAGAAAAATTAAATAAATTGAGTGCCTGTATGTGGCAGTCCAAAAAAGTTTTCAAACCAGAGGAGCAGGTAGGTGGTCCTCCAGAAAAATTAAATAGATTGAGTGCCTGTATGTGGTACTCCCAAAAATTGTTTAAAACAGAGGACCGGGTAGGTGGCCCTCCAGAAAAATTAAATACATAGAGTACTATAGCTAGAGCCAGTTGGCCCTTGCAAAAAATAGCCAGTTTCCTCTGCTTTAGTGTACAAAGAGGAGGAGAAGGAGGACAATGAGGGGGAGGAGTGCATACATTATTCAGGTTGAGCTTCTTTCACCTGGTGGAGAATGAAAATCCGGAGAAATCCAGGCTTTATTCATCTTGATAAGCGTCAGCCTGTCAGCGCTGTCAGTCGACAGGCGTGTACGCTTATCAGTGATGATGCCACCAGCTGCACTGAAAACCCGCTCTGACAGCACGCTAGCGGCAGGGCAGGCAAGAACCTCCAAGGCGTATAGCGCCAGTTCGTGCCACATGTCCAGCTTTGAAACCCAGTAGTTGTAGGGAGCTGTGTGATCATTTAGGACGATGGTATGGTCAGCTATGTACTCCCTCACCATCTTTCTTTAAAGATCAGCCCTACTCTGCCGAGACTGGGGACAGGTGACAGTGTCTTGCTGGGGTGACATAAAACTGGCAAAGGCTTTGTAGAGCATACCCCTGCCAGTACTGGACAAGCTGCCTGCTCGCCTACTCTCCCTCGCTACCTGTCCCGCAGAAGTACGCCCTTTGCCGCTAGCGCTGTCAGAAGGGAAATACTGTTTCAGCTTGTGCACCAGGACCTGCTGGTATTCATGCATTCTCACACTCCTTTCCTCTCCAGGGATGAGAGTGGAAAGATTTTGCTTGTACCGTGGGTCCAGGAAAGTGAATACCCAGTAATCGGTGCTGGAATAAATTCTTTGAACGCGAGGGTCACGGAGTAGGCAGCCTAGCGCAGTCCCAACGCGCAAGAATTCACTCCCCTCACTGGCCTGACTGCCCATTTCCTCCTCCTCCAACTCCTCCAACTCCTCTTCTTCTGCCCATACACGCTGAACAGTGAAGGACTGAACAATGGTCCCCTCTTCTGTCTCGCCAACTATCTCCTCCTCTTCCTCCTCCTCCACCTCCTCCGATATGCGCTGAGAAACAGACCTAAGGGTGCTTTGGCTATCAACAAGGGAATCTTCTTCCCCCGTCTCTTGTGATGAACGCAAAGCTTCTGACTTCATGCTGACCAGAGAGTTTTTCAACAGGCCAAGCAGCGGGATGGTGAGGCTGATGATGGCGGCATCGCTACTGACCATCTGTGTTGACTCCTCAAAGTTACTCAGCACCTGACAGATATCAGACATCCACGTCCACTCCTCATTGTAGACTTGAGGAAGCTGACTGACCTGACTACCAGTTCTGGTGGAAGTTGACATCTGGTAGTCTACAATCGCTCTGCGCTGCTGGTAAACTCTGGATAACATGGTTAATGTTGAATTTCACCTCGTGGGCACGTCGCACAACAGTCGGTGAGCGGGCAGTTGGAGGCGGCGCTGCGCTGCCCTGAGAGTGGCAGCATCTGTGCTGGACTTCCTGAAATGCGCACAGATGTGGCGCACCTTCGTGAGCAAATCATACAGATTGGGGTATGTCTTGAGGAAATGCTGAACTATGAGTTTTAACACATGGGCCAGGCATGACAGATGTGTCAGTCTGCCAAGTTGCAGAGCCGCCACCAGGTTACGGCCGTTGTCACACACAATCATGGCTGGCTTCAGGTTCAGCGGTGCCAGGAACAGATCGGTCTGCGCCGTGATGCCCTGTAATAGCTCTTGGGCGGTGTGCCTTTTATCGCCTAGGCTCAGCAGTTTGAGCACCGCCTGCTGTCGCTTAGCGACGGCACTGCTGCTGTGCCTAGAGCTACCGACTGATGGCGCCATGCCCACGGATGGTAATTCGGAGGAGGAGGTGGAGGAGGGGTGGGAGGAGGAGGAGGCATAGTAGGCCTTTGAGACCTGGACCGAGGTAGGCCCCGCAATCCTCGGCGTTGGCAGTATATGACCAGCCCCAGGGTCAAACTCGGTCCCAGCCTCCACCAAGTTAACCCAATGTGCCGTAAGCGATATATAGTGGCCCTGCCCGGCAGCACTCGTGTTGGGAGGTGTTTGGGCCGGGGTCCTGGGCAGGGGGCTGACTAGCAGATGACACAAGGGGAAGAGCAGTGGTGTGCCCGGCCGGAGGTGAACAGGCTTGGTGCCATTGAGTGGGGTGTTTAGCATTCAGATGCCTGCGCATACTGGTGGTAGTTAAGCTAGTAGTGGTGGAACCCCTGCTGATCTTGGTTTGGCGCAGGTTGCACACCACAGTCCGTCGGTCATCCCGTGTTTCTTTAAAGAACCTCCAGACTTCTGAAAATCTAGCCCTCGCCACGGGAGCTTGACTACGGGAAACATTTGGCGCTGATGCACCAGCTCTGGCCCTGCCTCTCCATCTGGCCCCACCACTGCCTCTTCCAACCTGTTCTGCTATAGGACTCACCTCCGTCTCAGAAGCACTGTGTTCACCCGGCCTATCAACCCAGCTTGGGTCTGTCACCTCATCATCCTCCGATCCCTCAGTCTGCTCCCCCCTCGGACTTCCAGCACTGACAACAACTTCACCACTTTCTGACAACCGTGTCTCCTCATCGTCCGACACCTCTTTACACACTTCTTCCACTACGTCAATCATCATCACCCACAGACTGCGACTGGTGGAAAACCTGGGCATCGGAAAATAGCTCAGCAGCAACCGGACAAGTGGTTTGTGACTGTGGGAAGGGTCCAGAAAACAGTTCCTCAGAGTATGCCGGTTCAAATGCCAAATTTTGCTGGGAGGGGGCAGACTGCGGGGACGGAGGCTGAGGTGGAGGAGCTGGAGGAGTGCTGATTTCGGTGACATGGGTGGACTGCGTGGAAGACTGACTGGTGGACAAATGGCTAGAAGCATTGTCTGCAATCCACGACATCACCTCTTCGCTCGGTTCTGGCCTCAACAGTGCTCTACCACGAGTCCCAGTAACTTGAGACATGATGAACCTAGGGAGTGTAGCTCTGCGGCGTTCCCCTGCTCCCTCATCAGCAGGTGGTGTCTCACCCCGCCCAGGACCACAGCCTCTGACCCCTGCAGTAGTTGGACGCCCACGTCCACGCCCTCATCCTCTACCCCTAGCCCTCGGGTTAAACATTTTCTAAATTAAAGTGTAAACTTTATTTATTTATTTATTTTTAAACAAAACAATGCTATCCTATCGTTATGGCTAGTTTCTAACCTGACAGCACACAACAGCACACAACACTGACAGCACACAACTGGATTTTGTGCTGTGCCTGATGACTTTGAGTTATAAAAAGAAAGAAATGTAAAAAAAAATAAATCAGCAGACTGTGGCTAATTCAAATCAAACCCCT
The DNA here is from genome assembly GCF_040894005.1 of Engystomops pustulosus. Classification (NCBI taxonomy): domain Eukaryota; kingdom Metazoa; phylum Chordata; class Amphibia; order Anura; family Leptodactylidae; genus Engystomops; species Engystomops pustulosus. The sequence goes on from NC_092414.1 coordinate 219,928,232, forward strand.
AATAAATTGTCCCACTTCGGTGTTTGAGGTGGATATGTGTGTCACTAAGAGCTAAACACAACGGTCGCAAGTCTCCCTGCAAATTACTCACAATATGGTACTAGCTGCACTACTAGTGCCAGCAACCCCAGCCACAAGCAAACAAAAAAAATTTAAAATATAACACTATTGTAGGCCTAAATAAGCCTTTGGGGTTCTCCTATGGCTATTTTCTAGCCTACACTGAAAGCACACTGCTTTGCCTGATGACTTTGAGTTATAAAAAGAAATAAACGTAAAAAAAAATAAATCAGCAGACTCTGCCTAATTCTAATCAAACCCCTAATAAATTGTCCCACTTCGGTGTTTAAGGTGGATATGCCTGTCACTAAGAGCCAAACACAACGGTCGCAGGTCTCCCAGCAAATTCCTCACAATATGGTACTAGCTGCACTACTAGTGCCAGCAAGCCCAGCCACAGGCAAACCAAAAAAAAGTGAAATAAAACGTTATTGTAGCCCTAAGAAGGGCTGTTGGGTTCTTGTAGAATCACTCCTGCCTAACACTATTCTAATAGAACACCCTAACACTTTCCCTGACCAGCAGCAGCTCTCTCCCTAGCGGCATCCAGACAGAGAATGATGCGAGCAGCGCGGGCAGGGACTAGTCTATTCCAGGGTCACCTGATCTGACCAGCCAACTACTGCTATCGACGTGTAAGGGTACCACTTCATGCTGGGTGGAGTGCAGAGTCTCCTGGCTTGTGATTGGCTCTGTTTCTGGGCGCCAAAAATCACAACGGCGGGAGATGCCATTTTCTTGAGCGGGCGAAGTATTCGTCCGAGCAACGAGCAGTTTCGAGTACGCTAATACTCGTCCAAGCTCGAGCATCAAGCTTGGACGAGTATGTTTGCTCATCTCTATTTAAAACACATACATTGGGGTCCAACCAAGACTAAGTCCATTCACAGTAATTTATGGCTGTGGATGGACAAAATCCTGATCTGTATCTTTTGCTGAATTTTGAATAGAGGCTGATGAAATTGCTGGAGGACTCACAAATTGCTGGAATTTCTACTCATTTGGACTGTGGGATTTGTTGCCGTTTCACTGCAGAATTCAATAAGTGGTTAATCCCTTTTCTGTTTTACCTGTTTATTCAGTGAATTCTCCCAAGAGCCTCATGTGAGGAGACCGGAGGACTCCACGGGGTCCATTATAATCCCTCAACATTTTCTCCTTCCATGTGGGAGCCGTACGTTATCAATGTATAAATATGAGGTCTGATGATTCATTGTATTTCACATGGTGATCACTGACGCTTCTATCTGGGAGAATTATCTGTAAATCCTACAGGAAGAAAAAATTATAAATTATAAAATTTATTTTGAAATTATTCCCTACTAAAGGAGACTAAAACTTAAATAGGGGCCATACAGTTTCGCGGGAAAACATCTAGCGCCTTCTTTATTACTCAACGGTAAAATTGTTTTATGAGATTTTTTGGGATTCCAAATTGCCTTTTCGTTGGTGGAAAACATTGTATGATGTTCCAGGGTATCATGTAGAATATTTGTAGATTTCCTAATAAATCATCTATTAAATATTTTTATACATTTGTTTCCTATTTTGTTCGCCTCTCCCCATTTATATACTGGATTGCTAGTGTTCTCGGTGGGATGGAAGGTAGAATTCACTGTCCATAAACATTAGATGACCGGTCTGTTTTGTGATTTTTGTATGTCACTAATAAAGTATCTATGGAGATAGGACTAGAAGAATGATGATTTTTCTTGGGGACCTTCTCCTTATGACATCATTATCTTCATGATGTGTTGATTTCAAATCCTATAGATGTGTCCACTAAAGACAAGCAGACCCATTAAGGTTATTGTTGGGTTAGTCAACCTGAACCCAAACAATGATCCCCACGACCACACCTGGGATTGGTGCCGGCACTGATTGTGATTGTTAGTCTTTAAATGGTGCTGCATTGAGGAGAAGAATTCCTCAGTAAAATGCTAGAGGAGAGGAGGTTCTACCATCACCATAGACAGGGGGCATCCTCTACACCTAGAGGAGAGGTGGTTCTACCATCACCATAGACAGGGGGCATCCTCTACACCTAGAGGAGAGGAGGATCTACCATCACCGTAGACAGGGGGCATCCTCTACACCAAGAGGAGAGGAGGTTCTACCATCACCATAGACAGGGGGCATCCTCTACAACTAGAGGACAGGGGATTCTACCATCACCATAGACAGGGGACATCCTCTACACCTAGAGGATAAGGCGGTTCAACCATTACCATAGACATTACCATAGGAGCATTCTCTACACCTAGAGAAGAGGTGGTTCTACCATTGCCATATATAGAGTAATATCCTCTATACCTAGAAGGAGGGTGGTCCTAGAATTACCATAGACAGGAGACATCCTCTGCAAACAGAGGCATGATTCTACCATGTAAATAGACAGGGGGAATCCTCTATACCAGTGATGGCAAACCTTTTAGATGCCGAGTGCCTAAACTATATCCAAAACCCACATATTTTTCGCAAAGTGCCGATGTGACAATTTAAGCAGAAACTTATTACTCCCTGCTCTGTCACAGGTTAAAATTGTAGAAGCACCTTGTGAGGGGAATGAGTGTTAAAACGATCCACTCTCGATCTGTGAGAGTGACCTTTAGAATTGTAATGTATTCCTATTGTTTGTTGGAAAAACAATAAAAAGATTAAAACAAAAAAATTGTAGAGGCACCTGAGGACACCAATACAGTAGAAAGAAGGAGAATAAGTTTTGATTATGAATGTAGCTGGGCTGCCTGGGAATGCAAGAGGCCTTGAGTCCTGTCTGGTGAACTCTGCAGTGGCGTGATGGTGCAGGTGCCTGTAGAGAGGGCTCTGAGTGCCACTTCTGGCACTTGTGCCATAGGTTTGCCACCACTGCTCTATACCTAGAAGAGAGGCAGTTCTATCATCACCATAGACAGATTGTATCCTCTACACCTAGAGGAGAGAAGGCTCTACCATCACCATAGACAGGGGACATCCTCTACACCTAGAGAAGAGGAGGTTCTACCATCACCATAGACAGGGGGCATCCTCTACACCTAGAGGAGAGGAGGTTCTACCATCACCATAGACAGGGGGCATCCTCTACACCTAGAGGACAGGAGATTCTACCATCTCCATAGACAGGGGCATCCTCTACACCTAGAGGAGAGGCGGTTTTACCATCACCATAGACAGGGGACATCCTCTACAACTAGAGGATAAGGCGGTTCAACCATTACAATAGACATTACCATAGGAGCATTCTCTACACCTAGAGAAGAGGTGGTTCTACCAATGCCATAAATAGGGTAATATCCTCTATACCTAGAAGAAAGGTGGTCCTAGAATTACCATAGACAGGAGACATCCTCTACAAACAGAGGCATGATTCTACCATGTAAATAGACAGGGGGAATCCTCTATACCAGTGATGGCAAACCTTTTAGATGCCGAGTGCCTAAACTACATCCAAAACCCACATATTTTTGGCAAAGTGCCGATGTGACAATGTAAGCAGAAACTTATTACTCCCTGCTCTGTCACAGGTTTAAATTGTAGAGGCACCTGAGGACACCAATACAGTAGAAAGAAGGAGAATAAGTTTTGATTATAAATGTAGCTTCCTAGGGTCCTGGGCTGCCGGGGACTGCAAGAGGCCTTGAGTCCTGTCTGGTGAACTCTGCAGTGGCGTGATGGTACAGGTGCCTGTAGAGAGGGCTCTGAGTGCCACTTCTGGCACCTGTGCCATAGGTTTGCCACCACTGCTCTATACCTAGAAGAGGGGCAGTTCTACCATCACCATAGACAGATTGTATCATCTACACCTAGAGGAGAGAAGGTTCTACCATCACCATAGACAGGGGACATCCTCTGCACCTAGAGGAGAGGTGGTTCTACTATCACCATAGACAGCGGGCATCTGCTACACCTAGAGGAGAAGTGGTTCTACCATCACCATAGACAGTGGACATCCTCTACACCTAGAGGAGAGGAGGTTCTACCATCACCATAGACAGGGGGTATCCTCTACACCTAGTGGAGAGGAGATTCTACCATCACCATAGACAGGGGGCATCCTTTACACCTAGAGGAGAGGAGGTTCTACCATCACCATAGACAGGGGGCATCCTCTACACCTAGAGGAGAGGAGGTTCTACCATCACCATAGACAGGGGGCATCCTCTACACCTAGAGGAGAGGAGGTTCTACCATCACCATAGACAGGGGGCATCCTCTACACCTAGAGGAGAGGAGGTTCTACCATCACCATAGACAGGGGGCATCCTCTACACCTAGAGGAGAGGAGGTTTTACCATCAACATAGGTGGGTGCATTCTCTGCACCTAGAGGAGAGGAGGTTTTATCGTGACCAGGGATTCTGGGCATCCTCTACACCTAGAGGAGAGGCGGTTCTACCATCACCATAGATGGGGGCATTCTCTACACCTAGAGGAGAGGTGATTCTACCATCACCATAGACAGGGGCATCCTCTACACCTAGAGGAGAGGCGGTTCTACCATCACCATAGATGGGGGCATTCTCTACACCTGGAAGAGAGGAGGATCTACCATCACCATGGACTCTGGGCATCTTCTACAACTAGAGGAGATGCAGCTCTACCATCACCCTAGATGGGGGCATCCTCTACACCTAGAGGAGAGGTGGTTCAACCATCACCATAGAAGGAGGGCATCCTATAGACCTGGGGTCAGGACCTTTTTGGCTGAGAGAGCATTAAGCCCCACATATTTTAAAATGTAATTCTGCAAGAGCCGTACGATGTGTTTCAAGGAACACTGACGGAAAAAATGTTACAGCAGTCGTTAGTACAGCATATACGTATACAGCAGGCAAGACGGGCAAGCAGGACACAGGCAGGACCGGTGGGCGGGACACAGGCGAGAAGGGTGTGTGGGACACAGGCAAGATAGGCGGAACATAGGTGAGATAGACAGGCAAGTGAGACTGATGGGCAGGCGGGACACAGGCGAAATGGGCAGATAAATGGCCCACCACATACAAGGTGTGCAGGCAGGTGGGCCGAGATAATGTTTGTGGACGGGCAGGGCCCCTACTATTGACATGCTGGGCACAGCCCCCATTAATGCTGTGTTGAGTGCCACTGTCAACAAGGAGGGAAAGACAATAATAAAAATTTGGTTTGACAGGAGCCCTGTCTGCGAGCCAGATGCGGCCATCAAAAGAGCCACATCTGTCTCTCGAGCCATAGTATCCCGACCCCTGCTCTAGACCAAGACAAGTGGCAGTTCTACCATCAGTATAGAAAGTGCACCTCTTGCCCCAATCTCTGAGAGAGGCGATCATTATTCTTATTTTAAAGGAGGGGAAGTGTCCATTAGAACCGGATTCATACCGACCGATCTCCCTGCTAAACACCAATTACAAACTATTAGCCAAAGTTCTTGCAACTAGATTGCAAAAAGTAATATGATTGGTGGTCCATGAGGACCAGTCGGGGTTTATGCCGGGGAGATCGGTCAGAGATAATATTGTACGTATGTGGTGGTACCTGCAGTCTCCTTGTGAGGCAGTGGGGATGAGAGCTGTGGTCTCCCTCGACGCGGTTAAGGCTTTTGACCGCGTCGAGTGGAACTACATCTGGAGTCTCCTGGAAAGTATGGGATTCGGACCACTGTACATAAAATGGGTGAAGTTGCTATACAATAGGGCCTCAGCCAGGATTAATGTAAATGGCAGAGCCTCAGCAGCATGGCAGTTATACAGGGGTACCAGGCAGGGTTGTTAAGAGGGGTTAAGAGGGTTTGTGTGGGGACAAAGAGGGTAAGACTTTTACTATATGCCGATGATATGCTGCTGTTTCTATATAACTCAGAGCCAGAGATAAAGGTGGTAGTCAAGCTGATAAAAGACTTTGGTAAATCCTCGGGCATTAAGATAAATTGGGGGAAATTGCGGCATATCCTTCAGGTAAATTGATGGTGGTGGAGAAGATGCGCTATCTAGGAATAACTGTGAGTAAGGAACCCCGAGATTATGTTGAACTTAATGTGAAGCCTCTTTTACATAAAATCAGGGGAAAAAAATGTACTTACCAATAGCAGCAAGAATAGTATTTTTCAAAATGATGCTGTTACCTCAGATCCTATTTGTCTTCCAAAATAGCCCAGTGATCTTCCCTAAGAAATTTATTTTCGGTCTTGGAGTCTATGTTAAGGGATTTTATATGGAATGGGAAAATGGCACGTATAAAACTAGAGAGTTTGTATCCACCGATAGAGAAGGGAGGATTAGCCATCCCTGATCTTTTTTGTTATTTTCTAGCTACACAATGGCAGAACATTAGGGACTGTGATAGAGATATGTTGCACTTTATAATAGGTAGAAAGCATGAGTTCTTGACAAAATATGATATATGGAGCCTGTTGGAAACAGGAGTATTCACAAAAACGAATTTAAAGCACAATTATATATATGTAAAATTATATAACTATATGTACATTAATGCAGTGGGTTTGGGACATGACCAGCAATAAATTAGGGTGTAAAGGATATTTTGGGATATTGGCACTATGGGGATTTAAAAAATGGACGATGGCCCCGACGGGTTACACGAGGGATTGTCAGGATAAAGGGATCTTATTTATCAACCAGGTAGTGGAAGATAGAAAATTGAGATCGTACAAAGAACTGGCTGGCAATTTTCAGCTGAAGACGAGAGACTGGTTATTTTATGCTCAGCTTAGGAGTGCCTTTAGTGCCCACCAATTAGAGGAGGATTTCAGGGAAATGGTGCACCCATTGGAGGTTTTTTTTTCGATGCAAAAGCATGTAAGAAAAGAACTATGTCTAGGGTTTATAAGATTGCTAAAGACCCTTTTAACAAATGGCTGTGGAAGGCTGTGAAGGCTGTGGAAAATTTAACCGAGGAAGAGATTATGTTGAACTTAATTTGAAGCCTCTTATACATAAAATTAGGGGAAAATAATGTACTTACCAATAGCAGCAAGAATAGTAATTTTCAAAATGATGCTGTTACCTCAGATCCTATTTGTCTTTCAAAATAGCCTCGCTATGGACTCGCTTAACATGATAAAGAAAACTACCATATCTTATCTTATATGTCATATATTGTAACCCAAATATTCATAGTGCACAGGGTGGACTTTACACCCAAACGTTTAAATATTTTTTGGAAAAAGGAAGAGGAAAAATGCCCAAGGTGCAACCTAATAGACGCTGATGTGATACATATGTTGTGGAGATGCGCGAAATTACATCGCTATTGGGCGGAGGTAGTGGATAGATCACAATTAGTATTTGAATCCAACATACAAACGAGTGCACAAGTGTGTGTTTTGGGAACAAAATTAGGCATAGAGGGAACTATAAACAATATTATATGCATATTGAAAGGACTTTTGGCAGCCAGGAAACTAATTCTATACCTTTGATAGGGAGCCACAAAAGTTACAGGAATGGGAGAAGAGGCTGGATCTTATATGTCACACAGACAGGCAGGAGGCTTTAGAAAGAGGGGATAAATCAGAGACGATCTGGAAGTCTTGGTTAAATAGATCATATCGGTAATATGATACATTGGACTTGAAATTATTGGTGGGAATTTTAGGCAGCCGTCAACCGCAGGTGGGAGGTTGGGGAGGGTTAAGGGGGAAAATGGAAAATAAAGGACTAATATATATATTTTAATAGCAGGTGGTAAATTGTGAAAATATGTGACACATTGTAAAACATGTTAATGGACTGAAAACAAAAAAAGTACACCTCTTCTACACCTAGAGGAGAATCAATACCATAGACAGGGGGCATCCTCTACAACTAGAGGAGTGGTGGTTCTATCATCACCATAGACAGGGGGCATCCTCTACAACTAGAGGTGTGGTGGTTCTATCATCACCATAGACAGGGGACATCCTCTACACCCAGAGCAAAGGCGGTTTTAATATCACCAGAGACAGGGGGTCTATTCTACACAGCGAGATGAGGTTGTTCTAAAATCCCTATAGAGGAGAGGTGGTTCTAGCATTGTCACAGACAGGGGACATCATCTATACCTAGAGGAGAGGCTGTTCTACCATTATCACAGACAGGGTGCATTCTATACACCTAGAGGGGAGGAGGTTATACCCTCACCATAGACAGGGGGCATCCTCTGCATCTAGAGGGGAGGAGGTTCTACCATCACCATAGACAGGGGGAATCCTCTACAACTAGAGGAGAGGAGGTTCTACCATCACCATAGACAGGGGGCATCCTCTACACCTAGAGGAGATGAGGTTCTACCATCACCATAGTCAGGGGGCATCTCTACATCTAGAGGAGAGGAGGTTCTACCATCACCATAGACAGGGGGCTTCCTATACACCTAGAGGAGAAGAGGTTCTACCATCACCATAGACAGGGGACATCCTCTACACCTAGAGGAGAGGAGGTTCTACCATCACCATAGACAGCGGGCATCATCTGCATCTAGAGGGGAGGAGGTTCTACATGGGTCATAGACAGGGGCATATCCTCTTTACCTAGAGGAGAGATGGTCCGAGAATTTCCATAGACAGGAGAAATGCTATACAACCAGAGGAATGGAGCTTTGACCATAAACATAGACAGGGCAATACTATACACCTATGAGAGAGGAGGATCCACCATCAGCATAGACAGGGGGCATCTACACCTAGAAGAGTGGCAGTTCTACCATCACCATAGACAGGGGCATCCTATACACCAAGAGGAGAGGCGGTTCTACCATCACCATAGAAAGGGTTTGTTTACTTAAACATAGGACTCTCTGCCACAACATGTTGTAATGGCCGATGAAGGACAGATCTATTTTTCTGACCTTATTTACTGTGATTACAATACAAAACAAAGAGATTTTCTATATTGTATCTTAAAAATATCATATTGTGTAAATCTATTTTCAGTTTTACTTGTTTATTCAGTGAATTCTCGTGAGATTCATTATATGCAGACACTGGAGGACTCTACTGGGACCTTTATAATCCCCCAACATTTCCATCTTCCATGCTGGTGCTGTACTTGTGCATCGTAACAGTGTATAAATGTGCGGTCTAATAATTCACTGTGATTTATATGCAAGTCGCTGCCGCATTTATTAGTCACAACCGCCTTGTAATCCTACAGGGCTGATGGGTGTCAAAGGATTGAGGAAAGAGGAAAGAGAAACCAACAGCAGGAACCATCAGTGAAGGGGAGGTTGTGTAAATGATTCCAGAGGTGAGGGTTTTATTAAGAATGATTGTCACAAAGATGTCCTCTATTTCTTGGTTAGCTCATATATACATTTTTAGAAAAAAAACTAACAAAAATCTCTTGGTACATTTTTTTCCTTTCATCCTTATTATTTTAAATGTCCCAGTTCTCTATGCTGAAAAACAGCCCCACACCATGTTTCCAGTTCCAATCTTTACCATTGCTATGGTGTTCTAGGCTGATAGTCAGTGCCATTTGGCTACCAAATGTGTATATTGCATGTTTCACCAAGCATTTTGACCAAACTATATTTGTTACATCTATGCCTGTATCCATACAGTATGACTGATGTTGTGCTGATAGTTTCAGTTTGTCATTTGAGAGTTAACAACAAGATAGACCTTCTATTTCATTGTCCGTTTACAAAAATAACGTTAAAAAAAATGACCCGATTGTCCAAAAGTCAGGACTGTCCTTCTAAGGTTCTGTAAAAACATTGATCACAATTCTGAGCTTCCTAACCAGGTCCATATTCTCTCACAATGTCCAGATAAAGCTGCTTTAACAGTTCTTGGGGTTCAACATGAGTTATGCTCAATGATGCTCTCAGATCATTTCTCAATTAACCACGAGAAATGTGAAACATTTAGGGAGTCATGTTTACTGTATTTGAAGGTGAACCCACCAAAGCCCAGATGATAGGGGTAGTTCTCTCCCTTTTGCAAGGAGATTCCAGGTCTTTGGGCCTTATAGGGGTTTACTCATGAAAGAAAGTTCCCAAATTTTAACCACCTAGTTATGTTTACATGATAAACATCATTTTACCCCCTTACTTTACAATTTTACTCAGTGATGGTCAGTGTAAAATTCCAGAGTGTAAGCGGGGTCTCTCTGAGCAGACACTTCATAATTAGAGATGAGCGAGCACTAAAATGCTCGAGTGCTCGTTATTCGAGACGAACTTTTCCAGATGCTCGAGTGCTCGTCTCGAATAACGAGCCCCATTGAAGTCAATGGGAGACTCGAGCATTTTTCAAAGGGACCATGGTTCGGGAATAAAATGTGTTAATTAATTGAAAAAGAATGTCTTCTGATAAGTTAGCAGATGTATGCAAACATCTGCAATCTATTCTTCACTGTTCCGCGCGTATATTATCTCCCGACAAGTTAACAGATGTGAAGAACAGTGAAGAATAGAATAAAAACAGTGAACACAGGATCATTTAAGTGAAAAACACAGTGAAGAATAGATTGCAGATGTTCTGCACATCTGCTTACTTGTCGGGAGATACGCTGTCCCGGGATCCGCTGCTCTTCTTCCACTGAAGTCTCCCCGATGTCTCCGTGCCCCTCGATGTCTCCGTGCCCCTCGATGTCTCCGTGCCCCTCGATGTCTCCGTGCCCCTCGATGTCTCCGTGCCCCTCGATGTCTCCCCGTGCCCCTCGATGTCTCCGTGCCCCTCGATGTCTCCGTGCCCCTCGATGTCTCCGTGCCCCTCGATGTCTCCGTGCCCCTCGATGTCTCCGTGCCCCTCGATGTCTCCGTGCCCCTCGATGTCTCCGTGCCCCTCGATGTCTCCCCGTGCCCCTCGATGTCTCCGTGCCCCTCGATGTCTCCGTGCCCCTCGATGTCTCCGTGCCCCTCGATGTCTCCGTGCCCCTCGATGTCTCCGTGCCCCTCGATGTCTCCGTGCCCCTCGATGTCTCCCCGTGCCCCTCGATGTCTCCCCGTGCCCCTCGATGTCTCCGTGCCCCTCGATGTCTCCGTGCCCCTCGATGTCTCCGTGCCCCTCGATGTCTCCGTGCCCCTCGATGTCTCCGTGCCCCTCGATGTCTCCGTGCCCCTCGATGTCTCCCCGTGCCCCTCGATGTCTCCGTGCTGCCGCTGCCCCATGTCTCTGTGCTGCTCACCGTGTTCTTCACACATATATATTGTTCTTCACATACTATTTTGTTCGCACCGTTCCGCGCGTATCTTCCGACAAGTAAACAGATGTGCCGAACATCTGTAATCTATTCTTCACTGTGTTCTTCACTGTGTTTTTCACTTAAATGATCCTGTGTTCACTGTGTTCACTGTTTTTATTCTATTCTTCATTGTTCTTCACTGTGTTTTTTTAATTAAATGCTCGATCTCGAGCAGGGGAAATACTCGTCCGAGCAACGAGCCGTCTCGAGTACCTTAATACTCGAACGAGCATCAAGCTCGGACGAGTATACTCGCTCATCTCTATTCATAATCCCTCCGTGCTGCGAGATGCTGTGTGCTGACAATGTGCTTAGATTATCAAGGTACAGGGTTTATCTACACTTCAATTTAGCTTCTGAACATTCACTAGTATCTGACACAGACAAAAAGAGAGATGAGAAAGATCAGAGATGACACATGATGAGATTCATGAGATGCATATAACACACAATGACACTCTCCAGCACTGCTAATTTAGCTAAATCACACACACACACATTCAGCTATGCAACATGCTTCCTTCCCTTGATATAAAGTTCTTATCTTGCCTGTAGCTTGAAGATTTACTTTCCTAACGCTACTGTCTGCCGGAAGTGTGATAATCTCAGTAGAATTATATTAAATTTATTTCCCCCAGGCTATGCAAGAATGCAATAGAGACAGCCTTTAGAAGGGGGCATCTACTAATCTGACTTTACCTTGTGGGCAGGATGGTGGTCTTAGATCATGTATAAATTACTGTGAACTTAATAACATTATAGTCAAAAAACTGCATCCTCTTCCATTGATTCTGGATTTTTTCAGGTAATAGGTGCCCTTTGTTCTCTAAAATTGACCACCACAGGGCATACAATCTTATCTGGATCACATAATGGTGTAACTGGAAATCTGGATTTAGTACTCTTTGGAGGACACTTTGAATGTATATATAACATTATTTTTGAACTCCAAAGTAAAACTGAGAAAGCCCTATTAGTCTTACAGTCCTTAAATATTTGGGGGGGCTTTTCTAAATACTACTGCAAATGTTTCTGTTGTGGCTGAGCCTTTGAGGGATATTATTTAAAAAGCTGCTGAGGTAACAAATTGGACATCGGAAGATGAACAAGTGTTTGCACGGCTTAAGAAATGCTTTGTGAAATTGGAAGACCTATTTCAACCTGATGTGAATTGTGTGTTTGTAGTGAAGGTTGATTCTCCTGAAGTAGAGGTAGGAACTATTTTGTCTCAGGGTCAACCTGAGGCCTTCTTCTCAAGAAAATTCTTCCCCTCTGAATGCAACTATGACATGGACAGTCATCAACCTAGTGGGCGTTCTAGGAATGGAGACACTACTTTGGTGGAGCTAAACACGTGATCACTGATCACAAGAACTTAGATAATCCTAAGTGATTTACGCCAAGACAAGTTTGCTTGGCATTGTTCTTTACTAGTTTCAATTTCACACTTACTGACCTTTTACTAAAAATGTCATGGACTACCCTCTCGTAGTTCTTCTACCAATACCCCAGAGGTTGCTCCTGAAAAAATCTTGTCTTGGTTTAGTGACTGCTGTCTTTGATCAAAATCTTACAACTTTGATTGCTATTTCTCAAGAACTAGCACCTAGAAACAATCCTGTGGATAAATTGTTATAACCCCCAATCTCTGCCTCCGAGCACTAGAAAAGATGCATTGCTCTACATTAGCATGATATCCTTGTATTGCTGGAATCAAATATCTCTTGGCTGTCCAACATCTTTTACAGCATCTTGTGAATTATGTGTAGGACAAAAGTGTCATGAAAATTACCAGAAAGGCTCATCCACCCTATCCCTCTCTTGGAAAAAGTCATGTACTCTGGATATTATGAATGATCTGCCTTATTCCCAGGGAAAAGCTTTTGTCTAAGTGGTTTGTGATTATCTAATAATTGTCATTTGGTTCTCCTCAAGAAACTTCCTAGTTAGAGATGAGCGAGCACTAAAATGTTCGAGTGCTCGTTATTCGAGACAAACTTTTCCCGATGCTCGAGTGCTCGTCTTGAATAACGAGCCCCATTGAAGTCAATGGGAGACTCGAGCATTTTTCACTGAAAGAACAGATTGAAATACTCGTCCGAGCAACGAGCCGTTCCAAGTACTCTAATACTCGAACGAGCATCAAGCTCGGACGAGTATACTCGCTCATCTCTATTCTTAGTGCTAAACTCTTAGCATCCGTGTTCATTAATCACAAACATTACTCATTGTTTTCTTTGAAACAATTGCACCTTCTTATTCCAGGTCTTTCTTTAGCTCTTTACAGATGTTTTTTGGCTCTCGGGCAACTCCTGTGGTCAGTGCCTTGTGGAATTATTAACTTTCTACTCCCAGATTATAGCCCTAAAATTGCTTACAGGAAACTTTGTGTCGATTTCTTCAGAAACCAATGACACAAAGATAAAATTGACTGTATCTAAAAGGAAATCATTTCCCAACCCAATAACTTCATTAATCCCCTTCCCTCCGGTACCGCACCTTGTTCACTCTCTTCCTTTGAGCCAGTCATAGAGGAAGAAGTGTCCAGGATCCTTTACTCTGCTCACCCCACTACCTGCATCAGTGACCCCATCCCCTCAAATCTCATACAGTCCCTTCCTCAGATGTCACTTCTCACCTCACTAAAATCTTCAACCTCTCTCTCTCTTCTGGTGTTGTTCCTTTTTCTTTCAATCATTCTGTTATTACCCCATTAGTAAAGAAACCTTCCCTGGACCCATCTAGTGCTGTTAACTACTGACCAGTCTCTAAACCTTTTATCTCAAAATTTCTGGAACACCTGATCCATTCTTGACTAACCCGCTATCTCACAGCTTACTTTTTCCTTGACCCCCTGCAATCTGGTTTCCCCATTTTTCACTCTACTAAAACTGCTCTTTCTCAGTCTCCAATGATCTCCTCACTGCTGAATCCAAAGGTGACTATTCTCTTCGCATTCTCCTGGATCTCTCAGCAGTGTATGATACTGTGGACCACCAGCTCCTTGTCAGAATGCTTTGCTCCATTGGCCTAAAGGACACTGCACTCTCTTGGTTTTCTTCCAATCCCTCTGACCGCACTTTCAGTGTCTCCTTTTCAGAATCACTCTCTCCCCTTCTTTCTCTCTCTGTTGGGGTTCCTTGGGGCTCCGTCTTAGGTCCTCTTCTCTTTTCCACCTATAATGCCCCCATTGGAAAAACCATCAGCAGATTTGGTTTCCAGTATCACCTCTTTGTGGATGATACCCAGCTGTATACTTCTGGATGTAGCATTACTGCCCTACTACAGAACACTAGTGATTGTCTGTCTGCTTCTTCTTGCCATCACATCATCTAGTAACCAAATCACTGATCAACCTGGTCTGTGGGGTTACCATAAACCCGAGGCAACAGACACGCTGTCTTAAGGTTGTGCTATATACAAAGTCCGAAGAGAGTAGCAGGACGGATGATGCCTGCTGAATGCTCCTGTTTAGGGCAGAAGATTTTACTTCTGATTTTCTGCCAGTCATTGCACTGCTTGCCCGTCTCTTTACGAAAATATTTTAAATAATAACCCTCATAATGCTACACCCGCTACTTCTCCTCTCTTATGTCAGTCTATCGTCCAAACCTCTTTAATGTGCCAATAAACTTAGATAATTCTTAACCATAGTTTGAACCTCTCATTTACGTCTCCAGGACTTCTCATGGGCTGCTCCAATTGTCTGGAATGCCCTTTCCCGGACTCTCAGACTAATACACAACCTCCAAAGTTTCAAACATGCTCTTAAAACCCATCTCTTTAGGCAGATCTATCACTCGCTAACTGCATGAACTTTCAATTCTCTCTTTACTAACAAAATCTGTGTCCTCTGTTATCCTGCAAACACCAGGTACTGTACCAAGCTCTAGGATTCTCTGCAGTCCCATTGAGCAGGGCCCTCACTCCAATAGTTCTATATGACTGTTTGTACTCTCTAATGTCTTCTTTTATTTGTGTATGCCCCCTATGACTTGTAAAGCTATGTAAATATGATGGTGCTATATAAATAAAGATTACTATTATTATTAAGGTTTGAGGCTCAGTAGGTTTAACCTTCATGAGATGTTTCATGTAAGGCAATTGGTAATGAGTAGAGATGAGCGAGTATACTGCTTGGTGGAGTATTAGCATACTCGGACCGGCTCGTTACTCGGACGAGTATTTCCCCTGCTCGCGATCGAGCATTAAATTAAGTGAAGAACAGTGTTTTTATTGTTTAATAAAATATTCCAGATGTTTCCTGATGTTTTGCTTGTAAGAACACATTGAAATAACACTATTCTTCACTTTGCAGGTGTGCGCGCGTGTCTCCCGCTAGGTTCGGAGATAATCGGAACATCTGGAATGTGAAGAATATTGTTCTTTCAATGTGTTCTGCACTTAAATGCTCCTGTATTCACTGTTTTAATGTTTTAATTCTATTCTTCACATTGCAGGTGTTCGTGCTTGTCTTCCGATAGGTTCGGAGATACGTGCACACATCTGCAAAGTGAAGAATAGAATTAAAACATTAAAAACAGTGAACACAGGACCATTTACGTGCAGAACACATTGAAAGAACAGTATTCTTCACATTCCAGATGTTCCGAACATCTCCGAACCTAGCGGTAGACACGCGCGCACACCTGCAAAGTGAAGAATAGTGTGTTCTAATAAGCAAAACATCAGGAAACATCTGGAATATGTAATTAAGCACTGTGTTCTTTTACTGTTCTGTTTTAGCAAAAAAATGCTTGGGTCTCCCATTGACTTCAATGGGGCTCGTTATTCGAGACGAGCACTCGAGCATCTGGAAAAGTTTGTCTCGAATAACAAGCACCTGAGCATTTTAGTGCTCGCTCATCTCTAGTAATGAGATACCTTCATATTTGCCAACAGTCGAACCAGCTGACATAATTTGAGTGACAGGATTGCATTCTAATTGCTGATAGATTTCAGCATGTGTCATGACTTTCTGCTCTTCTCTTTCATGTTTTCGATCCTTGTGTCATTTCTCATTATTGTTTATACTTAATTTATTGTCTTCTATGGGTTTATTTATTTCACATTGTGGATTAACTGGGTTGTTAAAAAACTTCTGATGATCATTTCCTGTCATTAGCTCCTTTGGAAATATATATTCTTAGAGAGTTGGTTTTGGGTCTTATACTTTATTTACCATCTGTATCTATAATTTATTCATGGGCACATGGATCTTGTGTGATAATGTTTCCTTGATGAAGTTGTATATTTAGTAGTCATTGCATTGTCTTCACTGAATTGAACTGTCTTGCTGACTTGTTCTCCACTATCTTTGGAACTGACAATGATCCCCCCAAAAATCTCATGATGTTGTAATTCTGATTTTCATTTCTTTACCTGTATCCATGGATCAGCAGATCAGGGACACATTTCTTTTGTGTTTGAGGTTTATATCTATAATTTCTTACCGTAACTCAATCTCATAATATTTTTTCACTTTCATTAGGTTCAATTTCAAAGTAACACAAGTGAGATTTCCTCAGTGATTCTCCTGGGATTTTCTAACATTGGAAGCTTTAGATGGATTCTTTTCACTCTGCTCTTATTGATCAACTGTGGGGCAATATGTGGGAACCTCCTGATCATCGCCCTGGTGTCCACCAGCCAGAACCTCCACACTCCCATGTACTTCTTCCTCACCCATCTTTCTATCTCTGACATCATGTTGATCACAGACATTGCCCCTTATGCCCTTTATGGCTTACTGGTTGAGGTAGGGATCATGTGTTTCAGATGCTGTTTTGCTTAATATTTCTTTTTTGGTGTTCCATTATGTTTTGAATGTCTTCTTCTTGCCGTCATGTCTTTTGATCGATATTTGGCCATTTGTAGTCCACTTCGTTATACGCCTATCATGACCATGGTATTTTGTCGGAGTGTGGCCTGTGTGTCATGGATTCTGAGCTTGATTGAAGTTTGGCTGGAAATAATGACTTTGAGCAAGCTGGACTTCTGTGGACCCAATGTTATTGATCATTTTCTATGTGATATGTCTCCCCTTCTCCAACTGTCCTGTTCCGATACCTCGATGGTGGAACTAGAGATCACCTTACTTTGCATTCCTGTGCTGTTTCTGCCTTTCATTTTCATAATTTCCACATATATTTGTATTATCTCTTCCATCTTAAGGATCAAGTCAGTTACACGGAGGCAGAAAGCTTTCTCCACCTGCAGCTCCCACCTGACTGTGGTCTCCATATTTTATGGAACATTATCCAGCACGTATGTTCTTCCTGCCAGAGGAGAAACCATGCAATTAAGTGAAGCTCTGTCTCTTCTATACACTGTGGGGACCCCATTGTTGAACCCTATTATATATAGTCTAAGGAATAAAGATATCAAGCAGGCGTTTACCAAATTTATTAAGAAATTATCTGTCAGTACAGCGGACTAATTCCTGGAAATATAAACCGACCATAATTTAAGGGGGATCTATATATTTTAAGGCCACATCTAGCAATTTCTTCATTATTTGGAGTTATCGCTGCCTTTGTCTGTTCTTTGTATACTTTTAATTTTCATTATAAATAATAAAATATTGTATATTGTAATTTTTCACAGCATCATAGGGCACATATTTCCCAAAAAAATCTCATGGGCTATGACACTGCCAATATGCAAAGTTACACATACAAAGGAAACAGGTGTGACACAGGGGTTGATTGTGTTTGTATAGTGGTTTAGCAATCTGAGCAAGGGCTAAACCACAAAGCTATGGTCAGTCCATCATTCATGGATGATGTGGCTGGCTGGATATCCCTGTATTTACAGAGTGTTGAGGACATCACTCTATACCTCTTAGTGATGAATGATGCAAGAAGTCTCTTTATGCAAAGAAACAGAAAAATAAACGTCTAGCACACAATCATAAATACAAGATTGGGTGCATGAGGCCTTGTGGTGATACCCCTGATGGAAATTTAATATGTCAGGGTTTGGCTGGTAAGTAGATGGTCGAAAAATAAGAATTTCAGTCTTAAAAAGATAAAGCTGCCGCTAGAGAAAGGACATGATAACACAATTCTCTAGTAAGGCAGGGATTATATTAAATGTTGCAGCATGTATAGTTTTGTATCATCAGCATAAAGATGATACTCAAAAAAACAAATCTGCTCATCGTTTGTCAACGGAGAAGCATAAAGGAAAAGAAAGAAGAACCTAGGACTGAATGCTGAGGAACCCACGACACTGAGGGGAAGATGAGAAGAGAAGGATCCAGAGAAAAAGACACAGTGGGGCAAATTTACTTACCTGATCCTGTTGTGATCCCCGATTCGGATGGTCCGACGAAGATGAAGTCCGGCGCTATTCACGTAGCTTGTGTACCCAAGTTCCTGCATCCGTTGCTTCCATTGGGTTGTCCGACGGCCCGCCCCCCGATTTGTGTCGTGTGCAAGCCGGCGCCGATGTGCCAAAATCCGATTGCGTGTGCCAAAATGCGGCGCAAGATAGAACCTCCGCTCCTGTAAGTGTAGAGGATGCCCCCTGTCTATGGCGATGGTAGAACCTCCTCTCCTCTAGGTGTAGAGGATGCCCCCTGTCTATGGTGATGGTAGAACCTCCTCTCCTCTAGGTGTAGAGGATGCCCCCTGTCTATGGTGATGGTAGAAGCTCCTCTCCTCTAGGTGTAGAGGATGCACCCTGTCTATGGAGATGGTAGAGCTGCCTCTCCTCTAGCTGTAGATGACAACCCCTGTGTGAGGTAATGGTAGAACCTCTGCTCCGGTAAGTGTAGAGGATGCCCCCTGTCTATGGCGATGGTAGAACCTCCTCTCCTCTAGGTGTAAAGGATGCCCTCTGTCTACGGTGATGGTAGAACCTCCTCTCCTCTAGGTGTAGAGGATGCCCCCTGTCTATCGTGATGGTAGAACCTCCTGTCATCTAGGTGTAGAGGATGTCCCCTGTCTATGGTGATGGTAGAACCACCTCTCCTCTAGGTGTAGAGGATGTCCCCTGTCTATGGTGATAGTAGAATCCACTCTCCTCTAGGTGTAAAGGATGCCCTCTGACTATGTTGATGGTAGAACCTCCTCTCCTCTAGGTGTAGAGGAAGCCCCTGTCTATGGTGATGGTAGAGCCTTCTCTCCTCTAGGTGTAGAGGATGCCCCCTGTCTATGGTGATGGTAGGACCTCATCTCCTCTAGGTGTAGAGGATGCCCCCTGTCTATGGTGATGGTAGAACTGTCTCATCTCTAGGTGTAGAGGATGCCCCCTCTATGTGGCAATGGTAGAACCTCCTCTCCTCTAAGTGTAGAGGATGCCCCCTATCTATGGTGATGGTAAAACCTCCTCTCCTCTAAGTGTAGAGGATGCCCCCTGTCTATGCTAATGATAGAGCTGCCTCTCCTCTAGCTGTAGATGATACCCCCTTTGTAAGGTGATGGTAGAACCTCCTTTCCTGTAAGTGTAGAGGATGCCTCCTGTCTATGGTGATGATAGAACCTCCTCTCCTCTAGGTGTAGAGGATGCCCCTGTCTATGGTGATGGCAGAATCGCCTCTCCTCTAGGTGTAGAGGATGCCCCTGTCTATGGTGATGGTAGAACCTCCTCTCCTCTAGTTGTAGAGGATTCCCCCTGTCTATGGTGATGGTAGAACCTCCTCTCCTCTAGGTGTAAAGGATGCCCTCTGTCTACGGTGATGGTAGAACCTCCTTTCCTCTAGGTGTAGAGGATGCCCCCTGTCTATCGTGATGGTAGAACCTCCTGTTCTCTAGGTGTAGAGGATGTCCCCTGTCTATGGTGATGGTAGAACCACCTCTCCTCTAGGTGTAGAGGATGTCCCCTTTCTATGGTGATAGTAGAATCCCCTCTCCTCTAGGTGTAAAGGATGCCCTCTGACTATGGTGATGGTAGAACCTCCTCTCCTCTAGGTGTAAAGGATGCCCTCTGACTATAGTGATGGTAGAACCTCCTCTCCTCTAGGTGTAGAGGAAGCCCCTGTCTATTGTGGTGGTAGAGCCTTCTCTCCTCTAGGTGTAGAGGATGCCCCCTGTCTATGGTGATGGTAGGACCTCCTCTCCTCTAGGTGTAGAGGATGCCCCCTGTCTATGGTGATGGTAGAACTGTCTCATCTCTAGGTGTAGAGGATGCTCCCTCTATGTGGCAATGGTAGAACCTCCTCTCCTCTAAGTGTAGAGGATGCCCCCTATCTATGGTGATGGTAAAACCTCCTCTCCTCTAGGTGTAGAGGATTCCCCCTGTCTATGGTGATGGTAGAACCGCCGCTTCTCCAGGTGTAAAGGATGCCCCCTGTCTATGTGGAAGGGTATAACTGACTCTCTTTTAAGCGTAGAAGATGCCCCCTGTCTATGGTGATGGTAGAACCTCCTCTCCTCTAGGTATAGATGCCACACTGTCTATGGTGATGGTAGAACCTGCTCTCTTGTAAGTGTAGAGGATGTCTACTGTCTATTGTGATTGTAGAACCTCCTCTCCTCTAGGTGTACAGGATTCCCCCTGTCTCTGATGATAGAAGAACTGCCTCTTCTCCAGGTGTAAAGGATGCCACCTGTCTATGGTGATGGTAGAACTGACTCTCTTTTAAGCATTGAAGATGCCCCCTGTCCATGGTGATGATAGAACCTCCTCTTCTCTAGGTGTAGATGATGCCCGGTGTCTATGGTGATGATAGAACCTCCTCTCTTCTAGGTGTAGAGGATGCCCCCCGTCTATGGTGATGGTAGAACCTCCTCTCCCCTAGGTGTAGAGGATGCCCCTGGTCTATGGTGATGGTAGAACCGACTCTTCTCTAGGTGTATAGGATGCCCCTGTCTCTGTGGAAGGTAGAACTGACTATCTTTTAAGCGTAGAAGATGCCCCCTGTCTATGGTGATGGTAGAACCTCTTCTCCTGTAGGCAGATAGCCTGTTGCTTATAAAAGTAACAAAATCAATGTATCATGAATGGTTGTGTTAGTCAAGAATGGCCTTCACCTTAAGGAAAATGATTCCGTTTATAAAATTATCAAATTACACACAGTGGGGCACATTTACTAAGGGTCCATCGCACGCATTTTCGTATGGGTTTCAGGTTTTTTTTCCGTTTTGCTCTGAATTGCCCCAGGTTTTAGGCGCACGTGATTGGATTGTGGCACATCGGCACCGGCTTGCATGCAACACAAATCGGGGGGCGTGGACGTTGGACAACCCGACTGATTTGGACAAACCGGATTTAAAAAGCAAATTGTGTTGCAAGATCAACACTTACATGCACTGGGAAGAAGAAGGTGAAATCCGGCAGACTTCAGCGGGGAAGCAATAGATACAATGGCATATATGTAAATAGTCATGATAAAGGGTAAATCACTGAAGAATGGGGCACCCTGCATGGATGATTCGGATATTCCTACTGCATCTCTATCTAATATTCAAAGCATATTCTCTGTCTGGTGTCAGCCTAAAGATGTAGTGAGATACATGGGCCAAATATTTAGAGTAAATTGGGTGGGGGGATGAGGGATGAATGATATAACTGTAGAAGTTGAGCATGGAATAAAAAGTATGAGATTGGTAACTGCACTGCCATGGCTTTCAATGATATTGGCATCCTGAGGAGGGGAAATTTTGATTACCATTGCAGCCTCCTTTAAGGGTCCACCTAAACTGGAAGAATCACAGGACCTGGATCAGGGGCTCCAATAGCTCCATTGATATTCCAAACCAACCCCCATCATCTTGTGATGTCCGCAGCAAATCCTGGGCCGCCTATATGCCATGATCATCTCTCTACCTAACACATACTTATTCTATATTATTTGTTTTCCTATCTGGGTATAGGTTGTCAATGGTCAGAGAGTGACCAAAACGGTATACAGGCTGCTTTATGATGTTATTCTTCAATATATACAATTTATTATGAACAATGACTAATAGTAATAATTAATAGTAATTCCTTTATTTATAAATAGCAGACATATTTCATAGCGCTGCACAGAGGTTTCCAAATCAGTACCTGTCCCCAATGGGGCTCACAATCGAATCAACCTACCAGTATATTTTGGAGTGTGGGAGGAAACAAGAGGACCCAGAGTGATCCCATGTAAACACAGAGAGAACATACAAACTCATTGCAGATGGTGACCTGGATGGGACTTGAATCCATGACCCAAGTGCTGCATCACTGAGCCACTGTGCTGCCTTAAAAAAACTCAGACGTAGCTTTCACACAGCTCATTTCTTACACAATGGGGCACATTTACTTACCTATCCCGTCGTGATCACCGCTGTCCGTTGTCCAACGAGGCTTCGGGTCTGCCCCGATGCACTAAGGTCATGCGTCCAATTTCCTGCATGTGCCGCTTCTCCCGCTGAGGTCCGCCGGAGTTCACCTTCTTCTTCCCGGTGCATGTGAGTGCTGATCTTGCGACACTATTTCGTTTTTAAATTCCGCGGTTTGTCCAAATCAGTCAGGTTGTCCGACGTCAACGTCCCCAGATTTGTCACATGCAAGCCGGAGCCGATGCTCCAGAATCTGATCGTGTGCGCCAAAAACCCGGGGCAATTCCGGGCAAAACGATAAAAAGTCGGGAAACCTGATGAAAATGGGCTATTTGGACCCTTAGTAAATGTGCCCCATAGAGTTTGCTACACAGTTTTTTTCAATTGACATACAAATTATTACTAGTGATGAGCGAGTATACTCGTCCGAGCTTGATGCTCGGTCGAGTATTAGCATACTTGGACCGGCTCGTTGCTCGGACGAGTATTTGCCCTGCTCGATAATGAGCATTTAATTTAAAAAAAAAAGTGAAGAACAGTAAAAAGATACAATTAAAACATTTAATTTAATTGTTTAATTGAAGAAAACAGTGAAAGAACACAGTGCAGAACAGATTGCAGATGTTCGGGAACATCTGCAATCTGTTCCGGAGACACGCGTGCAGAACGGTGTTCTCCGCAATAGTATTTGAAGAACAATATGTGTGAAGAACAACTTGCAGATGTTGCCAAACATCTGTAATGTGTTCTTCACACATATTGTTCTTCAAATACTATTGCGGAGAACACCGTTCTGCACGCGTGTCTCCGGAACAGATCGCAGATGTTCCCGAACATCTGCAATCTGTTCTGCACTGTGTTCTTTCACTGTGCTCGTTAAGTTTATCATTTTACTGAAAAATGCTCGGGAAATGTTCGGCTCGAGTAACGAGCACCCGAGCATTTTAGTGCTCGCTCATCTCTAATTATTACTTCTCCCACGCAAGAAAGCTGCACCACGAAGTCCTTTCAGCTGACAACCTGGGAGTCAGCCGTTCTCTATATGGATTAAGACGGACTGAGAATCCCACATCGAGCAAACCCCCCCCCCCCCAACGGTGTGCAGTCATTATTGTTCTATGTGTCAACCATCCTGGGAATCCATGGAGGAACCTAAAGTAGGGAGAGGAATCTTCTGTTTTCTAGTCACTCAAGAGTCCCCTCTTTTCAAAATAGTCCTTTACATACACTCACCGGCCACTTTATTAGGTACACCATGCGAGTAACGGGTTGGACCCCCTTTTGCCTTCAGAACTGCCTCAATTCTTCGTGGCATAGATTCAACAAGGTGCTGGAAGCATTCCTCAGAGATTTTGGTCCATATTGACATGATGGCATCACACAGTTGCCGCAGATTTGCCGGCTGCACATCCATGATGCGAATCTCCCATTCCACCACATCCCAAAGATGCTCTATTGGATTGAGATCTGGTGACTGTGGAGGCCATTTGAGTACAGTGAACTCATTGTCATGTTCAAGAAACCAGTCTGAGATGATTCCAGCTTTATGACATGGCGCATTATCCTGCTGAAAGTAGCCATCAGATGTTACAGGGTACATTGTGGTCATAAAGGGATGGACATGGTCAGCAACAATACTCAGGTAGGCTGTGGCGTTGCAACAATGCTCAATTGGTACCAAGGGGCCAAAAAGAGTGCCAAAAAAATATTCCCCACACCATGACACCACCACCACCAGCCTGAACCGTTGATACAAGGCAGGATGGATCCATGCTTTCATGTTGTTGACGCCAAATTCTGACCCTACCATCCGAATGTCGCAGCAGAAATCGAGACTCATCAGACCAGGCAATCTTCTACTGTCCAATTTCGATGAGCTTGTGCAAATTGAAGCCTCAGTTTCCTGTTCTTAGCTGAAAGGAGTGGCACCCGGTGTGGTCTTCTGCTGCTGTAGCCCATCTGCCTCAAAGTTCGATGTACTGTGCATTCAGAGATGCTCTTCTGCCTACCTTGGTTGTAACGGGTGGTGATTTGAGTCACTGTTGCCTTTCTATCAGCTCGAACCAGTCTGCCCATTCTCCTCTGACCTCTGGCATCAACAAAGCATTTCCGCCCACAGAACTGCCGCTCACTGGATGTTTTTTCTTTTTCGGACCATTCTCTGTAAACCCTAGAGATGGTTGTGCGTGAAAATCCCAGTAGATCAGCAGTTTCTGAAATACTCAGACCAGCCCTTCTGGCACCAACAACCATGCCACGTTCAAAGGCCTCAAATCACCTTTCTTCCCCATACTGATGCTCGGTTTGGACTGCAGGAGATTATCTTGACCATGTCTACATGCCTAAATGCACTGAGTTGCCGCCATGTGATTGGCTGATTAGAAATTAAGTGTTAACGAGCAGTTGGACAGGTGTACCTAATAAAGTGGCCGGTGAGTGTATATTTTTAATACTTTTCAGTATTTTATAGGTTGTGACAAAGTATATGTATAAGCAATGTCTCCTGTACAGCTTTCCAGATGTCTTTATTTCTCAGACTGTATATAATGGGGTTGATGAAGGGAGTAAACACAGTATAGAGCAGGGACAGGATCTTACTCATAGTTAGAGTTTGGCCTTTTGTTGGAAACACATAAACACTGAATAAAGTCCAGTAGAAAATGGAGACCACAGTGAGGTGGGAGCTACAGGTGGAGAAGGCTTTCTGTCTACTGATGTTAGTTGGGATCTTTAATATAGTGAATACAATTTTGGCATACGATGGAATAATTATCATCATAGGCATGATAACTGAGGGAATACTTAGTAACATGACTTCTAATTTAGCAATAAAATTATTGGAACAGGAAAGTTCCAGTAAAGGAAGAAGATCACAGAACAAATGGTCCATTACATGTGGTCCGCAAAAATTTAACTTGGACACTGTAAAAACGTTGATCAATATTATGGAAAAACCAACCAACCAGCAGGTGATGGACAACTTCACACAATAGTCACTAGTCATGATAGAAGAATACCTGAGAGGGTTACAGATGGCCACATATCTGTCGTAAGACATCACCGTGAGGAGGAAACATTCAGATGCCACTGAGGTGCTAAAGAAATAAAATTGAGTCATACAACCAATAAAAGTGATGGTACCCCCGTTATTGAGTAGGATCCACAGCAGGTTAGGGACGATATTGGTGGTCAACAAGATGTCACTGAAGGACAGTTGCGAGATGAATAAGTACATGGGGGTGTGCAGGTTCCTGCTGGAGGACACCAGGGCGATGATCAGGAGGTTCCCACATATTGTCCCACAATAAATGATCAATAGCAAACAGAACAGGAAAAATCGTATGTGATGATTACATTGAAATGCCAGGAGGAAAAAGGTTGTGCGCACAGTCAGGTTGTTCTCCTGTATAAAAAGTAATCAAAAGAGGAATGTTGTTTATTTTTATTCTATAATTCATAAATGTAACATTTCCTGCAATGTTTTTGCCCTTTAACCTTCTATAGGATCCAAGACTTTCCTGTAGGTCACCTCTCGTCTGATACCAACCAAGCCATGGGTTTGGTTGGTATTGGTCACAGCTTGTTGTCTCCGAATAGCCAAGTGGGTTCAGAGATAAACAGGCACAGGTAAGGACAGGGAACAAGACAAGAGCTTTTGCCCACAAGGTTTTTGGCCAACCAGACAGCTTTGGAAGAAAAGAGTCAAGATTTAAGAAATGGGCAAAAGGTAAAATGGTCCAAGATCAAAAGTCAAAGTTGGCCTCAGAAAAAGAGCCTTGGGACTTCCACAATATCCTTAACTACAAGAACTTTCCTAAGACCTTGATGAGCAAAGGCAGAGGTGGTGGATTTGAAGCATTGGTGTCCACTTGGCCAATCGCAGTTCTGCCTAATTGCTCGGGGTGTAAAGCTACCTGATTGGCTGCTCTGTAGCAATGTGTCCTGGCTAGGCAGAGCTGATGAACAGAGGATGATGAACCTAAAGTGAACCACTCATCTCTAATTAGGCTTTATTAGGCTTGTTACCAACCCATGACCCAAACGTATCAGATATAAAAATGCTACCTACTAAACTTTACTCTTCTGACCCCTAAAATGATGTCTCATAGCATATTTCAGAAGGATTTTGTGGGGCATTGATGGGTGGGGTTTAGATCATTGTTTTAATATTTGACTTTGGAAACAATAAAGAATCGGAACTGAAGATTTTCTCGGTGCTGGAGTGAATTACATTTTCCAGAAAATATTTTATAGCTGGATTGCTGCCTTTATCAAGGCATGTGAAGAGTAATTGTAAGTGTAAATACTGTATATACTCAAGTATAAGACGACCCAAGTACAATTTTACCACAAAAACATGGGAAAACCTATTGACTCGAATATAAACCGAGGGTGGGAAATGCATTGGTCACAGCCTCCCCATTATATAGCCATTATATAGCCTGCCGGACCCTGGCCCATAGGATATAGCCAGCTCTTGCCCACCAATATATAGCCTGCCAGCCCATATCCCCCAGTGTATAGCCAGCCAATTTCTCCCATCAGTTAACTAAATAAAGCCTTAAGTAGTATAAACACCACACAGACTCAACTGTATGATAAAATAACACTGAAACAACATATAAAAACATGACTCTTTGCCGTAGATTAGAACGAAGCTATGGGCAGGGATTGGTGGAAGCTTAACGATTTAACGCCGTGCCCTGTCCAGATCCTTGCACTTACATTGGACACTTCTTTAGCCTCATCAATCATTTTCATGATTTATTTTCCTGGTGTTTCCCTCAGTTCTGTTCTCGGAGTCCCAGAGGCGATTGATGATAATATAAGACAGGGGCATCCTCAGCGCCACCGCCTCTAGACACAAGAACATGAGCTCCACCGGTGGATATTTATGTACAACATGAAAACCAGACGGCAGGTGGGATATCTCCCGGGAGACGTCTCCATGTTACTAATTGAGTCTTTGTTGTTCTTCTAAAAGAGGAAACATTAAAATTAAACCAATTAGTTCTGAATAACAATTCATGGCATCATTGAAGGGGTCAAAAAATCACATCAAGAAGAAAAAAAACACATATATTTTATAAATTCTCAGAAGTTATTTATCTTTTAGCAGTTCCAACCTTGCAACATCATGGGGACCCTTAACTCTGAGATGTACCCAACTATTTGTACATGGCAACAAAGTAAAATTTTTAGCAAATTCTAGGAGGGAAAAAAATAATTTCCATTTCTCTCGAAAAATCCAAGACAAAACAACTTAACCCCCTCCCGCCGCAGCCCTTTTTCGTTATCATTTTTCACTCCCCACCTTCAAAAATCCATAACTTTTTTATTTTCCCATGTACTGCGCTGTGTGAGGGCTAGTTTTCTGTGTAACAAATTACACTTCATAGTAATGGTATTTAATATTCCATGCTGTGTACTGGGAAGCGGGAAAAAAATTCCAAATGCAGTGAAATTGGTGAAAAACCGCATTTGTGACGTATTCTAGTGGGCTCAGATTTTACAAATTTTACTCTATGCCCCAAATGACATGTCTAGTTTATCCATTGGGTCGGTACAATCATGAGGATACCAAACTTGTACAAGTTTTATAATGTTTTCTTAAATTTAAAAAAATGTAAACCTCCTGTACACAATTTTTTTTATTTTTATTTTGCTATATTCCTTTTCATACTTCGGTGTACGAAGCTGTGGGTGGTGTCATTTTTTGCATCTTATGATGACGTTTCCAAGGCTACTATTTGTAGGACTGCGTGACCTGCACTTTTTATTGAATTATATATGTTTTTCAAAATGGCAAAAAAGTGCCATTTTCGACTTTGGGCGCTATTTTCCAATGCAGGGTTGAACACAGTGAAAAAATGTTAGCATATTTTGATAGATTGGGCATTTTCGGACGTGGCCATACCTAATGGGTGTATGATTTCTACAGTTTATTTTTATATCAGTTCTAGGGAAAGGGGGGTGATATGAATTATTATGTTTTTTTATTATAATTTTTTTTTTTACTTTTTTTATCTTTACTATTTTCCACACATTCCCTAGGGTATTTTAACCCTAGGTTGTCTGATTGATCCTACCATATACTGCCATACTGCAGTATGGCATTATATGGGGATTTTCCTCCTCATTCATTAGAAAGTTCTGATAGCACATTGTAATGAAAGGGTTAAAACGAGACAGCCTCGGGTCTTCGGAAGGTGCCGGCAGTTTTGCCAGCAACGATCAGCACCTTCCACCGGTGTTATGGTAAGCCTTTTCTGCATTATGCAGCAAAGACTTACCGGCTATGGAGAGGGCTCAGCCCATGAGCCCATTCTATGCACCCGCACCTGGCATTTGACGTTCTATTACGACAATTGTTGGTAAGGGGTTAAAAGGAACCTATCATCAGCAAGGTTATTTTCACATGGAGACAGCCTCCAAGAGCTGGAAAGAGTCAGATAATGTTAAAGAAACTATTCAAAAGCAGTGGAATTATTTGGATGCTTGACAAAGCTATGTTTATATAAACATGCCAGAGGCTATTGGACCTAGTCATGATGTAAATATGACCTTCCTGATGACAGTTTCACTTTAATAAATGGTCCAGTGCTTGACTGATACTCTCTTTCTGCCCATTAGTCTCTGGATGGGATGCAGATGAGAAGGACAAAAAGATCCCTAATTGCCCCCAAAAATCTCACCAAAACCTAGAGATAAAATGCACCCACCAGTAAGAGACAATATTTTCAGGGACGCCATGAAGGTAGGGGATGTGGGTAGAGATGGGTGAAGTTTTCAAAAATTAAATTTGTAGAGTTTGTCAAATTTTCCGACAAAATTTGATTCGACCAGAATGGAATCATGACGAAACACATTAAAAAACAGGCATTTCCTGGCTGCAGAGAGCCTGTAGGATGTTGTAGAATGTTGCGCCATGCTTAAATATGCACAGGGAGCATGGTTTTGTCTTCAAACAATGCTGTGTTTTAGTATGACATGCACATGACAGCCGACACTTTTAGAATCGCTTCACTCTTCAATTCCATGGGCACTTACAGAGGCCAACTACACCAAATAAGCAAAGCAGGAACGCAGCCTGACAAGGTAACGTCTGTGCCAGCTCGAAAGGACCAAGCTGAGGGCCAAGATCCCACTATAACATCACAGAGTGCACTCTTTTTACACTGACATCAGATGATTCCATAGATTACGACAGAACCTGTTCTGTTACATGCGGATACATGCATAAACCCCCCAAAAGAGTGCAGAGAGTGTAGGCAGTAATTTTGCATTGACGTCACTAATCATTTTGCCCTTATTTTTATCCGTCAGTGTCAGCTTTCAATCGTTCAATAATCCATCAGTATCGCTAAAGCCAAAAACAAACAGGAGTTGATCCAAAACAGAGATGACCAATAAATGGGATATTTTCATGTCCTCTATGTTCTGTATCAACTCCTGCTTTTGTTTATAAATCCTGAAGCTTTTCATTCCTTCTGACAGATGAACTGAAAAAGAAAACCAAACATAGTGGCAACGTCATAGAGTGGTGGAGGGTGAAAAACAGCATGGAAATCACATGGTATTTCAAGGAAACAGCGGTCAGTTGGAACCAGCATGAGTAGGCCACAGAGTGGCACAATGAAAAATTATGGAGGTGTCAGCAACATGGTAGGCCACAGTGTGGCACAATGACATAGTTGGAGGTGGTTGCAGCAGCAGGAGGTCAGATTTTGGCACAATGAAAAATTCTGGAGGAGGCAGCAACATGGTAGGCCGCAGAGTGGCACAACGACAGAGTGTGGAGGTGGCAGCAGCAGAAGGAGGTCAATTACAAATTCTGGAGATGGCGGCAGCATGGTAGTCCATAGAGTGGGACAATTACAGAGTATGGAGGTGGCAGCAACATGGTAGGGCAAAGAGTGGCAAAATGACGTAGTATGGAGGTGGCAGCAGCAGCAGGAAGTCAAAGAGTGGCACAATGACAAATTCTGGAGGTGGTGCCAACATGGTAGGCCACAGAGTGGATACAATGACAAATTATGGAGGTGGCAGAAACATGGAAGGCCACAGAGTGGCACAATGACAGCGTGGAGGTGGCGGCAGCAGCAGTAGGAGGTCAGTGTGTGGCACAGTGATAGAGTTTGGAGATGGTAGCAACATTGTAGGCCACACAGTGGCACAATGACAGAGTATGGAGGTGGAAGAAATATGGTAGACCACAGAGTGGCACAATGAAAGATTGTGGATGTGGCTGTAGCAGCAGCTGCAGGTGGTCAGAGATTGGCACATTCACAAATTCGGAGATGGCAGCAATAAGGAAGGCCACAGTGTGGCACAATGATAGAGTGTGGAGATGCCGGCAGCAACAGCAGGGGGTCAGAAAGTGGCACAATGACAGAGTGTGGAGGTGGGTGACAATTCCAGTCCCTGGTAAAGATGATAGGAGGCAGATGGAGCAACTGGCAGTAGATGTGTGCCATCAGGCGGGTGGCAAAATCAGAATAGAGGCTGAGGCAGGAAGTTCGAATCAAGAGTCATTTCTCAACTTATGGGTAGGCTTCTTGGCTGATCTAATCTGATGCAATAGGCATTAATGTGTCCAAATCCTGGCCGATCCAAGCCTGATTTATCTTGACAAAGGTCAGTCTCTCCACATTACGGGTGGACAAGGGGGTTCTCCTTGGGGTAACGATGCCCCCCCCCCCCTGTATTCAACACCCACTCTGATGCCACCCTACTGGCCAGGCATGACAGCTTCTCTGCGGCAAACTCCGCAAGTTGCAGCCATACATCAAGTTTGGCTGCCCAGTAGTCCAGGGGATCCTCTACCTGGGGTGATAGAGTTCTGTCCAATCGAGAACCTTTGGGTTGTTCATCAACACACTGCCGCTAAATGACACCGGCAGTTCTGGCCTCACAGAATAACCCCTGCTGTGACATTCCCTTACTGGGCTGCGACCCGTGCCTGCTCCACCTGTTATCTTTCTGTCTGACATATTGGTTAATCAACAATGTTGATTTGACACAGTTTTCTTAAAATCTACTTTATCAACAAAAAACACTTGAAATTTGGGCTATACATAACCCTAAAAACTGACACACTGGACTTTGAGAAAAAATCACTACAGCAACTATGTGGATTTGATATGGATATTTTGATATCTACTTTATCAACAAAACATCACGCAATGGAAATCGGGGGGCGTGGCCATCGGAAAACCCGTCGGATTCAGAGAAACCGCCGTATTTAAAAGAAAAAAGTGTCACTTGACACGAGCTTACCTGCATCCAGCTTGGCTGAACTTCAGTGGGAACTACCTTAGTGAATCGCCAGAAGACTTGAATCCTCCACACAGAACGCGCCACTGGGTCACGAATGGACCGGGTAAGTAAATCTGCCCCATTGTGCTCACGGCCATTTTGCTAATAAAGGGGGGAAACTAAAACTTTGTTACCACGAATCACCGTAAAATTCAGAATCGTGACAAATCAAAGTTTTCCTAAAATTCATCTTAAAGCAAGGTGGGTAAAATCTAACTTTTATTCAATTTACTCTAAAAACTTATTTTAATAACATATTCGAGATTTACATAAGTTGCCAGAAACAACAATGTGTTGCTAAACATCGACCTAGCATTCACGCATATAATAATTAACAGTACAACGTGATTCCTACCGAATGTGAGGTGTCCGTTTGTACTTATCAGGAGGATAGCAATGTGTAATATAGTCCAAAGACACTATCCTATATCACATGGAGACCCATCTGGACCTTGTGTGGTATCCAAACATATATACCGGAAGAGCTGGAGCTATAAAGTTTTGTTTGTGTCAAGCTTACCATTCAGTCATCAAACTTATTATGTGATAGACACCCGTCATATGAGCGCAATATGAATACAGTATTGATATATATACAAATATTAAACACTATATCAATATGGTATGTTCTTACCAACTGCCACTCCAAGCAAGGAAGATTAGAGAAAGAGTAAAGGGTAGTCTTACCAGTCCTGCAGATCTCAGGTCATCCGGTACTTCCCTTCATATGGAGACCCTAAGTCACCCTTAGCTCACCAATCTCCTATAAGCGCCCAGACTCCCGTCCTCACAAGGACGGTCCACAGCTGTCCCTGTTGGATACCTTGCCCTCTCTCATATGGTCTCCAGATAATAAAAAAATCTTTCAATCCCAACGCGTTTCCTCTGTAATAATGCAGATTCATCAGGGGACAAACAATCCAGTTGGACTAATCCTCTACTGAAGAGAAGAAAAAAGTGTGAAGCTCATTCTAAAAACAACAGAGCAGTGGCCCCATTGAATGTGCACCCCGGCATAATGAGTACCGGATGCGTGGCTGGCGTGTGCAGGACTTCTCTGCGCGTGTCCGGCTGTATATACAGCTCGTGGCGCGCTCAGTCTGCTTGTTTCCGCCTATCCACACGTGACCTGGTCATGTGATCGGTCACCTGATTGAGTGAGGCGGATCCCTGGGATCGTGACGTGAGGCCCGGAGTCGTAAGTACACGCCCCGCTTCTACCCCGCTGTCATCAGCCCCAGCGATAAAACCAAAACTATACAGAAACGTATAAGTTCTTACAAGTTACGCTCATTCAGTTAATGATAGTTCTGGTAGCAATTGTAAGTACATAGTATGATATTTCCGGCAGTAATATCGCCTCGGATAATTAAGCCACTATTGGAGGCGTATATATTAATAACTTATACGGGCAAAACAATACAGCAGCTAGACTAAGGCCATAAGGAAAAGGTTCGGTCAGGAATAAGGTGTTACTGAAATAAAAGATACCAATTCAAGCAAAGAGTATCATTAGTAATTAGTTACAAGGTCAAATATCAAATGCATAATAGCCGTATCAGAACATTTTATGCAAGGTCAGTGGGGGACATCCTATGTATCTATAAATGCAGCAAAGCTCAATGTTTCGTTAAGCCCTGCTGGAGCTACAGTTCCCAGTCTGAAAATCCACCTCGTTTCCATCTGAAGGATCTTTTTGTCCCAAAGGAAGAGGCACACAAAGAGGGAGAGGAACAAGGACTGATTTTTTAGACCAACCTTACCAGACCAGAGCAAGGAGCAAACCACCTGCAAATCAGACAGTGACTCCCAAGTCCTAAATTTGTCAGATAGGACTCTCTCCACAACAGAAATACAACTTTTGGTGAAGGGTTTGAATTTTGTCCCCTCCAGTAAAGCAGATATTTTTGAGACAGTGAAAGACTTACACCTCTTTACGAGGAAACTCAAGTGGAGGAAACAGTTTACAAGGAGAGATAAGAAAATGTGTAGGGAATTAGATATCCCCAGCGATCTCCTACAAGATGTCAGACTGCTATATGGCCTGGAGGAGTCTAGCCCCCAAATAGAGGGGAAGGGACCATTCACTGATTTACATAGAAAAAGTGCTAGATTCCCTCCCTTTACAGAGGTCTCCCCCATTGATGTTTTTCTAAGGGATGTGACAAATGACTTAAAAAATATGGAAATGCCCTTTGTACCCTTTAATTGTACCAAATTGGAAATACAAGCCCTTGAACAATTGGAAAGAGATAAAAGTATAATAATAAAATCATCGGACAAGGGCGGGAATATTGTGATTATGGACTCCGAAAAATACAAGATGATGTGTCTCAATCTGTTGTCTGACAAGTCAGCGTATGAGGTGTTGAGAACCAACCCGACAGTTAAATATAAAGAGGAATTGATGTGTATTCTCAATGATGCATTGAGTCACTGCCTTATTGACCAAAAAGAATTTCACTTTATGGAACCTGTCACCCCAATGGTGGCAACGTTTTATAGTTTACCAAAAGTGCATAAAGGGCTTGATCCCCTGAAAGGGAGGCCAATTGTCTCCGGGATCAATAATATCACCCAAAATATAGGGATCTATTTAGACAGAATATTGAGACCCTATGTGGAGTCTCTTCATTCTTACACTCGAGATTCACTAGATCTGTTGAGAAGACTTGATGGGGTTTCGGTAGAGGAGGATTGGCTTCTTGCGTCAATTGACGTGGAAGCCCTCTATTCCTCAATTCCCCACGATAAAGGGCTGTCTGCAGTCTCCTACTTTCTTAGGTCAAGAGGGACGCAATTCAGACAGCATGATGACTTCGTGCTAAGATCTTTGTTGTTCTGTCTTACGCATAATTATTTTCTATTTGATGGCAAATTCTACCACCAGCTCAGGGGCACGGCTATGGGTTGGCCTTGTGCGCCAACCTATGCCAACTTGCTCCTGGGCTGGTGGGAGGATACCATCATCTTTGCACAAGAGAACCAGTTTTTTCAATATGTTGAAATTTGGTTAAGATATATCGACGACGTCCTGGTGATCTGGAAGGGACCCAAATCTCTCTTCATAGAGTTTGTAGAAAGTCTCAATGCCAATGACATTGGTCTGAAATTTACATTTGACTTGAGTCATGACAAATTGCCATTTCTGGACGTACTACTTACCAAAGGTCATGACGGCACTGTACATACTGAGGTATTCAGAAAAGCGACGGCTACTAATTCTCTCTTGAGGTGGGAAAGTAGCCATCCTGTACCCCTCAAGAGAGGAATACCACGAGGACAATACCTCAGATTACGTAGAAACTGCTCAGATATGAACACGTTTCTAAAACAAGCAGATGACCTGAGAATAAGGTTTCTTCAAAAAGGGTACCCTGATAGGATCCTGAGGAATGCCTTCCAAAACGCTCTGAAGAGCGACCGGGAAGCTCTGTTAGTTCCAACCACTAAAGATGACTCCGATGGTATTACCAGATTTATTACCACATTCAGCAACGGATCTGAGAAGATAAGGGAGATAATCTCCAAACATTGGGATACCCTTCGGATGGACCCAGATATCTCAGATGCCATTGGTGAATCACCGTCTATCACCTATAGAAAAGGACGTTCCCTTAAAGACAGGCTAGTTCATAGCCATTTTTCTAGCACAAATAGAGTGACGTGGCTTGATGAGGCAAGACCGAGGGGTTCCCACAGATGTAGTGGATGTGCAGTATGTCCCTTTATTTTAGTGACCAAAGATTTCAAGGCAAACGTGACTGGAGAACGGATCTTTATCAAAACCTTCATTAACTGTAAAACGAAAGGTGTGATATATAGAGTGATATGTAAATGTGGGTTGGAATATATTGGGAAAACTTTCCGTGAGTTGAGGAGGAGAATCGGGGAACATCTTGCCGATATTAGACATTCAAGAGATACCTCCATTGCTAAACATGTCCGTGACTGTCATCAGGGTGACATGAATGTACTAAGATTTCATGGGTTTATCCATATACCACGCAACGTAAGAGGAGGAAATTGGGACAAAAAGATCCTTCAGATGGAAACGAGGTGGATTTTCAGACTGGGAACTGTAGCTCCAGCAGGGCTTAACGAAACATTGAGCTTTGCTGCATTTATAGATACATAGGATGTCCCCCACTGACCTTGCATAAAATGTTCTGATACGGCTATTATGCATTTGATATTTGACCTTGTAACTAATTACTAATGACACTCTTTGCTTGAATTGGTATCTTTTATTTCAGTAACACCTTATTCCTGACCGAACCTTTTCCTTATGGCCTTAGTCTAGCTGCTGTATTGTTTTGCCCGTATAAGTTATTAATATATACGCCTCCAATAGTGGCTTAATTATCCGAGGCGATATTACTGCCGGAAATATCATACTATGTACTTACAATTGCTACCAGAACTATCATTAACTGAATGAGCGTAACTTGTAAGAACTTATACGTTTCTGTATAGTTTTGGTTTTATCGCTGGGGCTGATGACAGCGGGGTAGAAGCGGGGCGTGTACTTACGACTCCGGGCCTCGCGTCACGATCCCAGGGATCCGCCTCACTCAATCAGGTGACCGATCACATGACCAGGTCACGTGTGGATAGGCGGAAACAAGCAGACTGAGCGCGCCACGAGCTGTATATACAGCCGGACACGCGCAGAGAAGTCCTGCACACGCCAGCCACGCATCCGGTACTCATTATGCCGGGGTGCACATTCAATGGGGCCACTGCTCTGTTGTTTTTAGAATGAGCTTCACACTTTTTTCTTCTCTTCAGTAGAGGATTAGTCCAACTGGATTGTTTGTCCCCTGATGAATCTGCATTATTACAGAGGAAACGCGTTGGGATTGAAAGATTTTTTTATTATCTGGAGACCATATGAGAGAGGGCAAGGTATCCAACAGGGACAGCTGTGGACCGTCCTTGTGAGGACGGGAGTCTGGGCGCTTATAGGAGATTGGTGAGCTAAGGGTGACTTAGGGTCTCCATATGAAGGGAAGTACCGGATGACCTGAGATCTGCAGGACTGGTAAGACTACCCTTTACTCTTTCTCTAATCTTCCTTGCTTGGAGTGGCAGTTGGTAAGAACATACCATATTGATATAGTGTTTAATATTTGTATATATATCAATACTGTATTCATATTGCGCTCATATGACGGGTGTCTATCACATAATAAGTTTGATGACTGAATGGTAAGCTTGACACAAACAAAACTTTATAGCTCCAGCTCTTCCGGTATATATGTTTGGATACCACACAAGGTCCAGATGGGTCTCCATGTGATATAGGATAGTGTCTTTGGACTATATTACACATTGCTATCC
Organism: Engystomops pustulosus; assembly: GCF_040894005.1. NCBI lineage: Eukaryota > Metazoa > Chordata > Amphibia > Anura > Leptodactylidae > Engystomops > Engystomops pustulosus. Next base: position 219,965,375 of record NC_092414.1, read on the forward strand.
TCCTGATAAGTACAAACGGACACCTCACATTCGGTAGGAATCACGTTGTACTGTTAATTATTATATGCGTGAATGCTAGGTCGATGTTTAGCAACACATTGTTGTTTCTGGCAACTTATGTAAATCTCGAATATGTTATTAAAATAAGTTTTTAGAGTAAATTGAATAAAAGTTAGATTTTACCCACCTTGCTTTAAGATATATTCCTCCTTAGGTGGTAGGTACAGCCGATTACTCGGACTCACTCACACGGTGACTGTGATAAATTGGTTAATTTGGTATAATTTCCTGAAATTCAGAATGAATGCCGATTCGTTAGAATCGATTTGCCCATCTCTAATCATGTCCTCTCTCTACCTGCAGCTTTATATTTTTAAGACTGAAATTCTTGTCTTTCGACCATCTACTTACCAGCCAAAAGAAATTGTTCTCACAAATCACAAAAACTTTGGATTTGTGCAGAACCGAAGTTTACCTGAAATTCAAAAGAAATTCCGATTCATTAGAATCAATTCGCCCATCTCTAACTATACCCTCCAAAAAATAAAAGTGTAAAGAACACGTAAAGTTCTAATAAAAAGGACAAAAAATAAAAACAATTCAAGAGTTGTCTGTAGGATTCGGGGTGTCCTTCTTCAAGTGAGGCTTAGTGCTCAGTGGAGACAATTGAGGTCCAGTAGAAACACATCTCCTGGAACCAATGTGTGCGATCTGGACCTGTGTGCAGAAGTTCTTCCATCAGGTCAATTTCATTAATCCTATTCAACCAATGAAATAGGGTAATAGTCAGTTCATTGCCATTGCCCAGGTATGTAAGCCTTTGTGGTGTTCAACAGATGGTGAATAAGTGACTGCTAACAGTTGCTAAAAATTTTCATGATGGTATTGTGGATCATCTTCCAACTATCTGTCAGTCAAGATCATTGAAAGATGACTTTCTCCTGAACCACCTTCCAAAAGCGCCAAAGAATCATATAGTCCCAGAATATGTGGAGTAGCATCCTGACCTCAGTCCCACATCTCCAACACATGGAGGATACAACAAGATAAGTTTTATGAAAGACATGGGGGGAACCTTAACCACCTGCATCAATTTGCAGTTAGTCTCCTTATAGGAGGTGTCACGAGATAATTTATGTGCCAGGATCAGACATTTTTTCTGTTTGTGTTGAAGTTAAAGTGATATTCAAGGTTGATATTATGTTGCTGTATCTATACAGTGGGCTTGTGCCATAACTGTATCTATATACAAAGCTGGGTTCTGTATGGATACTATCAAGCGTTTGGCCAACAGTTTTCTAAAGTGTGTGGGTGGAGGCAATTATGGCATGAATAGGGGCCATAAGAATCTTAAGGGGTTTGGGCAGCATCAACATTTGCCACTAGCCCCCCTCCCCCCCCCCCCCCCCAGCGGGCTACCCAAGGCACTGGACCCTCGGTGTTTAGTGGCAAAGACAAAGGCCATAGCTTGAGCTTTCTATACTGTTTCCCTATGCAGAAGTTACATTTCTTTAATAAAGTTTTACTTTTTTATTAAAGAAATAATCTTGGCAATGATTGTTAGAACACAAGAGACACACGAGGTAATTGCAGAATCTTTCGCAATTAATAAAGTTTTACCGTTTACTGTAGAGATTTCCTTCCATCTCCGGGCAATTATTTGGCTCCTCTGTAGGTCAGACCACAGGAGACACACGAGGTAATGGCACAATCTCTATGTGTCCTTATATTATCCCCCTCTGCCCGACCTCTTCACACAAGATTCTTCCATTGACAGCACCTGTATAGGAGTAGTTTTATTAGTTTTTTTTTTATTTTGATTTACATTGAATGAAGGGGAAAGGAAGAATCATTACAGAAGAATCAGAAGAGAAATTTTGTGGGAGAGAAATGGAAACATCTGATGTAAGTCATTGTGGATTATTAGCATTATAAAAATGTTAGTTACACTTTTTGTAGCTTTTATTTTTATAGTTTTTATTTATACAAACGTCATTCATTAACATTTATAAATTCCTTTTTGAGATAATGTGGAAAATATCAATTCCATCAAATTAGATTATTTTCTTTTTTTCATGATTTCTAACATGCATCTTAGAGAACGTCAGGTGGCACAATGAAAGACAATAAAATACTAAAAAAGGGCTGACAGCTTATGTCTCCTGTACTGTAGCATTTAATTGTATATGTGTCCTGTGGATGAAATAAATAACCCCTAAAAATCTGAGGAACCTTCCCATCACTGAAGGCTCCTCTCCCTGTTGAGCAGCATAATCATATTCTAAGGGTCTGTATTGCTTAAACAATGTTGTTTTCATTTTGATGTTTCAAAATATGCTCATAGCATACTACAGCCAGGGAGAGCAAAAACACTCACTGCTCAGAGCTGTGTAAAGAAACAGAGAGGAGAGAGAGGTCTTCCGCCTAGTAAACAGAATTGCCTTCTTGGCAGAAGTAAAGTCTTACTGAGGGGCACTTGGCAGCCTGTTTTTATACAAACTAAGCAGAATTTCTTTTTGAAGCAGATAAGAAAAATATTGACAACACATTCCCGCCGCCTATCAAAAATTATTGTACCTACATATAAATTTGAATAATGAGAGCTCGGGAATACAAATTCATGAGTGATAGAACCATACAATTATACTTTCAGCAGTTAGGGTCTAAAGAAGTTATCAAAAAGTTAACAATTTAAGTAAATGAGGAACTACTAAAATGTACTAAAATGTATTTTTCATTGCTGTCGGTAATGGGTACAGCTATCTTATAGCAACTTGTACAGTCATCGTCATCTTCATTCCAAAGGCATATATATATAATTTTATTTTTATATATGTGCATCATTTTATTTGTTCTTTTGTATTTTATTGCATTTTGTTTTGTAAAAATAGAATCTCTATGTGTCCTTTTTGCATTGTGCTTTCATTTCGGGTGATATTGGGATTTAGCATCTAAGAATCCACAACAGATGCACAACTTTTGTTCAAACTTGTCAATTTGCCATTTGTTTACTGATTTGTTGATTGATTTGGGGAAAAGTTTTTTTTTACTTGTTAGATGTAAATGTTTTACATTGTCATGCCTGATTGACCTAATAATTTATTAATATATTTATTACATCCTCCCGATCTAACTCCGGACAAACTCTTTTGGTAAAGGAGTTGAGAATAGACATGGCCACATCTGTTCTAGAGAGATTACAGAATGTGAACTGGCCCTCAAAGGGTAAATCAGCTGACATGTTACAGACATGGGCTAACCTGGGAATGGCTATAGTCATGGCAAGAGTTACAGTATTTACATATATCATCTCTTCGAATATCCATCAATCCACGATGACATAAACCTTCTGTAAATGGAGATAACTGACCTTTGCGCCTCGTCCTGGATTGGTGGCAATACCAAAGAGATGGTTCCCAAAGGTCACAGCGAAAAACTCACAGAAGAATCTAAAAACTACTGACTCTCCTGTCCATGTATAAAAGAAACACCTGATCACAAACATGTGATCCCATGTCCTGGGCTTGTTGATGTCTTATAAGCGCAATTGTAACCTGGTCTTGAAATTAGTAGAGTGATGGGCTACACAAATCACACATCTCCATAGAGGAACATCTTTACCTTATTGGACCTTCAGTTTTATATCTAGATGAGTTTGTTTTACTTTCCTGTTCTACTTACAGAAAAATCTGACCGTCGTCACAGAGTTCTTCCTCTTAGGATTTCAAGGAAGTCGCACTTTCAGAAATGTTCTTTTCCTTCTATTTCTTGTCGTTTTTAGTGCAACGATATGTGGGAACCTCCTGATAATTTTATTAGTGACCACCAGCAAGATCCTCCACACTCCCATGTACTTCTTCATCTCACAACTGTCCATCAGTGACATCTTATTAACCACAGATATTGTCCCCAAGATGCTCCAAATCCTGGTGAATAATGGGGGAGTCATTACTTTTGCTGATTGTTTCGCTCAGTTTTATTTCTTCTGCGCCTCAGAGGAATTTGAATGTTTTCTCCTGGCTGTGATGTCCTATGACAGATATGTGGCCATCTGTAATCCTCTTCGTTACTCCTCCATTGTAACAAATCAATTGTGTGTGAAATTGGCTGCTATGTGCTGGATATTGGGTTTTCTTACTTCGTTTGTTTTGACCTTCTCACCATCACTGTTACATTTTAAAGTCAGTATCATAGACCATTTCTTCTGTGACCTTGTCCCCTTATTAGAACTTGCCTCCTCAGACACGTTCATAGTCCACATGGAGATGTACATTATTGGTTCTCCAACTATAATCATCCCAACCACAATCATTGTTGTGTCTTACACTTACATTGTCATAACAGTATTACGGATTCCATCCAGGATCGGGAGACAGAAAGCCTTCTCCACCTGTAGCTCTCATCTTGTTGTGGTCTCCATATTCTACTGGACTATATTCAGTGTTTATGTTTTTCCAACAAAAGGACAAACTTCCGCCATGAGTAAAATGATCTCTCTGCTTTATACTGTGTTTACTCCTCTGATCAACCCCATTATATACAGCTTAAGGAATAAGGACATTAAGAAGGCAATACAAGATATATTTCATAGACACTGAGTGTTTTATACATTTTGAAATGAGATGCTTAATACATATCGGACATAGATATTGTGAGGGACCCCTCATTTTCAGGTCACATCACAGGCTGCACCTAAACTAAGGAGCTGCTCATTGATTCACATAAAACCCAAACCACCAATCCCAGGTATAACCACTGCCACCACTAATACTGTACTAAGGCAATAGTGGCCTGTATTACACTAATTCCTAAGACTATATGGTAACCCAGAATGAAAATAAACCAATTAGCTGTAAGATTCCCTTAACTACTACTAATAACATTATCTTCATGGAAACTTAAATTCTTTAAGAATACAAGTAGAGACTTGTTATGATTTTAAAAATGTGAACACAAATGTGCAGTGCAAACATAAAATCAATTGTCAGATATAAAAATAATTACAAAGAAATTTACATATACATTACAAATACAGTTAAATGTTATGAAATTAAAAGGATAAAAAACAGATATGCCTGGAATTGTGGAATTATGAATGCTGGAGGGACAGCAGTAATTAATCAGGCAGCCCTTCAGATGTAAATAGAATCCTCCATAGATGACTGTGCATCCAAAACTCCATCTATTTAAGCTCAGTGGGCTTTCCCTCCTACCCCCTAGCTTATGAAGTCACCCAATGGGGGTTGGTGTTATGATAATGCAGGTTGCCCCTCCTTTCAGTCAGGTATAGTTTTGTGTATCTATTAAACTCCATAACTCTTGACGATGTTAGAATTATGAAATTACCTCCACCCAACTGCATCTGCTGTTACCTACTACAACATACTCAACACGATAATGATAGGTCCACCATTGGGGGTGCTATGCAGGGTACTTATCAGCTTATCCCCCTCATCCTAGCATGCAACTTCTGCTCATGCTGAAGCTCAAAGTGTGCACCACGTTTTAGTACTTAGTACTTTTAGGCTGCAAAAATCACAATCTTGGGGGATAGTACAAAATCATTGGTTATTCTAATGTCTCAGCAATAAAAATTGGGAGGGCTATTGCACAGTATGCTACAGTACCGGGGAGAAGTTGTGATTCTTCTGTGTAACTGGGAGGAGAGCCTTGTGTCTGTGCAGAATTCTTTTTTTTTTCCAAAGAATGGAGATGGTAGGATTCCATATCAGTCCCTCCGTCCCAATGTCTGTCAAGGTTTGGGGTCAGTGAACCCCCTGAACTCCCGGGAGATGGAACTAGCCGACACCTGGGACAGGAGTCTAAGTGGCACCTGTTCTTCACCAAAGCCTACCACAAAGTGGGATGGTCTTGCTGCAGCAGGGTGCCACCAGGTCTTTCCACAGATGGGACTAGCCCACGGTGGCAGCCAAGGTCGAGGTACAGAATCAGCTTTCAGGCTCTCGGTCAGGTACATGCACGTAGTCAGGGCTGGCGGCAGAGATGCAGGCTCACAGATCAGGTCCAAGGTCCCAACAGGAATTCAGGGAGGGCAGGAAATGGGAACAAGGACTTGGAACACAGGAACACACAGGGGAGCTTTCTCTAGGGCTAATGGGTGCAATAATGGGCGGGGAATAATGGGAGTAGCCAGTCTTTATGGAAACCTGGAAGTGGCCAGCACCAATCAGTGGTGTGTTGGCCCTTTAAATCTCTGATTGCCGGCGCACACGGCATAGGGAGCGAGGATGCACACACGGCCTAGCCAGGATGGGAGCCATATTGTGGAGAGTTAAGTGAGGGTCGGTGGTGCCTCGCCACCATGGAGAGGCATGGATCACAGGGACACCCATGACAATGATGAAATGTAAAAATGTATTCAAAATTATTACACCAAAGGCATCAAAACTATGAATTAACGTGGAATTATATACTTAACAAAAAAGTGTGAAACAACTGAAAATATGTCTAGGTTTTTGTTGCTTTGATTACTGCTTTGCACACTCTTGGCTTCTCTTGATGAGTTCCAAGAATTGAACGTGTTCCCAGAGATGCTTAGCACTTGTTGGCCCTTTTGCCTTCACTCTGCAGTCCAGCTAAACCCAAACCATCTTGATTGGGTAAGGTCTGGTGACTGTGGAGGCTGGGTCATCTGGCGTAGCCCCCATCACTATCCTTCTTGGTTATATAGCCTTTACACAGCCTGAAGGTGTTTGGGGTCATTGTCCTGTTATAAAATAAATGATGGTCCAACTAAACACTAACTGGATGGAATAGCAGCGGCTGCAAGATGCTGTGGTAACCCTGCTGGTTCAGTATAAATCCTCAACAGTGTCACAAGCAAAGCCCCCCACACCATCACACCCAACAGTGTCACCAGCACAGCCCCCCCACACCATCACACTCAACAGTGTCACCAGCAAAGCCCTTCCACACCATCACACTCAACAGTGTCACCAGCAAAGCCACCACACCATCACAACCAAGAGTGTCACCAGCAAAGCCCCCCACACCATCACACCCTACAGTGTCACCAGCAAAGCCCCCGACACCATCACACCCAACAGTGTCACCAGCAAAGCCCGTCCACACCATTACACCCAACAGTGTCACCAGCAAAGCCCCCCACACCATCACACCCAAAAGTGTCACCAGCAAATCCCCCCAGACCATCACATCCTACAGTGTCACCAGCAGAGCCCCCCACACCATCACACCCAACAATCTCACCAGCAGAGACCCCCACACCATCACACCCAACAGTGTCACCAGCAAAGCCCCCCACACCATCACACCCAACAGTGTCACCAGCAAAGCCCCCCACACCATCACACCCTACAGTGTCACCAGATAAGCCCCCATACCATCACATCCAACAGTGTCACCAGCAAAGTCCCCCGACACCAGTGATGGCAAACCTATGGCACTGGTGCCAGAGGTGGCACTCGGAGCCCTTTCTGTGGGCACTCAGGCCATCACCAGAGATGACTCCAGGTATCTTCCTGCAGTCCCAGGCAGCCCAGGACTTGCTGTGCACAGAGCTATTTTAAAGTGACAGCGCTACCTGGGATTATTTTCTGCTTTATTAGTGTCCTCAGGGGCTGGTATCAATGAAAACTGTGACAGAGAAGGGAGTATAAATCACAAATTACATTTCTGTGTTGGCACTTTGCGATAAATAAGCGGGTCTTTGTTGTAGTTTCTGCACTCTGCCTCTAAAAGGTTCGCCATCACTGCCCTACACCATCACACCTCCTCCTCCAGGCTTCACGGTGGTAACGAGGCATGTAGAGTCCCTTCCTTCACTTTTTTTGTATCACACGCTGACTAGAGATGAGCGAACATACTCGTCCGAGCTTGATGCTCGATCGAGCATTAGCGTACTCGTAACTGCTCGTTGCTCGGACGAGTATTTCGCCCGCTCGAGAAAATGGCAGCTCCCGCCGTTTTGCTTTTTGGCGGCCAGAAACAGAGCCAATCACAAGCCAGGAGACTCTGCACTCCACCCAGCATGACGTGGTACCCTTACACGTAGATAGCAGTGGTTGGCTGGCCAGATCAGGTGACCCTGGGATAGACTAGCCGCTGCCCGCGCTGCTCGGATCATTCTCTGTCTGGATGCCGCTAGGGAGAGAGCTGCTGCTGCTCAGGGAAAGCGTTAGGGTGTTCTATTAGCTTACTGTTAGGCAGGAGTGATTCTTAAAGAACCCAACGGCCCTTCTTAGGGCTACAATAACGTTATACTTTTTTTTTTTTTTATTTGCAGCTAGTACCATATTGTGAGGAATTAGCAGGGGGACTTGCTACCGTTGTGTTTAGCTCTTAGTGACACACATATCCACCTCAAACACCAAAGTGGGAAAATTTATTAGGGGTTTGAGTAGAATTAGGCAGAGTCTGCCAGTTTCTTTTAATTTTACGTTTATTTTTTTCATAACTCAGCGTCATCTCATCTGGCATAGTAGTGTGCTGTAATACTTGGCTAGAAAATAGCCATAGGAGAATACAAACGTCTTAATTACGCCTACAGTATCGTTATATATATTTGATTTCTGGTTGATCTGCTGGTGGCTGTACTTGCTGCAGTGCATCTACTATCAAATTGGGAGCAATTTGGAGTCAGACTTGCGACCACTGTGTTTTAGTGACGCACATATCCATCGCAAAGACCGAAGTGGGAAAATTTATTAGGGCCCGGGGTTGTATTTCAATTAGGCAGAGTCTGCCAGTTTCTTTTTATTTTACGTTTATTTTTTTCATAACTCAGCGTCATCTCATCTGGCATAGTAGTGTGCTGTAATACTTGGCTAGAAAATAGCCATAGGAGAATACAAACGTCTTAATTACGCCTACAGTAGCGTTAGATATATTTGATTTCTGGTTGATCTGCTGGTGGCTGTACTTGCTGCAGTGCATCTACTATCAAATTGGGAGCAATTTGGAGTCAGACTTGCGACCACTGTGTTTTAGTGACGCACATATCCATCGCAAAGACCGAAGTGGGAAAATTTATTAGGGCCCGGGGTTGTATTTCAATTAGGCAGAGTCTGCCAGTTTCTTTTTATTTTACGTTTATTTTTTTCATAACTCAGCGTCATCTCATCTGGCATAGTAGTGTGCTGTAATACTCGGCTAGAAAATAGCCATAGGAGAATACAAACGTCTTAATTACGCCTACAGTAGCGTTAGATATATTTGATTTCTGGTTGATCTGCTGGTGGCTGTACTTGCTGCAGTGCATCTACTATCAAATTGGGAGCAATTTGGAGTCAGACTTGCGACCACTGTGTTTTAGTGACGCACATATCCATCGCAAAGACCGAAGTGGGAAAATTTATTAGGGCCCGGGGTTGTATTTCAATTAGGCAGAGTCTGCCAGTTTCTTTTTATTTTACGTTTATTTTTTTCATAACTCAGCGTCATCTCATCTGGCATAGTAGTGTGCTGTAATACTTGGCTAGAAAATAGCCATAGGAGAATACAAACGTCTTAATTACGCCTACAGTAGCGTTAGATATATTTGATTTCTGGTTGATCTGCTGGTGGCTGTACTTGCTGCAGTGCATCTACTATCAAATTGGGAGCAATTTGGAGTCAGACTTGCGACCACTGTGTTTTAGTGACGCACATATCCATCGCAAAGACCGAAGTGGGAAAATTTATTAGGGCCCGGGGTTGTATTTCAATTAGGCAGAGTCTGCCAGTTTCTTTTAATTTTACGTTTATTTTTTTCATAACTCAGCGTCATCTCATCTGGCATAGTAGTGTGCTGTAATACTTGGCTAGAAAATAGCCATAGGAGAATACAAACGTCTTAATTACGCCTACAGTAGCGTTATATATATTTGATTTCTGGTTGATCTGCTGGTGGCTGTACTTGCTGCAGTGCATCTACTATCAAATTGGGAGCAATTTGGAGTCAGACTTGCGACCACTGTGTTTTAGTGACGCACATATCCATCGCAAAGACCGAAGTGGGAAAATTTATTAGGGCCCGGGGTTGTATTTCAATTAGGCACAGTCTGCCAGTTTCTTTTTATTTTACGTTTATTTTTTTCATAACTCAGCGTCATCTCATCTGGCATAGTAGTGTGCTGTAATACTTGGCTAGAAAATAGCCATAGGAGAATACAAACGTCTTAATTACGCCTACAGTAGTGTTAGATATATTTGATTTCTGGTTGATCTGCTGGTGGCTGTACTTGCTGCAGTGCATCTACTATCAAATTGGGAGCAATTTGGAGTCAGACTTGCGACCACTGTGTTTTAGTGACGCACATATCCATCGCAAAGACCGAAGTGGGAAAATTTATTAGGGCCCGGGGTTGTATTTCAATTAGGCACAGTCTGCCAGTTTCTTTTTATTTTACGTTTATTTTTTTCATAACTCAGCGTCATCTCATCTGGCATAGTAGTGTGCTGTAATACTTGGCTAGAAAATAGCCATAGGAGAATACAAACGTCTTAATTACGCCTACAGTAGCGTTAGATATATTTGATTTCTGGTTGATCTGCTGGTGGCTGTACTTGCTGCAGTGCATCTACTATCAAATTGGGAGCAATTTGGAGTCAGACTTGCGACCACTGTGTTTTAGTGACGCACATATCCATCGCAAAGACCGAAGTGGGAAAATTTATTAGGGCCCGGGGTTGTATTTCAATTAGGCAGAGTCTGCCAGTTTCTTTTTATTTTACGTTTATTTTTTTCATAACTCAGCGTCATCTCATCTGGCATAGTAGTGTGCTGTAATACTTGGCTAGAAAATAGCCATAGGAGAATACAAACGTCTTAATTACGCCTACAGTAGCGTTAGATATATTTGATTTCTGGTTGATCTGCTGGTGGCTGTACTTGCTGCAGTGCATCTACTATCAAATTGGGAGCAATTTGGAGTCAGACTTGCGACCACTGTGTTTTAGTGACGCACATATCCATCGCAAAGACCGAAGTGGGAAAATTTATTAGGGCCCGGGGTTGTATTTCAATTAGGCACAGTCTGCCAGTTTCTTTTTATTTTACGTTTATTTTTTTCATAACTCAGCGTCATCTCATCTGGCATAGTAGTGTGCTGTAATACTTGGCTAGAAAATAGCCATAGGAGAATACAAACGTCTTAATTACGCCTACAGTAGTGTTAGATATATTTGATTTCTGGTTGATCTGCTGGTGGCTGTACTTGCTGCAGTGCATCTACTATCAAATTGGGAGCAATTTGGAGTCAGACTTGCGACCACTGTGTTTTAGTGACGCACATATCCATCGCAAAGACCGAAGTGGGAAAATTTATTAGGGCCCGGGGTTGTATTTCAATTAGGCAGAGTCTGCCAGTTTCTTTTTATTTTACGTTTATTTTTTTCATAACTCAGCGTCATCTCATCTGGCATAGTAGTGTGCTGTAATACTTGGCTAGAAAATAGCCATAGGAGAATACAAACGTCTTAATTACGCCTACAGTAGCGTTAGATATATTTGATTTCTGGTTGATCTGCTGGTGGCTGTACTTGCTGCAGTGCATCTACTATCAAATTGGGAGCAATTTGGAGTCAGACTTGCGACCACTGTGTTTTAGTGACGCACATATCCATCGCAAAGACCGAAGTGGGAAAATTTATTAGGGCCCGGGGTTGTATTTCAATTAGGCACAGTCTGCCAGTTTCTTTTTATTTTACGTTTATTTTTTTCATAACTCAGCGTCATCTCATCTGGCATAGTAGTGTGCTGTAATACTTGGCTAGAAAATAGCCATAGGAGAATACAAACGTCTTAATTACGCCTACAGTAGCGTTAGATATATTTGATTTCTGGTTGATCTGCTGGTGGCTGTACTTGCTGCAGTGCATCTACTATCAAATTGGGAGCAATTTGGAGTCAGACTTGCGACCACTGTGTTTTAGTGACGCACATATCCATCGCAAAGACCGAAGTGGGAAAATTTATTAGGGCCCGGGGTTGTATTTCAATTAGGCACAGTCTGCCAGTTTCTTTTTATTTTACATTTATTTTTTTCATAACTCAGCGTCATCTCATCTGGCATAGTAGTGTGCTGTAATACTTGGCTAGAAAATAGCCATAGGAGAATACAAACGTCTTAATTACGCCTACAGTAGCGTTAGATATATTTGATTTCTGGTTGATCTGCTGGTGGCTGTACTTGCTGCAGTGCATCTACTATCAAATTGGGAGCAATTTGGAGTCAGACTTGCGACCACTGTGTTTTAGTGACGCACATATCCATCGCAAAGACCGAAGTGGGAAAATTTATTAGGGCCCGGGGTTGTATTTCAATTAGGCACAGTCTGCCAGTTTCTTTTTATTTTACGTTTATTTTTTTCATAACTCAGCGTCATCTCATCTGGCATAGTAGTGTGCTGTAATACTTGGCTAGAAAATAGCCATAGGAGAATACAAACGTCTTAATTACGCCTACAGTAGCGTTAGATATATTTGATTTCTGGTTGATCTGCTGGTGGCTGTACTTGCTGCAGTGCATCTACTATCAAATTGGGAGCAATTTGGAGTCAGACTTGCGACCACTGTGTTTTAGTGACGCACATATCCATCGCAAAGACCGAAGTGGGAAAATTTATTAGGGCCCGGGGTTGTATTTCAACTAGGCACAGTCTGCCATTTCCTTTTTTATTTTACGTTTATTTTTTTCATAACTCAGCGTCATCTCATCTGGCATAGTAGTGTGCTGTAATACTTGCCTAGAAAATAGCCATAGCAATAGGATAGCATCGTTTGGTTTTAAAAACTAAAAAACACAAAAAAACAAAAAAACAAAAAAAAAAAAAAGTTAAAAAAAAAATACAAGTTATAACTCTCATTTTCAAAATGTTTAACCCGAGGGCTAGGGGTAGAGGACGAGGGCGGGGACGTGGGCGTCCAACTACTGCAGGGGTCAGAGGCCGTGGTCCTGGGCGGGGTGAGACACCACCTGCTTATGAGGGAGCAGGGGAACGCCGCAGAGCTACACTCCCTAGGTTCATGTCTGAAGTTACTGGGACTCGTGGTAGAGCACTGTTGAGGCCAGAACAGTGTGAACAGGTGATGTCGTGGATTGCCGACAATGCTTCGAGCAATTTGTCCACCAGTCAGTCTTCCACGCAGTCCACCCATGTCACCGAAATCGGCACTCCTCCAGCTCCTGCACCTCAGCCTCCTCCCCCCCAGTCTGCCCCCTCCCAGCAAAATTTGCCATTTGAACCGGCATACTCTGAGGAACTGTTTTCTGGACCCTTCCCACAGTCACAAACCACTTGTCCGGTTGCTGATGAGCAATTTTCCGATGCCCAGGTTTTCCACCAGTCGCAGTCTGTGGGTGATGATGACCTTGTTGACGTAGTGGAAGAAGTGTGTAAAGAGGTGTCCGACGATGAGGAGACACGGTTGTCAGACAGTGGGGAAGTTGTTGTCAGGGCAGGAAGTCCGAGGGGGGAGCAGACTGAGGGATCGGAGGATGATGAGGTGACAGACCCAAGCTGGGTTGAGAGGCCGGGTGAACACAGTGCTTCTGAGACGGAGGAGAGTCCTCGACCAGAACAGGTTGGAAGAGGCAGTGGTGGGGCCAGACGGAGAGGCAGGGCCAGAGCTGGTGCATCAGCGCCAAATGTGTCAACTAGTGAAGCTCCCGTGGCGAGGGCTCCTGCGGCGAGGGCTAGATTTTCAGAAGTCTGGAGGTTCTTTAAGGAAACACCGGATGACCGACGGACTGTGGTGTGCCACATTTGCCAAACCAGGATCAGCAGGGGTTCCACCACTACTAGCTTAACTACCACCAGTATGCGCAGGCATATGAATGCTAAACACCCCACTCAGTGGCAACAAGCGCGTTCACCTCCGGCCGTGCACACCACTGCTCCTTCCCCTGTGTCAGCTGATAGTCAGCCCCCTGCCCAGGACCCTGCCACAAAAACCCCATCGTCACCTCCACGATCCTCCACAGCATCCACCAGCGTTCAGCTCTCCATACCCCAGACGCTGGAGCGGAAACGCAAATATAGTGCAACCCACCCGCATGCCCAAGCCCTTAATGTGCACATTTCCAGATTGCTAAGCCTGGAGATGCTGCCCTATAGGCTAGTAGAGACCGAGGCCTTTCGCAGCCTCATGGCGGCGGCCGCCCCTCGGTATTCGGTCCCCAGCCGCCACTACTTTTCCCGATGTGCCGTCCCAGCCCTGCACCAGCACGTGTCAGACAACATAATCCGTGCCCTGACCAACGCCGTTTCTGACAAGGTCCACCTGACCACGGACACGTGGACGAGTGCTGCCGGGCAGGGCCACTATATATCTCTGACGGCACATTGGGTTAACTTGGTGGAGGCTGGGACCGAGTGTGACCCTGCGGCTGGTCATATACTGCCGACGCCGAGGATTGCGGGGCCTACCTCGGTCCAGGTGTTTGAGGCCTACTATGCCTCCTCCTCCTCCCACCCCTCCTCCACCTCCTCCTCCGAACGACTATCCGTGGGCATGGCGCCATCAGTCGGTAGCTCTAGGCACAGCAGCAGTGCCGTCGCTAAGCGACAGCAGGCGGTGCTCAAACTGCTGAGCCTAGGCGATAAAAGGCACACCGCCCAAGAACTATTACAGGGCATCACGGCGCAGACTGATCTGTGGCTGGCACCGCTGAACCTGAAGCCAGGCATGGTTGTGTGTGACAACGGCCGTAACCTGGTGGCGGCTCTGCAACTCGGCAGACTGACACATGGGCCATGCCTGGCCCATGTGTTAAATCTGATAGTTCAGCGTTTCCTCAAGACATACCCCAATCTGTCTGATTTGCTCACGAAGGTGCGCCGCATCTGTGCGCATTTCAGGAAGTCCAGCACAGATGCTGCCACTCTCAGGGCAGCGCAGCGCCGCCTCCAACTGCCCGCTCACCGACTGTTGTGCGACGTGCCCACGAGGTGGAATTCAACACTGACCATGTTATCCAGAGTTTACCAGCAGCGCCGAGCGATTGTAGACTGCCAGATGTCAACTTCCACCAGAACTGGTAGTCAGGTCAGTCAGCTTCCTCAAGTCTACAATGAGGAGTGGACGTGGATGTCTGATATCTGTCAGGTGCTGAGTAACTTTGAGGAGTCAACACAGATGGTCAGTGGCGATGCCGCCATCATCAGCCTCACCATCCCGCTGCTTGGCCTGTTGAAAAACTCTCTGGTCAGCATGAAGTCGGAAGCTTTGCGCTCCTCACAAGAGACAGGGGAAGAAGATTCCCTTGTTGATAGCCAAAGCACCCTTAGGTCTGTTTCTCAGCGCATATCAGAGGAGGTGGAGGTGGAGGAGGATGAGGAGGAAGAGGAGGAGAATGTTGGCGAGACACAAGAGGGGACCATTGTTGAGTCCTACACTGTTGAGCGTGTATGGGCAGAAGAAGAGGAGTTGGAGGAGTTGGAGGAGGAGGAAATGGACAGTCAGGCCAGTGAGGGGAGTGAATTCTTACGCGTTGGTACTCTGGCGCATATGGCAGATTTCATGCTAGGCTGCCTATCCCGTGACCCTCGCGTTCAAAGAATTTATTCCAGCACCGATTACTGGGTGTTCACTCTCCTGGACCCACGGTACAAGCAAAATCTTTCCACTCTCATCCCTGGAGAGGAAAGGAGTGTGAGAATGCATGAATACCAGCAGGCCCTGGTGCACAAGCTGAAACAGTATTTCCCTTCTGACAGCGCTAGCGGCAGAGTGCGTAGTTCTGCGAGACAAGTAGCGAGGGAGAGTAGGCGAGCAGGCAGCTTGTCCAGCACTGGCAAGGGTACGCTTTACAAGGCTTTTGCCAGCTTTATGTCACCCCAGCAAGACACTGTCACCTGTCCCCAGTCTCGGCAGAGTAGGGCTGATCTTTACAGAAAGATGGTGAGGGAGTACGTAGCTGACCATACCATCGTCCTAAATGATCACACAGCTCCCTACAACTACTGGGTTTCAAAGCTGGACATGTGGCACGAACTGGCGCTCTACGCCTTGGAGGTTCTTGCCTGCCCTGCCGCTAGCGTCTTGTCAGAGCGGGTTTTCGGTGCAGCTGGTGGCATCATCACCGATAAGCGTACACGCCTGTCGACTGACAGCGCTGACAGGCTGACGCTTATCAAGATGAATAAAGCATGGATTTCTCCTAATTTCAAATCTCCAGCAGGTGAAGGAAGCTCAACCTGAAAAATTTATCCACTCCTCCTCCTCCTCATTTTCCTCCTTCTCCTCCTCTTTCTACAGTAAAGCAGAGGAAACTGGCTGTTTTTTGACAGGGCCCACTGGCTCTAGGTATAGTACTTTATGCATTTAATTTTTCTGGAGGGCCACCGACACGGTCCTCTGTTTTAAACAATTTTTTGGACTGCCACATACAGGCACTCAATCTATTCCATTTTTCTGGAGGGCCACCTACCTGCTCCTCTGGTTTGAAAAATTTTTTGGACTGCCACATACAGGCACTATCCAAATTGAATTGTCTCCATAGCAGCCTCCACACGTTGTCTCCATTGCTACCTCCAAAAGTCGTCCATATAGCTGCCTCCATACATCGTCCCTTTATCAAACGAGGTTTGTCAGGCCGAAATTTGGGTTGTTTTCATGGATTCCACATCAAAGTTGTTAACTTTGTCGCCACCCTGCTGTGTTATCCACAAAATACACTGGCAAACTTTTACCATTTACGGATATTATTTCAGCGCTTCTTGCGCATCTGTTTACATTCCCCTCACCCGCCATATCCTAAACTTATAAGAACGCTACTACACTTGATCTTATACAAAAGGTTCTTAGAAGTGCTGTTTGGGGAGTAGCCTAGAGACAGGGGCTTGGATTGGCGAAAGCTCGCCTAGCAGCGGAGCGCCAGCTCCATGCGCATCATGCGCTTCTTGCGCATCTGTTTACATTCCCCTCACCCGCCATATCCTAAACTTATAAGAACGCTACTACACTTGATCTTATACAAAAGGTTCTTAGAAGTGCTGTTTGGGGAGTAGCCTAGAGACAGGGGCTTGGATTGGCGAAAGCTCGCCTAGCAGCGGAGCGCCAGCTCCATGCGCATCATGCGCTTCTTGCGCATCTGTTTACATTCCCCTCACCCGCCATATCCTAAACTTATAAGAACGCTACTACACTTGATCTTATACAAAAGGTTCTTAGAAGTGCTGTTTGGGGAGTAGCCTAGAGACAGGGGCTTGGATTGGCGAAAGCTCGCCTAGCAGCGGAGCGCCAGCTCCATGCGCATCATGCGCTTCTTGCGCATCTGTTTACATTCCCCTCACCCACCATATCCTAAACTTATAAGAACGCTACTACACTTAACTTGGTGCAGGCTGGGACCGAGTCTGACCCTGGGGCTGGTCATATACTGCCGACGCAGAGGATTGCGGGGCCTACCTCGGTCCAGGTCTCAAAGGCCTACTATACCTCCAAATCCTCCCACCCCTCCTCCACCTCCTCCTCCTCCGAATTACCATCCGTGGGCATGGCGCCATCAGTCGGTAGCTCTAGGCACAGCAGCAGTGCCGTCGCTAAGCGACAGCAGGCGGTGCTCAAACTGCTGAGCCTAGGCGATAAAAGGCACACCGCCCAAGAGCTATTACAGGGCATTCCACATCAAACTTGTTAACTTTGTCGCCACCCTGCTGTGTAAGCCACAAAATATACTGGCAAACTTTTTTCATTTACGGATATTATTTCAGCGCTTCTTGCGCAGATGTTTACATTCCCCTCACCCGCCATATCCCAAACTTATAAGAACGCTACTACACTTGATCTTATCCGAAAGGTTCTTAGAAGTGCTGTTTGGGGAGTAGCCTAGAGACAGGGGCTTGGATAGGCGAAAGCTCGCCTGGCAGCGGAGCGCCAGCTCCATGCCAAGAACCAACTAACATAGTTTTAACTGCAGCACCTTTAATCTACTACTAGTTCACTGCCTCCATACATCGTCCCCTTATCAAACGAGCTGTGTCAGGCAGAATTTTGGATTGTTTTCATGGCTTCCATGTTAACTTTGTCGCCACCCTGCTGTGTAATCCACAAAATATACTGGCAAACTTTTATCATGTACCAATATTATTTGAGCGCTTCTTGCTCACCTCCTTTGGTTCCTCTCTGCTACCCATTGGTTTGAAGCCTGAGTCCATTTAGGGTATGTCGCCATGCCACTCTCTAGCCTTCCGCTGCTGCCGCTGCCTCTGCATGCCGTCCCCTATAGTGTCAGGGTCAATTATTGGATGTTTTAGATGCTATCTAGCTTCATTCTGTCACTCTGTCATGGCCATGCTGTTGCCCATAATTTTGGCATAATGGTGCATTTAAGCAGCCTCAGAGGCATCCGTGCATGCTGCCCCTGCTGTTTCCTGTCCATTTCCGTGGTGTTTCCATCCTTTTCTGAGGTTCCCAGGTGTTTGGCCAAGCTTCCCTGTGCAGAGCCTTGGTCCCCTTGAAAAATGCTCGAGTCTCCCATTGACTTCAATGGGGCTCGTTACTCGAAACGAGCACTCGAGCATCTGGAAAAGTTCGTCTCGAATAACGAGTACCCGAGCATTTTAGTGCTCGCTCATCTCTAACGCTGACACCATGGTTGGAAGCAAAGATCTCAAATTTGGACTCATGAGACCAAAGCCCAGGTATCCCCTTATCCATTCCTTGTGTCTCTTGTGCTTGGTGCTGGTCCTTAGCAGAGGTTTCCTAGCAGCGATGTTACCATGAATCTGCTGCACACAGTCTCCTCTTACCAGTTGTTGTAGAGATGTGTCTGCTGCTAGACCTCTGTGCGGCAGTGATCTGCTCTCTAATCTGAGCTGCTGTTACCTGCGATTCCTGAGGCTGGTAACTAGGATGAACTTATCCTCCGCAACAAAGGTGACTCTTGGTCTTTCTCTCGCGGGGCGCTCCTCATGTGAATCAGTTTCTTTGTATTGCTTGATGGTTTTTGTTACTGCACTTGGGGACACTTTCAAAGTTTTCCCAATTTTTCGGACTGACTGACCTTCACTTTTTAAAGCAATGATGGCCACTCATTTTTTCTTTACTTAGCTTCTTTTATCTAGCCATAATATACATTCTACCAGTCTATTCAGGTGGACGATCAGCCGTGTATCCACATGACTTCTGAACAACACAACTGATGGTCCCAACCCATTTTTAAGGCAAGAGTTCCCACTTATTACCCCTGACAAGGCACCTGTGATGTGAGAACCTTTTCTGGTGACTACCTCTTGTATATCATCAAGTTTGAATCTACAATTTTTGTAGGCATGAAAATACAGAAAACTCTTTGAGAAGGTCTGTCCAAACTTTTGGTCTGTACTATATTTTGGTCTGACCGATGTGTATACTTAACAATCAATTAGGAACATATTAGGAATATATTCCACTTGATTCTTTTGTCAGGCTGCCAATTGGACTCCAGCTGCACTCTGTTCTAGATTACTATGATATGCTTTAACAATTTTAATTTTTACTTGAAATCTTGTGCATCTCTCATTTCTTTCCTAAGGATTGTCCATGATTGTCGAAATATACCGAGGGATGATGTCAGCATAAGCCCAAACTAACTCTCAAACTACCTCAGTCTGGTGGCACTGTCCCTAAAAATCAACTTGCAGGTGACTGACAGTAGCTTCTATCCTAAATCAGGATACAGTGGACCTCAATCCCACTGCCCAAAATCTGCTCATCCTCTATAAAAGGCAGAAGAAAGTCAGTTCCAGCAGCCAGTAACCACGAAAAGTGGTTTGCATTGGTTCGTCACAAAACCACTCCAGTCCCCTCTAGACGTAGGAAATTATTCACAATCAATGGCACAGAAATCAGATCAAGCGGTCGGAGCCACTGTGATAAATCGGACATGCAGGGGAGCTCATAGTTCTGACTCCTGCCTATTAATAAATCTCTCCCATTGACCCAGAAGACTGTGAAAGATATGTCCGATAATTGCTGCTGTTGATTGACATAATTAACATTATTGTAACATAATTGATGTTGTTCTCTACATCTACTCCAAGGAGTGGTCCACTTTTGCCACCGTTTGGAAAAATAGTGGTGGCTATCCGGAGGCTGAGCACATGCCGCTGTATGAGTTGCCTTAAGGAAGTGATACCATGTGTCTGGTCCAGTAGCACTTGTACTGCTCATTAGATGCATATTGTTATTAATGGACAACACATTCTGCAATTGATATTTGACATTGATAAAGAGCTGGACTACTAGAAGCAGGCGATGTTGATAAACACAATGGGCGTTATTTATCGTACGCAAGCGCTCGTGCCTGTGCAGCACTTATCTCTATGCCAGGCCCTGCGTGGCCTAGAAATAAACGCAACCGGCGACTTTTCACATGTGAAAATTCTCCGCCTGCAGGGAGTGCGCTGAAGGTATCAGAGGAGTCTGGAGAAGACTCGCATTGTATCATTATGTGTATGGACAGTTGTATTTCACGTCCCCCACATTCTTTCCAGAAGATATTTCTAGCAGCTTTGATAACTTTCTTTGATGTTGTTTCATCAAGTTTTACTATTTACTCATGAAACTTGTTGCTCTCCAGAGATTATCTAACCAAAAGTTTCCTTCTCAGTGAGATGGACACAGGAGACACATGAGCTCATGCCAGGAACTTTCTATAAAGATTGTTTTTTTCTGTAGAAGTCAAACTTAATTAACAAAGTTCTTCTTTTTTACACAGGAGACACATGAAGTAATGGCAGGAACTTTCTATAGAGTTGTCACCTGCTCCCCCCCCCATCACTGTGTATCTACATCTATATATACAGCTGTGTATGTGCTCTATGTCATGGTCTACAGCCATCACCCCAGGCCTCCGCGCTGTGTCCCTGCTCTGCTCTATTTCTTTATACATTGATTAATAAAAGGAAAGGGTTACATTTTTTTCCCAAGGAAACAGAAGACAAGTTATTTTGTCCTGAAAAATGGAAAAATTTGATGTAAGTACAGAGTTATTATTTTGGAATGTGATATTAAAAAAAAATAAATTAAAAAATATATTTTATAAAATAAATTTTGTAGTATTGTGTAAAAATATTAGGCGGATGTGGAGTAACTGCTTAACAACTTCTAAATAAAGTTTAATTATTTAAACTACATTGAAAACAACAAGAATAAACAATGAGAAACCTAAATCTGATCAATGCTTGATGGGGCCTATCGTGGTTCTTCTAGCTACATGCCTACACAGTTATCTTAAGAAATTCAGCTTGGATGTTGTTATTTTTTCTGTCATAAGATATTTTTTTCCGAAGTGAGTTGTTTTTTGCAGATTGAGTTATTCGTATTATTTGTTCCATTTTTTTCTGAATACAATTTTTAATTTTTTGGAGGTAGATGCCGTTACCTATTCTGCAATGATTGATTTGGGCAGGTTGTCGCAGTGGCACTTGATACATGTAGTGTTTTTATTTGTTTATAAAATGTGTTTTATATAGAAAAAACATTTAATTTCTGTTTTTTTTTACTTTTTGTAACATTTTACACACCCTAGAGCAGTGGTGGCGAACCTATTGCACGGGTGCCAGAGGTGGCACTCAGAGCCCTTTCTGTGGGCACCCGGGCCATCACCCAAGCACATCAGACAGGACATCAGACAAGAATCTTCCTGCAGTTCCAAGCAAGTTAAAAGATGCGGCTTTCAGTCATATATTTAATTATACTTACTTTGCGACTTAGGTTTGTAGGAAGAGGGAGAATGAGTAGACAGGGCCGGATTATCTTTGGAGGACCTCCTGCCGGCCCCATGATTCTCTGTGTACAGAGGGACACTGGAAAGAAGCTTAAATGATGCAAATTTCCCATTTGTCCTCAGGAGGCCAATGTGGTTGAACGTTGTTGAAGAACCGGAAGCAATAACTTACTGCTTTAATTTTTGGTTGGCACCTCGCCATAAATAAGGGGGGTTTTGGGTTGCAGTTTGGTCACTTGGGCGCTAAAAGGTTCACCATCACTGCCCTAGAGGCATGAAAGGTGCATTTTCAGATGCAGGACCCTGGGCTCAGGGGACACAGGAAGTGATAGAGAGTGACCCACAGAACTTCCTGCCTGACACAACACCCACTTACAACCCTAAAAGGCAGATAACCCATAGGACTGCCACCAGCTTCTTGTTGGCTCTAATCCCGGGATTATACCACAATCCAGCCCTGACACAATATGATGTTATACAGAGAACATGAATGTGTGGATTTGTGTATAACAGAAACTCCTACATCTTCAGTTCAGACTTTTCTTTTCCCTCTCGTTGATCTTTTTTCTTCTTGTTGCCTGGAAAACAAAATAATCATCTGTTTATAAATCTTAGAGTGATGTCATTGCCCATTATCCATTTTTATTTTTTTTCATATTTGGTTTGGTTTTATTCTGTTTATAACCATCCTAAACATTCTTTTTTTAAAGGTCCTCATGCTATAAAATACAAAGCAGAAATTTTATGTAGATTGTGGGGAAAATGTAGCATCATAAGGAAAATGTGTTGTGTTCAGAATCAATAAAGATCTCAATAAAGACTGACTGCATACAAATGGGAACACATGCCTTTAAGGTGGCCTTAATTGGCAATCTCTCCATAAGGAGAACACCTACTGTCTGACCCTGGTCAATAGCCTCTCACACAGCCAAACCAGTTCCCTAGGCTGTACTAAGGAGACCCAATCAGGTCAAAACATTGTTGTCTACAGCTAGGAGTCTGTTCCTTATGGAATAGATATACTGGTTTGGCTTAATCCATGTTTTTAGACTTCTTGTAGGTCATGCTTGGTGTTAAGGGGGCTGCCTTTTAAGGTAGCAAAAGGAGGCATTGTTTTCCATTTAACACCTTGGAAAACATTTTTGCAAACTTCCCAGAATTCCCTAGTGGAGCATCTATGGCTTTAAGTCTCCACATCCCTTTAAGGTGGCCTTAATTGGCAATCTCTCCATAAGGAGAACACCTATTGTTTGACCCTACAAATGGGAATGACACTGTTACAGTTGTTGCTGTTCTGCCTCGTGTAGTGTGTCTTTGCATCATATGTCTCTATGATGCAGGGACTCCTATCCATTGAACCGTGCTTGGTCTATGGGATCGGACCAGCACACGGCCTGTTCCTAAGAACCAAGTACATTTGTTTGCATGTGGCCTAAGATTCAATGCACTCGGCGAACGCCTTTGTTGTATTCTATGGAACCTGCTTGTATTGAATTGGTCTTAGATCTATTGCATCGAATCATTGGTGGCTGTTACTTCTGAATATAAACATTTACTCTACGTCTTTATTCTCTTTTACTTACAGAGAAATCAGACTGTGGTCACAGAGATTTTCCTTGTAGGATTTCAAGGCAGCCAACTTTTCAGAAATGTTCTGTTCCTTCTGTTCCTTGTAATTTTTTGTGTAACAATATGTGGGAACCTCCTGATCATCACCCTGGTGTCCACCAGCCGGAGCCTCCACACTCCCATGTACTTCTTCATCTCACAACTGACCATCAGTGACATCTTACTAACCTTAGATATTGTCCCAAACCTGCTCTACCTCCTACTGAATAATGGGGCGACCATCAGGTTTGCTGATTGCCTAACTCAGTTTTTTTTCTTCTGTGCCTCAGATACATTTGAGTGTTTCCTCCTCACGGTGATGTCTTATGACAGGTATGTGGCCATCTGTAACCCCCTCCGGTACTCCACTATCATGACCAGTACAAATTGTTTGAAACTACTCTCGATTTGTTTAATTGTTGTTGTTAGTATATCCTTCATTATGACCATAACACCGACAACGCTACATTTTTGTGGAACCAATATTGACCATTTTTTCTGTGAACTTGTCCCCTTGCTGGAACTTGCCTGTTCTGTTACCTTGATTTTTTATTTCGAGATTTATGGTTTGGGAATTCCAATTGTATTAACCACAACTACAATCATTGTTGTGTCTTATACTTTTATAGTATTAGCAGTCCTACGGATCCCATCTAGTACCGGGAGGCAGAAAGCCTTCTCCACCTGTAGCTCCCACCTCATTGTGGTCTTCATATTCTACTGGACCATATTTGCTGTTTATGCCGTTCCAGCAAAAGTACAGTTTTCATTCACCAGTAAAGTTGGTCCTCTGCTCTACACTGTGTTCACCCCTTTCATTAATCCCATTATCTACAGTTTCAGAAATATGGATATTAAAAAAGCCGCAAGGAAGAGGTTCCACTTAGATGACTGACTTTTATCTTAATCCCTTAACTCCTTAACCCCTTTAGGATGCAAATAGTTTGTATTTTAAGGCTCAGCCTTTTTTTGCGGAAATCTGACACGTTTCTCTTTTTGGGGTAATAACTTTTAAACACTGTAATTTATCTGTTCATAAGTGATTTTTTAAATTTTTTTCTCGTGGTACATTTTAGTTTATGGTAAAAGAATCATTTCAGGGATCAGGTGATACTTTTGGGGGTAAAAATTTAGCAATTTAGTAAAAAAAAATACCACTTTTTAGACAAAAACCCTAGTACAATTTTTTGGGGGGTAGAAAACTTTTGCCATTTGTCTCCTTTTCCTTTCTGTCATTTTTTTATTTGGTTATTTTTTTTTATAGATGTTCGAATGTTTATAGCTTTAGCAGCAAAGTTAGTTGTAAAAAGCTATATTTTTGGTGGCCAGTTTAATTTGAAACAGGCGTTTTGACTATACACAGCCTCAAGCAACACCGTTTTGGGAATTTAAAGGAAACCTACCATGTCGGATCTACCTATTAAGGGGATGAAGATATGTTGATGTTTATAGAAGGTTATTAATGTTAAATATTTAAAGTTTCATTTAAAACAGTAATTATCCCCAAAATAGTCAAAAGTGCTATTCGATTTGTAAGCCGTGTGACATCAAAATTAATTATCCAGACATTTAAAAAAAATGATGAAAATATAAAGCAGACATATGGGAAATGTTATTCAGCAGGTGGTAAATTTATCCTGAAAATGCAAAGATTTGGAATTTTTAAAATGGCAAATTTTTGGAAAAATTCATTATTTTTTCTTTTTTTTTAAATAAATAAACGCAAAACTTATCAGCCAAAATTTACCACTAAAATGAAGTACAACATGTGGGGAAAAAACATTTTGATTATCACTTTGATAAGTAACAGTGTTACAACCATGTAAAGTGACGCAATTTAGAATACAAAAATTTGGGCTGAGCCTTAAGCTACAAACGGGCTGCGTCCTTAGGGGGTTAAGGACCAGTGCAATAGAAAACCTCCAAAGATGACACCATATTGGAAACCCCCCAAAAGGTAGTAGTATGCATTTAATATGCTGGCCTTAATTGAATACAAATTGAAAAGTCCAGAGTAAAAATTGCACTTTTTTTCAAAGTATTCCATTTTAATGACAATTATATTTTGCCCAACTCCTGGCATTGGAGACAAAAACCCCAAAAATAATTATGCGATTTGCTTGTCTATAGTAATACCCCACAAGTGGCAATAATTCAGACTAAATCTGAGTGGTCAGGCGCTTCAATAGCTCATGTATGGCAACCGATGGAGGAGTGCTGGGGTGGTCGGATCCAAGGATCACTACATTTCTGGAATATTATCTTCTCACAGATTAATTATTTTTAAGAACATGCTATTGAAGAAATGTCTAAGTATGTCAGATGAATTAAATAAAAATTCCCAGATGAGAATTCTCATTTAAGACTAAAGACTTTTTTATGCTGTATTTTAAAAGTGAAATGTATTTTAGTCTAACTCTTAGTATTGGTTCTTTATCCAAAACATATTGGGCTTTAGAATTGTTTTTATGTGAATAAATTTTCTGTTATTTTTCAAAATATCTCATACATAAATTTGGGCAAAAAGAGGAAATGAGAACAATGAATACTTTGTTATGTTTTGTTTAAAAGTAGTTTTCATAATTTTGTTTGCCCCAAAAAATAAGAGCTATAATTGTGCAATGAATTCTGTAGGATTGGGAAATATACGGACATTGTATTATGTCTGAGTTTAAATTCTGAAAACATAAAATTTTGTTCTTTTTTTCTATTTGCATTTCCATTATTTGCATTTCCATTTTTACTCACGACTTTCAATATATATCTTTTTTATATTTACATGTGCAGGGCTGTGCAAGGGATGGTTTCTGAGTAACAAATTTCTTCTATTTAGGGACAGTACTTAATATTCCATGCCATGTACTGGGAAGTTGGAAAAAAATACTAAATGGTACTAAATGGTAGAAATGAAAAACGAAAAAATACATTTGCACCATTTTCTTTTGAGCCCTATTTTTACGGCTTTTGCTGTGCATTCTCATTTGGGATTACTTTGCATTATGGGGTTCCCCACGGGGTTCATTGGGGGGTTTCCCATTTTATATTTTTATAGTGCATTTTGGAAAGATATAATGCCTTATATATTTATGATAAAATTTTGTTATTTCTATGTCAGTTCTAAGGAAAGGTACATTATAACAAATTGTGCTGAATGACAAGCCTGGGAGTCTCTGATAGACTCTGGTAGTCAAAGCAACCTCCCCATGATGTCACATGGAGCTACAATTCAGTTCAACATGGTGTTGCCCATGCACCTTCAGCATTTAAATGCCACTGGTGGCTTTGCTAGGGGCATTGAAATGGTTAACACCTGTGATTGGGTGTTAGCCAGGGACGTAACTTGGCCCATTGGAAAGGAGGGGGCCTTAGCTGCCAGGTTGCTTTCGCCCCCTTTGCCAGTGTCTGTGGCAGAACGGGGAGTAACACACTCCCTGTTACGCCACTATGCAGGAGCACCAGCATCTCAGCCCCGGCGCCACAATGACATCATTGCATTGCCAGCACTGAGGACCTAACTGCATGGCTGCCATCAGAAGAGGAGAGCCACTCACCAGGAACGCATCAAGGGAAAGGAGGTGAGTATATATATATATATATATATATATTTTTTTTTTTAATTTTTAAACTTGCACAAACTTGCAATGAGCGGGGGCATAATGAGGGAAGGATAAATGACCAGGGGGCATAATGAAAAGGAGCATAATGGGTAGAAGGCATAATGACCGGGAGGCATAATGAAAAGGGACATAATGATCAGGGGCAGAATGAAAAGGGGCAGAATTACTGGAGGGCAGAATGAAAAGAGGTAGAATGAATGGGGGAAGGATGAGAAGGGTCCGGATGACCAGGGGTATAATGAGAGGGGGTGGGGGGCAGAATAAGATGGGGATATAATGAGAGGGTGCAAAATGAGTCAGGACGTAAGGAGGAAAAAGAGAGGGCATAAATAAAGGACGGGGGTAAATAGGTAGCATTAATTAAGAATAATCAAAGAAGGAAATTTTAAACCCCTTAACAGCTTGTGATGTATTAGTACCCCACAAGTGGATTAAGGGAGTATGGAAAGGGTTCATGGGCTGATCCCTCTTCACAGAAGTCGAGGTTTGCGGCAGATTGCAGAAAACACCCAGTGGCAACATCCGTGTTTTCTCAACTGTTTCACCGCATTTGAAATTTCTCCCACCAGCAAATGCTCACCATGTATGTAGAGGGCTCAGCCCTTGAGCCCTCTCCATACCACCCCACGCAGCCAGCATGTAACATTGTAGTACGTCACATGTTGATAAGGGGTTAAACAAGTTTCTAAGAAGGAGACTACAACTTTTATCTCTTATCCAAGGATGGAAGAACATTTGATTAATGAAACCTTTATTTGACCCTGGTGGTGAGACTGGAGGACTTCAAAGCAAAGATGTTGGAGAAAACTTCTCAGCTGGAAGCATCTTACTTTGGCCCCTTGTAGAGACCGGAGCATATGGAGTATATGGTTTGGCGGTGTCTGGTTTCTGTGACATCTCAATTGAAAACCCACAACGCCCCAGGACGCAGATTTATAAACTTATTCTTGTTATTTTATTGCACCTAAGCTCAGAATTTTGCAGCAAATATCAATCTCGCTCTATGTATCTATAGGGTCAAGCTAAAAATAATATAGTCATAACATTTCTACATTACACTAATTAGAATTTATTTTTTATATTTTAATTTCCCTACAGATGATATCTCAGGTTACATTACATGTGTACACAGGGGAGGCTGGTGGAGTCCATATACAGATCTCTCCTGTATATAATGTTACTATTTATCTCTCTATGATGGTCCCTGCACAGATATTATGTTGGATTTATTGCTCTGATCTCATTATTAGCTCATACATTCTAGACCATTCACTAACTTTATTCAATGTTTGTCTTCAGCAGTTTATTTCACCAAGTGTTGTGTTAGATAGTGAGAATGACTATCAGTGCTTACACAGCATCTTCTACAGGCTGAATCGTACCAGTAATCACCATTCTCAAACTCACTTGAATTTTGTTAACCTTTATGGTTGAGATCACTTCTTCATTCACATTTTTATAAAAATAGTTCTAAAAGAAAACACTACTCGTTACAGCTCACCCCTTCCTTCCTGAAAACAATTCATTCAAGTAAGTTGATTTTTCGCTATTCAGCAGAGGAGTCCGTCCGGGGGCAGGAGGTTATTCAGCAAAGGAAGATCAATCCCGGTCTGTGTGGTTTTAAGTTTATATTCTTCATTTCTAAATGTTAAAAACTTTTCTGAAAAGGGAGTCACTGACGCATTTCGGGCACAGAATGTCCTTAGTCTTAGCTGAATAGAGTGTGGTGCAAGATGGTCCTAAATATTTTAAGGTGTCCAATCACTGTGGTCTAAATCGGGATGTGAAGGAGATACCTGTGCATTCTGTACAAATGTGGACCTGACGGAAAGCTGATAGCACAGTGGGTTTACTTAGGGGTTATCTTTCAGGTCTGATTTTAAACTCATCGTGATATCAGTTTTCCTATAGATTCACATTTGTACCAAATGGTTTTCTTACCAATTTACTTGATAATATGATGTGACCTGACAGAATTTCTCCCCTGAAACGCGTTGTCAAATAAAGAATCTGTTATACAAGAAAAGCACGACCTATGACTCGTACCAGAGCGCCATCCAATAAGAAAACATTTTACTTTTACTATGACACATTACGTATCATCAGCTCCTTGAGATGTCTGTAAAGGGTGTTGGTCTTTAGTACAGTATATACAGTAGAAAGTTTTTGAGAAGTTCCGATTCTCAGTTACATCCTGTATACAGCCAGCCAGTATGAAGCCAGCCATGGCTTGGCCGGCACACTCTGTGATGTCAGCAGCAGCTGACATCAAAGTTATCCGCCAGCCGGGCCCTGCTAAAGGAGATGTCGCAGTCCTGGCGCCGGCCTGAGCTGTCGCGGACCTGCCGGGAACATGAAGATGGAAGATGAGCTGTCTGGGCCTTCGGAATGGTGAGTACTGAGTTTATTTTTTTATATACCCAATTATAAGCCGAGTGGGGAATTTTCAGCACAAAAATTGTGCTGAAAAACACGGCTTATACTTGAGTAAATATAAGAAAAATAAAATAGTATATCATTAACATTTATTAAATATATTCTGCAGATGACAAGTAATATCACCTCCATCTTCCTCCTGGGATTTCCTAATCTTCAGAACTTCACATTCCTCTTCTTCTCCCTTCTGGTTCTTATCTTCTGTGGGACAATATCAGGAAACCTTCTTATCATGGTCTTGTATCTAGTGAGTAAGACCCTTCAGTCCCCCATGTACTTCTTCATTACGCAGCTGTCATTGTGTGACCTCCTGCTGACCACAGACATTGTCCCCGTCCTTCTTCACACTGTCCTGTATGGAGGAAGTTCTATCACTCTCATCGGATGCATCATCCAGTTTTCTTTCTTTGGTACCTCCGAGTGCTCGGAATGTCTTCTCCTGTCGGTGATGTCCTATGACCGGTATGTGGCCATCTGTAACCCCCTCCGTTATCACACCATCATGAATCATATGTTTTGTGTGACTTTAGTAGACATCATTTGGCTTGTGGGTTTTATGGTGACCTTGGCTGACGTATTTTCTATGAATAGATTATATTTCTGTGGACCACACATCATTGACCATTTCTACTGTGACTTAGAACCAATCCTGAAGCTATCTTGCTCAGATACCTCCATGATTCATATCCAGAGTATTTCACTGGGGTTTTTGGTTACAGTTGTTCCTTTTGCTATAATCTTGATGTCCTATGTGAACATTGTCATGACTATCCTGAAGATCCCATGCGATACCGGAAGACACAAAGCCTTCTCCACCTGTAGCTCCCACCTCATTGTCGTCTCCATATTTTATGGGACATTAATAACTATTTATCTTTTTCCGACAAGAGGACAATCCTTGGCCATGAGTAAGGTCTTGTCTCTGATGTATACTGTGGTGACCCCACTGCTTAACCCCATCATATACACCCTGAGGAACAAAGACTTTAAAGATGCCTTTCTTAAATTGCAGCATATTCTAAAAGGGGTGAAGTAATCACTCAGAATTATTGGGCAAAACCCCTGGAACTAGACTTGTCCAATAGTACAAATCGCTATAGGTCATACCTATAGCTGAGGATCGAAATTCTCTTCTTGATAGTATATTTAGCTGATCAATCAATTCAATATAATTAGATAAAGAATTATGTTAGTATTATGCAAATGATCGTCAGAGGCTACTAGGGTGTGCAGTAGCCATGTCATGCACTCATACACAAAGTAGTAGTTCTGCGGATTCAAGACCGTGCAGCTGTCTATACCGATTGCACATGCACAGCTGTGTAGCCTCAGGTATGAAGCTGGAGCTACTGCGCATGCACAAAACACACAAAGTATATGCTGCCACGTACACAGTGTAGGCGGCATTACAATTGGTTCGGATTGCATATTATTTATTTGTCATGCATGAGGTGAACATACTGCTCCTCTAAATTAATTTACATGCTTTACAAAATTTAGGACTACATTTGTGGCAACCTGGGAGACTTAACTATGTTTGTCCTGTATTATTTCCTACTAAACACGCCAGGGGCAACAGAGGTTTCCGATTGTGGTAGATCTCTTGGCTACGAATCTCAGCCCATTTAAAAGAATGTCCAGTAGGTCATCATCTTGGAACAGATTTGGTAGATATTTACTTATTAAATGCTTAATAGCCCCAAACTGTGCACTGAAGGTAACGGCAAATGTAATAGTGTTGGATACATTATTAGTCTGGTTTTGTTATTAACTGTTTGTATTGCCTTAGAGATACATTCACTACTTTTCTCACGCTCCATGGCATGGCATCTCATCACCCCCGTGGCCTCTGACAATTCTTTCCATAATACTCAGATAAGGTTTCTATCTAATTATATTGAATTGATCGGTTTTTAACTACTATTGGGTACAACTGGCATCTGAAAAATGATAAAGATTTAGCACCAATGGCGGATGGAGGCCCACCTATTAGTTTCTGGAGAGGAAAAACCATAAGATCTGAGCTGGTTAAAAGCTCCTTTGGCACTAGAAAAAAGAATTGGCCGCCTAAGGGGAATTTTAGATGTGGGCAATGTAAATGTCGCCCACACAATTTAGACGTAAGTCGGTTACATTCGGGGGCTTGAAGGTAGAATAACTTTATTAATTGCAAAACTAGTTTTGTAGTATACTTGCCAATGTGTGACTGTCGCACAGTAAAACTATTAGAAGTCTATATCTGAGAATAAAGGAACACCAATAAAGTCCATCGAAACCGAGGTAGGGGCTCCTCGGTTAGACACACGCAGGAAACATAGGAGTTTGAAATTTGTATAAATTGTACAAATTGAGGGGATAGACAGCGCCTGTTGTTACAGTGGATTCTCCGTTCAAATGCTATGTGGCCAGTTGGCCTAAATGCCAAAATAGACTTTGGTATTTTCTTATAGTATCCAACAAAGTGTATCCAAGTAAGTGCCTGAGAATTGTAAATATAATAAGCAATCACGTAAGCATTGTAAAAAATTAGTGATTTTCATAAGGTCTATACATTCTTTACCTTTTGTTGTTTTTATACTGATGAGGACTTATATACACAAATCGAAAAATTGCTAACCTATATATCACTCACGCATAGTGCCTGATACCCATCTTCCATGTAGAATAGGCTTCGTATCGCCCTTATAGTTCGAATAATCTGACCCCTGCCTAATAGTTTCCTTGCTATCCGCTGCCTCTGTGATGCAATGATGCTCAGTCCGTTGCCACAGCAATGCATCACATGGTCGAGGAGAACTAACATCATTGCCATTTGTAAGCATAGTCAGGATTGGTGAGTTGTTGCGCAATTAATAATGTTAAATAAGATGCAAACATCTGAAAGCTGGAGACATACAAAGACAAATTAGATGCAAATTAGGAAATTGCTATATGGCGAAATCTGGAGAAACTGTTGCACGTCGTAGACTGGAGAACTGCTGCATGGCGTATTCTGGAGAACTGCCGCATGGCGTACTCTGGAGAACTGCCGCATGGCGTACTCTGGAGAACTGCCGCATTGCGTACTCTGGAGAACTGCCGCATGGCGTACTCTGGAGAACTGCCGCATGGCATACTCTGGAGAACTGCCGCATGGCGTACTCTGGAGAACTGCCGCATGGCGTACTCTGGAGAACTGCTGCACGGCGTACTCTGGAGAACTGCTGCACGGCGTACTCTGGAGAACTGCTGAAAAAAGGTACAAAAAATTGCACAATACCCCAACGTGCTAAAAAAGGCACTAAAATACAACCAGAAAAGGTGCATCAGACTCAGATATTTCTGCCTCTATGTCTTGTAATAAAACAATTAATTTACAGACCTGACCCAGATCCTGCAGGTGCCCAAAATTAAATTAATAATTAATACAATAAGAAAGAGTAACAGTGAATTTATTACTAAGCATTGCATGTGTTAATAGTAGTGTTAAAGGACCTCCTATTTTCCTGCACACTGTCGGTGGGTTGTAGATACAGCATTTGATAAGCCGATATGACTAAGATGTAATGTCAGCCGTATCCTATTGGCACAATATTTAGGTTAGAAATATTTTTTTTTAAATTGTGTACATTTTTGTTGCATTATTTAATTTCTTAAATAATTGCCCTGGAAGATCTTGGGAACACTCGACTAATTGTCAATAATTTGCCTCCAGTTGAGATCACAGGAGACACGAGGCACAGATTATTCTCCATAGAGTTTCTCCATGGCCTCTGGTGCTGTTACTGTGTATATATGGAGGTGTGAGGAGTCAGACCAGGACACACACTGCAGGACATGTCCAGGGGTCTGGTCATTACACATCATCACATCATTCCTTCTACATGGTAACTATAGAGAGATAAGATCCATGTCCAGGTGTTACTGCACATCATCACACAGACACTACACACAGAGGATTCCTCCTTTATGGTAATTATATAGAGATAAGATCCATGTCCAGGAGTCGCTACACACTCTGACACAGATTTAAAAAAAATTAACAATTGAGTGTTAGGCAGTTTCTCCCTACAAATGGGTTTGTATTCATCAATATTCAGACTCCTGTGAATCCTTCGTTATCTTCTTAATGCAGGAGAATCAGACTGCGGTCACAAAGTTCTTTCTGTTGGGATTTCACGGAAGCAAATATTTAAGATTGTTTCTGTTTTGTGTTTTCCTGGTGGTTTACTGTGGGACAATATGTGGGAACCTTCTGATCATCACCCTGGTGTCCACCAGCAGGAACCTCCACACTCCCATGTACTTCTTCATCTCACAACTGTCCACCTGTGATATTTTGTTAACTACTACTGTTGTCCCCAACATGTTACTTATCTTACTGAATAATGGGGGGACCATTACTCTTGTAGGTTGTTTGACTCAGTTTTATTTCTTCTGTGCTTCAGAAGGATCTGAGTGTTTCCTCCTCACGGTGATGTCCTATGACAGATATGTGGCCATCTGTAACCCCCTCCGTTATAATTCTGTTATGACAAGTACATGTTGTGTGATTCTGATCATCTCCTGTTGGGTGTTGGGGTTTTTTGCTTCATTTATAGACACTCTAATGGCAACGATGTTAGATTTTTGTGGTCCAAACATCATTGACCATTATTTCTGTGACCTTGACCCATTGCTAAAAATTGCCTGTTCTGACACTTATCCAATTCAACTTGAGGTCTCCTTACAAGGTGTAGTAGCTCTCATCATACCAACCATAATAATCATTACTTCTTATGCTAGAATTGCTTCTATTATACTAAAGATCCCATCCAGTACCGGAAGACAGAAAGCCTTCTCCACCTGCAGCTCCCACCTCATTGTGGTCTCCATATTCTACTGGACTCTCTTCTCTGTTTATGTTGTTCCATCAAAAGGAAAAACATCGACCATCAGTAAGATCCTCTCCCTGCTCTATACTGTGTTTACTCCACTCATCAACCCCATTATATACAGTCTGAGGAATACAGACATTGGGAAAGCCGTACACGAAATATCAAACAAATATCTTGTATGTGCTAATTGTCCATAAATCAAAGTGTTTCTGTTGGATCAACAGAATCAATGGTCTCAGGCTAAATAAATATGACATAAAATATTATAGCTATAAAACACTTCTAAGTGCTAATTGAAAAAGGAGCTAATCGATGCAAACAATTAAAATGTTTCCTTTTATTTGTTATCTTGAAAGTCCTTTACAGGTAATAGAACATAGCAGTTAGGCCATTGTGTTTCATCCAACTGGAATTAATTGTGATCATGTACAACGTCAGAAGAGCAATCATGTAACACCACCCACTAATTGATTATGTGGGCAGGTCTTCATCACATGCAATCCCTTATATCATATGAAACATGTAACATGGTCAAGCTCTCGATCACGTGATACTTCACCATATCTCATGCCAAAAACATAAAAACATGTTCAAATCTCCCAGTTTTCTTTCTTTGGGACCTCAGAGTGTGTGGAATGTCTTCTCCTGTCGGTGATGTCCTGTGACCGGTATGTGGCCATCTGTAACCCCCTCCGTTATCACTCCATCATGAGTCATACATTTTGTGTAACATAAGTAGATATCATTTGGCTTGTGGGTTTCATGGGGACATTGATTCATGTGTTTTCCATGAATAGATTATATTTCTGTGGACCACACGTCATTGACCATTTCTTCTGTGATGTAGAACCAATCCTGCAGCTCTCCTGCTCTGATACATCCATGATTGATATGTAGAGTGTTATAATGAGATATTTGGTTACAGTTGTCCCTTTTGTTGTAAACTTGACGTCCTATGTGTACATTGTCATCACCATCCTGAAGATCCCATCCAGTATCAGAAAATATAAAGCCTTCTCCACCTGAAGCTCCCACCTCATCGCTGTCCCCATATATTATAACCCTGAGTAAGGTCTTGTCCCTGATGTACACTGTACTGACCCAACTGCGGTACCCCATCATATACACCCTGAGGAACAAACACTTTAAAGACACCTTTCTTGAATTACAGAATATTCTAAAAGGGGTGAACTAATCACTCCAAATTATTGGAATCCCTGGAAGAGAACTTGTCTTTCCCTATCAGAAAACCATTAAAACATTTCAAGAATCTCAAGAAGGTGACAATTATTTGACCAATCAAAAGCAACCTGTTTGCCTTGTACGTTTATATGTGAATTTAAAACTAACAGTCAAAAACCACATTACCAAAAGAGGACGTTTTTTAAGCCCCTCGGTTATTATGTGCTTTATTTAAACTTTCGGTGCCATGTCGATTAACCTATTTGATTGTACTTCAACATTCTGTTATTGGTGATTTAAATTCAAGCTAAAATATGTCTAAAATGTGTTTCCTTCTCATATATCCTATGAAAGGTTTCCCAGTACATACAGCAATGGACACAGATAGCTATAC
This sequence comes from Engystomops pustulosus, assembly GCF_040894005.1. Classification (NCBI taxonomy): domain Eukaryota; kingdom Metazoa; phylum Chordata; class Amphibia; order Anura; family Leptodactylidae; genus Engystomops; species Engystomops pustulosus. The sequence goes on from NC_092414.1 coordinate 220,001,145, forward strand.
ATCCTTTGCTTTTTGGCATTTTTAGTGCTGTAAATCTGACATCATCCCTTCACTTTGCTCTCGTTGGGCACAAGTACAGACCTTCAGTTGTTGCAGTCCACCTGTCATATGTATCTGTGCTGAATTTCCACATGTATGTTCATTGATGGAGGCTGAGGATGGTGCCTGGCTTCCGCCATTGAAGTCTGGAGAGATATGGCAACCTCACAGACAAGTTTGGCTTTCATTGATCCCACTGGAACATTATCTGGCTAACTATAGGGCTTGATAAATTAAGTCTAATAATATCTTATCTTAATCCTTTCAAAGTCTGGTGAATTAAACACTTTATGGATAAAGATGGGGTAGGCCTTTTTGTCCACCAGCACAACTGTTACCTACAGCACAGTGCAAGGTCAATAACCTTAATGTAGCTTAAATACTTAGGACTCAAGTTGCAATAAAGATATTTATCAGGACAGAGGAAAAACTTTCCTATGAACTATGTTCCCGCCTAATTGCCTGGACCTGCGCTAACCCACCGGCAGCAAGTGATCCTTGACTTTAATATGAGTATATGCTTAGAACAGATTAAAACAAACTGAGACACAGACAGACATACAAGCAAAGCCAGGATAACTGGGTCTAAACCAAGATGGTGCCAGGTACAAAATCATTAGGGCAAATAATCATTAAGAATGTAGCAGGAGTCGGAATACACAGCAGTATCAATAGCAGAAAATAACACAAATAATAAGATACCAGTATGTCCAGTAACTGAGTGAAGTGAGGAATATGTATATGAGGAGATCATAGACATCACCCAAGAGCTGATTGGTTCAGCCATCCATCGCTCAAACCACACCTCACACCAAACACAGCTTTCCACTGGGCATATACCCAGGTCAGCCATAGGAACTAGACACATAGAGAAAAAAGAGAACAACAAGAGGATGGCGTCTCGTGTAATACCGTCACAGTAGTGCTGTGGAACGTAAGCAATACTGCTCACCTGTTTACCACTTGGTGGTATGCAATGTATAATTGTGAGGCATAGGCTTTTCAATGCACAACCAGACTTTGCTTGATGAAAATAATCCAAAGGAGTTTATTTTGAAAAGTCCATATATAACATAACAGGTTCAATAAACACCAGGCTCTTGTAGCTACACAGACCAGCAAGAGGCAAAACACAAATCTCCACAATCATAATCCCCCAGATTGCTGGTCAGTGACACCTTTTATACAATTGACATACCCACAATTCTCTGCAGCTTCCCCTATAAAACACCAGAGCTGCTGCTGGCCTGCCTCTTATAAGGTCATGCTGCAGGTAAGTAGAACATAACATTTATTACATAATTTTACATTGTAACAGCACATTCCCTGGTTTTGGTACACAGCTCCCAGGTGGTGATACTAGACAGAAGAGAATAGAGCATTAGGTGGCCCGCCTAATGAGAGAAGTAGAATAAGAAATCATTCACACAGAAGTTACCAACCAGGAAACTAATGTACCACAACCAGAGTTACAGAAAACCAGTTTTTAATACTATAAAAAAAACCATGCGTCTTCTTCACATACCTCCCACCTCAAGAGGAAGCTTGTCCTTCCTGAGACATCTTCACTTCAGCACCAAACCTTGATAAATGATCTGCATTTTGGTGCCTCTTCCCTGATCGATGTTCTATCTTAAACTTAAAACGGCTGCAATGCTAAATACCACCTTGTTATTCTAGCATTTTTGTCTTTCATTGTGTGGATCCAGGTTAGCGGATGATGATCAGTTACTAAAGTAAATTCTCTCCCTAGTAAATAATAGCGTAATGCTTCCAAAGCCCATTTAATCGCTAGCCCTTCTTTCTCAATAGTTGAGTACCTTTGTTCTCGTGGAAAGAGTTTTCTACTTAAATAGAGAATTGGGTGCTCCTCGCCAATTAATCTCTTGGCTTAGGACTGCACCAAGTCCAACCTCTGATGCATCTGTCTGTACAGTGAATGGTTTGGCAAAGTCTGGGCTCTGCAAGACTGGCTCTTTACACAAAATGTCCTTTATTTGCGTAAAAGCCCGGTCACACTCTTCTGTCCACACTACTGCCTCTCTCTTGTTCTTTTTGGTCAAATCTGTTAAAGGAGCAACTATGGAAGCAAATTCGGGAATAAACCGTCTATAATAACCGGCAAGACCTATAAAGGATCTGACTTCTTTTTTAGTGGTTGGTACACTAGCTGATTGAATGGCTTGGACTTTTGAGATTTCAGCCTGTACCTTCCCATTACCCACAATAAACCCAAGGTAATTTGTTTCCTGAAAACCCAAAGAACATTTACGTGGATTAATTGTGAAGCCTGCATTCTTAATTTCAGCTATGACCTTTCCTAAGTGACACAAATGGTCTTTCCATGATCTACTGAATATGACAACATCGTCCAGATATGCTGCACTGTATTCCACATGATCCCTCAAAAGAATGTCCATAGCTCTCTGAAATGTGGCAGGAGCACCATGGAGACCAAATGGCATGGTTTTGAATTGGTACAAACCACTAGGCATCGCAAAAGCGGAATTTGTCATCAAGTGGAATTTGCCAATAACCCTTGCATAAATCTAAGGTGGAAATATATTTAGCATTTCCCAGTTTTTGAAGCAGATCATCAACGTGAGGCATTGGGTAGCTGTCAAAAGTAGATATAGTATTAATTTTGCGAAAATCTATGCAAAACCTTATTGTTCCATCTTTTTTCCCAACCATCACTACAGGTGAAGACCAAGGACTTTTGGATGGTTCAATAACTCCTTGTTTTAGCATTTCCTGCACTTCATTTTCTGCTTTGCACTTTAATTTTTCTGGTAGCCGGTAAGGCTTCTGTCTGACTGGAGCATGGTCCCCAGTGTTTATTTCATGATGAACAAAGGACACACAGCCTGGCTTACTTCCAAACGCATGTGAACTTGACCTAATAAGGTTTCTCAAGCCACATTGTTGCTCCTTAGATAACTCTGGATTCAAAGTTACCTCTGACCAATCTGCACAATTTTTAAACCAATCATATACCTCTTCAGACATATTCTGTGAGGACTCGGTGACAATGTTACAAGCAGTGTTAGCTTCTGGTCCATTCTCTGGTTCTAGCCACTGTTTCAGTAAGTTGATATGGTAAACCTTGCTGCTATGTTTTTTATCTGGGGTTTCAATTTCAAAGTCAACTGGACCTGTCTGTCTGATGACTCTGTAAGGCCCTTGCCATCGTGCCAACAACTTATTTTCACTGCTAGGAAGCAAAAGAAGAACCTTATCACCAACCCTAATCGACTTATTTCTGGAATGTTGATCATACCATTTCTTTTGATAGCTTTTGGCTTTGTGTACATTATCATGGGCTACCTTCATCAATTGTTGCAGTCTCTCTCTCATTTGTAAAACATATTCAATAAATTTTTTCTGATAACCATGGTTACCTTCCCAAACCTCTTTGATAACATCCAAGAGTCCCCTTGGTCGTCTCCCATATAACAATTCAAATGGGCTAAACCCAGTGGACTCTTGTGGTACTTCACGATAGGCAAATAACAGAAAAGGTAACCATCTATCCCATTGTTTTGGGTCATTGTGTACAAATTTCCTAAGCATTTTCTTCAAGGTTTGGTTATACCGCTCAGTCAGCCCATCTGTCTGTGGGTGGTAAGGAGTAGTTCTGAGAGGCTGAATACCAAGAAGTTGATATACTTCAGACAGCAAAGAAGAGGTAAAATTACTACCCTGATCAGTCAAAATACACTTAGGTAAACCAACCCTGCTAAAGACATTCAGAATTTCTTCAGCAACCCTCTTAGCAGTTACTGTACGCATAGGAATGGCTTCAGGGTACTTGGTACTGTAATCTACAATGGTAAGAATAAAGCGGTTACCTTTGGAACTCTTCTCTAATGGACCAATAATATCCATGCCAACTGTATGAAATGGTTCATCAACTACTGGCAAGGGTATAAGCTGTGCTTTGGGAGGTACAGAAGCAGTGTATTGGCATACAGGGCACTTACAACAGTAATCGGTTATTGCATCATAAACACCAGGCCAATAAAATCGATACAGTACCCTGGCCAATGTCTTCTTATAACCCAAGTGACCAGCAGTAGGAACGTTATGTGCCAGGTTCAAAATATGTGATCTGAATCTTTCTGGCACAACCAACTGTTTGACTTGTTCTCCTGTCTTTGGGTGATTACACACTCTATACAGAATATTATTTTCAACTAGAAAAAAGGGTGTAGCAGGCTGTTTACCACTTTTTTCAACCTCTTTACAGTTTTTTAAACCTAGCTCATATAGCGGCTTAATGCCAGTGTCCTGTTTCTGCCGCAATGCAATATCAGTGTCCCAGAGTTCAACATTTTTATACTTGCCATCCTGGGAAAGTCTCTTCCTGAAGACCTGTTCTGGAACACGCTGACGTTTTAATGATGGTGGCTCCATGATGTCCTCATGAAACGGGAAGATGTCCTCCAAAGTCTCTGCTCTGTCTTGCACCTTTGCTTGAGCTCTAGTAGTCACAGCAGACAAATGATGTTCTCCTAATAGCAAGTCATCAAATCCAGGTGTAATTCTATCAAGGATCACCGGAACTTGTAGTTTAGGAACAACAACTGCTGGCATAGAGAAACATTTTCCATCCACCTGTAGTTCAACATTCGATGTTGAGTAATTTTTTGTATCTCCATGAACACAGGTAATCGGTACTTTGGGAAAGTCCATCTTACTGGTTATCAAATTCTCTTTTACCAGGCTTAACTTACTTCCAGAATCCAGCAAGGCATCCACAGCCTGTCCGTTAATTTGAACTGGCCGGATAAAGTCACTGAAGGCGGAAAAAGATGTAGATGCTTGGCTTTTAATGCTCTTCCTTGGGCAAAATTTGGCTACATGACCCTTACCCTGACAGATATAGCACATTCTGTCACTGGAAGCAGTTTTCATTGGTGTGCTAGCTTCTTGTCCTCCACCTCCAGAGATCATATGGGACTTTCTGGATTGCCCAATTGCAGATTTCTGTATGTCTCTTTTTGCAAGTAGAAAGTCATCTGCCAATGAAATAGCTTTTTTTGCATCTTTGGGTCTATGTTTTTGAACCCAGGCATGAACATCAGCTGGAAGAATGTGTAGAAACTGTTCAAGTACAATAACTTCACTGATCTGTTGAACAGTTCTGGTTTCTGGCTTCATCCATTTTGAGTATAGGTCTTGCAGGCGGGTGAAGACTTCTCTTGGACTATCAGTGAGACAATACTTGAGCTCTCTGAACCTCTGTCTGTAGGTTTCCTCACTGACGTCATATCGCCTCAAAATAGTCTCTTTAACCAGGTCATAGTTATTAGCATCACGTATGTCCATGTGGCTATACGCCAGCTGGGCTTGTCCAGTAAGATATGGGGCTAATCTTACCACCCACTGTTCCTTAGGCCACTGACATGTGCTTGCAATCCTTTCGAATGTCGTCAAATATGCCTCAATATCATCTTGTGGAGTAAGTTTTGTCATATGAGGGTCTTTCCAAGGAGACACGGTCACATGTGCAGGATGAGGAGGTGAAACAGCTTGCCGTTCCAATGTTAATGCCTGCAACAGTTCCCTCCAGCGTTCATCCTGACGTTGCAATTCTTCACGGTTTCTCCTGATCTCCTCCATTTGCCTTTTTTCTGCTTCAATCTGCTGCACAGTTAACCATTTCATCAGGTCAGCAATGTTCTCAGGTAAAGACTTTTCAGGAGGTTTGGTCACACCTGGAGTTAATGAAGCAGCAGCAGCTCCCTGGACCTCTGATTCCTCCTCTTTCTCTGCAGACGGCCTGATTTTAGATCTAGCACCTGGATTTTCCATCTTGCTGGACTTACTTGCAGAAACTCGCTTTACAGGCACAGTTTCTTTTGGTTTAATGCGCCAGGAACGAGTCTTGTACATAACACCTCTGTTTCTTTAAATAGGAGTACTTGGAGCAATACTCAAATGGGATCCCACTTCTGACACCATATGTGAGGCATAGGCTTTTCAATGCACAACCAGGCTTTGCTTGATGAAAATAATCCAAAGGAGTTTATTTTGAAAAGTCCATATATAACATAACAGGTTCAATAAACACCAGGCTCTTGTAGCTCCACAGACCAGCAGGAGGCAAAACACAAATCTCCACAATCATAATCCCCCAGATTGCTGGTCAGTGACACCTTTTATACAATTGACATACCCACAATTCTCTGCAGCTTCCCCTATAAAACACCAGAGCTGCTGCTGGCCTGCCTCTTATAAGGTCAGAGCAGACCCACCATGCTGCAGGTAAGTAGAACATAACATTTATTACATAATTTTACATTGTAACAGCACATTCCCTGGTTTTGGTACACAGCTCCCAGGTGGTGATACTAGACAGAAGAGAATAGAGCATTAGGTGGCCGGCCTAATGAGAGAAGTAGAATAAGAAATCATTCACACAGAAGTTACCAACCAGGAAACTAATGTACCACAACCAGAGTTACAGAAAACCAGTTTTTAATACTATAAAAAAAACCATGCGTCTTCTTCACAATAATCCAAAGAGAAGGTCCTCAATGTCCAAAACGTTCCTGCAGCTCCGAAGCTCCCAAAGTAGCCGGTATCATCAGAGATGGACCAGTAATGGATGAGTATTCAAAAAATGTAGAAAAAAAGGAGGGAGGCTAACCTTAATGGGCGCTGGAAGGCCTTAAACGGTGGAGTGTCTACACCAGTGGAAGAGTAACTGATTCTGCTCACACCAGTTTATCAGGCAATGGACATTTATTGAGGATAAAACTAAATAAAAATTGTTAAAACAGTAAAACATAAATGTAATAATATAGATACTTATTGTCCAAAAAAGTGACGTGTTTCGGGAGAGTTCCCTTCTTCTGGCTAGTTCATGCTCTAGTCAGAAGAAGGGAACTCTCCCGAAACGTCATTGCCACCATCTTAAGGATTCAATCTAATAGTGGAAGACAGAAAGCCTTCTCTACCTGTAGCTTCCACCGTATTTTTGTCTTCATAATTTACTACACTCTGGTGTTTATGTTTTCCCGATAAAAGACTATAAAAAAGATCCTATCCCTCTGATATATTGTCCTTTTATTAACCCGTTATACACAGTCTAAGGAATAACAAAATGCCAAAATAAAAATCAGACTAACTTGTATCACCTTTAACAAAGTAACTGATGCGAAGACCTACCTCCAGACCCCTTTCGCTATACAGCTCAGTAGGTGTCCCAACCTAGTCATGGCTTCCTCCTTGGGACATAGTAAACCTTGCCACTACATTCTCAACATTTTTTTCCATGACTTACGAAAATGTTCTCCATACGCTACTAATTCAATTTAATGATAGTAATAAAAAATAAATAAATAAACTTCACATCATTTTTGTTAAATATTTTTGATTTTGAAAACTAGCAAACAGAGTAAAATTTTACAATAATTCACATAAACAATGATATTATTCCTGCAACTTCTTTACATATCACATATGAGACATAACTTGCTTCTCTCTAATAAAAGAATAAAGTTTGCGATATATTTATTTATTGATTTATTTAACCCCCCCTTCCCTCCCTCAGCGACAGGTAATCCAACCACTTTCAGGACAATATAAACTATACCTATATATGAATATCCTTGGGCTATAGAAGCATGCCTCTCTTAGCACCTCCCCCCACCATCACCACCCCTTCCTACATCATAGTATTCACCTAGTGCCATACTGTCCATCTTGTTTCCTTATTCCCGAATCCTTGGTGCATTCCTGTTCTTCCAGTTATGTAGAATTACCTTTCTCACCATCAGAAAACCTTTCAGAGAGAATAAAACTTCATCTCCTCACTCCATTTTTGTACCCAAAATGCAGATCTTTTGATCACATGGAATAATCCATTCACACGACAGCTACAAACTCGCCAATACAACCGCCCAAAAATGAAATAACTTTGGGCTCCACCATATCAGATGCATAAAGATCCACAGCCAGATGAAATCTTCAACATTTCTCCTCTTTCTCTCTCTTGAATACTTAAAGAGTCTATGCAGCAGAAATACATACGATAGATTTCTCGTAGTGCATTTGATCATTCTTAGAGAGTCCACCCAATCTTCCATTTTTAATAACAGTACAAAGCCGGACTAGATGACTTCCCAATAACTGATATAATCTTAACATCAGGCCTTTTCATGTGGGGCAGTGTCACGGGTGGTCCCGCGACCCACATCTTGGGTCGCAAGCCCACGCATGCGCCTCTGTGTGCCCCCACTCCATGTAGCCGCTACTCACCCAACCTCACTCCTGCTTCCCGGTCCTCGGCCATTCATGTGCATCCGCATCTACTATTGCTTCAGAAGATTTAAACGCCCAGCGCGCCGTTAATTGCCGCTGGCCCTACCCAGAATTATATTTAATCCTGCCTCTCGCTGCACACCCTGCCGGATCTTCATGCCTTGTGTTTAGAGAGCAAAGAGTTTGTATGTTCTCTCCGTGTCTGCGTTGGTTTCCTCCGTGTCCTCTGGTTTCCTCCGTGTCCTCTGGTTTCCTCCGGGTCCTCTGGTTTCCAAAAAATACTGGTAGGTTGTTTAGATAGTGAGCCCCATGGGGACAGGGACCAATTTGGTATGCTTTGTGCAGTGCTGTGTAATCTGTAGGCGCTATATAAAAAATAAAGAATTATTATTATTAATTAGAGAAAGCTTTGTATGATGCCTTGCGCTGTTATTGTGATTTCCTGTTGTGACACCGGTTCCATTCCTGACTACGCTCCTCAGCTGCCTGCCCGGACCTCTTGCTTCGTCTCTGACTTTGAACCTCAGCTGCCTGCATCGACCTTTTGCCTGTCCTCGACCAAGAGATTGCCTGCCGACTTTGTACATCGACCTTGGCTGTCACAGCGGACAAGTCACGCCTGTGGAACGACCTTGTTGGAGTTTCTGGTAGGAAGCCTTTCCTGTGGATGCCACATCGGGTAGTTCTCTCAATTAAAACATAAATTTTTTTCCAAAAATTTAAAATATGCTCCACAAAAAATTCAAATGCTGAGTCGGGTAGTATACCTTATAAAACATCCAAAGTGAATATCATATCAAAATTGAACCTTAATGACCGATCTCCTAGTCATCAGTTCTGGTGAGACAAACTATGTGCAGACAATGTAAGTAAATTTACAGATCAAAAAGCAGTGATAAAGGAGCCAAAGACGGAGACGGAGCACTAGAAGAAAGAAGAGGACCTGCGGGGGCCGTCAGAAAGGTTAGTACACAGTTTTTATAGACTCAAGAATAAGTGAGTTAGTTTTTTAAGCACTTTTTAAAATTATACATGGTAAATGTAATGCCACCCTTACAATCTTGACAGATATGAGGTTATTTAGGTTGGATATATTTTTCAACTTTCTATTATTTTATTGACTTGTAATTTTTTTGGTATTTTCAGTATTTATAAAAGAATTGCCCTGTGAGATCGTAGGAACATGAGACTAATTGTCGAATATTTAGTATTGAGATGAGATCACAGGAGACACGAGGCACAGATTATTCTCCATAAAGTTTCCCCATAGCCTCTGGTGCTGTTACTGTGTATATATGGAGGTGTGAGGAGTCAGACCAGGACACAGACTGCAGGACATGACCAGGGGTCTGGTCACTACACATCATCTCTCAGAGGATTCTTCCTTCATGGTGATTACATAGAAGTAAGGTACATGTCCAGGAGTCACTACACATAATGACAATGATTCTATATTCTAAATGCAAGAGAATCAGACTGCGGTCCCAGAGTTCTTTCTGTTGGGATTTCATGGAAGCAAATTTTTAAGATTGCTTCTGCTCTGTGTTTTCCTGGTGGTTTACTGTGGGACAATATGCGGGAACCTTCTGATCATTGTCCTGGTGTCCGCCAGCAGGAACCTCCACACTCCCATGTACTTCTTCATCTCACAACTGTCCACTTGTGATGTTTTGTTAACTACTACTGTTGTCCCCAACATGTTACTTATCTTACTGAATAATGGGGGGACCATTACTCTTGTAGGTTGTTTCACTCAGTTTTATTTCTTCTGTGCCTCAGAAGGATCTGAATGTTTCCTCCTCACGGTGATGTCCTATGACAGATATGTGGCCATCTGTAACCCTCTCCGTTATCACTCTCTTATGACAAGTACATGTTGTGTGATTCTGATCATCTCCTGTTGGGTGTTGGGGTTTTTTGCTTCATTTATAGACACTCTAATGGCGCAGATGTTAGATTTTTGTGGTCCAAACATCATTGACCATTATTACTAGGAATACCAGCACTCATTATACCGACCATAATAATTATTACTTCTTATGCTAGAATTGCTTCTATTATACTAAAGATCCCATCCAGTACCGGGAGACAGAAAGCCTTCTCCACCTGTAGCTCCCACCTCATTGTGGTCTCCATATTCTACTGGACTCTCTTCAGTGTTTATTTTGTTCCAACAAGAGGAAAATCTTCAACCATCAGTAAGATCCTCTCCCTGCTTTATACTGTGTTTACTCCATTAATCAACCTCATTATCTACAGTCTGAGGAATACGGACATTAGGAAAGCCGTACAGGAAATATTAAGCAAATATTTCCCATATGCTAATTGTCCATAAATAAAAAAAATACAGCAATAACAGCCATGTGCTGCACACCGCTCTCGTGGAGCTACAAACATTCAAGGGTTGATCACGTAAACCCAAATTGTAAAATATAGAAAATAAGTTCTGACCGGAGCTCCCGATTCTCTGGCTTCCGTGTGTCCTTCTTCTTCCAATAAGTCAATCACAAAATAGAGCAGTTCACACTCCTCCAGCACAAATTCCTGAATCCCCCGATAAGAATATACCGCTATACAGACCAACACTCCTGCGTTTTTCCTGTGACTTCCTAAGGTTATCAGTGTATTGTATATTTCTGTATTCTTCACATAGGTTGGAAATTTTAACAGTGCAGTGGAGCCGTGTTCTCTGCCCTTGTGTATAAGGGAGAGATGAAGGCCCAATAGAATTAAACTATGGCAGTGCGGTGGAGTTGTATTCTCTACCCCTGTACATTAGGGAGAGAGGAAAGCCCAACAGGATTAGATGTACTATCGTATGGGTACAATAACATTTGGATACATGAATCCTTTTAATACATCTTTGTAATGATAAAATATGATGCAAACAAAATCGGACACACTGTCGGATTGATACACAGGCATCAAGTCCCAAATTATAACATGGAAATTTAGGCGCGGTAAGTGTCACAGACAAGTGAGTTGATAGGTGTGTCGCCTGCGGGGCTGGGGATTGGATGGTGTAATATCACCGCCTGGGAATAGGATTGGCTAGTATGGAAAATGGTGCATTGTGGTCTATGAATGAAATGAATAGAGTGGATAAACAACATACGGTTGAGGAATTGGTTTTATAAAGATTAATGTACAAAAAATTACAGTGAGATTAAATATGTATAGGAACGAATACGTTGTAAATAGATATTTATAAATGTTTCTCAATCTAAGTTAAACCATTAGAGTATATGTTGGGTTTAAAGAGTAATTGGGACTGGACACTAGCAACGCCCCAGAAGAAGCCATACAGGGCGAAACCCAGGGTCGGGCGAGAACGTGCAGCTGGCGTCCCAATTGGAGTTTTATATGCACATTTTTATCGCTCTTTTGTGAGTAAATAAATTCTGAGTGTTAGATTGTACTACGCTATCTGCGGGTGAATTTCTTCCAGCGATCTACCTCAACATATGTTGCATACGGAGGAAGTCACAGGAAAAACGCAGCAGTGTTGGTCTGAACAGCGGTATATTCTTATCGGAGGATTCAGGAATTTGTGCTGGAGGAATGTGAACTGCTCTATTTTGTGAGTGACATATTGGAAGATGAAGGACACATGGAAGCCAGAGAATTGGAAGCTCCGGTCAGAACTTATTTTCTAAATTGTCCATAAATCAATGTGTTTCTGTTGGATCAACAGAATCAATGGTTCATATGTTATGAATTATTATAGATATAAAAGAATGTAAGTCCATTCACAGGAAGCAATTAAAATGTATCCTTTATTTGTTATCTTTGTGGGCCATCGAGTCCATCGCGGGCAATTGAAAATAGCATTTAGACTGACAGGTTTTGTCCCAAATGATAAATTAGAAATACAAACATTTTAAAACGCCCCCTTATTAATTGTGTGGTCATGTCTCAATCCCATGATTCATTACATGATATCATGGCATGTCTCTGGAATCACCTACCCCGGTCTAATACCTATCAGACTAATACCCAACCCCAAAGGTTCAAACTGGCTTTTAAAACCCATTTATTTAGGCAAATGCTCACTAACTGCAAGCATCATTAACTCTATCTCTATTAAACAATTTTGGGTACACCCCCCCGTCTATTATCCAGAAAATGCCAGGTACCCAGCTCCAGGCTTCTCTGCCATCCCACTGACCTTGGACTTTGCATATAACATGGCAGCTGATCACGGGTTCAACAGCAGAATTTTTATTTTTGAAATAATTTTTATTCTGTTCACTTATAAAATGGCTGGACAATTACACAAGCTATTATACAGCTCATGTCACCTTCTCATCCTCATAGACTGTAAGCTCTTGTGTCACCTTCTCATCCTCATAGACTGTAAGCTCTTGTGTCACCCCCTCATCCTCATAGACTGAAAGCTCTTGTGTCACCCCCTCATCCTCATAGACTGTAAGCTCTTGTGTCACCTTCTCATCCTCATAGACTGTAAGCTCTTGTGTCACCCCCTCATCATCATAGACTGTAAGCTCTTGTGTCACCCCCTCACCATCATAGACTGTAAGCTCTTGTGTCACCCCCTCATCATCATAGACTGTAAGCTCCTGTGTCACCCCCTCATCCTTATAGTCTGTAAGCTCTTGTGTCATCCCCTCATCCTCATAGACTGTAAGCCCTTGTGCCCCCTCCTCCTCATAGACTGTAAGCTCTTGTGTCCTCCCTCATCTTCATAGACTGTAAGCTCTTGTGTCACCCCTCATCCTCATAGACTGCAAGCTCTTGTGTCCTCCCTCATCCTCATAGACTGTAAGCTCTTGTGTCACCCCCTCATCCTCATAGACTGTAAGATCTTGTGTCACCCCTCATCCTCATAGACTATAAGCTCTTGCAAGCATGGCCCTAACTTCTATTGTTCTGTATCACTGTTATTACTTTGTACTCCTCCTCCTCATTCTCCTCCTTCTCCTTCTCTTTGTACTCTAAAGCAGAGGCAACTTTCTATTTTTTGCCAGGGCCAAATGGCTCTAGCTATATTACTCTATGTATTTAATTTTTCTGGAGGGCCACCTACCCACTCCTACGTTTTGAAAACACCTACCCGCTCCATAGTAGCCTCCACACGTCGTCTTTAAAGCTGCCTCCTCACGTTGTCCCCATTGCTACCTCCACACGTTGTCTCCATAGCTGCCTCCAACAGTCGTCCACATAGCTGCCTCCACACATCGTCCCCTTATCAAACGAGCTGTGTCAGGCAGAATTTTGGGTTGTTTTCATGGCTTCCATATCAAACTTGTTAACTTTGTCGCCACCCTGCTGTGTTATCCACAAAATATACCGCCAATCTTTTATCACTTAGCAATATTATTTCAGCGCTTCTTGCGCATCTCTTTACGTTCCCCTCCCCCGCCATAACCAGGCCAAAATACTTATAAGAACAGTACTACACTTGATCTCATACAAAAGGTTCTTAGAAGTGCTGTTTGTAGCCCCCGCCTGCTTTGAAAATTATAATTTTTTCAAAGTAAACGCTTCTGGCCCCCAGGCCCATTTTGGGTGGGGAGGAGACGAGAGGCAGGGGCTTGGACAAGTGAAAGCTCGCCTGACAGTGGGCCGCTAGCTCCATCACAAGATTAGGCAGCCTCAGAGGCATCCATGCATGCTGCCCCTGCTGTTTCCTGTCCATTTTGCCTCCATGATCCTCCACAGCGTCCACCAATGTCTCCCTGCGCAGCATTGAACAGTCTATACCCCAGACACTGGAGCGCGAGAGGAAATACAGCACATCATCCCCTTATCAAACGAGCTGTGTCAGGCAGAATTTTCAGGTGTTTCACCAGATACATAATGGAACTCGGCGCATCTGTCGCCGCCATGCTGGAGACCTGAAGTTGCAATCATAGCAGCGCAATATGGATGCCCCATACTGTCACTCTTGATCATGGAACCATTTCTGAAAAAAAAAAAATATATAACCGCTATGCTGTTCCCGACTGCTTTGAAAATTTATAATTTTTTTCAAAATAAACGCTTCTGGCACCCAGGCCCATTTTGGGTGGGGAGGAGCCGAGAGACAGGGGCTTGGACAGGTGAAAGCTCGCCTGGCAGCGGACTGCCAGCTCCATTCCAAGATCCAACTAACATTGTACTGCAGCAACCTTCAACCTACAATCTCCGCATGCCATCCCATATAGTGTCAGGGTCAATTATTGGGTGTTTTAGATGCTATCTAGCCTCACTTGGTCAATCTGTCATCGCCATGCTGTTACCCATAATTTTGGCATAATGGTGTAATTAGACAGCCTCAGAGGCATCCATGCATGCTGCCACTGCTGTTTCCTGTTCATTTCGTCTCCGCGATCCTCCACAGCGTCCACCAATGTCTCCATGCGCAGCATTCAACTGTCTATACCTCAGACGCTGTAGAGCAAGAGGAAATACAGCACATCGTCCCCTTAGCAACGAGCTGTGTCAGGCTACATTTTCGGGTGTTTTACCGGCTATGATTTTCTAGTATTTTATATTGGTCACTAATTTTGATAATGGATGCAAAGCTGTATGACTGAGTGTGTCCCCCCCCCACACATGCCTCCACATGACGCCTCCATAGCTGCCTCCACACATTGTCTCCATAGCTGCCACCATACATTGTCTCCATTGCTGCCTCCAAAATTTGTCTCTATAGCTGCCTTCACATGTCTTCCCCTTAGCAAATGAGCTGTGTAAGGCTAATTTTTCGGGTGTTTCACCAGATACGTTAAGGAACTTGGTCACTATGTCGCCACCATGCTGTGTTATCGACTAAATATACCATAAACTTTTTGTTCACATAGGAAATCATTTCAGCGCTTCTTGCTCACCTCCTTTGGTGAAGCCTGAGTCCATTTGGGGTATGTCGCCATGCCACTCTCTAGCCTGCCGCTGCTGCCGCTGCCCCTGCATGCCATTTTCTGTAGTGTCAGGGTCAATTATTGCATGTTTTAGATGCTATCTAGCTTCATTCTGTCACTCTGTCATGGCCATGCTGTTGCCCATAATTTTGGCATAATGGTGCGATTAAGCAGCCTCAGAGGCATCCATGCATGATGCCCCTGCTGTTTCCTGTCCATTTCCGTGGTGTTTCCATCCTTTTCTGAGGTTTCCAGGTGTTTGTCCAAGCTTCCCTGTGCAGAGCCTTGGTCCCCTTGAAAAATGCTTGAGTCTCCCATTGACTTCAATGGGGCTCGTTACTCGAAACGAGCACTCGAGCATCGGGAAAAGTTTGTCGCGAGTAACGAGCACTCGAGCATTTTAGTGCTCGCTCATCTCTGTTGTTAACCATTTAAATAGTTTACAGAAATTAAAATTGAAAGTTTTATTTGGATTTAGCCCTAAAATTTGCCCACTTACCATATATACTCGAGTATAACCTAATCCAAGTTTAAGCCGAGGCACCTAATTTTAACACAAAAAACTTGGAAAACCTATTGGGTGGGAAAAGCATTGGTCACATGCTGTCCAGTATATAGCTAGCAGCCCCCTAGTTTAACGTCAGTGTCACTTATTTATAGGCAGTGCCTGCCCCTTTGCATATAGCCAGCAGCCCCTTTAACAAATTGTAATTCCTAGTGACAAAACTTTACATTCCATGCCATGTACTGGATAGTGGGAGAAAGTTCCAAATGCTGCAAAATAACATTTGTGTAATATTCTTATGGATACAAAAGCAACCAATGGGTAATACAAACTACTCACAACAGTCAAAGTCAACAAAGCATTGGAGAAAAGTGAGTGTAATACATAATACATAATAATATAACATAGTAATACATAATATAACTTTTAATCTTACATTAATAAAAATACAAGGTATATCGCAGTTACGACATTGTGTCACAAGAATACCTGCTTGCAGAAATGCTACACATTAGGTGTCAACAGGTAAAGTATTGTACAAGAATACTGTTACCGTGGTTCAGACGTATGCCCTGTCTGAGGGTGGAGAATCAGGGGTACCAGGGGGGATGGCTTGTCTAGATAACCCCTTTAAGACTCCCGCCCTTACAAGGGCAGTCCACAGCTGTCCCTGTTGGACTTCAGCATGCCCCTCTAGCAAAACGCCATTATCCCTGACGCGTTTCGTGGATACTCTTCAGAGGGAATTTAAATGCATTATATGCTTCTGTCTGCTCTATTTCTAGCAAACCAAGCACACAACGCCATGCACAAACAAGGGGGTAATGGGATTGCTGTTAGCAAGTAGACCCACAAAAAAGAAGGAAAAAAGGCTGCAAGTCTCCGATCCTGGTGGTGGAACAGGAGACCATCATGTTGCAGGCTGGCTCTGTGATCGCGCCGGCCTGAAAGCATTTCCGGCCATTTAAATCTAGAGCCCTGCCCAGCTGCCTTGTGATTGGGCGTGCTGCGACTCATATTGGCGCACGTTCCTGGGCCGCGACACACTAGGTGAGGCGGACCGCAGGGAGAACGCCCGACAGATGCTGTCATTTGACTGTCCGGAGTGCGACATAAATTTGGCGCGCATGCGCCGAAAAGTGCGGGGAGGTTTAGGTGAACAATACGTTGCCTTAGCAACGTTCTGCCTCCCGTCTCCAAGAGGGCGGGTAAACCACTTATGACATAGCGATTCTCTATAGCAGAAGAAGAAAGACAAACAGACTGGGAACACCAGAAACATAGAAGCTTAAGAAAAATACGCTAGTTTCACTTCTTACCTCAAAAGCAGGGAACAAAAAGAACCTGCTGCCGATCTCTATTTAATGTATAGTGTCAGTGCATTGGTACACAGGTATATGTGAACTGGTTAGGTTAGGTGGTATAGTGGGATTTTTATTATTAATTGTTATTTAATAGGGAGGTGGCAAATATACTTATAGAAAGGGTGTGAAGATCAGTTTTTCATTCAAGCCCCCCGGGTGGACATTATCGAGTGTGAAAATCCACCTCGCCTCTCTCTGCAAGATAGTCTTATCCCAATTACCTCCTCGTACTGCTAAGGCAACGTATTGTTCACCTAAACCTCCCCGCACTTTTCGGCGCACGCGCGCCAAATTTATGTCTGTCGAGCGTTCTCCCTGCGGTCCACCTCACCTAGTGTGTCGCGGCCCAGGAACGTGCGCCAATATGAGTCGCAGCACGCCCAATCACAAGGCAGCTGGGCGGGGCTCTAGGTTTAAATGGCCGGAAATGCTTTCAGGCCGGCGCTATCACAGAGCCAGCCTGCAACATGACGGTCTCCTGTTCCACTACCAGGATCGGAGACTTGCAGCCTTTTTTCCTTCTTTTTTGTGGGTCTACTTGCTAACAGCAATCCCATTACCCCCTTGTTTGTGCATGGCGTTGTGTGCTTTCTTTGCTAGAAGTACAGCAGACAGAAGCATATAATGCATTTAAATTCCCTCTGAAGAGTATCCACGAAACGCGTCAGGGATAATGGCATTTTGCTAGAGGGACATGCTGAAGTCCAACAGGGACAGCTGTGGACTGCCCTTGTAAGGGCGGGAGTCTTAAAGGGGTTATCTAGACAAGCCACCCCCCCTGGCACCCCTGATTCTCCACCCTCAGACAGGGCATACGTCTGAACCACAGTAACAGTATTCTTGTACAATACTTTACCTGTTGACACCTAATGTGTAGCATTTCTGCAAGCAGGTATTCTTGTGACACAACGTCGTAACTGCGATATACCTTGTATTTTTATTAATGTCAGATTAAAGTTATATTTTATTATGTATTACACTCACTTTTCTCCAATGCTTTGTTAATATTCTTATGGACTTACAATGAGGAAGGGTTGGTGCATTTCCTATTGCTTCTTTAATCCGCTATAAGAATGACTGGGCCTGAACCCCCAGAATGCCTATAACAGGACATTAACCTCATTTTATTTTGTTTCAAGCCCTCTGATTGTTCAGTTGTATTTCATTGTTACCCTTCAAATGTTGTTTATGCAGAGATAACTTCCTGCCAAATAGGTTAATATGCTTTTCCCCCATAAAGAAACTGTTGAACTCTGGAGTGGTGGTGCCACGTGTGCTCCCGCGATCCCTGTCTTGGATCACGGTAGCACCCGTGCCGCCTCAGGGTGCGGTCCCCGGCTCCTCTCACCTCCCCCGGCTCCAGCGACGTCCTCCACAGCTTCCGCGGCTGGGCGCAGGCGTCCCCATCTCCTCGGGCGCGCGCAAGCCGGCTTGCTAATATTTAAAGGGCCAGCGCGCCAATAATTGGCGCTGGTCTGATTTAAATTCCAGCCCCTTCCTATTGTTTTTGCCGGATCTTCAAACTTCCTTGAAGAGAAAGCTCCTGTGTTTCCTGTGAGTTCTGCAATTCCTGTGATTCCTGCAATTCCTGTGATTCCTGCAATTCCTGTGATTCATGCGTTCCTGTGATTCCTGTGTTCCTGTGATTCCTGTGTGCCAGTCCATTCCTGTGGTCCTGCGTTCCTGTGTGCCACTCAGTTCCTGTGGTCCTGCGTTCCTGTGTGCCAGACCGTTCCTGTGGTCCTGCGTATCTGTGTGCCAGTCCGTTCCTGTGGTCCTGTGTACCTGTGTGCCAGTCCTTTCCTGTGGTCCTGCGTTCCTGTGTGCCAGTCCGTTCCTGTGGTCCTCCATATATCCGTGCCAGCTCCTGCGATTCCTGACGTGAGTCCTTAGTTCCTTCCTGTGCTATTCTCCTGCCGTCACTCCGGGTACAGACTGTCTCCTGTGTTACTACCTTGGCAGCCACCTCGGGCTAGTCGCATTTGTGGAATGACCTGGTGGTTACTCGCCGCAGCAAGTCCTTCCTGCTTTGCGGCGGGCTCTAATGAACACCGGGTCCCACTTATCTCCGGGCCTAGGTCGGCTAGTACCACCTCCTGCGGTGGTCCAGAGGGTCCACAGACTCCCAGTCGTGACAGTAAGATCCGGCCATGGACCCCGCCAAGGAGCCTCGTCAGATACTGGATGAACATTCCAGTGTTGTCGCCCGGCAGTCGCAGCAGATTGCTGCCCAAGGAGAACTTTTAGGCCAAGTCACTTCCACTCTACAACAGCTGCTTGACCCCTAGGCCTCAGCATCAAGTTCCGGTGACTACTCTTGCAGCAGTTTCTTCAACTACTCCTGCAACTTCACCTGTCATCCCGGCTTGTTCCCCAGCACCAGAGCCTAGGATGAGTCTCTCTATGCCTAACAAATATGATGGCGACCCCAAACAGTGCAGAGGATTCATCACCTTGTGCTCACTGCATATTGAACTAATGTCATCTCAGTTGGTCAGCGAACGTTTCAAGGTGACCTTCATCATCAGCCTCCTCACTGGGAAGGCTCTGGCCTGGGCTGCTCCTCTGTGGAACAGGAACAATCCAGTTACGGCCACCCTTGCCAACTTCCTGGCAGAGTTCCGGTCCGTGTTTGAGGAGCCAGCACGAGCCTCATCTTCGGAAACAGCATTACTGAACCTACGCCAAGGAGACTCCACCGTGAATACGCTGTCCAGTTCCGCACCTTGGCATCTGAACTCAGTTGGAACGAGGCAGCCTTATGTGCAACCTTTAAGAAAGGCCTGTCCTCACAGGTTAAGGATGCTTTGGCTGCTTGGGATCTTCCGACTACTCTGAGTGGTCTTATCACCTTGGCCACCCGGATTGATGTGCGGTTCCTGGAAAGAGCTGAACAATTGCGGCACGAGCAACCTCTAGTCCGGCTCCAACGTCTGCCACGGTTGGCTTTGGTTTTCCAGAAGCCATTCCAGCCTCCCGCTACTCAGTCTGCTGGTGAACCTATGCAGGTTGATAGAGCTAGAATTACACCTGGGGAAGGATCCAGACGTTTCCAAGAACGCCTTTGTCTATACTGTGCCAGTCCCAAGCACATTATCGGGACTTGTCCAGTGCATCCCCAACTTCCGGGAAACGGCAACACTTAGGGCTTTTGGGAGAGGCGTCCCTAAGTGTGAATTCAGCTTCTCCACATCTGATTATTCCAGTTCTTCTAAGTATTGGCACCGGTGCTCCCGTGCAGGTTGCAGCATTCCTGGATTCCAGTTCGGCGGGGAACTTTGTGGATGCTGCTCTCGTTTCCCGGCATCACATTCCGGTGGTTCCTCTAAAGTCTCCTCTCGTAATTTCTTGTGAAAGTGGACAGCTTCTTTGCGATCCGGTCCGGTACCGCACGGAACCTATCCGACTTCATTTTGGAGCCTTTAATCAATTTGGTATTCTATGTTTTGCCTCGCTCCACATCAGCTCTTCTTCTGGGTCCTCCCTGGCTCCAGCTACATGCCCTGATTCTCAATTCGAAGACTAGTGAGATCCTGTGTTGGAGTCCTGAATGCCAATCCCGATGTATGGTGGCTTCACTCCCAGTCTTAACCTCTTCTGTGTTTTCCAACTCTCTGGAGGGTCTGCCAGCTTGTTACCGGGACTTTTCTGACGTTTTTTCTAAGAAGCAAGCGGAGACCTTGCCACCACATCGTCCCTATGATTGCCCAGTGGATCTCCTGCCTGACACTACCCCTCCCAGAGGTCGAGTCTATCCACTTTTGGTTCCAGAGATGGCTGCCATGTCTGAATACATCAAGGAGAACCTGCAGAGGGGATTCATATGCAAGTCCTCCTCTCCGGCTGGTGCAGGTTTTTTCTTTGTCACCAAGAAAGACGGCTCATTACGTCCCTGTATAGACTATCGAGGGCTGAACAAGATCACAGTTAAAAATCGCCATCCCCTGCCGTTGATTACAGAACTTTTTGATTGCCTACGCGGTTCCAGGGTGTTCTCCAAGCTGGATCTTAGGGGTGCATACAATCTCATCCGGATCCGCAAAGGTGACGAGTGGAAGACGGCGTTTTATAACCGTGACAGGCATTTTGAATACTTAGTAATGCCCTTCGGACTGCGTAACGCCCCTGCCATTTTTCAAGAGTTTGTGAACAACATTTTCCGGGATCTTCTCTTTACGTTTGTCGTGGTCTACCTGGATGACATTTTGGTATACTCTCCAGACCTTGAATTCCATCAGAGACACGAACGTCAAGTTCTTGGTCGACTTCGTGCCAACCATCTGTACGCTAAACTGGAGAAATGCCAGTTTCACCAGCAAAGACTTCCATTCCTGGGTTACATAATTTCCCATAGAGGCCTTCAGATGGATCCCGCAAAACTGTCTGCTGTTCTTCAATGGCCACGCCCAGGAGGTCTCCGAGCCATACAGAGATTCCTGGGGTTTGCAAATTATTATCAACAGTTCATTCCCCACTTCTCCACTGTCATGGCTCCCATTATGGCACTCACTAAGAAGGGTGCCAATCCACGTGCCTGGTCTCCTACTGCTGAAGAGCCATTTTCCAAGTTGAAGTCCGCATTTGCCTCGGCACCAGTTTTCTCTAGGCCTGATACCAACAAGCCTTTTTATCTTGTGGTGGATGCATCCTCCGTAGGAGCTGGAGCAGTGCTCTCCCAGAAAGGGCCTAAGGGCCGAACTTCTACATGCGGCTTCTTTTCCAAGACCTTTTCCCCAGTGGAAAGAAATTATTTGATTGGAGACAGGGAGCTGTTAGCCATCAAGCTTGCGCTAGAAGAATGGCGCTATCTTCTGGAAGGTGCTCTCCATCCTATGAGTGTGTACACTGATCACAAAAACTTGTTATACCTCCAGACAACCCAGCCCCTGAATCCCAGGCAAGAACGGTGGTCTTTGTTCCTTTCCCATTTTGACCTACTGATCCATTTTCGTCCGGCGGACAAGACTGTCAAGGCCGATGCCCTGTCCCGGGCTTCAAATTTTGTCGGAGAAGAACCGGCTCCTCGACACATAATTTCTCCGGACGAGCTTGTTGTTGCAGCTCCAGTGGATCTTCGGCAGCTACCTCCCGGCAAGACGCATGTTAGACCTTTTCTCCGGAAGAGGATTTTATCTTGGGGACATTCTTCCCATGTGGCTGGGCATCCAGGGGTGCAACACACCATGGCCCTCATCTCCCGCTACTAATGGTGGCCAGACCTGTTCCAAGATGTTAGCGAGTTTGTGGGATCCTGCTCCTCCTGTGTCCGTAACAAAGCCTCCCGTATTAAACCGGCTGGACTGTTACTGCCGCTGCCGATACCAAGTCGCCCATGGTCCCATGTGGCAATGGACTTTGTCACCGATCTGCCTGTCTCCTCAGGCAGTACTGTCATCTGAGTGGTAGCGGACCGGTTTTCAAAGATATCCCATTTTATTTCCCTTCCAGGTCTTCCGTCTTCTCCACAGCTTGCCAGTCTATTCATCAAACACATCTTCCGACTGCATGGTCTTCAACTACACATCGTGTCCAATCGAGGAGTCCAGTTTGTATCAAAATTCTGGTGTTCCTTATGTAATCAACGACAGGTCAACCTTGATTTTTCCTCTGCCTACCATCCGCAGTCTAATGATCAAGTGCAAATGGTGAACCATACTTTGGGCTGTTACCTCCGTCAGTTCGTTTCAGCCCGTCAGGACAACTGGGCTGACCTTCTACCTTGGGCGGAGTTCTCCTACAATTCCCTGGACTCTGGGTCCACTGGCTCAGCTCCGTTCTTTGTGGTGTATGGTCGTATTCCTCACCCGCCTCTCCCGTTGTCTACTCCCTCTGATGTCCCTGCAGTAGAAGATTTGGTGCAGGACCTCAGACCCGCCAGTCTGGGATCAGACCGCCAGTCTCTTCTAAGAGCTATGGACCGTACCAAGATCCAGGCTGATAAGAAACGTCGACTTCCTCCTGTCTTCTCTCCTGGTGATAAAGTATGGTTGTCCTCCAAATACGTCCGGATTAAGATACCCAGCTACCAACTTGGTCCTCGGTTCCTTGGTCCCTTTGAGGTAATCAAGCGCATCAATCAAGTAGCCTACAAGCTCCGCCTTCCTCCATCTATGCGCATCCCGAACTCCTTCCATGTCTCCATCCTGAAGCCAGTCATCCTGAACCGCTTCTCCCAACAATCCCCTCCTCCTGCTCTTGAAGCTGATTCCCCAGATGTCTATGGAGTCAAGTAGGTTCTGGACATGAAGACCATAAGGTGTAAGCGGTTCTTTCTTGTAGACTGGAAGGGGTTCGGGCCTGAGGAGAGCTCTTGGGAGCCCGAAGAGAACATTTTGGATAGGACTCTCCTCCAGAGATTTCTTGGGACCAAGAAGAAGAGGGGGAGGCCGAAGGGGGGGTACTGTCCCTGTCTCGGATCGCGGTAGCACCCGAGCCGCCTCAGGGTCCGGTCCCCGGCTCCTCTCACCTCCCCCGGCTCCAGCGGCGTCCTCTGCAGCTTCCGTGGCTCGGCACGCGCTCCTGTGATTCCTGTGATTCCTGTGATTCCTGCATTCCTGTGATTCCTGCGTTCCTCTAATCCTGTGTGCCAGTCCGTTCCTGCGTTCCTGTGTGCCAGTCCGTTTCTGTGGTCCTGCATTCCTGTGTACCAGTCCGTTCCTGTGGTCCTGCATTCCTGTGTGCCAGTCCGTTCCTGCGTTCCTGTGTTCCAGTCCGTTCCTGTGGTCCTGCGTTCCTGTGTGACAGTTCGTTCCTGTGGTCCTGCGTTCCTGTGTGCCAGTCCGTTCCTGTGTACCTGACCTCCGTGCCAGCTCCTGCGATTCCTGACGTGTGTCCTAGTGTGCCTTCCACTGCTTTTCTCCTGCCGTCACTCCGGGTACAGACTGTCTCCTGTGTTACTACCTTGGCAGCCACCGTGGGCTAGTCGCATCTGTGGAACGACCTGGTGGTTACTCGCCGCAGCAAGTCCATTATGCTTTGCGGCGGGCTCTGGTGAACACCGGGTTCCACTTAGGCTCCGGTCCCAGGTCGGCTAGTACCACCTCCTGCGGTGGTCCAGATGGTCCACAGACTCCCAGTCGTGACAGGGGATAAATGACAATCCTTTCCTTAAAAGTTTTATTTCTTTGTCGTTTTAGATATATGATGAGAGATTAATCATCAAGTTATCTCTCTCATTTTGAGATCTTATATCTGTAGGGGTTCTAGATATGGTCATTTGCCGTTGAAGCACCATTTCTTGCGGTCTCGTAGCTGCATGTTTGGGGCTGTGGGGGCTAGAAATTAAATCTTGGGAAAAAGATTGGTGTTTTATATAATTTGAGTCATTGGGTTTGACAAAATTGTTGGACGACCTGACGATCCTTTTAAAGTAATTATATTTGAAAGGCATTGGATTTGTGGGGTGGGGCACCCGTCATTGGTGATTCTATGGGTGTTTGTTGAATCACAGCTCCCATATTTGATATTTCTACTGTCAATGTCTGTCGTACAGAATTCTGCATTTGTGGAATCTGTGTGATGATAGTGTGATGGCACTGATGATAATAGAGGATTGTATGGTATAAAAATAGGGGGCCGTTCCTGAAGAAAGTGACTGTGTAACCCATTTCTCTGTCCTCTTATTATTCTGCAATCTTTTTAGGTTTTGTCCCGCTTTCGTATTGTAATTCTTACATTACTTACTTCTGTAATAGGCTGCATGGTTTTCAAGTTATTTCACAAAACAGTGTTTCTACTCAACCAATGAAATAATTTTTACCATACAAAAATTAGAAGGGATGTTTTATGTATTAATGATGAATGGGAACCAGTGAGGTCATATGGATCCTTTTTGTATATATGTGAAAGCCCTTATACTTTGGGCAGTATTTAGATAAGATATTTTTTTCCCTTCCATTATTTTTTAAGCTTGGAAATTCTAGTTTTTCTCATTTATTTCTGAAAAAAATTGTCCCATGCAATTTGGGAGGACCAACTAATTGCCAATAATTTAGTCTTCAGATGAGATGAGATCACAGGAGACACGAGGCACAGATTATTCTCCATAGAGTTTCCCCATAGCCTCTGGTGCTGTTACTGTGTATATATAGAGGTGTGAGGAGTCAGACCAGGACACACACTGCAGGACATGTCCAAGGGTCTGGTGACTACACATAATCACACAGACACTACACATAGAGGATTCCATCTTCATGGTGGTTACACGGAGATAAAATCTATTTCCAGAGTTTTCTAGACATAATGACACAGATTTAAAAACATTTGAGAATTTTTGAGCATTGGACCATTTCATCAAAGTAAATGTTCAGACTTCTGTGAATCCTTGGTTATCTTCTAGATGCAGGAGAATCAGACTGGGGTCACAGAGTTTTTTCTTTTGGGATTTCATGGCAGCAAATTTTTAAGATTTTTTCTGTTTTGTGTTATCCTCATGGTTTACTGTGGGACAATATGTGGGAACCTTCTGATCATCGTCCTGGTGTCCACCAGCAGGAACCTCCACACTCCCATGTACTTCTTCATCTCACAACTGTCCACCTGTGATATCTTGTTAACTACTACTGTTGTCCCCAACATGTTACTTATCTTACTGAATAATGGGGGGACCATTACTCTTGTAGGTTGTTTGACTCAGTTGTATTTTTTCTGTGTGTCAGAAGGATCTGAATGTTTTCTCCTCATGGTGATGTCTTATGACAGATATGTGGCCATCTGTAACCCCCTCCGTTATAATTCTGTTATGACAAATACATGTTGTGTGATACTGATCATCTCCTGTTGGATGTTTGGATTTTCTGCTTCAATTATTGATGTTCAAATGACAAAAACATTGGATTTTTGTGGTCCATACATCATTGACCATTATTTCTGTGACCTTAACCCATTGCTAAAAATTGCCTGTTCTGACACTTATCCAATTCAACTTGAGGTCTCCTTACTAGGGATACCAGTACTCATGATTCCAACCATTATAATCATAACTTCTTATGCTAAAATAGTTTCTATCATACTCAAAATCCCATCCAGTACCGGGAGACAGAAAGCCTTCTCCACCTGTAGCTCCCACCTCATTGTGGTCTCCATTTTCTACTGGACTCTCTTCAGTGTTTATCTTCCAACAAGAGGAAAATCCTCGACCATCAGTAAGATCCTCTCCCTGCTGTTTACTGTGTTTACTCCTTTAATCAACCCCATTATATACAGTCTGAGGAATAAGGACATTAGGAAAGCCATACAGGAAATACAAAACAAATCTCCTACGAACTATTAGTCTATAAATGAATGTCTTTCTGTTAGATTGACAGACTCAATGTAACATTTGTGGCAAAAACTGTTTTTATTGAGTACAAACTCAATATGGGCATCTGTGTTAGAAAATACAAAGCTGTGCATTGCACAATTTTACATTTTTTTAACAGTTGCCATTGATGCATAAGATAATTATAAAATAACATAAGATCGTAAGAACTTAAGAACTTAGGCAATATATGTAATTGGGCGTAAAGGCTGAAGTACCAATCTTCCTCTCAGCTAGTACAAATAGGGTGTGTGTAATGGAGTTGCAAAATATGTGGGTTGTTAGGTGGGGGGAGAGGAAGGGGTTGGGGTATGTAGACCTGTAGCATTACTTGTTTGGTGTTGAAACCAAGGTGTCCAGATTTTCAGAAATTTGTGTCGTAACCCCCTCTTCAAATTTTTGAAACTTTATCTTTCCACTGAGAGAGGGGGGGACCAAGTTTGTCTTGTGATTGGGTGGAATTAATAGTTTGGCAGCTGATATAAGAATGGTGGTTAAGTCATTTTTCTGTAATGTAAAGTTAGGGTCGGGTTTTCCCAATAATATAACACTAGGAAGCCGAGGTATCCAAATTTTACATAATAGTTCTATTGTTTTAGGTCTGAGTTTAACTTCTTTCCAGAATGTTTGTAACAAGAGGCAGGAACACCATATGTGGGCCATGGTGCTTACTGAAGTGTTGCACCTTCAGTACTTGCCTTCTATTTGTGGGAATTGCTGGTGAAGCCAGTGGGGCATCTTGTACCACCTTGATACTATTTTATACACATTTTCTCTAATTCTAATACACCTAGAAAAATCGTTCGATTCTCTCAATATGGCTACTCTATCTGCCTCTGTAAAGACCTCTTGCAGTTCTTTTCCCACTGTGTTAAAAAAATAGGGGGCAGAGGGGTTCTGTAATGGGACAATTGCAGAGTATGACATTGACAATAGTTTCTTATAAAGGGAGACTACGGAGGCTAATTTCTCTAACCAAGTGGGATTCAAATAGCTGTTTGGTTGCGACAGGAATTTTAAGCATACTTCTTTGAAGTCCCTACAATGTAGGAAATTTCTTAGCTTGAGACCCTTCTGTCTATGTGCTTCGTCTATTGTGTCTTGTTTCTGAAAAAATGTGGCCAATGAGGTGTAACGTAGTCTATTTCAGAAAGTGTGTACAGTCTCTTTAATGGGATGTATTTTAATAGGTATCTTGTGGTATTAAAGGGCTGAGATCTGAGTAGGCCGGTGAGATCTTTGTAATATGTTAGAGGACGTGTCCCAGACCTCTTCATAGGACGCTACATTTATTGGAGTTGTTGGGTAGGGGTCTGAGGCCCCAAATGATGGCTCTGCCTTCGGCAGTTAAAAGGGAGTTTTCTACTTTTTGTATAAGATATGATCCGGCGATTGGCAAATTGGCAGCCATCTTGAAATTAGGCACGTCTAGTAATAGGCTTTAGGGTCTGGGAGGCCTGTACCCCTGTGTATCGATCTCAAACTGAGGATATTAGCTCAGATTCAGGGTTTTTTGCTCTTCGATAGGAATAGTGAGAATACTTTTTGAATCTTACTATAGAAAGAAATAGGCAGCTATATCGGAACCATTTGGTAAAGGTATATAAATTTGGGGATGATGTCTGACTAAAGGAGATTCTATTTTCCCAGCAGGACATAAAAGGGATTTGTAATTAAGTAAGTTGTCGTTGGATCCCTTGGAGTATGATAATATAGTTGAGTTGGTATAGGTTGAGTTTAGGATCTGCTGGTATTTGCATTTCTAAGTATATAATGCTTTCTCGGGTCAACAGAATGGTAAATTCAGATATAGTTCCTTGGACAAGGCTGATGAGAGAGTGGTGTAATGTATCTCAGACTTTGAGATATTAACTTTAAAGTTATAAAGTTCCCAAAAGTCCTCAAAGAGCTGACCGATGATTGGCAAGGAGACGGTCGGATTCGAGGTAAGTATAAGTAGTTCTTCCGCAAAGGATGCTGTTTTATGTTCATAATCAAATGCCTTGTACTTATGGTGTTAACCTAATCTTTCAGAGTCTCCATAACTAGTATAAATATGGAGAGGGGCAGTGGGCATCCCTGTCTGGTTATGTTCTGTATCATGAACAGAGCAGACAGGGGCCCGTTAACTCTAACCTTGGCATTTGGGAAACTGTAAAGTGTGGAGATTGCAGTTATAAATAAAGGCAGAATTCCGAACTATGCCAGGGTGGCATACAGGAAGTTCCAGCAAACCTTGTCAAAGACCTTCTCGGCATATGTGCCAAGAAGGACCAATGGCAGGTGCTTGCTTTTAGAATGCTCAATAAGGCGGATGAGCCTACAGGTGTTGTCCTTACCTTGTCTACTTTGTATGATCACGGTCTGCTCCCCGCCAACTAAACTCGGGAAAAGAGGTTTTAAGCGGGAGGCTATTGCTTTTGCCCACCATTTGAGGTCACAGTTTAGAAGGAAGATAGGATGGTAACTGCTACACAGCTTCTTGGGCCTGCTTAGAAAGGTATCGGCTCTGTATAAGGAAGTTACAAAGGGAGCTAAATTGCGGTATAAAAATGTACTTAAACATTTTATAGTAGGAGATGGGTAACCCATGGGGTCCTGAGCTTTTGCCAGAGATAATTGAGAAGGGCACTTTATGTAGTTTTTCCTCGGTAAAGGGGGTTGTCAGGGCTTCGGCCACTGATTGGGGTATGGTTTGTAATTGACATAAAGATAGAAACTCATCAACAGTCTTCAGGGGAGGGGGTTTTGGGATATTGTATAGGGATTCATAAAATTTCTGGACAGCTTACCCAATTGATTCAGTGGATTTAAACTTTCCCTTAGATTCTTCTTTAATGGTCTGGATATGTGCTTTATCACTTTGTATGTGAATGAGGGCTGTCATAATCATGTTTTCTGTCATGGGTGTCCCTGCGATCCATGCCTCGGAACGCAGGCACACCCATGCCCCTCTCCGTGGCAGCGCTGCCCTGTACCCCGGACCACACTCACCTCCTCCCATCCAGGATAGGCCGCGCCGCTCCCTAGGACGTATGTGCTCCGACACTCAAAGATTTAAAGGGCACCGCACCGCTGATTGGTGCTGCCCATTTCCGGGTTTCCATGAAGACCGGCGGCTCCCATCATTCCCCGCCGGATGTTTGCACTCATTGCCTTAGAGAAAGCTTCCCTGCATAGTTCCTTTGACCTTCCTGCTCACATTCTATGTTTATCTCCTGTTGTGACCTCAGACCTGATCTTTTATTTCTGCAACTCTGCTGCCTGCCCTCACTATCTGCCTGTGCCTGATCACGAGTCCGGACTCTGTCTCTGTACCTTGGCTGCCACCGCGGGTTAGTCTCACATGTGTAATGGCCTGGTGGCACCACGCCGCAGCGTGACCATCCCGCTTAGATTCTGGTCCCAGGTAGTCGGCTGGTACCACCTCCCGCGGTGGTCCAGGGGTTCACTGACCCCGAACAATGACATTTCCTTTGTCCCAGTGGGCATATTGCTTGAACCTGTCTTTAGTCAGTGCTTTATATTTTTGTATATTCAGTAAATATTTTACCTTGTTACTAAGGACATGGAGTTCCAACAGGACAGCCACTTCTGCTCTCTTTTTGGTGGATTCTAAGGATGATAACTGTACAAAAACTGTATCTAGTTTTACCGAGCGTTTATGTAAGTGCCTATTGAAATCATTTCACCTGCAACAATGAGTTTGTGGTATTCCCATAACGCTAATGGTGACACATCTCCTGGAACGGTATTACTGAAGTGTTCTTTCAGTTTTGCCTCAATCATAGACCTATGATAGGGGTCTGCAATTACTGTATCGTTGAATCTCCATCACCATTGACCCTTGTGGATGTTATGGAAGTTTAATGAGGCCACCACCAGGGCAAGGTCAGATATATGAATGCTAGCTATATATACTGATCACACCATGGGGCTGAATTTTCTACAAATAGATAGGTAGTCCAGCCTATGGTAGGTTCCATGTCAAGTAGAAAAATATGCGTATTCTTTAGAATGGGGGTAGTGTGTACGCCAAATATCAATAAGTTCCAGCTCTGATAGAGCTCTAATTGGCTGGAGGTGATCATTGGA
The DNA here is from genome assembly GCF_040894005.1 of Engystomops pustulosus. Lineage (NCBI taxonomy): Eukaryota > Metazoa > Chordata > Amphibia > Anura > Leptodactylidae > Engystomops > Engystomops pustulosus. The sequence continues at coordinate 220,031,580 of NC_092414.1, forward strand.
TTTGTTGAATCTAATGCAGGATTAGCAATAATAATTATTTCAGATCCAATTTGCCCTATAACTCCTTCCCGACATTTGACGTAATAGTACTGCATTCACACAAAATGCAGTAGTATTACATCAAACTTCTGGCCCTGGCTCCTGAACGGAGCCAGTGCCAGAAGCTGACCGCGGCGTGTTAAGGGCATTTCACAAGAATCGGACCCTCCCCACACGGGCGCTTACCGGGGGGTCCATGGCTCCGATCGCAGCCCCGAGACTGCCAGTGCCCAGGGCTGCACAATCTGCTTCCTGGTGCCGGGTCCCTTCCTTCTGGCAGAACCTGGCTACATTACACATTGTAATACATCTATATTACACTGTGTAAGGGGAAGAATAGAGATGATTGAGCACTAAAATGCTCGAGTTCCTGTTATACGTGTTGAATAGAGATGAGCGAACATACTCGTCCGAACTTGATGCTCGTTCGAGCATTAGCGTACTCGAAACTGGTTGCTCGGATGAATACTTCGCCCGCTCGAGAAAATGGCATCTCCCGCAGTTGTGATTTTTGGCGGCCAGAAACAGAGCCAATCACAAGCCAGGAGACTCTGCACTCCACCCAGCATGACGTGGTACCCTTACACGTCGATAGCAGTGGTTGGCTGGCCAGATCAGGTGACCCTGGATTAGACTAGCCCCTGTCCGCGCTGCTCGGATCATTCTCTGTCTGGATGCCGCTAGGGAGAGAGCTGCTGCTGGTCAGGGAAAGCGTTAGAGTGTTCTTTTAGAATAGTGTTAGGCAGGAGTGATTCTACAAGAACCCAACAGCCCTTCTTAGGCCTACAATAACGTTTTATTTTACTTTTTTTTTGGTTTGCCTGTGGCTGGGCTTGCTGCCATTAGTAGTGCAGCTAGTACCATATTGTGAGGAATTTGCTGGGAGACTTGCGACCAATGTGTTTAGCTCTTAGTGACACACATATCCACCTTAAACACCGAAGTGGGACAATTTATTAGGGGTTTGATTTGAATTAGGCAGAGTCTGCTGATTTATTTTTTTTACCTTTATTTCTTTTTATAGCTCAAAGTAATCTTGCAAAGCAGTGTGCTTTCAGTGTAGGCTAGAAAATAGCCATAGGAGAACCCCAAACGGCTTATTTAGGCCTACAATAGCGTTATATTTTCCTTTTTTTTGTTTGCTTGTGGCTGGGCTTGCTGGCATTAGTAGTGCAGCTAGTACCATATTGTGAGGAATTTGCTGGGAGACTTGCGACCGTTGTGTTTAGAGCTTAGTGACACGCATATCCACCTCAAACACCGAAGTGGGATAATTTATTAGGGGTTTGATTTGAATTAGGCACAGTCTGCTGATTTTTTTTTTTTTTACCTTTATTTCTTTTTATAACTCAAAATCATCAGGCACAGCACAAAATCCAGTTGTGTGCTGTCAGTGTAGGTTAGAAACTAGCCATAGCAATAGGATAGCATCGTTTTGTTTAAAAAAAAAAAATAAATAAATAAAAATAAACACAAAAAAAATAAATAAATAAAGTTTACACTTCTATTTTGAAAATGTTTAACCCGAGGGCAAGGGGTAGAGGACAAGGGCGTGGACGTGGGCGTCCAACTACTGAAGGGGTCAGAGGCCGTGGTCCTGGGCGGGGTGAGACACCACCTGCTGATGAGGGAGCAGGGGAACGCCGCAGAGCTACACTCCCTAGGTTCATCATGTCTCAAGTTACTGGGACTCGTGGTAGAGCACTGTTGAGGCCAGAACAGTGCGAAGAGGTGATGTCATGCACTGCGGACAATGCTTCTAGCCATTTGTCCACCAGTCAGTCTTCCACGCAGTCCACCCATGTCACCGAAATCAGCACTCCTCCAGCTCCTCCACCTCAGCCTCCTTCCCCCCAGTCTGCCCCCTCCCAGCAAAATTTGGCATTTGAACCGGCCTACTCTGAGGAACTGTTTTCTGCACCCTTCCCACAGTCACAAACCACTTGTTCGGTTGCTGCTGAGCTATTTTCCGATGCCCAGGTTTTCCACCAGTCGCAGTCTGTGGGTGATGATGACATTATTGACGTAGTGGAAGAAGTGTGTAAAGAGGTGTCGGACGATGAGGAGATACGGTTGTCAGACAGTGGTGAAGTTGTTGTCAGGTCAGGAAGTCCGAGGGGGGAGCAGACTGAGGGATCGGAGGATGATGAGGTGACAGACCCAAGCTGGGTTGATAGGCCGGGTGAACACAGTGCTTCTGAGACGGAGGCAAGTCCTATAGCAGAACAGGTTGGAAGAGGCAGTGGTGGGGCCAGATGGAGAGGCAGGGCGACAGCTGGTGCATCAGCACCAAATGTTTCCCGTAGTCAAGCTCCAGTGGCGAGGGCTAGATTTTCAGAAGTCTTGAGGTTCTTTAAAGAATCACCGAATGACCGACGGACTGTGGTGTGCAACCTGTGCCAAACCAGGATCAGCAGGGGTTCCACAACTACTAGCTTAACTACCACCAGTATGCGCAGGCATATGAATGCTAAACACCCCACTCAATGGCACCAAGCCCGTTCACCTCCGGCCGGGCACACCACTGCTCCTTCCCCTGTGTCATCTGCTAGTCAGCCCCCTGCCCAGGACCACGGCCCAAACGCCTCCCGTACGAAAACTCCATCTTCGCCTCCACGATCCTCCACAGCATCCACCAACGTTCAGCTCTCCATACCCCAGACGCTGGAGCGCAAAAGGAAGTATAGCGCAACCCACCCACACGCCCAAGCCCTCAACGTCCACATCTCCAAGTTGCTTAGCCTGGAGATACTGCCTTATAGGCTGGTAGAGACCGAGGCCTTTCGAAACCTCATGGCGGCGGCCGCCCCTCGGTATTCGGTCCCCAGCCGCCACTACTTTTCCCGATGTGTCGTTACAGCCCTGCACAAGCACGTGTCAGAGAACATCATCCGTGCCCTGACCAACGCCGTTTCTGACAAGGTCCACCTGACCACGGACACGTGGACGAGTGCTGCCGGGCAGGGCCACTATATATCGCTGACGGCACATTGGGTTAACTTGGTGGAGGCTGGGACCGAGTCTGACCCTGGGGCTGGTCATATACTGCCGACGCCGAGGATTGCGGGGCCTTTCTCGGACCAGGTCTCAAAGGCCTACTATGCCTCCTCCTCCTCCCACCCCTCCTCCACCTCCTCCTCCGAATTACCATCCGTGGGCATGGTGCCATCAGTCGGTAGCTCTGGGCACAGCAGCAGTGCTCAAACTGTGCTCAAACTGCTGAGCCTAGGCGATAAAAGGCACACCGCCCAAGAGCTATTACAGGGCATCACGGCGCAGACTGATCTGTGGCTGGCACCGCTGAACCTGAAGCCAGGCATGGTTGTGTGTGACAACGGCCGTAACCTGGTGGCGGCTCTGCAACTCGGCAGACTGACACATGTGCCATGCCTGGCCCATGTGTTAAATCTCATAGCTCAGCGTTTCCTCAAGACATACCCCAATCTGTCTGATTTGCTCACAAAGGTGCGCCGCATCTGTGCGCATTTCAGGAAGTCCAGCACAGATGCTGCCACTCTCAGGGCAGCGCATTGCCGCCTCCAACTGCCCGCTCACCGACTGTTGTGCGACGTGCCCACCAGGTGGAATTCAACATTAACCATGTTATCCAGAGTTTACCAGCAGCGCAGAGTGATTGTAGATTGCCAGATGTCAACTTCCACCAGAACTGGTAGTCAGGTCAGTCAGCTTCCTCAAGTCTACAATGAAGAGTGGACGTCTGATATCTGTCAGGTGCTGAGTAACTTTGAGGAGTCAACACAGATGGTCAGTGGCAATGCCGCCATCATCAGCCTCACCATCCCGCTGCTTGGCCTGTTGAAAAACTTTCTGGTCAGCATGAAGTCGGAAGCTTTGCGCTCGTCACAAGAGACGGGGGAAGAAGATTCCCTTGTTGATAGCCAAAGCACCCTCAGGTCTGTTTCTCAGCGCATATCGGAGGAGGTGGAGGAGGATGAGGAGGAAGAGGAGGAGAATGTTGGCGAGACAGAAGAGGGGACCATTGTTCAGTCCTTCACTGTTCAGCGTGTATGGGCAGAAGAAGAGGAGTTGGAGGAGTTGGAGGAGGAGGAAATGGAGAGTCAGGCCAGTGAGGGGAGTGAATTCTTGCGCGTTGGTACTCTGGCGCATATGGCAGATTTCATGCTAGGCTGCCTATCCCGTGACCCTCGCGTTCAAAGAATTTATTCCAGCACTGATTACTGGGTATTCACTCTCCTGGACCCACGGTACAAGCAAAATCTTTCCACTCTCATCCCTGGAGAGGAAAGGAGTGTGAGAATGCATGAATACCAGCAGGCCCTGGTGCACAAGCTGAAACAGTATTTCCCTTCTGACAGCGCTAGCGGCAGAGGGCGTACTTCTGCGGGACAAGTAGCGAGGGAGAGTAGGCGAGCAGGCAGCTTGTCCAGCACTGGCAGGGGTACGCTTTACAAGGCCTTTGCCAGTTTTATGTCACCCCAGCAAGACACTGTCACCTGTCCCCAGTCTCGGCAGAGTAGGGCTGATCTTTACAGAAAGATGGTGAGGGAGTACGTAGCTGACCATACCATCGTCCTAAATGATCACACAGCTCCCTACAACTACTGGGTTTCAAAGCTGGACATGTGGCACGAACTGGCGCTGTACGCCTTGGAGGTTCTTGCCTGCCCTGCCGCTAGCCTGTTGTCCGAGCGGGTTTTCAGTGCAGCTGGGGGCATCATCACCGATAAGCGTACACGCCTGTCGACTGACAGCGCTGACAGGCTAAAGCCTGGATTTCTCCGGATTTTCATTCTCCACCAGGTGAAAGAAGCTCAACCTGAATAATGTATGCACTCCTCCTCCTCATTGTCCTCCTTCTCCTCCTCTTTGTACACTAAAGCAGAGGAAACTGGCTATTTTTTGCCAGGGCCAACTGGCTCTAGCTATAAACCTCTATGTATTTAATTTTTCTGGAGGGCCACCTACCCGGTCCTCTGTTTTAAGCAATTTTTGGGAGTGCCACGTACAGGCACTCAATCTTTTTAATTTTTCTGGAGGACCACCTACCTGCTCCTCTGGTTTGAAAACTTTTTTGGACTGCCACATACAGGCACTCAATTTATTTAATTTTTCTGGAGGACCACCTACCTGCTCCTCTGGTTTGAAAACTTTTTTGGACTGCCACATACAGGCACTATCCAAATTAAATTGTCTCCATAGCAGCCTCCACATGTCGTCTTTTTAGCTGGCTCCACACATTGTCTCCATTGCTACCTCCACAAGTCATCGACATAGCTGCCTCCAAAAGTCGTCCATATAGCTGCCTCCATACATGGTCTCCTTATCAAACGAACTGTGTCGGGCAGAATTTTGGGTTGTTTTCATGGATTCCACATCAAACTTGTTAACTTTGTCGCCACCCTGCTGTGTAATCCACAAAATATACTGGCAAACTTTTATCATTTATTGATATTATTTCAGCGCTTCTTGCACATCTGTTTACATTCCCCTCACCTGCCATAACCCAAACTTATAAGAACGCTACTACACTTGATCTTATACAAAAGGTTCATAGAAGTGCTGCTTGGGGAGTAGCCTAGAGACAGGGGCTTGGATTGGCGAAAGCTCGCCTGGCAGCGGAGCGCCAGCTCCATCTCAAGATCCAACTAACATCGTTTTAACTGCAGTACCTTTAATCTACTACTAGTTCACTGCCTCCATACATGGTCACCTTATCAAACGAGCTGTGTCAGGCAGAATTTTGGGTTGTTTTCATGGCTTCCACATCAAACTTGTTAACTTTGTCGCCACCCTGCTGTGTAATCCACAAAATATACTGGCAAACTTTTATCATTTACCGATATTATTTCAGCGCTTCTTGCGCATCTGTTTACAATCCCCTCACCCGCCATATCCCAAACTTATAAGAACGCTACTACACTTGATCTTATACAAAAGGTTCGTGGAAGTGCTGTTTGGGGAGTAGCCGAGAGACAGGGGCTTGGATAGGCGAAAGCTCGCCTGGCAGCGGAGCGCCAGCTCCATCCCAAGATCCAACTAACATAGTTTTAACTGCAGCACCTTTAATCTACTACTAGTTCACTGCCTCCATACATCGTCCCCTTATCAAACGAGCTGTGTCAGGCAGAATTTTCAGGTATTTCACCAGATACATAGTGGAACTCGGCCCATCTGTCGCCGCCATGCTGGAGACCTGAAGTTGCAATCATAGCAGCGCAATATGGATGCCTCATACTGTCCCTCTTAATTATGGAACCATTTCCTTAAAAACAATTAAAAATAGAACCACTTTGCTATTTCATTATTCCTAGGTGAAATATTCAAACGACCCGGCCTGCTTTGAAAATTATAATTTTTTCAAAGTAAACGCTTCTGGCCCCCAGGCCCAGTTTGGGTGGGGAGGAGCCGAGAGACAGGGGCTTGGACAGGTGAAAACTCGCCTGGCAGTGGACCGCCAGCTCCATCCCAAGATTAGGCAGCCTCAGAGGCATCCATGCATGCTGCCCCTGCTGTTTCCTGTCTCATTTCAACTCTCTATACCCCAGACGCTGGAGCACGAGAGGATATGCAGCACATCATCCCCTTATCAAACGAGCTGTGTCAGGCAGAATTTTCAGGTGTTTCACCAGATACATAGTGGAACTCGGTCTATCTGTCGCCGCCATGCTGGAGACCTGAAGTTGCAATCAAAGCAGCGCAATATGTCACTCTTAATCATGGAAGTCATCTCCATGGCTGCCTCCACATGTCGTCCCCTTATCAAAAGAGCTGTGTCAGGCTCATTTTTCGGGTGTTTCACCAGATACGTTATGGAACTTGGTCACTATGTTGCCACCATGCTGTGTTATCGACTAAATATACCGTCAACCTTTTGTTCACATAGGAAATCATTTCACCTCCTTTGGTGAAACCTGAGTCCATTTAGGGTATGTCGCCATGACACTCTCTAGCCTGCCACTGCTGCCGCTGCCTCTGCATGCCGTCCCCTATAGTGTCAGGGTCAATTATTGCATGTTTTAGATGCTATCTAGCCTCATTCAGTCACTCTGTCATGGCCATGCTGTTGCCCATAATTTTTGCATAATGGTGCGATTAAGCAGCCTCAGAGGCATCCATGCATGCTGCCCCTGCTGTTTCCTGTCCATTTCCGTGGTGTTTCCATCCTTTTCTGAGGTTCCCAGGTGTTTGGCCAAGCTTCCCTGTGCAGAGCCTTGGTCCCCTTGAAAAATGCTCGAGTCTCTCATTGACTTCAATGGGGCTCGTTATTCGAGACGAGCACTCGAGCATCGGGAAAAGTTTGTCTTGAATAACGAGTACCGAGCATTTTAGTGCTCGCTCATCTCTAGTGTTGAACTTTTTCCGATGCTCGAGTGCTTGATTCGAATAACGAACCCCATTGAAGTCAATAGGAGACTCGAGCATTTTTCAAGGGGACCAAGGCTCTGCACAGGGAAGCTTGGCCAAAAACCTGGAAACCTCAGAAAATGATGGAAACACCAAGGAAAGGGACAGGAAACAGCAGGGGCAGCATGCATGGATGCCTCTGAGGCTGCCTAATCGCACCATTATGCCAAAATTATGGACAACAGCATGGCGATGACAGAGTGACCGAGTGAGGCGAGATAGCATCTAAAACTTCCAATAATTGTAGTATACAGCCAGCCCAGCCTGCCCTCAGTAGTATACAGCCTGCCCCAGTAGTATACAGCCTGCCCTGCTTGCCCCCAGTAGTATACAGCCAGCCCAGCTTGCCCCCAGTAGTATCCAGCCAGCCCAGCCTGCCCCCAGTAGTATACAGCCTTCCCCAGTAGTATACAGCCTACTCCCAGTAGTATTCTGCCACCCCAGCCTGCCCCCCATAATATACAGCCCCCCCCCAGTAGTATACAGCACCCCAGCCTGCCCCCAGTTGTATACAGCCTTCCCCCCACTAGTATACAGCCTGACCCCAGTAGTATACAGCCTGCCCCTACTAGTATACAGCCTTCCCCCAGTAGTATACAGCACCCCAGCCTGCCCCCAGTAGTATACAGCCTGCCCCCACTAGTATACAGCCACCCCAGCCTGCTCCCAGTATTATACAGCCACCCCAGCCTGCCCCCAGTAGTATACAGCCTGCCTCCACTAGTATACAGCCACCGCAGCCTGCCCCCAGTAGTATACAGCCAGCCCAGAATTTTAAAAAAACAAACAAACTTATATTCTCACCCTCCGGTGGCCCCGATGTGCAGCGCTGCTCCCTTGATGTTCATGCAGGTCCTCTTCTGGCTTCTGTGCCTGTCTTCTCTCTTCTCTGCGCCTCCATTGTTCTCTCCTGGGCGGCAGGCGCATAGTATGACGGGCCGCTGCTGACGTCATACTAGGCGCTGCCTGGGGGAAAAACATGGGGGCGCCCAGCACGATCTTACAGAAGAAAGAAGACAGGCGCGGAAGCCAGAAGAGGACTTGCGCTGACATTGGGGGAGCAGCGCTGCGCATCGGGGCCACCGGAGGGTGAGTATATAAGTTTATTATTTTTTAAGTCCATTGACATGTGTATTGACTCGTGTGTAAGCCAAGGGGACGTTTTTCAGCACATTTTTTGTGCTGAAAAACTCTGCTTGCACACGTGTATATACGATAATACCCAGAAGAGGATAGATATTTTCTCGTTCAAGATCTATTAGTATTTGTAAAGCTCTATCAGCCCTCTGATTGTTCAGTTTTATTTCATTGTTATCCTTCAAATGTTGTTAATGTGGTGCTAACTTCCTGCCAAATAGGTTGATATCCCTTACCCTTAAAAAGCTGTCAAACTCCGGAGAAGGGGTAAATGACAATCCTTTCCTTAAAAGTTTTATTTCTTTGTCGTCTAAGACATATGATGAGAGATTAATCACTAACGTATCTCTCATTTTGAAATCTTATATCTACAGGGGATCTAGACATGGTCATCTGCCGTTGAAGCCCCATTTCTCACGGTCTTGTAGCTGCATGTTTGGGGCTGTGGCAGATAAAAAAGAAATCTTGGACAAAAGATTGGTTTTTGGTATAATCGGAGTCATTGGGTTTGACAAAATTGTTAGACGACCTGACGATCCTTTTATAGTAATTATATTTGAAAGGCATTGGATTTGTGGGGTGGGGCACCCGTCATTGGTGATTCTATGGGCGTTTGTTGGATCACAGCTCCCATATTTGATAATTCTACTGTCAATGTCTGTCGTATAGAATTCTGCATTTGTGGAATCTGTGTGATGGATGGTACTGATGATAATAGAGGGTTGGTATAAAAATGATGTTAAACATGGTGTATGGTATAAAAATAGGGGGCCGTTCCCGAAGAAAGTGACTGTGTAACCCATTTCTCAGGCCTCTTATTATTCTGCGATATTTTTAGGTTTTGTCCCCCTTTTCGTATGTAATTCTTACATTACTTACTTCGGAAATAGGCTACATGGTTTTCAATTTATTTCGTAAAACAGAGTTTCTACTCAACCAATGAAATAATTTTTACTATACAAAAATTAGAAGTGTTGTTTTATGTATTAATGATGAATGGGCACCAGTGAGGTCATATGGAACTTTTTTGTAAATATACTTAGTATTTAGATCAGATATTTTTTTTCCCTTCCATTATTTTTTAATCTTGGAAATTCTAGTTTTTTTCATTTATTTCTTAAAAAATTGCCCCATGCAATTTGGGAGGACCAACTAATTGCCAATAATTTAGTCTTCAAATGAGATGAGATCACAGGAGACACGAGGCACAGATTATTCTCCATAGAGTTTCCCCATAGCCTCTGGTGCTGTTACTGTGTATATATGGAGGTGTGAGGAGTCAGACCAGGACACACACTGCAGGACATGTCCAAGGGTCTGGTGACTACACATCATCACACAGACACTACACATAGAGGATTCCATCTTCATGGTGGTTACACAGAGATAAGATCTATTTCCAGAGTTTTCTAGACATAATGACACAGATTTAAAAACATTTGAGAATTTTTGAGCATTGTATCATTTCATCAATGTAAATGTTCAGACTTCTGTGAATCCTTCGTTATCTTCTAGATGCAGGAGAATCAGACTGGGGTCACAGAGTTCTTTCTTTTGGGATTTCATGGAAGCCAATTTTTAAGATTTTTTCTGTTTTGTGTTATCTTCATGGTTTACTGTGGGACAATATGTGGGAACCTTCTGATCATCGTCCTGGTGTCCACCAGCAGGAACCTCCACACTCCCATGTACTTCTTCATCTCACAACTGTCCACCTGTGATATCTTGTTGACTACTACTGTTGTCCCCAACATGTTACTTATCTTACTGAATAATGGGGGGACCATTACTCTTGTAGGTTGTTTGACTCAGTTGTATTTTTTCTGTGTGTCAGAAGGATCTGAATGTTTTCTCCTCATGGTGATGTCTTATGACAGATATGTGGCCATCTGTAACCCCCTCCGTTATAATTCTGTTATGACAAATACATGTTGTGTGATACTGATCATCTCCTGTTGGATGTTTGGATTTTCTGCTTCAATTATTGATGTTCAAATGACAAAAACATTGGATTTTTGTGGTCCATACATCATTGACCATTATTTCTGTGACCTTAACCCATTGCTAAAAATTGCCTGTTCTGACACTTATCCAGTTCAACTTGAGGTCTCCTTACTAGGGATACCAGTACTCATGATTCCAACCATTATAATCATAACTTCTTATGCTAAAATAGTTTCTATCATACTCAAAATCCCATCCAGTACCGGGAGACAGAAAGCCTTCTCCACCTGTAGCTCCCACCTCATTGTGGTCTCCATTTTCTACTGGACTCTCTTCAGTGTTTATCTTCCAACAAGAGGAAAATCCTCGACCATCAGTAAGATCCTCTCCCTGCTGTTTACTGTGTTTACTCCTTTAATCAACCCCATTATATACAGTCTGAGGAATAAGGACATTAGGAAAGCCATACAGGAAATACAAAACAAATCTCCTACGAACTATTAGTCTATAAATGAATGTCTTTCTGTTAGATTGACAGACTCAATGTAACATTTGTGGCAAAAACTGTTTTTATTGAGTACAAACTCAATATGGGCATCTGTGTTAGAAAATACAAAGCTGTGCATTGTACAATTTTACATATTTGTAACAGTTGACATTGATGCATAAGATAATTATAAAATAACATAAGATCGTAAGAACTTAAGAACTTAGGCAATATATGTAATTGGGCGTAAAGGCTGAAGTACCAATCTTCCTCTCAGCTAGTACAAATAGGGTGTGTGTAATGGAGTTGCAAAATATGTGGGTTGTTAGGTGGGGGGAGAGGAAGGGGTTGGGGTATGTAGACCTGTAGCATTACTTGTTTGGTGTTGAAACCAAGGTGTCCAGATTTTCAGAAATTTGTGTCGTAACCCCCCCTTCAAATTTTTGAAACTTTATCTTTCCACTGAGAGAGGCGGGGATCAAGTTTGTCTTGTGATTGGGTGGAATTAATAGTTTGGCAGCTGATATAAGAATGGTGGTTAAGTCATTTTTCTGTAATGTAAAGTTAGGGTCGGGTTTTCCCAATAATATAATACTAGGAAGCCGAAGTATCCAAATTTTACATAATAGTTCTATTGTTTTAGGTCTGAGTTTAACTTCTTTCCAGAATGTTTGTAACAAGAGGCAGGAACACCATATGTGGGCCATGGTGCTTACTGAAGTGTTGCACCTTCAGTACTTGCCTTCTATTTGTGGGAGTTGCTGGTGAAGCCAGTGGGGCATCTTGTACCACCTTGATACTATTTTATACACATTTTCTCTAATTCTAATACACCTAGAAAAATCGTTCGATTCTCTCAATACGGCTACTCTATCTGCCTCTGTAAAGACCTCTTGCAGTTCTTTTCCCACTGTGTTAAAAAAATAGGGGGCAGAGGGGTTCTGTAATTGGACAATTGCAGAGTATGACATTGACAATAGTTTCTTATAAAGGGAGACTACGGATGCTAATTTGTCTAACCAAGTGGGATTCAAATAGCTGTTTGGTTGCGACAGGAATTTTAAGCATACTTCTTTGAAGTCCCTACAATGTAGGAAATTTATTAGCTTGAGACCCTTCTCTCTAAGTAAATGTGCTTCGTCTATTGTGTCTTGTTTCTGAAAAAATGTGGCCAATGAGGTGTAACGTAGTCTATTCCAGAAAGTGTGTACAGTCTCTTTAATGTGATGTATTTTAATAGGTATCTTGTGGTATTAAAGGGCTGAGATCTGAGAAGGCCAGTGAGATCTTTGTAATTTGTTAGAGGACGTGTCCCAGACCTCTATGTAGGACACTACATTTCTTGGAGTCGTTGGGTAGGGGTCTGAAGCCCCAAATGATGGCTTTGCCTTTGGGAGTTAAAAGGGAGTTTTCTACTTTGTTGTATAAGATATGATCCGGCGATTGGCGGATTGACAGCCACCTTGAAATTTGGCACGTCTGGTAATAGGCTTTAGGGTCTGGGAGGCCTGTACCCCTGTGTGTCAATCTCAGACTGAGGATATTAGCTCAGATTCGGGGTTTTTTGCTCTTCCAAAGGAATAGTGAGAATACTTTTTGAATCTTAATAAAGAAATAAATAGGCAGTCATATTGGAACCATTTGTTAAAGGTATATAAGTTTGGGGATGATGTATGACTGAAGGATATTCTTCCTACCCCAGCAGGACATAAAAGGGATTTGTAATTCAGTAAGTTGCCTTTGGATCCCTTGGAGGATGGAAATATAGTTGCGTTGGTATAGGAGTTTAGGATCTGCTGGTAGTCGCATTTCTAAGTATATAATGCTTTCTCGGGGCCAATGGAATGGGGAATTCAGATATAGTTCCTTGGACAAGGTGGATGGGAGAGTGATAATAAGTATCTCAAACTTAGCTATATTAACCTTAAAGTTACAAAGTTCCCCAAAGTCCTCAAAGAGCTTACTGATGATTGGCAAGAAGATGGCCGGATTCGAGGTAAGTATAGGTAGTTCTTCCGCAAAGGATGCTGTTTTATGTTCATAATCAAATGCCTTGCATTTCTGGTGTTAACTTAATCTTTCAGAGTCTCCATAACTAGTATAAATATGGAGAGGGACAGTGGGCATCCCTGTCTGGTTCTGTTCTGTAACATGAACAGAGCAGACAGGGACCCATTAACCCTCACCTGGGAAACTGTAAAGTGTGGAGATTGAATGTATGAATAAATGCAGAATTCCGAACTGTGTCAGGGTGGCATACAGGAAGTTCCAACAAACTTTTTCAAAGACCTTCTCGGCAGATGTGCCGAGAAGGACCAATGGCAGGTACTTGCTTTTAGCTTGCTCAATAAGGCGGATGAGACAAGGGGTGTTGTCCTTGGTCTGCTCCTCGCCCACCAAACTCGGGAGAAGAGGTTTTAAGCGGGAGGCTATTGCTTTTGCCCACCATTTGAAGTCACAGTTTAGAAGGGAGATATGATGGTAACTGCTACACAGTGTCTTGGGCCTGCTTAAAAAAGGTATCTGCCTTGTATAAGAAAGTTACAAAGGGAGCTAAATTGCGGTATAAAAATGTACTTAAACATTTTATAGTAGGAGATGGGTAACCCGTTGGGTCCTGGGCTGGGGTTGTCAGGGTTTCGGCCACTAATTGGGATATGGTTTGTAATTGACATAAAGATATAAACTCATCAAGTTTACATTTCCAGTCTTCAGGGGTGGGGTATTTTGGGATATTGTATAGGGATTCATAACATTTCTGGAAAGCTTACTCAATTGATTCAGTGGATATTACCTTTCCCTTAGATTCTTCCATAATGGTCTGGATATGTTCTCTATCACTTTGTTTGTGAATGAGGGCTGTCATAATCATGTTTCCTGTCATGGCTGTCCCTGCGATCCATGCCTCGGAACGCAGGCACACCCATGCCCCTCTCCATGGCAGCGCTGCCCTATCCCTCGGCCCGCACTTATTTCTCCATTATCCTGCTCCCATCCAGGCTATGCCGCACATGCGTCCCCGATCCCTAGGATGTGTGCGCTGCGGCACTCAAGGATTTAAAGGGCAGCGCACCGCTGATTGGCGCTGGCCACTTCCAGTTTCCATAAAGACTGGCAGATCCCATCATTCCCCGTCGGATCTTTGCACTCATTGCCTTAGAGAAAGCCTCCCTGCGTTGTTCCTGTGACCTTCCTGCTCCTGTTGTGACCTCAGACCTGATCTTTTACCTCTGCATCTCTGCCGCCTGCCCTGACTGTCTCCCTGTGCATGATCACGAGTCTGGACTCTGTCTCTGTACTGCGACCTTGGCTGCCACCGCAGGCTACTCGCACCTGTGTAATGACCTGGTGGCACCCTGCCACAGCAAGACCATCCTGCTTTGCGGCGGGCTCTGGTAAAGACCAGTTGCCACTTAGATTCTGGTTCCAGGTGGTCGGCTAGTACCACCTCCCGCGGTGGTCAAGGGATTCACTGACCCCGAACCCTTACATTTCCTTTGTCCTTGTGGGCGTATTGCTTGAACCTGGCTTCAGTCAGTGCTTTATATTTTTGTGTATTCAGTGAATCTTTTCCCTGGTTTCTGAGGACATGGAGTTCCAACAGGACAGCCACATTTGCTCTCTTTTTATGAGTGGATTCTAAGGATGATATCCGTATGAAAACTGTATCTAGTTTTACCAGGCATTTATGTAAGTGCCTATTGAAATCATTTCACCAGCAACAATGAGTTTGTGGGATTCCCATAACCCTGATGGTGACACATCTCCTGGAACGGTATTACTGAAGTGTTCTTTCAGTTTTACTTCAATCATAGCCCTATGAGTGGGGTCTGCAATTACTGTATCATTAAATCTCCATCACCAATAACCCTTGTGGATGTTATGGAAATTTAATGAGGCCACCACCGGGGCATGGTCAGATATATGAATGCTAGCTATATATACTGATCACACCATGGGGCTAAATTTTCTACAAATAAATAGGTAGTCCAGTGTGGGGAATTGCTCTGGTAGATGCCTTGTAGCAGTGCAGGAAGCAGGGACACACGCAGAGTTAAAGTCCAAAAATCAAGTGTTTATATACACTTCCTTGTCAAAACACAAATTCAGCCTTGGCTTAGGCACATAACAAAGTACAAAATAAACCCTGTCCGGCTGGGCACTGCCTAATACAATAACAGCCCCTAACTGTACATGTACCAGGCTGCCTGGCACACGCTCTTGGCCAGCAGAAAATCAGGAGGCACTCAGTTACCTTTGCTGTATGAACACGGTTCAGCCTTCAGCTCTCCAGGTAGTGCCTCACCTACTGCTTCTGGCCTGCAGACTAAATCAGGCTCTAACGAGTCCTGTGACCCTGCACCTGTGGGCTATACAGAAGCCCAGGACCAAAGCCCGGATGGAGTAGGAGTCCCACTACCAGCCTACCCCTACTCCATAATAAGCAGCCCAGTACGGACATTACAAAGGTGTCTATGCTAACTAGGCCAACTAGGCCAACATAGACCAAACAGACTACTCCTGCTTACCACATGTCTACATTAACCCTTGGGTTACTACACACAAATCCAGGGCTTTTACCACACACCCTTCATCTGCCTGTATGACAGATAGCGGTTTTCCCAAATGACACCTCTCACTTTCTCACATCCAGCCTATGGTAGGTTCCATGTTGAGTAGAAAAATTTGCGTATTATTTAGAATGAGGGTAGTGTGTACACCAAATATCAATAAGTTCCAGCTCTGATAGAGCTCTAGTTTGCTGGAGGTGATCATTGGGTTGAGTCTAGTGCAGGGTGTTGTGTTGTGCTATATTCAGTATAAGTCTCCTCTGAGGAATAATATTGCATCCATAAACATTTCAAGTTTACCCAAGGTCTGGGAAACCCACAAAGATTGACCTAAATTGGGTGCATAAGCATTAGCAATAGTAATTATTTTTGATCCAATTTGCCCTTTAACAAAGAGATATCTCCCCTTTTGGTCTGATGGTTCTGATGATACAATAAAAGGGAATTTTTCGTGAATACACACACCCTTAGAAGCTTTAGAGTGGGAGCTATGAAACCATAAATTATAATCTTTAGTAGGTAAAGTGGGGATTTTATATGCCTTAAAATGGGTTTCTTGATTCATAGCTATTCCAACTTTATGTTTTTTTAAATATTCTCAATATCTGGCTTTTTTTGTGGGGTACCCAATCCTTCGAAATTATGGGGCTTATTTACTAAGGGTCCCACAGATCAAACTTTCGTCGGCTTTTCAAAATTTTCGGGATTTGCGCCACTGTGACAGGTATTTAGAAGAGGATTGTGTCGCACGTGATCGAATTTTGTGCCAAATTTTATGCAACTAAAAACGGGGGACAGGCCTTCGGACGATCCGATGGATTCGGACTGATCAAGGGATTTAACTTTAAAATTGTGCCGCAAGACATGCACTTACATACACCAGGAACTCCGGCGGACCTGAGCAGGGAAGCGGTGCACTTGAGCAGGGAAGCGGCGGACCTGAGCAGGGAAGCGGCGGACCTGAGCAGGGAAGCGGCAGATGCAGGAATTTGCGTGCACAATCTTAGTGAATTGAGCCGGAGTGCATGATCATCAGACACCACACAGCAGGGATCGCAACAGGACCGGGTAAGTAAATGTGCCCCTATATGTCATAAACACAATATCAGCCATATTAATTATTCATATACCCGGGAAGATATTTTGGACCAATATATGAAGGAAGCAGTCTACAGCCAAAGGGGAGGTAGAGGGGAAGGGGTCGGGATCTTGCAGAGATAGATTTCAAGTCTCCAATGGGAGGAGAATAATATACAGGCAGTCCCCGGGTTACATACAAGATAGGGTCCATAGGTTTGTTTTTAAGGTGAATTTGTACGTAAGTCGAAACTATATATTTTATAAAAGTAGATACAGAGAAAAAAAAACTGCCCCAGTGACAATCGGAGTTTCTGAATTTTTTGCTGTAATGGGACCAAGGATTATCAATAAAGCTTCATTCCAGACACTTTTCAGCTGATCATTGCAGCCTGGGACTAGTAAAACATCCGGAGAGCTTCACCAGCGGTCACAGTGGGCAAAGGGGTCCCTCTTTAACTAGGGGTCGTCTGTAAGTCGGGTGTCCTTAAGTAGGGGACCACCTGTATTGCCATAATGGGGGGAACAATGGAAACAAGATAAAATCAAAATAGTTGGGCTATTCTGTGGCATGATGGAATGTCACAGTTAGGTCTAACGTGGTCGGCCTCCTATATGCCTCCTCTGGATGGGAAGAGGAGGGAGAAGGGGGTGGAGACCCACCAAACTAGAATGATCTACTCAATCAACTTATCCTCGGGACCTCAAGGCCATTGGGCAATAATAATATCTCATAAAAGCATTTTTTAACAGGGTGGGGGAGAGCAAGACCAGAGGAACTGTTCTCAGTGGTGACAAAACAAAAATTAAAATAATCAAGAATCAATCCTCTTTTGTGATCAGTTCAGGTGTTTTGTAATGTCCACAGACATTTTCAGGCTACTCAAGGTGTTTGAAGCCTATCCCTAGGGGCTTTCTTGGCCTTAGGGGATTTGTGCTTCATTACTGGAATACACAGCGGTGATATGGCTAGTGGAGGCAGTTGAAGATCTTGATCAAATGGCAGCCAAGATTGGATCTCTATCAGAGCCATTTCAAGTAGGGACCATGCTGTGGTCAGGCCTGCCGGTTTGTGGATTACTATGTGTTTCCCATTTTTCATTATTGCCATTCCAAATGGATACAGTTAGCGAAAAGGTGTGCTGGCAGCTCTTAATGCATCTAGAAGTGGTTTAAGGAGATGTCTCTTTGCTAAAGTTGCAGGAGCTATGTCCTTGTACAGGGTGATAGTGGGCGCCTCATACTTGATATCTCCGTTCTCCCTATTCTCTCTTAAAATGGGTGCGGCATCTGCTTTACTGTGTAGCCCACAAACTACAACTCTTGGTGGTTCATTGCCTCTGGGTTTCTGAGTCTGCTCCTGGGCCAGTAAATTAGCAAACATTTCTTTGGCCACTGTAGGGAGAGCTTCATGGGCATATGTTTTAATAAGCCCTCTGATGTGGACATTATGTCTGTGGCTGCAGTTCTCAAGATCCTCTGCCCACAGTAATGCTTCATTTATGAGGTTATAATGGATCTATAGTGAGTCCTGTACTTTGGCACTGTGTTGTAATATGTCTGCCTGAGTAGTTTCCATTTGCTCCACTCTGTTGCCTAAGTGCCTTATGTCGGTCCTGATTTCTGCTAGGTCCCTAGAAATAGGATTTAGAGCTTAGAAGAGGACCCTCTTAATAAAGCCTCTCGATGCAGGAGAGTCTGTGTCAACACGCTGTCGACTTCTGAGTTGTCCTCAGGGACCTACTCCTCCGCTGATCCGAGCGCCATCTTGGGAGCGTGTGCAGGTGAAGATGCAAGCTTCTTTCTCAGGTATTTTTCCAGGCCCCTTTCAGAGGCTAGTGAGGAGCACAGATTCTATGCTGCCATCTCTGGAAGCGGCCAAGCTCCTCCCCCCTTTGTGACTTTCTGGAACTACTATAGTCAACATGTTTTTATCTGGTTATGCTGTTTGGATTGAGTAGCACCACACCAGTCACTTTCCTTACAACATTAGCTCCTCTGGTTCATCTTTACTTAGTTTGGTTAACTCATTAACACTTATTTCACCTGCTTTCAACGTTGTCCGGAGTTCTGCCAAAACACTATTGAGGCCTGAACCTAGAGACCACATAAGGGCCCCTCCACGCTTGCTTGGGTGCTGTATATACAGTAGGGTCTTCTTAGTGGGCTTTAAAACTTCTATTAAAACTTTTCTGTTTTAATAGAAAATAGAAAATGCACATCTGACACAATTCACTAAGATCCTGCGCCCGATATCCTGCATGTGTCGCTTCCCTGATCAGGTCCCCGGAGTTCACCTTCTTCTTCCTGGTGCATGTAAATGCATTGTCCGTGTATAATGCGCTGTGCGGGGAGTCACTAAGATCCTGCCCCCGATATCCTGCATGTGTCACTTCCCCGCTCAGGTCCCCGGAGTTCACCTTCTTCTACCTGGTGCATGTAAGTGCATTGTCAGTGTATAATACGCTGTGCGGGGAGTCACTAAGATTGTGTACCCGATATCCTGCATGTGTCGCTTCCCTGCTCAGGTCCCTGGAGTTCACCTTCTTCTACCTGGTGCATGTAAGTGCATTGTCCGTGTATAATGTGCTGTGCGGGGAGTCACTAAGATCCTGCGCCTGATATCCTGCATGTGTCGCTTCCCGCTCAGGTCCCCAGAGTTCACCTTCTTCTTCCTGGTGCATGTAAGTGCATTGTCCGTGTATAATGCGCTGTGTGGGGAGTCACTAAGATCCTGCACCCAATATCCTGTATGTGTCACTTCCCCGCTCAGGTCCCTGGAGTTCACCTTCTTCTACCTGGTGCATGTAAGTGCATTGTCCGTGTATAATATGCTGTGCGGGGAGTCACTAAGATTGTGTACCCGATATCCTGCATGTGTCGCTTCCCTGCTCAGGTCCCTGGAGTTCACCTTCTTCTACCTGGTGCATGTAAGTGCTTTGTCCGTGTATAATACGCTGTGCGGGGAGTCACTAAGATTGTGTACCCGATATCCTGCATGTGTCGCTTCCCTGCTCAGGTCCCTGGAGTTCACCTTCTTCTACCTGGTGCATGTAAGTGCATTGTCTGTGTATAATGCGCTGTGCGGGGAGTCACTAAGATCCTGCGCCTGATATCCTGCATGTGTCGCTTCCCCGTTCAGGTCCCCAGAGTTCACCTTCTTCTTCCTGGTGCATGTAAGTGCATTGTCCGTGTATAATGTGCTGTGCGGGGAGTCACTAAGATCCTGCGCCTGATATCCTGCATGTGTCACTTCCCCGCTCAGGTCCCTGGAGTTCACTTTCTTCTACCTGGTGCATGTAAGTGCATTGTCCGTGTATAATACGCTGTGCGGGGAGTCACTAAGATCCTGCACCCGATATCCTGGATGTGTCGCTTCCCTGCTCAGGTCCCCGGAGTTCACCTTCTTCTACCTGGTGCATGTAAGTGCATTGTCCGGGTATAATGCGCAGAGCTGGGAGTCACTAAGATTGTGCACCCGATATCCTGCATGTGTCGCTTCCCCGCTCAGGTCCCCAGAGTTCACCTTCTCCTTCCTGGTGCATGTAAGTGCATTGTCCTTGTATAATGCGCTGTGCGGGGAGTCACTAAGATCGTGCGCCCGATATCCTGCATGTGTCGCTTCCCCGCTCAGGTCCCCGGAGTTCACCTTCTTCCTGGTGCATGTAAGTGCATTGTCCGTGTATAATGCGCTGTGCGGGGAGTCACTAAGATCGTGCGCCTGATATCCTGCATGTGTCACTTCCCCGCTCAGGTCCCCGGAGTTCACCTTCTTCTTCCTGGTGCATGTAAGTGCATTGTCCGTGTATAATGCGCTGTGCGGGGAGTCACTAAGATCCTGCACCTGATATCCTGCATGTGTCGCTCCCCGCTCAGGTCCCCGGAGTTCACCTTCTTCTTCCTGGTGCATGTAAGTGCATTGTCCGTGTATAATGCACTGTGCGGGGAGTCACTAAGATCGTGCACCGATAACCTGCATGTGTCGCTTCCCCGCTCAGGTCCCCAGAGTTCACCTTCTTCTACCTGGTGCATGTAAGTGCATTGTCCGTGTATAATGCGCTGTGCAGGGAGTCTCTAAGATTGTGCACCCGATATCCTGCATGTGTCGCTTCCCCGCTCAGGTCCCCGGAGTTCACCTTCTTCATCCTGGTGCATGTGCGACACATATGCGACACAATTTGAAAGTTAAATCCCGCATCAGTTCGAAACAGTTGGATCATTCCAAAATTTGTGTTGTATGGAAACCAGTGCAGCTACGCCAAAAAATGATTGTGTGCGCCAGAATCCCAGAACAGATACCTGTTAAATACCTGTCCAATCCCCGAAAAGTTGCAAAGTCCAATGAAAGTGAGCAGCTCGGCCCTTAGTAAATGAACCCCATTGAGTGATCCTTCTTGTTGTCTATATTTTGTCTCTGGCCAGAATTGTTACATACAGAATCACTAGGGTTCATTACATGAGCACTGAACGGATCATCATGTGGTGAACATTTTCTTCATTGGTGCATGTGCACCAAAAGGTTGTGAATAAAACCAGGTGTGTGCTGCACAATACCATTAGCCCCTTGGCTGCACCTCTCAACTGACATGGACAAGTAAACTAGGGCAGACATGTTACATCTCCTTAACTGCCCACTGGGTTTATGTAGTGGCTGGTTGGATTCAAGACATGAACTGCTTTAGCTGACGATCTGACACCACACAGTTTTTGCTTCCCTTTGCCTCCTCCTTATTCTCTGATCCCTTTCCTGCTTCCTTTTAAAAACTTCCTTTTGAGGAACCAAAGCATACCATATCGAAAATTAATGGTGGAGGAAAAGTTGTCAGGTTAGTCCACACATGGCTCACGGGGTAGGTTGTTGGACAAGCTAGGTACTGCACTGTCCAGCCAGGGGACAGTTTGGGAAGTGGAAATGGAAGAGGTGGAGTTTTCCTTCCAGAATGGTTCTCTGGCAACATTGTAGAATGGCTTGGGGGGGATGCAAATTAGGAGCATACACCTTGAACTGAAAACATCTTGTACCTGTCTCTGGGCATACTTTCCCAAATAAGCCAATGCTTACTGCAATTCCCAAACAACAACACATTTTGCCGGGAAAGTGTCAAATACTGAGAGGCTATCCTGCTGGATCCACACTGGTGGAGGCAATACTGGCGGAATCCAACATTGAGAGATCAGTGGCTGCATGAGGATGCCGAAGGAACACAGCACCACTTCAAGAAAGAGAGTGAGCATTGCCAAAGTGTGGAAGTCATGCTTAATTCAATTTACCACCAATCGATATGTAGTACCACACACGTCTCTTGCTACTGAATTATCTCCCCATTTATTTTTTCTCCATGGGAAAATTGGACTTGTGACTTAAGATGGGCTGACTAGAGATGAGCGAGTATATTCGTCCGAGCTTGATGCTCGTTCGAGTATTAAGGTATTCGAAACGGCTCGTTGCTCGGACGAGTATTTCCCCTGCTCGAGATCGAGCATTTAATTAAAAAAACACAGTGAAGAACAATGAAGAATAGAATAAAAACAGTGAACACAGGATCATTTAAGTGAAAAACACAGTGAAAAACACAGTGAAGAATAGATTACAGATGTTCGGCACATCTGCTTACTTGTCGGAAGATACGCACGGAACGGTGCGAACAAAATAGCATGTGAAGAACAATATATATGTGTGAAGAACACATTGAAGAACACGGTGAGCAGGACAGAGACAACGGGGAGCAGCACAGAGACACCGGGGAGCAGCACAGAGACACCGGGGAGCAGCACAGAGACACCGGGAAGCAGCACGGAGACATGGGGCAGCGGCAGCACGGAGACATCGGGCAGCGGCACGGAGACATCGGGGAGCGGCATGGAGACATCGGGGCACGGAGACATCGGGGAGCGGCACGGAGACATCAGGGAGCGGCACGGAGACATCGGGGCACGGAGACATCGGGGAGCGGCACGGAGACATCGGGCAGCGGCACGGAGACATCGGGGCACGGAGACATCGGGGAGCGGCACGGAGACATCGGGCAGCGGCACGGAGACATCGGGGCACGGAGACATCGGGCAGCAGCACGGAGACATCGGGGAGCAGCACGGAGACATCGGGGAGACTTCAGTGGAAGAAGAGCAGCGGATCCCGGGACAGCATATCTCCCGAAGAGTAAGGAGATGTGCCGAACATCTGCAATCTATTCTTCACTGCGTTTTTCACTTAAATGAGCCTGTGTTCACTGTGTTCACTGTTTTTATTCTATTCTTCACTGATCTTCACATCTGCTAACTTGTCGGAAGATAATATACGCGCAGAACAGTGAAGAATAGATTGCAGATGTTTGCATACATCTGCTAACTTATCAGAAGACATTCTATTTCAATTAATTAACACATTTTATTCCCGAACCATGGTCCCTTTGAAAAATGCTCGAGTCTCCCATTGACTTCAATGGGGCTCGTTATTCGAGACGAGCACTCGAGCATCTGGAAAAGTTTGTCTCGAATAACGAGCACTCGAGCATTTTAGTGCTCGCTCATCTCTAGTGCTGACCTGCCATGCAGCAAATGTGATGTTAAAGTGTGTGTTCAGCACAACCAGGGGGGTGAAATCACAGATAAGAGGATCCAACTGTACAGACACAACATGGACATCCTCACGTTCTTTAAGATGAACCAGGGATGAATTCCTCGCAACTTGGCAGTACCAGCTCCTGAGTGAGCAGTTAAGGAGTCACAGTAAAATTCCGCAGTAGCCTGATTTTAACCTCAGTGAGAGGAAGGGTTTGTGGTTTCCCCATTGCTTCTTTAATCCACTACAAGAATAACTGGGTCTGAACTCCCAGAGAGCCTTTAACCTCAATAACATTAATAGAATTTCATTTTATTTTTTATTAGCTTTTCTTTATTTATTTTTTTAAGTTATATTATTGTTTGAAGTACCATTCCTAGCTCATTTTTGTCAGAGCAACCTCCCTGTTATGAATACTATTTTTTAGTCCTATGTCCCTTTCTACCTCTATTTACAGCCATTTTTGGTTGCTCATTCAGGTCCTCATTGACTTAAATGGGGTTGATGTTTAGTTAGTTTTTTGCAAGTTAGCTACTAGGAATGAATATTTGGCCGAACCCATAGAACCTGAGTTTCTACGTACCCAATCATTACTAATTGTGGATATTTTATTTGATTTTAAAGTCAATATGACTTAAGTGAATGTAAAGACAGGTTTACCCTTTGGCCAGATGTGGCAGTTTTTACATGAGACATTTTTTTACTCGTTATTTTATTTAATTGTAATTTTTTTTTTTTTTAATCAAAAAAATTGCTCTGTGAAATTTGGGGACACTTGGGTAATTATTAGAGATGAGCGAGCACTAAAATGCTCGGGTACTCGTTATTCGAGACGAACTTTTCCCGATGCTCGAGTGCTCGTCTCGAATAACGAACCCCATTGAAGTCAATGGGAGACTCGAGCATTTTTCAAGGGGACCAAGGCTCTGCACAGGGAAGCTTGGCCAAACACCTGGGAACCTCAGAAAAGGATGGAAACACCACGGAAATGGACAGGAAACAGCAGGGGCAGCATGCATGGATGCCTCTGAGGCTGCATAATCGCACCATTATGCCAAAATTATGGGCAACAGCATGGCCATGACAGAGTGACAGAATGAAGCTAGATAGCATGTAAAACATCCAATAATTGACCCTGACACTATAGGGGACGGCATGCAGAGGCAGCGGCAGCAGCGGCAGGCATGGCAACATACCCTAAATGGACTCAGGCTTCAAACCAATGGGTAGCAGAGAGGAACCAAAGGAGGTGAGCAAGAAGCGCTCAAATAATATCGGTACATGATAAAAGTTTGCCAGTATATTTTGTGGATTACACAGCAGGGTGGCGACAAAGTTAACATGGAAGCCATGAAAACAATCCAAAATTCAGCCTGACACAGCTCGTTTGATAAGGGGACGATGTATGGAGGCAGTGAACTAGTAGTAGATTAAAGGTGCTGCAGTTAAAACTATGTTAGTTGTTTCTTGGCATGGAGCTGGCGCTCCGCTGCCAGGCGAGCTTTCGCCAATCCAAGCCCCTGTCTCTAGGCTACTCCCCAAACAGCACTTCTAAGAACCTTTCGGATAAGATCAAGTGTAGTAGCGTTCTTATAAGTTTGGGATATGGCGGGTGAGGGGAATGTAAACATCTGCGCAAGAAGCGCTGAAATAATATCCGTAAATGAAAAAAGTTTTCCAGTATATTTTGTGGCTTACACAGCAGGGTGGCGACAAAGTTAACAAGTTTGATGTGGAATGCCCTGCAATAGCTCTTGGGTGGTGTGCCTTTTATCACCTAGGCTCAGCAGTTTGAGCACCGCCTGCTGTCGCTTAGCGACGGCACTGCTGCTGTGGCTAGAGCTACCGACTGATGGCGCCATGCCCACGGATGGTAATTCGGAGGAGGAGGAGGTGGAGGAGGGGTGGGAGGATTTGGAGGTATAGTAGGCCTTTGAGACCTGGACCGAGGTAGGCCCCGCAATCCTCTGCGTCGGCAGTATATGACCAGCCCCAGGGTCAGACTCGGTCCCAGCCTGCACCAAGTTAAGTGTAGTAGCGTTCTTATAAGTTTGGGATATGGCGGGTGAGGGGGATGTAAACAGATGCGCAAGAAGCGCTGAAATAATATCCGTAAATGGTAAAAGTTTGCCAGTATATTTTGTGGATTACACAGCAGGGTGGCGACAAAGTTAACAAGTTTGTTGTGGAAGCCATGAAAACAACCCAAAATTCTGCCTGACACAGCACGTTTGATAAGGCGGGCATGTATGGAGGCAGTGAACTAGTAGTAGATTAAAGGTGCTGCAGTTAAAACTATGTTAGTTGGTTCTTGGCATGGAGCTGCCGCTCCGCTGCCAGGCGAGCTTTCGCCAATCCAAGCCCCTGTCTCTAGGCTACTCCCCAAACAGCACTTCTAAGAACCTTTTGTATAAGATCAAGTGTAGTAGCGTTCTTATAAGTTTGGGATATGGCGGGTGAGGGGAATGTAAACAGATGCGCAAGAAGCGCTGAAATAATATCCGTAAATGGTAAAAGTTTGCCAGTGTATTTTGTGGATAACACAGCAGGGTGGCGACAAAGTTAACAACTTTGATGTGGAATCCATGAAAACAACCCAAATTTCGGCCTGACAAACCTCGTTTGATAAAGGGACGATGTATGGAGGCAGCTATATGGACGACTTTTGGAGGTAGCAATGGAGACAACGTGTGGAGGCTGCTATGGAGACAATTCAATTGGGATAGTGCCTGTATGTGGCAGTCCAAAAAATTTTTCAAACCAGAGGAGCAGGTAGGTGGCCCTCCAGAAAAATGGAATAGATTGAGTGCCTGTATGTGGCAGTCCAAAAAAGTTTTCAAACCAGAGGAGCAGGTAGGTGGCCCTCCAGAAAAATGGAATAGATTGAGTGCCTGTATGTGGCAGTCCAAAAAATTTTTCAAACCAGAGGAGCAGGTAGGTGGCCCTCCAGAAAAATGGAATAGATTGAGTGCCTGTATGTGGCAGTCCAAAAAAGTTTTTAAACCAGAGGAGCAGGTAGGTGGCCCTCCAGAAAAATTGAATAGATTGAGTGCCTGTATGTGGCAGTCCAAAAAAGTTTTTAAACCAGAGGAGCAGGTAGGTGGCCCTCCAGAAAAATGGAATAGATTGAGTGCCTGTATGTGGCAGTCCAAAAAAGTTTTTAAACCAGAGGAGCAGGTAGGTGGCCCTCCAGAAAAATTGAATAGATTGAGTGCCTGTATGTGGCAGTCCCAAAAATTTTTCAAACCAGAGGAGCAGGTAGGTGGAGCTCCAGAAAAATTGAATAGATTGAGTGCCTGTATGTGGCACTCCCAAAAATTGTTTAAAACAGAGGACCGGGTCGGTGGCCCTCCAGAAAAATTAAATGCATAAAGTACTATAGGTAGAGCCAGTGGGCCCTGTCAAAAAATAGCCAGTTTCCTCTGCTTTACTGTACAAAGAGCAGGAGAAGGAGGAAAATGAGGAGGAGGAGGAGGAGTGGATAAATTATTCAGGTTGAGCTTCCTTCACCTGCTGGAGATTGGAAATTAGGAGAAATCCATGCTTTATTCATCTTGATAAGCGTCAGCCTGTCAGCGCTGACAGTCGACAGGCGTGTACGCTTATCGGTGATGATGCCACCAGCTGCACTGAAAACCCGCTCGGACAAGACGCTAGCGGCAGGGCAGGCAAGAACCTCCAAGGCGTACAGCGCCAGTTCGTGCCACATGTCAGCTTTGAAACCCAGTAGTTGTAGGGAGCTGTGTGATCATTTAGGACGATGGTATGGTCAGCTACGTACTCCCTCACCATCTTTCTGTAAAGATCAGCCCTACTCTGCCGAGACTGGGGACAGGTGACAGTGTCTTGCTGGGGTGACATAAAGCTGGCAAAAGCCTTGTAAAGCGTACCCTTGCCAGTGCTGGACAAGCTGCCTGCTCGCCTACTCTCCCTCGCTACTTGTCCCGCAGAACTACGCACTCTGCCGCTAGCGCTGTCAGAAGGGAAATACTGTTTCAGCTTGTGCACCAGGGCCTGCTGGTATTCATGCATTCTCACACTCCTTTCCTCTCCAGGGATGAGAGTGGAAAGATTTTGCTTGTACCGTGGGTCCAGGAGAGTGAACACCCAGTAATCGGTGCTGGAATAAATTCTTTGAACGCGAGGGTCACGGGATAGGCAGCCTAGCATGAAATCTGCCATATGCGCCAGAGTACCAACGCGTAAGAATTTGCTCCCCTCACTGGCCTGACTGTCCATTTCCTCCTCCTCCAACTCCTCCAATTCCTCTTCTTCTGCCCATACACGCTCAACAGTGAAGGACTCAACAATGGTCCCCTCTTGTGTCTCGCCAACATTCTCCTCCTCTTCCTCCTCATCCTCCTCCACCTCCACCTCCTCCGATATGCGCTGAGAAACAGATCTAAGGGTGCTTTGGCTATCAACAAGGGAATCTTCTTCCCCCGTCTCTTGTGAGGAGCGCAAAGCTTCCGACTCCATGCTGACCAGAGAGTTTTTCAACAGGCCAAGCAGCGGGATGGTGAGGCTGATGATGGCGGCATCGCCACTGACCATCTGTGTTGACTCCTCAAAGTTACTCAGCACCTGACAGATATCAGACATCCACGTCCACTCCTCATTGTAGACTTGAGGAAGCTGACTGACCTGACTACCAGTTCTGGTGGAAGTTGACATCTGGCAGTCTACAATCGCTCGGCGCTGCTGGTAAACTCTGGATAACATGGTCAGTGTTGAATTCCACCTCGTGGGCACGTCGCACAACAGTCGGTGAGCGGGCAGTTGGAGGCGGCGCTGCGCTGCCCTGAGAGTGGCAGCACCTGTGCTGGACTTCCTGAAATGCGCACAGATGCGGCGCACCTTCGTGAGCAAATCAGACAGATTGGGGTATGTCTTGAGGAAACGCTGAACTATCAGATTTAACACATGGGCCAGGCATGGCACATGTGTCAGTCTGCCGAGTTGCAGAGCCGCCACCAGGTTACGGCCATTGTCACACACAACCATGCCTGGCTTCAGGTTCAGCGGTGCCAGCCACAGATCAGTCTGCGCCTTGATGCCCTGTAATAGTTCTTGGGCGGTGTGCCTTTTATCGCCTAGGCTCAGCAGTTTGAGCACCGCCTGCTGTCGCTTAGCGACGGCACTGCTGCTGTGCCTAGAGCTACCGACTGATGGCGCCATGCCCACGGATGGTCGTTCGGAGGAGGAGGTGGAGGAGGGGTGGGAGGAGGAGGAGGCATAGTAGGCCTGAAACACCTGGACCGAGGTAGGCCCCGCAATCCTCGGCGTCGGCAGTATATGACCAGCCGCAGGGTCAGACTCGGTCCCAGCCTCCACCCAGTTAACCCAATGTGCCGTCAGCGATATATAGTGGCCCTGCCCGGCAGCACTCGTCCACGTGTCCGTGGTCAGGTGGACCTTGTCAGAAACGGCGTTGGTCAGGGCACGGATTATGTTGTCTGACACGTGCTGGTGCAGGGCTGGGACGGCACATCGGGAAAAGTAGTGGCGGCTGGGGACCGAATACCGAGGGGCGGCCGCCGCCATGAGGCTGCGAAAAGCCTCGGTCTCTACTAGCCTATAGGGCAGCATCTCCAGGCTTAGCAATCTGGAGATGTGCACATTAAGGGCTTGGGCGTGCGGGTGGGTTGCACTATATTTGCGTTTCCGCTCCAGCGTCTGGGGTATGGAGAGCTGAACGCTGGTGGATGCTGTGGAGGATCGTGGAGGCGAAGATGGGGTTTTTGTGGCAGGGTCCTGGGCAGGGGGCTTACTATCAGCTGACACAGGGGAAGGAGCAGTGGTGTGCACGGCCGGAGGTGAACGCGCTTTTTGCCACTGAGTGGGGTGTTTAGCATTCATATGCCTGCGCATACTGGTGGTAGTTAAGCTAGTAGTGGTGGAACCCCTGCTGATCCTGATTTGGCAAATGTGGCACACCACAGTCCGTCGGTCATCCGGTGTTTCCTTAAAGAACCTCCAGACTTCTGAAAATCTAGCCCTCGCCGCAGGAGCCCTCGCCACGGGAGCTTCACTAGTTGACACATTTGGCGCTGATGCACCAGCTCTGGCCCTGCCTCTCCGTCTAGCCCCACCACTGCCTCTTCCAACCTGTTCTGGTCGAGGACTCTCCTCCGTCTCAGAAGCACTGTGTTCACCCGGCCTCTCAACCCAGCTTGGGTCTGTCACCTCATCATCCTCCGATCCCTCAGTCTGCTCCCCCCTCGGACTTCCTGCCCTGACAACAACTTCCCCACTGTCTGACAACCGTGTCTCCTCATCGTCGGACACCTCTTTACACACTTCTTCCAGTACGTCAACAAGGTCATCATCACCCACAGACTGCGACTGGTGGAAAACATGGGCATCGGAAAATTGCTCATCAGCAACCGGACAATTGGTTTGTGACTGTGGGAATGGTCCAGAAAACAGTTCCTCAGAGTATGCCGGTTCAAATGGCAAATTTTGCTGGGAGGGGGCAGACTGGGGGGGAGGAGGCTGAGGTGCAGGAGCTGGAGGAGTGCCGATTTCGGTGACATGGGTGGACTGCGTGGAAGACTGACTGGTGGACAAATTGCTCGAAGCATTGTCGGCAATCCACGACATCACCTGTTCGCACTGTTCTGGCCTCAACAGTGCTCTACCACGAGTCCCAGTAACTTCAGACATGAACCTAGGGAGTGTAGCTCTGCGGCGTTCCCCTGCTCCTTCATCATCAGCAGGTGGTGTCTCACCCCGCCCAGGACCACGGCCTCTGACCCCTGCAGTAGTTGGACGCCCACGTCCCCGCCCTCGTCCTCTACCCCTAGCCCTCGGGTTAAACATTTTGAAAATGAGAGTTATAACTTAAATTTTTTTTTTAACGTTTTTTTGTGTTTTTTTTTTTTGTGTGTGTTCTTTAGTTTTTAAAACCAAACGATGCTATCCTATTGCTATGGCTATTTTCTAGCCAAGTATGAAAGCACACTGCTATGCCAGATGAGATGACGCTGAGTTATGAAAAAAATAAACGTAAAATAAAAAAGGAAATGGCAGACTGTGCTTAATTGAAATACAACCCCGGGCCCTAATAAATTTTCCCACTTCGGTCTTTGCGATGGATATGTGCGTCACTAAGCGCAAAACACAGTGGTCGCAAGTCTAACTCCAAATTGCTCACAATTTGCTAGTAGATGCACTGCAACAACTACAGCCACCAGCAGATCAACCAGAAATCAAATATATGTAACGCTATTGTAGACGTAAGTAAGCCTTTTGGATTCTCCTATGGCTATTTTCTAGCCAAGTATGAAAGCACACTACTATGCCAGATGAGATGACGCTGAGTTATGAAAAAAATAAACGTAAAATAAAAAAGGAAATGGCAGACTGTGCCTAATTGAAATACAACCCCGGGCCCTAATAAATTTTCCCACTTCGGTCTTTGCGATGGATATGTGCGTCACTAAGCGCAAAACACAGTGGTCGCAAGTCTGACTCCAAATTGCTCACAATTTGCTAGTAGATGCACTGCAACAACTACAGCCACCAGCAGATCAACCAGAAATCAAATATATATAACGCTACTGTAGGCGTAATTAAGCCGTTTGTATTCTCCTATGGCTATTTTCTAGCCAAGTATTACAGCACACTACTGTGCCAGATGAGATGACGCTGAGTTATGAAAAAAATAAACGTAAAATAAAAAAGGAAATGGCAGACTGTGCCTAATTGAAATACAACCCCGGGCCCTAATAAATTTTCCCACTTCGGTCTTTGCGATGGATATGTGCGTCACTAAAACACAGTGGTCGCAAGTCTGACTCCAAATTGCTCACAATTTACTAGTAGATGCACTGCAACAACTACAGCCACCAGCAGATCAACCAGAAATGAAATATATATAACGCTACTGTAGGCGTAATTAAGCCGTTTGTATTCTCCTATGGCTATTTTCTAGCCAAGTATTACAGCACACTACTATGCCAGATGAGATGACGCTGAGTTATGAAAAAAATAAACGTAAAATAAAAAAGGAATTGGCAGACTGTGCCTAATTGAAATACAACCCCGGGCCCTAATAAATTTTCCCACTTCGGTCTTTGCGATGGATATGTGCGTCACTAAAACACAGTGGTCGCAAGTCTGACTCCAAATTGCTCACAATTTACTAGTAGATGCACTGCAACAACTACAGCCACCAGCAGATCAACCAGAAATCAAATATATATAACGCTACTGTAGGCGTAATTAAGCCGTTTGTATTCTCCTATGGCTATTTTCTAGCCAAGTATTACAGCACACTACTATGCCAGATGAGATGACGCTGAGTTATTAAAACAATAAACGTAAAATAAAAAGAAACTGGCAGACTGTGCCTAATTCTACTCAAACCCCTAATAAATTTTCCCACTTTGGTGTTTGAGGTGGATATGTGTGTCACTAAGAGCTAAACACAACGGTAGCAAGTCCCCCTGCTAATTCCTCACAATATGGTACTAGCTGCAAATAAAAAAAAAAAAAAAATTATAACGTTATTGTAGCCCTAAGAAGGGCTGTTGGGTTCTTTTAGAATCACTCCTGCCTAACAGTAAGCTAATAGAACACCCTAACGCTTTCCCTGACCAGCAGCAGCTCTCTCCCTAGCGGCATCCAGACAGAGAATGATCCGAGCAGCGCGGGCAGCGGCTAGTCTATCCCAGGGTCACCTGATCTGGCCAGCCAACCACTGCTATCTACGTGTAAGGGTACCACGTCATGCTGGGTGGAGTGCAGAGTCTCCTGGCTTGTGATTGGCTCTGTTTCTGGCCGCCAAAAAGCAAAACGGCGGGAGCTGCCATTTTCTCGAGCGGGCGAAATACTCGTCCGAGCAACGAGCAGTTACGAGTACGCTAATGCTCGATCGAGCATCAAGCTCGGACGAGTATGTTCGCTCATCTCTAGTAATTATCCATAATTTGCCTCCACATGAGATCACAGGAGACACGAGGCACAGATTATTCTCCATAGAGTTTCCCCATAGCCTCTGGTGCTGTTACTGTGTATATATGGAGGTGTGAGGAGTCAGACCAGGACACACACTGCAGGACACGTCCAGGGGTCTGGTCACTACACATCATTACAAAGACACTACACACAGGGATTCCACCTTCTTGGTAATTATATAAAAGATCCATGTCCAAGTGTCACTACACATTACACATTATGAGACAGATTTTTTAAAAATTTAGACTATTTAAGAGTTGGACTAGTTATCCCTACAATTGAGTTGTCAGGTTTATGTGACTTCTGGATTATCTTCTTTATGCAGGAGAATCAGACTGCGGTCCCAGAGTTCTTTCTGTTGGGATTTCGCGGAAGCAGATTTTTAAGATTAATTCTGTTTTTGTGTTTTCCTGGTTTACTGTGGGACAATATGTGGGAACCTTCTGATCATCGTCCTGGTGTCCACCAGCAGGAACCTCCACACTCCCATGTACTTCTTCATCTCACAACTGTCCACCTGTGATATCTTGTTAACTACTACTGTTGTCCCCAACATGTTACTTATCTTACTGAATAATGGGGGGACCATTACTCTTGTAGGTTGTTTGACTCAGTTTTATTTCTCTTGTGCCTCAGAAGGATTTGAATGTTTCCTTCTTATGGTGATGTCCTATGACAGATATGTGGCCATCTGTAACCCCCTCCGTTATAATTCTGTTATGACAAGTACATGTTGTGTGATTCTGATCATCTCCTGTTGGGTGTTTGGGTTTTTGGCTTCATTGATTGACACTCTAATGGCGCAGATGTTAGATTTTTGTGGTCCAAACATCATTGACCATTATTTCTGTGACCTAAACCCATTGATAAAAATTGCCTGTTCTGACACTTATCCAATTCAACTTCAGGGTCTCCTTGGTGGGCATACCAGTACTCATCATACCAACTGTGATAATCAATACTTCTTATGCTAAAATTGCTTCTATTATACTCAAGATCCTATCTCGTACCGGGAGACAGAAAGCCTTCTCCACCTGCAGCTCCCACCTCATTGTGGTCTCCATATTCTACTGGACTCTCTTCACTGTCTATGTTGTCCCAACAGGAGAACAAACCCTCACTGTGAGTAAGATCCTTTCCCTGCTTTACACTGTGTTTACTCCATTAATCAACCCCATTATATACAGTCTGAGGAATACGGACATTAGGAAAGCTGTATTAAACAAATATCTACTATGTGCTAATTGTCCATAAATCAAGGTTTTTCTGTTGGATCAACAGAATCAATATAACCTCTCTGTCTTTTTTATACATCTGAGGTTCTGCCATTCTGGAACAAATGTGGTATGAACAAGAGTTTAGCGGATTATGTTGTTTGGATTGATTAGCACCACACTTATCTCTTTCATTATTCTATTAGCTCTGGTTCATCTTTAGTTAACTTGCTGCCAGTGACAGCTCCCCACACTACTACTGATGATTGTTTTTCTAGTTTTATGACTTTTGGCTTGAGTTCAGACTATTCTTCTAACATGCACACAAATAAATAATTACTATATGATCTTGTGAAGCAGTAATCAATGAGTAAATATAGATATATACCAGATAGGCCAGAGAGGAGAAATAATAATAATTCCTTTATTAATATAGCACATACAGATTTTGAAGCGCTACACAGAGCTTACCAAATCACTCCCTGTCCCCAATGGCGCTTACAATCTAATCAACCGACCAGTATGTTTTGTAGTGTGGGAGGAAACCGGAGGAACCAGTGGAAAGCCATGCAAACATGGAGAGAACAAGCAAACTCTTTGCAGATGTTGACCTGGGTCCCCAGCTCTGCAAGGGTGCAGTGCTTACCACTAAGCTACCATACTAAAAGTTAATTCATGTAAAAATAATCTTTATTACATACAGAAAAAACTGTAATAAAATTGATGAAGATCAGAAGAAAACAAAAAAGAACGAGCCTGGAAATATGTCCATAAGTAAACACTTACTATGTACAATAGAATGTTGCCATACACTATATTTTGTCACAAAGCATCCTACCCACAAAAAGTTTTACTCCCAAACCATGTAAGGGCACATTTACTTACCAGGTCCCTGCACAATCCCCGATCGAGGCTCTCCAACGAGGATGAACTCTGCTGCGATTCATGAAGATCGTGCGCCCAATATCCTGCATGTGTGGCTTCCCCGATCAGGTCCACCATAGTTCACCTTCTTCTTCCTGGTGTATGTAAGTGATTGATTTGTGACACAATTTTCAAGTTAAATCCTGCGGTTTGTCCGAATCCAGACCGATTTTCGTTGCATGAAACCCATCGCGATTGCGCCAAAATCCTATTGCATGCACCAAAAACCCCTTTTAAATCCCTTTCCCAGTGGCACAAAACAGAAATTGTTGGGATGTCCGTCGAAAGTGCGTTCCGAGGGGCCCTTAGTAAATGAGCCCCATAGACTCTAGGTATTAAGGCAATGCAGTGTGAAATAAGGGGGGGGGGGGGAGAATGAGAACTATGGGGCACATTTACTTACCCGGTCCTGTCGCGATCCCTGATTCAGATGGTCCGACGAAGATGAAGTCCGAAGAGATTCACCAACATCGTGTGCCCGAGGTCCTGCATGTGTCGCTTCCCCGCTGAGGTCCTCCAGAGTTTACCAATCGCAAACATATAATGAACGATGTTTAGCCCACCTGTATATCCGGTGCATGATCGGCTGCATATATCTCCGCCGGACTTCAAGACCAGAGAATTATCATGGAGGTCTAAACTAGACCAAGCATTTCAGGATGAGACTGGTGAGGTGGGCATTGGCACCAAGAACAACGTTAGTTCGCTCAATGGCTAACTCAAAACACTTCTGCGTCGCAGATTGGCTAGAATACAGTATTTCTTAAACAATTATTGTCTAAAGGTCTATTCCCAAGAGGCTTGCGTGTTCAAGTCTACCCCTCTTTTGGGATAGAGGATGAAAACAAATGCAAACAATGGGAATCCACTTGCAATAAAACCTCAAAAACATTCTTACAATTTTTGATTATGTTGGAAACACAAGGCATTGGATGTGGAGATGAACTCACCACAAGATAACCTAAAGTCCCTGATTAACACCAATGATTTCAAAACATTTTGAAAGTTGGATTCCGCATTTGAAAAATGGGAAAAAATATTTATGATCTGAAAATTAAGAAGCTCCAGAAAGACCAGAAAGATGGCTCCAAGAAACAAATGTATACATGTCAGAGAACCAATATTATAAATTTTATGAACCACTCCTCGTCAATCTACTCAATTTCTTCAATGTGAGTGATATTTTGGCAATAACACAAATGAGTAATTCTACACAAAAACGAAAAAGAGATTTTGGGCCACCTCGATAATCCAGGAGGAGGATGGATAGACACCAGGATCTGCAAAATCGATAGAAGGTAATCAATCTTTAATCACATAACTTAACACCTGTCCATATACAAATCCTATCAAAAGGTCTATCCTTTGACCCATCTTCATCTATTAATCCATTCATGCCCACAACTTGATGTTTAAATGCATTTTTTTAATAATGGTGATGGGAACTCCACTCAACTTCTAACCACTGATTGACAAGATGGGGATGTATTACAGATATTGGAAGAGCGGTTGATGGAACAAGGTGTGTCCGACATTCTACCTGAAGGTAACTTTTCACCCAACACATATGATCACCCAGAAAAATTTAATTTAAATCACCTACTATCATGCATTAGACCTAAATCCACTTGATTTCCTGCATTTTCCAGTTGCCCAGTGATTGAGGTATTTGTGAACGCGTTTACAAAATGACAACTTATCCAGAGAAGAGAGAGCCAGCCTGAGAAAACTTAAGTCATTGGATGACATCCAAACAAAATGAGCAGACAAAGGCGGCAATGTAGCCATATGGCCTACATCAATGTACCTGAAAGAGCCCCTCAGACAATTACAGGATGCACAATGCTATAGGAAACTTACATTTAACCCTCTCTTCTCTTACAGTTTACAACATTTTTGGAAAAGCAGTGGATGAAAACATTATTTCAAAATCTATAGCAGATTCTCGTTTAAGAAGAACCCTACCATCTCAACATTATATCTACTCCCAAAAACTAATAAAAATGAGACCACACCACCTGGAAGACCAATCATCCCAGGAAGAGGTAATATGACCAAGAACATTTGTAAGTACATTGCCACTTTGTTACAACCAATAGTTCAAAGCCTTCTGTCGTATCTTCAGGACTTCACGGATCTTCTTTGAATATTAGATGGAGTACATCTTGCTTCAGATAACCTATGGGTGACGTGTGATGTCGATTCATTGTACACCTCTATTAGACATAAGGACGGTTTGGAAGGAATTCTTTATTTCTTACCGATGACCAACTACACCAACCAGAAACAGAATTTCATCTACACTCCTCTTGCATTTGTTCTCACATTCACATTTGTCCTTTACATATAATGTCTCCTTTACCTACAGCTCCTTGGAACAGCTTTGGGGGCTGCCTGTGTACCCTTACATGCCAACCTGTTCCTAGGGCTGTAGGGGAGGGAGCTATTTTTATCCGATGATATGTTTGTGTGCCAGATCTTATTGTGGGCCCGATACATCGACAACATCTTTATTTGGCGGGATGGACAGGGAGATTTCAGATTATTCATCGATAAGCTTAATTATAACAATTGCAACATCAAGTTGACATATGAAAGAAATGTGAACAAAGTCAACTTTTTAGATGTTTCCATTACATGGGCTCAGAATGGATATCTTTGCATGGATATTTGTAGGAAAAAGACATCTGTTAATGCCTATCTCGGTTACTCTTCATCCCAAGAACATGACCTCCACCTTGACAAAGTATTGGCCAATTCTGCTTTTGGACCCGAAAATTGACCCCTCATCCAGCAATTGCACCTAAAAGAGCCACCGATCTTCGTGAAATGCTGGTTAGGAGCTATTTTCCTCCCATTCAACCACAAACACTCATCTTTGGGGCATCGAAACCTAGTTGGGGGAGCAGACCCTGTCGGCATTGCATATCTTTCCCAAACATGGAACATGCAATTACATTTTCTTATTTAAAAGGTGGTCATGAATACAAAACTTGGAGCATTTTCCTGTGACACAAGGGCACTCATCTATTATGCTCACTGTCCTTGTCTGAAAATGTATATTGGTATGACCACTCAGGAGTTACATGTAAGGGCAAGGGAACACGCTAACTATATCTCTAATGCCATCTCAGTTGATCCTTCTCACATAGACAAGCCCATTCCCTGCTATTTCAGAAAATGTCATGCCTGTAATCCAAAGCTTCTGAATATGCTAATGATCGACCATGTGGATTTGAATATGAGAGGAGGTGCCCTTAAGAAAAAACTACTCCAAACTGAATCAAAATGGATCTGGACACTCAATATGGTTCATCCATTGGGACTAAATGAACATTTGTTAGGTTTGCCGACTGCCCATCTTATGACTCCCATTGCCCTCCTCACGAGGCATAATCCATATTTGTTGTACGTTTTAATTATTTTTTTCAATTGATGCTGATAAGGATTTCCATTGTTCATTTGCCAACTCTACTGACATTCCATCGCTAAACGATCTGATACGTACTCATGTCATGCGGACAATTGATATGCTTAGCTATGTGCCTATTTACAAAACAATTATATGTTATTGTATTAAATACATATCACAACACATTTTATGATAAACAAGATTATATATCAATTTTTTATGTGACATTTAACTATAATATGACAGATAGCTGTTATCTTTTACCACTTTCCGCACCCTGACGTAACTCTATGCCATAGGATGCGGGTAGAATTACATCATTGTGATTGCCCTGGCTTTGAAGCAGAGCCCGGACGATCACCATGGATCCCAGCAGTACGCAGTAGCCGGGATTGCGACTATTGCGATCCCGCCTGTTTAACCATATAGACGCCGCAGTCATAGTGACCACGTCGTCTATAGTGCATCGCTGCGAAGATCGTTGCCATTGCAACCATCAGATCTGATAAGGACCCCAGGGCTGTCTTCAGTAGCAGCCTGTTAGGATTGTTCTGAATCCACGATCTAGCAGTACAGCTGTCAGACTATGCAGAATGCATAGGTTGACTATGTAAAATGCTGCAATACATTAGTATTGTAGTATATTACAATGAACAAGTGATCAAATGATTACTTGTTCATGTCCCACCCTGAGACAAAATAAAATAAAAAATTTTTAAAAAAAGTCCAATTAAAAAAATGATTTAAAAGGAATAAAAGTCTTTATTCAAAGTCAAATACAAAATAAGAAAGTGAAAATCACAAAAAAAAATAACATATTGGGTATCACCACATCCGTAACAACCTGTGCAATAAAATGAAATTGTTACTGAACCTGTGCGGTGAACGCCGTTAAAAGAACTGCATGATACCAAGAAAAAATAAGCTCTAAAACAGCTCTGTAAACAAAAAGATATAAATGTTAGGCCCATTAATACATGGCGAAGAAAAAACAAGCAAATTTCTCACAAAATGAGCTCTATATTCTGCAAAACAAGTTAACCATAAAAAGCTACAAAAAATTGGGTATCTCATTAATTGTGATGACCAGGAATGGTAGAGAAAAGGTTACATTGGTCTGATGTAAAACAGTGCATGCTCATCGGGGTTGGCCATTTGACATCAAGTTTTCTATGTTGAGTGGGGGCAGCATATTATGTAATTAACCAATATTCTTCTATAAGAAGTTCTGTACAACTTTATTGAAATGTAAAGCTCTCTGATTCAGAAATGTTTTTGACCTCATCAGCCACCGTACCCATCCATCAAATGCACAAGGGTGGGATAAACTACAGGAAAATAGGTAAACAGCTTGATGAGAAGCCAACAACTTTTGGCACAATATTATGAAAAGGAATAAAAACAAGATGACTGGGAATCTCCCTCTGTCTGGGGCTCCATGTAAAATCTCTTCTCTAAAAACAATGATGATTCTGAGAAAGGTCAGGAATCAACCGAGGACAAGATGGAGGATCTGGTCAAAACTGGAACCAAGCTACGACCTAAATGATCAAAAAGCCATTTCGTCAATGATTGAGTTTGGCAACTTCGGGTGAACTTCGAGAGATAGTTTGGTTTGGGTATCGGAACTTGACCCTTGATCCTCTTGTTTGTGATGACAACATGCTAAACACACACTCTGACAGCACGCTACCCACAGGCCAGGCCAGCACTTCCAATGCATAGAGGGCTAGCACTGACCATGTGTCCAATTTACCAATTCAGATACGGAATGGGGAGGACCCATAGCTCAGTACCAGGAGACATGTCACAGTTACTGCCCTTTTAGACCATCTGAATATAAAAATTCACTGACTACGATATTAGACAGTTTCACATTAGAAATGCTGTCACTGTGTATGAGATTGGACAGTAACTGCAGGATTAGACCATTTGAGATTAGACATGCAGAGAATGCAGAATTAGATCAGTTGAGATTTGACACGCAGTGTTCGGGGGTATGAGACCATTTGACATTAGCCAGTTAGTGACCGCGTATGAGACTGCTTGAGATTAAACATGCAGTGATAGTGGGATTAGAAAGTATGACATTTTACTGGCACTGACATTGTTATGAGACTGTATGAGAAAAAGACATACAGAAGACTGGCAGAGTGGTGGGGTGAATTAAAGGGGTTGTCCGAGAGTTATGAAAAAAACAAAAGGTGGCCGGGAGGGGGCTTCTTAAAAAAATAAATATGTACTTACCTTCCGACACCCTCCGGGTGTCCTGATCTGCTATCACTCCGGTCTGCATGCCATGTAAACAAACATGGCCGCCGGAGCAGTGCTGGAAACCATCCGGCCGCCATACATAGTGCTGTGAATAGGGACAGGTGTGCGTGGCCAGAGTCCAGCACCGCACCGGCGGCCACGTTTGTTTACATGGCGCGCAGGTAAGTACATCTTTATTTTTTAAAGCAGCCCCTTCCCAGCCATGTTTTATTTCTTTCATAACTCTCGGACAACCCCTTTAAAGCTAACATGGGACCATGGGCCACGTTCACATGCTGTGTTGGAGTTATGTTTGGAAACTAATTTCAAAGGCCCAGTCGCATATTCAATGTTTGGTAAATCTGTATATTCCTAAATAGTCCATATTACTGCATAGTTTATTTCAGAATGGAAAAAAAAGGGAGAAAAAGTAGTGCGATCATCTCCTTTAAACTGGAATAAAAAAGTAGCTTTAGACATTAAGATCTTAGGCTATGAGGCTCAGCACTATTGTAGGCATAAAGGAAGCAAAGTAACTTGTACTGCCACAATCCACACCTGGTTTAGATCCATCAATGCATAAAGAAAATCCCTGGCAATCAATGGTTCCAAGGGAAAAACTTGCCTGTGCAGAGCCCCCCACCTGACCTCTTCTACCATGAAGGCTCGGCGGTCAGGTTTTATAAAGGGTCCTACACTAAATATAGTCCAAAATCAGTGATAGTTTGGATGAAAATGTGGTGGACTGGAAGCCCAGGCAGCCAACAGAATATGCAAAAGGGAATTTTCCAAGGTGTCTTTGCTGCCCAACATGCCCAGGGACCTAGAACACAAAAGCAGCTCACAGGGTGGACAACAACATCACATGTTTGATCCAGAATGCAGAAGAAAGAACACATGTGGTTTCTACTCTGTGACACCAGTCTTTAAAGCCTGGCCAAGGTCTCAAGAATCTGAACACCTTGTGTACATTCCTTTTAGTGCAAACATTTGTGTCACATCGGGAATAGTGCAGTTGCAGATGAGGGTGCGGACAGTGGACCATAACAAGAAATCTGAAGTGAACATGAAACCCAACTGTCAACTGCTGAAGCTTTATATGCTGTACAGACTGAGATGGAGAGTGAGGGCTTGGTGGTAGAATATGTCAGGGTTGATGAAGGGGATTCTAGACCCAACTTGGATTGCAAGCAGTAATATTTCAGATGAAGAGGTGGTTAGGAAGGAGTAAAAATGTACACTCTAAGTATTAGTAGGTTTACGTTTTGCAATAAACTGTAATTTGCATATCCTGTCTGACTGGAAAACGTTTAAAAGAGAAAATAAACTTTATAAATTTCTTAGAATTGTATGGAATCAGTCTCGTGAAATATAACAGTGTCTTTTTGCGTCTGTTTATTTCTCAGACATTGGCCATCAATTGGACTAGTATCAAGGTCCTTAGACGGGACAGTCGTGTTGCCGATATATTGCACTGTCCCGGCTAGCGAGCCAAAAAATGAGTCTAGTTTTACAGAGCTGTTGAGGGCTCCACTAGGCTCCAATGGAGGCGCTGATAGTGTCAATAGCCTTTTCAGTATATTATGTATTACACCCTATATTTACACCTGACGCGTTTCTGCATCTCTATTTTGTATTTACATGTGTCCTCAGCGGTGCTAAATAGTATTTACATAATGTAGCCTAATGCTTGTTTACACCGATAGCATTTCCTCCGCTCTCGGCATTGTTTCCGGCCGTGGTTAGGAAGAAGTAAAAGGTAGACCAAGGTCATTGGTCAGCTTGCAAGCCCATGGTGATGAGGCTTGGCATGGCATTTTTTTACCCGGAGTGAAGCATTCTCAACAATCTAAGCACCTTGTGTATGACCAGAGATGTTCAAAGTAAACATGAGCTGTAGTGGATGAAACTGCAAACCCTGGAAACACTGGAAACTCCCTCTGTTGCTTTATTTGGCTCTTTTTGTGCCAGCAGGCCCTTAATGATATCGCCACCATTAGCAGCACCACCATAACCATGCCTATCCACACCATCCATTCAACGTTCTAGCTTGGACTGTGTCACACACATGTTCCAGTTCTTAAATTCTTAAAAGCAGCATTTCCAAATTGCTGGCCCCTGAAATGCTACTATTCAGGCTGGTGGATACAGATAGCTTTAAATAACTTATGTTGGTGGCTGTTTCACGGAAAACATCTCCCAGCTGCCACTACATTTTGCAGAAGGCCACCCCCACCCTGCACCTACAAGTTGTAGACAAAATAAAAAAATCAGGTGTGTGCTGTACTATGCCATTTGTACCAAGGTTGCACCTTACAACTGACCTGTTATATCCCCCTAACTGCCCACTGGGTTAATGTAGTGCCCAGTTGGGACCATTGGTTTTAGAAAAGCCATAGGGAAACTGAAGCCTTGCATCCAAAAAATTAAGGGTGGAGGAAAAGTTGTCAGGTCAGTCCACACATGTTTCACAGGGTAGGTTGTTGGAACAGCTTGGTACTGCACTGTCCAGACAGGGGACAGTTTCCTCGCAGCATGGTGACACCCAGAAATGTTAATTGTTACCATTGGAGAATGGCTGGGGGATGAAAATACCTATACCTACCATACCTGAGGCAGTGCTTGCTATAATTCCTTCACAACGACACCCAATTTACTGTGATATACAAAAGTGCCAAATACTGAGTGGCTACCCTGCAGGAGAGTGAGCATGGCAATAGTGAGAAAGTCATATATACTTCAATTTACCACCAACGGATACAGCAAGTAGTACCACACATCGCATGGTACTGCAGTATGGGATCTCCCCATTTAATTTCTGCATGGTAAAATTGGACTTGTGACCTAAGAAGTGCTGTCCTGCCCGGCAGCAAATAAACTGTTAAAGTATGTGATGTCACTGAAGAGAATAGCGGTGTGTAATTATACAAGAAATAACTCCTATTATAGAATTGATTCACTGTTGGTGGAGATATTTTGGAGATAATTTTAAAATGTAACTTTTATTTTTATCCTTTTAAAAATTTTTGGAGAAACATTCAAGGACTGGACGTACAGACATATATACATATAGACGAAGCAACTCAGTGTTTTTTGTGTGGGTGTATTTTACACTTATGTGCTGTTGTGCACAGTTCAACCCTTGTTGGTGTCAGTGTTTAATCAAAACACCCATTCCCACTGAGTGGAATTTCTAATATTTTTGCATGTGAATTATGTTGTATATAATTCACATTACTAAGGCTTGTTAAAGTATGTGTTCAGCACAACCGGGAGGTGAAATCACAGACAAGAGAATCCACCTGTCCAGAGCCAACATGGACCTCCTCCCGTTCTTTAAGATGAGGTATAAACCCATGCAACTTGGTTGGAGAGTCCAAGTCAGATTCCGCAGGAGCCTGATTTTAACCTCAGTGAGAGGAAGGGTTTGTGGTTTCCCCATTCCTTCTTTAATCCACTACAAGAATAACTGGGTCTGAACTCCCAGAGAGCCTTTAACCTCAATAACATTAATAGAATTTCATTTTATTTTTTATTAGTATTTCTGGATTTATTTAATTTTTTATATTATATTATTGTTTGAAGTACCATTCCTAGCTCATTGTTGTCAGAGCAACCTCCCTGTTATGAATACAATTTTTTAGTCCTGTACCGCTTACTACCTCTATTTAAAACAAGTTTTGGGTGTTCAAATTCAGGTTCTCAATGACGTAAATAAGATTAATGTTCAGGGTCATGTTAGCTTTTAGCAAGGTCGCTTCTAGGACTGAATTTTTTTATGATATTTGACCGAACCCATAGAAACCAAATTTCGAAAAAAAAAAAACGCTCATTACTAAGCGCGGATATTGCATTTGATTTTAAAAGTGAATGTAAAGACAGATTTAGCCTTGGCCAGATGTGGAAGTTTTCAGGTCAGACTTTTTTTTTAACCATTATTTTATTGACTTGTTATTTTTAATGTCTCTCATTTTTTTTTCGGAGAAAATTGCCTTGTGAAATCTGGGGACACTTGAGTAATTGTCAATAATTTGCCTCCAGATGAGATCACAGGAGACACGAGGCACAGATTATTCTCCATAGAGTTCCTCCATAGCCTCTGGTGCTGTTACTGTG
Organism: Engystomops pustulosus; assembly: GCF_040894005.1. Lineage (NCBI taxonomy): Eukaryota > Metazoa > Chordata > Amphibia > Anura > Leptodactylidae > Engystomops > Engystomops pustulosus. The sequence continues at coordinate 220,075,663 of NC_092414.1, forward strand.
TATATATGGAGGTGTGAGGAGTCAGACCAGGACATACACTGCAGGACATGTCCAAGGGTCTGGTCACTACACATCATCACACAGACTCTACACACAGAGTATTCCTCCTTTATGGTAACTATATAGAGATAAGATCCATGTCCAGGTGTTACTACACATCTCACAGACTCTTCACACAGAGGATTCCTCCTTCCTGCTAATTGTATAGGAGATCCATGTCCAAGTTTCATTACATATTATTTATTATAATTTTTTTAAAAATAAGACGATTTAAGTGTTGGACTGTTCTCCCTACGATTGAGTTTGCATCTATTATCATATATTTTATGGTTCCTGTGACTTCTGGATTATCTTCTTAATGCAGGAGAATCAGACTGCGGTCCCAGAATTCTTTCTGTTGGGATTTCATGGGAGCAAATTTTTAAAGTTCATTCTGTTTTGTGTTTTCCTGGTGGTTTTCTGTGGGACAATATGTGGGAACCTTCTGATCATCGTCCTGGTGTCCACCAGCAGGAACCTCCACACTCCCATGTACTTCTTCATCTCACAACTGTCCATCTGTGATCTCTTCTTAACTACTACTGTTGTCCCCAACATGTTACTTATCTTCTTGAATAATGGGGGGACCATTACTCTTGCAGGTTGTTTGACTCAGTTTTATTTCTTTTGTGCCTCAGAAGGATTTGAATGTTTCCTCCTCACGGTGATGTCCTATGACAGATATGTGGCCATCTGTAACCCCCTTCAATATAATTCTGTTATCACAAGTATTTTTTGTGTGATACTGGTCATCTCCTGTTGGATGTTTGGGTTTTCTGCTTCTTTGATTCACACTCTAATGGCGCAGATGTTGGATTTTTGTGGTCCAAACATCATTGACCATTATTTCTGTGACCTTACCGCATTGATAAAAATTGCCTGTTCTGACACTTATCCAATTCAACTTGAGGTCTCCTTGGTAGGTATACCAATAGTCATCGTACCAACCATAATAATCATTACTTCTTATGCTAAAATTGCTTCTATTATACTAAGGATCCCATCCAGTACCGGGAGACAGAAAGCCTTCTCCACCTGTAGCTCCCACCTCATTGTGGTCTCCATATTCTACTGGACCCTCTTCACTGTTTATGTTGTCCCAACAGGAGATCAAACCCTCACCGTGAGTAAGATCCTCTCCCTGCTTTACACTGTGTTTACTCCATTAATCAACCCCATTATATACAGTCTGAGAAATACGGACATTAGGAAAGCCGTACTGGAAATATTGAACAAATATCTACTATGTGCTTATCATCCATAAATCAAGGTTTTTCTGTTGGATCAACAGAATTAATATAACCTCTCTGTCCTTTTTATGCATTCTGTTAACTCTAGCTTTGTGCCGTTCTGAAACATATGTAGAATGAACACAAGTTTAGCCGATTATATTGTTTGGATTGATTAGCACTAGAGATGAGCGAGCACTAAAATGCTCGAGTGCTCGTTATTCGAGACGAACTTTTCCAGATGCTCGAGTGCTCGTCTCGAATAACGAGCCCCATTGAAGTCAATGGGAGACTCGAGCATTTTTCAAAGGGACCATGGTTCGGGAATAAAATGTGTTAATTAATTGAAAAAGAATGTCTTCTGATAAGTTAGCAGATGTATGCAAACATCTGCAATCTATTCTTCACTGTTCCGCGCGTATATTTTCTCCCGACAAGTTAGCAGATGTGAAGAACAGTGAAGAATAGGATCATTTAAGTGAAAAACACAGTGAAGAATAGATTGCAGATGTTCGGCACATCTGCTTACTTGTCGGGAGATACGCTGTCTCCGTGCCCCGCTGTCTCCGTGCCCCGCTGTCTCTGTGCCCCGCTGTCTCCGTGCCCCGCTGTCTCCGTGCCCCGCTGTCTCCGTGCCCCGCTGTCTCCGTGCCCCGCTGTCTCCGTGCCCCGCTGTCTCCGTGCCCCGATGTCTCCGTGCCCCGATGTCTCCGTGCCGCTCCCCGCTGTCTCCGTGCCCCGCTGTCTCCGTGCCCCGCTGTCTCCGTGCCCCGCTGTCTCCGTGCCCCGCTGTCTCCGTGCCCCGCTGTCTCCGTGCCCCGCTGTCTCCGTGCCGCTCCGTGCCGCTCCCCGATGTCTCCGTGCAACGATGTCTCCGTGCGGCTCCCCGCCGCTCCCCGATGTCTCCGTGCCCCGATGTCTCCGTGCCCCGATGTCTCTGTGCCGCTCCGTGCCGCTGCCTGATGTCTCCGTGCTGCCGCTGCCCCATGTCTCCGTGCTGCCGCTGCCCCATGTCTCCGTGCTGCCGCTGCCCCATGTCTCCGTGCTGCCGCTGCCCCATGTCTCCGTGCTGCTCCCCGGTGTCTCTGTGCTGCTCCCCGGTGTCTCTGTGCTGCTCCCCGGTGTCTCTGTGCTGCTCCCCGGTGTCTCTGTGCTGCTCCTCGTTGTCTCTGTCCTGCTCACCGTGTTCTGCAATTTGTTCTTCACACATATATATTGTTCTTCACATACTATTTTGTTCGCACCGTTCCGCGCGTATCTCCCGACAAGTAAGCAGATGTGCCGAACATCTGTAATCTATTCTTCACTGTGTTTTTCACTGTGTTTTTCACTTAAATGATCCTGTGTTCACTGTGTTCACTGTTTTTATTCTATTCTTCACTGTTCTTCACTGTGTTTTTTTAATTAAATGCTCGATCTCGAGCAGGGGAAATACTCGTCCGAGCAACGAGCAGTTTCGAGTACCTTAATACTCGAACGAGCATCAAGCTCGGACGAGTATACTCGCTCATCTCTAATTAGCACCACGCTCATCTCTTTCATTATACCATTAGCTCTGATTCATCTTTAATTAACCCGTTGTCATTGACAGCTCCACACATTACTATTTCTACTACTATTATCCTCATCTTTGAGTTGTAGCCCAGTCACTATTGAGGTGGGTGCTGTAAGATCACATAAAGGACCTTCTACCCTTCCTAGGTGTTGGCTATATATTCTTTACAGCGATCTCCACACTTCACTTGTGACTCTGATGATTGTTTTCCTAGTATTCTGGCTTTTGGCCTGAGTTCAGTTTATTCTTCTGACTTGTGAATTTGTACTGTGTTTGCCCTCTTTGTTACTGTTTGCCCTCTTTGTTATTGTGTTTGCCCTCTTTGTTACTGTTTGCCCTCTTTGTTATTGTGTTTGCCCTCTTTGTTACTGTTTGCCCTCTTTGTTATTGTGTTTGCCCTCTTTGTTACTGTTTGCCCTCTTTGTTATTGTGTTTGCCCTCTTTGTTACTGTTTGCCCTCTTTGTTATTGTTTTTGCCCTCTTTGTTACTGTTTGCCCTCTTTGTTATTGTTTTTGCCCTCTTTGTTACTGTTTGCCCTCTTTGTTATTGTGTTTGCCCTCTTTGTTACTGTTTGCCCTCTTTGTTATTGTGTTTGCCCTCTTTGTTACTGTTTGCCCTCTTTGTTATTGTGTTTGCCCTCTTTGTTACTGTTTGCCCTCTTTGTTATTGTTTTTGCCCTCTTTGTTACTGTTTGCCCTCTTTGTTATTGTTTTTGCCCTCTTTGTTACTGTTTGCCCTCTTTGTTATTGTGTTTGCCCTCTTTGTTACTGTTTGCCCTCTTTGATACTATGTTTGCCCTCTTTGTTGTGACCTGAGTTAATTGACTATTTTTCTGCTTTTGTACCGTCATGCATTTGTCTTAGTATTTTGCACTTCAGAGGGTTCTAAATTAGTGATCACTGTCTGAGGCTGTTTTTCATTTCCTAGTCTCCCTTTACAACGAAAAGCTTCACAAATAGTGGACTGAATTAGGCATAAAACAATTATCTTTTTATGTTATGAAATTTTTATAAATATTAATCCTTATTCAGTTTAGAGAAATTTCAGAAAATATCTGCATATTTTTCTTACTATAATCCATTTACTGTCACTGCCATCATTGCTAATTTACCTCATGTTCACATTTGGGAGCTATTTCCTTCTCAGTCATCCATATTTTTCTACTTAATATTTTTAAAGACAGTCTCTGACTTAAGAACACCTGAGCTACAAATGGCTCCAAGTTACAGACAGACCTCCCAGAGGTTCCCAGGTCTTGTTGACATGATGGTGACACCCAAAAGCCACATGCTGTATTATACAGCAGACACCTGCTTTACATGGAAGGGGACAGAGAGTCTTAACCCCTTTCCATACAGGTTTAACGATTCCATGGAACAGGAACATCATGAGTTACTGTCACCATTATAGATTGCAATGCAACATTATCTGTATCAAGTATTTCACAACCACGAAATTTGTATTATCAAGCGTTAGGTCTAGTGTTATAGTGTGTGTGAATGTAAACTATGGAGCTGTATAGAAACACTTCTTTTTTATTTATTGGACAATTTTTATTGGATACAGCAGACACTGGGGGTCATTTACTTACCCAGTCCTGTCGTGATCCAGCGGCGCGTTCTCCATCGAGGATTCGGGTTTTCCGGCGATTCACTAAGGTCGTGCACCCGATGTCCACCCGGTGTCGCTGCTGCACCGAAGTCCGCCGAGGTTTGCCGGAGTTCACCAACCTATCCTGGGTGCAGGTAAGCGCGTGTCAAGCCACACATTTTCTTTTTTTTTTTAAATACCGCGTTTTTTTCTGAATCTGTCGGGTTTTCCAACGGCCATACCCACCGATTTCCATCGCATGCATGCTGGCGCTGGTGCGCCACAATGCAATCACATGCTCCAAAATCTCGGGGGAATTCGGCGCAAACCGGTAATTTTCGGGAAACCCGACGAAAAAGAGCAATTCGGACCCTTAGTAAATGTGCCCCACTGTATACGTTTCTTCTCGCCATTTACAAAACATCATCAATCTTGCTAGGTCGGACGTACTGCTGCTCGTACAATCGTAGTCTTCTTTGTAGGCTTCGCATGTGGTACATATTTTAACAAATTGTATAGTAACATGAAATAAAGTAACATTTAACAAATACAGTTTTTCCAACATTGTTGTCTTTTAACTTAATCCTTTAAGATCTAAGTACTGGCAATTCCTTGAAATGCGAGCCGTCAGACCATATTTCCCTTTGTGTCTGGAAGGTACTAATTTTATCTGTTTGGAAGGCAATCACTTTTTCGGATACACAGTTGGTGTTGATTTGTGCTATGGCTTCTTGTAGGTTGTATCTCTTTCCAATGTCTTGTCATAAGCAATGCAACTGTCATTAAGACCTGTACAATTATGGGGTCAGTTTTTTGGGGGAGCTGTTTCACCCCCATCAGGAGTAATGCTGTTTCTGGAGAGAAGGGAACATTTCCTATCCCTAGATCTTTTAATACATCAAAAGCTGCTTGCCATAAAGGGTGAATATTTGGGCACACCCAAAGTGTATGAAGTAATGTTCCTCTTTGTCCACATAACCTCCAGTATCCTGGTGGGGTGGCTGGAAAGCATTTATGAAGTCTGGTGGGGGTGTAGTACTAACGCATGTGTGTTTTAACAATAGCTTCTTGGTGTGTGGTGCATCTAAAGGTTGTGTGGGCTAATGATATTGCCTTATTCCATTGGTCTTTTGTGAAGTTGATACCCAGATCTTTCTCCCAGGCCATCATGTGCTTAAGTTTGCCAAATAACACTTTATTGCCCAACTGGGAATAGTAGAAAGTGATCCCCTCTTTCCAGGTCCTCCCTTTCAGGTAATCTAGCACTGGGGTATGTGGAACCTACTTTGCAGGGTAGAGAATGGAAGTAATTTCTTTTCATCCACTATCTCAGAAAGTTTAGATATTCCCTGGATCCTCCATTGTTTTATGTTTAAATTGTGTGCGTTATATTCTAGAAATTTTATAGGAAATAGGCTCAATGGTATTTTTGTTAGCTCTTTTATTGAGTCCCTTCCAGGCATAATCCGTAGCTTGGACCATAAGTAATTGGGAGGGCTTTAAATGGGGGGGTATTTTTGTGTGTACTCTTCCTCTAACCTACACTATTTTTTATCTATTGCGCCACTCCACCATATTCAACTTGGTCAAGTACTGCAGCTCTGGGATAATCTACTAATTCTGGGACCCTCCTAGCTTTTTGGGTTTAGTTAAAGTTCGAAAGGCAAATCTGGGTTTCTGGTTTTGTCATATGAAAGATCTAATCTGTGCTCTAGCTTTAATAAAGAAATTGTTTGGTAGTGGGATGGGAATGGTTCTGAAGAGGTATAACATGTTGGGAAGAGGCATCATCTTGTATGCCGCTACTCTGCCACACCATGAGAGAAGATGCTTAGAGAACTCTGCTAGCTCCTTTCCAATTTTGGTTAGAAGAAGTTGGAAGTTATTCTTGTGTAGGTTGGAAGATGGAAATTATAGTTCTATCCCTAAATATTTAATGTGGTTATGTTGCCAGTCTAGAGGGTGTTGTTCCTTCAATCTATGTAGTGTAGGTGTGTCTATATCAATTAGCAAAGCTTGTGATTTAGTTTGGTTCATTTTGTAAAATGAATTTTTACCATATTCAATGAGGACATCAAAAATGTGTTGGAGGGAGCATTCTGGGTCAGATATTGTTAAGATTATTATATTATCATCTGCAAAGAGTGATATTCTGTGGTCTTGTGAACCTACTTTAATTCCTGAAACTTTCTAATGACCTCTTATTAGCTCTGCTAGAGTTTCAATAGAAAGCACAAAAATTATGGGGGACAGAAGGCACCCCCTGACGTGTTCCATTCAACAGGGTGAACTTTTGGGAGGGGATGCTGTTAACAAACACTGTAGCTGATGGATTAGAGTATAATGCCATAGTGGCCATAAATATATGGCCTCCTATGCCAAATTTGTACAGCACTTCAAAAATATAGTCCCAGTTCACCCTGTTGAATGCTTGTTCAGCGTCAATAGTGAGAAATATTCCTGTTATTGTGTTGTCGGATGCTGGTCTGCCCAGTTTAAACTTCGCTTGGTCTATGGCTATTGAGTTGGAAAGAACTTCCTTGAGCCTATTGGCTAAGATTCTCGCATTTATTTTGATGTCCTTGTTTAACAACGAGATGGGCCTAAAATTTTCTGGAGGATTTGGAGTCCTCCCGGGTTTGGGCAAATTAACAACTAAGGCTGAGAGCATTTCTTTTGGAAAGTTCCCTTTAGTTGCTGCTTCTTCATATACTCTACTTAGAATGGGAGTTAGCATCGCCATAAAATTTTTTGTAATAAGCTGCTGGTAACCCATCTGGGCCTGGTGCCTTGTGTGATGGGAGTTTAATGGTGTATGCTCTTTCTTTCTCTGTTATTTTGGCGTTAAGTTTGCAAAGTTGTTCTTCAGATACTTTGGAAAGTGACATTTTCTGTAAAAACAGTTGGATTTGGTTGCAAGAGGGGGTTATAATCCCTTCCCCCTGCATAATAACTCATGAATGCGTTGGCTATATCTCTTGGGGCAGAATTTTGTCTCCTGATTTTGGGTGCTGAATATATGGGATTTTAGATTTCTGTGATCTCTTTTAATCTTTTTAGCTAGGAGGGAACCTGCTTTTTGGTCTTGTGATTTGATTTTAAGTTTATGGTGTGATTTAGCATATTTATTTAGAAAAAGATTTCGTATATGCTCCCTTTCTTCCCTTAAAGATTCCAATATATGTTGCGACACTGCCTGCAAAACAACACCCAATTTTCCCAGCTAGTCAATGGTGTCAAATACTGAATGACCACCATGTGGGATCCCTGGTGGGCTTACTACTGTACTACTGACATTAAGAGCCCATTGGAAGTAAGAGGAGGAGGGTTATCCCTTGTTCAATTTCTAGAAGGTAAAATTGAACATGTGGCCTTGGAGGTGCTGTCATGCACTACAGCAAATGTCCCATCAGACCGTATGTTAAGCACTGCCATGGGTGAAACATACGGGTGAGGAGGCACCTGTCCACAACCAACATGGACATCTTCATGTTCTTTAAAAGACATTTATCACCAGAATGAAGGATTGTATACCAAGCACTCAGACATACTGGTGTATGCCCCCTCTGAAAGGATCTAATCTTCTTTGAGCTTCCTTTGCCCTGGTTATTAAGAAAAAATGGCTTAAAAAATGATGCACACGGGGGTGGCTAGCCAACATGACTGGTCACATCTAAGCAAGTTCCACACCATTCCCTCACCATCCTGAGCGGATCCTGGCCATCTCCTGCACCCCTGGGCCCCTCCTGGAGCAAGTCAGGCTGCAGGCTGAACGGAGCCTGCAGCCTGACATGCAGCCTCTTGACTATAGCTGGATGTGGAGTGGAGCAGGGAGCCGGTGGGCATCATTGGGGTGCTCTACTCAGATGCAGAGACGCCCAGCACACTAAAGTTAAAGGCATCAGACTTATGGCTCAGAGGAGCTAGACACTGGGGTAAGGAATGGCGCACGACCTGCAGCACGTGGAAGTCTGTGAGGAGATCTGAGTGCGGGAAGATGCAGAGAGCGGCCTTTTAACTATTAGATCAATAAGGGGAGCCGAGACAGTGGTGACTGAAGTGGTGGCCATAACTTCTGGAGTGCTGAGGTAGAATGCAAAGGGGGCACCATATTTTTTCCTGACACTGTGCCACCCAGATCTCATCTGCTCTACTGCACACTGCAACACGCTGCCTGAGATCCAGGAGATAAACAATGTTCTTGTGACTTATTGTCACCCTGTGGCTTTTATCCAGAATTGCATTTTCATACATTCTGGCTAGACTTGCACACTGAGCGTCTGCCGCGGCATCACTCTATTGCAGGATACAGCTCAACTCACTCTTTGCCACTTAATCTGCTTCCACTGAGCTAGTGCCAAAGAACCTGGCAACTTGACTACAGGTGCACTGATTCATATCTTTCTCTATATGCTGGGCGGAGGCAGATGACAGGCATAATAGGGCTCATTTACTAAGGGTCCGCGGAACGCATTTCTGTCTTGGTTTTTGGCGCACGCGATCGGATTTTGGTGCATTGGCATCGGCTTTCACGCGACACAAATCGGGGGGCGGGCCGTCGGACGATCCGACGGATTCGGAAAACGTGCAGGATTTAACATCGTTAATTGTGTTGCAAGACACGCACTTACAAGCACCAGGGAGAAGAAGGTGAATCTCAGTGGGGAAAGCGTCAGATGCAGGATCTTGGGCGCACGATGTTGGTGAATTGCGTTGGACTTCATCTTTGTTGGACCGTTGGACCGTCTGGATCATGGATCGCAACAGGAACAGGTAAGTAAATGTGCCCCAATGAGTCCTCCAAATTTTATTCGAGTGGAGAGGCTGAAGAAATTTGCTAGGAATGAATTGGCAGAGACCTCCTCCACAGAGCAAATAGAGATAGAGCAGCTAAAGCCACTAATTGCTCCTCAGATACATAGGAACCGACTGAGGAATTTACTTTAAAACAAGTGACTGAGCCATTTTTATCTGCCATAGATAAACTGGATGAGGCGCACATGGATGTTAGCCTACTAAGGTAAGAATGCAAAATCTGCAGGAGAGAGTGCCGCATGCAGAGGAGCATATCTCCCATGTGGAAGATAGTACAGCACCTATCCCTAAAGCCATCACGGGTCTCCGCATGGCCTATGAAATGCTGAAACAGAAGGCGGATGACCTAGAGGATAAGCCACTGTTCAGACACGAAACCGCTGCAGTTCTTTTTCCACAAATATCCTCTGTAATTCAGCTTTGCTGTTTAGAGGAAATAGGTATGGACATAGCGTAGACGGTTTCAACAAGTAAAAACTCCTGGTTCTACTTACATAAAATTAGATAAAAGTGTGCATATAGTCAATCCACGAGGACACCAGACATTGGGGCAGATTAACTTACCCGGTACGTTCGCGATCCAGCGGCACGTTCTCTGCGGTGGATTCGTGTCCGGCCGGGATTCACTAAGGCAGTTCCTCCGCCGTCCACCAGATGTCGCTGCAGTGCTGAAGTTCCCCGAGGCCCGCTGGAATGCCCTGAAATTTACCGGCCTATACTTAGTAAAGGCAAGTGCAATTTTCGCGACACATTTTTTTTTTAAATGCGGCGGTTTTTCCGAATCCGTTGGGTTTTCATTCGGCCACGCCTCCCGATTTCCGTCACGTGCATGCCGGCACCGATGCGCCAAAATCCGATTGCGTGCGCTAAAATCCCGGGGCAATTCAGGGAAAATCAGCGCAAATCGGAAATACTCGGGTAACATGTCGGGAAATCGCGAATCGGGCCCTTAGTAAATGACCCCCATTGTGATTAGAACCAGGAATAAAGAGTTTTTACTTGTTGAAACCATCTACGCTATGTTCATACTTATTTCCTCTAAACAGCAAAGCTGAATTACGGAGGATATTTGTGGAAAAAGAACTTCATCGGTTTCGTGTCAGAACAGTGGCTTATTCCCAATGAAATCTTTAGTCTGAAAATATCTTCATGGACTGAAGGAAGTCGTATATACATATTCATTGGAATAGAAGATTACATCAACTGTGAGCTCTGGTCAGAAAACTTTTTAAAATTTGCATGTTGGATGTTTGCTGGATCCATCCGGGACCGTTCTTATGTGCAACTCTTAATCTGCATTAGGAAGGTGCTACATCTTTATTTTTAGACCTAGAGAATAGACTGAGACGTAATAATATAATAGTGTCACTCCTCCCGGAGAGGGAGGAAGGCCACTTACTGGAGATGTTTGTGGAGCGGTGGATGAAGACATTTCTAGTTAAGTTTCAGAACATATGGCGAACTCTTATGTTAGGTTGAGATTAAGTTGAGTTCAAATTAAAATAGGGCATATCCTATTGAGAGATGAAGGAACATATTGCCGTCACCAACCAAAATCACTCTTTGGGGCGGGTACCTGCAAGATATTAGCCTTTTAGCAAGACCCAACAGGTACCACAGGTTGCTGGCCATTGTTGCCAAGGCGGTTGATCCCTATATACACAAATTGTTATTTTGTATTGTTATTGTTATTGTTTATTGTTAGGTTGACTGTATCAAGTCAATGGCAAAATGTGTTCTCTGGTTCTGTGGGGCCATGGCAATCCGACTCCACCCTCTGAGGTATCTTCCGTACCAGTTTATTTGGCAATTCTGTTTCATTACTGAGCATAGAACATATTAGACCCCTTCCTCAAGGAAATGGTCTGTCTTGACTTCTGGAGGCATTTACACCCGACAGACCAAGTCTATGTGTGTCAAAGTGCAACCTATAACTCTATGTTACGTATAGACTACATAATGGGTTCAGCGACCCTAGCATTGCACATATCTGGCTAGAAGGACATTAGACCACTGCCCTATATTATGCATCATCAATGGTACAAATCACGTAGCACTTCATAGACTTTGGATGCAGCTTTTCTGGCTGGACCTACCTGGTCAATATACCAACAGAAATTACACTCTACCTCATAATGTCACTCGGGGTTCGACACAATGGGTTAGTTTAACCCATACTCAAACTTGCGCTCACCTTTCACTGAGGACACAAATTCAGCATAAATTACACCTCATACAGTTCCAACACTCCAATGAATCAGCTGCCAAAACTTATTGAATTTACACTGGGACTAATAAGTATCCCACTGTACATCCACTCTTGCCTCTTTAAGTAAACACCTTGTCACACCACTAGACATGCACGCTCAGCTCTCTAGCAGTCACCTTGCCACACCACTAGACATGCACACTCAGCTCTCTAGCAGTCACCTTGTTACACCACTAGACATGCACACTCAGCTCTCTAGCAGTCACCTTGTCACACCACTAGACATCGACGCTCAGCTCTCTAGAAGACACCTTGTCACACCACTAGACATGCACACTCAGCTCTCTAGCAGTCACCTTGTCACACCACTAGACATCGACGCTCAGCTCTCTAGAAGACACCTTGTCACACCACTAGACATGCACGCTCAGCTCTCTAGCAGTCACCTTGCCACACCACTAGACATGCACACTCAGCTCTCTACCAGTCACCTTATTACACCACTAGACATGCACACTCAGCTCTCTAGCAGTCACCTTGTCACACCACTAGACATGCACACTCAGCTCTCTAGCAGTCACCTTGCCACACCACTAGACATGCACACTCAGCTCTCTAGCAGTCACCTTGTTACACCACTAGACATGCACACTCAGCTCTCTAGCAGTCACCTTGCCACACCACTAGACATGCACACTCAGCTCTCTAGCAGTCACCTTGTTACGCCACTAGACATGCAAACTCAGTTCTCTAGCAGACACCTTGTTACACCACTAGACATGCGCACTTAGCACTCTAGCAGTCACCTTGTTACGCCACTAGACATGCAAACTCAGTTCTCTAGCAGACACCTTGTTACACCACTAGACATGCACGTTCAGCTCTCTAGCCGTCACACAGCTAACCACACTTTACAAACCTATGAGTCTGCAGAGCACACAGGGACCAAAATTAAAGTGAAAGGCTTTCAACGCTTCCAAAAAGATGTTTAAACAAAAGAATTGCAAAATAAAATGACACACAACACGGCAAAAGAGTTATAAAATAAAAAGGGAGAAAATAACAGAAAGTTACAAATTTAAGTAATTCCTGATTCCCTGTAGGTGGTAGAAATATGGGGCACCCCAGCAAGTACCGGCCGCCTCCAAAGAATGAACCCTGTATTCCTCTATATCATGTTGATTTCAGAACTTTCCATTGATAAATTAGACCACACAGTCTTTCAGGATTAGACAAAGTGTTAATGAGGGGGAGTGTCTGGGAATATTTAAACTGTTTCTTTGTTTCCAAGTCCGTATGCAGGAGAGGGGGGGGGGGGGGGTTGGCCAAATGTCTTTTGAGGTCTGCGTAGACCAGACTTCACGTCAGAGTTTATCAAGCTGTAAAAACTCCAGGATGTGGTAAAAGCTGCCTGGACACTTAAAAATATACTAATTGTCCTATAGTTCAACAATTCTACCCACTTTAATATATTAAGAGTATTCTTTCTTTAATATATTATATTCTTGGAGGTGCACCAAGGGGCCAGTTTCAGGAGACACTGAAGGTGTTCTTGTGGGGGTGCCTTAAGTCCTCCATACGATGCATCACAAAGGAAGCAGTAAATAAGGTATTGGAATTGACCATGATTAAGAATGGTCTTCCCATTTGAAATGCGTAGGCCTAAATTCACACTTTGGATTTTAATATCATGCTACATTAAAGAAAGAATTGCCTTTGACATGGCTGGATCTGGGATAATTTGTGCTGTCTTTGACTGCCCTTACAGAGGTGATCTGCACGATATTGGGCATTTGATTTGCGTAAGATGAGCTGGATTTCACACTACTAAAATTGGCAGCAGAATACCTAACACTAGGCATTACACAAACTTACATTGCAGACCAAGGAGTAGGTCAGCCAAGCTCCTGGCTCACATAGCCAAAAAAAACTCCGCCCCCCCCCCTTTTCTACCAATAAGAGACTGGGATGGGACAGTGCTGAAGGGCCAAAGTGAAATTGAGTCCAGGTTTACTCAATTCTATAGTGATCTTTATGCAATCTCCTTAAATAGGACCCAGAGGGGAAAAACAGAGCTACCTGGAAAATATTTCCTTCCAAGCCTCACCAGGGAATAAGCTCAAAGTCTAGAGGGCCCTATTACCTTTAAGGAAGCAGAGGAAGCAGTAGATAGCTTAAATAATAACAAATACCGGGCCCCGATGGCTGCCAAAGGAGTACATGACACATATAAAGAACAGCTACTCCCTAAACTGTAAGAAATGTATACTGAATCCTTTTGAGAAGGGAGACTGCCCAGTTCTTTCTCAGAAGCCAAGGTAGTAGTAGTGCCGAAACCAGACAAAGACCCTTTGGAGTGTGGGTTGTATAGGCCAATAGCCTTACTTAATTCAGATTATAAAATCCTTACCCAGGTTCTGGCGACCAGACTGAACATGGTTATAAAGTCATACCTAAAAACTAAACTAAAAAGTTTATAGCACCTTGTATCCAAATGTCCATGTGATCGATGATCGGGTGACCTCTTGAGGTCTTACTCAAGGTTTTTTGAGATATGAGTTCAAATAGGGTCCACAGGATACTCCTAGATTCAATTGATACATGCCACCAGCCAGGGCTGTATCGATACAATCAAGGAGTATCCTGTGGACTCCAGTGAAGATGATAATTTTACTAAAATGTCTGTATATCATGCAGCATGCTGTGGTGCCGCTCCACAAGAGATTTTCAAAACTGCGCTCCACCACTACCAAATTTATATGGGGGAACTCCAGATTCACACTTAGCTTACAAACTCTGCAAATGCCTAAAGAACAGGCCGTTATGGCACTTTCTGACTTCTACTTGTATTACCTATCAGGTCATCTGTAATATCTATATCACTGGGTCATGCCTGGCGACTTGCCCAACTCAGAACATCACCTTAGACACTATTAAGGGTTCACCTCCTTATTGTCCATATTAGAGACCCCCAGATTGCAAAATTTCTTGTTACCCATCCAGAAGCTTGGTCTACAGGTCTGGCAACAGACAAAGCAACTCACATATTTTACCATAGCCGTAATTACCTTGTGGAAGAATGCAGCGTTGCCATGCTTGGAATATATACTTTAGCAGACATATATACAAAGGGAGTGCTGGCTTCCTTTTCAGATCTAAGAGTGAAGCATTAATTAGACCGAAATTGGTTCTACAGATACCTTCAACTCCAGCATACCCCCAGACTCCTAGTGTGCACAAAATTTACCACCTATATACCACTGAAAGGCATTTATATAACAGAAGGTGCACAGGCTTTAATATCGACTCTATACACACACCTGGTTATGCAGAACATTGTCCACCGTGCGCCCTGACTAGATGGAGGCAACTTGCACAATCACCCTCGGGGGAGGTAGACTCTCCAGTGTCTTTAGCACCAATAACAATTACAGAATTTTTTTTTTTTCAATTTTTTTTTTTTTTTATTTACATTTTATATGCTATGATACTATTTAAAGTAGTTTTCTAGCTTATTTTTGTCAGGACACATGTCCTCTCATTACCACATTTTTCCACTTCACAGCCATTTTTGGGTCCCCATTGACTTCAATGTGATTTGTGCTGAGGGTCATCTTTTTGGTCAACCATGGTTCCTGTACTAATTTTTTTTTTTTTATTTATGCATTTTTTAATTTTGTAATAATACAATAAACTTGAACTGGACAACAAGATGGCAGACTACAGCATATTACTCTCAGTGCTCAGACAAAAGTGGATACAATCCTGTATATATTGAGAGATTCAGACATTCTCAGATCTATACCCACATCCACACTCTCCTAAAATATGAAACCGGACAAAAACCTGGACAATCATAAGGCAATATAATGGTCCACGCACCACCTGGACCATATCTCCTCAAATTTTTGAGAAGCAGGGATAGTGGGCATGCAATATCCAGATTAGTTGAACCCTGGCCTTGAATTCAGTTGGAAACATGGACCCACACCCAGTTTAGGTAAGATAGCCCACATATAGAGCCATTCAAAGCCCTTACAGTTGTATAAGGATAGAATGAAACCAGGGTCAGGTGAGCCTCCAGCCTTTGCTATGTTGAGGAACAAACCCGCTTGATCTGGTTGTAGCAGTTACACGATCAGCTACTAAAGGGGCTTTCCCACAAACAAAAGTTAGGCCTTATCTACGGGATAGAGCCTAACTTGCTGATCAGTAGGTTCTCAGTGATGAGACCCCCACAGATCACGAAAATGTGGGGTCCAATGGGGTCCCACATACCTCTGTCGGACCCCTTGTTGCTCCATCAGAGTAAAGGTGCAGATGGCCGCGCATAACCGATCTGCTCCGTTCCGTTCTCTATGGAGCAGACGTAAGTTGGCGAGCGCCATGTAAGTTGGCGGTAAGAATCAAGGAGTGAGGGGACCCTTCCTGGTTTAGTTAGTACTACAATAAGACCCTCATACATGGACCTGGGCAGGGAACCACACTCCAGTGCAGTAGAGTACAACTTTGGCAGGTGGGGAATTAATACCTTGCATCCATCTTTATGTCACTCATCCCCCAGCCCATCAAGGCCTGGTGTCTTACCCAAGGGAAATGATTGTATAGCGAATCCCACATCTCCCGCCGAGATGGGGGCATCAAGTTTAGACGACTGAGCCAGAGACGATTGCCAAAGCTCCTACAGAAAGCCAGCCATCTCAGCAGGTGAGCCAAATAATCTGGACCTACAGAGACAAAAGTAAAATTCATGAAATACCTCATTTATTGACCAGGTATTAGAGATCGGTACCCCACCATTATCAAAAATAGAAGGGACAGAGACACAAGAGCGCTCAGCACTTTAGAGGTTTGCTAACAGTTTTCCATTTTTATCCCAAAATTCAAATATGGACGACTCCCTAGTGAGCAGATGTTTACTGGTACGTTCCTCCGCAAGTTTGGGCCCTTTGTGTTTGGGCCCGCATTATATTATTATCAGAAGTAGGGAGCTCCAGGTACTTCTTTTCAGCAGCCCCCAAAGCCGCAGACAGTCCACTCTCCTGCATACTCGACATCATCCTACGCCCCATTATGCCAGAGATAAAGACAACCCTAACAGAAGATTTCTATACATCGAGATTGATGTGCTGGGTACGCTGAGTGCATGTCCCAAATATCACTTTTATAAAGTTTGCCAAACCCAATGGACCCGCCTTTTGACAAATCCACTCATCACTAGTTTTGGATATTGGATTTGATATTTATATGAATATGATTTAGGTGAGTAAGAAGTAATGGCAGCTTTACCCTGGGGCGGATGTGGCAGTTTTTAGGTGAGACATGCTTTTCTACTCACCATTATTTTATTACTTGTAAATGTTTATTGTCTTTATTTCTGGTAATTTGCCTATGAGATTTGGGGACACTTGAGTAATTGTCAATGATTTAGTCCTTGATGAGATCACAGGAGACACGAGACACAGATTATTCTCCATAGAGTTTCCCCATAGCCTCTGGTGCTGTTACTGTGTATAAATGCAGGTGTGAGGAGTCAGACCAGGACACACACTGCAGGACATGTCCAGGGGTCTGGTCATCACATACACCATCTTCATGGTGGTTACACAGAGATAAGATCCATGTCAGGGTTCACAACATATTTTGATTTTCAAAAGACTGGAGAATCTATGAGTGTTTGACTATTTCTCCGTACAAACGAGTCTGTATTTACCAAGATAATATTTCAGGTTCCTGTGACCTCTGGATTATCTTCTAAATGCAGGAGAATCAGACTGCGGTCACAGAGTTCTTTCTGTTAGGATTCAATGGAAGCAAATTTTTAAGGTTCACTATGTTTTGTGTTTTCCACATGGTTTACTGTGGGACAATATGTGGGAACCTTCTGATCATCTTCCTGTTGTCCACCAGCAGGAACCTCCACACTCCCATGTACTTCTTCATCTCACAACTGTCCACCTGTGATATCTTCTTAACAACTACTGTTGTCCCCAACATGTTACTTATCTTATTGAATAATGGGGGGACCATTACTTTTGCAGGTTGTTTGATTCAGTTTTATTTTTTTTGTGCCTCAGAAGTATTTGAATGTTTCCTCCTCACGGTGATGTCCTATGACAGATATGTGGCCATCTGTAACCCCCTCCGTTATAATTCTGTTATGACAAGTACATGTTGTGTGATTCTGGTCATCTCCTGTTGGGTGTTGGGGTTTTCTGCTTCATTTATAGACACTCTAATGGCGCAGATGTTAGATTTTTGTGGTCCAAACATCATTGACCATTATTTCTGTGACCTTAACCCATTGCTGGAAATTGCCTGTTCTGACACTTATCCAATTCAACTTGATGTCTCCTTACTAGGAATACCAGCTCTCATCATACCGACCATAATAATCATTACTTCTTATGCTAAAATTGCTTCTATCATACTAAAGATCCCATCCAGTACCGGGAGACAGAAAGCCTTCTCCACCTGTAGCTCTCACCTCATTGTGGTCTCCATATTCTACTGGACTCTCTTCAGTGTTTATGTTGTTCCATCAAGAGGGAAATCATCGACCATCAGTAAGATCCTCTCCCTGCTATATACTGTGTTTACTCCATTAATCAACCCCATTATATACAGTCTGAGGAATAAGGACATAAGGAAAGCCGTAACGGAAATATCAAGCAAATATCTACTATGTGCTAATTGTCCGTAAATCAATGTGTTTCTGTTGTATTGACAGAATCAATGTAACATCTGTGTCGATGTCATCCACTGAGGAGGTACTGATTGTATCTTTGTGCCTTTCTGGAACAACTGCACTGAGAACATGGCTATAGTTGGTGATGTTGTCTGGATTTATGAGAACCCCCATCGCCTCCCTGCAGCATTTGCTCTCCTCACTCACTTGTATTCAGTGTTATCCTGATCTCTGAGTTCTTACCCAATCACTATTGAGGCCGGGGCTGTGAGATTACATAATGGTCCTTCCACCTTTCCTAGTAAAGTGGCAATAAGTCCTTCGTACTTTGCTCCATACATCTCCATATGTATTTTGCACAAACATTTACAGAATGTTACTTATACCACATTGGCAGGTCATGGAATTAGCTAAAAAACATTATATAAACAGATAGGGAATTTGTACACAGATGAAGAAATGACTCTTGAGAATCCTTCTAGTCAGATATAACTAGTGTTGTCCCCTAGGCCTAGGCCACTAAGTGCCACCCCTCTTTTAGGTATGGGCCGTGGTGCTTGTAGCTTCCAACCCCCTAACCGGGTATGCTCCAGTTTCTTAGTGTACCCCTGAGTTGCTCCTTCAGGTACAATTGTGTTGGAGAGAATGTCTGAAAATGGTATCCCGACCCTGGGGAGAGACATGATGTATCCGAATATCCTTCCATCTCCTAAACAATTTCCCCGTCAGTTTGGACTTAGCCTGCTCTGCTTCCAATTTTTCCAGGTGGAAGAGCTGTGTCATTTGTTCCAGTACTTTGGATACTGAGGGGATCCCTGGGTCTAGCCAATGCACCGTTACGCCACCAAGCTAACTACGTGGAACAGTTTTGGAAGCACCCCCGACATGGGTTAAGCTTCGTCCTTCTGCCCTATGTCATAATGGAACAGGAAAGTGATGGGATCCTTAGGGACCTCTCTTCCCCGCAATGAGATGCCAAGACCTTGCACTTCTGTCCAGAAATCTCTGGACTGAGGCATTCCGGCTCCTGACATTTAGGACATGCTACCTTCCTCTCTGGGAATGCTGGGGATGGAGGCAGGTTGAAGGCGAATATCGCTCTGTGCATGATTCGAAACCGAGTATCCTTCTACCTCTTGTTGAGCTCATTGCTCCTGACAGCTTTCCAGCCTTTAAGGATTCTTTCCACCATGTCATCTTTCCCTAATTGTCTGCTCCAACTGGAGAAGGAGAGTTCCTTGTGACCCATCTCTTTATGGATGGATCGGTACAGGATGGATATTCCTCCTTTTTTGTATGGGAAATTTCAGCGATTGGTCAAATTCATTGTCTGTCCCAGCCAGTGACATGTCTCGGGTTTTGTCTAGATAAAACTCGGGTTTTGTCTAGATAAAACTTAGTTAGCTGTGCATACTGTATTGTTTGGTCGCCCCTCAACTCATTTTCTGTATTAGTTTCGACTTTGTCATCCACCTATGTTCCTGTATGTGCAATATATCATTGACAGTGTGGACTCCTTTCTCCCTCCACTCTACAAACTACCTGCTCTGACGTCCCTGTGCTAGCCCTGGGAGGTTCCCCTGGGCTAAATATTTTGAAACCGTCCACGGGAGATGGTAGGCTTTCCTGACTGCCTTCCAGGTTGCTATAGTGTGCCTGAGAATAACTGAGGTTTTGATCTCAGGTGGTTGGGAACCTATTTGGACATGTAACAGGATGTGGAGGTGCCATGGGGAACAGTAGTCGAATTCAAGCTTTACTGTCTTCCATCCAGTCCAGTATATGTCGTGTGAGGCAGGACAAGTTATAGCACCTGATGTCAGGTAGGTTCATTCCCCCTGGTCCTTTGTCATTGTCAGTTTCAAGAGCACTATACGTGGTCATTGCCCGCCACAAAAACTGACATGGCGCAGAAGTCCTGATAAATATGCCCCAAGATGTGTTTGTGCTTTAACAAAAGAGGAATAGTTTGCATGGGATACAGCAACTTGGAGATGCTCATCATCTTTACAAGATGATTTCTTCCCAAAAGTGATAAGGGCAACGTCTTCCATTGCCGTAGCTCCTGTGCTATCCGGGTGAAAGGGGGGGGGGGGTTAATTAAGATGGTACAGTGAGTCTGGGGTCTTACCTATTTTTTCTCTAGGTAGGTGATCATGGAGGGGGTGACTGGAAGGGGCACCAATATTGGAGACTTGTGGGCCTTGCTGGTTTGAGCCTCCAAAGAAGAGGATATTGGACTTTGGCCTATTTATGCTGTAGCCCGAGAATTCTCCGAATTCAGAGAATAACTGTAGATGAGTAGGTAACTGTGCTTGTAGGTCCACCATGAACAGGACAATGTTGTCCGCAAAGAGAGCTGCCCGTAAAGAGGAGCGGCCCTTTGAAAAGTTGGGTTCCTGTTAGTAACCTTGCCATTGGTTCTAGGGCTATGTTAAAAAGAAGTGGCGAGAGGGGGCAGCCCTACCACGTTCTTTTCTGTAACGGGTATGTACCCTGGCCCAGATGTTATGGTAAAATACCCCCAGGTATGTTCTGAAAGCCCCCTCAAAGCCCATGACATCTAGCACCTGCAGACCCGCCATTATTTTCTTCAATTTGAAGGTTTTTTTGTTTGAAAACGATAGAGTCTGATTGCTCAAACCATGCAGTTCAATTCTTCTGTATATCCTACTTCATACAGGATTCTCAGTATTTTTTAAACCTTTGTTCGTATTTGATTATTTTGTAATAAAATGAACCTGCTTTGGTATCTTTGGCTAACTGTATCTTTAGTTGATAAAACATGTAAAAACGAAATATTTGGATGGAGAATAAAACCTTACAGATAAATTCTAAATAGGGACTTATTGTCCATAACTGATAAGTGATTGATTTTGTAATATATCACAAAGATATTGGGTGTGACCCTTCTTCTTGTCCGTATTTCTTTTCTGGCCACAATGGTTTCATACAGAATCACTAGGGTTTCTTACTCCTCTTACTATGGAGTTAAAGGGTTGTACAGTGGTTACATACAGAATCACTAGTGTTCTTTACTCCAAAAATATAATAATAATAATAATAATAATAACAACAATAATAATTCCTTTATTTATATAGCACACACAGTAGCATTGCGGCAGTGGCCATGGTAAAATGGGAGGCATCAATAGTGGAAACATGACTAGAGATGAGCTGATCCAATGTTAACATTTGGGTTTGGGGTTCGGGTTTGGCCAAGTAACTTAGACACACTGACATCCTAGCAGCCATTCTGCCAAAAAGACATCCATAACAAGTAACCATGTTGATGATCGGGCAGGGGTGGCAAATTGCCGTCAGTCAAATAAAAGTAAGAGTTAATCGCAGCAGGTGCATGACATCAAGTTGGTGGCAGCATCATAACAAAGTCAACAGCACATGTCCAAAAGAAATAGGTAATTTTTACTGGCAGAAGGACTTAATCTGTTGTGTAAGGCAAGGGTGTTGAAATTCTGCTAGATCCACACTTGATGCTAGATGGTCACTTTATGCTTTGTGTGGAGGAGCATTGGGTGGACTAAACACCCACCTGGTTGGGCAGATATAAAACACAGGACAAACTGAGCCAGAATTCCAGTGTCATGCCTATAAGTGCAGGAGTCTGTTTGTCCGCACGCTCTCTCTCTAGAGTTGTAGAAGAAATGCCTCGATTTTCGAGGGTGTGACGGGGTGATCATTCTGGTCTTTACAATAGGCCTCCATCTCCATCTCTTTTGTATTACCATCACTGATTATATCCATTAAGTGAAAAGATAAAGAGAGAAGCAGTGCCTTACAGAGTTGTATAGTGTGTTCCTCTACCGTGTCATCTGAAATGGACCTAAACATCATAAAAACATTGTAAACCTTTATCTATCTGTCTATACATCTCTAGTAAATACAATAAAGAGGCTGCACTGCATGATGTGTCCAAGATCAAGGTGGATCTTTTACTCTTTTGCCATGGAATATAAGATTCACTCTTGATTTTGAACACACCGCAAAGTGTTGCCTCTTTATTGGATACACTACTATGATCCAAGCCCACATCTGTGTACCCACTGTCAGAATTCGGGTTGCGTGGATCCTCTAGACCACTGCGGGAGGTGGTACTAGCCGACACCTTGGACCGGAATCTAAGTGGCACCTGGTCTTCATCAGAGCCCGCCGCAAAGCGGGACGGACTTGCTGCTGCAGGATACCACCATGTCGTTCCACAGATGCTACTAGCCCGCAGTGGCAACCGAGGTCGAGGTACGTTAGTGGAATCCAGTCTCGTGGTCAGGTCCAGGTACCAGGTCAGGGCAGGCGGCAGATATGCAAGGTCAAGTCCAATCCAAACCATAGACAACAACGGGAGGTCCAGGCAGATGGGAACAGGCACACAGGAACGCGGGACACAGGCACACAGGAATGCAGGAACATAGGAATGCAGGGACACAGGAACGCAGGGACACAGAGACACACAGGAACGTAGGAACACAAGAATGCAGGAATATCGCTGAGCAAATTACTCTAAGGCATGGGCACAAAGATCCGGTGGGGAAGGAAGGTGTAAATTACTAAAGGTGGAGGTGTTCAGCCAGCGCACCAATCAGTGGTGCACTGGCTCTTTAAATTTCCTAAAGCCAGTGCGCGCACCCAAGCAGGCAAGGACACGTGCGCACGGCAGTTTGCTGGGAAGCAGGAGCCGGGACAGGTGAATCCGAAACAGTGGCAACCGTGGGGACACAGAGAGGGAGACAGGTACCCCTGCGATCCAAGACAGGGAACGCGGGAGCACCCATGACACCCACATTTGGTTGTGCTGTCCTGGACTTTTCTTTATTATTTGTACAACCTTATCTAGTCATGTTCTATGATTTTTTTCTGATGAGATATCTACTACTTTATCTTATGACAGAATGGTCTTAGTATTTCTTCAACTTTTCAATTTATCAGAAATAATGTTTATGAAAAGTCTCCTGTACGGCTTTCTTAATGTCTTTATTCCTGAGACTGTATATAATGGGGTTAATAAGAGGAGTGAACACAGTATAAAGCAGAGAGAGGACCTTATTCATGGTGAGTGTGAGGCCATTTGTAGGGACAACATAAACACAGAACATTGTCCAGTAGAATAAGGAGACGACAATGAGGTGGGAGCTACAGGTGAAGAAGGCTTTATGTCTCCCGGTACTGGATGGGATCTTTAGGATTACTAACACTATGGGGCAGATTTACTTACCCGGCCCATTCGCGATCCAATGGCGCGTTCTCTGTGGTGGATTCGGGTCTTCCGGCGATTCACTAAGGTAGTTCCTCCGCCGTCCACCAGATGTCGCTGCTGCGCTGAAGAGCATCGGAACGCACTGGAGTACACCGAGACGGGCTGAGTGAAGGTAAGCCCGTGCCGAGCGACACTTTTTTATTTTTTTAAATGCAGCTGTTTTTCTGAATCCGTCGGGTTTTCGTTCGGCCACGCCCCCCGATTTCCGTCGCATGCATGCCGGCGCCGATGCGCCACAATCCGATCGTGTGCACCAAAAACCCGGGGCAATACAGGGAAAATCAGCGCAAATCGGAAATATTCGGGTAACACGTCGGGAAAACGCGAATCGGGACCTTAGTAAATGACCCCCAATATGAGTATAAGACAAGATAATAATTGTGGTTGGAATGAAGATATTTGGAATACCTAGAAGATAAATCTCCAAGCGCATGATAAAGGTATCTGAACAGGCAAGTTCTAGTAATGGGACAACATCACAGTATAAATGATTGATGATATTGGGCTCACAAAATATTAGCTTTCCCAATTCAATGAGGGACATCAAAATAATAGAAAATCCATATAACCAACAAGCTGAAGACAATATCACACAATGTCCACTTGTCATGATAGAGGTATAACGGAGGGGGTTACAGATGGCCACATATCTGTCATAAGACATCTCAGCAAGTATAAAGCAATCAAAAACCTCTGGGCCACATAGGAAATACAACTGAGTAATACACCCCATTAAAGTAATGGCCCCCCCATTATTCAGTAGGATATGGTGAAGGTTGGGAACTATATTTGTAATCAACAAGATGTCACTGATGGACAGTTGTGAGGTGAAGAAGTACATGGGAGTGTGGAGGTTCCTGCTGGTGGACACCAGGGCGATGATCAGGAGGTTCCCACATATTGTCCCACAGTAAATCACAAAGAAAAGGCTGAACAAAAAAATTCTTGGCTGATTTAAAATCCTACAAGAAAAAATTTCTTGTACACAGTCAGATTATTTGTCTGCGTATAGAACATAAAAAGTCATACAGAATATTAAGGTTATCAAAAACATCTGTTGTAAAGATATTTGACAATTTGAAAATAGTAAAAATAACAATAGCAATTTAACTTCACCTAAAACAGTCACATTCATTTGTATGTTAATCCTTGAAATCCTTCTTTTAACTAGATGTTTAACCCCCTAGTGCAATATAACGTACATGTACGTCAGAAAATGCGGTCAGTTGCTACATCCTGAGGTACATGTACGTCACCACGATCGTCCGGGCTCAGTAGCAGTGCCTGTGAGATCGCTGCGGGAGCTCCTCTGTATGTGACAGCCGGGCTCCCGCAGTAACAGCTGGGATCACGATACTCACGATCCAAGCAGATTGAGCCAATAGACAGTGGCGTCAATGGAGCAGAGCTGGGTACTCACCTGGCGGGTCGGTATCCTCTGTGCAAGACACGGAGGTGCCGACTGCTTCCATGGCAGCCCTGGGGTCCAATGAAGGTCCCCAGGGCTGCCGGCAGTAGATGCCTGTGATATCATGCTTTTAGAATTTTGCATTTTCTGACTATGTAATATACTACAATACATTGAACAAGAGATCAAACAACCCCGTGTTCATGCCCTACCTTGAGACAAAGTAAAACAGTGAAACAAAAGTTTTTTTTAAAAAAAGTGTAAATAAAAAAATAAATGAATAAAGATCCCCTCATCACATACAAAAATCTAATTTTACATTTAAAAAGTGAAAATCACCACAAAACATGACACATTGGGTATCACAACATCCGTAACAACCCATATAATAAAATCAAATTGATACTGAATCTGTATGGTGAACGCTGTAAAAAAAATTTCACACCCACCTCTTAAAAAAAAGCTAATAAGTAGAGATGAGCGAACATACTCGTCCGAGCTTGATGCGTACTCGAAACTGCTCGTTGCTCGGACGAATACTTTGCCCGCTCGAGAAAATGGCATCTCCCGCCGTTTTGCTTTTTGGCGGCCAGAAACAGAGCCAATCACAAGCCAGGAGACTCTGCACTCCACCCAGCATGACGTGGTACCCTTACACGTCGATAGCAGTGGTTGGCTGGCCAGATCAGGTGACCCTGGAATAGACTAGCCCCTGCCTGCGCTGCTCGGATCATTCTGTGTCTGGATGCCGTTAGGGAGAGAGCTGCTGCTGCTGGTCAGGGAAAGCGTTAGGGTGTTCTATTAGCTTACTGTTAGGCAGGAGTGATTCTACAAGAACCCAACAGCCCTTCTTAGGGCTACAATAACGTTATACTTTTTTTTTTTATTTGCTTGTGGCTGGGCTTGCTGGCACTAGTAGTGCAGCTAGTACCATATTGTGAGGAAATGGGCTGGAGGGTAGGTCACTAATTGTGCCACCCTATGTGTAAAAATGGGACGTCAGAAAGGCGCTGGTCATCAGGGGTAAGAGGTTTCCTTTTATTCAGAGATATTTAGGACAACGCGTTTCGCACTCCAAACGAGTGCTTCCTCAGGTCTAATACAATACACAAAAATAAATTAATTTTAATATTTATGGTAAGTTAAAAAGGAGAATAGCAAGCAGAGGCTCGGTATACCAAAAAGAATAAAACATAGGCTTTAAAAAGTTCATATAAGTTAGGAAATGATACATTTGAGGGAAATAAATATTCCTATGGCCTTCTCTAAGGTAATTGGTGATCACATTGGAAGTGGAAGAGACAGATAATACATGATAAAAATAAATAAAAATATATATATACATATATATACACATAAATACATATACATATACATATACATATAAATGAATAAACCTATAGGCTAAAAACAACCAATTGGTTAAAATCATGGAATATTATTTAGTAAAACATAATCATAAATATAGTGACCTGTGACATAGAGTATGCATTGGATAGCTGGTTGTGATGGATGTCTAAATAGAAGTCTGGAGGGACTCACCTAGGCTTGTTGTGCTGGAGAAGTGATCTAGGTTCCCCTGTTTTGGCGGAAATTTATAGGTGTGAGTGTCTGAATAAAATAAAATAAAATAAAGAGAAAAAAAAAAAAAAAAAAAGGGGGATTGTCTCTAAATAAAGGGGAAAAAAAAGGAAAAAAAAGGAAAAAAAAAAAAAAAGGGGATATATATAGTGAAAAAGGGAATAACATAAAATAAACTAAAATAAACTAAAATTTTTTGAAGAGGAGGGGAAGGGGGAGAGGTCTGATTAGATGAAGGATTATTGTCTGGGGCAGTGGGAGAGGTAGAATGGAATAAATTCAATGAATGATAGTCTCAGTAACTTCATTTAGACCGGTGGGGCTTAGGGTATTAAGTTTGAAAATCCAAAAGACCTCTCTCTTGCAGAGTGTCTCATATCTGTTGTGGACGTCCTCCATAATATGGTCGATAGGCATGATTGTTAGCAAGTTCTCATTCTTGGCATGTCTCATGAGATAATGTTTAGACAGCCCATGCAGTTGGAAACCCTTCTTTATGTTTGCCCTGTGGCCATTGATCCTTCTGTTCAGGGCCTGTGTCGTTCTCCCCACATATTGGAGTCCACAGGGGCATTCCAGGAGATATATGACGTATTTGGTCTGACACGTCATATGGTGTTTAACCTGAAAGCATTCAGAGGTGGTGTTAGACCGGAAGGTATTAGCATTGTGTTTAATGTTGTGGCAACACAGGCATAGAGGTTGGGCACATCTGTTGACTACTGGTCCAGTGGATACTGTTCTCTTGATCCCATGTTGTTTAATCTGGCTCGGGGCTAGAATATTCTTGAGAGTGGCCGCTTTCCTGAAGGTAACCTTGGGGTGTTTGGGGATGATCTCCTTTAGTACATTATCACCTTCTAGGATGTGCCAATGTTTGTAGAGAATGTCCTTGATTTGTTTGTGCTTGTCGTTGTATCGCGTGATGAATGCCAATGGCAGATCGATCGGGTCTTTATTTTTAGCTCCGGTAGTGAGACATTCTTCCTGGGTGAGTTTGGAGCTCCTCTTGTATGCATTTTTAAGAATATGTGCAGGATACCCTTTTTCTTGGAAACGTTTTTTTAGGATCGTTGCTTGGGACTTGAAAGTGGAGGTGTCGGTACAGTTTTTCCGGATTCGCCGATACTGGCTGAATGGTATATTGTCTTTCCATTTCTGGAAGTGGGAGCTCTCGTAGTTTAGGTAACTGTTAGTATCAACGTCTTTGAAGTATGTGGAGGTGACGATTCGTCCATGTTTATTTTCTAAGTTCAGATCAAGAAAGTGGATGTGAGAGTCGCTGTACTCCATGGTGAAGGAGATACCCCACGGATTTTGGTTGAGTGATTGCAGAAATGAAATGGCATCGTTGTTTGAACCAGTCCAGATGAAGAATAGGTCATCTATGTACCTGCGATAAGAAAATATATGCTGCCGGAATGGGTGTTGTGATATAATAAACAACACCCATTCCGGCAGCATATATTTTCTTATCGCAGGTACATCGATGACCAATTCTTCATCTGGACTGGTTCAAACAACGATGCCATTTCATTTCTGCAATCACTCAACCAAAATCCGTGGGGTTTACACTTTAATTTGGACAATGTTTAACCCGAGGGCTAGGGGTAGAGGACGAGGGCGTGGACGTGGGTGTCCAACTACTGCAGGGGTCAGAGGCCGTGGTCCTGGGCGGGGTGAGACACCACCTGCTGGTGAGGGAGCAGGGGAACGCCGCAGAGCTGGACTTCCTAGGTTCATCATGTCTCAAGTTACTGGGACTCGTGGTAGAGCACTGTTGAGGCCAGAACAGTGCGAAGAGGTGATGTCGTGGATTGCGGACAATGCTTCTAGCCATTTGTCCACCAGTCAGTCTTCCACGCAGTCCACCCATGTCACCGAAATCAGCACTCCTCCAGCTCCTCCACCTCAGCCTCCTTCCCCCCAGTCTGCCCCCTCCCAGCAAAATTTGGCATTTGAACCGGCATACTCTGAGGAACTATTTTCTAGACCCTTCCCACAGTCACAAACCACTTGTCCGGTTGCTGCTGAGCAATTTTCCGATGCCCAGGTTTTCCACCAGTCGCAGTCTGTGGGTGATGATGACATTATTGACGTAGTGGAAGAAGTGTGTAAAGAGGTGTCGGACGATGAGGAGACACGGTTGTCAGAAAGTGGTGAAGTTGTTGTCATGGCAGGAAGTCCGAGGGGGGAGCAGACTGAGGGATCGGAGGATGATAAGGTGACAGACCCAAGCTAGGTTGATAGGCCGGGTGAACACAGTGCTTTTGAGACGGAGGCGAGTCCTATAGCAGAACAGGTTGGAAGAAGCAGTGGTGGGGCCAGAAGGAGAGGCAGGGCCAGAGCTGGTGCATCAGTGCCAAATGTTGCCCGTAGTCAAGCTCCCGTGGTGACGGCTAGATTTTCAGAAGTCTGGAGGTTCTTTAAAGAAACACTGGAAGACCGATGGACTGTGGTGTGCAACCTTTGCCAAACCAGGATCAGCAGGGGTTCCACCACTACTAGCTTAACTACCACCAGTATGCGCAGGCATATGAATGCCAAACACCCCACTCAATGGCACCAAGCCCGTTCACCTCTGGCCGGGCACACCACTGCTCCTTCCCCTGTGTCATCTGCTAGTCAGCCCTCTGCCTAGGACCACGGCCCAAACACCTCCCATGCGAAAACCCCATCTTCGCCTCCATGATCCTCCACAGCATCCACCAGCGTTCAGCTCTCCATACCCCAGACTCTGGAGCGCAAAAGAAAGTATAGCGCAACCCACCCACACGCCCAAGCCCTCAACGTCCACATCTCCAAGTTGCTTAGCCTGGAGATGCTGCCCTATAGGCTGGTAGAGACCGAGGCCTTTCGAAACCTCATGGCGGCGGCCGCCCCTCGGTATTCGTTCCCCAGCCGCCACTACTTTTCCCGATGTGCCGTCCCAGCCCTGCACAAGCACGTGTCAGAGAACATCATCCGTGCCCTGACCAACGCCGTTTCTGACAAGGTCCACCTGACCACGGACACGTGGACGAATGCTGCCGGGCAGGGCCACTATATATCACTGACGGCACATTGGGTTAACTTGGTGGAGGGTGGGACCGAGTCTGACCCTGGGGCTGGTCATATACTGCCGACGCCGAGGATTGCGGGGCCTACTTCGGTCCAGGTCTCAAAGGCCTACTATGCCTCCTCCTCCTCCCACCCCTCCTCCACCTCCTCCTTCTCCGAATTACCATCCGTGGGCATGGCGCCATCAGTCGGTAGCTCTAGGCACAGCAGCAGTGCAGTCGCTAAGCGACAGCAGGCGGTGCTCAAACTGCTGAGCCTAGGCGATAAAAGGCACACCGCCCAAGAGCTATTACAGGTCATCACGGCGCAGACTGATCTGTGGCTGGCACCGCTGAACCTGAAGCCAGGCATGGTTGTGTGTGACAACGGCCGTAACCTGGTGGCGGCTCTGCAACTCGGCAGACTGACACATGTGCCATGCCTGGCCCATGTGTTAAATCTCATAGTTCAGCGTTTCCTCAAGACATACCCCAATCTGTCTGATTTGCTCACGAAGGTGCGCCGCATCTGTGCGCATTTCAGGAAGTCCAGCACAGATGCTGCCACTCTCAGGGCAGCGCAGCGCCGCCTCCAACTGCCCGCTCACCGACTGTTGTGCGACGTGCCCACGAGGTGGAATTCAATATTAACCATGTTATCCAGAGTTTACCAGCAGCGCCGAGCGATTGTAGACTGCCAGATGTCAACTTCCACCAGAACTGGTAGTCAGGTCAGTCAGCTTCCTCAAGTCTACAATGAGGAGTGGACGTGGATATCTGATATCTGTCAGGTGCTGAGTAACTTTGAGGAGTCAACACAGATGGTCAGTGGCGATGCCGCCATCATCATCCTCACCATCCCGCTGCTTGGCCTGTTGAAAAACTCTCTGGTCAGCATGAAGTCAGAAGCTTTGCGCTCGTCACAAGAGACGGGGGAAGAAGATTCCCTTGTTGATAGCCAAAGCACCCGTAGGTCTGTTTCTCAGCGCATATCAGAGGAGGTGGAGGTGGAGGAGGATGAGGAGGAAGAGGAGGAGAATGTTGGCGAGACAGAAGAGGGGACCATTGTTCGGTCCTTCACTGTTCAGCGTGTATGGGCAGAAGAAGAGGAGTTGGCGGAGTTGAAGGAGGAGGAAATGGGCAGTCAGGCCAGTGAGGGGAGTGAATTCTTGCGCGTTGGGACTCTGGCACATATGGCAGATTTCATGCTAGGCTGCCTATCCTGTGACCCTCGCGTTCAAAGAATTTATTCCAGCACCGATTACTGGGTATTCACTCTCCTGGACCCACGGTACAAGCAAAATCTTTCCACTCTCATCCCCGGAGAGGAAAGGAGTGTGAGAATGCATGAATACAAACTGAAACAGTATTTCCCTTCTGACAGCGCTAGTGGCAGAGGGCGTACTTCTGCGGGACAAGTAGCGAGGGAGAGTAGGCGAGCAGGCAGCTTTTCCAGCACTGGCAGGGGTACGCTTTACAAGGCCTTTGCCAGTTTTATGTCACCCCAGCAAGACACTGTCACCTGTCCCCAGTCTCGGCAGAGTAGGGCTGATCTTTACAGAAAGATTGTGAGGGAGTACGTAGCTGACCATACCATCGTCCTAAATGATCACACAGCTCCCTACAACTACTGGGTTTCAAAGCTGGACATGTGGCACGAACTGGCGCTGTACGCCTTGGAGGTTCTTGCCTGCCCTGCCGCTAGCGTGTTGTCCGAGCGGGTTTTCAGTGCAGCTGGTGGCATCATTACCGATAAGTGTACACGCCTGTCGACTGACAGCGCTGACAGGCTGACGCTTATCAATATGAGTAAAGCCTGGAATTCTCAGGATTTCCATTCTCCACCAGGTGAAAGAAGCTCAACCTAAATAATGTATGCACTCCTCCTCCTCATTGTCCTCCTCCTCCTCCTCTTTGTACACTAAAGCATAGGAAACTGGCTATTTTTTGCCAGGGCCAACTGGCTCTAGCTATAGTACTCTATATATTTAATTTTTCTGGAGGGCCACCTACCCGGTACTCTGTTTTAAGCAATTTTTGGGAGTGCCACATACAGGCACTCAATCTATTTAATTTTTCTGGAGGACCACCTACCTGCTCCTCTGGTTGGAAAACTTTTTTGGACTGCCACATACAGGCACTATCCAAATTAAATTGTCTCCATAGCAGCCTCCACATGTCGTCTTTTTAGCTGGCTCCACACGTTGTCTCCATTGCTACCACCACACGTCATCGCCATAGCTGCCTCCAAAAGTCGTCCATATAGCTGCCTCCATACATTGTCTCCTTATCAAACGAACTGTGTCAGGCAGAATTTTGGGTTGTGTCATGGATTCCACATCAAACTTGTTAACTTTGTCGCCACCCTGCTGTGTAATCCACAAAATATACTGGCAAACTTTTATCATTTACCAATATTATTTCAGCGCTTCTTGCGCATCTGTTTACATTCCCCTCACCCGCCATATCCCAAACGTATAAGAACGCTACTACACTTGATCTTATACAAAATGTTCTTAGATGTGCTGTTTGGGGAGTAGCCTAGAGACAGGGGCTTTGATTGGCGAAAGCTCGCCTGGCAGCGAAGCGCCAGTTCCATCTCAAGATCCAACTAACATAGTTTTAACTGCAGCACCTTTAATCTACTACTAGTTCACTGCCTCCACACATCGTCCCCTTATCAAACGAGCTGTGTCGGGCAGAATTTTGGGTTGTTTTCATGGCTTCCACATCAAACTTTTTAACTTTGTCGCCACCCTGCTATGTAATCCACAAAATATACTGGCAAACTTTTATCATTTACCAATATTATTTCAGCGCTTCTTGCGCATCTGTTTACATTCCCCTCACCCACCATATCCCAAACTTATAAGAATGCTACTACACTTGATCTTATACAAAATGTTCTTAGAAGTGCTGTTTGGGGAGTAGCCTAGAGACAGGGGCTTTGATTGGAGAAAGCTTGCCTGGCAGCGGAGCGCCAGTTCCATCTCAAGATCCAACTAACATAGTTTTAACTGCAGCACCTTTAATCTACTACTAGTTCACTGCCTCCATACATGGTCCCCTTATCAAACGAGCTGTGTCAGGCAGAATTTTCAGGTGTTTCACCAGATACATAGTGGAACTCGGCCCATCTGTCGCCGCCATGCTGGAGACCTGAAGTTGCAATCATAGCAGCGCAATATGAATGCCCCATACTGTCGCTCTTAATCATGGAACCATTTCTGTAAAAACAATTAAAAATAGAACCACTATGCTATTCCATTATTCCTAGGTGAAATATTCAAACGACCCGGCCTGCTTTGAAAATTATAATTTTTTCAAAGTAAACGCTTCTGGCCCCCAGGCCCATTTTGGGTGGGGAGGAGCCGAGAGACAGGGGCTTGGACAGGCGAAAGCTCACCTGGCAGTGGACCGCCAGCTCCATCCCAAGATTAGGCAGCCTCAGAGGCATCCATGCATGCTGCCCCTGCTGTTTCCTGTCCATTTTGCCTCCACGATCCTCCACAGCGTCCACCAATGTCTCTTTTCAACTCTCTATACCCCAGACGCTGGAGCACGAGAGGATATGCAGCACATCATCCCCTTATCAAACGAGCTGTGTCAGGCAGAATTTTCAGGTGTTTCACCAGATACATAGTGGAACTCGGCCCATCTGTCGCCGCCATGCTGCAGACCTGAAGTTGCAATCATAGCAGCGCAATATGAATGCCCCATACTGTCGCTCTTAATCATGGAAGTCGTCTCCATGGCTGCCTCCACATGTCAGGCTCATTTTTCGGGTGTTTCACCAGATACGTTATGGAACTTGGTCACTATGTCGCCACCATGCTGTGTTATCGACTAAATATACCGTCAACATTTTGTTCACATAGGAAATCATTTCACCTCCTTTGGTGAAACCTGAGTCCATTTAGGGTATGTCGCCATGAGACTCTCTAGCCTGCCACTGCTGCCGCTGCCTCTGCATGCCGTCCCCTATAGTGTCAGGGTCAATTATTGCATGTTTTAGATGCTATCTAGCCTCATTCGGTCACTCTGTCATGGCCATGCTGTTGCCCATAATTTTGGCATAATGGTGCGATTAAGCAACCTCAGAGGCATCCATGCATGTTGCCCCTGCTGTTTCCTGTCCATTTCCGTGGTGTTTCCATCCTTTTCTGAGGTTCCCAGGTGTTTGGCCAAGCTTCCCTGTGCAGAGCCTTGGTCCCCTTGAAAAATGCTCGAGTCTCCCATTGACTTCAATGGGGCTTGTTATTCGAGACGAGCACTCGAGCATCGGGAAAAGTTTGTCTCGAATAACGAGTACCTGAGCATTTTAGTGCTCGCTCATCTCTAATTATAAGGCCTCTCAAAGTCACTTGAAAACTAAGCAGGTACCTGTTAATATGATTTTTGGAGATTTTAATAAAAATCTGAAGAACTTCAACCATATTTCTAAGCCCCATAACAACCTTGTAAAATGAGAGGATTCATAAAAAGCCAGGCCAACGTAAAGTGGACATTCGGGAAATGTTGTTTATAAAGTTATTTGGGTGCTATGAAAAGCTACTTGAAAAGTAAAGAATTTTGAACTCTGAAAATTAAGAATATTTCAAAATTTTTGACAAGTTTCTATTTTCTCATAATTAAACGCAAAAGATATCATCCAAATATTTCCAATAATTTGAAGTACAATGTGTGACGAGAAAACAATCTCAAAACTATTTGGATATGTTAAAGCATTTGAAGGTTATAACCACTTATAGCGACACAGGGCAGATTTAAAAAATCGGGCTTGGTCCGGAAGCCCTAAAGTGGCTTGGTCCTTAAAGGGTTAATAAGTTATTATTAGTTCTAAATAAAATACACTCCCAATTGACTACATTTAAGAGGAATCTTTAAAAGACCACATTGCGTATTATTATATAGAGGTTACTCACAATATTTACATCGGATACAGGCAGTCCCCCGGGTTACGTGTAAACCCTCTCTGCAGGTTCTCTTGGATGTACTCTTACATTGCTGCAGTCTTGGGAACTGAAAGCAGATACACCCGACCCCGGGGAGGGAAGGCCCCCGGCAGGAAATCCACAGGACAGTCAAAGGGACGGTGTGGCAGCAAAGTCTCCGCTTGTTTCTTGGAGAACACATCTGCAAAGTCCTGGTAATACATTGGTAGGCCCTCCAGAGGCTTTGGAGCTACAAAGCACACAAGGACAGGTACTGGTAGAGGCATCACCGTGCAACGAGAAGGGCACTCCAGACCCCAACAAAGGATCTCCCATGTCTTCCAATGAAGCACTGGTGTGTGAAGCTGCAGCCATGAAAGGGCCAGCAGGAGAGATGAGGTGGAGCAAAGCAGCACGTAGAAAGACAGTCTCTCTTTATGAAGAGCTCCAACCTGCAGGGAGATAGGCTCAGTGCAGTACCAGACTGGGTCAGAGAGGATTTGTCCGCTTACTGAGGAGATTACCAGTGGCTTCTCAAGGTGGACCACAGGCATGGGATGCTGGGAGTTTAGAGCAGCATCCACAAAGTTCCCCGCAGAACCAGAGTCCAGAAAAGCAGGTACCAATGCTGAGACGCACTGGAATAGTCAGGCATGTAGAAGCGTTGCTTACACCTAGGGACACTTCTCCCAAGAACCCTAAGTGCTGGTGTATCCCTGACGTTGGGGATTGACAGGACAAGACCCAATGAAGTGCTCTGGAATGGCACAATAAAGGCAGAGGTTTTCCTGACATCTTCTGAAACGTTCCTGGGAAGACACTCTGGCTCTGTCCACCTCCATAGGCTCCTCTTCAGATGGTACGACCAGAGGCTGGAGCGGCCTCTGGAAAGCAGGTGTCAGGTGAGGAAGACGATGTGGGCAGACTTGGGGTTGTTCAAGGCGTAACTCTTCGGCACGCTCCATAATCCGCACGTCTATTCGAGTGGCAAAGGTAATGAGACCTCTCAGGGTACACGGCAAGTCACGAACAGCCAGAGCGTCCTAAACAGGAGATGAGAGGCCCTTTTTTTAGTGCTGCAGACAGGGCCACATCGTCCAGGAGAGTTCTGAGGATAGGGTACGGAACTGGACAGCATATTCTCCCAAGGAAGGCTCAGCAGAGGAGGCCCATGCAGGCCCTTCAAACACGTGCCAGAACCCTGCCAGAAATGCCAAGAGAGTAGCTGTGACCAGGTAGTCTCTGTCCCAAAGAGGAGTAGCCCAGGCCAGGACTTTGGCAGAGAGGAGACTGATGATGAATGCCACCTTAGATCGCTCTGTGATAAATTGAGAGAGCATGAGTTCTATGTGCAGGGAGCACTGGGTTATAAAGCCCCTGCACAACTTAGGATCTGCATCATACTTGCTGAGCATAGACAGCCGTAGCCTGTGTTCAGCATCAGGTAGACACGCCAGGGTAGCAGGAGTCGAGTGAGCAGCCTCAAGAATCAATTGCTGTTGCTGGGTGGCTAGCAGGTGTTGTAGCATGGCGGTGACCTGTCCCAGCTGTTCGCGCTGTGCGAAAATCTGCCAGGATTGCTGGACCATGATGGTTGCAAGATCGGGCTGACCGGAAAGCGGAAACTCGGCAGGATCCATGGCCGGATCTATTGTCAGGATATTGCTGACAATGGTCAGTGCCAATTATTGCCACGCTGGCCCTTTAAATTCACTGAAGGCAGCGCGCCCGCACCCTAGGAGGCGGGGACGTGTGCGCCACGTGGCCAGAGTCGGTGCTGGGTCATGGTGAGGTGAGTGACTCCCCGGGAGCCAGGGGCAGCACAGAGGGGCACGGGTGTGCCTGCGACCCGGGAGAACAGTCACAGGAGCACCCATGGCAGGAGTATTCCCACTAGGACAAGATTCTTAAATATACTCTGGATAACAAAATAACACATTCTCAGATTCAATGTAATTAACAAACACCAGCATCTCACTGATTTAATATTAACCTGTCTCTATCAGTCCTAGTATTTACAATTATGGTTGCCCCTGGATCTGACCGCAAATCTTTTTGACCATAGTCGGATTCTTCTCATGAATAGCTTCTCTTGTCTGCACTCTGCATTGCTATCTGCCTCCAGCCACTCCCCCTGCATTACAAAACCAGCTCAGACACAGTCAAGCTACAGAAAGATAAGCAAAGCTGACTGTGTATTTTAGTCATTAGATGAGGGAGCTGAGAACGTCATTGTGTTTTATATCTATCATATGGATCTCCTAATTTCTCATCTCTCATCCGTCTAATCTCTCTTTTTCTATACCCACATACAGCATCTCATGTCTGCTTATAGAGTCCCCGCCCACACTGTAGAATTTTACACTGACCATCAGTTATAGAAGCTAAAACAGAAATAAAACTACAAAAAGTAAAGTTTTAAAGTAAGGGGGTTACACATGATCTGTATTGTGTACACATCACTAGGGGGTTAAAATTTTGGGAACTTTCTTTTCTGGTAAACACCTTTAAAGGTTTCATGAATGTAAAATGGATTAAAAATTGGAGTTAATATGCGGTAGATGGCAGCAAAATGGGTGGTAATAACAGGGGAACTCCTCTGCGAAATATTAGTTAGGACTAATACTTAAAATAGTAATAGTAAATAAAAAATAATTGAACTAAATAAATAATTAATTAAAATAAATTAAAAAAGCCAAAAAATATATTGTTAATGTCCGTGATACAAGACAATATTGGTAACCAGACACAGTTATTCTCAATGCGCTATAAGGCACTATGAGTGGTGATGACTAAATCCAAAGTGCACTATTCGGGTCCACACCAAATTGAGGGGTTTGGCAATGGTACTGTTTGGGAGCTGGGTCCATTTTCACGAAAAAGCACCAAGCATCCAATCAAGCAGCTTAAAGCACTTTTGCAAACACAGGCATGTACTTTGAAGGCATGCTAGTTAGTGATTGGACTGGATATGTGTGCAGCAGAAGAGAAGGGTTACATGTCCAGATGCCATTACACAGTAGACAGCTAGGAAGAGGTTGCTGCTCATCATAGAGTCAGTCAGCTAGGCAGCAACTTCTGAAAAAACAACAATTGCCCTTGTCGGGTTCATAGAAGATGCTCCTATTTTAAGGGAGAAAAAAAAAAATCTGAAATACCGTATATACAAGAGTATAAGCCGACCCAAGTATAAGCCGAGACCCCTAATTTTACCACCAAAAACTGGGAAAACCTATTGACTTGAGTATAAGCTGAGGGTGGGAAATGTATTGGTCACAGACCCCCCTCTCCCCCCAGTATATAGCCAACCCCCTATAAAATACAGCCTGCCCCCTGTAGTATACAGCCTGCCTCCTGCAGTATACAGCCACCCCAACCTGCCCCCAGTAGTATACAGCTTGCCTCCAGTAGTATACAGCCTGCCCCCAGTAGTATACAGCCTGCCCCCAGAAGTATACAGCCAGTCCCCAGTAGTATACAGCCAGTCCCCAGTAGCATACAACCAAAAAGGAAAAAAGTGAGCATGCATTACTAAAAAATATATACATTTTTATTGATATGCATTAAAAATAGAACATCACAAAGTTATGGGTAGTTACAAGGCAGAGGCCAACAGGGTGCTGGGCAGCATCGATATCTAATGGACAATTGGCATTATGTTATATAACATCATAAAGTGCGTAGTGCAAAGCCCAAAATACAATCCATCTTAAAGGAAATGATAACAAGAATAGTGGTTAAAGCGCAAAGAAACACATCACAAACAGTACCTGGAGGTTAAAACGTAGTAGGCGCATAAAGGGAGAGCTGCCCAGCACCTCCCCGACACGTGTTTCGTCCACACAGGACTTTGTCAAGGGGTGGTGCCATGGAGAACGCGTGGAGATTAAATCATGGGAAGCAACCAATGAAAAGGAGGAAACACACCTGATGGAGACATACGGTGGAAAAGTCGGGTGCAAGGTCCGTGGCTTGTGCGTCCTTGCAGCGGGGGGGGGGGGGGGGGTTCAGGACATATGCGTCACAAGGAGCAAGTCACATGATCCGGATGACGCAATGGATCACCGCCCACACGCGCAGGCGCACAGCGGCCACCGGATATGTCTAGGCGCCATATTGGGTGAGGGCAAAAGAAGAAGAAACCAGCTGATGACTCGATCATAACATGAGTGTGTAATATTTGAATACGGGATGGCATCGGGAAGGCAAAAAAAGTGAAAATGATGTGTGAGGTAAGGCAGATATGTGTTGGAAATGCATGAAATGGATCGGCAACTTGAAGTTTGGGAAAAAGAAATATATGATGTGAAATTACGTAAATTACATCGTGATCAAAATGATGCTAGCACTAACCGAATGTACCTTTGGCAACGTACTCCCTCAGAATCTAGGCTGAATAGTTCTACATCTATGTCCTCACTTACTTCAGGAGGAGAATGGAGTGACACATCCCTTCGAATGCAGACAAGAAACACTGCACGGCACAAAAGCAAAAGAGATTTTGGTCCATCTAAGCAACCTAAGAGACGGCTGGATACTGTTCCCCAGCATGGTTCCAGAACACAACCTAAGGTAATCAACTTATCTGAGTATCAACTGACTTCCACTGACATTGATGTGCTCTCTAGGGGCCTAATATTTGTACCTTCCTTTTCCATCGATCCCTTTACAGTAATTAAGGATCTGCATCTTTTTGCCCGTCATCTTATACTGAAGAGATGGTTTTACAAGGAAGACGACACAAACTTGAACTCATATATTGAGCAGCTGGCGGTTGATACTCTTCAAGAACTATATGATGAACAAAGTACTTCTCAAGAGGTAAGTGATGTTAATGTCTAACACGACCTGCACAAACTACCTGCTTCCATTAAACCAAGATCGAATACTTTTCCTGCCTTTTCCACCTGTCCCGCAGTAGATACCTTTGTTAGGACAGTCTCCAAAGAACTGATGTCCATTCCTAAAGGGATTCAGAGGGAACGTGACAGCCTTTTAAAATTAAAAGCCCTGAAGGGGGTGTTGATAAAACCGGCCGATAAAGGCGGGAATGTGGTCATTTGGCCTGAGACATCTTATAAAAAAGAGGCCTTCAGACAGCTGAAAAACCGCGAATGTTATAAAAAACTTACATTTAATCCCCTTTTATCCTTCAATTCACAGATCAAAATGCTGTTAATGAAGGCGGTGGAGGATAACATCATCTCAAAAGCTGTAGCGGAAGCTCTTTTTATCAAGAACCCCATGATCTCAACCCTATATCTGTTGCCCAAAATCCATAAAAATTTGACCAATCCAACTGGAAGACCCATCATTTCCGGCCGAGGTAATTGCACCGATAACATCTGTAAATTCATCGACACTATTTTGCAGCCATTGGTCAGGGGACTTCCTTCGTATCTTCAGGACTCCACTGACCTCCTGCGGAAGTTGGAGGGGATCCATCTGAATCCCGGCCAGCTTCTTGTAGTGTGTGATGTGGAGTCCCTTTACACTTCTATCAAGCACGATGATGGCCTGAGTGTGGTTTCATATTTTCTACGTCTGTCACAATATGAGGACAAGGAGATCTTTTTCATCTTGACACACTTGGAGTTCGCACTCAGGCATAATTTCTTCACCTTCAATGGGTCCTTCTGGGGCTGTGGGAGAGGGACCTCTTCCTGTCGGATGGTGGAGACGCAATGTGCCGCGTCCTTTTCTGGGCGCGGTACATTGATAATGTCTTCATCATCTGGCAGGGAGATGAGGGTGGTCTTAAGTCCTTTTTTGACATGTTGAATGTTAACCAACGGAATATTAAACGCACCTGGTCATCCGATTCTAATTCCATAGATTTCTTGGATATCCGGATTATGAAAGACTCCTCGGGGCATCTTCAAACAGACGTCTTCAGAAAAACTACATCGACAAATAGTTTGCTACATGCCACCTCTGCTCACCCATCTCAAACCATGAATGCGGTTCCCATTGGTCAATTTTTACGTATGAAGAGAATTTGTTCTTCACCTGAAGAATTTGAAAAACAAGCCGAAGATCTTTCGAATCGGTTTCTCGAACGCGGCTATAGCAAAATAAGTATTTCCAAAGCATACAAAAGAGCTTGTGCCACTGACCGTAATTCCCTCTTATACCCCAACAAATCTGTGAAAACTGCACAACCCCCTCGTTTCATCACCACATATCATAACCGGTGGAAGGACATGCAGCATATCTTTCAGAAATTTTGGCCAATCCTTACTTCGGACCCTATCTTAGAAAAAATAATAACTCCCCATCCATCTATTGTGTCCCGAAGAGCACGTAACCTTAGGGATACACTTGTGCACAGTTATTTTGTCCCCGATCCACCTAAACAAATTTTTGGAGCACAACCACCAAAATGCGGTTGTACCCCCTGTGGCAAATGTATCATCACACTTCTCTTTATCAGATGGGATGAGACAGTACAAAATCACATGGCCCATCAACTGTGCCACCAAGGGCGTAATCTACTATGCTACGTGCCCATGCAAGAAGATTTACGTGGGCATGACAACACGTGAATTCAAACTCAGGGTACGCGAGCATGTAACTGGAATTTTGGCATCCTCGTCTGTGGTCCATGAGGAGAACATCTTAAAGCTCAAACCCATACCTCGGCACTTCAAGCAAATTCATCACTCGGACCCAGTAGGCTTCAAGGTAATTGGATTAGACCACATTAATCTGGATCTCCGAGGCGGAGCTCTTAAACGGAGATTACTCCAATTGGAGTCTAAGTGGATTTGGACACTTAATACAGTGTCCCCCAGGGATTAAATGAGAATTTTGGGTTCTCTGCCTTCTTGTAAAATACCCTTCACCTGCAGGCTCATTTTGTGCCCTATTTCTGCTGTTCTCTGTGTCTGCCTTTCGTGGTGCCCCTCTTTGTTTTTAACTTCATGTATGTTTATATTCTTTTAACATATCTTTTCTTTTTCTTTATTATAGAACATCATCTTGTGGTTGGATGAATTGGAAGCAACCATTGTGTACAGCTCCTTAGCTATACTGGACCATAGATCTAATGGCTTTTTTCCTCCATTTTGTCATTTACCAGCATCGGGATGTCCTCACCCCATTTTTTGTCACCCTGGTCATTTAGCTTTTTCACACCTCCTCACTACATATACTGGCTCATCATCATTTGTGCTTTGTGCCCTTCACCTTTTGCAAAAATCTCCTGCACTTTTTTCTTTTTTTACTGCACTTATTGCACTTTTTTGCACTTTTTTGCAATTTTTCATTTTTTGTCCGATCATTCCCAGCTTGTATTCTTTGTCATGGAGTGTCACTTTTTTGTGACTTATGTCTCCTCACATACTTGCACACACATCGTGCCTTACTTCTTTTTTTTTGGCACTAATGTAACTCTAATATTGATTTTCCACTTGGATATAGTCCCTATTCAGCATTTCATTCTCACTCTCTCACTCACGTTCACTTTCTCATTATCATACTCATTTACACATCCATCTTGTTATAAGTTGCTTACCTGTTTACACTCATCCCCCCGAGAACTGTCATGATCAACTTCCACTCATGCATTTCCAACACA
The DNA here is from genome assembly GCF_040894005.1 of Engystomops pustulosus. NCBI lineage: Eukaryota > Metazoa > Chordata > Amphibia > Anura > Leptodactylidae > Engystomops > Engystomops pustulosus. The sequence continues at coordinate 220,117,601 of NC_092414.1, forward strand.
TATCTGCCTTATCTCACACCTCATTTTCACTTTTTTTGCCTTCATGATGCCATCCCGTATTCAAATATTACACACTCATGTTATGATCGAGTCATCAGCTGGTTTCTTCTTCTTTTGCCCTCACCCAATATGGCGCCTAGACATTCCTGGTGTGTGTTGCGCATGTCCGGTGGCCGCTGTGCGCCTGCGCGTGTGGGCGGCGGTCCATTGAGTCATCCGGATCATGTGACTTGCTCCGTGTGACGTATATGTCCCGCCCCCCCCCCCCTGCTGCGAGGCCGCACAAGCCACGGACCATGCGCCCGACTTTTCCACCGTATGTCTCCATCAGCTGGCGCAGGTGTGTTTCCTCCTTTTCATTGGTTGCTTCCCATGATTTAATCTCCACACGTTCTCCATGGCACCACCCCTTGAAAAAAGTCCTGTGTGAACGAAACACGTGTCGGGGAGGTGCTGGGCAGCTCTCCCTTTATGCGCCTACTACGTTTTAACCTCCAGGTACTGTTTGTGATGTGTTTCTTTGCGCTTTAACCACTATTCTTGTTATCATTTCCTTTAAGATGGATTGTATTTTGGGCTTTGCACTACGCACTTTATGATGTTATATAACATAATGCCTATTGTCCATTAGATATCGATGCTGCCCAGCACCCTGTTGGCCTCTGCCTTGTAACTACCCACAACTTTGTGATGTTCTATTTTTAATGCATATCAATAAAAATGTATATATTTTTTAGTAATGCATACTCACTTTTTTCCTTTTTGGTTGTTTACTCTTTGAGCTTAGCATTTTTTTATACTTTTGGTGCCCTTTCTCACTATAGCAACATTGCTGGCATTTATACTACATACTTGGTTCATATTTTGTTCTAATAGTACTGCCCAGTAGCATACAGCTTGCCCCCAGTAGTATACAGCCTGCCCAAAATTTAAAAAAATAATATACTTATTTACTCACCCTCCGGTGGCCCCAATGCACAGCGCTGCTCCCCTGATGTCCGCGCGGCTTGTCACATTGTGCTGGGCGTCACCATTGTTCTCTCCCGAGCGGCAGGCGCATAGTATGACACGCCGCTGCTGACGTCATACTAGGCGCCGCCCGGGAGAGAACAATGGTGGCGCCCAGCATGATCTTACAGAAGACAGAAGAGGAGCCGGGTAGCCAGAAAATGAGCCGCGCGGACATCGGGGGAGCAGCGCTGCACAGCAGGGCCACCAGAGGGTGAGTATATACGTTTATTATTTTTTAAGCCAATTGACTTAATTATTGACTCGTGTATAAGCCGAGGGGACGTTTTTCACACGATTTTGTGCTGAAAAACTCGGCTTATACACGTATATACGGTAATTCTCCTTATGGTGGCGCTCTGAAGAATTGCATTAAGCTTCTATAGTGCAGAAAATTTATTAATTATTAGAGAGGATTATACACCAAAAATTAAAAAAAATTAAACAGTAAAGACCTGACAGGATTATTAGTATTTACGGCATCCTCTAGAAAAGTCTTAACTAGAGATGAGCGAGCACTAAAATGCTCGGGTACTCGTTATTCGAGACAAACTTTTCCCGATGCTCGAGTGCTCGTCTCGAATAACGAGCCCCATTGAAGTCAATGGGAGACTCGAGCATTTTTCAAGGGGACCAAGGCTCTGCACAGGGAAGCTTGGCCAAACACCTGTAAACCTCAGAAAATGATAGAAACACCACGGAAATGGACAGGAAACAGCAGGGGCAGCATGCATGGATGCCTCTGAGGCTGCTTAATCGCACCATTATGCCAAAATTATAGGCAACAGCATGGCCATGACAGAGTGACCGAATGAGGCTAGATAGAATCTAAAACATACAATAATTGAGGCAGAGGCAGCGGCAGCAGTGGCAGGCTAGAGAGTGTCATGGCGACATACCCGAAATGGACTCAGGTTTCACCAAAGGAGGTGAGCAAGAAGCGCTGAAATGATTTCCTATGGGAACAAAAGGTTGACGGTATATTTAGTCGATAACACAGCATGGTGGAAACATAGTGACCAAGTTCCATAACGTATCTGGTAAAACACCCGAAAAATGAGCCTGACACAGCTCGTTTGATAAAGGGACGACATGTGGAGGCAGCCATGGAGACGACTTCCATAATTAAGAGTGACTACTGGGGCATCCATATTGCTTCTATGATTGAAACTTCAGGTCTCCAGCATGGTGACAGATGGGCCGAGTTCCACTATGTATCTGGTGAAACACCTGAAAATTCTGCCTGACACAGCTCGTTTGATAAGGAGATCATGTATGGAGGCAGTGAACTAGTAGTAGATTAAAGGTGCTGCAGTTAAAACTATGTTAGTTGGATCTTGGGATGGAGCTGGCGCTCCGCTTTCGCCAATCCAAGCCCCTGTCTCTCGGCTACTCCCCAAACAGCACTTCTAAGAACCTTTTGTATAAGATCAAGTGTAGTAGTGTTCTTATACGTTTGGGTTATGGCGAGTGAAGGGAATGTAAACAGATGCGCAAGAAGCGCTGAAATAATATTGGTAAATGATTAAAGTTTGCCAGTATATTTTGTGGATTACACAGCAGGGTGGCGACAAAGTTAACAAGTTTGATGTGGAAGCCATGAAAACAACCCAAAATTCTGCCTGACACAGCTCGTTTGATAAGGGGACCATGTATGGAGGCAGCTATATGGACGACTTTTGGAGGCAGCTATGGCGATGACGTGTGGAGGTAGCAATGGAGACAACGTGTGGAGGCAGCTAAAAAGACGACATGTGGAGGCTGCTATGGAGACAATTTAAATTTGGATAGTGCCTGTATGTGGCACTCCCAAAAATTGTTTAAAACAGAGGACCGGGTAGGTGGCCCTCCAGAAAAATTAAATACTATAGCTATAACAAGTTGGCCCTGGAAAAAAATAGCCAGTTTCCTCTGCTTTAGTGTACAAAGAGGAGGAGAAGGAGGACAATGAGGAGGAGGAGTGCATACATTATTCAGGTTGAGCTTCTTTCACCTGGTGGAGAATGGAAATTCTGAGAAATCCAGGCTTTATTCATCTTGATAAGCGTCAGCCTGTCAGAGCTGTCAGTCGACAGGCGTGTACGCTTATCGGTGATGATGCCACCAGCTGCACTGAAAACCCGCTCGGACAACACGCTAGCTAGCAGGGCAGGCAAGAACCTCCAAGGCGTACAGCGCCAGTTCGTGCCACATGTCCAGCTTTGAAACCCAGTAGTTGTAGGGAGCTGTGTGATAATTTAGGACGATGGTATGGTCAGCTACGTACTCCCTCACCATCTTTCTGTAAAGATCAGCCCTACTCTGCCGAGACTGGGGACAGGTGACAGTGTCTTGCTGGGGTGACATAAAACTGGCAAAGGCCTTGTAAAGCGTACCCCTGCCAGTGCTGGACAAGCTGCCTGCTCGCCTACTCTCCCTCGCTACTTGTCCCGCAGAAGTACGCCCTCTGCCGCTAGCGCTGTCAGAAGGGAAATACTGTTTCAGCTTGTGCACCAGGGCCTGCTGGTATTCATGCATTCTCACACTCCTTTCCTCTCCAGGGATGAGAGTGGAAAGATTTTGCTTGTACCGTGGGTCCAGGAGAGTGAATACCCAGTAATCGGTGCTGGAATAAATTCTTTGAACGCGAGGGTCACGGGAATGGCAGCCTAGCATGAAATCTGCCATATGCACCAGAGTCCCAACGCGCAAGAATTCACTCCCCTCACTGGCCTGCTTCTCCATTTCCTCCTCTTCCAACTCCTCCAACTCCTCTTCTTCTGCCCATATACGCTAAACAGTGAAGGACTGAACAATGGTACCCTCTTCTGTCTCGCCAACATTCTCCTCCTCTTCCTCCTCATCCTCCTCCACCTCCTCCGATATGCGCTGAGAAACAGACCTAAGGGTGCTTTGGCTATCAACAAGGGAATCTTCTTCCCCCGTCTTTTGTGACAAGTGCAAAGCTTCTGACTTCATGCTGACCAGAGAGTTTTTCAACAGGCCAAGCAGCGGGATGGTGAGGCTGATGATGGCGGCATCGCCACTGACCATCTGTGTTGACTCCTCAAAGTTACTCAGCACCTGACAGATATCAGACATCCACGTCCACTCCTCATTGTAGACTTGAGGAAGCTGACTGACCTGACTACCAGTTCTGGTGGAAGTTGACATCTGGCAGTCTACAATCGCTCTGCGCTGCTGGTAAACTCTGGATAACATGGTTAATGTTGAATTCCACCTCGTGGGCACGTCGCACAACAGTCGGTGAGCGGGCAGTTGGAGGCGGCGCTGCGCTGCCCTGAGAGTGGCAGCATCTGTGCTGGACTTCCTGAAATGCGCACAGATGCGGCGAACCTTCGTGAGCAAATCAGACAGATTGAGGAAACGCTGAACTATGAGATTTAACACATGGGCCAGGCATGGCTCATGTGTCAGTCTGCCAAGTTGCAGAGCAGTTCACCAGTGCCAGCCACAGATCAGTCTGCGCCGTGATGCCCTGTAATAGCTCTTGGGCGGTGTGCCTTTTATCGCCTAGGCCCAGCAGTTTGAGCACCGCCTGCTGTCACTTAGTGACAGCACTGCTGCTGTGCCTAGAGCTACCGACTGATGGCGCCATGCCCACGGATGGTAATTCGGAGGAGGAGGTGGAGGAGGGGTGGGAGGAGGGAGAGGCATAGTAGGCCTTTGAGACCTGGACCGAGGTAGGCCCCGCAAACCTCGGCGTCGGCAGTATATGACCAGCCCCAGGGTTAGACTCGGTCCCAGCCCCCACCAAGTTAACCCAATGTGCCGTCAGTGATATATAGTGGCCCTGCCCGGCAGCACTCGACCACGTGTCCGTGGTCAGGTGGACCTTGTCAGAGACGGCGTTGGTCAGGGCACGGATGATGTTGTCTGACACGTGCTTGTGCAGTGCTGGGACGGCACATTGGGAAAAGTAGTGGCGGCTGGGGACCGAGTACCGAGGGGCGGCCGCCACCATGAGGTTTCGAAAGGCCTCGGTCTCTACCAGCCTATAGGGCAGCATCTCCAGGCTAAGCAGTTTGGAGTTTTCGCACGGGAGGTGTTTGGGCCAGGGTCCTGGGCAGGGGGCTGACTAGCAGATGACACAGGGGAAGGAGCAGTGGTGTGCCCGGCCGGAGGTGAACTGGCTTGTTGCCATTGGGTGGGGTGTTTAGCATTCATATGCCTGCGCATACTGGTGGTAGTTAAGCTAGTAGTGGTGGAACCCCTGCTGATCCTGGTTTGGCACAGGTTGCACACACAGTCCGTCGGTCAGCCGGTGTTTCTTTAAAGAACCTCCAGACTTCTGAAAATCTAGCCCTCGCCACGGGAGCTTAACTACGGGCAACATTTGGCGCTGATGCACCAGCTCTGGCCCTGCCTCTCCGTCTGGCCCCACCACTGCCTCTTCCAACCTGTTCTGCTATAGGACTCGCCCCCGTCTCAGAAGCACTGTGTTCACCCGTCCTATCAACCCAGCTTGGGTCTGTCACCTCATCATCCTCCGATCCCCCAGTCTGCTCCCCCCTCGGACTTCCTGCCCTGACAACAACTTCACCACTCTCTGACAACCGTGTCTCCGCATCATCCGACACCTCTTTATACACTTCTTCCACTACGTCAATAATGTCATCATCACCCACAGACTGTGACCGGTGGAAAACCTGGGCATCGGAAAATAGCTCAGCAGCAACCGGACAAGTGGTTTGTGACTGTGGGAAGGGTCCAGAAAACAGTTCCTCAGAGTATGCCGGTTCAAATGGCAAATTTTGCTGGGAGGGGGCAGACTGGGGGGAAGGAGGCTGAGGTGGAGGAGCTGGAGGAGTGCTGATTTCGGTGACATGGGTGGACTGCGTGGAAGACTGACTGGTGGACAAATGGCTAGAAGCATTGTCCGCAATCCACGACATCACCTCTTTGCACTGTTCTGGCCTCAACAGTGCTCTACCACGAGTCCCAGTAACTTGAGACATGATGAACCTAGGAAAAAAAAGAAAAAAAAAATTAAACAAAACGATGCTATCCTATTGCTATGGCTAGTTTCTAAGCTACACTGACAGCACACAACTGGATTTTGTGCTGTGCCTGATGACTTTGAGCTATAAAAAAACATAAACGTAAAAAAAAAAAAAAATCAGCAGACTCTGCCTAATTCAAATCAAACCCCTATTAAATTGTCACACTTCGGTGTTTGAGGTGGATATGTGTGTCACTAAGAGCTAAACACAACAGTCGCAAGTCTCCCTGCAAATTACTCACAATATGGTACTAGCTGCACTACTAATGGCAGCAAGCCCAGCCACAAGCAAACCAAAAAAAAGGAAAATATAACGCTATTGTAGGCCTAAATAAGCCGCTGGGGTTCTCCGATGGCTATTTTCTAGCCTACACTGAAAGCACACTGCTTTGCCAGATTACTTTGAGTTATAAAAAGAAATAAACGTAAAAAAAAAATAAATCAGCAGACTGTGCCTAATTCAAATCAAACCCCTAATAAATTTTCCCACTTCGGTGTTTGAGATGTCTGTGTGTCACTAAGAGCTAAACACAACGGTCGCAAGTCTCCCTGCAAATTCCTCACAATATGGTACTAGCTGCACTACTAATGGCAGCAAGCCCAGCCACAAGAAAACCAAAAAAAAGTAAAATAAAACGTTATTGTAGCCCTAAGAAGGGCTGTTGGGTTCTTGTAGAATCACTACTGCCTAACACTATTCTAATCGAACACCATAACGCTTTCCCTGACCAGCAGCAGCTCTCTCCCTAGCGGCATCCAGACAGTGAATGATCCGAGCAGCGCGGGCAGGGGCTAGTCTATTCCAGGGTCACCTGATCTGGCCAGCCAACCACTGCTATCGACGTGTAAGGGTACCACGTCATGCTTGGTGGAGTGCAGAGTCTCCTGGCTTGTGATTGGCTCTGTTTCTGGCCGCCAAAAATCACAACGGCGGGAGATGCCATTTTCTCGAGGGGGCGAAGTATTCGTCCGAGCAACGAGCAGTTACGAGTACGCTAATGCTCGAACGAGCATCAAGCTCGGACAAGTATGTTCGCTTATCTCTAGTCTTAACAATTTAGTTTCTTTATAGTACTCAGCTCTAATAATAATAATTATAAATCATCTTCATAGTTATCAAAGCTGCTCCTGTGAATGAATAGCGCACAGTATTATGTGGATCCTGAAAGTGCTCATCATATTGAACAGCTAATAAAAACATTTTGTAGGCAGTGATAAGTGCAGTGATAAGTGCACTCTACTTTGTGAATCAGAAAAGTTTTGCTGTCAGTGAAAGGTACAATAAATCTAGATTACAATGTTACTCTTGTCAGTGGATAGTGCATACAATTTTGTGAATCAGAAAAGTCTTGCTGTCATAGAATAGTGCACAGCAACTTGTCACAGAATGGCACACAGCGGCACTATATCTGAAAGAAAATCTCTTTATTTGGGTATGCAAATTGTCATAGTGATAGAAAACAGTGGGTTTTTATTAATGGCACATTCTCAGTTTGGTTTGAATTTACCTTGGGGGCCACATAGGTCAGTATTATGACCACATCCTTTTAATATTTTTATTAATAACCTCATAATGGATTTAGAAAATAGGATTTTAATATTTGCAGATGATACTAAACTCTGTAAAGTATTTTATACAGAAGAGGACAGTATAATTTGTGGAAACTGGAAGCCTGGGCTGATGAATGGCAGATGAGGTTTAATATGGATAAATGTAAGTTTATGCGTGGGTCGAGGAAATCTAAAGCATAATTATATTTTATACTAGCTGTAGATCCCTTTACTGCCCGGGATAGAAAATAACTGCTCTTTGTTATAATAAACTAGAATGGGTTAACAAAATATATCTTATATGTATCTGTCTCTCTCTGACTGTCTTTGTCTCTGACGCTCTCTGTGCCTCTCTGACTGTCACTGTCCGTCTTTGTCACTGACCATCTCTGACATTCTCTGGGTGATTGAAGACGCGACGATGCAGATTCCTTTAGAGGACATACATACATACCTACACACACACACACATACATACACTTGGTTTTATTTAATAGATGACTTGAGGTATTGGTGGATGGTAAAATCAATTTGTTGGACTTGATGGACTGATGTATTTTTCTAAAATGATTTACCATGATACTAAGATATGCTGGAGAGTGTGTGTGAGCAGCAGCAGGCAATAGAGAAATTCCAACTCCAGAACACCCGGGTGAGTCAATTCTCCACCAACAATTGGGCCACCATGAAGGACATTTGTTTACAGCTGCAATGCTTCTAAAATGCTACTAATATATTCAGCACTGATGACGCCATCAGCTCTACAATTACCATCTTTGGCCAACTACAAAAAGTTCTTCAGAATGTAATGATGACCAGACAGATGAGGAGGAATAAGATGACATCCATAACAGCTCATGGGCATCACTGGAACGTGGCTGGTGAGCTGCAGAGGAGAAGGAGACAGCTCCAACTGTGGACAGCTTCTCCATGCCTCTGGGCAACCTGACCCAAATGAGCCACTATACGCTTCAGTGGCTGCGCATTGACACCCATGTTGTCTGTAGACTGAACTTCAAAGTTCAGCCTAAAGCCCCTTTCAAGCTCAAATTTCGACCAACCCATCACTACGTATATACAAATAAAAATTATGACTTATTATAATTGTGGGAATATATTGTAATATAGTAGGTTTCATAAAAAAATACTTCTACTATTTTCTTCACTGTTTATTAATTTACCAGAAATTATGTTTATGAATTTTCTCCTGTACGGCTTTCTTAACGTCCTTATTCCTGAGGCTGTATATAATGGGGTTGATCAGAGGAGTGAACACAGTATATAGCAGAGAGAGGATCTTATTCATGGTGAGTGTGAGGCCATTTGTAGGGACAATATAAACACTAAAGAGAGACCAGTAGAAGATGGAGACCACAATGAGGTGGGAGCTACAGGTGGAGAAGGCTTTCTGTCTCCCAGTACTGGATGGGATCTTTAAGATTTCTAATACTATATGAGTATAAGACAAGATAATAATAGTGGTTGGAATTAAGATATTTAGAACACCTAGAACATAAATCTTCATACGGATGACAAATGTATCTGAACAGGCAAGTTCTAGTAATGGGACAACATCACAGTAGAAGTGGTTGATGATATTGGAACCACAAAAAATGAGCTTTGCCATGTTTATTATAGAAATCAAAATAATAGAAAATCCAAATAACCAACAAGCTACAGACAATATCACACAATGTCCACTTGTCATGATAGAGGTGTAACGGAGGGGGTTACAGATGGCCACATATCTGTCATAGGACATCACCGCCAGAAGAAAACATTGAAATTCCTCTGCTGCACAGAAGAAATAAATCTGAGTGAAACAATCAGCAAAGGTAATGGTCCCCCCATTATTCAGTAGGATCTGGAGCATCTTGGGGACAATATCTGTGGATAACATGATGTCACTGATGGACAACTGTGAGATGAAGAAGTACATGGGAGTGTGGAGGTTCTGGCTGGTGGACACCAGGGCGATGATGAGAAGGTTTCCACATATTGTCCCGCAGTATATAACAAAGAAAAGACAGAATAAAAAAAATCTTAGATTTTGATTGATTTGAAATCCTAAAAGAAAAAACTCTTTAACCACAGTCAGATTTTTTGTCTGCAAATAGAACAGAAAAAAAATATTATGATTATCAAAAACCGTGTGTTTTAAATGTATCATAGTATCATAGTTTATACGGTTTAGAAAAGACACTTGTCCAAGACACTTGTCAACTTGTCAACCAAGGATTGGATGAGGAAGGGATTTAGGGGAAACAATTCTATATAACATAGCCATCAATGTTATTTAGGTGTAAAAAAGCATCTAGACCCTTCTTGAAGCTCTCTGCTGTCCCTGCTGTGACCAGCGCCTGAGGCAGGCTATTCCACAGATTGACAGTTCTCATAGTAAAGAAGCCCTGTCACCTCCGGTGATTTGACCTTGATTTCTCCAGATGGAGACAGTGCCCCCTCGTCTTTTGATTTGATTTAATCTGGAACAACTTACCACCATATTTTTTGTATGGACCATTCATATATTTATGTATTATACAATTTGAAACAATAAAAAAACAACAGCAGTAGTTTAACTTAACCAAAAACATTCACATTCAATTGTGTGTTAAATACTGAAAATCCATCTTCTTCTTTTGAACAAATTAGGCAAATAATAAAAAAGAAATTGTCTAGGTGCTAAATAAAATACATTTTGAATTGGGACAACTATATAGAAATCTTTTGCAGACCATGTTTATTATTATATAGAGGTTACTCACACTATTTACATCCAAAACTTCTTTGTTCTTTATTTTCATTTTCAAAGGTTCTATTATCTGGAAGAATCTCCGTTCTTTGTTGAAGCAAAGCCGTAGACTCAGTGATATCCTGTAAGCCCAACATCACAGTCCTAACCTCAGTGCATGCAGTCTTCACCCACATCAATGTGAGCCATAATGATAGCGATCACAGTTATAAATATACTAAATCAGAGGTAAGGGACCAGAAAGAAACAAATCTTTTGAGATTATTGTCTCTGTCTCTTGAGCCTTCTTCTTCTGCAACATTTTCTTTAATGAAATAATTTAATGAGATTGTAATTTCAAAACTTATCATGTAACTTTGTAGAGGAGTTTCGTTGGCAGTGTTTAGTGTTGAGCAAACCTATGTAAGTTGGTGTTTGACTGATTTAGAAGAGCTTCCAATATAAGTTTGGTTCAGGGATCCCAACTTTAACCAAAGTCTAATCCAAATCTGAAACCCAGGGGCGGAGTCGGGCTGTGAACACTGATGGACACGTGATACCTCGACCCCTCACAGCTTCTCATCCTTTAGCCCACAAAGCAGCATGAGGGAGACCGGAGGATGGTCAAATACAGGAAAGTGGACCCGTAAAGTATCCAGGTCCTAGCATAGACAAGTGAAATTCAAACTTCAAATTCTTGAGAAAGTTGCTCCGCAAGCCACCCAGACTATCATCTGAGAGGCCCACAAAGCACCAGAGAAAGCGGAGGAGGACTCCTACATTGAGAGCCTAGAAAGTGGTCATAAGTAAGGAGGTGAGGAAGAGATGGCCGTGGTGTCTAGACCTTCTTGCAGGTGCTATCCCTTGTTGTCAAAGCGTTGGCAGACATAAAAAAATTCCCCATGCCACACTCACTGGGCACTACTCAAGATGGCGGAAAAGGGCTTCACAGCTCTGGTAGGCCAAGAGGAAGCAGAAATGATAGGTATAGAGAGAATGTATAGGGCACTAAGAACAAAACCCAAACCCTCTGACCCCCCAACAGATGTGGTGTGTGTACTGCTTTCATACAACCATACAGTGGCCATACATGGCCAAGAGAAAGGGGCAGGAGAAGGAAGTTTAAAAAAATTCAGATTTTTAAAAATATATCTTAGCCAAGCGTAATATATATATGCCCTTAAAAGATGCGCTATGGGTTAGAAAAATTAGTTTTTGCTGGTTATACCAATTCGACATCTTAGTCACCAGGGAAGAAGAAACGAAAATCACAATCAAGGCTGTTGCTGTCTCACACGCTAGTAGTCAGTCAGTGAGACATACATCATTTGCATGTAATACCTTACAGGTGACAATCTGTTTCATTAGGAAGAGGACTTCATTGTGACTTCTTCCGGCTATGACTTATCACTGTTTAATTTGCCACCAGATGCCTTGGGGGGCTGTGAAAAATGCATTTCCCACCCTCGGCTTATACACAAGTCAATAAGTTTTTGTGTTAAAATAAGGGGTCTCGGCTTATACTGGAGTATATATACGTTATTATGATCAATTATTATGATCAATTACAGATCAAATATCATTTTTCCGTATTTTCAGAATTGACTATTTCGGGGATTATTACTGTTTTTAATGAACTTTTACATATTTAGCATTAAAAAAACCCTATGTATCAACCTAATTTCAGATCTGCACCCCTCAAACTATCAGAAACAGCTTTTAGGAAGATTTTTAACCCCTTCAGATCTTCAGAGAAATGAAATAAAAATGGAGGTGAAATTTAGGATGGTCAAATTGTGCCGGTTATACGTTCATTAAGCCCTAAAATTTACACATTTTCAAAAGATAAGAAGAGAAAACCCATCTTACATTTTGTTATGCAATTTCTCCCCAGTACAGAGACCCCCAAAAGGGGCCATTACTTGTTTTATGGGCACACGGCGAGGCACAGAAGGGAAGGAGGGACCTGCAGCTGCCAGGATTTTAGTTTCCTCATTTGCCCCATTTGTAGGCTGTAAAATTTTAGCTTTTCTGTTATTGGGGCCATGGGACAGGTTTATCTTTTTTGCAGGATGAGATACTTTTTTCAGTTTTACCATTTTGGGGTTGAAAATTTAGGAATATTTTTTGAGGTCAGGAGTAGACCTGGATGTTTTTACTTTTTTTTGATGTTCCCCGTACAGCCTAATAATCATGTTATCTTTATTCTATGGGTGAGTATGATTACGGGGATACCATGCATGAATATTTTTTTTAATGTTTTACTAAATTTGCCAATAAAACCCTAATGTGAGGAAAAATCATTTGTTCATCACCGTCTTGGCTACGGAGCTGGTAAATGGCTTTTTGTTTGTGGGACATGTTGTACTTTGTGACAGTATCATTCCTGAGTATATATGTTTTTGTTGACTTTTGATTGCATTTTTTTGTGGGATTAAATAGGTTAATTTTTGTCAGGTTTTTAACAGGTTTTTTTAAGGCGTTCATTGTGCTGGTTGAATAATTATTTACTTTATTTCTATGGGTTACAGACGCGGTGATACTATATATGTGGGGTTTGTGTTATGATTTAGAATTTTTTGTCCTTTATATGTGTCTTTATATGTTATGGGGCTTATGGACATTTTTATTGATTTGTTAATTTATTTTTTATTGGATAACATTTTTTTTTACTTTTTTACTAGTTCCACCATGGGACATGAACAAGCAATCATCTGATACTGATTCATGATAATACCCTGCAATACTGATGTATTGCAGGGTATTAGCTGTATCAGCCTATGCACATGTAGGCTGAAACTGTGCCTTTAAGATGATGTCACAGACGCCATCTTATAGGCACTGCCGGCAGACAGCCCTGGGGTCCTGATCGGACATCAGGGCTGCCATAGGAATGAGCCACATCCCCCGAAGATGGCACATGGGGAGGTCAATTGTGGGGCATAGACCCCCAGAAGGGAGTTTAAATGCCACAGTAGCCCTAACTGCGGTATTTATTTGAATGAACACCCCCGATCTGAGCCCACCCCGACTGCAGGTGATACACTCGGGTGTCGTCTGTTAGTTACAGCCAGTACTAGATATATCCCAATATCCCAAGATCTGAGCCAGTATATATGGGATGCAGAGTGCTAAGGGATTACTTGCCTGGTGATTAAAGGCCACATTGGGATTTGCACCCACAATGTTTTTTCCTATTGCCATGGTGCTGCTGGACTTGAGTTAATGAAGATATAAATATATATATATATATATATATATATATATATATATATATATCCCCCATAGCTGTAATATTTTTAATCCCCCATAGCAATAATATTACTAATATACACACAGCTCTTATAGCAGTACCATATATACAGCCCCCATAGCATAAATTTATTTATGGCCCCTTAGTATTTATAGTATATAGTTTAATGATCTACAGCCTCTGAGTTTTATAAATATACAGCCCCTTCCAGAATTTTATTATTATACAGTAAGCTCCCTCGCCACTGCAGTTTCCTCCACTCTGCACTTCACTTGCATTAGATGGCACAATACATAAATATAACTAAGGCCTCATGCACACGGTCGTCTGAGGGACTTATGTATGGTCGCAAGCCTGTGGCCATACATACTCTCTCCACAGGCGGCTATGGCGCCCGGGCTCAGTAAGATGAGCACAACAAGCGTTCACCATTCCGAGCCATATCGGCAAACAGATAGAGCCTGCTGTATTTTTGGCCGTATCGACGGCTGTGCGGCTACTATTTTCTATGGAGAGGGGTGGGGGTAAACAGCGATCAGGCATAGAAAAAATGTTGCATGAGCTGCGGCACTTCCACAAAACATCAAAACTTTATTTTCATCGTAGATTAAAAAGCTGCACAAATGTCAGGGTCATGCTGGACTAGACCTATGCACTTCGAACCAGGTGGTTCTTATTCATGGTATGAAAAACATCAGACAGTTATAGCATTGAGAAGATTCAGGAGACCAATCAGAAAGGACTACATCAGGAAGGGGGCCAATACTATCTCCATTTGTAAGGATTCATGTTTGTATTCTCCAGGACATTGTGCTCCTTGGAGCGGCTTCTTCTTCCCAATTGTTCAAGGCTACAGTGTAGAAATAAATCTTGACTTTTATTACCGCACCAGACTAAGCACAATCCATATAAGCTACAATTGTTGTGTTAAAGACCAGAATAGTTTTGGCCAAAATGATTGCACCTTTTAATCTGATGAAATTCGATGATAAAAGTGGAATTTTATTCTTACACTGGTGCCCAAACTGTTATGCAAATAGCCCTAAACATTAAATATAACTAAAGGTAAGTGAACTTTAAAAAAAATCCATTTAGATCGATTAGTCTAGGTTATGTTTCTAATTCATTTGGATCCTTTTAATTTGTCAAAAATTGCACATCAATAGCACTATTTTATACCTCTCCACTAGCCAAGGCTATGATCGTTCAGGGGTGTCCACCTGTGCAATCTTGGCAAAAGCTTGTTGCTAGGGGTATAAATTTTCTGATTTGGTTGTTTGGGCACAAGGCCAAACCTGAACAGTAGCATTGGATCCTGTCAGCTCTAAACAAGACAAATTGGTGGTAGATGAAAGTAGGAGACAATGGCAACAGGTGTGTTGCATCACGTTGGTTGCTGCATCATAGCATAGTAAGCAAGAAGTTTTCAAAATAACCAAACCATCATTACTGACGGAAAGACTTAGTCTGTGGTGTTAGGCAAAGGAATTTTGAAATCCTGCTAGATCGATTCTTGACGACGGTTGGTCATTCTACACTTTGTGTGAAGAAGCATTAGGCCCGTTTCACACTTGCGAGTGTGATGCGATGAACTCGCATCACACTTGCAACGCATGCTGCCGGGAACGCACGGCCCGAACGCTGGGACTCAACTGACATGCTGAGTTCAGTCCCGGTGTGCAACGTTCAGGCCGTGCGTTCCCAGCAGCATGCATTGCGAGTGTGATGCGAGTTCATCGCATCACACTCGCAAGTGTGGAACGGGCCTTACCCCTGGCCAAAATAAACATCTGCTCTGATGCCTAGAAGTCCAGAAGTTAATTTGTCCTTGCGCTCTCTAGAGGTGAATAAAAGACCCCATTTTTCTGCAGTTACCAGGTTCAAACATTGTGGTGATCCAGTAGTCATCACAGGGCCCGATGAGAATTATGTGGCTACAGGAGCAAGCCAATATGTGCTTGGCCCTTTCCACAACAAAGTCGGAGGTAATCTGTGCCATTGATTTTATGACATACTGGCCGGGTTTGTGTTGAGGTGATCCGCCTGGTCTTCACCATTGCCCTCCATCTCCATCACTATTTATTACCTACAGAGAAAAGATAAAAGAGATGCAGTAATAAGCCTGACAAAATTGAATAGTCTGTCCCTCTACCCAGGCATTTGATATCTCTTTATCCCTCTATATTTCCTTATAATTGAAACAATATCATTCCGTTTCATAAAAGTTTCTTCTTTCTATTTTTTCAACTTTTTAATTTACCAGAAATTATGTTTATGAAGGGTCTCCTGAACGGCTTTCTTAATGTCCTTATTCCTCAGACTGTATATAATGGGGTTGATCAGAGGAGTAAACACAGTATAAAGCAGAGAGAGAACCTTGTTCATGGTGAGTGTGAGGCCATTTGTAGGGACAAGATAAACACTGAAGAGTGTCCAGTAAAATATGGAGACCACAATGAGGTGGGAGCTACAGGTGGAGAAGGCTTTCTGTCTCCCGGTACTGGATGGGATCTTTAGGATTACTAACACTATATGAGTATAAGACAAGATAATAATTGTGGTTGGAATGAAGATATTTGGAATACCTAGAAGATAAATCTCCAAGCGGATTATAAATGTATCAGAACAGGCAAGTTCTAGTAATGGGACAACATCACAGTATAAGTGATCAATGATATTGGGTCCACAAAAAATTAACTTAGCAATTTTTATGATGAAAATCAAAATGAAAGAGAATCCAAATAACCAACAAGCTGAAGACAATAACACACAATGTCTACTTGTCATGATAGAGGTGTAACGGAGGGGGTTACAGATGGCCACATATCTGTCATAGGACATCACCGCAAGTATAAAGCAATCAAAAACTTCAGGGCCACATAGGAAATAAAACTGAGTAATACACCCAATTAAAGTAATGGTCCCTCCATTATTCAGAAGGATGTGAAGAATATTAGGGACAATATTTGTAATCAACATGATGTCACTGATGGACAGTTGTGAGATGAAGAAGTACATGGGGGTGTGGAGGATCCTACTGGTGGACACCAGGGTGATGATCAGGAGGTTCCCACATAGTGTCCCACAGTAAATCACAAAGAAAAGGCTGAACAAAAAATATCTTAGATCTTGACCGATTTGAAATCCTAAAAGAAAAAACTCCTTTACCACAGTCAGATTATTTTTCTGCATATAGAACAGAAGAATGTTATAGAAAATATTAGTTTTCAAAAGTATCTTAACTATATTACACAATTTGAAACAATTGATGTGAAGCAAGGAAACATTTGTCTCGGTTCTAAATAAAATACATTTTCAAATCACACAGTTTTTGAGGAATTTTTGAGACCACATAGTGTAATATCATATACAGGTTACTCACAATATTGACATCAGAAATTTCTCTGTTGTTGATTTTCATATTCAAAGGTTTGATTATTTTAGAAGTCAGTGATGAAAGCCCAACATCGAAGTCATGACCTCCGTGCATGCAGTCATAATGGGAGCAACCACAGATATAAATATACTAAATCAAAGGTAAGGAACAAGAAAAAACAAGTCTATGGAGATTCCTGCCTCCGTCTCCTGAGCCTTCTTTGTTTTTGCTAATGGAAAGTATAAATTTAAAACTAAATTATCTTTAACGAATAAAGAAAAATGTTATTTAAAAATTTTCATCACGTAACTTTGAAGAGGAGATACAGTTTGTGTTGAGCAACACTGTGGAAGTTTGGGTTGGACAGTCGGATGAAGTTCCAAAAAATGTTAGTTTAGTTTATGGGACTTAATCCAAACTTGAATCTGAACCTGAACTTCTTTCAAATCAAAGAGGACACTCACCCAAAAATGGTTAATAACATGGGGGTTTTATAGGGGTCAGCAATATCCTTGGAATAACACTTCACAAAATAAAAAGTTTTTTTTTTTGTTGTTGCTGAACTTGATATCAAAGAATCTGTGTCAATATACTAATATGTCACAGAGATAGGTGGCAGGTAGAGCAGGCACAGGTCGCAGCACAGTAAGGGAACGTCGCAGCAGGGGTGACTCTGTGAGGCCAGAACTGCTATTGTCATCTACTGGCAATGTGTTGATCAACAACCCAAAGGTTCTCAATTGGTTGACTAAGTTATCCACTTCCTCCCAAATGAAATATGACAACCCCAGCCAAGAGTCTGTGGGTTTGTCAGATACAACCCTTAGTTGGCATGGCCCAGCAGCAGGTCAGCGGCCCTCACCTGTTCTCAACCAGCCGCTGTCCAGTTAATTTCCCTCAGCCATAGATGTACTAGGTGGTCTGGGCTCAGCACCATTATACAGCAAGGACAAACTCTTTGTGGAAAGTGAGCAGCTGCTTGGCAGTGAAGAGGTGGAGCAGACATCCCCTGCTTTTTGCAGTAGGCGGGAAAGTAGAGATGTGGAGAGTGGTATGGGAGGTTATATTGCACTTGCAAGTAGTCAGGCTTTGCATACTGAGACCATTGAGGAGAATAGCAGTGACAGGGAACACAAATTGATGATTATGTAGCTGATTGCACTTGGGAGCCGGGTGAAGCAAGGGCTTCATCACCATCATCGGGAAACGAGGTTGTCAGCTTGCGCATCAGGCAGTGAAGCAGGCAATAAGTCGATACTGTGGCCGTGAGTCAGCAGGGTGGCAACAGTGCGAGGTCGGGAGCCAAACAACCGTGGTGTACAAAACCCGCTTTGCCGGTCCAAATAAGCAATATAATCCACAACTCAGTTTTTTGTTAAGACAACAGAGGAGCTGAGCATGTGTATTGGTAGAATCTGCGGGCGGAAAGTGAAGCATAGCCAGAAAGCTAATGTTGGTACCATGGCCCGACGTCAACACATGCGGCGTCAGCATACACTGGCTTGGGAGAAATGTGTCTCAGATGTGGTGGCACCTCTGCCAAAGGGAGCTGTTTGTCTTTGACATCATCTCCCGGTCCAGATGCTTCTGCTCCTCGCTACGCATGGCACCAGCAGTCGTTGAAGGAGGCGATTACAAAGATACAACTATATGGAGCAAGCCATCCTAAGACACAGAAGTTGACCGTGCTCCTGTTCAAGTTGTTGGTAATGCAGTCCCTCCCTTTTCAAATCATGGACTCTGCACCTTACAGAGAACTAATGACTTGTGCCGAACCGAGGTGGAGAGTTCAGAGCCAAAATTTATTTTCCAAACAGGCAGTACCAGCCCTTCACAAATATGTAGAACAGAAGGTGGGCCAGTCCTTGAGCATATCGGTTTCTTTTAAGGTGAATGGCAGTGCGGACGTGTGGAGCTGTGACTACGGTCAGGACCAGTACATGTTATTTATGGGCCACTGGGTGAATGGGCTCCCCGCCCAGCCACACCAACAATTTGAACAGGAGACGTTGCTTTCTCTTCCACGTTGTTAAACTGCTGCTCCTGCACCAATGACCGCCTCTTCCTCCTCCTTCTCCACCACCACCTCAGCTTCCACAAGTGCTGATCCATAATACCACATATGCAGGGCACAGCGGTGTCACACAGTTATACACCTCTTATGCCTGTGCCAACAAAGTCACACAGGGGAGGAAATGCTCTGCGCCATACAAGTAGAAATCAATGTAAGGGTTTCCAAATGACAACGGCAAAGGAGGGATGGTCTATGTGCCGTACATGGTGCACGTGTTTTAATCTGGTTGTCAAAAGGTTCCTGAAGTCTTCAACCCATCTGCAAGACATTCCAAAAACTGTACATGCAATTCATCCATTCTTACAAAGCCAAGCACACCCTCCTTGAGTTGCAGCGTCAGAACGGCCTCCCGCAACATAGGCTGATATGCAATGTTTCCACCCGTTGAAATTCCCGCCTCCATATGTTAGACTGCCTGTATGTACAGAGAAAGACATTAATGATTTTTTGGTGATACAAGCGGACAGGAGGACTCCCCTGTGTAACTTTGATGTCAGCCACTGGCAGCTCATGTGTGACACCTGCCGTTTGCTCAGGCCCTTTGAAGAGGCCACGTTATTTGTCAGTCACCAGGACTATGGGATGAATAATCTCATTCCACTGCTTCATGTCCTGGAACAGATGCTACTAAATCTGTCTGGTCGGGGCACTGGAGAAGTAGTGACTACATCTCATAGCCACATGAATACAGTGGGGACATTGGAGCACAAGCAGATTCTGGGTAAATTAGTGTTTTTTTTACTCGGGTGACAGGAGAGGAGGAGCAGGAGCATCCGGAGGAGGTAAAAGACAAGGCAGATGACCCAGAAGCACCGTGGTAATATACAGTTGAGATAGAGGCCAGAAGTCCCTCAGAGTCACTTGCGCAGTTGGCCCGCACATTGCTGCTTTGCCTAACTAGTGACATCCGAATAGTCAACATCCTGCATAGGGATGACTTTTGGCTCTCCACCCTCTTGGATCCTTGTTACCGGTCCAAAATGGGTGCCGAGAGGGAGGAACAACTGGCGCACTATAGAGAAATACTGTGCAGACAGTTGGCCGCTGCCTATGTGCACCATTGTCCATCCTCTGTTAGGTATGAATGGGAGGAGGAGAAGTTGGAATTGAATTTCATGACATTGGTGGATGAGGCCGTAGATGAGGTAGGTAGCCAACACCTTTACCACTTACTCAGGTACTGGCACAACCTTTCCCTGTGCGATCCATGCCTGGTTCATCAGACTGAACATAATTACGTCCACGCTGGCTTTGGATAGAAATATTCTTGTCTGTTTTTCCCCCAATGTGCTATACCAACACCCTCACAGGACATTAGAAGGCAGGACAACAACTCTGAGGAATAGAAGGCAAGCTTTGGCAGGTTTCTGGGGAATACCCATCCTTCAGTACCAGGAGACATGTCAACTGATATTCCGCTACCATGTGAGTTACAAGTTACAGTCTGCCTCGTGGCACAATATGCCGTATCCAATAATGGAGGTTGAGGATAATAAGCATGGAATTCCTCATTATGGCCAAGCTAACTCTCTTTTCTGAGATGGTGCTGTTGACAACTTTCTACACCACCTCCTTTGGGTTGTGTTGCTAGTGAGCACTCAATAACAGATGGTAACATCACCAGCAGTGCCTCCATCAGAGTGCACTTGTACTCCCTTGTACTCTTGTTAAGGTAAACCTAGCTGATAGATCAAAATCTGTCATTTCTACTTGTCTTATTTTCCTAAAAAGTACTGTAATAGAAACAATGAACTCAAGATGGCGCCCGGGAAGAAATGTTTTGAAGCTAAGGAATGTGGACCTGACGTCAATGTGTGACAGCAGGTAAATTCTCCAATCAAGAGACTTCATAAGCTGGGAACTCTCTTCCCCTTCTGCTTCTTTTTCCTATTTTTCTATATAGTTTTGTGAAACCAAATAAACCTGCACAATAATGATTTATGCCCTGGGCAACAGCTTTAGCAAATCTTGCATCAGCAATTTGGCTGAGTCATTCTTTGCATGCTTATTGATTAGAAACGCAGCCAATGCACACCAAAAGAGGATATCTTAAATCCTACCCCAACACTCTCATGCTCTAGTGGTGGAAGCAATGCCATCTTATCATTCTGGCATCGTTCCAGCAGGTTAGCCACCCAGTAACCATTGCTGGAGACTATCCTGACAGGTGTTGTTGAACAGGAAGAGTAGATCTTCCTCCTATGAATCTCCCCCAGCCAGGTTCCCATGTGCTGGGTTCCTCCATTCTCTAAAAAGAAGTTCTTTTCCTCTTTCACCTTCTCCAGAACTGTTCCTTAGCCAGAGAGGGATGTACATGAACGCTGTGAGGTCAGCAACCCACCCTGCACACATATATGGCGTGATGAAAATCTGAACACTTATGGTTGGAACCAGAGATGTGATGTGGCCAGAAGTACAGTTCAAAGTGCTTAGAGGCTGGGGGTGAGACACAATTATCAAGTATCTAAAACTATTACCTGTCACCTTCAAAAATTTTTGAATGTTTCAGTCATTGTTGGGCCACATCCAGGGACGTGACAAAAAACTAAAGGGAAGTCATAAACAAATTTGTGGAATGGAGAGAAGGTAATAAAAAAACTAGAACCACGGAGGAAGAAACAGCCCACAATCCTATCTTAATCAATGGTAGGGCCATCGACCAGGTCCATACCTATAAGTATCTTGTGTTGTGATCGATGATAAGCTAGAATGGATGCCAAACCATGATGTGGCACTCAAAAAAGCTTCCTATAGAATGTACTTAAGTCATTCAACAGCTCCAACAAAATAAAGATGTTCCACAAATCTACGATAGCAAGTATTAAATGCTTTGCCATTGTCTGCTGGGGCAGATCAGTCACAAAAATGGAATGTTACAGGCTGGCCAAAAAGGTCACAAGGCATTGTTGGCGATAGCCGGAGCCCAATCGACAGCATTTGGCAGGTTAGGAGTCACAGCAAGTTCTATTGCAAAAAATGTATTGTACACATTGCACCAGGCACCACTCCAACAACGGAGCACGAGAAGTGACCGGCAAAGACACATCTGCTGCTGGACAACAAGGATTCATAACTCACCTCTACCAAAAGCATCGATCTCTACAACTAATGGACTCAACAAGCTGCCAAATCAACTTAATTACCCCCTGTTTCCCCAAGCCGTATTGTACTTTTATTTCCTGTATTTTGTCTGAGCTACTGTTTATGTCTGTGATTTACTTTACATACTGGAGACTTAAACACCGCACTTTTCTCAGGAAACAATAGTTTTATTGTATTGTATTCCAAGAGAGAAAATTGTCCTTAAAGGGGTTATCCGGGATCCAAAAAAATGTATCTATGGCTGGGAAAGTGTATTAAAGCAATAAACATCTTATACTTACCTCTCTCCCCGCTCCTGCTCTGCCACACCGATGGCCGCTACTGCTGTTTGTGGTGGCGGTGATGTCACATCACACATCACATCACACACTTGTGACCTCATCACTGCTGACCACTGTATACAAGCAGAAGCCGGCTTGTATGGCAGCGTGGGAGAAAGGAAGTGGGTAGAGAGGTAAATATCTTAAGTTTATTGTTTTGATACTCAGTTTTCTACTCCAGGAGAAACCATTTAAGGTCAACGGGGTAAAGCATCAGTGTTGGAGTAACAGTCTATTGTTATGGGGGGGGGGGGGGATAGAAGCCGCCATTTATCAGAACTGATCTTTGCTCTTAATTCCTGGACAACCCTGGATTTCCTAAAAGTATTTGAAATGTTTTCAACTTTGTAAAGTTATTGCTTGTGATAAAGTTTTACTTTTTACTTTTGTTCTCTCGTGACAATAACTTGCGTAGCTTTTAGAGGTGTTTTCCCACAGAGATACAGGTAACGGAGATACACAAGGTCATGATATTATGATATATATACAGGTAGTCACATTGTGCCTCATCCCTTCACTGATCCAGAGGACTGCAGCTTCATATTATACATCTCATTCATTACTTCTATTTTCATAACATTTTTTTAGGAGGTCACATGATTTCATGGAGTGGAGAACTGATTTAGCAGAAACATTTAAAAAAATAAATTCTGCTGCAGGATGACGATGACTGTGAGTATTTTAGTAGTCATTTCTGGAATAATATATGTAAGTGTGCTAGAAGCTACTAGAGTTAAGAATGTTGAATACGTTTTTCATTGATCGGTATGATTTGTGGACACCTGAAAAAAAACAACTTTTGTGTCCTTAAGAGGTGGTATAAGAACATTTATCAGAATATCTTCATAAATATTCCAACACGGAAAACCTTCTGACAGATGTCCCGACATTATGTCCTGATGTTGTTCCCATTCCTGGTTACCTTGACACGTAGACACAATTCTGACCACATTGATACATTGAAGTCTGTTGATTAGGATCTTTTTTTAATATTGTGTTACAAGGGATCTTGTTAACCCTAACCCTATTTCCACGCCAGGTAGGACTTAATATAAATGCTTCGCAGTCCGACAGCAGATACATCAAGAGGCCACAGGCTCTTGAGGTATGGGGCCACCCTGCAGAGGCGAAAACATTCTGATACACTACATCAAAATAAATAGACTAAATGCTACACAGATGCCCCTCATCCTCATAGACTTTAAGCTCTTGTTTCACCCCCTCATCCTCATAGACTGTAAGCTCTTGTGTCTCCCCTCATCCTCATAGACTGTAAGTTCTTGTGTAACCCCCCTCATCCTCATAGACTGTAAGCTCTTGTGTCACCCCTCATTCTTATAGACTTTAAGCTCTTGTGTCACCCCCTCATCCTCATAGACTGTAAGCTCTTGTGTCCTCCCATCATCCTCATAGACTGTAAGCTCTTGTGTCCTCCCATCATCCTCATAGACTGTAAGCTCTTGTGTCCTCCCATCATCCTCATAGACTGTAAGCTCTTGTGTCACCCCCTCATCCTCATAGACTGTAAGCTCTTGTGTCACCCCCTCATCCTCATAGACTGTAAGCTCTTGTGTCCTCCCCTCATTCTTATAGACTGTAAGCTCTTGTGTCCTCCCATCATCCTCATAGACTGTAAGCTCTTGTGTCACCCCCTCATCCTCATAGACTGTAAGCTCTTGTGTCACCCCCTCATCCTCATAGACTGTAAGCTCTTGTGTCACCCCTCATTCTTATAGACTGTAAGCTCTTGTGTCCCCCCTCATCCTCATAGACTGTAAGCTCTTGTGTCACCCCTCACCCTCATAGACTGTAAGCTCTTGTGTCACCCCTCACCCTCATAGACTGTAAGCTCTTGTGTCCCCCTCATTCTCATAGACTGTAAGCTCTTGTGTCACCCCCTCATCCTCATAGACTGTAAGCTCTTGTGTCCCCCTCATTCTTACAGACTGTAAGCTCTTGCGCCCTCCCTTATCCTCATAGACTGTAAGCTCTTGTGTCTCCCCCTCCTCCTCATTGACTGTAAGCTCTTGTGTCACCCCTCATTCTTATAGACTGTAAGCTCTTGTGTCACCCCACATTTTTATAGACTGTAAGTTCTTGTGTCCCCCCTCATCCTCATAGTCTGTAAGCTCTTGTGTCACCCCCTCATCCTCATAGACTGTAAGCTCTTGTGTCACCCCCTCATCCTCATAGACTGTAAGCTCTTGTGTCACCCCTCATCCTCATAGACTGTAAGCTCTTGTGTCACTCCTCACCCTCATAGACTGTAAGCTCTTGTGTCCCCCTCATTCTTATAGACTGTAAGCTCTTGTGTCCCCCTCATTCTTATAGACTGTAAGCTCTTGTGTCACCCGCTCATCCGCATAGACTGTAAGCTCTTGTTTCCCCACCTCATCCTCATAGACTGTAGGCTCTTGTGTCACCCCCTCATCCTCATAGACTGTAAGCTCTTGTGTCACCCCTCATCCTCATAGACTGTAAGCTCTTGTGTCCTCCCCTCATCCTCATAGACTGTAAGCTCTTGTGTCACCCCTCGTACTCATAGACTGTAAGCTCTTGTGTCACCCCCTCATCCTTATAGACGGTAAGCTTTTGTGTTTACTTGTATTTGTATACTGAAACCAGGATTATGGTTGTGGGGGCTTGTGTTTTTTCGATCTGGATACCAACTTCCTTGGTTACATTTTAAAGGGGTTATCCGGGTTTAAAAAAATTTTTATGGCCGGGCTGGGGAGGGTTATTTAAACATAATAAACATGTACTTACCTCCTCCGGTGCTGCCGATGTCCCGCGCCGCGGCCCGTCTTCTCTGTGCGCCGGTTTCAGTACAAGGGCGCACAGGGAGCTTCCGGCCGGCCGGAAGCTCCCATGCGCACCATCTCCCAGCGCTTACAACGCTGAGAGATAGGGACGGATGGGAGGAGCCGGCCACATCGCGGACCGGAAGCTCCCTGTGCGCGGCTTCCGTGCCCCTGTTTGTTTACAGGGGCACGGATCGAAGGGACCGCGGCGCTGGACATCGGCGGCGCCGGAGGAGGTAAGTCCATGTTTATTATGTTTAACTAGCCCTCCCCAGCCCGGCCATAAAAAAATTTTTAAACCCGGATAACCCCTTTAATGCTCTTATTTATTCATGTTCACGATTTCATGATGTCAATATCATAACTGTGTTTTTTTCTTATTCTGAGATTGATTTTTTGGAGTCCATATGCATTTCCATCACTAGAAAAGGAACATGCAAGTATCTGAGGTAAGTGTTAGAGAAGTCATCCCATTTTACATTTACTAAATGAACCCTTAGAGCTTCTGTTATTGTCTTTCTTGTAATGTTCAATCAGGTTTTCCTCCTTTTTTTCCTTTGTCAGAATCCACAGCGCATTAATTTTAATAAATCATAAAATCCAAAGTCTACATCAGGAATCTCAAAGTAAGAAATTCTGCATCACATTCCTGCTGTAAGAGCTGTAGCCTTAATGAGCAACTGGACAATGAAAAACAATTTGTTTCATTTTATAAATGAATTTTACAGGTGATGACAAATGTTTCCTTTGTATTTCTACCTTTCGTATTAGGTTTCCTTATACTCCCCTTCAGACTCTCCCTAATTTAGTGCCTCCTTTTACTGCACAACAGATACTAAACTTCACTAATACGGAGCATGCAGTAAAAATATATAAAAGCAATTTAAACTATGGGTAATTATGGTTATGTTTCTATCTAGATAATATATATGACATATCCACAAGATAGATATGCACCTGCCTTGGGAACAATGGTCCACTGACCCCATTCCCACAGGTAATTAATAGTGAGACCGATAGTTTAGCATTACAGAGGGATTTGTGGAAGCTGGAGGAGTGGGCAGAGAAATGGTTAATGAGGTTTAATGTAGATAAATGTAAAGTTATGCACTTGGGCCATGGAAAAAAAATATAATTATGTTCTAAACCAGGGTTCCCCAAACTACGGCCCGCGGGCCACATGCGGCCCGCGGACCGTTTTGATCCGGCCCCCGACGCTTGCCGCGGCAATCCTGGGCCCCCACGGCGCTCCACAGTCGGGCAGGAGCCTCCGTCCGTCCGGACAGGAAGCTCCTGCCCGTCACTGTATAGTGCTCGATACGGCCCGAA
Organism: Engystomops pustulosus; assembly: GCF_040894005.1. Lineage (NCBI taxonomy): Eukaryota > Metazoa > Chordata > Amphibia > Anura > Leptodactylidae > Engystomops > Engystomops pustulosus. The sequence goes on from NC_092414.1 coordinate 220,144,148, forward strand.
ACGGCCGCTCGAGCACTATAACTGGAGCGATGTGGCCGGAATACAACCCCGGCGCACATCGCTCCATGAACTAGGCTGCGCGGCCGCGTGATGACGTCGTCACGCGGCCGCGCACCCCTTCCTGCCCGGACGCGGCAACAAGTTAGGTGAGTGCAGGGTTTTTTATTTTTTTATCAAAAAGGGCAATAACAAGATTGTGGTGGCTGGTGCCAATAGTTAGTTATGAGGGGCAGCTTAGAAAATAATTAATTATGAGGGCAGCACAGGAAATAATTAATTATGAGGGGCAGCATAGGAAATAATTAATTATGAGGGGCAGCTTAGAAAATAATTAATTATGAGGGGCAGCACAGGAAATAATTAATTATGAGGGGCAGCTTAGAAAATAATTAATTATGAGGGGCAGCACAGGAAATAATTAATTATGAGGGGGAGTATAGGAAATAATTAATTATGAGGGGCAGCACAGGAAATAATTAATTATGAGGGGCAGCTTAGAAAATAATTAATTATGAGGGCAGCACAGGAAATAATTAATTATGAGGGGCAGCATAGGAAATAATTAATTATGAGGGGCAGCTTAGAAAATAATTAATTATGAGGGGCAGCACAGGAAATAATTAATTATGAGGGGCAGCTTAGAAAATAATTAATTATGAGGGCAGCACAGGAAATAATTAATTATGAGGGGCAGTATAGGAAATAATTAATTATGAGGGGCAGCACAGGAAATAATTAATTATGAGGGGCAGTATAGGAAATAATTAATTATGAGGGGCAGAATAGGAAATAATTAATTATGAGGGCAGCACAGGAAATAATTAATTATGAGGGGGAGTATAGGAAATAATTAATTATGAGGGGCAGCATAGGAAATAATTAATTATGAGGGGCAGCACAGGAAATAATTAATTATGAGGGGGAGTATAGGAAATAATAATTATGAGGGGCAGAATAGGAAATAATTAATTATGAGGGGCAGAATAGGAAATAATTAATTATGAGGGGCAGCACAGGAAATAATTAATTATGAGGGGGAGTATAGGAAATAATTAATTATGAGGGGCAGCATAGGAAATAATTAATTATGAGGGGCAGCACAGGAAATAATTAATTATGAGGGGGAGTATAGGAAATAATTAATTATGAGGGGCAGCATAGGAAATAATTAATTATGAGGGGGAGTATAGGAAATAATTAATTATGAGGGGCAGCACAGGAAATAATTAATTATGAGAGGCATTCTAGTAATTAATGGGGGGGGGAGGCATATTCAATAATTAATGGAGAGGGATCCCAGTATATTTAATAATTAATTAGCCCAATTAATTAATTAATTGGGCCAATATATAAAATATTTAATATACTGCACCCCCTTGTGAACTAATTAATTGAGGGGGTACCAGTGTATTATGGATGCGGTCACATGTACCGCTATTTATTTTTAAACTTTAGTCCGGCCCTCCAACGGTCTGAGGGGGGAGTGAACGGCCCCCTATGTAAAAAGTTTGGGGACCCCTGTTCTAAACAGTCAATTATTTGGTTAAACTGGACCTGAAAAGGACTTGGGGGTATAGGTGGATGGTAAACCTAATTTTATTGAGCAGAGCCAGGCGGCTGCTGCTATATCAAGTAAAATTATGGGATGTATCAAGAGAGGAATAGATGATAAAGACATAGTTTTGCCCTTATATAAATCCCTGGTTAAACCACACATGGAATATTGTGTACAGTTTTGGGCACCAGTGTATAAAAAAGAAATAGTAGAGCTGGAACGGGTGCAAAGAGAGCAACCAGGATTATTAGGGGAATGGGGGAACTAGAATGCAATGACTGATTACTAAACTTGTGTTATTCAGTTTCGAAAAAACATGGCTGAGGGGTGACCTCATTACAATGTACAAATACCTGAACGGACAGTACAAGGATCTCTTCAAAGATCTTTCTATGCCTAGGCCTGTGACCAGGACAAGAGGGCATCATCTATGCCTAGAGGAGAGGCAATTCTACCATCACCATAGACAGGGGGAATCTTCTACACCTAGTGGTGAGGTGGTTCTACCGTCCTCTACACCTGAGTATAGGCTGTTTTTCCATCACCTTAGACAGGGGGCATCTTCTACACCTAGAGGAGAGGCGGTTCTACCATCACCATAGACAGGGGTCCTCCTCTACAACTAGAGGAGAGGAGGTTCTACCATCACCATAGAACTGGGGCATCCTCTACACCTAGAGGAGAGGAGGTTCTACCATCACCATAGACAGGGGGTATCCTCTACACCTAGAGGAGAGGAGGTTCTACCATCATCATAGACAGGGGGCATCTTCTACACCTAGAGAAGAGGAGCTTCTACCATCACCATAGACAGGGGGCATCCTCTACACCTAGAGGAGAGGTGGTTCTTCCATCACCATAGACAGGGGGCATCCTCTACACCTAGAGGAGAGGAGGTTCTACCATCACCATAGACAGGGGGAATCCTCTACACCTAGAAGAGAGGAGGTTCTACCATCACTATAGACAGGGGACATCCTCTACACCTAGAGGAGAGGAGGTTCTACCATCACCATAGACAGGGGGCATCCTCTACAACTAGAGGAGAGGAGGGTCTACCATCACCATAGACAGGGGGCATTGTCCACACCTAGAGGAGAGGAGGTTCTACCATCACCATAGACAGGGGGCATCCTCTACACCTAGAGGAGAGGCGATTCTACCATCACCATAGGCAGGGGGCATCCTCTACACCTAGAGGAGAGGAGATTCTACCATCACCATAGACAGGAGGCATCCTCTACACCTAGAGGAGAGGAGGTTCTACCATCACCATGGACAGGGGGAATCCTCTACACCTAGATGAGAGGAGGTTCTACCATCTCCATAGACAGGGGGAATCCTCTACACCTAGAGGAGAGGCGGTTCTACCATCACCATAGACAGGGGACATCCTCTACACCTAGAGGAGAGGCGGTTCTACCATCACCATAGACAGGGGAAATCCTCTACACCTAGAGAAGAGACGATTCTACCATCACCATGGACAGGGGGCATCCTCTACACCTAGAGAAGAGACGATTCTACCATCACCATAGACAGGGGGCATCCTCTACACCTAGAGGAGAGGAGGTTCTTCCATCACCATTGACAGGGGGCATCCTCTACACCTAGAGGATATGTTATTCTACGATCACTATAGAATAGGTCCTGCTGAGGTCCTCCGGAGTTCACCATCTTCTTCCCGGTGCAGGTAAGTGGTGATCTTGCCACAGAATTTGCTTTTTAAATTCTGCGGTTTGTCCGATTCAGTCGGGTTGTCCAACATCCACGCCCCCCGATTTGTGTCGCATGCAAGCAGGCGCTGATGCACCACAATCCTATCGTGTGCACCAAAAAAACGGGGCAATTCAGCGCAAAATGGGAAAAAAACGTGAAACCCACCGAAAATTTGCTGTTTGGACCCCTAGTAAATGTGCCCCATAATGTCATGTTTACAAATACGTTAAACTTCCATTCTTTACTTTTTTTATGGTGGAAGGAATGAAGAGCAGTTACTGTAGTGTGAAGTAATTCTTTTTTTAAATGTATTCATACAGCAGAAGAATCGGACGGTGGGCACTGGGTTCTTCCTCTTAGGATTTCAAAGCAGCCATCAATCAAATATTTTCCTGTTCTGTCTTCTCCTGGTGGTTTACTGTGGGACAATATGTGGGAACCTCCTGATCATCACCCTGGTGTCCACCAGCAGGAACCTCCACACCCCCATGTACTTCTTCATCTCACAACTTTCTACCATTGACATCTTGTTGACCACAGCTATTGCCCCTAACATGCTCAAGATCTTACTGAATAATGGGGGGACTATTACTTTCATATTTTGCATTACCCAGTTTTTCTTTTTCGGTGCCGCAGAAGTGTTTGAGTGTCTTCTCCTTACGGTGATGTCCTATGACAGATACTTGGCCATCTGTAACCCCCTCCGATACATCTCTATCATGACACGTTTCCACTGTGTGACATTGGCTGTCGGGTGTTGGGGGTTGGGATTCTCAATTTCTCTAATTTGCAGTATAACAATATCCATGTTGGCTTTTTGTGGACCAAATATCATTGACCACTTCTTCTGCGATGTTGTTCCTTTGATAGAGATTGCCTGCTACTCTACAAATATAATTGAGGTAGAGGTCAATATCATATGTATTACAGTGGCTTTCATTCCAATGACAATAATTATCATATCTTATACAAAAATAATTGTCACCATCTTACGGTTTCATTCCAAGGTTGGAAGACAGAAAGCCTTCTCCACCTGTAGCTCCCACCTCACTGTGGTCTCCATATTCTTTATGACTCTACTGAGTGTTTATCTCTTACCTGCAGGACAAACCTCAAACCTTAGTAAATTCTTATCCCTTCTATATACTGCATTTACTCCTCTCATCAACCCTGTGATATATAGTCTAAGGAATGAGGACATTATAAAATCTATACATATAGTTATCAATTTGTAGATATGTTACATTTCTTACATTTTATTAAAAAAAACTGTTCTGACCCTTGGGATTGGAATTTTGTGTTGATTTTAATCTGCTTTAAAGGGGTTCTCATGAGGTGGAAAAACATGGCTGCAGTCTTCCAAAAACAGCACCACACCCCACCATGGTTACTGCCAGTACTGCAGCTCAGCTGTATAGAAATGAATGGAGCTTAGTTGCAATACCACACACTACCCATGGTCAGGTGAGGCACTGTTTTTGTTAGACTGCAGCCATGTTTTTCCACCTCCAGAGAACCCCTTAAAGCAATCTTCATGGCTTCCTAAAAAAAATGTTGGAAATACACCATAATTTAGCTTAATTTTTCTTGTCACCAATAAAAGAGGAATAAACCACTAAACTAGAACATAGTCTAGAACCTACTTCTTTATTAGATCATCAGTTAACACATACATTAAAAAGGCAGCATACATTGAAAAAAGGTCTGTCCATGGGTAAACTTCTTCATATATGCGCATAGGAAAAAACTCTCACATAATCGATGGATACTGCAAGTGTATAATAAAACCCTCAGAGCAAAAATATTGCAGAAACCCTAAACAGAGGAAAGAATGCAACCTACCAAAATTACAAATAATGTATATTGTCAAGGAGATATTAATTGTGAATGTATAAGATTGGTTTAACTATAGGGTAATTATAAACTTTGTTTAAATATTTGGCATCCATTGAAGCGTCCAGGCAGCTTTTATGACATCCTGGAGCTTTAACAGCCTGATAACCTCTGAACTGAAGACTGGTCTGTTCAGACCCCAAAGGACATTTGGTCTCCCTACCCCCCCTCTTCTGCATCAGGATTTGGAAACAAAAGACTGTTTAAATATTCCTGGACTCTCCCCCCTCATTAACACTTTGCCCAATCGTGAATGACCCTCTGGACTAATTAATGAATGGGAGGTTCTGAAATCTGAACCAAACTGAGAAGTTATAAAACAATATGAAATCCAAGAATTGGTGTTCACATTTTGGGGGCTGCTTGACAAGCTGAGTGTGTTCCTTATTTCTCCCACCTCCAGGGATCAGGATTTACTTTAAGTTGTAAGTTTCTGTTATTTTTCTCCCTTTTTATTTTATAACTGTTTTGCCGTGTTGTGTGTCCTTTGTAATTCTTTTGTTTTTAATATCTTTTTATGCACTGATCAACTTTTTGTAATTAAAGCTTTTCACTTTAATTTTGGTCCCTGTATGCTCTGCGAACTCATAGCCTTGTGAAGTGTGGTTAGCTGTGTGACTGCTGGAGTGCTGAGTGTGCATGTCTAGTGGTGTAACAAGGTGACTGCCTGAGAAGCAGGAGTGGGATACTTATTGTTCCCAGTATAAATGCAATAAGTGGTGGCAGCGGTTCTGGTGCTGGATCTGTATGAGGTGTTATTTATGCTCAATTTGTGTCCGGAGTGAAAGGTGAGCGCAAGTTTGAGTAGGCTAAATTAACCCATACAGTTGCACCCCACGTCACGTGACGAGGCGGCGGCATCCTCTCCGTGACATATATAATAACTAAACCCAACATTTGCTTCATCAGGGATAGACCCAGAACTGGAAGCGACGTGTCACATGGGACAGTCAGAAACCATGTCACTGGTCAGGCCCCCACAAAGGGTAAGATTTAGCACAAGTCCTGTAGCAGAATATAGTAGGGGAATTGTACATGATCTATCTCCTACTATATTTCAAATGGTGGTGAATCTGTGATGTCTGACACAGACCTTGACCACGGCAGGATCTTGCAAAAGGAAATCGATAGTCAAATCATGGTGCTTAAAGCAAAACTGAGGAGGGAGAAGGATCAACTTCAACGCCTAAGATATTTAAACTTCCCAACAAGAAGCTCTGTAAAGCTCAAGAGTTCGTGGGTTCCTCAGATACAACTATTAGTTGGCATAGCCCAGTAGCAGCAGCAGCCCGCAGAGTGGCACAATGATATTGTGTGTTATACAGGTCCCTGTATAAGAAGGAAGGGGGACACATTATAATACAATGTACTTTATATACTCTGCTAATTGAAAAGTCTGACTGTATATTTATCTTATTTTTAATCCTTTTTTATTAATTTTGACAGTATTATTTTACAAAGTATTATTAGGTTTGTTAGGGTTTAAACAACCCTGAAACCATTTTCACACAGACGTATGATGTACACCAAACACAATGGGGCACATTTGGTCCACAGAGTTCACCGAAAGTGCATTATCCGTTGATCAGGCCCTAGGCATCGATTCACTAAGATCGTGCACCCGATATCCTGCATGTGTCGCTTCCCCACTCAGGTCCCCGGAGTTCACGTTCTTCTTCCCGGTGCATGTAAGTGCTTGAAAGTTAAATCCTTTGTTCTCTCCGAATCAGTCCTATCGTCCGATGCCCCCCCCTTCCCCGATTCATGTTGCATTAAAGCAGCAAAGTCTGATCGTGTGTTACACAATCCAAGACCCCTTATAAATACCTGTCAAAGCCATGTAATCCCCCAAAAAGTTGTAAAATACGACGGAAGTGTGATCCGCAACCCTTAGTAAATAAGCCCCAATGGCTCACTCTTGGTATTAATAAGCTTAATTCAGTGAAAGGAGAACCTCTATAATCTTGGTATTAGTGCACGCTATTCACTGACTGCAGGACTTTTACAATCTAGGTATTAGTGTGCTATTCACATTTATGATTCTTCTAGAGCTGCACACTATACAGAGAAAGGACCTTCAAGATCCTGCTGGATGATGTAGTAAATGCTATAATCCTGCCTGGTCTTTCCCAGTATTGCTGTATAACCCTCATTAAGCAGTAAAGATATCCCTGTACTATAGCATCATACGAGTAGCCAAATACAGATCTTCAGAGTGACCTAAAAAGGGCAATTATTTTAGAATTATATATGATCTTAATAATAGCAGCTCATTTCTATATGAAAGTGCCCTAAAAGTTTTAGGATTCAACATTTGTTTCACATTTTTCCTTTTTTTATTTTGTTTTGTAACAAAATGTAACACTGAAATTGTCTCTTTGCACATTTACAATGTGTAGTATATGCATCTGGCAGCCATCATCATCAAAGTGTCCTTAAAAGGGTTGTCTGGCATCAAAAATAAAGTTTAGACATGGTGTGGGATGTATGAACACAGTGAGCATCTTATACTTACCTCTCTCTCCCGGCTCCTGTTCTGCCGCACTGATGACCATTACTGTTGGCTTCTGTTAGTGGTGACTAGTGATGTCCCATCACACGTCACATCACACATTTGTGACCTCGCATCTCCGGTGACCCCTGTATACAAACCCAAGCCAGCAACTTATTGTTTTAATACAACCCACAGGCATAACTTTTTCTGATCCAGGACAACCCCTTTAAGGTCAGTTGAGTGAATCATCAGTGTTGGGGGGAATGTTGTTGTGGTGAGGGTGTTGAAGTAGCTTTAGCTACCATTATTGGACAAACCCTTTAAACATTAACGAGGATTTCCTAACTGCATTTCAAATGTTTTCAACTTTGTAAAGTTATTGCTTGTGATAAAGTTTTACTTTTTACTTTTGTTCTCCCGTGACAATAACTTGTGTAACTTTTAGAGGTGTTTTCCCACAGAGATACAGGTTACGGAGATACACGAGGTCATGATATTATTATATATATACAGGTAGTTACATTGTCCCTGATCCCATCACACCGGAGGACTGCAGCTTCATATTATACATCTCATTCATTGCTTCTATTTTCATGAGATTGTTTAGGAGGTCACATGATTTCATCGATAGAGAACTGATAAAAAAAAATAAAAAAAATATATAAAAATCTGCTGCAGGATGACACTGACTGTGAGTATTTTATTAGTCATTTCCAAAAAAAAATGTTAGAAGCAACTAGTTAAGATGTTGTAGTGAATGTTGACATTACTTTTTCATTGATCTTTATTATTTGTGGACATCTGAAAAAATTATTTGTGTGTCCCTGAGAGATGGTACAAGAATTTTTATCTGGATTGGTACCAAGATGGCAGCACATAATACTGTCAGATGTTTGACACGTTAGACACAATTCTAACAGCATTGATCGTTACATTGAGGTCTTCATCAAGCTCTTGTGGGCCACTTTATAGAGGTTGTCTCTGAGTTGGAATAAATTGGGTGCCGGGTCGTGATGGGCTTTTAAAAAAAATAAATGTGTACTCACCTCCCCTGTCGCTCCTGTTGTCCTGTGTCGCAGTCTATCTGATCTCCTGTTTGTTTACAGGGAGCATTTGGCCAAGGTGGACGGCCACTCCTATCCATCACTTTGTAGGCGCTGGGATATGGTGACGGATGGGACTGGACAGGCTGGCCGGAAGCTCCCCATGCGCAGCCTGCATGTCCTTGTGAACAAACAGGGGCACAGATCAGACGGACCACAGTGCGGAACATTAAAAGTAATGGAGGAGCTGAGTACACGTTTATTTCTCTTTTTTAAAACCCGTCCCAGCCCAGCTCCTAATTTATTCCAACTCTTGGACAACCCCTTTAAAATGGCCACAAAAGCTGTTCTATTTCCAGTAAACACAAGAGCACCAAGCCCAAAGCAGTTGGCTCCATGTCCCTGTTATGGGGAAAATCTATAACCACAATCTGTGTTAACAGAAGATCAATCTGGAATCACGTGGAAGACCCTTAACAATTGTGTAATGATGTTCCACATACAGAATACTGGAATTATAACTGTTGTTTGAAGTCATTTTTAATGTTGTGTTAAGAGGGAGTGAACATTTTACTAGTATATCTTATACTTATAAATTTTGCCTGGTTTATAAAGAATCAGGCTGCAAAGTCCCCCTTGGTAACAGCCTAATCTTTCCCTTTGCTCAGGAAGAGCTGTATTCCAGGATTCTTTTTGTACTCTGTGAGTTTGTTTCTGCAACTTTGAGCAGTGAGTTTTAACCCTTTCTGCTTTTTCCATAACTATAGTATCCTATGAGCCTAATATAGAATACTCACTATCTATTACTCTCACTTTCATCTAGATAAGGAAATATGGTTTGAACAGGTATAAAAAATGTTGTTAGAAAATAAGGCTTATAGAATACTAGTGCTATGGAGAAAGCAGAAATGGTTAATACTCTCTGCTCAAGTATATAAGATATAAGATATTAGCATGTAGTCAGTCTAGACACAAACTATGCATTCTGAAATACGAACTTCTGCAGAGTTTAAAGCTGTTCCTAAGGATGGGGCTATGCAGCCTGAAATTTTACAAAATGAGCAGAATTTTATAACAAAATATATTAGAAAAATGCTCAAAACACTCCCTGATATCACACTGTGGTCACGCTTTAGTGAATAAGGATAGAGTCTATGGGGGATATTTACGATAGCGCTGTGAAGGGGGAGTTAGACCAGAGGCAGTGAGCACTGGCATGGGACGTTAGTGCCCGGTGACTGAGCACACGCTGCAGCAAGTGAACCTTCAATAGTGAAATAGTTTGCATGCTGTGGCATATTTCAACGCCGGGTAGGACCTGGCATAGAATTACACAATGTTCTGCCTCCCCAGCAGATACATCAAGAGGCCAGAGCCAGTTGTTTCTGGGCTGGAGAGGCCACAACATTATAATATCCTGGGGCATGAGCTCCGACTCGTGATACATAACCCTCTATAACTGAAACGCGTAGGATAATGCCCTCACTGTCTGCTCTACCTTCTCCTGAAACCATCTGATGTATCTAATGGAAATAATAAAGCTGATTTTATCATTATTGTGGGGGCTTGTGTTTTCGAGCCAGATCCCAACCTCTTATTTATTGATTGGTTTCATGCTGTAAATACCATAACTGTGTTTTTTTTCTTTTTACAAGATTTTTTTGGAGACCACGTGCATTTCCATCACTAGAAAGAAACATGCAAGTACCTGAGGTAAGTGTTAGAGGGGTGAGGCTCCGATCATCACCTTTTACTGAACCTCAGCAGTGACGTTCTTCAGTGATGTATGAAAAACTAAGTTAACCCTTTAGAGCTGTTGATCTCCTGCCTTCTAGAATCCAAAGCTCATTGGGGTAGATTTATCAAGCTGCCTAAGAGTAAGAATATGCTTAGTTGCCCATGAATGCTGAGCTGTAATTGGCTGCCATGGGTGACTAAGCGCATTCTTACTCTTAGGCCGCTTGATAAATCTGAACCATTGATTTTAATAGAGCATAATAAATCTCAATGTAAGAAATTCTACATCACAATCCACCTGCGTGAACTGTTGCCATAAAGGGGTTTTTCCATTTTAGCAAATTACCGTATTTTTCGGACTATAAGGCACACTAAAAATCCTTCGATTTTCTCAGAAATCGAAGGTGCGCCTTATAGTCCAGTGCGCCGTATATATGAACCATACTTACAGACAACAGCTGCCTTGAACTGTGAACAGGTCTGCCACCTTCTGGTCATTCATCCTTATACTCCGGTGCGACTTATATATGAACATAGACGTTTTAGTAGGCATTTATTGATGGTGCGCCTTATACTCCGGTGCGCTTTATAGTCCGAAAAATACTGTAATGTTATTGTTTGTATGATGAAATTGTAATGGCAGGACACAAACAAGGACAGTGAGCCCTGAGACAGAGACATCAAATCTGTCCCTACCAACTTATTGGGTCCCCCTTAAACGGAGGCCAATAACTGGGCGACTTTCCCTTTCCTAGGTAAGATGTGAACACGTAACAAAACAGACAAACAAACAGAATAAGGCAAGGTATACAATCCAACTCGGCGGCAGCAGGGAATAACAATAACCAAATCAAAATCCAAATAGAGTAGTCAAGACACAGGCAAGAGATCAGAAACCAGAGGATATAAGAGAGCTAAACTCAGCCCTACCACAGGTCCACGGTGTTAACTCTTGAAACACTGACTCAGTGAGGGGAGTGGCAGACATCAGGTCAGAAAGCCATAGAACCTAGTTCAGACTGCAGGATGATGAAACTCAGTGGGGCACATTTACTTAACCGGTCCATTCGCGTTCCAGCGGTGGCTTCTCTGACGAGCGTTCGGGTCTTCCGGCGCCAAAGTCCGCCGAGGTGCCCCAGAGTTCATCGTCTTCATCGTGGTGCATGTGAGTATGGTCCGTGCGACCATTTTTTTTTTTAAATGCGGCGGTTTTTCTGAATCCGTCGGGTTACCGTTCGGCCACGCCCCCCGATTTCCGTTGCGTGCATGCCAGCGCCGATGCGCCACAAACCGATCGCGTGCACCAAAATCCTGGGGCAATTCAGGGAAAATCGGCGCAAATCGGAAATATTCGGGTAACACGTCGGGAAAACACGAATCGGGCCCTTAGTAAATGACCCCCAGTGTCTCCTAATCCTACCAGCACGGATAGAGGAGACAGCAGGTGCAGACGTGACAGAAATGTTATAGAATGTTCCAATATACTTTCTGTATCAATTCCTCAAGGGATTTTAGATCTCTGCTTGCTTGCTCACAAATCTCACGATGGTCACACAGGTGTGCGGCTCGTTTCAGTACACAAACAAAAATATTTATTTCAAGAAATGGAAATTCCCCTTTAAAGTTTAACCAGACTTTAAGAAAACAATTTTCTTCACTTTATAAATGAATGTTACCTGTTTAGTAACAGGTTTCCGTACACTCACCTTCAGATTGTCACCCTATATTAGATTCATTATACTGCACAACTGGTACTAAAATTTACTCTGAATATTTTCACTCTTCTGGTGCTGTTTATACAGAGCGTAACACTAAAAATAAATAACAACAATGAAAACTATGGGTAATTATGGGTATATTCCCATCTAGATTACATATGATATATTCACAGGATAGAAATGCACCTATTTTGGGACTGAGGGTCCGATGATCTCTTCCCTTAGGTGAGCTGAATGAATAGTGTGGCGGCTTGTACAATAACTCCACTGTCGATGTCAATATGTGTGAAGAACACATTGCAGATGTATGGAAACATCTGCAATGTGTTCTTCACACATATTGTTCTTCACATACTATTGTGAAGAACACCTTTCTGTACTTATGTCTTCTGATAAGTTACCAGATGTACGGAAACATCTGCAATGTGTTCTTCACTGTGTTCTTTCAATGTGTTCTTTCAGTGAAAAATGCTCGAGTCTCCCATTGACTTCAATGGGGTTCGTTATTCGATACGAGCACTCGAGCATCGGGAAAGCTTCGTATCGAATAACGAGCACTCGAGCATTTTAGTGCTCGCTCATCTCTAATGCTCATAGATTGCACACTCCCCATCATACCCGGCTCCCAGAAGGGTATCATTCATCTGTTTAGGACACATCCTTTAGATGTGTCATAAGATTTCTAGGTGAGAAAATCCCTGTAATTATATAACTGATATACTGTAGCTACAATCTTAACAAGGTAAAAGGTTAATATATAAGATAATATTAAGATAAATTCTATTTCAAAACAAGTAATGATGAGCTCACATCACAATGCGGCAGGAAGATTGTCAGCAGAAGTTCATAGCATACTAGGGCAGAGCAGGCAGAGCGGGCAGAGCGGGAGAAGATATGCCTCTTGAAGAAGAATTAAACAACTGGAGAAGGAAACAAATGAGCAATGGTAGACAACCCGCACTTGGGGCACAAGAGTGAATATGGAATATAATGCAACCCAGCCATGAAAGATGCTTAATAGAGATGAGCGAGCACTAAAATGCTCGAGTGCTCGTTATTCGAGACAAACTTTTCCCGATGCTCGAGTTCTCGTCTCGCATAACGAGCCCCATTGAAGTCAATGGGAGACTCGAGCATTTTTCAAAGGGACCAAGGCTCGGGAATAAAATGTTTTATTTAATTGAAAAAGAATGTCTTCTGATAAGTTAGCAGATGTATGCAAACATCTGCAATCTCTTCTTCACTGGTCAGCGCAGATGTGAAGAACAGTGAAGAATAGAATAAAAACAGTGAACACAGGATGATTTAAGTGAAGAACACAGTGAAGAACACAGTGAAGAACACAGTGAAGAACACAGTGAAGAACAGATTGCAGATGTTCGGCACATCTGCTTACTTGTCGGGAGATACGCACAAAACGGTGCAAACAAAATAGCATGTGAAGAACACTATATATGTGTGTGAAGAACACATTGCAGATGTTTCCATACCTCACCCACTATGCCCTTCCCCCTCTCCTGGTGAACCCCTCTTATAACTTGTCCTGTCATCTCTTATCTGCAACTTTCTCTCTGAGCTTTCAGCAAGTGTCTTAGACCCCTGGATCTTCTCCTGTCAGACACACACAGCGTATTTACCTGATTGCAGGGTCTGGAGTCTCCCTGATGTCTCTGTCCTTGGTGCTGATCTCCTGGGTGCGCTGTCCCGGGATCCCGATTTCTCTGTGCTGCTCCCTGATGTCTCTGTGCTGCTCCCCGATGTCTCTGTGCTGCTCCCCGATGTCTCTGTCCTGCTCCCTGATGTCTTTGTCCTGCTCCCTGATGTCTCTGCGCTGCTCCCCGATGTCTCTGTGCTGCTCCCCGATGTCTCTGTGCTGCTCCCCGATGTCTCTGTGCTGCTCCCTGATGGTTCTGTGCTGCTCACTAAGGTAGTTCCTCCGCCGTTCACCAGATGTCGTTGCTGTGCTGAATTTCCCCGAGGCCTGCTGGAATGCCCTGAAATTCACCGGCTAATACCTGGTGAAGGTAAGTGCAAGTTTCGCGACACATTTTTTTTTTAAATGCAGCGGTTTTTCCAAATCCGGTCGGGTTTTCGTTTGGCCATGCGCCCCGATTTCCGTTGCGTGCATGCCAGCACCGATGCACCACAATCCGATCGCGTGCACCAAAATCCCGGGGCAATTCAGGGGAAATCGGCGCAAATCGGAAATATTCGGGTAACACGTCGGGAAAACGCAAATCGGGACCTTAGTAATTGACCCCCATTGTTCTTCACATACTATTTTGTTTGCACCATTCCGCGCATATCTCCCAACAAGTAAGCAGATGTGCCGAACATCTGTAATCTATTCTTCACTTTGTTTTTCACTGTGTTTTTCACTGTGTTTTTCACTTAAATGATCCTGTGTTCACTGTTTTTATTCTATTCTTCACTGTTCTTCACTGTGTTTTTTTAATTAAATGTTCGATCTCGAGCAGGGGAAATACTCGTCCGAGCAACGAGCCGTTTCAAGTACCCTAATACTCAAACGAGCATCAAGCTCAGATGAGTATACTCACTCATCTCTAATGCTTAATGATAATTAGGAAAAGTTCTATGAAAAGAAAAAAACGGAAAATTCTTATGTTACATCTATTCATTCAGCAGAGGAATGGGACGGTGGGCACAGGGTTCTTCCTTTTAGGATTTCAAAGCAGCCATCAATCAAACATTTTCCTGTTCTGTCTTCTCCTGGTGGTTTACTGCGGGACAATATGTGGGAACCTCATGATCATCGCCCTGGTGTCCACCAGCCAGAACCTCCACACTCCCATGTACTTCTTCATCTCACAACTTTCTACCATTGACATCTTGTTGACCACAGCTATTGCCCCTAACATGCTCAAGATCTTACTGAATAATGGGGGGACTATTACTTTCATATGTTGCATGACCCAGTTTTTCTTTTTCGGTGCCTCAGAAGTGTTTGAGTGTCTTCTTCTCACAGTGATGTCCTATGACAGATATTTGGCCATCTGTAACCCCCTCCGATACACCTCCATTATGACGTGTTTCCACTGTGTGACATTGGCTGCCGGGTGTTGGGGGTTGGGATTCTCAATTTCTCTGATTTACAGTATTATTATTTCCATGTTGACGTTTTGTGGACCAAATATCATTGACCACTTCTTCTGCGATGTTGTTCCTTTGATAGAGATTTCCTGCTATTCTACAAATCTAATTGAGGTAGAGGTCAATATCATATGTATTACAGTGGCTTTCATTCCTATGACAATAATTATCATATCTTATACAAAAATAATTGTCACCATCTTACGGTTTCAATCTAAGATTGGAAGACAGAAAGCCTTCTCCACCTGCAGCTCCCACCTCACTGTGGTCTCCATATTCTTTATGACTCTACTGATTGTTTATCTTTTACCTGCAGGACAAACCTTAAATCTTAGTAAATTCTTATCCCTTCTATATACTGCATTTACTCCTCTCATCAACCCTGTGATATATAGTCTAAGGAATGAGGACATTATAAAATGTCTACGGATAATGATCAATAAACATGCAATTCTTAAAAACCATATAAAACTCTGTAAATAAAGCAATTCTGGACCTTGGGATTGAACTTTTTTGTTGTTTTTAGGACACTTTGAGGCACATTTAATGAAATATTCTGCCTGGCTTTCTAGAAAGAAGGGGGATCTTTTAAAATTTTTTAAATACACCATCATTTTGTTGCATTTTTCTTGAGTAAAATAATCCAAAACTGTATTGTACTACATCTGATTTATCGTCCAGTATTAGACAAATTTGAACAAATCTGGTTCAGCATAAAACCTTCTATTGTTACTCTTACTACTAAGCACCAACTGTGTCCTTCAAGAAGTGAACATGGCCCTCCAGATTGGGAGATGCTCACTCTCCCGCTCAAGGTGTTACTGTTGCATTAGTGACTTCCGACTCCTCTTTGTGCCTCCACTGAGCTCTCAGTGCCAGATGGGAACTCCTTCAGTAGTGTCTGAACTAGAGATGAGCGAGTATACTCGTCCGAGCTTGATGCTCATTCGAGTATTAGCGTACTCGAAACGGCTCGTTGCTTGGACGAGTATCTCACCGGCTCGAGATCGAGCATTTACTTAACGAAAAACAGTGAAAAACAGTGAAAATACAATGAAAACAGTGAACACAGTGAACATAGGATAATTTAAGTGAAGAACACAGTGAAGAACACATTGCAAATGTTTCCGTACATCTGCTAACTTATCCGAAGACACAAGTGCCGAAAGGTGTTCTTCACAATAGTATGTGAAGAACAATATGTGTGAAGAACACATTGCAGATGTATGGAAACACCGTGTTCTTTCAGTGAAAACGTCTACAAACATCTGCAATGTGTTCTTCTTCAGTGTTCTTCTTTCAATATGTTCTTTCAGTGAAAAATGCTCGAGTCTCCCATTGACTTCAATGGGGCTCGTTATTCAATACGAGCACTCAAGCATTGGGAAAAGCTTGACCCGAGTAATGAGCAATTGAGCATTTTAGTGCTCGCTCATCTCTAGTCTGAACCAAATTGTGCTTGTACTCCCTCATTTCAGTCTCACGCTCTAGTATTAAAATGAAGGATACTATGATATCCCTGTATCACGGATACAGCATGGTGGTGCTCAAGAATTTGGTTCTGTTGAGCATCCAGGCCACTCAAGTGTCAGCGTGCAGCCAATGCAGCATAGCGGTATGAGTTAGGAATTAGATTTTATATAGTCTTAAATGCGTCACCCACTATTTTGCCTTCCGTGTCATATGTTTTGTCTGTTGTTATGGTTGTTATTGTTGGTCTCTTTTTATGATCTTTCAATCTTTTTCGGAACAAAATGTAACTCTATCACAATTTTTTCAAACCGAAGTGCTGGATCCTATTTTCTATACATTTTTTATTTGGACGTTAACCCAAGACCAACATTTTGGAATATAGGCATCCAACCACCTCATGCTGTCAGGAGGTTATACCTCCAATTGCTGATCTGAAAACTTTTTGCACTTTGCTTTTTACATGAGAACCTTTAAAATATAGGTATTAATGCACTTTATTCACTGACAGCAGCATCTTTATCACCTAGGTATTGATACATACAATTTAAGGACATCAGAATCATTAAAACAAGGTATTACTGTATGCTATTCACTGCCAACAGCACCTTTATCGTCTAGGCATTACTGCCCACTATTCACAGAGGTTACAATCTAGGGATCAATGCACACTATTAACTATTCACCTTTACAACATGTGAATTACCACACACTGACAGCAGCACCTTTTAATCTTTCTGGAGCTGAATACTAGACAGAGACAGAACATTCAAGATCTTGCTGGATGATGAAGTAAATGCTAATATTCCTGTCTGGTCTTTTCAAGTATTGTTGTATAATTCTCTATAAGCAGTAATAATATCCCTTGATCATACACATTCACTGTTTCATTAGATAATACCAAATAGGTAAGTAATATTAGTTTATGACCTAATATTCTAATTATCCAGAATTGGAGAAATATGGCTAATATAGCCCAATGTTCATATTCCACAAACTGTGGACTTCCCTCCAAGTATACAATCACATTAGTCCCCAGGGTCCATAGTGGATTTCACTTGAATGACATTCCCACACAGCTGCATTAGGTGGCGCCTTTGTCTTATTCAAATCTTTTAGTAACTTTTTCAGTACTAGATCTATCATGCAAAGACCGGTCATGAACCGGTTCAGGACCAGGCCCTTTCCTGTTTTTTCATTTCCATTTTTCACTCCCCACCTTCAAAAATCTATAACTTTTTTATTTTTAGATGTAAAGAGCTGAGTGAGGGCTTGTTTTCTGCATAAGAAATTGCACTTAAACGTGGTGGCATTGAATATTCCCTGCCTTGTACTCGGAAGCAGGAAAAAAAATTTGAAATGCAGTGAAAATGGTGAAAAACGCATTTGTGCCGTATTCTTGTGGGCTTGGATTTTACGGATTTCACTGTACGCCCCAAATTACAGGTCTACTTTATTCTTTGGGTCAATACGATTACAGGGACACCAAATTTGTATAGGTTTTATCATTTCCAAAAATTAAAACCTCCTGTAAATTTTTTTTTTATTTTGCCATCTTCTTGCAACTTTCAATGATATTATTTTTAGGACCGCACGACCTTTTGATCACTTTTTATAGAATTTTTTTTTTTTTTTTTAAATGGCAAAAAAGTGCCATATTTCACTCTGGGCGCGATTTTCCATTACAGGATTAAACACTGTTGAAAATTGTTATTATATTTTGATATATCGGGCATTTCCGGACACGGTGATACCTAATGTGTTTATGATTTTTACTGTTTACTTATATTTATAGCAGTTTGAGGGAAAGGGGGGATTTGAATTTTTAGGTCTTTTTTGTTATAATTTTTTTAAAACTTTTTTTCTATTTTTACTATTTTTCAGACCCCCTATGGTACTTTAACCCTAGGTTGTCTGATCGATCCAACCATATACTGCCATACTAAAGTATGGCAGTATATGGGGATTTTACTCTTTATTCATTACAATGTACTGATGTAATGAATGGGTTAACACGAAGTAGCCTTGGGTCTTCGGAAAACCCCAGGCTGCCATGGAGACAGATAGCCACTTTCCGATGACGTCATTGGGAGTGACGATCCTCAGAAAGATGGCGGTGCCCATGTGCAGCCATCTTTTTGAAGCCGCCAGTCACTTTGTATCAGCAAGAAGACACCCACTATCGGTGCTGTCACCAATTGCAGGTTTTACCGGTAAGCCTTTGCTGCACTATGCAGTAAAGACTTACCAGCTATGGAGAGGGCTCAGTCTGTGAGCCGTCTCCCTGCACCGGGACCCGACCACCACTGAACTGGTTAATGTGTAATAGTATATAAATCATCACTTTCCTATCTCTACTCGCTTTCTAACTGTATTCAGTAAATCTACTGTATTTTTTGGCATATGAGACTACCCTGTACTTTTTGAGTCTGGCATATACAGTAAGTCGCCTTATATGCCAGAAAATATGGTATTAATGTAATAGTCCTATCTATGGTAGAAGAGTATAAAGTAACTGGTGTTTGGTTCACTTAAAATTCATTAAAAAATAAAAAACATTGATTAACCCTACTTTCCCTTTGTGGCAGTATCTTTTTGAGTGCTCCAAGTACTCATTTTTTAAGTTGTTGACAAATAAAAGTTAAATTTTAAAGTTACTCCTATAGTAAAAACAAGTCATATATAGAGGTTCTGCATTCAGAACCTTTTTATTTTTACAGATGCAGATCCACAGAGTTCCCTAGTAAGGGCATTTATTCATTGTGCCCTGAAAAGGCCAACTGGTGCTTCCTGAATAGCCCCTGCCTATATGAAAGACCCTAATAAAAGCAGCAAACCCTCCATGTTTCTTGTGTGTAACGGTTTCCTAAATGTGACCCTACTCCTATACTGCAAAGTCACATGTCCAGCTTGGCCAATCACAGGCATGCCTAAAGAGGACATACCTACAGAGGACATGCCTGTGGTTGCTAAGGGGCTGGACTCTGGTTGATTGGCTGCTTAGCAGTCAATAAAACAATTTAGCATTTCACCAAGGGTCCAAATCCTGAACAAAAGTATCCTAAACAGCGGGTCAACTAATCAAGAATAAATGAGGGTTATGGGTTTTCTTTATTTATATCTTCTTATACTTTCCTTTGAGATGATTTTTTTTCTTACTGACTAATTACTAATCCTCATATTTCTAGATTCCTCTCTAGACTTGACCTCAGGAGACTATTGGAGACAAAGACAAACCATCTCCATAGAGGACACTGCACATAATATATATGAACTGGGAGGCTCCGTATAGTGTTTTTTCTTGGAGTAAATGTTGATGGGTCTGATAATTTTACATCATCTCACAAAATCCGCTGACGCTGGGAATATTTACTTCCTTTGTGCTTAATAATTAAAATAGAAAGACTATGGAGAAATATGATGTGAGTTTTGGCTGCAATCACCTGAAAAAAGGGAATATGATCAGTATTATCTTTATAGTCACCTGAAATGTTTTCTGAAGCTTATTATTGGTGTATTGTGTAAAGATATTAATAAAGCATGAATTCAGCTGATATTTAACTCATCCGGAGATGTCTTACTCTCTCACCTCCCTTGTATTGTAGGAACAGTTCAGACGAGGTTTAAAGATCAGGTTCAGTAGACTTAAAGAATTGGCATAATAAGCTATTACCCGTTTCTTGTCAAGAAGCTGAACACCTTCTACATCCTGTTTCTTCAAGGGCACAGGGTGGTGGCATCATCAAAGAAATCAACTTTGAAGTGAGATGTGAATTGGTTGTATAAAGTCCAACACTCCAGTTTAATACTGAAATCAAGCTCTCTGAACCCCTCTTACCTTGTGATGGACATAATGGCGCTCATTTACTAAGGGTCCATGGACGCACTTTTGTTGGATTTTCTGACGTATTCAGGATTTGCGTCACTGTGACAAGCATTAAACTGGGGATTGTGTTCACACGCAATCGGATTGTGAAACGACTGCGCTGGCTTTCATGCGACAGAAATCGGGGGGAGGGGGGGCATGCTATCGGACAATCCAACTGATTCGGACTGGATTTAACTTTCAAATTGTGTTGAAAGATCAAGCACTTACATGCACCAGGAAGAAGAAGGTGAACTCTGTTGGACCTGATTGCGGAAACGACACATGCACTCGGGCGCATGATCTTAGTGAATCGCGGCACAGTGCATTATCGTCAGGCAACGCACTTTCGTGAACTCCGCGGGACAGGGTAAGTAAATGTGTCCCAATGAGCTGAAGTTCAGGAGATCTGGTTAGTGATTTCTCTGGATGCCCGTTGACTTTATACAACCAATTTCCATCTCACTTCAAATTTCACATTTTCTGGATGATGCGACCACACTGGACCATGAAAGACACATGATGTGGAAGGTATTCAGGATGATTATTTTTCTACCTTTTTTCTGTAGCATTTTTTATATGCTTTTCTTTCTTCTAAAACTTAGTTCTAGGATGAATTGTTCTTGTTTTTTTTGGTTTCTTGTACTTTTCGGATTGCGTTCATATAAATGAAAGGATCATTCATTGGGTGCACAACGCGTTTCAGCTCCCGAAACTTAGTTGGATGAAGCACTGAAACAGACAAGATAACCACACATGGGTACAAGTACTTGATCCTTGGAAACCCGTCATTCTGGGTTGGCGGCCTTACAATTCATGGTTAGCAGCATCTGCAAGCACCAAGTAGGACAGAATATCAGTCCCATAAGCTTTTATTTCATCCACCTCATATGACCTAAAACTGCCTGCTGTACTCCTACACTTGAATCTTTTTGTACTTGTCTTCCTTCTTTCTGTCTACCTTCCTATATGAACGTGGAGTCTCTCCATCAATCATAACTTTCCCAGACTGTATCCTTTTAGGTTTCTTGGTATTTAAAATATTGATACTGATTGAACTGTTCTTGTTTTAACCTTTTTTCTTAGGTTATTAATGTGACTGATGTCCTGGAGTTCATTCTCTTGGGATTTCAGGGAAGCCTCCAGATAAGAATTTCACTCTTCTCTTTACTCTTTGTAACATTCTGTGCAACAATAAGCGGGAACCTCCTGATCATCGCCCTGGTGTACACCAGCAGGAACCTCCACACTCCCATGTACTTCTTCATCTCACAACTGTCCTTTAGTGACATCTTACTGTCCTCAGATATTACCCCCAACATGCTCCATATCACTCTGAATGATAGGGGGGGCATTACTTATATTGCCTGCATGATACAGTGTTACTTCTATTGTGTTTCAGAATCATCTCAGTGTCTTCTCCTCACAGTGATGTCCTATGACCGATATGTGGCCATCTGTAACCCCCTCCGCTACACCTCCATCATGACGATTACATGCTGTGTTACATTAGTCATCACCATTTGGTTACTTGGGTTTTTCTGTGGATTCGCTTACATTATAAGACTAATAAGTTTAAAGTTCTGTGGACGGGATGTCATTGACCATGTGTTCTGTGATATTCTTCCATTACTAGAACTTTCCTGTTCTGATACATTTCCTATACAACTACAATTATATGTATTCAGTGTTCCCTTACTGATGGTTCCCAGCATAATAATCGTTATTTCTTATGTGAATATTGTCCGGGCCATCCTACGGATCCCATCTAATATCAGTCGACAGAAAGCCTTCTCCACCTGTGGCTCCCACCTCATTGTGGTCTCCATATATTACTGCACCATATTTGGTGTTTATGTTCTTCCAAAACGAGCACAAACATCATATATTAACAAAATCCTCCCCCTGCTTTACACAGTGTTTACCCCATTGGTTAATCCAATGATTTACAGTTTGAGAAATAAAGATATTAAGAAAGGCGTACAGGAAATAATACAGAAATACAAGTCCACCTTCATGTTAGCTTGAAGCTAGAAAAAAGTTATTAAAAATGACTTTATCGAGATTCCATGTTTTACTTCCCCTGTTCTTAAAGCTGAAGCTTTTTATGGGTTTACAGAGCAGGATGAGACTTGTTTCTGTGTAATATATTGTACGACCTGGTGGCACCATTCAATCTTATGTGCAATGTACTGAGAAGCTAGAAAAAAATTACAAATGTGGTGAAGGGAGACAATAGCAGCTGGAGCGGGTCTTTACAAGCCCCACACATCCCATGTATTCTATGGATCGGTGTAAGTGCCGAGATTTCACGAGTCATAAAAATGGTAAATTCTCAAAATAAAAATCGTCTTCATATTGCATTATTCTGCCTCCCCTTCTATAACCCTAAATATGAAAGGAGAAGGGAAATATGGAGAAGAAGAGGGAGAAGAAGAAGAAGTTTCATTTGTTACAAATCCACATTTCCTGGATATTTGTTACTATTTATGTGGTTTAAAGAATCAGAAAAGCCAAAGTGCAGGACATGATAAGCAACCAAAATCTGCATGCCAGGAGGCAAACTTTAAAGTTTTTTCACGATGGTACATGGTGCCCTCTCGCCTGTCAAAAATTTTTCCTACAGTATCACCTCAATGTTTTAGAGGGTGCGGGATGGAGGGTACTCATGCTCACATATGGTGGCATTGTCCTAAGGTCAAGCGATTCTGGAGACGCATATTTAATATGTTATATTCCATAACGCAAATAAATCTTAAGCTTTCTCCTGTTTACGCACTCTTAAATGGAACAATACCAGACCTCTCGATTGCACAACATAGATTTACTTCTAACCTTTTCTTAGCAGCTAAGATCGCAATAGCAACCTCGTGGAAAAAAGCTGTTGTTCCATTGCATTTGGTAAAATCTAAGTTAAATTGGATTATGATTAACGATAAGTTGTTCAGTATGTTACATGATAAAGAAGCGTTTTTTGGAAAAATTTGGCAAGACTGGATCACATATTCCTCTACTGAATGAGCAATGTTTCTGGTATTTTAGGTCCTTTCTCGGACTCTCACCCCAGGCCAGGGGTACCCAATTTCCCTTCCCTTTCTTCCGTCCAATCCCCCCTCATTATGTTTATTTTTTTCTTTTTCTTTTTGGTTTTACTGTATTGTCAGAAAGATTTAGATGTATTAGAGAGACTCAGCTTCAGAGGTCTTTGCTGGGCTATTTAAGCTAATTATAAGAATATACATATTGTGTACTTTATGAGAAATGTATCTATGTTGCTACATAACTGACAAACAAAATTTCATGTTTTAAAATGTTTTATTATCTTAAAAATTCAATAAAAATTATTGAAAACAAAATCTGCATGCCAGGCCTTGTGATGTCACATCCCCTTTAAATACCTGTCAGAACAGCCAATGGGGAGAGTGGAGAGATAGGAGTCCAGAGCCATTAGAGGAAGAACATGGAAAGTCTCTTGGGGGATATTGTTGGAGTTCCTGTCCTGGGTGCAATCAGCTCTACTACTGTACCTGCAGGATTTTTGGACTATGTGTGATCCATAATTTAGTTTTGTTTTAGGGTAAACCCTTTATTTTATTGAGTGTAATCTATATATAATATTCCACACCAACCTGGTTTGGTTTTGGGGTCACTAATTTTGTATAAATATGCTGAGGGGCCTTTCAAACCCTTAGCACTCCATGCAGTACATGTAGGGTGTTGATCATTGCTAATTTATATGTAACACCCCTGCCAATGCATAAGCAAGGTGGTTGTTGTGAATAGCAGCCTCTCCTTGTCAGGATCTATCTGGTGAGCCTGCACAACTCTTCCAGAAGCTGTTGCTGTCACTGAGAGCGAGGATCTTCACCAAGATGGCGGCGCCCATGTGATGGACATGTTAAAACCCACATTCGGTGCTGGCACCGATAGCGGCTGTTACCAGTAAGTGTTTGCTGCAATATGCAGCAAAGACTTACCGGCTATGGAGAGGGCTCAGCCCGTGAATCCTCTCCATTCACCCGCAGCCAACTCGAGACATAGTACGACGTCACCTGTTGGTAAGTAGTTTAAATTCTGAATAGTTATTCTAAGATTGTCTGGCAATATACAAAAATACAAAATGATACAAAAATTATTGCGTTGTGACATTTCTTCTAGATCTATGATTTTCATTGCCTGCCTATCTGATTATACTTTTAAACTTGTATTTAGGTCAATCAGCTTATTCCATGTATTCACCAGTTCTAATTATTGACACTATATGGTCATGTGAATTCTAACTGTC
The DNA here is from genome assembly GCF_040894005.1 of Engystomops pustulosus. NCBI lineage: Eukaryota > Metazoa > Chordata > Amphibia > Anura > Leptodactylidae > Engystomops > Engystomops pustulosus. The sequence goes on from NC_092414.1 coordinate 220,169,038, forward strand.
CATGAACAATTGCCCTGCCAGGACCTTCATGTTATGGGTCAAGAAAGCAGGCAAAGAACTTTTATTAGATTTATATTGGTAAATTACCTAATATACTGCCCCCCACATTTTACACAAAACATGTGGTGCAGTGATCCCTTTAAAGAGATCACTATGTTTTTGCTGCCACTACCGAGATGATATCTCACACCTTCTTCCTGGAAAGTTTGGTTTTGTACTCTGTTTGGGGCTCTAGGTCTGGAGCTGGAAGGGCAAAGTTCTCAACAGAAAGTGGGAGAAGTTGTATTTGATAAATTTCTATATAAGGAGGATGAAATATGCAGCGAAATGGAGAGATCAGTCATGATCCCATGTAGGGAGGGTTTAGAGGAGATCAGCCGTGGTGAGAACTAAGGAGGAACTGGTAGTCGGGTGCACATCATAGTCAGACATAAGCAGGTTGCGGTGCCAAGTGACTGCGATCAGTAGAGATGGGCCAATTTGTTAAAATTTGGTTCGTCCCGATTCTCCAAACTTTTCGAAAAAATTTGATTCAACCTGAATTAAATCATGACGAATCACATTGAAAAACAGGCATTTCCATGGGCGGAGCCTGACTGAGCTACATGGTGGACGCATAGGAGTGAGCTCCCGCAATACAACTCTAATAGAACCTGAATAGCGACCCAGAACAGATTAAAAATGGGGAAACCTCTTAAAGAAAGATCACAGGAAAGACCCGAGACTCCCAGAGGAAGAAAAGGACAAGGGGACTTGGAGAAATTCCTCCGTAAAAAACTCACCACGCCGCCCGCGAAACTGCGTAAAATGGCCACCGCACTCGCAGCAGAAGAGGAGCCGCAAGAGGACTCGGAAGCAGAGAGTAACGCTGAGGATGCGACAGAGCCAGACTTAGCTCCTCTATCCAGCATAACAATGAAAAAGATGCTTACACAAGCGCTTACACCAGTCATGGAGGAACTAGGAGCCATCCATAAAGAGGTATGTGCTATAGGCCAAAGAGTTGAAGCACTAGAGGACTCACAGATAAACATCATAGAGCATAGTGAGGCTCTAGCACACAGCTTCAAACAACAGTCGGAGGCTCTTAATACTGCTCTCCTCCTCATAGAGGACCAGGAAAACCGCAGCAGGCGGAAAAACATTAGACGGAGAGGCTTACCTGAGTCCATCTTACATGACCAACTTCCCGCCACTGCACAAAGACTCTTTGCAGATCTATTAGATAAAGAGAGAGGAAGCGCCATTACAATCGAGTGGATACACCGCTCGCTGCGCCCACCACCAAAAGGATCAGACCCACCGAGGGATGTTATATGTGGACTCTTGAGCTACAAAGATACCGCAGACATTCTAAAGGCAGCGAGAACAAGGAAAGACATTTCCATAGAAGATCAGCAAGTCACCATTTTCCAGGATATAGCTTCTTCGACACTTTTCAAGCGCAGGCTACTAAAACCGCTTACTGACCACCTGAGGCAGAATAACATAATGTTTAAATGGCTGTTTCCTTTTGGCCTAACCTTCCAATCTGCAGGCCGAAGATGCACAATCAAAATTCCGGGCGACCTCCACAAGGCCTGGGAAATCCTGGGTATTGAACCCCTGAATATCCCGTCGTGGCTACCAGTCACTGACCAGCACACAGATCTTCCTCCTCTGCCTCGCATGGAGAAGTGGACACCGGCAGGAAAAGGGAAGTCACCAAAAACAAAGAAAAAGCAAGTATAGAGTGACTTGTCTCCTTTTTTGCAGGATATACTCTGCAGGGAATAGCAAGGAACTTTCCCCATAACAGATTGTTAAAGAGGACTAGACATCCTTTAAATGTGTTCAAGTTTGCTTAATCTCGAAGGTGGATTTACTAGACCCATCAAAGCAGGCTTAAGATCTGGGCCTCCATTTATGATACATTATTTTGGTTATTGGTTAATGGAGTTGTATACACCAATCAGGCACACAACACCATGTGCAAGACCCCCCCCCCCAGGGCCCCTGCTACCACGCTTTGTTTAGAATGTGTGATTGTAGTACCCTGGTTCCCCCCCTCAAATTAAGAGGCTCATGCCTCTCATTTTAAGAGTACGTACTTTAAGTTAAAGCCACAGAATGTTACTGTGGTCACATACTTTGTTTGTTTGGAATGTTATACTCTGGTTGGCCTTAGTGTCAATAAGATGGAGGAGATTGCGCGTAGCCCCGATCTTCACAATAGTTGAATGGCTGAAATAAAAGTAACCACTTTTAATGTAAGAGGGCTAAATACACCTCAAAAGAGGTCACAAGTTTTTACATTACTCAAAAAATAGAAAGGAGATATCTGTATGTTGCAAGAAACTCACTTTAAACATGGTAAAATACCTAAACTCCCAAATAAGCTTTACCCACACATGTATCACAGCACTTATTCAAGGGCAGCCAGAGGGGTGAGCATATTAATATCCAAGCAAGTCCCCTTTACACATACACTGACCTGGAGTGATCCAGAAGGCAGGTTCTTACTGATTAAGGGAAAAATAGGAACAGTAGCAATCACCCTAGTGGCTTTATATGCTCCAAACACGGGTCAAATAAGCTGGCTAAAAAATATCATAAGCGAGTCTAACACACTAAGCGAAGGCTTGAAAATTATAGGAGACATTAATATAGTCCTAAATCCATTGTTGGATTCCTCCACAGGTAAATCCACGCATTCAAAAACAGCATTAAACTCCTTCCGTAAGACATTGACCCAATTTGACTTAGTAGACTCTTGGAGAATCTGTAACGCATCAAAAAGAGACTATTCCTATTTCTCGAAAACGCACAGAACCTATCAAAGATTAGACCATATTTTATTAGACAGGTCAATGACCAGTATGTTAAGGAGCTCACAAATAGGGCAAATCACAATCTCTGACCACTCATAATAATAATAATAATAATAATAATCTTTATTTATATAGCGCCATCAAATTCCGTAGCGCTTTACAAATCATAGGGGACATATACAACTATATTACATTACAAAGAACAAACAGTCATATGGAACAATAGGAGTGAGGGCCCTGCTCACAAGAGCTTACAGACTATGAGGATGAGGGGGTGACACAAGAGGTTGTAAAATGGTCCAGCCATTCTTTATAAGGGAACAATATAAAATAATTTAATAAATAATTTACTAAACAACGTTGTTGCTGTTTGAACCAGCCATCAGCCGCCATCTTATTTACAGGGTCCTAGGTGAAAAAGACTGCAGAGAAGCCTGGAGCTTGGTATATATCAGCTGTTTGCCAGATAACAGATAGGATAGTACATAGGATGGATTAGTAAAGAGAGAGTTGACATTTCATGCAGTTAGCGAGTGTGATAGGATTGCCTAAAGAGATGGGTTTTAAGAGCACGTTTGAAGCTTTGGAGGGTGGGTATTAGTCTCAGAGTCTGGGGAAGGGCATTCCAGAGAATTGGTGCAACTCGGGAGAAGTCCTGGATACGTGCATGGGAGGTTCGAATTAAGGTAGAGGTTAATCTATTGTCACTGGCAGATCGAAGAGCACGGGAAGGGCGATAGACTGAGATGAGAGAAGAGAGATAGGGAGGTGCAGCATTATTCAGAGCTTTGTGGATGAGGGTTATTATTTTAAAGTGAATACGGAAGGAGACAGGTAGCCAGTGCAGTGATTGGCACAAACTGGAGGCATCCGTGTAGCGTTTGGCCTGAAAGACGAGCCTGGCTGCTGCATTAAGAATAGATTGAAGAGGAGAGAGTTTAGAGAGTGGAAGACCGATAGGGAGTTACAGTAGTCTAGTCGAGAGTGAATAAGTGCAACAATTAGCATTTTAGAAGTTTCAAATGTCAGAAACGGCCGGATTCTGGAGATGTTTCTGAGATGCATACGGCAAGAGCGATCAAGAGATTGAATGTATGGTAAAAAGGAGAGGTCAGAGTCCAGCACAACCCCAAGACAGCGGGCCTGCTGCCTCGGTGCTATAGTGATCCCACAGACCGAGATGGAGAGGTCAGGGGTGGTTTGGTTAGTAGATGGTGGAAAGACAAGAAGTTCAGTCTTAGAAAGATTAAGTTTCAAGAAGAGAGAGGACATGATGTTAGAGACAGCAGAGAGACAATCACTAGTGTTCTGGGTTAAGGCAGGGGTGATGTTACGTGCTGAGGTATATAGCTGGGTGTCATCAGCATAAAGATGATACTGGAAACCAAATCTGCTGATTGTTTGTCCAATGGGGGCAGTATAGAGAGAGAAGAGGAGAGGGCCTAGGACTGATCCCTGAGGAACCCCGACACTGAGAGGAAGACAAGAAGAGAAAGATCCAGAAAAGGAGACACTGAAAGTGCGGTCAGAGAGATAGGAAGAAAACCAAGAGAGTGCAGTGTCCTTTAGGCCAATGGAGTGAAGCATCCTAAGGAGGAGCTGGTGGTCCACAGTATCGAACGCTGCCGATAGATCCAGGAGAATAAGGAGAGAATAGTCACCTTTGGATTTTGCAGTGAGGAGATCATTGGAGACTTTAGAAAGAGCAGTTTCAGTGGAATACATAGAGCGGAAACCAGATTGCAGGGGGTCAAGGAGGGAGTTAGCTGAGAGATAACGGGTTAGTCGAGAATAGACCAAGCGTTCCAGGAGTTTGGAGATGAAAGGGAGGTTAGAAACTGGTCGGTAGTTAGTAGCATTGGATGGGTCCAGTGCAGGTTTCTTTAGTAAAGGGGTAACAATAGCATGCTTGAAAGAAGAGGGGACGACCCCAGAAGAGAGAGAGAGAGATTGAAAATTTTAGTTAGGTGAGAAGTGACTGCTGGGGAGAGAGACTGTACCAGATGTGAGGGGATGGGGTCACTGATGCAGGTAGTGGGGCGAGCAGAGGAAAGGAGCCTAGACACTTCTTCCTCTGTGACTGGCTCAAAGGAAGAGAGTGAACAAGATAAGGTATGGGAGGGAAGGGGATTGGAGGGGTGAGTGGATTGAGCAATTATTTCCTGGCGGATACAATCAATTTTATCCTTAAAATAGGCGGCCAGATCTTCAGCCCCAAGGTCTGTGACAGGTGGCTGCACCTTTGGTGTTAGTAAGGAGTGAAGGGTATCAAAGAGCCTTTTGGGGTTGTGAGAGAGAGAGGATATGAGATTAGTAAAATAGACCTGTTTAGCGAGGTGAAGGGCAGAGTTATAAGTTTTTAGCATAAATTTGAAGTGTAGAAAGTCTGCAGATGTGCGCGATTTTCTCCACAGACGTTCAGCAATCCTGGAGCACTGCCGAAGGAAACGAGTTTGTTCAGTGTGCCAAGGTTGCCTGCGTGTGTGTTGAAAATTTCGGATAGTGAGTGGTGCCATCTCATCTATGGCGCTTCTGACAGTGTGATTATAGTGGTTAGTAGCCAGGTTTGGACAGGTGAAAGAGGAGATGGGGGACAGTGCAGTCTGTAAGTTTTCTGTGAGTTTATGAGTATCTATTGCACGGGGGTTCCGGTATGAGTGATGGGTGGAAGGCTTCTGAGAATGAGAAGGATTATTGAAAGTAAAAGAAAGGAGATTATGGTCTGAAAGTGGAAAGGAGGAATTGGTAAAATCAGATATTGAAGATGGTCGGGAGAAGACCAAATCGAGGATGTTTCCCTCACTATGAGTGGGGGAATCGCAGAGTTGTGAAAGACCGAGAGAAGTAGTCAGTGCTAAGAGCTGAGAGGCCGGAGGGGAAATGGGAGTGTTAACAGGGATGTTGAAGTCTCCCATGATGATGGTTGGAATGTCACAGGATAAAAAGTGAGAGAGCCAAGAGGCAAAGTGGTCAAGGAACTGATAGGGTGAGCCAGGAGGACGGTATACTACAGCCACACGAAGAGAGAATGGGCGGAAAAGTCTGAGGGTGTGGACCTCAAAAGATGGGAAAGTAAGAGAGGGGACAGGAGGAATGACCTGGAAGGTGCATTGTGGAGAGAGGAGTATGCCAACCCCACCTCCCAGCCTATTCTCTGGTCTGGAACAGTGCGAAAAGTGTAAACCGCCATAAGACAATGCTGCAACGGAGGCAGAGTCATCCTGCTGGATCCATGTTTCCGTAATGGCAGCAGGTCAAAAGACTTAGAAAGAAAGAGGTCATGAACTGATTCTAGTTTATTACACACAGAGCGGGCGTTCCATAGGGCACATTTAAAAGGGGTTACGGGTTGAGAAGGAGAAGAGGGGATACACTGAATCTTTATAAGGTTAGCAGGGTTTCTGTGTGAAGTGTTAAAATAAGCAGAAGGTGGGCCTGGGTTAGGAGAGACGTCCCCTGCAGCAAGCAGAAGGAGAAAGAGAAGAGACAAAAGATGCTGCAGAGATTTATAAGAAGTTAATTCTTGCTTCATGGCAGAAGACTGTGATAAGTTAGTCTGGTTACATAACGTATAGAGTGTGTGAGTGGTAAAGAAAGGCGAGTGAAGAAGTGAGGCATTGATATGGATAGTTGGTACTGGTGGAATAGATGGACGGTGGGCAAGTAAAACAACCATGGCAAACAGGGAGAAAATGGAAAACATTTTGAGACAAACAGAATTGTTCATTTTTCTCTGCCATCTTACCTGCCTCCTGCCCTGTCTAACTGCAATGTCAAACTGCAGTTTCATACTTCTCAGAATATTATTATACTTAGCAGAATATTATGCTAAGCAAACAAGGAATGCAAGCATCCTATACCATCACTAAATTTATACCCAGAGAAGACAAGAGACCAGGCCCTCATTTAGCTCATAAAACAATTAATCTAGGAGACTTAACACATGTGGATCAAGTTCTGAACAGAGAAAAACAAACTCATTGAGGGACAGAGATGAACATTAAATCAGGTAGGACAGAAAAGGGTCAAATGTTAGAGAAAGAAACAGACACATGCAATACTAGGGCAATCAGAGATATATACCATTGCAGAGAGTGAGACTGGATTTAAAGACACAGTAGATGGGTGAAAAATGATTCAGCAATCAGAGATATATACCTATGGAAGAGAAGAGAGTTTGATGTTATATCCATTCAATGTCAAACTGCAGTTTCATACTTGTCAGAATATTATTATACTTAGCAGAATATTATGCTAAGCAAACAAAGAATGCAAGCAACCTGGAATGACACTCACCGGTTACAACATCACTTTGCTTTCTAAACTTGCCAGAGAAAACCAACATATGGAGATTAAACGAAACGCTTCTAGATTCAGAGGAGGACTGTCTAAACATAAAAGAGAAACTTAAAAAATACTTTACAGACCCAAATTTAAAAGAACTCACACTGCCCTATAAATGGGAAGCACACAAAGTCTATATTAGAGGTGAGCTAATGGCCTTAGGGGCCTGGGTTAAAAAAAAAAGAACACAGGAGCTACATAAATTACTAAGTGACATAAGTAGGCATGAAGCTAAAAATAAGCAAACAGTCACAAATACAGAAATAGAAGAACTAACCTGCCTCAGGAGGTAAAGTAAAGGATTTGTTGAATATAAAGGCAGCCAAAAACTATCAAAGAGCAAAATTCAAATCCTATGCACATGGGGATAAAGCAAACAAATTAATGTCACAATTATTACACAAAGATAAAGAAAAAAATTTCATACATGCCATCACTACGACAGAAGGTACTAAAACAACAGACACAAAGAATATTGCAGAAGAGATGAGGAAATTTTATCAAAAACTATATAACTTACCAAAGCAACAAAGTAACCCAACAAATGGAAGCAAAAACTTCCTTGACCCCCTAAATTTACCTACTTTATCAGCAGAACAAAGCTATCTCCTAACTACGCCTATCACACAAAAAGAAGTCGGGGATATCATCACCTCAATGCCTCTAGGGAAAAGCCCTGGGCCAGACGGCTTCCCCATAGGTTACTATAAAAAAATGAAAGAAATTCTTATTCCACAAATAACTAATTGGTGCAACGCCCTTCTAGAGGGAAAACAGCTACCCAGACAAACACTAGAAGCCATAATTACGGTAATACCCAAACCCGGCAAGAACCCTGAAGAATGTGGCAGCTACAGGCCCATATCTTTATTAAATGTGGACCTAAAAATTTGGGCTAAAATTTTAGCCACAAGAATAAGCAAGCTTTTACCAGGTCTAATAAATAGAGAGCAAACAGGTTTTGTGCCGGGTAGAGAGGGAAACCATAATTCGGTTAGAATTTTAAATGCCATACAATACGCACTTGACACTAAAATCCCATTAGTCCTTCTCAGCACAGATGCTGAGAAGGCTTTCGATAGGGTAAGCTGGAGTTATATGACAGAAACTTTAGTTAAATTTGGCTTCCCAAAAAAATTCATAGGAGCTATAATGTCACTATATAGTGATCCAAGTGCTAGAATTAGCCTAAACGAGACCCTATCAGACACTTTCCGGATACAAAACGGCATTCGCCAAGGATGTCCCCTCTCCCCCACTCTATTTATCTTGATAATGGAGACTTTACTCCAGGCTCTTAGACAACACCCTAAAATCAAAGGTCTGGAACTAGGAGGCTTGACTCATTTAAATGCAGCATTTGCGGATGACTTATTGCTTATGCTGACAGTCCCCTCAATGTCATTTAAACATGTAATTGAAGTCTTTGAGGCCTTTAGTGAAGTCCCCAATTTTAAAATAAACTACGCAAAGTCAGAAGCTATGAATGTTTCTGCCCCTCAGACAGTTGTACAAGACTTAAAAAAGGAAATGCAATTTCAATGGGAAGGCAAACAAATTACATATCTGGGCATTCAAATCACAAAGTCACCTAAGGAATTGTTCCAGGCTAACTTTATGAAACTTTTAGCCCAGATCCGGAAACAACTTCAATCACTCGACATACCGTTTGTGTCTTGGATAGGCAGGAAAAACCTTTTAAAATCATTCATTATGCCTACCCTATTATACACATTACAGATGGTCCCTATAGATATTCCCTCCACCTACTTCAAATCCTTACGATCTCTCTTTATTAACTTTCTCTGGAAGAGCAAGAAACCAGGGATAAAATATGATAGACTAGTCAAAAAGAAAAACTTAGGGGGTTTCGGGCTCCCTGATCCTCTAGCATATCATAGAGCAATACATCTGAAAAGATGGGTGCAATTATTTAAGCCCATTTATGCAACGCTAGGCACAGAACTGGAAATTGCCTCAGCGAATAATGAAACAATAGCACAACTATGGAACATCAAAACCCCAATTCAAATCTCAAATCCAGTAACTAGAGGAACGATAAAAGTCATCAAATGGATAAGCGCAAATATGGCGGGCCTAACCAACCCACCGAGCTTATTACCCACCAGCACGGTGTCTTATTATTTAAACCCCAAAGCAAACCCTACTCATAACTTGTGGAAACAGTTCAGCGGAATACCTTTGCACACTTTCTTTAAAATGGAAATAACAGACTTCTTAGAAAACCATAGGCATTCCAGCACACCTATCACATTTATACATGAGACAGAAATTAAGCTAGCTAAGAAAGAGATTCACAAACAACATAAACTATTGAAAGACCCCTCATGGCTCGAAAATTGGATTTTAAGGCCGACCATACAACCTAAGATGATATTGATTTTTTACGACATCCTGGTCTCTAGAGACAAGGAGATAAAGCCTTCATATATAGGACAGTGGGAAAAAGATCTAGGGATGACAATAACACATAAGCAAATTAGGCTAATTCACAATAACTCACACGGGTTCTCCAGATGTGTCAAAACCCAAGAAAACTCGTACAAAATCATGACTAGATGGTACAACACACCAGTAGTTCTAAAAGAGAAGGGACTAGTACATACAGATGAATGCTGGAGATGTGGTTCCCCCAAAGCATCATTATTGCATATCTACTGGTCATGCACTGCACTAAAACCCTACTGGGCTGAAGTAGAGAAAACAATAAACAAAATATCTAATACCAGGATCAAACTATCAGCAGACTCGGTCTTACTTTCGCTGCCTAACACCTCATGGAGGCCGAAAAAACACGACTTAACAACACTGTTAGTGCAAGCAGCCAAACTAACAATACCCCCCAGATGGCTACAAACTGATCCACCAAAAGCATCTGAATGGATAGATAGGGTTGATAACATATACCGCATGGAAGAGTTAGCTCATTGGGAGACTAGATCGCACAACAAGTTCTCTAAGATATGGGAACCATGGTCAAAATTTAGAGATAAGCTATAAGTTCGTGCACAAAAAGATATAAGACCTCACCGCAGTAGACAAGAACATATAGACCCCTTAACAAACAAATACAGTAGTACTTCTACCTGATCACCTACGTGTAAACCTGACCTCCTCTAGTGAAGACAAAGGAAAATGAAAAGGCACTACCAACCAGAACCAGAGTTTTTTGTTCATAGTATAGATTATATTAAGTTGTTATGTTATTATTGTAATACAAGATCACCTCCCCTCAATCCACTTTCCCTTCCCCTTTCCCCCCACCCATCCTTTCTAAACACTTAGACATATGTAAGTCTTCGCCTTACATATATCAGGAGACTGATACACAGATGCCCCTCTGTAAACCCCCCCCATTCCCCCCCTCTCCTCCCAACCTTGCCCCTTCCCAACCTTACCCCCACCCCCACTAATAAATACGTACCTAGATTTATAAATGACAAAGTACAACTACTGTGTCCAGAAAAAATGAAACTTAATTAAGATGTCATTTATTTGCGTTGTACCTGTATAAGGAATTTTTCTGTATTTTTTTTTTTTGCTTATGTACGTGTTTACTGGAGAAAATAATAAATAAAAGATTTAAATAAGAAAAACAGGCATTTCCTGGCTGCAGAGAGCCTGCAGGGTGATGTAGAACGTTGTGCCTTGCTTAAATATGCATAGGGAGCGTGGTTTGGTCTTCAAACAATGCTGTGTTTTAGTATGACACGCACATGATAGCCGCCGCTCTTAGAATCGCTTCACGCTTCACTTCCATGGACACTTACAGAGGCCAACTTCCCCAAATAAGCGAAGCGGGAACGCAGCCTGACAAGGTAACGTTTGTGCCAGCTCGAAAGGACCGAGCAGAGGGCCAAGATCCCGCTATAACATCACAGAGTGCACTCTTTTTACACTGACATCAGATGATTCCATAGATTATGACAGAACCTGTTCTGTTAAACGCGGATACATGTAGAAACCCCCCAAAAGAGTGCAGCAGGTGTCAGAAGTAATTTTGCATTGACGTCACTGAGCATTTTGCCCTTCTTTTCACGCGTCAGTGTCCTCTTTCAATCAGTCAATTATCCATCAGTATTGCTAAAGCGAAAAACAAACAGGAGTTTATCCAAAACAGAGATGAGCAGTAAATGGGATACTTGCATGTCCTCTGTGTTCTGTATCCACTCCTGCTTTTGGCTATCAATCCTGAAGCTTTTCATTCCTTCTGACAGATGAAATGAAGAGGAAAACCAAACATAGTGGCAACGTCATAGAGCGATGGAGGGTGAAAGCAGCATTATGGAAATCACAGGGTGTTCCAGGGAGACAGCGGTCAGTTGGCATGAACATGGAAAGCCACACAGTGGCACAATGATATAGTGTGAAGATGGCATCAACAGGAGCCCACAGGTGGCAGCAACATGGTGGCAGCAACATGGAAAGCCACAGAGCGGTCCAATGACAGCATGTGGAGGTGGCGGCAGCAGCATTAGCAGCAGCAACAGGAGGCCACAAAGTGGCACAATGCTAAAAGTGTGGAGGTGGCGGCAACAAAAGCAGCAGCAGGAGCCCCAGTTGGCAGCAACATGGAGAGCAACTGAGTGGTCCAATGATAGAGTGTGGAGGTGGCGGCAGCAGCAGGAGCCCACAGGGTGCTCTGTCCTTTCCCCTGTTCTTCCCCCATCTGGCAGAGTTATTAGAGGATTTTGAGAGAGCAGTAACAGTCTGAGAATGGAGGAGACCGGAAAAGAGATACTGACAATAAATGGAAAGTGTTCAATTGACAGAAGTACAAACCGTGTCCAGGGTTCAAGCGTTCCTCAGGCTCTCAAAGGAAATTTTCATCCTTACATTGGATTATCCATTTTTTAAAGAAAAGTTTATTAACGTTTTAAAGAAAGCTACAATTGTTTCATCTTCATTAATCTATGATATCTTTAGATTCCTCTCTGGGCTGGAGCTCTGGAGACACAGACACGGCCTCCCCATAGAGGTGATAACACGGGATATATATGTACGGGGAGTCCTACTCAAACTGTTCTGTTGGTAACTGATGTCACCGCATCCTACAGAATCTGTGAAACCTGCTACAATCTCCCTCATACAGGTAATGATTTTTCTTTTCTAAACTAAGGATTGAACAAGGATTTAGGATGGAATTATCTAGAGTGAGGTTTTTTTTCAATATGTGAGACCTAAATTGTCCTTCAACCTATCCAGTGTAGCAAAAAATTTAAGCAAAACATGTCATCTCTTGTCTTGTAAATGTCTGCAGCCGGTGTCAGGTTCCTGTTCTTTACTTTTGGCAGATATAAAACATTCTATTGGTTCTAGTTCCATCCACCCCATGAAGCTGTCAGTACCTGGAGACATTACACATCTGTGTTTTCTTAGGTAGTTGTTTCTCGAAACATGTCATCAATCACCACAGTGGAATAGGCATGGATCCAAAGTGCCTGTCTCCCTGTTATTCTATAATAATCCAAAAGTCCATGTCTTACAGAATTTTTTAAAATTACCTAAATAAAGTAAGAAATTTGAATTTTTTCCAATCCGGAAGTCCAGTACAATGGATGACCATGTGGCATGCATGCAGACGATGGTATGGTGAACACTATGGGAGTCCATTGGTTTGTTGTAATCTATTTGCACAAAAGTTGACTCCCTATACTTTCTCTCTATGATAAATGAAGTATAAAATGAAATTGTTATGAAAATATATAGAAACTTTTTTTAATTTTTTTTTTTGGGGGGGAGGGTACATGGGTCATATAATCGCAAAGTGATGACAACAGCAGAATATATAACCACAATGTAGAGATGTAGCCCTCCACTCAGACATGGTACTATTGTATTCAAGTTAAAGACAATAAGAGTAATAGAAATCGTCAAGTTAAAGGGGAAATGATAATGATAAATTATTTTTGTTGCAGATTTCGAGCCACGTCCTGGAATAGATCCAGCAGGAAGAAGTCTAAGTGAAATGCGGGGAGCAGATAAGGAACACAGAAGACAGTGAGCCCATCAAATGCCTTTCCTGCTCACCTTACGAACCCAAGGCAGTACAGGACAACTAGAAGGCAGTCCCTCCCTATACCGAAGTGCAAAACAAGAATACAGGGAAGAAACAATATAAATAAATAAGAGGAGCAGACAAAGCCGGGTCACAATAGATAGGGTAGCGCAGTACAAAATCCCAAAACAGGAGAGGGGTAGAAAAACAAATAAAAGTCAGGGTATAGGTAACAATAAGGATATGTAGCTCACAAGAAAAGTTGCTAAATCAATCTGAACATCAAACAATAAACTCATTTTCACAGCATAGATCATAAGCAAGATACAGAGAATCGGCGCCTCCTTAGACGCACACCACAGGCCGAATATAACGCTGACGCAGATGTTACACTGATTCCTTTCAATATATGTTCTATTTCCTTCGAATTAATTGCATATTTTTAACTCTAAAAATCAGCAAAGCTTTGAATGTGTTCATAGATATGATAATTAATCCACATCATCCAAGCAAACATCTGTAGACTAACTGAATGCAGCAGTGCATGATGCTCACCCAAAATGTACTAAGTGAGAATGTAGTTGGAGGCTTCCTATATCGTTGGTGGTTCCTATATTTTTGGTGATTGAGAACACAAATTTTTTCACATTTATTAGCTTTTTGCTAAATCCTGTATAAATGCAGGTTGATAATCAGACAGTTATCATGGAATTTGTTCTCCTGGGTTTTCAAGGAAGCTTCCAACTAAGAATTGTACTCTTCGTTCTGCTTTGTGTTGTGTTCTGGATCACAATATGTGGGAACCTCCTGATCATCGCCCTGGTGTCTATACACAGGAGCCTCCAGACTCCCATGTACTTCTTTATCTCACACCTGTCCATCAGCGACATCTTACTGACCTCAGATATTGCCCCAAACCTGCTCTACATCCTTCTGAATAATGGAGGAACCATTACTTTTATCGGTTGTATGGCCCAGTTTAATTTCTTCTGTGTTTCAGAAATATTTGAGTGTCTTCTCCTCACGGTGATGTCCTATGACAGATATGTGGCCATCTGTAACCCCCTCCGGTACACCTCCATCATGACCAGTGCATTGTGTGTGAGATTGGCTCCCAGCTCTTGGTGGCTCAGTTTGTGCACTGCATTGGCCAACACCTTAGCAGCATCAAGGCTGAAGTTCTGTGGGTCAAATATCATTGACCATTTGCTTTGTGATCCGGTTCCCTTACAGGAACTTGCTTGTTCTGATACTTTCCCTTTGAAGCTACAACTGTACATACTAAGTGTTCCATTTATAGTCATCCCCAGCATCATAATTGTTATTTCTTATGTAAAAATTGTCCGGGCCATCCTACAGATTCCAACCAATATCAGTAGACAGAAAGCCTTCTCCACCTGTAGCTCCCACCTCATTGTGGTCTTCATATTCTACTGGACCATATTTGGTGTTTATGTTCTTCCAAAAAGAAGGAACACATCAGATGTTAATAAGATCATCTCCCTGCTCTATACTGTATTTACTCCATTGGTTAATCCTATTATATACAGTTTTAGAAACAAAGATATTAACAAAGCCGTACAGGACACAATCCATAGATATCTCTGATCTTTTTGTCTTGCCTTTAACTCCTTCCCAACATTTGACATAGTAGTACGTCACGGGGGCAGGGACTTGCCACGCTAACTTTTGTTAATTTCGATGTTAAACACAGACCCTAAATTCCATTATAAAATTATAGCTGACCGCTTGGCCCTTCTTCTGCTGAGGTTCATACACCCAGGGCTAGGCATGTTTGTAGACCAGATTCAATATGTGGAGTGAAAACAGATGCCTTCTCTGCTGCCTTCTCTGCTTTTCTCTTTGGATGCAGAGAAGGTATTCGATCCACTGGGGGTACTTTCTTATGGTGCTGTCTAGATTTTGTGTCTTGGAGGGTGCTATACGTGGTATAGGTGGTATAAGTGGTATATTCTGCTCCATCCACCTTTGTTCTCACATCTAGCCAAGCTTCCAAGATGTTTGATATCAAGAATGGAAATAGGCAGGGGTGTCCACTTTCCCCTCTCATCTTCACTCTGATTATGGAACAGTTGGCTTCACTCATAAGATCTTCTACTCAAATTTCGGGTTTTACAGTAGGGAGGGCACATCATTAAAGCAGTTTATTTGCTGACTTTGACATTATAGCCATTACTAGGACAAAATTCTATCAGTTTTGACTAGAGATGATCGAGCATTAAAATGCTCGGGTGCTCGTTACTCGAGCCGAACATTTCCCGATGCTCGAGTGCTCGTTTCGAGTAACGAGCCCCATTGAAATCAATGGGAGACCCGAGCATTTTTCAGTAAAATTACAAACTGAACGAGCACAGTGAAAGAACACAGTGCAGAACAGATTGCAGATGTTCATGAACATCTGAGATCTGTTCCGGAGACACGCGTGCAGATCGGTGTTCTCCGCAATAGTATTTGAAGAACAATATGTGTAGAGAACAACTTGCAGATGTTTCCAAACATCTGCAAGTTGTTCTTCACACATATTATTCATGACTTGTTCTTGTTAGTGGGTCCGTTCCGTGATGCCCGCTCCGCTCCGTGATGCCCGCTCCTCCATGCCCGCTCCGATTCCCCATGCATGCTCCAGCCCCGCTCCGCTCCAGCCCCGGTCAACTCTGTGATGCCCGCTCCAGCCCCACTCCACTCCGTGATGCCCGCCCCATCCCCGCTCCGTTCCCTGATGCCCACTCTGCTCCGTGATGCCTGCTCCATCCCCACTCCGTTCCTTGATGCCCGCTCCAGCCCCGTTCCGTGATGCCCACTCTGCTCTGTGATGCCCGCTCTGATTCTCCATGCCAGCGCCAGCCCCGCTCCGCTCCAGCCCCGCTCAACTCCGTGATGCCCGCTCCAGCCCCGCTCCTCTCCGTGATGCCTGCTCCAGCCCCGCTCCATTACGTGATGCCCGCTAGACTCAGTGATGCCCGCTCCAGCCCCGCTCCGTTACGTGATGCCCGCTCCACTCCGTGATGCCCGCTCCTCCAGGCCTGCTCCGATCCTCCATGGCCGCTCGCTCCGCTCCTCCATACCTGCTCGGTGATGCCCGCTCCAGCCCCGCTCCGCTCCACATCAGCCTCCGCTCCTGCATGCCTGATCCTTCGTCTGCGCTCGTGTCTTCAGCTAAGTAAGCAGATGTTCGGAACATCTGTAATCTATTCCTCACTGTGTCTTTCACTGTGTTCTTCACTTAAATGATCCTGTGTTCACTGTGTTCGTAATGCTCTTAATTAAATGCAGGGGAAATACTCGTCCGAGCAACGAACCGTTCCGAATACTCTAATACTCGAACGAGCATCAAGCTCGGACGAGTATACTCGCTCATCTCTAGTTTTGACCAATTTAATAGAGTTTCTTACTACAAACTCAAAGCTGGAAAGTTCCTTCTTCTGGGAATTAATATTCCTGATCCCATGCGTGTATTCATACAATTGTCTTACCCATATACAGGCAGTCCCCAGGTTACATACAAGATAGGGTCAATAGTTGAATTTGTATGGAAGCCGAAACTGTATATTTTATAATGGTAGATCCAGAAAAAAAAAATTTGCCCCAATGACAACTTGAATTTCAAAATTATTTGCTGTAATGGGACCAAGGATTATCAATAAAGCTTCATTACAGACACCTTACAGCTGATCATTGCAGCCTGGGACTATACCAAAGCATCCAGAATACTTCACCAGAGGTCATGGTGGGCAGAGGGGCCTGTCTTTAACTATGGGTCATCTGTAAGTCGTCCTTTACCATACTTGGGAATTTAGCTAAAATATCCCCCTCCATATTGTTTCACCACAATTTTGTCCCTTTTGTGTCACAAGTTGAATCTGACTTAAAACACTATGTAAAGTGACAATTATCACGGGTAGGTATAAAAATGACGGTTCCATGTAAGATTTTATATATATTTTTAGAAATGTCCTGATCCCATTATCTAAAACATTTATTAATAACTTAGAGAGACTCTAAATGGTGATGTTTGGTTGAAAGAAAAACCATGTACAGCAGCGAATAATTATATATATATTATATGCCGCTAATAAAGAGGGTTTGGGTTTCCCGAAACTATCCAACTATTATCCAGCAGTTATCCTTGAAAAAGCCAGAAAATGGTTAATGCAAGGTATAGTAAGCATTGGATCCAAAGAGAAAATGAAGCAACTGAAGGTTCTCAAAACCCCTTATGACTATGGACAATGGGGCAGATTTACTTACCCGGTCCATTCGCAATCCAGCAGCGCGTTCTCTGCAGTGGATTCGGGTCCGGCCGGGATTCATTAAGGCAGTTCCTCCGACGTCCACCAGGTGGCGCTGCTGCGCTGAAGTTCCCCGGAATGCACTGAAGTTCACCGGCCTATTCCTAATGAAGGTAAGTGCAAGCTCCACTTTTTTTTTTTTAAATGCGGCGGTTTTTCCGAATCCGTCGGGTTTTCGTTCGGCCACGCCCCCCCGATTTCCGTCGTGTGCATGCCAGCGCAGATGCGCCACAATCCGATTGTGTGCGCCAAAATCCCGGGGCAATTCAGGGGAAATTGGCGCACATCGGAAATATTCGGGTAACACTTCGGGAAAACGTGAATCGGGCCCTTAGTAAATGACCCCCATAGTCTCTTAACCATTCTCATGCGTGCAAGCTGCTTGCACTGGTATTCAACCCCTTCCCATTGCAGCCATCACGGGATGATGACTTGTTTTCTGCACAACAAATGGCACTTCAAAAAAGTGGTATTTAACCTGTTCACGACCCGTGACGTAATAGCACGTCACGGGTCGGCCGCGGGTGCATGGAGAGGGCTCACGCGCTGAGCCCTCTCCATAGCCGGTGAATCTTTGCTGCATATTGCAGCAAAGGCTTACCGGTAACACCCGCGATCGGTGCCAGCACCGATCGCGGGTGTTTTCCCGCTGATCGCCGCCGGCAAAGCTGCCGGCGGCTTCAAAAGGATTGCGGCGCATGGGCGCCGCCATCTTTTCGAGGATCGCCACTCTTCGTGACGTCATCTGGGGCGGCGATCCGTCGCCATGGTAACCTCGGGTCTCACGAAGACCCGAGGCTACTTCGGGTTAACCCATGCATTACAATGTGCTATCAGCACATTGTAATGAATAAGGAGTAAAATCCCCATATACTGCCATACTGTAGTATGGAAGTATATGATAGGATCGGTCAGACACCCTAGGGTAAAGTACCCTAGGGAGTCTGAAAAATACTAAAAATAAAAAAAAAAAAGTTAAAAAAAAAAATTATAATAAAAAACCCTAAAAACTCAAATCACCCCCTTTCCCTAGAACTGATATATATATATAAATAAAGATTAAAAATCATAAACACATTAGGTATCGCCGCGTCCAAAAATGCCCGATCTATCAAAATATGATAACGTTTTTTCACTGCGTTTAATCCCGTAACGGAAAATTGCACCCAAAGTCGAAAATGGCACTTTTTTTGTCATTTAAAAAAATGTAAAAATTCTATAAAAAGTGATCTCAAGGTCAAACAGTCCTAAAATTGATAACATTGTAAACGTCATCAAAATCCGCAAAAAACCACCCCCCCCACAGCTCTGTAAACCAAAGTATAAAAAAGTTATTAGCGCCAGAAGATGGCAAAATCCCCAAAAAATGTTTTGTACAGGAGGTTTTAATTTTTTTAAATGTATGAAAACATTATAAAACCTATATAAATTTGGTATCCCCGTGATCCCACAGACCCAAAGAATAAAGTAGACATGTCATTTTGGGCGCACAGTGAAATCCGTAAGATCCAAGCCCACAAGAAGACGGCACAAATGCGTTTTTTTACCAATTTCACTGCATTTGGAATTTTTTTCCCGCTTCCTAGTACACGGCATGGAATATTCAATACCATCTCTATGAAGTGCAATTTGTTACGCAGAAAATAAGCCATAACACAGCTCTTTACATGGAGAAATAAAAAAGTTATGGATTTTTGATCATGGGGAGTAAAAAATGAAAATGAAAAAACAAAAACGGGCCAGGTCCTGAAAGGGTTAATGTTCCATGCCGTGTATTGGGAAATGGGAAAAAATTCCAGATACAGTGAAATTGGTGAAAAAATGCAGTTGTGGGCTTGGATTTTACGGCTCTCACTGTATGCCCCAAATGACATGTCTACTCTATTCTTTGGGTTGGTAAAATTATGGGGGTACCGCATTGGTATAGGTTTTATAATGTTTTCATACATTTGCAAAAATTAAAAAAACCTCCTGTACAAATATATATAAATATCTTTTGGCACTTTTTAATACTTCTGTGTACGGAGCTATAGGTGGTGTCAATTTTGTTTGACTTTTGATGATGTTTTCAATGGTACCATTTTACGGACCGTAAGACATTTTGATCACTTTTTATAGATTTTTAAAATATTTTTTTTAATGGAAAAAGGTGCTATTTTCGACCTTTTTGGCGCTATTATCTGTTACGGGGTTAAACGCAGTGAAAAATCCTTATTAAATTTTGATAGATTGGGCATTTTTGTACACGGTGATACCTAATGTGTTTATGATTTTTACTGTTTAATTATATTTATATCAATTTTAGGGAAAGGGGGGTGATTTGAATTTTTAGGTTTCTTTATTATATTTTTTTAAAACTTTTTTTATTTTTACTATTTTTCAGACTCCCTATGGTATGGCAGTATATGGGGATTTTCCTCCTCATTCATTACAATGTGCTGATTGCACGTTGTAATAAAAGGGTTAAAGGGGTATTCTCACCTGGGCATTCACATTCAGTTTCATTAATCTGCCACATATAAACTTTTCTTCAATTAGATGTTATAAAAAAAAATGTTCCTGTGTGAAGATAATTTCTCATAAATGTAGTCATCTGGTCCCTTAGAAACCAGACTGTGTCCCTGGATACGACCACCTCTGCTGGAAGGATTGCACACATAAACATAAGTTTTTTGTATCTGAAATGTCCGGGAGTTACTGCAGGTCCCGCAGCCGTCCTGTGGTAATGAACGCTGAAGCCATGTGGTCAGGCAGGGCTCAATAGCGCATGTCTGGCCACCGCTGCCAGAGTGTGAGGTGGTCATAACCAATGATGCTTTCTCGTTTCTAAGGGACGACATGGCTGCATTTATGAGAAATTATCCTCACACAGGAACATTTTTTTTAATAACATCCAATTGAAGAAATGTTTATATGTGGCAGATTAATAAAACTGAAGTAAATGCCCAGATGAGAATACCCCTTTAAAAAGAGACAGGCTCGGGTCTTCGGTAGAGCCAAGGTTGTCATGGAGACGGATCGCCGCTCCCAGATGACGTCACGTGGAGCGATGATCCTCACCGCCATTTTTTTAAAGCGGGTTAACAAGCATTGCGTGTTAACACCCGACCTTTTTGTGTGTGTGGGGTTGGGGGGGCTTAACTGATTTCTTTTAGAGGGTGATAAATCTGACACATGAGACCGTTGATATGTTGCAATTTTTTTAAGTTGCACAAAAGTCACAAATTCTTGAGCAACTCAACTTTTTCCTATGCCAGCAAATAAGTTAAGGGAAACCTACCACTGCTCTCATGATGAAATCATGCGAGCACACCACCCTGTAGGCTATTTAATCCTGATGACAGCACACACTTTGGCGATCTTTAGTTTAGCTAAAAAAAGATTAACTTACATATATAAATTAGCCCTCCGGTGCTACCCCTATGTCATCAGTTGTCTGTCGATGGATTCCGATTATTAATTATTCACGCCTCCTTCTTTCTTCTCGTGACGTAACCAAGCTCTCGGCCGGCCGGCTGTGCGAGAGTTAGTCTCTGCGCATGCGTGTTTAGGGCCGAGAGCTCGGTGACGCCACAGGCAGAAAGAAGGAGGCGTGAATAATTAATAATCGGTAGCCATCAACAGACAACTGATGACATAGGGGTAGCACCGGAGGGCTAATTTACATATGTAAGTTAATCGTTTTTTTAGCTAAACTAAATATCGCCGTGCCTAACCAAAGTATGTGCCGGCATCAGGATTAAATAGCCTATAGGATGGTCTGCTCCATAATTTCATCATGAGAGCAGTGGTAGGTTTCCTTTAAGAAAGACTGAGATAAATGACTCCCTATATTCCCTCTCTGTATATATTGGGAATTGGGATTTGTTACCCCCATTTTCAATGCACCACACACACCACAGTCTGGTTTAATCTAAAAATCTTCTTTATCGAGATAAAATGCTCTAAAAATGTGTTTGAAGCCCGTGCTGGGCCCTTTAAAGCTTGTTCTATTTTAACAAAATTTAATAGATCTGAATGGGGGGGGGGGGGCAGTCTGACGTCATTACTATGTAAACATAAAGCTTAATTCATATAAAAGCATGCGTACTGAAAGTCATATTATTAGAATGTATTGGTGCCCATACAACATTAAAACACTTTGCTGAAATGTAATGTAACGAAAATAAGCTAATACCAAAACAAATTGGATATATAGTTCTGGTTTGTAAATGAAAGTTGACAATGTCCCTGGCGGCACTGACACTATGGAAATGGGGGTGGATCAAAATGATAAACGTCAGAGTCTAAGGCCCCTTCCACACTTGCGTTGCAGATCACGTCAGAGTTTGATCAGGGTGCGATCAGGGTTTGGTCAGTGAAAAACGCACATTTTGCATCAGAGTGCAATCAGTTTTCAGTCAGAGTTTGTTCAGTGTCTCAGTTTTTCACGCGCGTTTTCAATGCAATTTCAATGCATTTTTCACGCGCAGATAATGCGCGTGAAATGGACTCAGGGCTGAGCTCTATCTTTTCTATGGCAATTGATGCATGAAAAACGCATTGCACTTGCATTGGACTTGCAAGTGTCTCAGAGTGCGATGCGTTTTTGTTGCATTTCCATAGACTTGTATGGTGGGTTTTTCACGCGCGTGTCTTGCAAAAGTAGAGCATGTCGAGATTTAAACGCCCATTAAAAAAAACGCACGTGTCTGCGTAAAAAAAAAATGCAAGTCTGAAAAGACCCATTGGTTACAATGGGTCAGAGTGCGATGCAAGTTCTGCGCGTTCAAAGCACGCGTAGAAAACGTGCGTGAAAAACGCAAGTGTGAAAGGGGCCTTAGGGTGTTATGTCTGCGATGACTGAGGATGGGAAAGATATTCATAAGTTAAGTGTAATAAGTTTGAAACAGAAGGCGGAAAAGGAAAAACATGGAAAAATAGTAAAATAATCTGGAAACAACAGAAGTTCCACGGACATCGTTTTGAGCGAAGAAGTTAAGTTGTTTGAAGGGAAAGATGTTGTGACATCTTATCGGTGGATCTAATTTACATACATACTTCTAAGCTACAATTGTGTTCTATAATAATAAAATACTTAAAGGCGTTTGCCCATGAAAGAAAGTTCTAAAATTTAGCTCCCTTCATCCGCTCGTTCCTCTTTGCATCCAATATGGCTTCCATTGTGCCAGTGCCGGCAGTGACATTGTCATCTTTAATGTATAACCCAGACCAATGTATCCAATTTGTTTTGGTATTAGCTTATTTTAGTGAAATTTTAGCAAAGTGTTTTGATGTTGTATGTGGAGTAATGCATTTTTTGAATATGACTTTCAGTATGCATGCCTTTCTATGAATGAAGTTTTATGTTTACATAGTAATGACTTCAGACTGTTCCCGCCATTTAGATCGATTTAAATTCTATTAAGACTTAACAACCTTTATACTGATAAATAGCCCAGTACGGGCTTGAAATACGTTTTTTAGAGCATTTTATTTCAATAAAAATGATTTTTAGATTAAACCGGATCGTGGTGTTTGCGGTGCATTGTGGTCGGGAGTAACAGATATCAATCCTCTCTACTACCGGCTCCATGGGAATCCCAAGCAGAAGCCTCCCCAGAACCTGTAGCCATTCATCCAGACAAGTGCTATCTCCTGTTGGGCTCTTCTGCACAACAAAACAAGGCAAGGGTCGTTCCATCGCAGCTCATCACCTTGTGACACTGTGCCACTCTCGTCTTCCTCCTCTCCAGGGCAACGATATTCCAAAAGCTTTGTAAATATATTGTAAAAAGTAATTTTCAGTATATTGATTTTTTTTTACAGAGCAGAAAGTAATGAAATAATTAGAATATTTCACCACAATATGGAGATGCATCCCTCCACAATGACACAGCACTATCGTATTCAAGATAAAGACATTAAAAGCAATAGAAAAGTAAAGTTATAGTTGAAATGAGTTTTCTTTCTCTTCTTGTTGCAGATTTTGAGCCAAGACCAGAAACGGATGTTGGAGGAAGTGTAAAACGGGACACAAATAAAGCAAGACAGATAATGAACTTACCAAAGGCCCTACCCGGGGCCCGTAATGTACCCTAGGCGGTATGGGACAGGTAGCAGGCAGTAGCTCCCTACACCATAATGTAAAACAAGCATACAGGGACAAAAGAATACAGACAAATAAATAAGAGGACTAGACAGAGTCAGGTCAAAATAGATAGGGAAGCACAATACAAAATCACAAAATAGAAGAGAGGTAGAAAACACAAGCCAGAGTGCATAAAAATATAGGATACAAATAACAAGGAGGGTATGGAGTTAAAATCAGCACCTTCTCAGATGCACACCAAGGACCGAGGATGACGCTGATGACATTTACAAACTCTATAAGGTCATTAATCAAACAAAATGTTATAATCATTCCATGACATCTAAAAAATTGTCAATCTTATGTATTGAATGCAGAAGTGTCTATTGTAAACCCAAAATGTACTCAGTGAGAATGTAGAAGGATCCAGCCTCTCCTGGTTTGATATAGAACACCAATTTATTTATATCTTTTTGCTTTTTTCTTTAATACTGTATAAAAGGTTGATAATCAGACGATTATCATGGAATTCATTCTCCTGGGTTTTCAGGGAAGCTTCCAGCTAAGAATTTTACTCTTCATTCTGCTTTGTGTTGTGTTTTGGATCACAATATTCGGAAACCTCCTGATCATCGGCCTGGTGTCTATACACAGGAGTCTCCACAATCCCATGTACTTCTTCATCTCACACCTGTCCATCAGTGCTCCACATCTTACTGAATAATGGAGGAACCATTACTTTTATCGGTTGTATGAATGTCTTCTCCTCACAGTGATGTCTTATGACAGATATGTGGCCATCTGTAATCCCCTCCGGTACACCTCCATCATGACCAGTACATTGTGTGTGAGATTGGCCTCCAGCTCCTGGTGGCTCAGTTTGTGCACTGCATTGGCCAACACCTTAGCAGCATCAAGGCTGAAGTTCTGTGGGTCAAATATCATTGACCATTTGCTTTGCGATCCGGTTCCCTTACAGGAAATTGCTTGTTCTGATACATTTCCCATGAAACTACAATTGTATGTACTGAGTTTTCCATTTATAATCATCCCCAGCATCATAATTGTTATTTCTTATGTAAAAATTGTCCGGGCCATCCTACAGATTCCAACCAATATCAGTAGACATAAAGCCTTCTCCACTTGTGGATCCCACCTCACTGTGATCTTCTTATTCTACTGGACCATATTTGGTGTTTATGCTCTTCCACAAAAAAGAGGGAAAACATTGGATGTTAATAAGATCCTCTCCCTTCTCTACACTGTATTCACTCCAATGGTCAATCCCATTATATACAGTTTTAGAAACAAAGATATAAAGAAAGCCACACAGGACACTATTCATAGATATCTGTGTATTAGGAGGATGCAGCACAGACAGCAGCAATGCTTTACTATACATTACACACAGACACGAGCAGGGGGAGGAGAGGGGAGGGGGAACAGCAGCGACATCACTGCCTCTGACCATGTGACCAGCCTCATTTACATAATAAAGAAATGAATAATGTATGAAATAACTAGATAAAGGCTGGGATGGGATCCTTGTGAGCTGCTCCAACGGGTAGTAGTGACAGGACAAGTGGCACAGACCTGATGACAGGTGTCCTTTAAGGAACAAGGTAACTCCTCGAGTTCCTTTCACTGCCTTCACTATCCCGATATTCTGCCTCCTATAATAGAAATTGTTCCAATTATTTGGTCATTTTTCACTCAAGTTTACAACATTCCTGAGTCATCAATGAATTATCTGATGGTGGGACATGGTTTTCTACTCAAACCTAGAACCACCCATCACAATTAGTAGTGTGCGTTTAATTGTTGGCTAGTGAGATGGCATCTAGGAGTTTCCTTCCTTAATCATTACATGAATAGAACAAAAACGATGAATATCGTTTACAGGCGGTCCTCTACTTAAGGACACCCGACTTACAGATGACCCCTAGTTATAGACGGACCTCTCTGCCCCCTGTGACCTCTCTGGATGCTTTCTTTTAGTCCCAGACTGCAATAATCAGCTGTGAGGTGTCTGTAATGAAGCTTTATTGATAATCCTAGGCCTCATTACAGCTAGAAAATGTAAAACTCCGATTGTCACTGGGGGAAAAAAAAAATTTGTCTGGATCTACAATTATAAAATATACAGTTTTGACTTACATACAAATTCAACTTAAGAACTGCCTGTATATAAAATTCACATTTGAAACATAAATGATTGATGTGAAGTAGAAAAATAAAGGTATATACAGTATATAGGAATATCCAACTGTGCTGGAATCACAACTCCAATCAACTCAAACATTACTCCCCAAGGAGAGAGTTGGAGTTGATTGAGGTTGATCAAAGGTCCTAAAACTGCTACAATTCCTTTTGCTTTCAAGTGGGGCCACAGATCTACTGCTCTCCTCAGACACTTCCGTGGGAGTGGCCAAGCATATGTTGACTTTGAACTATTTACATAATTGTGACAAAGAGCGATAACTTTATTTTATCTTGTGAAATATGACATTGCAAAAATTATGTAACATTTTCTATAATAAAAACACCAGAAACCAAGTCCAACTTCATTGCAGTCTGGGACCATAGTAAAGCATCCAAAGAGCTTCACCAGAGGTCACAGTGGGTAGGGGGGTCTGTAACTAGGGGTCGTCTGTAAGTTGGGTGTCCTTAAGTAGGGGATATATTACACAGGTACCATGTAAACTGTTGAAGTTAAATTCCCTGTATAAAACAAAAACAAATTGCATCCTAAACAGGTCAAGTAAATTATAAAAGCTGTAAATGAAATGACCTGTAGATGAGGATCCTCCAACGTGTAATTACCATGAAATGTCCTCGTTGTTATTTATATTATATAGCTGAAAAAATAATACCTGAGGAATATGATGAACATAAATGTAATGGTGTAACATAATGGGGGTCATTTATCTCCAGCCAGGACATTTGCGTCTTTTATTGTTCTTTCCCAATATGGGAGGTCATTTATCTGTATTTTCCTTCCTGTTTTTTCTGTCTTTTCTGAGACATTTTTTTGCAATGTTTGCTCCTTTCTGGGGACATTTTGAAATGTTTTTTCATTTTCTTCAGTAAGACACATTTATCTCCTATTCCAGATGTTATCAATGTCGCAAATGACTTTTATCATTTTAAATTGTCTAAAATTAGCAAAGTTTTTGGTGAAAAAAAAACTCCAGAAGAATTCACACTTAAGGAAAGTTTAGAAAATGGAAAGAAATGACTTGAGAAATTTGTGTGACATTTTTGAGATATTTGTAATAAATGTCTCAAAAAGAGATCTGAAAAAACCCATTTAACACAAAGAAAAAGTGAGACTGATAATTACCAAAGAAGCAGATGGAAAACAGACGAGCAAAAACTATCCAAAACACACAGAGATAAGATAAATGACCTCCTTGGTCTTGTTTGAATTATCTAGAGGGGATGCAGAGGTTGCAATCGCACCCAGGCCCAAGAGATTTAGGGGGCCCTTATGGTGTCCCTTTCCCATAAGAGAAGACTATTACTATATACCATACATTATATTCGGGGGCCTGGCACAGTCTTTGCACTAGGGCCCATCAGCTTCTAGTTACGCCACTGGGTCTCAAACTCTTCTGCAACTTCTTCTTTAGTTTTTCCTATGTCTGCTCAGGACTTGAGTTAATTTGTGACTATTTAACCGCGATTTGCGCCTAAATTGCGACAATTTTTTCATACGTTTACATCTCAATTTTAAAGATATATCAAGCGCAACACTGGACTATTCTTGCACAGCAAACTTTGCTTGGCAAATG
The DNA here is from genome assembly GCF_040894005.1 of Engystomops pustulosus. Lineage (NCBI taxonomy): Eukaryota > Metazoa > Chordata > Amphibia > Anura > Leptodactylidae > Engystomops > Engystomops pustulosus. The sequence goes on from NC_092414.1 coordinate 220,196,385, forward strand.
GAAAATTAGCAAATTTAGGTACAAATATATCAAATTTGCCCAAAAAAGTTGCAAAAGTAAGAGGAAAAAAAAAGACAAAATTTGAAAATAAATGACCTCCAATGTGTCTTTTATCCAAAAATAAACGTATAGACAAGTACCAGGACCAAACATGTTGACAGGGATTAGGGCACATTCAATGGGAACATTAGACCTGTTTTAGTCTTACAACATATTCCATTGCTATATAGACTCTCTCTACATCTCAATCTCTTGCCAGTCCATGGATGGAGTATTATAGCCCCGGCAATTATTTCTATCATAGCAGCGCTCTCTAGTGGTCTAAAGTGCTAAGAATTATCCCTCACCCATCAGGATATTTCGGGATGCTTAGCTAGTATTAGCATCACTATCCATACCAATATTAAATTAGTGATAGTCATAAGAATGTACTGAGCTGTCTCCACTTAGATACTTAGATCATAAACATTTCATTTGTGTGATAACTCATCAGGGGTCACTGTATTGGCTAATTAGAGTTGGTGGCCAAGTGTAGGGCCCCAACATTGTTTAGAACCATGGCACACACTAGGTTAGCCCATCATTATTGTATGGAAGCAGATCTTGTCAACAATGAAAAGCACCCGATGAGCCCCTCGATTCATATCCTCACATCAGTTGTAACTGTTACGGGTGCGATCCATGTCACGGATTGCGGGCACACCCGTGCCTCTCTCCGTGGCACTGCGCCTCCTGGCCTGCACTGACCTCTCCACGCTCTCGTCCCGGCTAGGCCACACATGCGTCCCTGCTCCCCGCTGGATGTTTGCGCTCATTAGCCATAGAGAAAGCTTCTTTGTGAGTTCCCTGTGTTCCTGTTCTTCTACGCCTGATTTCCTGTTGCCGGCCTCGGACTTGTATGCTGACTGTACATCTCTGCCGCAAATATCTTCCTGCGGCTGACCTCAAGCCTGGACGGCGATTGTGTACCTTGATCTTGGCAGCCACCGTGGGCTAGTCACACATGTGGAATGACCTGGCGGCACCCTGCCGCAACAGATCCATCACACTTTACGGAGGGCTCTAGTGAAGACCAGGTGACATTTAGATTCCGGTCCCAGGTGTTGGCTAGTACCATCTCCCGTGGTGGTCCAGGGGATTCACTGACCCCGAGCCCTGACAGTGACATTGGGAAGGCATGCCAAGCCCTCTCTGCTTGGTCACTGATTGTATCCATGCTGTAGTGGTTAATACCTAAAGCATGGATACAATAATATGTGATGACGTTGGCTGAAGATTAAGAGCAGCACCTTGCATGCAGCAATTACCTGATGAGTTGAAGGGGTATTCCTCCCATGAAGACAAGTTTCATATCTGTACGCATAAATACAGCATTTCCCACCCTCTCTATCAGTCCTGCTGTACACAATTTCAGTTGCCCGTAGACATGACCCTGTACCTTCTGACTTAGAGTAGGGCCACGATCTTGGATTCCTGTGTGACGGCCATGCAGCTGAGATTTCTGTCTCTCTCTTCTGTGTGCCTGTTGCCACGCTTCCTGCCCGGAGCTCACAGACACTCGCTGATCACATCCTGCCAGGAGATCGTGAGGAAAGAGAGGCTGCAAATTACAAGCTACAAGGAGATAAAAGACCCAGGGGAAGGGGGAGGCAGGCACATATCTAAGGACACAGATGTAGGAGAGTTGACAGTGTAAAAGTCTGTCAGCCTCTGTGTAATAGGTATCTCATGCATCTCATCATCTGTCTCATCTCTCTCTCTATGTGTCAGTGTGTTAGTATAATGTCAGAAGCTAGATGAAAGTGTATATACACCTGTACCCTGATAATATAACCACAATGTCACCCCACAGAACTAGATTGATTATGTAATGTTTGCTCAGAGAGACACTGCCGACAACCTGGGATTTTGCACTGAGCAGGCTAGGGAGTGATAGGAATAAAACAATAACAGCAATAAAGCTGAGTAACATTGTAAAGTAAGGGGTTAAAATGATCTTTATTGTTTAAATGGATTGAAATGAGAGAATCTTCTTAATGGGAAAACCCCTTTAAATCCTAGTACTGTAGACCACTAAGTAAGCACAATTAATGGCCCAGAGCTCTGCAGTAACACATCTGCTTGGTCCAGCGGTAAGCCACGCCCCCTTGGGATCCTCCATTTCTGAAGACCATTAGAGGGCCTGCAGACTCTTACTTTTTAACTTATAAGATTGATGTGATAGAACCCTTCCCTTTCTTCTGAATGTTCCCTTTCCACATCCTCCCCAACAATTTTTCCTACCTAGCAAAGATTATATTAAAAAATATACAACGTCACTTAGCAGCCCCATAACCAGTGCCCTGTATGGTAATGGGGAAAGCCAATACCAGGCCATCTAGTAATGGTCTGACACTGAGGAAGCCACAGTCAAATATAATTAGGCCGGCTAAACCCATTGGCTAATGCTGCCTTACTGGAATGCGAATGGAGAAGATGAAAAAGGGACCTTTATTACTCTAACCCTAAATATAGAAACTGCTCAATTGATAGAAGAAGAAACATAACAGTAATGACACGGTAACAGGCCTCCACTGACGGGCACCACAATACCCAATTTTTACTACTGAACTTTGCAACCAGCATCTTCCATATTTGTCTTTATGCCCTCCCTTCACATATATGTTTAGAGGGAGCCACATCTAGTCCCCCTAAACAAAGGCCCTACTTCATTTTCTGGAGTGAGTTGCTTAGCATGATGAGATTTAAATGGGTCAGCGGCTCCTATAAATTTTAAAATGACCCCCTCCCCCCACTAAAGGAAATGTGTTAGAGCCTTTGGTTTGGAGGGTTAACTTTTTTGTCATTATCTGGGAATTGTGTGATCTCAGGAACACGTTATGAGTTATCTTTAGATTCCTCTCTGGGCTGGACCTCAGGAGACGTAGGAGACACAGACACGGCCTCCCCATAGAGGTGATCACACAGGATATATATGTATATAGTAACTGATGTCACCGCATCCTACAGAAACTATGAAACCTGCTGAAGCCTCTCTCATACAGGTAATGATTTTCCTCTTCTAATCTAAGGACTGAATTAGAAATATCGGGTTTGAGGTTCATTTTTAATATTTGAGACATAAACTGTACAGAAAGTAAAGCTACCATGAACTTCTATAAAGATAAACCAGGGACACTTAATCATTGATCCAGGAACCTGGACTGCTGTAATATTCCTATACTTGTTATCCATGGGCTCTTTTCTTCTAAAATTCATACTGCTGCTGGGATTACTGGAAGGCGGGGGAGACTGAGAGGTGCTTCTGCTTCAGTGTAGCAGCTTATGAAATAAGAGCATAGGGGGCTTTCGTAACTCACCCATAGCCCTGCCATCTCATTAGCATAACTCTAAAATGTTGATTTTAAAAGGATGAAGGCCATCGATAACAAACATAGGAAGATTATAACAGTCTCGGTGCCTGGATCTAAGAGTAAGTATCATGTGTGACTTTAATGATAGATTCCTATCCGATGTAGGCTTTTAATATGGCATCATCAGAATCCATGACCGCAATACGCTGCTGTAGCCACCGCTCTGACATGGCGCTATCATATTCAAGATAATAACAACTGTCAATTAAATCAACGGACAAAGTCAAGTTAAGGTTGAAATGACAAAAGGGTTTTTCTTGATTTTTTTCTTGCAGATTTTGAGCCAAGACCAGGGATGGATGGAGCAGGAGGAAGTCCTTCCATTATATTTCCGATTTCTCTGAATCCATTCATGGCTTTAGCTTAAAAAATCAACAAAACTTTGGCCTCTGACTTTCTGGTGATCATTAACTATACCTAGATGTAAATAATAAAATATCAGACGTGTATATAAGGTCATTAATCAAACAAAATGTCATAATCATTTCATGTCATCTAAGAAATCATCCGTTGTATAATTGTATACAGAAGTGCACGATGTCCACCCAAAATGTACTACGTGAGAATGTAGAAGGAGCCAAGTCTGTGTTGTTTGGTTTTTGGTGATTGAGAACACAAATTTTTTCACATTTATTTGTTTTTTCTTTTATCCTGTATAAATGCAGGTTGATAATCAGACGGTTATCATGGAATTTATTCTCTTGGGTTTTCAAGGAAGCTTCCAATTAAGAATTTTACTCTTTGTTCTGCTTTGTGTTGTGTTCTGGATCACAATATGTGGGAACCTCCTGATCATCACCCTGGTGTCCACCAGCAGGAGCCTCCACACTCCCATGTACTTCTTCATCTCACAACTGTCCATCAGCGACATCTTACTGACCTCAGATATTGCCCCAAACCTGCTGCACCTCCTACTGAACAATGGAGGGGCCATTACTTTTATCGGGTGTATGGCCCAGTTTTATTTTTTCTGTTTTTCAGAATTATTTGAGTGTCTTCTCCTCACAGTGATGTCCTATGACAGATATGTGGCCATCTGTAACCCCCTCCGTTACACCTCCATCATGACCAGTGCATTGTGTGTGAGATTGGCCGCCAGCACTTGGTGGCTCAGTTTGTGCATTGCATACCTTGATACATTAGCAGCTTCAAGGCTGAAGTTCTGTGGGTCGAATATCATTGACCATGTGTTCTGTGATCCTGTTCCATTACAAGAACTCTCCTGTTCTGATACTTTTCCGATGAAACTACAATTGTATGTACTGAGTTTTCCATTTATAATCATCCCCAGCATCATAATTGTTATTTCCTATGTAAAGATTGTCCGGGCCATCTTTAGAATCCCAGCTAATATCAGTAGACAGAAAGCCTTCTCCACCTGTGGATCCCACCTCACTGTGGTCTTCATATTCTTCTGGACAATATTCAGTGTTTATGCTCTTCCAAAAAGAGGGAAAACATCAGAAGTTAACAAGATCACATCCCTGCTCTATACAGTAATCACTCCATTGATAAATCCCATCATTTACAGTTTTAGAAACAAAGATATAAAGAAAGCCATACAGGACACTATCCTTAGATATCTCTGATCTGTTCTCCTTGCCTATAAATTATATCCTGATGGTTAAAGATTAGAGATGAGCGAACATACTCGTCCGAGCTTGATGCTCGTTCGAGCATTAGCGTACTCGTACTTCGCCCGCTCGAGAAAATGGCATCTCCCGCCGTTTTGCTCTTTGGCGGCCAGAAACAGAGCCAATCACAAGCCAGGAGACTCTGCACTCCACCCAGCATGACGTGGTACCCTTACACGTCGATAGCAGTGGTTGGCTGGCCAGATAAGGTGACCCTGGAATAGACTAGCCCCTGCCCGCGCTGCTCGGATCATTCTGTGTCTGGATGCCGCTAGGGAGAGAGCTGCTGCTGGTCAGGGAAAGCGTTAGGGTGTTCTATTAGAATAGTGTTAGGCAGGAGTGATTCTACAAGAACCCAACAGCCCTTCTTAGGGCTACAATAACGTTTTATTTTACTTTTTTTGGTTTGCTTGTGGCTGGGCTTGCTGCCATTAGTAGTGCAGCTAGTACCATATTGTGAGGAATTAGCAGGGGGACTTGCTACCGTTGTGTTTAGCTCTTAGTGACACACATATCCACCTCAAACACCGAAGTGGGACAATTTATTAGAGGTTTGATTAGAATTAGGCACAGTCTGCTGATTTATTTTTTTTTACCTTTATTTCTTTTTATAGCTCAAAGTCATCTGGCAAAGCAGTGTGCTTTCACTGTAGGCTAGAAAATAGCCATAGGAGAACCCCAACGGCTTACTTTGGCCTACAATAGCGTTATATTTTCCTTTTTTTTGTTTGCTTGTGACTGGGCTTGCTGGCACTAGTAGTGCAGCTAGTACCATATTGTGAGGAATTTGCTGGGAGACTTGCGACCGTTGTGTTTAGCTCTTAGTGACACGCATATCCACCTCAAACACCGAAGTGGGACAATTTATTAGGGGTTTGATTAGAATTAGGCAGAGTCTGCAGATTTTTTTTTTTTTACCTTTATTTCTTTTTATAGCTCAAAGTCATCAGGCACAGCACAAAATCCAGTTGTGTGCTGTCAGTGTAGGTTAGAAACTAGCCATAGCAATAGGATAGCATTGTTTTGTTTAAAAAAATAAATTAAAAACACAAAAAAAAAATGTAAAGTTTACACTTTAATTTGGAAAGTGTTTAACCCGAGGGCTAGGGGTAGAGGACGAGGACGTGGGCGTCCAACTACTGCAGGGGTCAGAGGCCATGGTCCTGGGGGCGGGGTTAGACACCACCTGCTGATGAGGGAGCAGGGGAACGCCGCAGAGCTACACTCCCTAGGTTCATCATGTCTCAAGTTACTGGGACTCGTGGTAGAGCACTGTTGAGGCCAGAACAGTGCGAACAGGTGATGTCGTGGATTGCCGACAATGCTTCTAGCCATTTGTCCACCAGTCAGTCTTCCACGCAGTCCACCCATGTCACCGAAATCAGCACTCCTCCAGTTCCTCCAACTCAGCCTCCTTCCCCCCAGTCTGCCCCCTCCCAGCAAAATTTGGCATTTGAACCGGCATACTCTGAGGAACTGTTTTCTGGACCCTTCCCACAGTCACAAACCACTTGTCCGGTTGCTGCTGAGCAATTTTCCGATGCCCAGGTTTTCCACCGGTCGCAGTCTGTGGATGATGATGACATTATTGACGCAGTGGAAGAAGTGTGTAAAAGGGTTTCAGACGATGAGGAGACACGGTTGTCAGACAGTGGTGAAGTTGTTGTCAGGGCAGGAAGTCCGAGGGGGGAGCAGACTGAGGGATCAGAGGATGATGAGGTGACAGACCCAAGCTGGGTTGATAGGCCGGGTGAACACAGTGCTTCTGAGACGGAGGCGAGTCCTATAGCAGAACAGGTTGGAAGAGGCAGTGGTGGGGCCAGACGGAGAGGCAGGGTCAGAGCTGGTGCATCAGCGCCAAATGTTGCCCGTAGTCAAGCTCCTGTGGCGAGGGCTAGATTTTTAGAAGTCTGGAGGTTCTTTAAAGAAACACCGGATGACCGACGAACTGTGGTGTGCAACCTTTGCCAAACCAGGATCAGCAGGGGTTCCACCACTACTAGCTTAACTACCACCAGTATGCGGAGGCATATGACTGCTAAACACCCCACTCAATGGCACCAAGCCCGTTCAACTCCGGCCGGGCACACCACTGCTCCTTCCCCTGTGTCATCTGCTAGTCAGCCCCCTGCCCAGGACCACGGCCCAAACACCTCCCGTGCGAAAACCCCATCTTCGCCTCCACGATCCTCCACAGCATCCACCAGCGTTCAGCTCTCCATACCCCAGACGCTGGAGCGCAAAAGGAAGTATAGCGCAACCCACCCACGCGCCCAAGCCCTCAACATCCACATCTCCAAGTTGCTTAGCCTGGAGATGCTGCCCTATAGGCTGGTAGAGACCGAGGCCTTTCGAAACCTCATGGCGGCGGCCTCCCCTCGGTATTCGGTCCCCAGCCGCCACTACTTTTCCCGATGTGCCGTCCCAGCCCTGCACAAGCACGTGTCAGACAACATCATCCGTGCCCTGACCAACGCCGTTTCTGACAAGGTCCACCTGACCACGGACACGTGGACGAGTGCTGTAGGGCAGGGCCACTATATATCGCTGACGGCACATTGGGTTAACTTGGTGGAGGATGGGACCGAGTCTGACCCTGGGGCTGGTCATATACTGCCGACGCCGAGGATTGCGGGGCCTACCTCGGTCCAGGTCTCAAAGGCCTACAATGCCTCCACGTGTTAAATCTCATAGTTCAGCTTTTCCTCAAGACATACCCCAATCTGTCTGATTTGCTCATGAAGGTGCGCCGCATCTGTGCGCATTTCAGGAAGTCCAGCACAGATGCTGCCACTCTCAGAGCAGCGCAGCACGGCCTCCAACTGCCCGCTCACCGACTGTTGTGCGACGTGCCCACCAGGTGGAATTCAACAGTAACCATGTTATCCAGAGTTTACCAGCAGCGCAGAGCGATTGTAGACTGCCAGATGTTACCTTCCAACAGAACTGGTAATCAGGTCAGTCAGCTTCCTCAAGTCTACAATGAGGAGTGGACGTGGATGTCTGATATCTGTCAGGTGCTGAGTAACTTTGAGGAGTCAACACAGATGGTCAGTGGTGATGCCGCCATCATCAGCCTCACCATCCCGCTGCTTGGCCTGTTGAAAAACTCTCTGGTCAGCATGAAGTCGGAAGCTTTGCGCTCGTCACAAGAGACGGGGGAAGAAGATTCCCTTGTTGATAGCCAAAGCACCCTTAGGTCTGTTTCTCAGCGCATATCGGAGGAGGTGGAGGAGGATGAGGAGGAAGAGGAGGAGAATGTTGGCGAGACAGAAGAGGGGACCATTGTTCAGTCCTTCACTGTTCAGCGTGTATGGGCAGAAGAAGAGGAGTTGGAGGAGTTGGAGGAGGAGGAAATGGGCAGTAAGGCCAGTGAGGGGACTGAATTCTTGCGCGTTGGTACTCTGGTGCATATGGCAGATTTCATGCTAGGCTGCCTATCCCGTGACCCTCGCGTTCAAAGAATTTATTCCAGCACCGATTACTGGGTATTCACTCTCCTGGACCCACGGTACAAGCAAAATCTTTACACTCTCATCCCTGGAGAGGAAAGGAGTGTGAGAATGCATGAATACCAGCAGGCCCTGGTGCACAAGCTGAAACAGTATTTCCCTTCTGACAGCGCTAGCGGCAGAGGGCGTACTTCTGCGGGACAAGTAGCGAGGGAGAGTAGGCGAACAGGCAGCTTGTCCAGCACTGGCAGGGGTACGCTTTACAAGGCCTTTGCCAGTTTTATGTCACTCCAGCAAGACACTGTCACCTGTGCCCAGTCTCGGCAGAGTAGGGATGATCTTTACAGAAAGATGGTGAGGGAGTACGTAGCTGACCATACCATCGTCCTAAATGATCACACAGCTCCCTACAACTACTGGGTTTCAAAGCTGGACATGTGGCACGAACTGGCGCTGTACGCCTTGGAGGTTCTTGCCTGCCCTGCCGCTAGCGTGTTGTCCGAGCGGGTTTTCAGTGCAGCTGGTGGCATCATCACCGATAAGCGTACACGCCTGTCGACTGACAGCGCTGACAGGCTAAAGCCTGGATTTCTCCGGATTTTCATTCTCCACCAGGTGAAAGAAGCTCAACCTGAATAATGTATGCACTCCTCCTCCTCATTGTCCTCCTTCTCCTCCTCTTTGTACACTAAAGCAGAGGAAACTGGCTATTTTTTGCCAGGGCCAACTGGCTCTAGCTATAGTACTCTATGTATTTAATTTTTCTGGAGGGCCACCTACCCGGTCCTCTGTTTTAAGCAATTTTTGGGAGTGCCACAAACAGGCACTCAATCTATTTAATTTTTCTGGAGGACCACCTACCTGCTCCTCTGGTTTGAAAACTTTTTTGGACTGCCACATACAGGCACTTAATTTATTAAATTTTTCTGGAGGACCACCTACCTGCTCCTCTGGTTTGAAAACTTTTTTGGACTGCCACATACAGGCACTATCCAAATTAAATTGTCTCCATAGCAGCCTCCACATGTCGTCTTTTTAGCTGGCTCCACACGTTGTCTCCATTGCTACCTCCACACGTCATCGCCATAGCTGTCTCCAAAAGTCGTCCATATAGCTGCCTCCATACATGGTCTCCTTATCAAACGAGCTAGGTCAGGCAGAATTTTGGGTTGTTTTCATGGATTCCACATCAAACTTGTTAACTTTTTCGCCACCCTGCTGTGTAATCCACAAAATATACTGGCAAACTTTTATCATTTACCGATATTATTTCAGCGCTTCTTGCACATCTGTTTACATTTCCCTCACCCGCCATATCACAAACTTATAAGAACGCTACTACACTTGATCTTATACAAAAGGTTCTTAGAAGTGCTGTTTGTGGAGTAGCCTAGAGACAGGGGCTTGGATTGGCGAAAGCTCGCCTGGCAGCGGAGCGCCAGCTCCATCTCAAGATCCAACTAACATAGTTTTAACTGCAGCACCTTTAATCTACTACTAGTTCACTGCCTCCATACATGGTCCCCTTATCAAACGAGCTGTGTCAGGCAGAATTTTGGGTTGTTTTCATGGCTTCCACATCAAACTTGTTAACTTTGTCGCCACCCTGCTGTGTAATCCACAAAATATACTGGCAAACTTTTATCATTTACCGATATTATTTCAGCGCTTCTTGCGCATCCGTTTACATTCCCCTCACCCGCCATATCCTAAACTTATAAGAACGCTACTACACTTGATCTTATACAAAAGGTTCTTAGAAGTGCTGTTTGGGGAGTAGCCTAGAGACAGGGGCTTGGATTGGCGAAAGCTCGCCTGGCAGCGGAGCTCCAGCTCCATCCCAAGATCCAACTAACATAGTTTTAACTGCAGCACCTTTAATATACTACTAGTTCACTGCCTCCATACATGGTCCCCTCATCAAACGAGCTGTGTCAGGCAGAATTTTCAGGTGTTTCACCAGATACATAGTGGAACTCGGCCCATCTGTCGCCGCCATGCTGGCGACCTGAAGTTGCAATCATAGCAGCGCAATACGGATGCCCCATACTGTCGCTCTTAATCATGGAACCATTTCCGTAAAAACAATTAAAAATAGAACCACTATGCTATTCCATTATTCCTAGGTGAAATATTCAAACGACCCGGCCTGCTTTGAAAATTATAATTTTTTCAAATTAAACGCTTCTGGCCCCCAGGCCCATTTTGAGTGGGGAGGAGCTGAGAGACAGGGGATTGGACAGGCGAAATCTCGCCTGGCAGTGGACCGCCAGCTCCATCCCAAGATTAGGCAGCCTCAGAGGCATCCATGCATGCTGCCCCTGCTGTTTCCTGTCCATTTTGCCTCCACGATCCTCCACAGCGTCCACCAATGTCTCATTTCAACTCTCTATACCCCAGACACTGGAGCACGAGAGGATATGCAGCACATCATCCCCTTATCAAACGAGCTGTGTCAGGCAGAATTTTCAGGTGTTTCACCAGATACATAGTGGAACTCGGCCCATCTGTCGCCGCCATGCTGGAGACCTGAAGTTGCAATCATAGCAGCGCAACATAAATGCCCCATACTGTCGCTCTTAATCATGGAAGTCGTCTCCATGGCTGCCTCCACATGTCGTCCCCTTATCAAAAGAGCTGTGTCAGGCTCATTTTTCGGGTGTTTCACCAGATACGTTATGGAACTTGGTCACTATGTCGCCACCATGCTGTGTTATCGACTAAATATACCGTCAACCTTTTGATAACATAGGAAATCATTTCACCTCCTTTGGTGAAACCTGAGTCCATTTAGGGTATGTCGCCATGCCACTCTCTAGCCTGCCACTGCTGCCGCTGCCTCTGCATGCAGTCCCCTATAGTGTCAGGGTCAATTATTGGATGTTTTAGATGCTATCTAGCCTCATTCGGTCACTCTGTCATGGCCATGCTGTTGCCCATAATTTTGGCATAATGGTGCGATTAAGCAGCCTCAGAGGCATCCATGCATGCTGCCCCTGCTGTTTCCTGTCCATTTCCGTGGTGTTTCTATCCTTTTCTGAGGTTCCCAGGTGTTTGGCAAAGCTTCCCTGTGCAGAGCCTTGGTCCCCTTGAAAAATGCTCGAGTCTCCCATTGACTTCAATGGGGTTCGTTATTCGAGACGAGCACTCGAGCATCGGGAAAAGTTTGTCTCGAATAACGAGTACCCGAGCATTTTAGTGCTTGCTCATCTCTAGTTATAATCCCAACCAGACCAATATTCTACCAGCTCCCAAAGGTAAACAAAAATCCCACCAATCCCTCTGGTAGACCAATGATTTCCAGTATATAATCTTTAACTTGCAATTGTTCTCACTATGTAGACATATTACTAGGCAAGTATGTACTGAACTTGAACTCCTACCTTTATGACTTTATCAGTGCGTTACAACTAAGATAACATGGGAACCATCTTACATCTTGGGTTACACTGGATGTTACCTCACTGAACTCCAACATATTCCATACTAAAAGAATTGAAGCCACAAAATGCTTCCTTGTCAAAGACCCCTTGGTTCCACCACAGCAGGTCTGCTTTATAATTGAAGCTATAAATTTCATTTTGAAACATTACTATTTTATGTTTCAAAACACCATATATAGACAGACAAAAAGAACAGCAATGGGGACAAGATTTGCCCCATGTTTTGCTGATTTATATGTGGGAAATTTGAAAAAAGAATTTGTATGCAATCAACCAAAGTAGAAAGAACACATCATTCTCTATGAAAGATTTGTAGACGGCCTGCTGATTATTCGTGACTACACTAATTTCCTACTTATAGGTTTTGTCACCTTTCTGAATTTAAATGACTGGGGCCTGAAACTTCTGGACACATAATTTCCTTATGAACTGTAGTTTTTGGATCCACACAAGTTTTTGAATAACACAATCTCTACAAAAACGCTCTTCAAAACAGTAGATGGCAATAGCTATAGCCAATACAATCGTGCCCATCCACGGATGTGGAAAGCCAACATTCCCTTTAGGAGAATAAGGAATTAAGAAGAATAATGAACAATTGTTCCAACACCATAGATTTTTTCCAGCCAAAGCTGCACTCTGAAGGACAGGTTCCAAGAGGTCCATGAAGAATTATTGAAGCAGCCATGATAAGATATAAAGCTATGATACAAAAAGAATAACATCAAGTAGAGACAATCAAAAAGATGGAAAGAACCATTCTATCCTTATTTCCACCTTCAATACTAACCATAAACTCTTGGACACCAACATTGGCCAATCTTATAATGAGTGACTCAATTATTATGAAGCACTTTCCCAAATGTCTAAAAATCATATATAGGAGGTCACCCGCTGTGAAAGATAGGTTGTCTCCCAGCAAATAATGGCAACAAAATTCACAACCTAATTCCAGAACTTATAGGAATTCAAAGGAATTGGGAACCGCTGAAGTGTCTTCTCCTGGATCTGGGAGAAGGAGGTCCAAGCAGAAGGGAAGCAAAAAAGAGGACAAGCGTGCCCGATTCAAGCGTATCTTCGGTACTGTGGGATTTAAATAAATATATATATATTAGGCTCACCTTATTGTGAACATCGGATGGCTTTTTTTATTATTGTAGAAGATGGTCTTTGTATGCTGCAAGCTGTCAGCTCCCCAACCAGGGCAGAGTCAGATCCCGCTGCTTCTGCTCTGGGATATATAGGGTACACAGCACGAAGAGATTGGTTGCGACGCGTTTCGATCTCGTACTGAGATCTTCATCAGGCATATAAAACATATATAATCTTACATTGAAAAAAACACAATTATATATGTAAAAAAAGGAAATGACATCAAATGATTGACAGATGTAAACGGATCTATGAAGACTGATTGACAGGAAGATTCTACCAATCAATTTTCTCTATTTCCTTTGTTTCTTTTTTGTGAGAATATAAAACTTTTTTAGAGATTAAAAACTTCATATTAAATATATAAAACATTTATGTAATTTGTAATCTAAAAGGATTCAACTTAATTTATATGGGGTGCTATTTTATTCCCATCATTGTTGTTATTTGTGTCCTTGTTGTACTTTTCAAGGGTCGACTCTCTTATATGACATTTTTTCTCTTTTTTGATTTTTCTAACATCTCCTCCTTCCCAAAATCACTTACCGGAAAGCCAGATCCTTGAAGAATATCCTAGCTCCAAACAAGATAAAAAAGACCCAAACTATAAGAAAACAATCGGTATTGAATCCACCAGGAAAAACATCAGGGTCATTTAAATGCTTCAAAAAGAAATGTTTCTGCTGTAACATAATAGAACTTAAAAAATATTCCTTCAAATCTTTTAGCACCGGTGAAACATTCAACTGCAAACATCGCATTTCATGCGATTCCTCACTTTTGATATATCTGATAACATGCAGTTGTGGTCTGCAATACGTGGGACGCACAATACAGTCCCTGCGCATGTGGGTCAATGACCCCTGTTAAATGCGCCGCAACTTGGAAATCGTCGGGAAACCCAATGAAAATGAGGTCCGCAGACCCTTAGTAATTGAGCCCCTGTATCTATTCCGTGTACTTACAGTTTTATATATATACAGTTATAACAGTGTCAGCTTACTAGAGGTTAATTTAGTTGTGTGGGGAATTGCTCTGGTAGTTGACAGGTAGCAGTGCAGGAAGCAGTGACACACGCAGGTTTAAAAGTCCAACTTAAGTGTTTATTCACACTTGCAAAACAGAACACAAATTCAGCCTTGGCTTAGGCACATGCAAAAACATTATAAAAGTAATTCCTGCCCGGCTAGGCGCTGTCTAACACATTTTGAGGACCCTAGCTATCCGGGTACCAGGCTGCCTGGCACACGCTCTTGGCCAGCAGCAAGACAGGAGACCCTCAGTTACCTTTTGCTGTGAGAATGCAATCTCGCTTTCAGCTCTCCAGGTAGGGCCTCCCCTACTGCTTCTGGCCTGCAGACTAAATCAGACCCTAACGAGGCCTGTGACCTGCACCTGTGGGCTATACAAAAGCCCAGGATCGAAGCCCGGGTGGAGTAGGAGTCCCACTACCAGCCTACCCCTACTCCATAATAAGCAGGCCCAGTACGGACATTACAAATGTGTCTGTGTTAGCTAGGCCAACACAGACAAAACAGACTATTCCTGCTTATCATGTCTGCATTAACCCTTGGGTTACTGCAGACAAACCCAGGGCTTTTACCACCAGCATTTCATCTGCCTGTAGGACAGATAGCGGTTTTCCCACACAACACCTCTCACTTTCTCACATACCCTCCCCCTCAGTTCAGACCCACCGGGGCGAACTCCTGACATTAAGCAATGCGTTCGGGACAAGGCATCCGCATTGCCCTGTAGCTTCCCGGCTCTGTGCTCCACCATGAAACTGAAATTTTGGAGGGACAAGAACCACCTAGTGACCCTGGCATTCTTCTCCTTAGTTCTACTCATCCACGTGAGAGGAGAGTGGTCAGTTATGAGACGGAACTGTCGTCCCAGCAAGTAGTACCGTAGGGACTCTAATGCCCACTTTATCGCCAGACATTCCTTCTCTACGATACTGTAATTTTTCTCTGCTGGCGTGAGCTTCCTGCTCAGGTAGGTAATGGGATGTTCTTCTCCATTCACCTCCTGAGACAGGACAGCTCCCAGTCCTACATCTGACGCATCCGTCTGCACAATAAACTCTCTCTTGAAGTTTGGCGCAATGAGGACGGGAGATCCACACAACGCAGACTTCAAGGCCTGAAAAGCACCTTCTGCTTGTTCATTCCACCGCACCATGACAGGCCTTTTACCCTTCAGCAGGTCTGTCAGGGGAGCGGACATGGTGGCAAAGTTTGGTATAAACCGTCTGTAGTACCCTACAATGCCCAGGAATGCCCTGACTTGCTTTGTGCTCACTGGTTGAGGCCAACCCTGTATAGCGTCAATCTTGTTGACCTGAGGTTTAATTATACCTCGACCGATCACATACCCCAAATAGTGTGTCTCCTCCATTCCCAGCGCACACTTCTTGGGGTTTGCAGTCAGGCCCGCTGCCCTTAGAGAGTTCACTACGGCCTGTACCTTGGCCAAGTGACTCGCCCAGTCTTGGCTGTAGATGATAATGTCATCTAGATAGGCGGAGGCGTATCTCCTATGTGGCTTTAACACTATGTCCATTAACCGTTGAAAGGTAGCGGGGGCCCCATGAAGCCCAAACGGTAATACAACATAGTGAA
Source organism: Engystomops pustulosus (assembly GCF_040894005.1). Taxonomy (NCBI): domain Eukaryota; kingdom Metazoa; phylum Chordata; class Amphibia; order Anura; family Leptodactylidae; genus Engystomops; species Engystomops pustulosus. The sequence continues at coordinate 220,212,103 of NC_092414.1, forward strand.
AAAGGCCCTCAGGGGTGATAAAGGCTGTCTTTTCTTTAGCCCTATCTGTCAGGGGTACCTGCCAATATCCTTTAGTTAGATCCAGGGTGGTGAAGTACCGAGCACCCCCTAGTCTCTCAATAAGCTCGTCCACCCGGGGCATGGGATAGGCATCAAACTTAGACACCTCATTCAATTTTCTAAAATCGTTGCAAAATCGCAACGTCCCATCCGGTTTGGGAATTAGAACAATTGGACTGGCCCACTCACTTTTGGACTCCTCAATAACCCCTAGCTTCAGCATCTTCTGAACTTCTTCTGATATGGCTTGTCTACGAGCTTCGGGGACTCGGTACGGCCTTAATCTTACCTTTACCCCTGGCTCAGTGACAATGTCATGTTTAATTACAGATGTGTAGCCTGGCAACTCTGAGAACACATCTGTATTTCTTGCTACAAACTCTCGAGCCTCTCGCTGTTGCTCTTTGGTAAGGGTATCGGCTATTCGCAGTTCTGCCTCCGGCACAGGCTTATCTGCGGCTGGTGAGGGTATCGTAGGAGGTGGACTCGCCAGAACCATCTCTGTGTGCAGACTCTCTCTGTCTTTCCAGGCCTTCAACAGATTTACATGATAAGTCTGCTCGGGTTTTCTCCGTCCGGGCTGACGTATCCTGTAGTTCACCTCTCCTATTTTCTCTATAACCTCATACGGTCCTTGCCATTTAGCGAGAAACTTACTTTCTACAGTGGGGACTAGCACCAACACACGATCACCGGGACTAAAACTCCTTACTTTTGCTGACCTGTTATAAACCCGGCTTTGAGTTCTTTGTGCCTCCTCCATATGCTCTTTGACAACAGGCATGAAGGCTGCCACCCTGTCCTGCATATCTGCGATATGGTCTATTACACTTTTGTGGGGGGTGTGCTCTTGTTCCCATGTCTCCTTGGCTATGTCCAGGAGACCCCTGGGATGTCTGCCATACACTAACTCAAACGGTGAGAACCCAGTAGAGGCTTGTGGGACCTCTCGGATGGCGAACATTAAATATGGCAACAGTACATCCCAGTCCTTCCCATCCTTGTTTACCACCTTTTTTAGCATACTCTTTAAAGTTTTGTTGAACCGTTCTACCAATCCATCCGTCTGAGGATGGTACACAGAGGTGCGTAACTGTTTAATATTAAAGAGCCGACATAGCTCCTTGGTGACTTTTGACATAAAAGGAGTCCCCTGATCTGTGAGGATCTCCTTGGGAAGTCCCACCCGGCAGAACATGGCAAACAACTCTTTAGCAATTAGTTTCGCAGAGGTGTGCCGCAGGGGGATGGCCTCAGGATATCGGGTAGCATAGTCCATGACTACCAGGATATGCTGATGCCCTCGAGCAGATTTAACTAAAGGACCGACCAAATCCATGGCGACCCTTTCAAAGGGTACCTCAATAATGGGCAGAGGTACCAACGGACTTCGAAAGTGTACCATGGGAGCATGCAATTGACAATCAGGGCAAGTTTCACAATACCTTTTTACCCTATCATACACTCCTGGCCAGTAAAAACGCTGAAAGATGCGCTCCAGAGTTTTTGTGGTACCTAGGTGCCCTCCCATCACATGCTTATGTGCAAGGTCTAACACCATCTGACGATATGGCTGAGGAAACATTAACTGCTCCCGGGTTTCACCGTGGACCTTATCAATGCGGTACAATAACTCCTGATTTACCACCACACGAGGGAACAATTTATCAGCACCTGGGTGCTGAGGTACGCTATTAGTTTCTACCACATTTTCTCTGGCGCGGACCAGAGTGGGGTCCTGGAGTTGGGCAGTACCAAAGTTGTCACGGGTTACCTCCAAATCAGACAACTGCGGTCCTGTCACTACCTCCTCAGTTTCGCCTGCCATAACATCTAGGGGAAACATTACACTTGTATCTTCTGTGGCGGTCACCCCTACGGCAGGAACTCCAGAGTCTGGGTCATCAGGCTCGGCTTCAGAGATCTGACCAGACAACACAGGAGAACAACCCCCCAACTCTTGGTTTCCCCGCCATAGAGTCCAGAACATGGGGAAGTCCCGTCCCAAGATAAGGTCATGGGGCAAGTTCTTGACAACTGCGGCCTCATGTAGTGTCTCTCCACAAGAGTTCTGGAAGTTAATAACTGTGGTGGGGTAGTCCTTTTCGTCCCCATGGATACACAGGACTCCAATTGTGCGCCCTGTGACCGCCTTGGGGTCTGTGAGGGACCCATTAATCAAGGTCACCCGACTGCCTGAGTCCAGCAGGGCCAACGCTGGATGCCCTGCCACTGTCACCCGGCACAGGTGGCGCTAATCAGCAGAGTTGGCGCTAGTAGCTGTGTAGACAGGGGCAGCATAGAGAGAAACCCTTCTGGCGGAACTGCAGTCCATGGGCTCTGAGGAATTGGGGCAATGGGCTGCAATATGACCTGGCTCATGGCAGGTCCAACAGGTGGGAGCCTCCCCCCTCCTCCTCCCCTGGGGTACTTCCCAGACATTGGGCGTTGTCCTGCGCCAAGTATTTGTGGGTGACACGACCTTCCGTGCCTTAGGGCCCGCCTGGGTATAAGGGGCTTTCTTTGTTAGGGCCTGGGTGGCACAAAACCTCTCCACCAACCCCACCAGTGCCTCGGCATCAGACGGGTCCCCGTGTCCCACCCATTGTTGGATCTCACCCGGCAAGGCCCTCAGGAAACGGTCCAAAACAACCTTCTCGACCATCTGGGCTGGGGTTGATGTCTCCGGCTGAAGCCACTTGCGGACCAAGTGAACAAGTTGGTGCATCTGCCCCCTCGGTGGTAGCGCCTCCTGGTATCTCCAGCTATTCACTCTTTGAGCGCGTAGATGCTGATCCACTCCTAGTCGGGCCAAGATCTCTGCCTTTACCTTGGTGTAGTCCTGGGCATCCTCCGCTCTCAGGTCGTAGTATGCCTGCTGGGGATCAGCGACAAGGAAGGGGGCCAACACCTCTGCCCAGTGTTGCTGTGGCAACCTCTCTCGGGTGGCCACCCTCTCAAAGCCTGTCAGATAGGCCTCCACATCATCCTCGGCGGTCATCTTGGTCATAGCTTTGCGGACCTCTTTCCTGGCGTCCTTCACCGTCATTGCTGGGACAGTCCTTTGCTGAGCAGCGGTCAGGGCTGTTATCTGCTGGAGCAGCAATCTGTTTGTCTCTTGCTGCTGCACGTTGGACTGGACAAGCTGCTTGATTAACTCCTCCATGGCCGTGGCATGCAGCTTCAGTGCTGTCCAGGACATGCACTAGTGTATACTTCACTGCACTATGCCCGCTCCAATCCACCATAGGTGGGGAATTGCTCTGGTAGTTGACAGGTAGCAGTGCAGGAAGCAGTGACACACGCAGGTTTAAAAGTCCAACTTAAGTGTTTATTCACACTTGCAAAACAGAACACAAATTCAGCCTTGGCTTAGGCACATGCAAAAACATTATAAAAGTAATTCCTGCCCGACTAGGCGCTGTCTAATACATTTTGAGGACCCTAGCTATCCGGGTACCAGGCTGCCTGGCACACGCTCTTGGCCAGCAGCAAGACAGGAGACCCTCAGTTACCTTTTGCTGTGAGAATGCAATCTCGCTTTCAGCTCTCCAGGTAGGGCCTCCCCTACTGCTTCTGGCCTGCAGACTAAATCAGACCCTAACGAGGCCTGTGACCTGCACCTGTGGGCTATACAAAAGCCCAGGATCGAAGCCCGGGTGGAGTAGGAGTCCCACTACCAGCCTACCCCTACTCCATAATAAGCAGGCCCAGTACGGACATTACAAATGTGTCTGTGTTAGCTAGGCCAACACAGACAAAACAAACTATTCCTGCTTATCATGTCTGCATTAACCCTTGGGTTACTGCAGACAAACCCAGGGCTTTTACCACCAGCATTTCATCTGCCTGTAGGACAGATAGCGGTTTTCCCACACAACACCTCTCACTTTCTCACAGTTGCCAGATGGCACAATTAAAGGTCCACTTTTGCAGAGGTCTGCAGTAACATGTCTGCTCGGTCCAGCGGTAAGCCACACCCCCACCTCCATTTCTGAAGACCATTAGAGGGCCTGCAGACTCTCTAAACTGGTTCACTTACTTTACTTTTTAATTTATGAGGTTGATGTCCTAGAACCATTCCCTTTCTTCTGAATGCTCCCTTTCCACCCCCTCCCCCAACACTTCTTCCTATCCAGCTGCTGATTGCGCAAAAGTCATATTAAAAATATATAACCTCACTAATCAGCCCAGTAGCCACTGCCCTCTATGGTAATGGGGAAAGGCAACGCCGGGCCATCTAGTAATGGGTGACACCGAGGAAGCCACAGTCAGATATTATTAGGCTGGGTAAACCCATCGGTAAACCCATCGGCTAATGCTGCCTTACTGGAATGTGAATGGAGAAGATGAAAAAGGGACATTTATTACTCTTGCCATAAATATAGAAAATGCTCATTTGACAGAAGAAAAAACATAACAGTAATGGCACCATCATAGGCCTCCACTTACGGGCACCACAATACCCAATTTTTACTACTGAACTTTGCAACCAGCACCTTACATGTTTGTCTTTATGTCCTCCCATCCCACATACTTTTAGAGGGAACCTGTCAGCCACATCTAGCCCCGCTAAACAAAGGCCCTACTTCATTTTCTGTAGTGAGTTGCTCTGCATGATGAGATTGAAATGAGTCAGTGGCTCCTGTAAATTTTAAAATGGCCCCGCCCCCCCTCCACTATAGGAAATGTGTTAGAGCCTTTGGTTTGGAGGGTTACATTTTTTTTTCATTATCTGGGAATTGTGTGATCTTAGGAACTGGTTAAGAGTTATCTTTAGATTCCTCTCTGGGCTGGACCTCAGGAGACCTAGGAGACACAAACACGGCCTCCCCATAGAGGTGATCACACAGGATATATATATATATATATGTACGGGGAGTCCTACTCAAGCTGTTCTGTCAGTAACTGATGTCACCGCATCCTACAGAAACGATGTAACCTGCTGAAGCCTCTCTCATACAGGTAATGATTTTCCTCTTCTACTCTAAGGACTGAATTAGAAATATCTGGTCTAAGTTCATTTTCAATATTTGAGACATAAATTGTACAGAAAGTAAATCTACCATGAACATCTATACAGATAAACCAGGTCAGACTTCTATCGACAGGAAGTAATCATAGACACTTTCTAAAGCAGGAAAACAAGCAAAGATCTCGAAAACAGTGAGGAAGGATATTGGAAAACTGTATAATTTTTCCTTATACAAACCATATCAATTATTTTCTGAAAGTGGACAACCCCTTTAATCATTGATCCAGGAACCTTGACTGCTGTAATATTCCTATACTTGTTATCCGTGCTCTCTTTTCTTCTAAAATTCATACTGCTGCTGGGATTACTGGAAGGCGGGGGAGACTGAGAGGTGCTTCTGCTTCAGTGTAGCAGCTTATGAAGTAAGAGCATAGGGGGCTTCCGTAACTCACCCATAGCCCTGCCATCTCATTAGCATAACTTTAAAATGTTGATTTTAAAAGGATGGAGGCCATCGATAACAAACATAGGAAGATTATAACAGTCTCGGTGCCTGGATCTAAGAGTAAGTATCATGTGTGACTTTAATGATAGATTCCTATCTGATGTAGGTTTTTTCATATGGCATCATCAGAATCCATGACCGCAATAAGCTGCTGTAGCCACCGCTCTGACATGGCGCTATCATATTCAAGATAACGACAACTGTCAATTAAATCAACGGACAAAGTCAAGTTAAGGTTGAAGTGACAAAAAGGTTTTCTTGATTTTTTTCTTGCAGATTTTGAGCCAAGTCCAGGGATGGATGGAGCAGGAGGAAGACTAAGTCCTTCCATTATATATCAGATTTCTCTGAATCCATTAAAAAATCAACAAAACTTTGGCCTCTGACTTTCTGGTGATCATTAACTATACCTATATGTAAATAATAAAATATCAGACGTGTATATAAGGTCATTAATCAAACAAAATGTTATAATCATTCCATGTCATCTAAGAAATCATCCGTTGTATAATTGTATACAGAAGTGCACGATGTCCACCCAAAATGTACTACGTGAGAATGTAGAAGGAGCCAAGTCTGTGTTGTATGGTTTTTGGTGATTGAGAACACAAATTTTTTCACATTTATTTGTTTTTTCTTTTATCCTGTATAAATGCAGGTTGATAATCAGACGGTTATCATGGAATTCATTCTCCTGGGTTTTCAGGGAAGCTCCCAAGTAAGAATTTTACTCTTCGTTCTGCTTTGTGTTGTGTTCTGGATCACAATATGTGGGAACCTCCTGATCATCGTCCTGGTGTCCATTAGCAGGAACCTTCACACTCCCATGTACTTCTTCATCTCACAACTGTCCATCAGCGACATCTTACTGACCTCAGATATTGCCCCAAACCTGCTGCACCTCCTACTGAACAATGGAGGGGCCATTACTTTTATCGGGTGTATGGCCCAGTTTTATTTTTTCTGTTTTTCAGAATTATTTGAGTGTCTTCTCCTCACAGTGATGTCCTATGACAGATATGTGGCCATCTGTAACCCCCTCCGGTACACCTCCATCATGACCAGTGCATTGTGTGTGAGATTGGCCTCCAGCTCCTGGTGGCTCAGTTTTTGCGCTTCATACCTTGATACATTAGCAGCATCAAGGCTGAAGTTCTGTGGGTCGAATATCATTGACCATGTGTTTTGTGATCTTGTTCCATTACAAGAACTCTCCTGTTCTGATACTTTTCCAATGAAACTACAAATTTATTTACTGAGTATTCCATTTGTAATCATCCCCAGCATCATAATTACTATTTTCTATGTAAAGATTGTCCGGGCCATCTTAAGAATCCCAGCTAATATCAGTAGACAGAAAGCCTTCTCCACCTGTGGATCCCACCTCACTGTGGTCTTCATATTCTACTGGACAATGTTCAGTGTCTATGCTCTTCCAAAAATAGGCAAAACATCAGATGTTAATAAGATCACATCTCTGCTCTATACTGTGTTCACTCCATTGGTCAATCCCATTATATACAGTTTTAGAAACAAAGATATTAACAAAGCCGTACTGGACACAATCCATAGATATCTCTGTTCTCTTTGCCTTTAAATTATATTCTTTTGCTCAAAGATTAAAAGAGTGGGTCCGGCATGGAGAAGGACGCGGCACAAAGCAGCAATACCACCAGACTTTTTTTTTTACCAGATCCTTTCCCGAGCCGTCACTTACCTTTGGGCTGTTGTGGGGAAACCCAGGAACAATGTAGGACCGGCTATATTATTGGAAATCTTTTGGCCCGCCCGCTCCCACCTTCCCCTGACTCTTCAGCGGGGTCTTCTTCTGCAATTAGCTTCAACAACATGTTTCAAAGCTTGCAGGTTATGTAATCTGGCTCACCAGCAGTCAGCCCAGGCTCATATGCCTCATCACACCTTGGCCACATTACAGGATGCCAAATCCACTACGATGTGGACACCATGCTCTTCTTTAAAGCCCGTATCAGAGGACATGTTAAAAGAACTTTTAGATTATTTGCGTTCTTCCCTATAGCACGATGTACAATCAGATCTGCAAAGTTTTAGGGGTGAATTTGAAGCTCAGCACACGTGGAGGTGACAGAGGTCACAGAAGCTCAAAAGGTTGTCATTTCTTCTCCTGGAAAATTACAGCAGCAGATTAAAAAATGGGGGCCCTAAGCAGAAAGGAAGAATTCCTTCAATACTAAGCCTGGCCATCGCCACATGTGGTAAAAGCAAGGGAAACGTTACAGCACGCATGACCCCACATTCATCAGGGACGTCATCCTACTGTATTCTGGGCCTTATACAATGTAGATGAGCAGCACAATTATTGATGAGGGTTAGGTATTGGTGCGTTACTAGTCTCTTTATGTGCCCAGTAAATACAATCTTTACCCCCTGTACAATCTATTATGAGATTGACTCTTTAGACCTATTCTGTTTTTTCTGTTTTGTTTGTTGTTATTATGTTTTCTCTGTTTTTTCAGGACCTGCAATTCCTTTAATAGGTCGCCCTATAGACACAATGTTCATCTTCTAACTATGGTCTTACAGGTCACCTCAATTGATGTAAAAGGACTGAATAGCCCTACAAGATATTATGTGTGGAAAGTCCAACAAGCAGATCTAAACATTGGTTACCATTAGATACCATCAAGCATTGGCTACAGATAGAAAATGAAGCCTTCATGGATTGTCCCATAACATCTCATATTTTGGCTTTAGTCCTGTAATGCCTCTTAAAACTACCCTCTAAATACCGTTTCCATTGGCCTTCATTTATGGCAATGATTCTCAATCCAAAACCCTTTGTTCACACTAAATCTTTGGGATTTACGCTGTGAATGGCTGCCGCAATTCATAACAGACCTGGACATTGCAGAAAGGTGCTAGTTAAGAATAAACATTCTCTGGCATCGGTAGCAAAGATTATCTTAAAGCATTTTTAGAACTGCAAAATTCATTTAGGATAAATAAACATAAATTCTACAAATACTTGAGGATCAGGCACTTTGTCTCTTCTATTCCCAAGACCACTAAAATAACTAAACCTGTGTTTGAACTACAATTCTTCAAGGTAAGAGTAGGAAAGGGATGTCCAAGATGTACAGTATAGAACAATCAAGAAAAGTTAAATAAGGACAGCAACTTGTGCCTGAAACACTAAGAGGAGGATCTAGACTTATCCATTGATTCCCATCAAAATGTGCATTACACTGAGGAACAAGGTAAAAGTTGCTCTATAGATGTTATGAAAGGCCAAGCAGATTATCTCTAATTTACCCTTTTGTCTCCAACAAATGCTAGAGGTGACAGGAGGTTATGGAGACAATAAAGCATATATTCTGGGAAAGCCAAAAGTTGAGAAGATTCTAGATACAACTAGAAAAAGCTTTACAAACTATCTTACCTGTCCAGTATTATCTATCCCCTGCACTAGCATGAGCCTGGGCCTTGGTTTGAGACAAGGGAAAGAACCATTATATTTTGTATATCACCATCACCTCAATTACACTCTTCCACTCACTTTACTGAACTCACTCATAGGAGACATATAAGAAGAGTTGGGCCAGAAAATGTGCTTGTCTCCCACTACTTTCCAGAATCCATGCTGAATATACCCCCACCCCTGATACAGCACCCTTCATTTCCCTACCAGACACCATAACTCTAGTTATTATTATTAATGACAATACTTTTTTTCATCAGGGCCCCCAAAAGGCCCAAAAAAGAAAAAAATTAGAAGTTGACATAGAAGAGGAAAATAAAAAAATTGAAAGTAAAAAAAACTAATATCACTCAAAAGTAATAGTAATCCAAAAGCCAAAGAGATAATAAAACTGAGTTAAAAATATTTAACTTTTCCGCTTATGTCTTACAAAAGCACAACATTTCCCTGCTAAACAAAGGATTATCTTTGATTATGCCATCAAGTAGAGACACTCAAAAAGATGGAAAGAACCATTCTATCTTTATTTTTACCTTCAATACTAACCATAAACTCTTGGACACCATCTTGAGAGAACATTGGCCAATCTTCATGAGTGACTCGTTTCTTATGAACCACTTTCCCAAATGTCTAAAAATCATATATAGGAGGTCACGCAATGTGAAAAGTAGGTTGTCTCTAGAGATGAGCGAGCACTAAAATGCTCGGGTACTCGTTATTCGAGACGAACTTTTCCCGATGCTCGAGTGCTCGTTTCGAGTAACGAGCCCCATTGAAGTCAATGGGAGACTCGAGCATTTTTCAAGGGGACCAAGGCTCTGCACAGGGAAGCTTGGCCAAACACCTGGGAACCTCAGAAAAGGATGGAAACACCACGGAAATGGACAGGAAACAGCAGGGGCAGCATGCATGGATGCCTCTGAGGCTGCTTAATCGCACCATTATGCCAAAATTATGGGCAACAGCATGGCCATGACAGAGTGACCGAATGAGGCTAGATAGCATCTAAAACATCCAATAATTGACCCTGACACTATAGGGGACGGCATGCAGAGGCAGAGGCAGCGGCAGCGGCAGCAGCGGCAGGCTAGAGAGTGTCATGGCAACATACCCTAAATGGACTCAGGCTTCAAACCAATGGGTGGCAGAGAGGAACCAAAGGAGGTGAGCAAGAAGCGCTCAAATAATATCGGTACATGATAAAAGTTTGCCAGTATATTTTGTGGATTACACAGCAGGGTGGCGACAAAGTTAACATGGAAGCCATGAAAACAATCCAAAATTCTGCCTGACACAGCTCGTTTGATAAGGGGACCATGTATGGAGGCAGTGAACTAGTAGTAGATTAAAGGTGCTGCAGTTAAAACTATGTTAGTTGGATCTTGGCATGGAGCTGGCGCTCCGCTGCCAGGCGAGCTTTCGCCAATCCAAGCCCCTGTCTCTAGGCTACTCCCCAAACAGCACTTCTAAGAACCTTTTGTATAAGATCAAGTGTAGTAGCCTTCTTATAAGTTTGGGATATGGCGGGTGAGGGGAATGTAAACATCTGCGCAAGAAGCGCTGAAATAATATCCGTAAATGAAAAAAGTTTTCCAGTATATTTTGTGGCTTACACAGCACGGTGGCGACAAAGTTAACAAGTTTGATGTGGAATGCCCTGTAATAGCTCTTGGGCGGTGTGCCTTTTATCACCTAGGCTCAGCAGTTTGAGCACCGCCTGCTGTCGCTTAGCGACGGCACTGCTGCTGTGCCTAGAGCTACCGACTGATGGCGCCATGCCCACGGATGGTAATTCGGAGGAGGAGGAGGTGGAGGAGGGGTGGGAGGAGGAGGAGGCATAGTAGGCCTGAAACACCTGGACCGAGGTAGGTCCCGCAATCCTCGGCGTCGGCAGTATATGACCAGCCGCAGGGTCAGACTCGGTCCCAGCCTCCACCAAGTTAACCCAATGTGCCGTCAGCGATATATAGTGGCCCTGCCCGGCAGCACTCGTCCACGTGTCCGTGGTCAGGTGGACCTTGTCAGAAACGGCGTTGGTCAGGGCACGGATGATGTTGTCTGACACGTGCTGGTGCAGGGCTGGGACGGCACATCGGGAAAAGTAGTGGCGGCTGGGGACCGAATACCGAGAAGCGGCCGCCGCCATGAGGCTGCGAAAGGCCTCGGTCTCTACTAGCCTATAGGGCAGCATCTCTAGGCTTAGCAATCTGGAGATGTGCACATTAAGGGCTTGGGCGTGCGGGTGGGTTGCACTATATTTGCGTTTCCGCTCCAGCGTCTGGGGTATGGAGAGCTGAACGCTGGTGGATGCTGTGGAGGATCGTGGAGGCGACGATGGGGTTTTTGTGGCAGGGTCCTGGGCAGGGGGCTGACTATCAGCTGACACAGGGGAAGGAGCAGTGGTGTGCACGGCCGGAGGTGAACGCGCTTGTTGCCACTGAGTGGGGTGTTTAGCATTCATATGCCTGCGCATACTGGTGGTAGTTAAGCTATTAGTGGTGGAACCCCTGCTGATCCTGGTTTGGCAAATGTGGCACACCACAGTCCGTCGGTCATCCGGTGTTTCCTTAAAGAACCTCCAGACTTCTGAAAATCTAGCCCTCGCCGCAGGAGCCCTCGCCACGGGAGCTTCACTAGTTGACACATTTGGCGCTGATGCACCAGCTCTGGCCCTGCCTCTCCGTCTGGCCCCACCACTGCCTCTTCCAACCTGTTCTGGTCGAGGACTCTCCTCCGTCTCAGAAGCACTGTGTTCACCCGGCCTCTCAACCCAGCTTGGGTCTGTCACCTCATCATCCTCCGATCCCTCAGTCTGCTCCCCCCTCGGACTTCCTGCCCTGACAACAACTTCACCACTGTCTGACAACCGTGTCTCCTCATCGTCGGACACCTCTTTACACACTTCTTCCACTACGTCAAGAAGGTCATCATCACCCACAGACTGCGACTGGTGGAAAACCTGGGCATCGGAAAATTGCTCAGCAGCAACCGGACAAGTGGTTTGTGACTGTGGGAAGGGTCCAGAAAACAGTTCCTCAGAGTATGCTGGTTCAAATGCCAAATTTTCCTGGGAGGGGGCAGACTGGGGGGGAGGAGGCTGAGGTGCAGGAGCTGGAGGAGTGCCGATTTCGGTGACATGGGTGGACTGCGTGGAAGACTGACTGGTGGACAAATTGCTCGAAGCATTGTCGGCAATCCACGACATCACCTGTTCGCACTGTTCTGGCCTCAACAGTGCTCTACCACGAGTCCCAGTAACTTCAGACATGAACCTAGGGAGTGTAGCTCTGCGGCGTTCCCCTGCTCCCTCATCAGCAGGTGGTGTCTCACCCCGCCCAAGACCACGGCCTCTGACCCCTGCAGTAGTTGGACGCCCACGTCTCCGCCCTCGTCCTCTACCCCTAGCCCTCGGGTTAAACATTTTGAAAATGAAAGTTATAACTTTAATTTTTTTTTAACTTTTTTTTGTGTTTTTTTGTGTTTTTTAGTTTTTAAAACTAAACGATGCTATCCTATTGCTATGGCTATTTTCTAGCCAAGTATGAAAGCACACTGCTATGCCAGATGAGATGACACTGAGTTATTAAAAAAATAAACGTAAAATAAAAAAGGAAATGGCAGACTGTGCCTAATTGAAATCCAACCCCGGGCCCTAATAAATTTTCCCACTTCGGTCTTTGCGATGGATATGTGCGTCACTAAGCGCAAAACACAGTGGTCGCAAGTCTCACTCCAAATTGCTCACAATTTGCTAGTAGATGCACTGCAGCAACTTCAGCCACCAGCAGATCAACCAGAAATCAAATATATATAACGCTACTGTAGGCGTAAGTAAGCCGTTTGGATTCTCCTATGGCTATTTTCTAGCCAAGTATTAAAGCACACTACTATGCCAGATGAGATGACGCTGAGTTATTAAAAAAATAAACGTAAAATAAAAAGTAAATGGCAGACTGTGCCTAATTGAAATCAAACCCCTAATAAATTTTCCCACTTTGGTGTTTGAGGTGGATATGTGCGTCACTAAGCGCAAAACACAGCGGTCGCAAGTCTCACTACAAATTCCTCACAATATGGTACTAGCTGCACTACTAGTGCCAGCAAGCCCAGCCACAAGCAAATAAAAAAAAAAAGTATAACGTTATTGTAGCCCTAAGAAGGGCTGTTGGGTTGTTGTAGAATCACTCCTGCCTAACAGTAAGCTAATAGAACACCCTAACGCTTTCCCTGACCAGCAGCAGCTCTCTCCCTAGCGGCATCCAGACAGAGAATGATCCGAGCAGCGCGGGCAGCGGCTAGTCTATCCCAGGGTCACCTGATCTGGCCAGCCAACCACTGCTATCGACGTGTAAGGGTACCACGTCATGCTGGGTGGAGTGCAGAGTCTCCTGGCTTGTGATTGGCTCTGTTTCTGGCCGCCAAAAAGCAAAACGGCGGGAGCTGCTATTTTCTCGAGCGGGCGAAATACTCGTCCGAGCAACGAGCAGTTACTAGTACGCTAATGCTCGATCGAGCATCAAGCTCGGACGAGTATGTTCGCTCATCTCTAGTTGTCTCCCAGCAAATATAAATTCACAACTTAATTCCAAAACTTATAGGAATTCAAAGGAGTTGGGAACTGCTGAAGTGTCTTCTCCTGGATCTGGGAGAAGGAGGTCCAAGCAGAAGGGAAGCAAAAAAGAGGACAAGCGCGCCCGAATCAAGCGTATCTTCGGTACTGTGGGATTTAAATAAATATATATATATATATTAGGCTCACCTTATTGTGAACATCGGATGGCTTTTTTTATTATTGTAGAAGATGGTCTTTGTATGCTGCAAGCTGTCAGCTCCCCAACCAGGGCAGAGTCAGATCCCGCTGCTTCTGCTCTGGGATATATAGGGTACACAGCACGAACGGATTTACGAAGGCTGATTAACAGGAAGATTCAATTGACTAGTCCTTATTTGTTTCTCTATTTCCTTCGTTTCTTTTTTGTGAGAGTATAAAACTTTTTTTAGAGTTTAAAAAATTCATATTAAATATATAAAACATTTATTTAATTTGTAATCCAAAAGGATTCTACTTAATTTATATGGGGTGCTATTATAATGATTTTAGAAAAAAAAGTCTGTATCGTATCGGGACGTGCTGGTCCATACGCGATTGGCCGACACTACAGGATGCCGATAAATGTATGTAAAAACACATTTTTTTAGGTAAAGAAGTTTGTTCTAAGTGGATTCTATAATCTCATTTAAACCATCTGGATATAAACTTCTTAGACGATAAATCCGGAATGATTCCCTTTTGTTAAGAGTTTCATTTGATCATCCTCTTATAGATTTTTTAGAGCTGTTTCATTGGTTTTGGTGCGTTTTTATCTAAATTCTTGGGCCACTAGAGAGTGTAATATCTCTAAGTGGTGACCCCTATGATTGATTTGGTTGAAGGTGGACTCCTTCACTTTTTGATGGACAAAAAAGACCGGGACCTCTATAGTGGTAGTATTCTGATTGTTTAGTAAGAAAAAAGTTACCTGGACAAATTTCTCACAAAGTTGTTGAAATCTAAAAACAATTCGAAATTGTCTGTCGTTTACTCTGGGCAAAAGTAAAGCCCCTTAGAGAGCAGTGAGATTTTGTCTTCAGTTTAATTTCTTTTGGACAAATTGAACCTTTTTACTGTGGATTTTCTTTTGTTTTGTGTTTTATCCCCATCGTTATTTGTGTCCTTGTTGTACTTTTCAAGGGTCGACTCTCTTATATGACATTTTTTCTCTTTTTCGATTTTTCTAACACCTCCTCCTTCCCAAAGGAAAGCCAGATCCTTGAAAAATATCCTAGCTCAGAGCAAGATAAAAAAGACCCAAACTATAAGTAAAGAAACGGTATTGAATCCACCAGGAAAAAAATCAGGTCATTTAAATGCTTCAAAAAGAAATGTTTATGCTGCAACATAACAGAACATAAAAAATATTCCTTCAAATCTTTTAACACCGGCGATTCCTTGTTTGTGATATGTTAGATAACATGCAGTTGTGGTCTGCAATACGTGGAACGCACAATACAGTCTCATAGAATAATTAAACTACTAATAACAGATTAACATACTCACCATAATTCAAACAAAAAAGATCCATACATTAGGTCCAAAACGGGACGAATCAGGTAGCGTCTAGTCGCTTAGAGACCGCAGCTGATGATAGGGATCGGAACGCACGCAAAATCACCCTTCGTACTGTAGCTTTACAGTATGTTATAGTGAGAAGATTGTGTGCTCAGAAAGTGCAGGGGTGAGGGGGAGGATGAGAGGTGCTGCTGCAGTGTAACAGTTTGTGAAGCCAGAACACAGAGAGCTTCTGCAAAGTGCCCAGAGCCCTTCAGTCTCATTAACATAATGTTAATAGTTGATTTTACAGGAAGTGTCTTGGATAACAATTCTAAGAAGATTTCCACAGTCAGGGTATCTGGATCTGGTGCCTCTGGTCAATTGATTTTGATTTAAACCTATCCAGTGAAGGTTTTTACATAATTTTAGCAAAGATAAAAAAAATGTTATCTGTTTTGTAAATGTTTTCAGCGAGTGTCTTTTTCTTGTCCTTTGGTTAAGGGAGAAGTGTAATATGTTACCGATTCTTATATCACCCCTGAAGCTCTCCGTACCTGTACACATTACTCATCTGGGATTTATCCAATAGTTGCTTCTGTTGCACATTATTTTATCAGTGTTTGATTATTGGACACATGTGTTATGCAAAATACAACATCTTCCAGCTGAATTTTTCATTTTTTCCTTTTCCATATTAGGCTGGTCCGGTACTTTGGATGACTTGTCGTATACTGGAAAACTGGGGAACTCTATAGGGGTCATGTTGGAGTTTATTTGATTTTAATTTTATAAATCTGTTACTTTTTCGATATCATTTTTTGAAGTTACAAATTAGTTGCAAATGTTTAACCAACCCTCTCTAATCTTTATCCTACACCAGTTTTTGGGCAAGAAAATTGTGACTTAAAAAAGGTTTAAACAAAACATATCCAAAGGGTTATACAGAAAGGTACATCATATACAGTATACAGTATACAGTGAACTATATCCAATAGAGCACAGAGTGTACTATGTGTATAACAGAAATTCAGGGGTTTCTGTCCAATACAAGTATATTTAGTATATAGGTTTTTAACCCCTTACCAACATGTGAATTAGTATTACGTCACATGCCAACTGCGGGTGTATGGAGAGTCTCACAGGCTGAGCCCTCTCCATTCCAGGTGGGTGTTTGCTGCACATTGCAGCAAACACCCAACCGTAACACCAGTAATCTGTGCTGGTGAAATATATATATATATTTTTTATATATTTTTTTCAAAAGCCCATACTGTGCTAAAAATGGTAGCATTGGAAACATCATTAAAAGTTGCAAAAAATGACACCACCCTCAGCTCCTTACAACAAAGTATGAAAAATTTATTAGCTGCAGAAGATGGCAAAATGAAGAATTTATTTTGTACGGGAGGTTTTAATTTTTGAAAACATATATGAAAACATTATAAAACCATTATTAATTTGGAATCACCCTGAAATTGCATCCGACCCAAAGAATAAATTAGACATTTCATTTGGGCTGCACAGCAAAAGGTGTAAAATTTTATAACAGAAGAATTTGGCGTAAATGTGTTTTTTCACCATTTTCACTGCACTTTCCCCTTTTCCAGTAAATGGTATGGAATATTCAATACCATCACTATAAAGTGCAATTTGTTACGCAGAAAAGAAGCCTCATACGGCTCTGTACATGGAAAAATAAAAAAGTTGTAGACATTTGAAGGTGAGGAGTAAAAAATGGAAACACAAAAAGTAAAAAATGGCCGTGGCGGGAAGGGTTTAAAGGTGTAAGTGTCTGTTGTTTCTCTTGTGAAGGCAAATAGTGATGCCATGTATTGTACAAAATATTCCAGGCAACATTTAAGGTCCAGAAGCCATAGATCATCACGATATATGATGGTAAGTCTTCAATATGTGCACAATTATATGCACAGAAGTTACAAATCAGTGGCACGTGCTGTTAAAGGAAACCGACTATGAGGATCCTACTATGAGAAGTAAATGTGATGGTAGATGGCTCCTGCCACTGCCCTAATCTGTAATTTAATAATCCTGGAACCTAACTTGTTAAAAACTTAATTTTAGTAATATGTAAATTAACTGCTGAGGCTCCTGGGCCGTGAAGTAATCTTAGCTCCCAGAGCCCGACCAAGCTAAAATAAAGTTTTTAACAAGTTAGGTTAGGTTCCAGGATAATTAAATTACAGATTATGGTAGAGGCAGGGGGAATCTTCCGTCAGATCTAGCTATGATGGCAGATTCCTTCTGAGAGGTTTCATTTAAGTAGTGACTGTTAGTATGTTTTACCTCCTCTTGGTACTCCATTGTCCCGGAGTTATTTGCCACTCAGCGTGGTCCACGCCCCAGTAGCCTCTTCACGCTCCAGTAGCCTCTTCAATCCTCCTACCCAGATATTTTCAGCGTGCTGCTACTTGTAGCATGCGCAGTAGCCCCGGCTCTGGTGCCAAGATTGCGCAGCTGCTGGCCTGTGTTCTGCGCATGCACAGAATTCCGGCTTCGCAGACGAGTGTGCGCAGGTCCTTGTAGATGCGTGCTGAATATGTCTGGGTAGGAGAATCAAAGAGGCTACTGGGGCGTGGAGTTCTGTGTAGGCTCAGCTCAGGCTACTCCATGCCTCTTTAGAAAATTTGCTTACTACCCTGATTAAAGATTAGAAAAGATTGAGGGGAGTAAAGCATTAGCCCTAAAAAGAGCTATCCTTACATAAGTTAGATGCACCTACCACCGGATATACCTTAATAGGTAGATCCGTAGTGGAAGGTTTCCTTTAAGCCATGAGGACTTGGAGGACACCTGGTCACCAGCTTCAGTGCCAGCATTCACCTTATGCTTCCCGCAATAAAAACTTCCTGCTTATCTGATGGAGAAGGCAACGGTCCATGCAGGTATAGCAGAGCTTCAGGTGCTAAGGACATGACCTTGGTTAACCAAAAGCCTAATTAGCACATGGATTAAAATAGAAATTTCTCAGAAATGGTGTGATGGGCCAAAAAAATAAAGATATTGTGGAAATCAATGAGAATTTCTCGACAACACTCTGCCCACGGGTTATACAACCAGTGGAGGGTGGAAGACGACCTTTATAAAGTTATTGCTTTTTGAATATGAGGGCAAAAGAAAAATGCGCTTGGACATTTCTGTTTTACTATGAGATTTGTGGTCACTTTTATAAAAATAAAAAACAATAAGTGCCGGTGTCTCTCCTTTACTAATCACACATTTAAAGCCATTTCTATACTTCATATAGAAAATAAAATAAATAATGTATTTTCTGTTTTTTAGGTTTCATTTAGTGAATTCTCGAGAGAAGCCGTGATCTGAGGAGCCTGGAGGACTCTACTGGGAGCATCATATTCCCCCAACATCTTCACCTTCCATGTTGGCGCAGTAGTTGTGTGTCGTAACAGTGTATAAATGTGAGGTCTGATCATTGTAATTTACAGGATGATCGCTGCCGCTTCTGTCCGTCAGGAATATCTGCTATTTTTGAGAAAAGAAAGAGGCCTAAAGATCTAGAGGAGAGAACTGAGAGGAGAGAATCCAACATCAGGATACAAAGCTGCTGTAGAGGATAGACCATAAAAATAGGACAAAAACTGTATAAAGAATACACAATAGGCAACAAATCCCTGATAGACCCTCCCCCCCCCCGCTCCAGGGGCGATTGTGTAATTTCATGAAGATCTGGCTCCATAATGTCTGTTACAGATATTTTCAAAGGGACAAAATTGCTTATATCCAGAAGCAGATGAAACTTTGCTTCTAGTTTATCAGGACCCAGAATCCGTCATGGGGTCTTGTTTAGAGATGAGCGAGCACTAAAATGCTCGGGTACTCGTTATTCGAGACAAACTTTTCCCGATGATCGAGTGCTCGTTTCGAGTAACGAGCCCCATTGAAGTCAATGGGAGACTCGAGCATTTTTCAAGGGGACCAAGGCTCTGCACAGGGAAGCTTGGCCAAACACCTGGGAACCTCAGAAAAGGATGGAAACACCACGGAAATGGACAGGAAACAGCAGGGGCAGCATGCATGGATGCCTCTGAGGCTGCTTAATCGCACCATTATGCCAAAATTATGGGCAACAGCATGGCCATGACAGAGTGACCGAATGAGGCTAGATAGCATCTAAAACATCCAATAATTGACCCTGACACTATAGGGGACGGCATGCAGAGGCAGCGGCAGCAGCGGCAGGCTAGAGAGTGTCATGGCAACATACCCTAAATGGACTCAGGCTTCAAACCAATGGGTGGCAGAGAGGAACCAAAGGAGGTGAGCAAGAAGCGCTCAAATAATATCGGTACATGATAAAAGTTTGCCAGTATATTTTGTGGATTACACAGCAGGGTGGCGACAAAGTTAACATGGAAGCCATGAAAACAATCCAAAATTCTGCCTGACACAGCTCGTTTGATAAGGGGACCATGTATGGAGGCAGTGAACTAGTAGTAGATTAAAGGTGCTGCAGTTAAAACTATGTTAGTTGGATCTTGGCATGGAGCTGGCGCTCCGCTGCCAGGCGAGCTTTCGCCAATCCAAGCCCCTGTCTCTAGGCTACTCCCCAAACAGCACTTCTAAGAACCTTTTGTATAAGATCAAGTGTAGTAGCGTTCTTATAAGTTTGGGATATGGCGGGTGAGGGGAATGTAAACATCTGCGCAAGAAGCGCTGAAATAATATCCGTAAATGAAAAAAGTTTTCCAGTATATTTTGTGGCTTACACAGCACGGTGGCGACAAAGTTAACAAGTTTGATGTGGAATGCCCTGTAATAGCTCTTGGGCGGTGTGCCTTTTATCACCTAGGCTCAGCAGTTTGAGCACCGCCTGCTGTCGCTTAGCGACGGCACTGCTGCTGTGCCTAGAGCTACCGACTGATGGCGTCATGCCCACGGATGGTAATTCGGAGGAGGAGGAGGTGGAGGAGGGGTGGGAGGAGGAGGAGGCATAGTAGGCCTGAAACACCTGGACCGAGGTAGGCCCCGCAATCCTCTGCGTCGGCAGTATATGACCAGCCCCAGGGTCAGACTCGATCCCAGCCTGCACCAAGTTAAGTGTAGTAGCGTTCTTATAAGTTTGGAATATGGCGGGTGAGGGGAATGTAAACAGATGCGCAAGAAGCGCTGAAAGAATATCCGTAAATGGTAAAAGTTTGCCAGTATATTTTGAGGATTACACAGCAGGGTGGCGACAAAGTTAACAAGTTTGTTGTGGAAGCCATGAAAAAAACCCAAAATTCTGCCTGACACAGCACGTTTGATAAGGCGGCCATGTATGGAGGCAGTGAACTAGTAGTAGATTAAAGGTGCTGCAGTTAAAACTATGTTAGTTGGTTCTTGGCATGGAGCTGGCGCTCCGCTGCCAGGCGAGCTTTCGCCAATCCAAGCCCCTGTCTCTAGGCTACTCCCCAAACAGCACTTCTAAGAACCTTTTGTATAAGATCAAGTGTAGTAGCGTTCTTATAAGTTTAGGATATGGCGGGTGAGGGGAATGTAAACAGATGCGCAAGAAGCGCTGAAATAATTACCGTAAATGGTAAAAGTTTGCCAGTATATTTTGAGGATTACACAGCAGGGTGGCGACAAAGTTAACAAGTTTGTTGTGGAAGCCATGAAAACAACCCAAAATTCTGCCTGACACAGCACGTTTGATAAGGCGGCCATGTATGGAGGCAGTGAACTAGTAGTAGATTAAAGGTGCTGCAGTTAAAACTATGTTAGTTGGTTCTTGGCATGGAGCTGGCGCTCCGCTGCCAGGCGAGCTTTCGCCAATCCAAGCCCCTGCCTCTAGGCTACTCCCCAAACAGCATTTCTAAGAACCTTTTGTATAAGATCAAGTGTAGTAGCGTTCTTATAAGTTTAGGATATGGCGGGTGAGGGGAATGTAAACAGATGCGCAAGAAGCGCTGAAATAATATCCGTAAATGGTAAAAGTTTGCCAGTGTATTTTGTGGATAACACAGCAGGGTGGCGACAAAGTTAACAACTTTGATGTGGAATCCATGAAAACAACCCAAATTTCGGCCTGACACACCTCGTTTGATAAAGGGACGATGTATGGAGGCAGCTATATGGACGACTTTTGGAGGTAGCAATGGAGGCAACGTGTGGAGGCTGCTATGGAGACAATTCAATTTGGATAGTGCCTGTATGTGGCAGTCCAAAAAAGTTTTCAAACCAGAGGAGCAGGTAGGTGGCCCTCCATAAAAATGGAATAGATTGAGTGCCTGTATGTGGCAGTCCAAAAAAGTTTTCAAACCAGAGGAGCAGGTAGGTGGCCCTCCATAAAAATGGAATAGATTGAGTGCCTGTATGTGGCAGTCCAAAAAAGTTTTCAAACCAGAGGAGCAGGTAGGTGGCCCTCCAGAACAATGGAATAGATTGAGTGCGTGTATGTGGCAGTCCAAAAAAGTTTTCAAACCAGAGGAGCAGGTAGGTGGCCCTCCAGAAAAATTGAATAGATTGAGTGCCTGTATGTGGCACTCCCAAAAATTGTTTAAAACAGAGGACCGGGTCGGTGGCCCTCCAGAAAAATTAAATGCATAAAGTACTATAGCTAGAGCCAGTGGGCCCTGTCAAAAAATAGCCAGTTTCCTGTGCTTTACTGTACAAAGAGGAGGAGAAGGAGGAAAATGAGGAGGAGGAGGAGTGGATAAATTATTCAGGTTGAGCTTCCTTCACCTGGTGGAGATTGGAAATTAGGAGAAATCCAGGCTTTATTCATCTTGATAAGCGTCAGCCTGTCAGCGCTGTCAGTCGACAGGCGTGTACGCTTATCGGTGATGATGCCACCAGCTGCACTGAAAACCCGCTCGGACAAGACGCTAGCGACAGGGCAGGCAAGAACCTCCAAGGCGTACAGCGCCAGTTCATGCCACATGTCCAGCTTTGAAACCCAGTAGTTGTAGGGAGCTGTGTGATCATTTAGGACGATGGTATGGTCAGCTACGTACTCCCTCACCATCTTTCTGTAAAGATCAGCCCTACTCTGCCGAGACTGGGGACAGGTGACAGTGTCTTGCTGGGGTGACATAAAGCTGGCAAAAGCCTTGTAAAGCGTACCCTTGCCAGTGCTGGACAAGCTGCCTGCTCGCCTACTCTCCCTCGCTACTTGTCCCGCAGAACTGCGCACTCTGCCGCTAGTGCTGTCAGAAGGGAAATACTGTTTCAGCTTGTGCACCAGGGCCTGCTGGTATTCATGCATTCTCACACTCCTTTCCTCTCCAGGGATGAGAGTGGAAAGATTTTGCTTGTACCGTGGGTCCAGGAGAGTGAACACCAAGTAATCGGTGCTGGAATAAATTCTTTGAACGCGAGGGTCACGGGATAGGCAGCCTAGCATGAAATCTGCCATATGCGCCAGAGTACCAACGCGTAAGAATTCACTCCCCTCACTGGCCTGACTGTCCATTTCCTCCTCCTCCAACTCCTCCAACTCCTCTTCTTCTGCCCATACACGCTCAACAGTGAAGGACTCAACAATGGTCCCCTCTTGTGTCTCGCCAACATTCTCCTCCTCTTCGTCCTCATCCTCCTCCACCTCCACCTCCTCCGATATGCGCTGAGAAACAGACCTAAGGGTGCTTTGGCTATCAACAAGGGAATCTTCTTCCCCCGTCTCTTGTGAGGAGCGCAAAGCTTCCGACTTCATGCTGACCAGAGAGTTTTTCAACAGGCCAAGCAGCGGGATGGTGAGGCTGATGATGGCGGCATCGCCACTGACCATCTGTGTTGACTCCTCAAAGTTACTCAGCACCTGACAGATATCAGACATCCACGTCCACTCCTCATTGTAGACTTGAGGAAGCTGACTGACCTGACTACCAGTTCTGGTGGAAGTTGACATCTGGCAGTCTACAATCGCTCGGCGCTGCTGGTAAACTCTGGATAACATGGTCAGTGTTGAATTCCACCTCGTGGGCACGTCGCACAACAGTCGGTGAGCGGGCAGTTGGAGGCGGCGCTGCACTGCCCTGAGAGTGGCAGCATCTGTGCTGGACTTCCTGAAATGCGCACAGATGCGGCGCACCTTCGTGAGCAAATCAGACAGATTGGGGTATGTCTTGAGGAAACGCTGAACTATCAGATTTAACACATGGGCCAGGCATGGCACATGTGTCAGTCTGCCGAGTTGCAGAGCCGCCACCAGGTTACGGCCGTTGTCACACACAACCATGCCTGGCTTCAGGTTCAGCGGTGCCAGCCACAGATCAGTCTGCGCCGTGATGCCCTGTAATAGTTCTTAGGCGGTGTGCCTTTTATCGCCTAGGCTCAGCAGTTTGAGCACCGCCTGCTGTCGCTTAGCGACGGCACTGCTGCTGTGCCTAGAGCTACCGACTGATGGCGCCATGCCCACGGATGGTCGTTCGGAGGAGGAGGTGGAGGAGGGGTGGGAGGAGGAGGAGGCATAGTAGGCCTGAAACACCTGGACCGAGGTAGGCCCCGCAATCCTCGGCGTCGGCAGTATATGACCAGCCGCAGGGTCAGACTCGGTCCCAGCCTCCACCAAGTTAACCCAATGTGCCGTCAGCGATATACAGTGGCCCTGCCCGGCAGCACTCGTCCACGTGTCCGTGGTCAGGTGGACCTTGTCAGAAACGGCGTTGGTCAGGGCACGGATTATGTTGTCTGACACGTGCTGGTGCAGGGCTGGGACGGCACATCAGGAAAAGTAGTGGCGGCTGGGGACCGAATGCCGAGGGGCGGCCGCCGCCATGAGGCTGCGAAAGGCCTCGATCTCTACTAGCCTATAGGGCAGCATCTCCAGGCTTAGCAATCTGGAGATGTGCACCTTAAGGGCTTGGGCGTGCGGGTGGGTTGCACTATATTTGCGTTTCCGCTCCAGCATCTGGGGTATGGAGAGCTGAACGCTGGTGGATGCTGTGGAGGATCGTGGAGGCGACGATGGGGTTTTTGTGGCAGGGTCCTGGGCAGGGGGCTGACTATCAGCTGACACAGGGGAAGGAGCAGTGGTGTGCACGGCCGGAGGTGAACGCGCTTGTTGCCACTGAGTGGGGTGTTTAGCATTCATATGCCTGCGCATACTGGTTGTAGTTAAGCTATTAGTGGTGGAACCCCTGCTGATCCTGGTTTGGCAAATGTGGCACACCACAGTCCGTCGGTCATCCGGTGTTTCCTTAAAGAACCTCCAGACTTCTGAAAATCTAGCCCTCGCCGCAGGAGCCCTCGCCACGGGAGCTTCACTAGTTGACACATTTGGCGCTGATGCACCAGCTCTGGCCCTGCCTCTCCGTCTGGCCCCACCACTGCCTCTTCCAACCTGTTCTGGTCGAGGACTCTCCTCCGTCTCAGAAGCACTGTGTTCACCCGGCCTCTCAACCCAGCTTGGGTCTGTCACCTCATCATCCTCCGATCCCTCAGTCTGCTCCCCCCTCGGACTTCCTGCCCTGACAGCAACTTCCCCACTGTCTGACAACCGTGTCTCTTCATCGTCGGACACCTCTTTACACACTTCTTCCAGTACGTCAACAAGGTCATCATCACCCACAGACTGCGACTGGTGGAAAACCTGGGCATCGGAAAATTGCTCAGCAGCAACCGGACAAGTGGTTTGTGACTGTGGGAAGGGTCCAGAAAACAGTTCCTCAGAGTATGCCGGTTCAAATGGCAAATTTTGCTGGGAGGGGGCAGACTGGGGGGGAGGAGGCTGAGGTGCAGGAGCTGGAGGAGTGCCGATTTCGGTGACATGGGAGGACTGCGTGGAAGACTGACTGGTGGACAAATTGCTCGAAGCATTGTCGGCAATCCACGACATCACCTGTTCGCACTGTTCTGGCCTCAACAGTGCTCTACCACGAGTCCCAGTAACTTCAGACATGAACCTAGGGAGTGTAGCTCTGCGGCGTTCCCCTGCTCCCTCATAAGCAGGTGGTGTCTCATCCCGCCCAGGACCACGGCCTCTGACCCCTGCAGTAGTTGGACGCCCACGTCCCCGCCCTCGTCCTCTACCCCTAGCCCTCGGGTTAAACATTTTGAAAATGAGAGTTATAACTTTAATTTTTTTTTTAACTTTTTTTTGTGTTTTTTTTTTTTTTGTGTGTTTTTTAGTTTTTAAAACCAAACGATGCTATCCTATTGCTATGGCTATTTTCTAGCCAAGTATGAAAGCACACTGCTATGCCAGATAAGATGACACTGAGTTATTAAAAAAATAAACGTAAAATAAAAAAGGAAATGGCAGACTGTGCCTAATTGAAATCCAACCCCGGGCCCTAATAAATTTTCCCACTTCAGTCTTTGCGATGGATATGTGCGTCACTAAGCGCAAAACATAGTGGTCGCAAGTCTCACTCCAAATTGCTCACAATTTGCTAGTAGATGCACTGCAACAACTACAGCCACCAGCAGATCAACCAGAAATCAAATATATATAACGCTACTGTAGGCGTAAGTAAGCCGTTTGGATTCTCCTATGGCTATTTTCTAGCCAAGTATTAAAGCACACTACTATGCCAGATGAGATGACGCTGAGTTATGAAAAAAATAAACGTAAAATAAAAAAGGAAATGGCAGACTGTGCCTAATTGAAATACAACCCCGGGCCCTAATAAATTTTCCCACTTCGGTCTTTGCGATGGATATGTGCGTCACTAAGCGCAAAACACAGTGGTCGCAAGTCTCACTCCAAATTGCTCACAATTTGCTAGTAGATGCACTGCAGCAACTACAGCCACCAGCAGATCAACCAGAAATCAAATATATATAACGCTACTGTAGGCGTAAGTAAGCCGTTTGGATTCTCCTATGGCTATTTTCTAGCCAAGTATTAAAGCACACTACTATGCCAGATGAGATGACGCTGAGTTATTAAAAAAATAAACGAAAAATAAAAAGTAAATGGCAGACTTTGCCTAATTGAAATCAAACCCCTAATAAATTTTCCCACTTTGGTGTTTGAGGTGGATATGTGTGTCACTAAGAGCTAAACACAACGGTAGCAAGTCCCCCTGCTAATTCCTCACAATATGGTACTAGCTGCACTACTAGTGCCAGCAAGCCCAGCCACAAGCAAATAAAAAAAAAAAGTATAACGTTATTGTAGCCCTAAGAAGGGCTGTTGGGTTCTTGTAGAATCACTCCTGCCTAACAGTAAGCTAATAGAACACCCTAACGCTTTCCCTGACCAGCAGCAGCTCTCTCCCTAGCGGCATCCAGACAGAGAATGATCCGAGCAGCGCGGGCAGCGGCTAGTCTATCCCAGGGTCACCTGATCTGGCCAGCCAACCACTGCTATCGACGTGTAATGGTACCACGTCATGCTGGGTGGAGTGCAGAGTCTCCTGGCTTGTGATTGGCTCTGTTTCTGGCCGCCAAAAAGCAAAACGGCGGGAGCTGCCATTTTCTCGAGCGGGCGAAATACTCGTCCGAGCAACGAGCAGTTACGAGTACGCTAATGCTCGATCGAGCATCAAGCTCGGACGAGTATGTTCGCTCATCTCTAATTAAGAACAAAATATGTGGTGAAATTTTAAGAACACAGGCACCTAAAACATGTGCAAAGTGCTTAAACGTGTATTTGTGAGGGGTTTGCGCCAGTTTTGTGTCGCAGCTGAACTGTGTCGGTCAATACATAAAACTCTGCACCTTAAAGGACGTTCTGGTGCCGATTCAGACTGTGCGACACATTTATGTTCTTCTTCAGTGAAGAACACATTGCAGATGTTTCCGTACATCTGATAACTTATCAGAAGACATGAGTGCAGAATGGTGTTCTTCAAAATAGTATGTGAAGAACAATATGTGTGAAGAACACATTGCAGATGTATAACATGAGTCATTCTCCTTTTTGAAGTTCCACGAATATTCCATTGAGTGAAAAATAGAAGAAACAGGACTGACTTCTTTATTTCTCAATAACATGACACATTTTATTGCAGAGCCTTGGTCCCCTTGAAAAATGCTCGAGTCTCCCATTGACTTCAATGGGGCTCGTTATTCAATACGAGCACTCGAGCATCGGGAAAAGTTTGACTCAATTAACGAGCACTCGAGCATTTTAGTGCTCACTCATCTCTAGTCAGGAACCTTGAACAAATGTGCAAGGCAAGGGATATGCATTAATCTGACTAGGTCTAAGGCTGCTATAAGGTTCTGCCCGATGAGCCAAAGCCCTTCCTGCCTCAGGCTCATCCGCCACTACACTAAACCAGTGGGCAGGTAAGGAGATGTAATGTCCCTGCCCATGATTGATTACTTGTCTACTTGTCAGTTAAAAGGTTCACCTTAAGATTAATGGTATTGCACACCTAATTTTGTTTACAACCTGTGGGTACAGGAAGGGGAAGGCCTGCTGAGAAAAGTATTGGCAGTTGGGAATTACATACGATCACTGTGAGAAGATCTTTAAAGCGGTCCATCTCCAACAGCCTTGATGTTGGCATTTCAAAGGTCAGAAATTTTGAAATGCTCTTATTCAGAACCAGAACCTGTTGGAAGGGTGAGGGATAAAAATCTAAATGAATGGTTTGGCCAGGCGTGGTGACAGTGTTGCTGGTGGCCGTGGCGGCTTCATATCTTCCCTTTGTGAGGAGACGGGGGGGGGGGCATGTTTCTCAGGAGGCTGTGGTAGAAACTTGGACACCAGAAACAGCAGAGGGAGCCTCAGGTGTCTTCAGGCTTTCCTGGTTTATCATCCACTGCAACTCATGTTTACTTTAACCTCTTGATGCTCAGCGTCCGATATATCGGATGCTGAGCTAGTGACTTAGAGCTCAGCCTTTGATATATCGGACGTTGAGATAATGCTGGTCCAGCTCAAGATCTGGGCTGAACCGGCATGGGGAAACATGGGGTGCCGGCTATAACTAAAAGCCGGCACCCCAGTGTAACCCCCGCGGACGGCGCGACCCCGGCATTCAACATGCCTTTGTGGGATCTTTCCCCCACGATCACCTCCCCCCCCCCCCGTTGTTATGGAAGTTCTGGGGTCCGGTCAGGACCCCAGAGCAGCCTGCTGGCAGTGCCTGAAAGATGGCATCTATGACGTGATCTTAAAGGCACAGTGTCAGCCATGTCCACCATGGGACATGAACAAACAATCATCTAATTGCTTGTTCATGTCCCATTGTGGAAGTAGTAAAAAAGTTAAAAAAAATGTTTTTCAATAAAAAATAAAGTAAAAAATCAATAAAAATTTATATAACATATAAAGAGACTAAACTATAACACTTAAAAAGTCTAAATCATGACCCCACATATAAAGTATTACTTGCGTCAGTAACAACCTGTAGAATAATAGTAAATAATTATTGAACCCGCAAGATGAACGCCGTTAAAAAAACTGTTAAAACCCCCCAAAAATGATGATTTGTACCTATTGAATCCCACAAAAAATGCAATAAAAAATTATCAAAAAACAAGTCTTGTATCTTCGTAATCGTATCGACCCATAGAATAAAGATAACATGATTATTAGGCTATACTGTTAACACCAAAAAAAATAAAAAATCCCGTACAGAATTGATGCTTTTCTACTCCTGACTTCAAAAAAAGTTACTAAATTTTCAACCATGGGGATACCAACCCCAAAATGGTAACACTGGAAAAAGCATCTCATACCGCAAAAAAAATGCCATGGCCCCAATAATGAAAAAGCTAATATTTTATAGCCTACAAAAGGAGCCAATGAGGAAACTAAAATCCTGGCAGCTGCAGGGCGCTCCTTCCCCTTCTATGCCTCGCTGTGCGCCCATGAAACAAGTAACGTCACATGGGTCTCTGTACTCGGGAGAAATTGCATTACAAATTGTAAGATGGGTTTTTGCTTTTTATCTTTTGGAAATGTGTAAATTTTAGGGATAAATAAACGTATACATTTTGATGTACCTACTATGAAGATCTCAAGGGGTTAACAATCTTCCTAAATGCTGTTTCTTTTAGTTTGAGGCGGGTAGACATGAAAATGTGTTGTTTATAACGGGGGTTTGATGTAAAATTTCATTTAAAACAGTATTAATCCCCAAAATAGTCAATTCTGAAAATACGCAAAATCGATATTCGATTTGTAAGACGCGTGACATCAAAATAAATTATCCAGACATTTCAAAAATTATGAAAATGTAAAGTAGTCATATTGGAAATGTTATTTAGCAACTTATTTAGGTGATAAATCTATCTGCCTGAAAATGCAATGATTTCGAATTTTCGAAAATAGCAAATTTTTCAAAAAATTCATCTTTTTTTTTTTTTATAAATAAACGCAAAACTTATCATCTAAAATTTACCACTAAAATGAAAACAACACGTGGGGAAAAAAACTGTCTCAGAATTACTTTGATAAGTAACAGTGTTCAAAAGTTGTAACCATATTAAGCGAGGCAAGTCAGAATCCAAAAAATGGGGCTGAGCCTTAAGGAGTTAAAGATGCCTGTTCACAACATGCTCAGATTGTTGACACTGTAACCGTGCTATATGGACATGCAGCACCGCGAGCAAATGGCAAGTGTTATGTAAAAAAATGGTACACTGTGAACATGCTCTTGGTTGACCTTTGCTGTGTTGCGCGTTGAGGTGGGCAGTAGCAGGAAACATCAAGGTTATGGGATGTCCACAGCATCTTTTCATCCTTTTTTATCTTCTACCCGCTACATGGAGCTTCCTTATTATACTTTGCCCAAACTATCAGTGCCTTGGGTCTAGGACATCATCATCATCCTTTGCATCTTCCATCTCCGAGCCCATGACACTTTCCTCTTTTTCAGTCAGCACATTACAGAAAGCTACAGCAGTTGGGTTTCAATTGAAATATAATTGGTATAGACACCCTCAACTTACAACACAAGTTTTTGCAACTTTATGTCTGCAACTGAGACACAGTCGGGTGGATGGCCATGGATTCCCAACTAGGAGAGGTATCATAGAGCATTAATAACTGCCCCATGACTTGTGGCTAAGATAGGTTTACTGTTTTTAAGAGGAATGAGGAAGAGGGCCCTGCACTTTCAAGAGAGCTGAAGTGTAACAAATGGAGGTTTGGGCACTGTCTACCATGAATTGACCAATGCTTCAACTTTTTGTGACCTATTGTGGTCTACAAGTATAAGCTGCACACCCTGGCACATGCTTGCACAAAAGGAAGTTGTAGCACCACCTGAAGCACCACGGCAATGTCCTGCCCCTTGATTTCAGCTTTCCTCCTTTTAAAACACCAGCAGTTCTTCACACTGCGCTTTAGGATCTTATGAGTATAAAATTGCAGTTAAGACCGACAATGCATTGTAGGAATATTCAGATGTATTAAGTTATCTTACTAAAAAAATTCTACAGACTGCCCTGAAAAGGGCAATTATTTACATCTGTCCTTCACAACCTTCTTACCTGCACTCACAAGGGCAATTATTAAATTATTACACCTAAACTCTTTTTTTTTCTGTCCCTATCTCCACCTGCAGCCTTTCCCTCTCTGTCTCCTCTCTGAAATAGCATGCGGACATGTGACCCTGCCTTTTAAACAATCACAGCATGCCCATACTGGTGATGGCTGAAAGCTGGTTAATTTGGCTGCTCAAAACTCAATCAACCAGCGAGTCTGAGTTTTACCAAATGCTGAACCCAAAGCCAGACCATGTAGTGAAGTTCAGCTTCAGGTTCCGGGATCCATACTCGCAAAGTTTGACACGGACCCAGTCTTTGCAATTCTGGTCTGCTCATCACTATTGATTACCAGTAGTGTGCTGTCAAAAAGAAATTCTCTCTTCTTGAAAGTAGCATGGCCATTTTTGAAAGTTTCAAGGAAATTTCCAGATTTTTTATATAATAATGACCTAGAAATAAGATATTCAAGATCACTTATATTCAAAACCGGATGTTTACTCAAGACTTGGAAATTGAAATTCCTAATGTTCTTATGCTGAGCACCAGGCAGATCAAAGATATTGCAGTGGTGAGAGGGACATTGCCACCTTATATGGCACTAGTTTGTTCTTGGTTTTCTCTTACCAATATTTTTTGCTTGTAAATAAGAACATTACTAATCTATTGAGGCTTTTATATCCTTCCTGCAATAATAGATAAAGTTACAGTACACTGTATTGTTAGCTTCCTTTTTACAGATCTTAGATTCAAATCAGGGACATATAATAAAATATTATGAGGCTTCACAGGAGCAGCATAAGATTAGCAGAATGGGGGAGCATTAGAGGAGTCTTCAGTCCAAAAACAAGGGACTATAGACTCACGTAAGATGTTGGAATTTTAAAGAAAAGTGTTAAGGCTTCAAAAGCTGGGTAAAGAAAAACCCCATTTGTGCTTTTTTCTTTTTTTTGCCGTTATTGAAAACTACAGTTTATACCATAAAATACAAACCCTCGTAGAGCTACAGCAACATAATTTGTAACTTGTAAAAATTTGTAAAACTTGTTTAATCTTAACATGGAATGGTGATAATTTGTTTGTTGCTTCTTTGTATATTACCTTCAGGTCTAACTAAGTTTATTATGTTTGTACTTAAGAAGCGTCTCTTGAAAAGCTTTTTTAATGTCCTTATTCCTCAGACTGTATATAATGGGGTTAATCAGTGGGGTAAATACAGTAAACAGGAGGGACAGGATTTTACTGATGGTTGATGATTGTCCCTTTGTTGGAACAACATAAACACTGAATATGGACCAGTAGAATATGGAGACCACGATGAGGTGGGAGCTACAGGTGGAGAAGGCTTTCTGTCTACTGATATTGGAGGGGATCCTTAAGATGGTGATAGTGATATAAACATAACATTTTATAATTATTACAGTTGGAATAATGATCGCAGGAAGACTTTGTATGTACATAATGATCTGGATGAAGAAGGTGTCAGAACAAGCTATTTCCTGTAAGGGCATAAGATCACAGAAGAAATGGTTAATAGTATTTAGGCCGCAGAATTTTATTGTCGATGTTGTAATATTGTCAATAAATGAAAAGAAAATACTGAATAACCAACACAAAGCAGTCATTTTCATACAATATGTACTTGTCATGATAGAAGTATAACGGAGAGGGTTACAGATGGCCACATATCTGTCATAGGACATCACCGTGAGGAGGAAACACTCAAATACTTCCGAGACACAGAAGAAATAAAACTGCGTCAAACACCCGACATAAGTAATGGTCCCCCCATTATTCAGTAAGATGGGGAGTAACTTGGGGACAATATTTGTGGTCAGTAAGATGTCACTGATGGACAGTTGTGAGATGAAGAAGTACATGGGAGTGTGGAGGCTCCGGCTGGTGGCCACCAGAGCGATGATCAGGAGGTTCCCACATATTGTTCCACCAAATACAAGAAGAAAAAGAAGGAATAGAACATTTCTTAGAACTTGACTTCCTTGAAATCCTGATAAGAAAAACTCTTTCACCACAGTCTGATTTGTCTGCAACTGAAATAAGAAAATAAAGAAGTCGGTGAATAATGAGGAGCTCAATATTTTTGACGAGAGCGTAACAGAAGAGTGAAATGACCTCCCATACATTGGAGGAAATGATAAGACTAGAAGTATTCAGGTAACGCTGGATGTTCTCTACCATAATGAACCTTAAAATACTTCTCTGATTTTTCATATTAGTAATACATTAAAAATAAAAAGACTTATTATTTAGGGTTAGTTAAAAAAAATCTGTAAAAAAACTGATTAGTTTCCCGATCTTTTTACAATCCTGGCACATTGCACTACAGCGCAGATAAGACAGACATCCACATTTGGCGGAGGTGGAGGGTCGTGAGTATTTGTCTACAGAAAAATTTACAACTTAACATAAACCACACTGAAGTCTATGACAGTCCATATCTCTCTTGTGAAATATATGCTAAGTACTGCTCCCTCAGTAATTCTCTCCTTACTCTGCCCTCTGTAACCTCATACAGTGGGAGGGAGGAAGTGCTGCTGCACAGTGTAACAACCTGTGAAGCTTCAGCATGGAGGGTAATGCCCCCAGAGCACTTGTGGCCTGTTAGCATAGTTTTAAAAGTTGATTCTAGAAGGAAGGAGGTCATAGATAACAAATAAAAGAAGATACTACAGTCATGGTGCCCGGATCTATGAGTAATGTCCCTGGTTTATCAGGATGGAATCGGATGAGAGATTTTTTTTAACACTATTCATTCCTTTTAAGAAAACCTTCGGTCAGTGGAAAACCTCTAGAAAATAAATTGCTACAATTGCTTTAACACTCAACAGATGAAAAATTTTTACATACCCTTTAATTAGGCCAAGTATTGCTACCAGTAATTATCAATTCACTGGTACAATTCCCCCAAACTACACACCCAATGTACCCACAGCACTCCAGCAACAAAGAAGTATGTGACTTATAATAAATCTCTGGGGGTAACGTTTTTGGCTTTACTAGGGCTAGAATGTTACAAAATAAGAAAAAAACAGTCATGAAAAATTATTTTGAAATTTCAATAGAGATGAGCGAGTATACTCGTCCGAGCTTGATGCTCGTTCGAGTATTAGCTTACTCGAAACGGCTCGTTGCTCGGACGAGTATCTCGCCAGGTCGAGATCGAGCATTTTCTTAACGAAACACAGTGAAGAACAGTGAAGAACACAATGAAAACAGTGAACACAGGATCATTTAAGTGAAGAACACAGTGAAGAACAAATTGCAGATGTTCCGTACATCTGCTTACTTATGGGAAGACACGCGTACCGAACGGTGTTCTTCATAATAGTATGTGAAGAACAATATCTGTGAAGAACACATTGCAGATGTATGGAAACATCTGTAAACTTATTGTTCTTCATATACTATTGTGAAGCACACCGTTTTGCACACGTGTCTTCCCATAAGTTACGGAACATCTGCAATGTGTTCTTCACTGTTTTCTTTCAATGTGTTCTTTCAGTGAAAACATCTGCAAACATCTGCAATGTGTTCTTCTTTAGTGTTTTTTCAATGTGTTCTTTCAGTGAAAAATTCTCGAGTCTCTCATTGACTTCAATGGGGTTTGTTATTCGATACGAGCACTCGAGCATCGGAAAAAGATGGACCCGAGTAACAAGCACTCGAGCATTTTAGTGCTCGCTCATCTCTATTCAATACTTTTGGGCTCTTTGTAGAAAACTTCTCTTTCCTTCTGGAAGAGGCCATGAGGAGGGCACTTCAATGTATATATATATATATATATATATATATATATATATATATATATATATATATATGATAACTAAATATTACATCATATATTTTCAGTGTAAAAGTAAAAAGCTTAATGAGATGAGACCAAAAACAGAACAAATGATGTCCTTAATACCCATGAAATATATATATATATTTGAAAAGAATAAAAAAATAAGATTTTGGGTACCCTAATCGAGGGTGATAACCCTATAAATGAATGACTATGTGATGCCTGGGCACTATGGTTAATGCTAAGATAAAGAGGATAATTGAATTACGAGGAACGTTTATAACAAACTTGAGTTCACAGATTGGTGCTGATGCTGTATATGAGTCTGTTAGATCACAGATTGGTGCTAATGCTGTATATGAGTCTGTTAGATCACAGATTGGTGCTAATGCTGTATATGAGTCTGTTAGATCACAGATTGGTGCTGATGATGTATATGAGACGGTTAGATCATAGATTGGTGCTGATGCTGTATATGAGTCTGTTAGATCACAGATTGGTGCTGATGCTGTATATGAGTCGGTTAGATCACAGATTGGTGCTGATGCTGTATATGAGTCTGTTAGATCACAGATTGGTGCTTATGCTGTATATGAGTCTGTTAGATCACAGATAGGTGCTGATGCTTTATATGAGTCTGTTAGGTCTCTATCACATATTACCAAAAAGATATTACAATTACTTCCTTTGTAAAAATGACATATGATGCATTTACCAAAAGGTGAAAACTAAAGGGAAGGGTGACTACAAAATGTGACATCAGGGGGCGTCCATCTCCTCATCTAATAGGAGAAATAACCACAATATCCGGTATTACCAGCTCAAACACAATGAACAGAACTTTTATATTATTAAGAATTAGTTTAAATTTCTTGTGACACAAAGTGTCTCCCTTCATGATGTGAGCAATAAGACAGCAGATTCCAGAAACCCAGAGGAACTTCCTATAAGCCAGACCACAGATTACAGTGACGCCTATGAAGATGTCTGTGCTGGGACTTACATCAGATATTTCCATGTTTTTCTAAACAATGAATCTGTATTCATCGAATTTCTCCTCCTGATTACTCAATGTGAATGTGAGATGATGAGGGGTCTCCAGACATGGAAACATTTCATAGTACAAGAGCTCCTCTATATATACAGCAGATGACTAGAGGTGAGCTGTGGAGATTTGTCTCTCCTGTGCCTCCCTCCACTGAGACCATGAAGGAAAATAGATCTGCAGGAAATTTTCTGATTGTACACAAGATCACAAGTCTTATTCCTTAAGAAAAATAAAGTCCAAATTTGTATAAATAAACTAAAACTAACTTTTTCCATGCCAAGTTCCTCAGAGATACACCTCAGTAGCAAAGAATGTTGTCAGGCTCGGGGGTAGTGGATCCCCTGAACCACCGCGGACAATGACACAAGTGAACACCTGGGGAGGAAGTCTAAGTGGCACCTGGCCTTTACCAAAGCCTATCGCAAGGCGGGTTGGACTTGCTGCGGCGTGGTGCCACCAGGTCATTCCACAGGCGTGACTTGTCCGAGGTGGTAGGCAAGATCGAGGTACAGAAACGGCAAGCAATCTCGTAGAAAGGGACAGGCAGGAGGTTAGGATGGGCAGCACAGGTACATAGGCCCTGCCTGGTGTAGAATAAATTCTGCACAGTCGGCTGCCCCCATACATCAATAGGCGGAAGCCACTACATTAACCCATTGGGCAGGTAATGAGACGTAATGTCCCTGCCCATGATTGATTACTCGTCTACATGTCAATTATGAGGTTCACCTTAAGATAAATGGTATTGAACACCTTATTTTGTTTGCAACCTGCTGAAAAAAGTAGAGGCGGCTTGGAATTACATAAGTCACTTTGAGAAGATCTTTAAATCTGTCCAATTGCTCAAACTATCAGCACCCTTTGTCTAGGACATCATCATCACCCTTTGCATCTTCTATCTCCAGCACCATACCACTATCCTCTTTTTCAGTCGGCACATTGCAGAAAGCCAAAGCAGGTTGGTTTCATGATCAATTTAAATACATTGTGATGGTTTGCTGTAGACACCCTCAAATTCCAACACAAGTTCTTGGGAATTGCAACCCGGTGCGGAGGAGTTCCCAAAAGTAAATTGTCCGACGACAATCCGATGCGCTGCGATTCAATAAGATCATGCGCACGACTTCCTGAATGTGTTGCTTCCTTGATCAGGTACACCGGAGTTCACTATCTTCTTCCCAGTGTATGTAAGTGTATGGCTCGTGACACAATTTTTAAGTTAAATCCCGCGGTTTGTCCGAATGCGTCAGAACGTCCGACGGCCTGCGCTCCGATTTGTGTTGCAAGAAATATTAAAACTAGTATCATAGTATTTAAGGCTGGAAGGAGACGCAAGTCCATCAAGTCCAACCTTTAAGAATTAAATAAATGTTTTATCCCCATAACCCGTGATTTTTTTTTTCTCTCCAGAAAGTCATCCAGGCCTCTCTTGAACATGTACATAGAGTCCGCCATAACAACCTCCTGCGGCAGAGAGTTCAACAGTCTCACTGCTCTTACAGCAAAGAACCTTTGTCTATGGTGATGGTAAAATTGCCTCTCCTCTAGGCGTAGAGGATGCCCCCTTGTCCTGGTCACAGGCCGAGGTATAAAAAGATCTTTGGAGAGATCTTTGTACTGTCCGTTCAGGTATTTGTACATTGTAATGAGGTCTCCCCTCAGTCGTCTTTTTTCTAAACTGAATAATCCCAAATTTTGTAATCTGTCAGTGTATTCTAGTTCCCCCATTCCCCTAATAATCCTGGTTGCTCTCCTCTGCACCCGTTCCAGCTCTACTATATCCTTTTTATACACTGGTGCCCAAAACTGTACACAATATTCCATGTGTGGTCTGACCAGGGATTTGTATAAGGGCAAAACTATGTCTTTATCATGAGAATCTATTCCTCTCTTGATACATCCCATTATTTTATTTGCTTTAGCAGCAGCCGCCTGGCTCTGGTCACTAAAATTAAGCTTACCATCCACCAATACCCCCAAGTCCTTTTCAGCTTCAGTTTTACTAAGTAATTGACCGTTTAGAACATAATTATACTTTTTGTTTCCATGGCCCAAGTGCATAACTTTACATTTATCTACATTAAACCTCATCAACCATTTCTCTGCCCATCCCTCAAGCTTCCACAAATCCCTCTGTAATGCTAAACTATCGACCTCAGTATTTATTACTTTACACAGCTTAGCATCATCTGCAAATATTGAAACTTGACTGTGTAAACCCACTACAAGGTCATTAATAAAAATATTAAAAAGAAGTGGCCCCAATACTGACCCATGTGGCACTCCACTGGTAACATCAACCCAATCTGAGAATGTGCCATTAATGACCACCCTCTGTTTTCTATCACTAAGCCAATTACTTACCCAAATACACAGATTTTCTCCTATTCCCAGCAGTCTCATTTTATATACCAACCTTTTATGTGGCACGGTGTCAAATGCCTTTGAGAAGTCCAGATATACAACATCCACAGCGTCCCCCAGATCCAGTCTTGAACTTACCTCCTCGTAGAAACCAATCAGATTAGTCTGACAGGACCGATCTCTCATAAACCCATGCTGACGCTGGGTTATAAGGTTGTGCACAGTGAGATACTCCAGGATAGCATCTCTAATAAACCCCTCAAATATTTTCCCCACCACAGCAGTTAGACTCACGGATCTGTAGTTTCCAGGATCGCTATTTGATCCTTTTTTGTATATTGGTACCACATTTGCTATGCGCCATTCCTGTGGAACATAACCAGTCCTCAGTGAATCTTCAAATATTAAAAATAACGGTCTGTCTATCACGGTACATAATTCATGCAGAACCCGGGGGTGTATGCCATCTGGCCCAGGTGATTTATCTATCTTAGTGGTTGCGAGGCGGCACCGTACCTCTTCCTGGGTTAAACTGTTGACATTATAAAAAGAATTTACATTATTCCTCATTGTGTCTTCCACAAGGGGATTTTCCTGGGTAAAGACAGTTGAGAAGGCGACATTCAGTAGATTGGCCCTTTCCTCATCTCCTTCCACCATGACCCCCATGTTATTTCTAAGGGGACCCACACTCTCTGTTTTTAGTTTCTTATCATTTATATACTTGAAAAATAATTTGGGATTATTTTTGCTCTCCCTGGCAATATTTCTCTCAGTCTCTATTTTTGCGGCCTTTATCTGCTTTTTACAGGATTTATTTTTCTCTTTATAATCCTGTAATGCCTCATCGCTACCTTCACGTTTAAGCACCTTAAACGCTTTATCTTTCTCGCTTATTGCTTTCCTTACAAGACTAGTTAGCCACATAGGCTTTTTCTTGTTCCTTTTATGCTCTTTCCCATAAGGTATGTGTTTCTCACAGGACTTTTTCAGAATATATGAGAAAAAGTCCCATTTTTGGGGGGGGCTTTTGTCTTTGAGAACATTATCCCAGTCTATGCCTTTAAGGTCTTCCCTTAGTTGCTGAAAATTTGCCCTCCTGAAGTTTAGAGTGTTGGTTGCCCCTTCACTAACGCTCTTAGTAAAGCGTAATACAAAATCAATGATATTATGATCACTATTCCCCAGGTTCCCCCCAACTTGTAGTTTTGATACCCTATCAGGTCTGTTGGTAAGGATAAGGTCCAGCAGTGCCCCCCCTCTTGTTGGCTCCAGGACTAGTTGCGACAGGTAATTGTCTTTTGTTGTTGACAAGAACCTGCTGCCTTTGAAGGACCTGCAGGTTTCTGCCCCCCAGTCAATATATGGGTAATTGAAGTCCCCCATGATAAGTACTTCACCTTGCTTTGAAGCCGCATCCATTTCACTTATCAGCATTTCCTCTGCTGCCTCCATTATATTTGGAGCCTTATAACAAACCCCTAGTAATATTTTATTATTCTTTTTCCCTCCCCTTATCTCCACCCATAGGGACTCCACATTTGCATTTGTGTTACTGATGTCATCTCGCAGGACAGGCTTGAGGCAAGAATTCACATATAAACAAACCCCTCCACCTTTTTTATTTATACGATCCTTTCTAAAAAGACTATAACCATCTATAGTAACAGCCCAGTCATAGCTACTGTCCAGCCAGGTCTCGCTGATGCCCACTATATCATATTTCCGCTCCAACATCAAGAGTTCCAGTTCCTCCATTTTGTTTGTGAGACTTCTGGCATTTGTGTACATACACTTTATATGGTTTTCCCTGTCCGTATTCCTTTTGTCCTTATTCCCCAATCTCATTACAGCCCCCCTTCCTCCCTCATGGACTATGACTCTTCCCAGCTCTCTATGCACACAGTCTATTTGCCCTGCACAAGTGTAGTTGCCCTCGCCCCAGGTCTCTAGTTTAAACACTCCTCCAACCTTCTAGCCATTTTTTCCCCTAAAACAGCGGCCCCCTCCCCATTGAGGTGCAGCCCATCCCTACTGTAGAGCCTGTAGCCGACAGAAATGTCAGTCCAGTTCTCCATGAACCCAAAACCCTCCTTGATAGGAACACTTTGACTTTTGTGGCCCCAATTCCCCAAACTAATCTATGTATATTCAAAAAGAAAAAGAGGGGAATTGTATGTGGTAGGCTATATAAACCAATACAAGGTAGTGGAGTATCAAAAAATATAAATGTTGCTTTATTTGTAATCCCACATTAAACAAACATTTAAAAACATTTAAAACCGCACAACTGACATGTGCAATGTTCCAGGCATGAACTATTTGTGTGTGTCTCTATAGTTCATGCGGTGCCCTAACTATCCCTTTGTGTGTCTATTGGAAGTGGTGACCTATATATGCTGTGTAAGATCGTTGGAGTATGGATGTTATGTCCTATGTATTAGGTCTTAGGGGGTGTTATGCTCCCTAATGCAAATGCATCAGCATGTATAGGCAATATACGTATAACTCAAGTGAATTTAAGGTCAGATATCACCATGTCCAGTAGAAAGGGATAGGGGCTCAGCTCCCCACGCGTTCCGCCACTGTTTGGCTTCCTCAGGGGTCCCTCCTTCCTACACCAACTTTTGAGCCACTTATTTACCTCCTTGATCTCCCGCTGCCTTTCTGGTGTGGCACGTGGTACAGGCAGTATTTTGGAGAAAATTACCTTTGAGGTCCTTGCCCTGAGCTTATGGCCTAAATCTCTGAAATCATTTTTAAGGACCTTCCACCTACCTCTTACTTTGTCATTAGTGCCAATGTGGACCATGACCGCTGGTTCCTCACCGACCCCTCCTAATAATCCGTCAACCCGATCTGCAACATGCCGAACCCGAGCACCCGGCAAACAACACACTGTTCGGTATGCACGCTCTTTGTGACAGATTGCCCTGTGTGTTCCCCTAATAATGGAATCTCCCACTACCAGCACCTGTCTGACCTTGCCTGTGCTCCCATTACCCTTCTTACTGGAGCAGAGAGTCCCCTGGTTGCTAGCGGCCACGTCTTTCTGCAGCATTGCTACCCCAGAGCTGATATCCCCCTCATCCGCCAGCCTGGCAAACTTATTGGGGTGCACCAGATCGGGACTAGACTCCCTACAACTTTTCCCTCTACCCCGCCTTCTACATGTTACCCAACTAGCTGCCCCCTCACTCTGCACCTCCATACTTCCCTCCCCACACCCATCTTCCCCAGAGAGTTTGTGCTCCAGGAGCAGCAAACTTCGTTCCATATTATCAATTGCCCGCAGCCTTGAAACTTGCTCATTTAGATCCAGAATCTGGGCTTCCAGATGAGCAATTTTCACACACCCCACACATCAGTATTCCCCCTCGAACGGCTGTTCAAGGAAAGCATACATGGCACAGGATGTACACTGTGTAGCAATGCCACTTATGGAGTCCATTATTCTAATGGGGATTAC
The DNA here is from genome assembly GCF_040894005.1 of Engystomops pustulosus. Taxonomy (NCBI): domain Eukaryota; kingdom Metazoa; phylum Chordata; class Amphibia; order Anura; family Leptodactylidae; genus Engystomops; species Engystomops pustulosus. The sequence goes on from NC_092414.1 coordinate 220,253,228, forward strand.
AATAGAAATATGCACAGAAAGAAGAATTTACAGTCAAAGTAACACAAAATACAGCAGTTACCTACTAAAGCCCCTCAGACTTAAGTCCCTTAAACCTAAGTCACACTTAAGACACTGCCCACACTTGGAATCAATGCACACTCGCCGCCAAGCTCACACACTCGCTTTTCTGATGCTTCTTTTAAAGGTTATCTGCCACAAAAATCTGCAGAGCTCACTGCACAAGATCTGGCTGCAAACCACCAAACAAACTGACCACAGAAGTATATAAAGGCTGCTAATTAGATAGCCACAAACCACTATTAATTAGGCAGCACCTGTGACTATACTGTCTAGATAAGCAAGGTGACTGCCTCCCTATACCCCCACACAATATACAGATTATGCAAGTAAAATACCTTCAGATCTACTTGGTTGCAATAAAAATCACACAATGAATATCAGAAAATAAAAATGTAGATGCACTTATCTATTTGTTGCTGGATCCAAAAAGTACTCCTTCCCTTAAACCTAAGTCACACTTAAGACACTGCACACACACTTCGGATCAATGCACACTCGCCACCAAGCTCCCACACTCGCTTTTCTGATGCTTCTTTTAAAGGTTACCTGCACAAAAATCTGCAGAGCTCACTGCAACAAGATCTGGCTGCAAAAGCCAAAGCTATTACGACTAAATCCAATCGCGTGTGACATAATCACCTGCTATGTACCTGTTCCAGCAGGCACGATCCCTGAAAAAGTTGGAAAACCAAACGGAAATGCGGCCGTGGGACCCATAGTAAATAAGCCCCCATGTCTGCAAGTGAGACACAGTCGGGTGGATGGCCATGGATTCCCAACTAGGAGCGGTATCATAGAGCATTAATAACTGCCCCATGACTTGTGGCTAAGATATGTTTACTGTTTTTAAGAGGAATGAGGTAGAGGGCTCTGCACTTTCAAGAGAGCTGAAGTGTAACAAATGGAAGTTTGGGCACTGTCTACCATGAATTGACCAATGCTTCAACTTTTTGTGACCTTTTGTGGTCTACAAGTATATGCTGCACACCCTGGCACCTGCTTGCACAAAAGGAAGTTGTTGCACCACCTGCAGCACCACGGCAATGTCCTGTCACTGGAATTCTGCTTTCCTTCACACTGTACTTTAGGATCTTATAAGTATATAAATGCAGTTAAAGACTGATAATGCATTGTAGATATATTCAGATGTATTAAGTTATCTTACTAAAACATGTTCTACAGTCTGCCCTGAAAAGGGCAATTATTTACATCTGTCCTTCACAGCCTTCTTACCTGCACTCAAAAGGGCAATTATTCATTATTGCACCTAACGCTTTTCTTTTCTGTCCCTATCTCTCCCTGCAGCCTTTCTCCTCTCTGAAATAGCACGCGGACATGTGACCCTCCCTTTTAAACCCCAGGGTCTCATGTCTCCAATGGTAAATCCCAGCATGCCCAAACTGATATTGACTGAAAGCCGGTTAATTTGGCTGCTCAGGACTAAATCAACCAGCGAGTCTGAGTTTTACCAAATGCTGAACCCGAAGTCAGACTGTGATGCTGAAGTTCAGCTTCGGGTTCCGGGATCCAAACTTGCAAAGTTTGACACTGACCCAGACTTTGCAATTCTGGTCTTCTCATCACTATTACCAGTAGTGTGCTGTCTAAAACAAACCCTCTCTTTCTTTTCCAGGTATTGTTTGTTTTCTAGATTTTTTATATTTATGATCTAAAAATAAGATATTCAAGATCACTAATATTCAAAACCGGATGTTTACTCAAGACTTGAAATCTGAAATTCAAATATTTTTTATGCTGAGCACCAGGCAGATAAAAGATATTGCAGTGGTGAGATGGAAATTGCCACCTTATATGGCCCTAGTTGAAAGACAGTGCTTGTTCTTGGTTTTCTCCTACCAATATTTTTTGCTTGTAAAAAGCATTGGTAATCGATTGAGGCTTTTATGCAAAGTATATCCTTCTTGCAATAATAGTTAAACTTACAGCACAATATTGTTGCCTTCCTTTTTATAGTTCTTAGATTCAAAACAAGGACATAGTATAAAATATTACGAGGCTTCACAGGAGCAGAATAAGATTAGCAGAATGGGGGAGCAATTCCTTCTGTTTTTAGAGAAGTCTCCAGTCCATAAACTAGGGACTATAGACTCACGTAAGATGTTTGAATTTTAAAGGAAAGTGTTAAAGTTTCAAAAGCCAGTTGCAAACTTTTTGTGCAGGAAAACCCCATTTGTGTTTTTTTCTTTTTTTTTTTAACAGTTATTGAAAACTACAGTTTATACCATAAAATACAAACCCTCGTAGAGCTACAGCAACAGAATCTGTAACTTGTAAAAACTTGTAAAACTTGTTTAATTTCAAAATCAAATGGTGATAATGGGTTTGTTGCTTCTAACTATATTACCTTCAGGTCTAACTAAGTTTACTATGTTTGTACTTAAGAAGCATCTCTTGAAAAGCTTTTTTAATGTCCTTATTCCTCAGACTGTATATAATGGGGTTAATCAGTGGGGTAAACACAGTAAACAGGAGGGACAGGATTTTACTGATGGTTGATGATTGTCCTTTTGTTGGAACAACATAAACACTGAATATGGACCAGTAGAATATGGAGACCACGATGAGGTGGGAGCTACAGGTGGAGAAGGCTTTCTGTCTACTGATATTGGAGGGGATCCTTAAGATGGTGATAGTGATATAAACATAACATTTTATAATTATTATAGTTGGAATAATGATCGCAGGAAGACTTTGTATGTATGTAATGATCTGGATGAAGAAGGTGTCAGAACAAGCTATTTCCTGTAAGGGCATAAGATCACAGAAGAAATGGTTAATAGTATTTAGGCCGCAAAATTTTATTGTCGATGTTGTAATATTGTCAAAAAATGAAAAGAAAATACTGAATAACCAACACATCGCAGTCATTTTCATACAATATGTACTTGTCATTATAGAAGTATAACGGAGAGGGTTACAGATGGCCACATATCTGTCATAGGACATCACCGTGAGGAGGAAACACTCAAATGCTTCCGAGACACAGAAGAAATAAAACTGCGTCATACACCCGACATAAGTAATGGTCCCCCCATTATTCAGTAAGATGGGGAGTAACTTGGGGACAATATTTGTGGTTAATAAGATGTCACTGATGGACAGTTGTGAGATGAAGAAGTACATGGGAGTGTGGAGGCTCCGGCTGGTGGACACCAGAGCGATGATCAGGAGGTTCCCACATATTGTTCCACCAAATACAAGAAGGAAAAGAAGGAATAGAACATTTCTTAGAACTTGACTTCCTTGAAATCCTGATAGGAAAAACTCTTTCACCACAGTCTGATTTGTCTGCAACTGAAATAAGAAAGTAAAGAAGTCGGTGAATAATGAGGAGCTCAATAATTATGGCGCGGACGTTACTGAAGAGTGAAATGACCTCCCATACATTGGAGGAAATGATAAGACTTGAAGTATTCAGGTAACGCTGGATGTTCTCTACCATAATGAACCTTAAAATACTTCTCTGATTTTTCATATTAGTAATACATTAAAAATAAAAAGACTTATTATTTAGGGTTAGTTAAAAAAAATCTATAAAAAAACTGATTAGTTAATATTTTCCCGACCTTAGATATGCATAAAAATTTCAGCCTAAATATGGTCCAGATGTTTTAAAAGTCTTTTTACAAACCTGGCAGATTGCACTACAGCGCAGATAAGACAGACATCCACATTTGGCGGAGGTGGAGGGTCGTGAGTATTTGTCTACAGAAAAATGTAGAACTTAACATAAACCATACTGAAGTCTATGACAGTCCATATCTCTCTTGTGAAATATATGCTAAGTACTGCTCCCTCAGAAATTCTCTCCTTACTCTGCCTGCTGTAATCTCATACAGTGGGAGGGAGGAAGTGCTGCTGCACAGTGTAACAAACTGTGAAGCTTCAGCATGGAGGGTAATGCCCCCAGAGCACTTGTGGCCTGTTAGCATAGTTTTACAAGTTGATTTTAAAAGGAAGGAGGTCATAGATAACAAATAAAAGAAGATACTACAGTCATGGTGCCCGGATCTATGAGTAATGTCCCTGGTTTATCAGGATGGAATCGGATGGGAGATTTTCTTTAACACTATTCATTCCTTTTAAGAAAACCTTTGGTCAGTTGAAAACCTCTAAAAAATAAATTGCTACAATTTAGAGATGAGCGAGCATACTCGTCCGAGCTTGATGCTCGTTCAAGTATAGGAGTACTTGAAACAACTCGTTGCTCGGACGAGTATCTCGCCGGCTCGAGATTGAGCATTTACTTAATGAAACACAGTGAAGAACAGTGAAGAACACAATGAAAGCAGTGAACACAGTGAACACAGGATCATTTAAGTGAAGAACAGATTGAAAGAACACAGTGAAGAACACAGTAAAGAACACATTACAGATGTTCCGTACATCTTCTAACTTTTCCGAAGACACGTGTGCCGAACGGTGTTCTTCACAATATTATGTGAAGAACAATATGTGTGAAGAACACATTGCAGATGTATGGAAATATCTGCAATGTGTTCTTCACACATATTGTTCTTCACATACTATTGTGAAGAAAACCATTCGGCACGCGTGTCTTCTGATAAGTTAACAGATGTGCAGAAACATCTGCAATGTGTTCTTTCCTGTGTTCTTCACTGTGTTCTTTCAGTGAAAAATGCTCGGGTCTCCCATTGACTTCAATGGGGTTCGTTATTCGATACGAGCACTCGAGCATCGGGAAAAGTTTGACCCGAGTAACGAGGACTCGAGCATTTTAGTGGTTGCTCATCTCTATTAAAATTGCTTTACAGATGAAATGTATACTTACCCTTTAATTAGGCCAAATAGTGCTACCAGTAATTATCAATTATTCAGTGGTACAACTCCCCCAAACTACACACCCAATGTACCCACACCACTCCAGCAACAAAGAAGTATGTGACTTATAATAAATCTCTGGGGGTAACGTTTTTGGCTTTACTAGGGCTAGAAGGTTACAAAATAATAAAAAAACAGTCATGAAAAATTATTTTGAAATTTCAATACGTTTGAGCTCTTTGTAAAACACTTCTCTTCCCTTCTGGAAGGGGCCATGAGGAGGAAACTTCAATGTATATATATATACCGTATATGATAACTAAATATTACATCATATATTTTCAGTGTAAAAGTAAAAAGCTTAAAAGATGAGATCAAAAACAGAACAAATGATGTCCTTAATACCCATGAAATATATATATATATATTTATATTTAAAAAGAATAAAAAAAATAAGATTTTGGGTACCCGAATCGCGGGTGATAACCCTATAAATGAATGACTATGTGATGCCTGGGCACTATGGTTAATGCTGAGATAAAGAGGATAATTGAATTACGAGGAACGTTTATAACAAACTTGAGTTCAAAGATTGGTGCTGATGCGGTATATGAGTCTGTTAGATCACAGATTGGTGCTGATGCTGTATATGAGTCGGTTAGATCACAGATTGGTGCGGATGCTGTATATGAGTTGGTTAGATCACAGATTGGTGCTGATGCTGTATATGAGTCGGTTAGATCACAGATTGGTGCTAATGCTGTATATGAGTCTGTTAGATCACAGATTGGTGCTGATGCTGTATATGAGTCTGTTAGATCACAGATTGGTGCTGATGCTGTATATGAGTTGGTTAGATCACAGATTGGTGCTGATGCTGTATATGAGTCTGTTAGATCACAGATTGGTGCTGATGCTGTAAATGAGTCGGTTAGATCACAGATTGGTGCTGATGCTGTATATGAGTCGGTTAGATCACAGATTGGTGCTGATGCTGTATATGAGTCTGTTAGATCACAGATTGGTGCTGATGCTGTATATGAGTCAGTTAGATCACAGATTGGTGCTGATGCTGTATATGAGTCTGTTAGATCACAGATTGGTGCGGATGCTGTATATGAGTTGGTTAGATCACAGATTGGTGCTGATGCTGTATATGAGTCGGTTAGATCACAGATTGGTGCTGATGCTGTATATGAGTCGGTTAGATCACAGATTGGTGCTGATGCTGTATATGAGTCTGTTAGATCACAGATTGGTGCTGATGCTTTATATGAGTCTGTTAGGTCTCTATCACATATTACCAAAAAAATATTACAATTATTTCCTTTGTAAAAATGACATATGATGCATTTACCAAAAGTTGAAAACTAAAGGGAAGGGTGACTACAAAATGTGACATCAGGAGGCGCCCATCTCCTCATCTAATAGGAGAAATAATCACAATATCCGGTATTACCAGCTCAAACACAATGAACAGAACTTTTATATTATTAAGAATTAGTTTAAATTTCTTGTGACACAAAGTGTCTCCCTTCATGATGTGAGCAATGAGACAGCAGATTCCAGAAACCCAGAGAGGAACTTCCTATAAGCCAGACCACCCACCACAGTGACGCCTATGAAGATGTCTGTGCTGGGACTTACATCAGATATTTCCATGTTTTTGTAAACAATGAATCTGTATTCATCGAATTTCTTCTCCTGATGACTCTATGTGAATGTGAGATGATGAGGGGTCTCCAGATGTGGAAACATTTCATAGAACAAGAGCACCTCTATATATACAGCGGATGACTAGAGGTGAGCTGTGGAGATTTGTCTCTCCTGTGCCTCCCTCCACTGAGACCATGACGGAAATAGATCTGCAGGAAATTTTCTGATTGTACACAAGATCACAAGTCTTATTCCTTAAGAAAAATAAAGTCCAAATTTGTATAAATAAACTAAAACTAACCTTTTCCATGCCTAGTAACTTAGAGACGCACCTCAGTAGCAAAGGATGTTGTCATGCTCGGAGGTAGTGGATCCTCAGAACCACCGCGGACGATGACACTAGCCAACACCTGGGACTGGAGTTTGAGTAGCACCAGGCTTTCACCAGAGCCCGCTGCAAAGCGGTTTGGACTTACTGTGGTGTGGTACCACCAGGTCATTCCACAGGCATGACTTGTCCGAGGTGGCAGCCAAGATCGAGTTACAGGAACGGCAGGCAATCTCATAGTCAGGGACAGGCAGGAGGTCAGGATGGGCAGCACAGGTACACAGGCCCTGCCTGGTGTAGAATAAAAGCTGCACAGCCGGCTGCCCCCATACATCAATAGGCGGAAGCCACTACATTAACCCAGTGGGCAGGTAATGAGACGTAATGTCCCTGCCCATGATTGATTACTCGTCTACACGTCAGTTATGAGGTTCACCTTAAGATAAATGGTATTGAACACCTTATTTTGTTTACAACCTGCTGAAAAAAGTAGAGGCGGCTTGGAATGACATAAGTCACTTTGAGAAGATCTTTAAATCTGTCCAATTGCCCAAACTATCAGCACCCTTTGTCTAGGACATCATGATCACCCTTTGCATCTTCTATCTCCGGCGCTATTCCACTGTCCTCTTTTTCAGTCGGCACATTGCAGAAAGCCAAAGCAGTTGTGCTTCATTATCAATTAAAATATATTATGATGGTTTGCTGTAGACACCCTCAAATTCCAACACAAGTTCTTGGGAATTGAAACTCTATGGGGCACGTTTACTTACCCGGTCTGGAGGAGTTCCTGAAAGTGCATTGTCCGACGACAATCCACTGTGCTGCGATTCAATAAGATCATGCGCACGACTTCCTGAATGTGTCATTTCCTTAATCAGGTACACCGGAGTTCACCATCTTCTTAACGGTATATGTAGGTGTATGGCTCGCGACACAATTTTTAAGTTAAATCCCGTGTTTTGTCCGAATGCTTCAGAATGTCCAACGGCCTGCCCCCCAATTTGTGTTTTATGAAAGCTGGAGTGATTGTGTGTGACACAATCGCCTGCTACATACCTGTCCCAGCAGGGGCAATCCCCGAAAAGTTTGGAAAACCCAACAGAAATGCGGCCGTGGGACCCTTAGTAAATAAGCCCCCATGTCTGCAACTGAGACACAGTTGGGTGAATGGCCATGGATTCCCAGCTAGGAGAGGTATCATAGAGCATTAATAACTGCCCCATGACTTGTGGCTAAGATGGGTTTATTGTTTTTAAGAGGAATGAGGTAGAGGGCTCTGCGCTGTCAAGAGAGCTGAAGTGTAACAAATGGAAGTTTGGGAACTGTTTGTTTGGCACAAATCGGAAATATTCTGGAAACCAGACGAAAATGCGCGATTCGGACCCTTAGTAAATGAGCCCCAGTGTTTGTTCTTTGTTTTCTCGTACCAATAATTTTTGCTTTAAAAAACATTGGTAATCTGCTGAGGTTTTTTTGCAAATTATATCCTTCCTGTAATAATCATTTAAGTTACAGCACAATATTGTTGCCTTCCTTTTTATAGTTACTAGATTCAAAACAAGGACACATTATAAAATATTACGAGGCTTCACAGGAGCAGAATAAGATTAGCAGAATGGGGGAGCAATTTCTTCTGTTTTTAGAGAAGTTTCCAGTCCAGAAACTAGGGACTATAGACTCACGTAAGATGTTGGAATTTTAAAAGAAAGTGTTAAGGTTTCAAAAGCTGGGTGCAAACTTTTTGTGCAGGAAAACCCCATTTGTGTTTTTTTCTTTTTTTTTTAATCTATTATTGAAAACTGCATTTTATACCATTTAAATACAAACCCTCGTAGAGCTACAGCAACAGTATTTGTAACTTGAAAAAACTTGTAAAACTTGTTTAATCTCAAGATGGAATGGTGATAATTGGTTTGTTGCTTCTAACTATATTACCTTCAGGTCTACCTAAGTTTACTATGTTTGTACTTAAGAAGCGTCTCTTGAAAAGCTTTTTTAATGTCCTTATTCCTCAGACTGTATATAATGGGGTTAATCAGTGGGGTAAACACAGTAAACAGGAGGGACAGGATTTTACTGATGGTTGATGATTGTCCTTTTGTTGGAACAACATAAACACTGAATATGGTCCAGTAGAATATGGAGACCACGATGAGGTGGGAGCTACAGGTGGAGAAGGCTTTCTGTCTACTGATATTGGAGGGGATCCTTAAGATGGTGATAGTGATATAAACATAACATTTTATAATTATTATAGTCGGAATAATGACCACAGGAAGACTTTGTATGTACGTAATTATCTGGATGAAGAAGGTGTCAGAACAAGTTATTTCCTGTAAGGGCATAAGATCACAGAAGAAATGGTTAATAGTATTTAGGCCGCAAAATTTTATTGTTGATGTTGTAATATTGTCAATAAATGAAAAGAAAATACTGAATAACCAACACATCGCAGTTATTTTCATACAATATGTACTTGTCATGATAGAAGTATAACGGAGAGGGTTACAGATGGCCACATATCTGTCATAGGACATCACCGTGAGGAGGAAACACTCAAATACTTCCGAGACACAGAAGAAATAAAACTCCGTCATACACCCGACATAAGTAATGGTCCCCCCATTATTCAGTAAGATGGGGAGTAACTTGGGGACAATATTTGTGGTTAATAAGATGTCACTGATGGACAGTTGTGAGATGAAGAAGTACATGGGAGTGTGGAGGCTCCGGCTGGTGGACACCAGGACGATGATCAGGAGGTTCCCACATAGTGTCCCACCAAATACAAGAAGGAAAAGAAGGAATAGAACATTTCTTAGAAGTTGACTTCCTTGAAATCCTGATAAGAAAAACTCTTTCACCACAGTCTGATTTGTCTGCAACTGAAAAAATAAAGAAAAGAAGTCGGTGAATGATGAGGAGCTGAATAATTATGGCGAGGACGTTACTGAAGAGTGAAAAGTCTTCACATACATCGGAGGAAATGATGAAACTAGAAGTATTCAGGTAACGCTGGATGTTCTCTACCATAATTAACCTTAAAATACTTCTCTGATTTTTCATATTAGTAATATGTTAAAAATAAAAAGACTTATTATTTAGGGTTAGTTAAAAAAAAATCTGATCTTAGAAATGCATAAAAATTTCAGCCCAAATATGGTCCAGGTGTTTTAAAAGATGCAAGTCTTTTTACAAACCTAGCACATTGCACTACAGCACAGATAAGACAGACATCCACGTTCGGCAGGGTGGAGGACCGTGAGTATTTGTCTACAGAAAAAAGTACAACTTAACATAAACCACACTGAAGTCTATGACAGTCCATATCTCTCTTGTGAAACATATGCTAAGTACTGCTCCCTCAGAAATTCTCTAATTTTAGAAGGAAGGAGGCCATGGATAACAAATATAAGAAGATACCACAGCCCCAGTGCCGGATCTATGAATGATGTTCCTGGTTTATCAGGATGTATTTTGATGGGAGATTTTCTTTAACATTATTCATTTTAAGAAAACCGTGGGTCAGTGGAAAATCTCTAAATATAAATGGCTATAATTGCTTTACAACACTCCAGAGAGGAGATTTATACTTACCCTTTAATTAGCCCAAGTATTGCTACCAGCAATTATCAATTATTAAGTGGTACAACTCCCCCAAACTACACACCCAATGTACCCACAGCACTCCAGCCTTAAAGAAGTTTGTGACTTATTATAAGTCTCTGGGGGTAACATTTTTGGCTTTACAAGGGCTAGAAAAATTATTTTAAAATTTTAATAAAGATGAGCGAGTATACTCGTCCGAGCTTGATGCAAGTTCGAGTATTAGCATACTCGAAATGGCTCATTGCTCGGAAGAGAATCTCGCTGGCTCGAGATCGAGCATTTACTTAACGAAACACAGTGAAGAACAGTGAAGAACACAATGAAAACACAATAGTATGTGAAGAACATTATATGTGAAGAACACATTGCAGATGTATGGAAACATCTACAATGTGTTCTTCACACATACTATTGTGAAGAACACCTGTCTTCCTATAAGTTAGCAGATGTACGGAACATCTGCAGTGTGTTCTTCACTGTGTTCTTTCAATGTGTTCTTTCAGTGAAAACATCTGCAAACATCTGCAATGTGTTCTTCTTCAGTGTTCTTCTTTCAATGTGTTCTTTCAGTGAAAAATGCTCGAGTCTCCCTTTGACTTCAATGGGGTTCGTTATTTGATACGATCACTCGAGCACCGGGAAAAGTTTGACCCGAGTAACGAGAACTCGAGCATTTTAGTGCTCGCTCATCTCTAAATTTCAATACTTTTGGGCTCTTTGTAAAAAACTTCTTTTCCCTTCTGGAAGGGGCCATGAGGAGGGCACTTCAATTTATATATATATATATATATATATATATATATATATATATATATATATATATATATATATATATGATAACTAAATATTACATCATATATTTTCAGTCTAAAAGTAATGAGCTTAAAAGATGAGACCAAAAACAGAACAAATGATGTTCTTAATACCCATATATATGAAAAATTTAAAAAGAATAAAAATATAAGATTTTGGATACCCGAATCGCTGGTGATAACCCTATAGATGAATGATGCCTGGGCACTATGGTTAATGCTGAGATAAAGAGGATAATTGAATTATGAGGAACATTTATAACAAACTTGAGGTCAGAGATTGGTGCTGATGCTGTATATGAGTCGGTTAGATCACAGATTGGTGCTGATGCTGTATATGAGTCGGTTAGATCACAGATTGGTGCTGATGCTGTATATGAGTCTGTTAGATCACAGATTGGTGCTGATGCTGTATATGAGTCGGTTAGATCACAGATTGGTGCTAATGCTGTATATGAGTCTGTTAGATCACAGATTGGTGCTGATGCTGTATATGAGTCGGTTAGGTCTCTAGCACATATTACCAAAAAAAAAATATTACAATTATTTCCTTTGTAAAAATGATATACAATGCATTTACCAAAAGTTGAAAACTAAAGTGAAAGGTGACTACAAGATACAACTAGGTGACATCGGGAGGCGCCCATCTCCTCATCTAATAGGAGAAATAATCACAATATCCGGTATTACCAGCTGAAACACAATGAATAGAACTTTTATATTATTAAGAATTAGTTTAAATTTCTTGTGACACAAAGTGTCTCCCTTCATGATGTGAGCAAAGAGACAGCAGATTCCAGAAACCCAAAAAAGGAACTTCCTATAAGAGACACCAAAACTCACAGTGACGCCTATGAAGATGTCTGTGCTGGGACTTACATCAGATATTTCCATGTTTTTCTAAACAATTAATCTGTATTCATCGAATTTCTCCTTCTGATGACTCCACGTGTGTGTGAGATGATGAGGGGTCTCCAGATGTGGAAACATTTCATAGTACAAGAGCACCTCTATATATACAACGGATGACTAGAGGTGAGCTGTGGAGATTTGTCTCTCCTGTGCCTCCCTCCACTGAGACCATGAAGGAAAATAGATCTGCAGGAAATTTTCTGATTGTACACAAGATCACAAGTCTTATTCCTTAAGAAAAATAAAGTCCATATTTGTATAAATAAACTAAAACAAACTTGTTCCATGCCAAGTTCCTCAGAGACATACCACCGCGGACGATGACACAAGCCAACACCTGGGGCGGAAGTGGCACCAGGCTGTCACCAGAGCCCGCCGCAAGGTGGGTTGGATTTGCTGTGGCGTGGTACCACCAGGTCGTTCCACAGGCGTGACTTGTCCGAGGTGGCAGCCAAGATCGAGTTCCAGGAACGGCAGGCAATCTCGTAGTCAGGGACAGGCAGGAGATTAGGATGGGCAGCACAGGTACACAGGCCCTGCCTGGTGTAGAATAAACGATGCACAGCCGGCTGCCCCCATACATCAAGAGGTGGAAGCCACTACATTAACCTAGAGGGCAGGTAAGGAGATGTAATATACCTGCCCATGATTGATTACTTGTCTACATGTCAGTTATGAGGTTCACCTTAAGATTAATGGTTTTGAACACCTTCTTTTGTTTACAACCTGCTGAAAAAAGTAAAGTGGCTGGGAATTACATAAGTCACTTTGAGAAGATCTTTAAATCTGTCCAATTGTTCAAACTATCAGCAACCTTTGTCTAGGACATCATGATCACCCTTTGCATCTTCCATCTCCGAGCCCATACCACTGTCCTCATTTTCAGTCGGCACATTGCAGAAAGCCAAAGCAGATGGGTTTCGTGATCATTTTAAATATATTGTGATGGTTTGCTGTAGACACCCTCAACTTCCAGCACAAGTTCTTGGGAATTGCAACTCTATGGGGCACTTTTATTTACCTTGTGCGGAGGAGTTCCCAAAAGTGCATTGTCCGATGACAATCCACTGTGCTGCGATTTAATAAGATCATGCGCACGACTTCCTGAATGTGTTGCTTCCTTGATCAGGTCCACGGGAGTTCACTATCTTCTTCCCGGTGTATGTAGGTGCGTGGCTCGTGACACAATTTTAAGTTAAATCCCGCAGTTTGTCCGAATGCGTCAGAATTTCCGACGGCCTGCCCCCTGATTTGTGTTTCCGAAGCGATTATGACTAAATCCGATCTCATGTGACACAATTGCCTGCTACATACCTGTTCCAGCAGGTGTCATCCCTGAAAAAGTTGGAGAACCCAACGGAAATGCGGCCGTGGGACCTTTAGTAATTAAGCCCCCAAGTCTGCAACTGAGACACAATCGGGTGGATGGCCATGGATTCCCAACTAGGAAAGGTATCATAGAGCATTAATAACTGCCCCATGACTTGTAGGTTTACTGTTTTTTTTGTGTTTTTTATTGTTTTCCAATAAGTTTCACAAATACAAAAATAAACATTTGGACAAGCTTGTATGCTGGGATACATTGAGTCATATGAATCAAGTTAAGACATGCATGTCGAAAAGCTTTGAAAGGTATAGCTTGTCTAAGCGAAATGTAAGATTTAACCGTGATAACATAGTTAACAGTGAACATTAACTGCGTACACATTGGGGGAAATGTAAATAATACATTTATGAGTATGAATTCTGTTTGCTTATCCATTTGAAGACCAATACATTATATTTATTACTAGAGTGTAGGGTTCAAATTGTTTCTTGTTATATTGTGCTGTCAGTTTTCAACCTATCTGTCAGTTTAACTTTATCTAACTACCCAGGTTTTGCATTTCTCCTTTTGTCAGACTGTGGTGTCGAGGTTAGGTGTCTCTTCTTGCTTTTAGTGTGAGGGTGTATCTATTGTAAGGTCCCTGTTGGTGGGTTGGAGTTTCTGAAGTTCCTCCATGGGAGCCATGGTTTATCCCATTTGTCATGAGATCTCAATTCCCAACTGGCTAATTCCTCTAGTCTATGAATGCTATCTAAGCGCTCAAGCCGTTCTCCAATGGAAGGAGGGTCTGTTTGTAGCCATTGGGGTGGTATAGATAGTATAGCAGCTTGAATTAGATTGGTTGCGAGATCTCTAACATTTGGGTTCCAAGAGTTATTGGGAAACCATAGTAACATGGATTCCGGAGTTAGTTTGATCTGTTTCCCTGTTATTGTTGAGATGGTTTGTCCTTCCTCTTGCCTGGATCGGTGTAATTTGGGGCATCTCCAAAAGATATGTGCAACACCCTCGCCGATGCAATGGCGAGGGAGTGTTTGCGAATACGTCCCACCTGCATGTAACCACATCACACTACATGGTCCTGATAGGACATAGGGGATATTGCAGTGGTGAATCCTGCCTGGCAAGGCAGAAGTTAATCTGTGTATGATGTAAAATCTCTCATCCAATGTCATGTGTTACATCCTGTCCTCTGTAAGCTGAGATGTGATTGGAGGAGCAGCCACCACCTGACCAGGCTGGAAGTAATAAAACCCCTGGCCAGGAATGTTCTAGAGAGATTCTAGTGGAGAGAATTCTAGTATGTCTATCTAGGGAGTGAGTGAGGAATCTCTGTCTAGCCCATACCAGAGCAGGAAGAGCCTAGCCCCTGCCTCTGAAGAGTGGAGCAAGAAGACTAGGGTTAGTATAGTGAGGAAAGGGGTATCATCTTACCTTTAAAGGTGATACCTGAAGCCCTACAGGACAAGCTGAAGCTTCCTACCAGGACACAGCTGCCTCCCAGCCTGCCCTCTACATCCAGGCTGGTGAACTATCTCCTGAGGCTCCCTCCAAAAGCATCTCAGCACTCCATCTATCTGTTAAAGGCACGTTGCTGCGGTTCCTGCCGGTTCAAATAAAGAACTGTAAGTTGTTTTCTTCAACTTCTGTCTCCGTCTGGTCCCTGCTAATACGGCTGCCTTCATCGCAGGCACCCTGTCCATCACACAGAGACTCACACTCGGGACATTAAGGGGTTGCCCCAGGGAGATCCGCAATAACAGCCTCTCCCTCATCATTTCTTCCCAACACCACCCTGCTGGAGACCTGCCAGGCTGTAGGACAGCCCTCTGGTTCCCCCGTACCAAGCACCGTGACAATAGCGTGCTTAGGCCGCCACCGCCAGCCACTCTGGTACCGCGGGCCCCGACTGTCTCCAGGCCTCACCTCAAAGGCTAGGCCCCGGTGGGGGATGTTGCATATGGCCATGGGTTCCTCCTGTGTTGCCGCACCTCCAGCAATTGTCTGTCTTTAGTAGGCATTTTTGTACTAAAACTGAGGATGTATTGTACCACCATGTCATAAGTTTGTAAGAGTTTTCTTGATTTTTGATGCATCGTGAGAATCCATGAGATCTATTATGGATCATTTTTATTTGTGCCGGGCTAAAACTAGTACTAAGGTCTTTCTCCCACTCCCTAATATAGGTTGGTGCAGCAATGTGCCCTTGGCTGATGATGTAGTTGTAGAAGGTGGAGACTAGTCCCCTTGGTAGTTGTTTTTGTGTTAACCATTTTTCAAGCCATGTAGGATCAAAAGCAGGAACTTTTTTATAAGATCTTTATGGTTCTTTTTCAATTCTTCCTCTTGTAGGAATTTTAGTGTGGGTGTATGTCTCAGTACATCTTCCCTGATATATTTTCTTGTGGAATTTTCTTATTGGGAAGTGTTCTAATGTTTGCCATATGCTTGTGTGGTCTTAATAGTAATGGGAGGTGGCTAGTTGGCGTAAGAGGGGAGGGTCGACCTAAGAGATGAACATCCTGTGTTAGGGTTTTAAGTGTTTGAATGGTTCCCCTGGTGATAGGGTTGTCACACTCTCCCAGTGTGTTTATGTTCCACAATTGTGCTTTCTGACTTAAGCTCATTAGTTCCCTTTCCAGGCATATATGTGGGTCTGTTATGTAGTTGTTTTGAAGCAGCACCCAGCGTTTGGGAGCCCAAATCCGCCTAGTTGTTTTATAAGCTTTACCCCTTCTTATTGGTAAAGTTTGTAGCAAATAAATCACTTTGGGCATTATAAAAGTCTTCAGGTTTTTTCTGCCCATCCAAGAGACATATGGTAGAGCTAGGGAATTTAATGTAGTGGTAATTTGGGTTAAAAGGGGGAGATAATTTTCTTTGTATAGCCAAGAATTTTTCTTGGTTAAGAAAATTCCTAGATATTTCAGTTTAGTTGGTTGCCAGGTGAATGGAAATTTCTTTTTAAGATCTACAATTGTATTTTGTGGGCAGGATATAATTAGGGCCTCTGATTTAGAAAGGTTGACTTATTTTCAGGCCTCTTATGTGAGGATGTTGTCTTATGGCTTGGATCAGGGTCTCCATCACCATGATAAATAGGGTAGGGGAAAGGGGGCATCCCTGTCTCGTGCCATTTGAAATTTTGAAGGGCTTGGACATTGTACCGTTGACTTTGATGGTTGAGCTTGGGTTAGTATATAAGGTCATTATAGCTGTTATGAACTGTGATGGTATTCCAAAGGAAGCGAGTGTGGCCTTTAAATACGCCCAATCAACCCGGTAAAACGCCTTTTCTGCATCCGTGTTAAGCAGTACTAATGGTGATTGCTTGGTTTGAGCGTAGTGAATGGCGTGTACGATTTTGGTAGAGTTGTTATTACCCTCTCTACCTGGGACAAACCCACCTGTTCTGGGTTATTAAGGTAGGTAAGTATGGATTGATTCGCCGGGCAAGGATCTTGGCCCATATTTTAATATCTATGTTTAATAACGAAATGGGCCTGTAACTTCCGCATAGTTCGGGATTATTCCCCGGTTTGGGCAAGACTGTAACCATAGCTATCAGTGCTTGTGGTGGTAGTGATTCACCCGACAGTAATGAGTTACGCCAGGCTGTTAAGTGCGGTAGTAGCTCTTCCAAGAACTTTTTATAATATCCCGCTGGCAACCCATCAGGACCTAGGCTTTTACCCATAGGCAGGAATTTTAGAATATCTGCAACTTCTTCAATTTTATGGGGGTGAGGAGTTTTGTCTGGGCTTGGTTGTCTAGGGTGGGTAATGCTAGTGTATTTAAAAATTCTTCTGTGCATTTCTTGATGTCTATTGTAGTGTCCTTATCTTTGTTCGTAATATTGTATAAATCTTGATAGAAGGCACGAAAGGCTTCTGCTATTTTAGCTGTTTTGGTAAATTTGTCTCCTTTGGAAGTGGTTATGGAAGTGACAAAAGTGTCTTCCCTTTCTTTTTTCACTAGGTATGACATTTGTTTATTACCTTTGTCTCTGTGTGCATAATGTTTCAACTTGGCGTATTGGAATAGTTTCGCTGCTTTGACATTGAGGTGGTCTAGGAGTTCTTTTCTTAAGCTAGTTAGTTGATTTATATAGGCTAGGCATTTTGAGCGTTTATGGAGTAATTCCAGAGCCAATATTCTGTGTTGTAAGTCATTAAGCTTAGCCATCTTTTGTTTTTTAATCCGAGCTGCTAGTTCTCTTAATTCACCTCCTATCACCCCTTTATGTGTTTCCCATGTAATGGTATGTGAAGTGTCCGAAGGTTTGTTTACTATAAAGAACGTATTGATTCTTTTTGAGAGCCTGGCCACTGTTTCTGGGGAATCTAAGAGTGTCTCGTTAAGTCGCCAGTCTGTTTTCTTACCGGGTAGGTCGTGAATATGTAGGTTCACCTACACTGGAGCATGGTCAGAAAGTGTAAGTGTGCCTATATCTGCAGATTTAATACAATCAATGTGGGAAGAAGAACAAAAGATATAGTCCAGTCGTTTTAATTTCTATGTACTGCAGAGTAATGTGAGTAGTCTCTATTATTTGGATGGAGTATCCTCCAGACATCTGCTACTTCTAAACCTTTTAATGATTTAAGAGCAGATTTGAGTGTCCTCCGGGACTGTGAGGATGTTCCTGTGGAGCAATCTAGGTGAGGTTGCAGTGCTAGGTTGATGTCCCCTCCTATAATTTTTACCTCTTCAGCTAGGTCGTTGACTTTGTCCAGTATTTCTCGAAGCCAAGTCGTTTGCGTTTCTTGGACAAAACATATGTCCGATCAGGAATTTCGCAAAAGTGTGAGTATTTGTCTTCTTTTCCTGGGTGTGTTAATACCTCTTACATTTTTAGTCGTTACTTTGACAGAAGTCATCAGACTGGTGGGACGAGAAACACTGTCTGGTCAGATGGTCTGTGAACAGCATGTGTACTAAAATCAAAAACAAGCAAAAACAAGTAATAGAACTTCAAAAGCAAACTGGCATTCAATATAACAAGAATTTTTTTATTTTTTTTTAAATGGGTAAGCAAAGTGGTGGATGTCAGGAGTAAGATCCACCAGATAGGATCCATACTACAATTGGGGCCCGATCCTCTATCTGTTTTAGTAATAGAAGTCGTATTGCTTAAACATTTAATACGAGATCAGGGGCAGTATGTGGGAGAGAAAGGTGGCTTCTGCAGTGTATTGATAGAGATCTATATCCCAATACTAGTGTACTAGGATATTTGGTATTTTTGTGGTTGCTGTTGTTTAATAGCAATGATCTAGTTAGGCAACCTTAACAAAAGCCTGTATATTATATAGTAGAGGGTAGGGGGAAATAGAACAGAAATACTCAGGTGGCACATATATAGAGATTAAGGATACATGCGTGTAATATTCGTTCTTCCAAACCAGTTAGTAGATTAAGGCTCTACACAGTTCGATGTAGTTGTGTTCTTCTTCTCTTCATTTGCCCGTTCTGGCTCTAGGCGGCTTGCTCTTCATTACCATCGACCACTTCTCAATAACTGGTAAGGGGGGAAGGTCCATGTGTTGCTCTGAAACCAGGAGCCATTAAGAGATGTCCATGGGTTGGATATCTAAGATGTCCCATGCTCTCTGAAGATCCGCAGGAGTTTTTATGGTGCATCTTTTGCCTTTATAGGCAAAGCCTAATCCAAAGGGGAATAGCCATTTGAATAGGATTTTCTGGCTTTTCAAATAGTCTGTCAGTGGGCGTAGCAGTCTCCTCTTGTATAAAGTGGAGGGGGCTAGATCTTGAAATAAAGCAATTTTAGAGTCTTCTAACTCAATTTCTTTTGCCCCTCTTGCGGCTCTTAGGATATCTGCAGTATCCCTGTAACTCAGGAGGCCACATATTACATCTCTGGGAGGCTCATCAGGTTTCGGTGGCTGTCTGAGAGATCTGTGTATTCTTTCTATAGTAATCTTCTGAGCTCTGTCTTCAGATAGCAGGTTAGTGAATATCTTAATGGCTGCCTCCGGTAGCTGATCATGTGTTACTGTCTCTGGCAGCCCTTTGATACGAACATTTCTCCTCCTGCTCCTGTTCTCTTTGCCCTCTATTTGTAATAACGCCCTATTTAGGCCGTCTGCTTGCGTGGAAATAATGTGTGCAAGCGCAGAGTTAAAATCCACAATGACGGCTTGGTTATTTTCTAATGCTTCTACTCGCCTTCCTACTGTTCTCACGTCTTCCCTGATGGCTGTGAGCTCCTGTAGAACTGGGGCTAGTGCCTGTTTCAGGACTCTCTGTGACACTGACTTGGATAGCGGTGTTGCGTCAGTTTGATCCGCCGCGGTCTCTACCTCTGCTTAGGAGTCGGCGTCTGAATCGTCCTGGCAGTCAGACTCGATGGGAATGCCTGGCGCCATCTTGTGTGGGCGAGCTGATGGCGTGGTGAGTTTTTTTCTTAGATATTTCTCTAAGTCCCCCTGATTTCTCTTGCTTCTAGGGGTGTCCAGTTGATCGGGGACCTTTTCTTTGTTAGGTTTCCCCATTTTAAGCTCTCTGGAGTCGCAATATAGCTGTGAAGCAAGATAGCTTAGCAGGAGCTCTCGTCTAAGCTTCCAGCTCGCAGCGTGGTCAGGCTCCGCCCCCTAGGTTTACCATTTTTAAGAGGAATGAGGTAGAGGTCTCTGTACTTTCAAGAGAGCTGAAGTCTATTAAATGGAAATTTGGGCACTGTCTACCATGAATTGACCAATGCTTCAAATTTTTGTGACCTATTGTGGTCTACAAGTATATGCTGCACACCCTGGCACCTGCGTGCACCAAAGGAAGTTGTTGCACCACCTGCAGCACCATGCCAATGTCCTGTCCCTTGATTTCTGCTTTCCTCCTTTTAAAACACCAGCAGCTTTTCATACTGCACTTAGGATCTTATGAGTATATAAATGCAGTTAAGACTGATAATGCATTGTAGATATATTCAGATGTATTACCATATATAATCGTGTATAAGCAAAAAATGTGCTGAAAAATGTCCCCTTGGTTCATACACGAGTCAATACACGAGTCAATGGACTTAAAAAATAATAAACTTATATACTCACCCTCCAGTGGCCCCATTGCGCAGCGCTGCTCCCCAGTTGCGATTGCAGCTCCTCTTCTGGCTTCCCAGCTCCTCTTCTTGCTTCCACGCCCGTCTTCGGTCTTCTGTAACATCGTGCATGTTTTTCTCCCGGGCGGCCCTTAGTATGATCAGCTATGCCCAAACTGATAATGGCTGAAAGCTGGTTAATTTGGCTGCTCAAAACTAAATCAACCAGCGAGTCTGAGTTTTACCAAATGCTGAACACGAAGCCAGACCGTGTAGCTGAAGTTCAGCTTTGGGTTCCGGGATCCATACTCGCAAAGTTTGACAATGACCCAGACTTTGCAATTCTTCTCTGCTCATCACTATTGATTACCAGAAGTGTGCTGTCTAAAACAAACCCTCTCTTTGTTTTCCAGAGTTTGTTTGTTTTCCAGATTTTTTATATTTATGATCTAGAAATTAGATATTCAATATCAATAATATTCAAAACCGAATGTTTACTCAAGACTTGGAATCTGAAATTCCTATTTTTTTATGCTGAGCACCAGGCAGATAAAAGATATTGCAGTGGAGAGAGGGACATTTGTTCTTGGCTTTCTCCTACCAATATTTTTTTTGCTTGTAAATAAGAACATTGCCAATCTATTTAGGCTTTTATGCAAATTATATCCTTAATAATAGCAATAATAGTTTAAGATACAGCACAATATATTGTTGCCTTCCTTTTTATAGTTCCTGGGTTCAAAACAGGGACATATTATAGAATATTACGAGGCTTCACAGGAGCAAAATAAGATTAGCAGATTGCGAAAAAATTCCATCGATTTTTAGAGAAGTCTCCAGTCCATAAACTAGGGACTATAATCTCACGTAAGATGTTGAAATTTTAAAGGAAAGTGTTAAGGTTTCAAAAGCCATTTGCAAACTTTTTGTGCAGGAAAACCCCATTTGTGTTTGTTCTTTTTTTTTTAACTATTTTTTTTTACTATTATTGAAAACTACAGTTTATACCATTAAACTAAAAACCCTCGTAGAGCTACAGCAACAGAATTTGTAACTTGTAAAAATTTGTAAAACTTGTTTAACATAGAATGGCGATAATGGGTTTGTTGCTTCTAAGTATATTTCCTTCCGGTCTACCTAAGTTTATTATGTTTGTACTTAAGAAGCGTCTCGTGAAAGGCTTTTTTAATGTCCTTATTCCTCAGACTGTATATAATGGGGTTAATCAGTGGGGTAAACACAGTAAACAGGAGGGACAGGATTTTACTGATGGTTGATGATTGTCCCTTTGTTGGAACAACATAAACACTGAATATGGTCCAGTAGAATATGGAGACCACGATGAGGTGGGAGCTACAGGTGGAGAAGGCCTTCTGTCTACTGATATTGGAGGGGATCCTTAAGATGGTGATAGTGATATAAACATAACATTTTATAATTATTATAGTCGGAATAATGACCACAGGAAGACTTTGTATGTACATAATGATCTGGATGAAGAAGGTGTCAGAACAAGCTATTTCCTGTAAGGGCATAAGATCACAGAAGAAATGGTTAATAGTATTTAGGCCGCAAAATCTCATTGTCGAAGTTGTTATATTGTCAATAAATGCAAAGAAAATACTGAATAACCAACACATCGCAGTCATTTTCATACAATATGTACTTGTCATTATAGAAGTATAACGGAGGGGGTTACAGATGGCCACATATCTGTCATAGGACATCACCGTGAGGAGGAAACATTCAAATACTTCCGAGACACAGAAGAAATAAAACTGCGTCATACACCCGACATAAGTAATGGTCCCCCCATTATTCAGTAAGATGGGGAGTAACTTGGGGACAATATTTGTGGTTAATAAGATGTCACTGATGGACAGTTGTGAGATGAAGAAGTACATGGGAGTGTGGAGGCTCCGGCTGGTGGCCACCAGGGCGATGATCAGAAGGTTCCCACATATTGTCCCACCAAATACAAGAAGAAAAAGGAGGAATAGAAAATTTCTTAGAACTTGACTTCCTTGAAATCCTGATAGGAAAAACTCTTTCACCACAGTCTGATTTGTCTGCAACTGAAATAAGAAAGTAAAGAAGTCGGTGAATAATGAGGAGCTCAATAATTATGGCAAGGACGTTACTGAAGAGTGAAGTATTCCGGTAACGCAGGATGTTCTCTACCATAATTAACCTTAAAATACTTCTCTGATTTTTCAAATTTGTAGTACTTTAAAAAAAGAAAGTCAAGACATATTATTTTGGTTTAGTTAAAAAAATCTATAAAAAGAAATTACAATGTAAATCTCTAAAGATCTTAGATACCATATATACTCAAGTATAAGCCTAGTTTTTCAGCACAAAATTTGTGTTCAAAAACCCTAACTCGGTTTATTCTCGAGTCAAATAAAAAAAATAAGTCAAAACTCACCTTTCTGAGGTCACCTGTAGGTCCTCTTCTGTCTCCGATGCTCCGGTGCCACCTCGTGTCCTTCAGATCCTCTTTGGATTCTTCGGATCCTCTGGCTGGGCAGGCTGTATACTACAGGGGTTGGGCAGGCTGTATACTACAGGGGCTGGGCAGGATATATGCTACAGGGGCTGGGCAGGATATATGCTACAGGGGCTGGGCAGGATATATGCTACAGGGTCTGGCAGACTATATAGTACAGGGGGTTGGAAGACTATATATTGGGAGGCTGTGACCAATGCATTGCCCACCCTCGGCTTATACTCGAGTCAGTAGGTCTTCTCAGTTTTTTGTGTTGAAATTAGGGGTCTTTGCTTATACTCGGGTCGGCTTATACTTGAGTATATAAGGTATATGGTCCAGGTGTTTTAAAAGATGTCTTTTTACAAACCTGGTACATTGCACTACAGCGCAGATTAGACAGACATTCGCATTCAGCGGGGGTGGAGGGTTGTGAGTATTTATCTACAGACAAAATGTACAACTTACCATAAACCACACTGACGTCTACGACAGTCAATAACTCTCTTGTGAAATATATGCTAATTTAATTATCATTTAGCTGCACAGGCTGTTTCTCCCCTCCGTCTGCCTGCTGTAATCTCGCACAGTGTAACAACTTGTGAAGCTTCATCATAGAGGGTACTGCCCCCAGAGCACTTCTGTCTTGTTAGTGTAGTTTTAAAATTGGATTTTAGAAGGGAGGAGGCCATGGATAAAAAATATAAGAAGATACCACAGTCCCGGTGCCAGGATCTATGGTGCCTGGGTCTATGGTGCCTGGATCTATGAGTAATGTCCCTGCTTTATCAGGATGGATTCTAATGGGAGATTTTCTTTAACACTATTCATTTATTTTAAGAAAACTGTGGGTCAGTTGAAAATCTCTAAAAATAAATGGCTATAAACGCTTTAACACTACACAGATCCTTTATACTTATCCTTTAAATATGGCAAATAGTGCTACCACCAATCATCAATTATTAAGTTGTAAACTCCCCCAAACTACACACCCAATGTACCCACAGCACTCCAGCAATAAAGAAGTATGTGACTGGGGGTAACGTTTTTTGGCTTTACTAGGGCTAGAAGGTTACAAAATAATAAAAAAAAACAGTCATGAAAAATTATTTTGAAATTTCAATACGTTTGGGCTCTTTGTAGAAAACTTCTTCTCCCTTCTGGATGGGGCCATAAGGCCATAAGGAGGGCACTTCAATGTATATATAAATGATAACTAAATATTACATCATATATATTTTAAGTGTAAAAATAAAAAGCTTAAAAGATGAGACCAAAAACAAAACAAATGATGTCCTTAATACCCATGAAATATATATATATATTTAAAAAGAATAAAAAAAATAAGATTTCGGGTACCTGAATCGCCGGTGATAACCCTATAAATGAATGATTATGTGATGCCTGGGCACTATAGTTAATGCTGACATAAAGAGGATACTTGAATTATGAGGAACATTTATAACAAACTTGAGGTCACAGGTTAGTGCTAATGCTGTATATGAGTCTGTTAGATCGCAGATTGGTGCTAATGCTGTATATGAGTCTGTTAGATCGCAGATTGGTGCTAATGCTGTATATGAGTCTGTTCGATCACAGATTGGTGCTGATGCTGTATATGAGTCGGTTAGGTCACAGATTGGTGCTAATGCTGTATGTGAGTCTGTTAGATCGCAGATTGGTGCTAATGCTGTATATGAGTCTGTTAGATCGCAGATTGGTGCTAATGCTGTATATGAGTCTGTTAGATCGCAGATTGGTGCTAATGCTGTATATGAGTCTGTTCGATCAC
This sequence comes from Engystomops pustulosus, assembly GCF_040894005.1. NCBI lineage: Eukaryota > Metazoa > Chordata > Amphibia > Anura > Leptodactylidae > Engystomops > Engystomops pustulosus. The sequence continues at coordinate 220,278,078 of NC_092414.1, forward strand.
AGATTGGTGCTGATGCTGTATATGAGTCGGTTAGGTCACAGATTGGTGCTAATGCTGTATATGAGTCTGTTAGATCACAGATTGGTGCTGATGCTGTATATGAGTCGGTTAGGTCTCTAGCACATATTACCAAAAAAAAAATATTACAATTATTTCCTTTGTAAAAATGATATACAATGCATTTACCAAAAGTTGATAACTAAAGTGAAAGGTGACTACAAGATCCAACTACGTGACATCTGGTGGCACCCATCTCCTCGTCTAATATAGAAATAATCACAATATTCAGTATTACCGGCTCAAATACAATGAACAGGACTTTTATTTTATTAAGAATAAGTTTAAATTTCTTGCTACACAAAGTGTCTCCCTTCATGATGTGAGCAATGAGACAGCAGATTCCAGAAACCCAGAGAGGAACTTCCTATAAGCCAGACCACCCACCACAGTGACGCCTATGAAGATGTCTGTGCTTGGACTTACATCAGATATTTCCATGTTTTTGTAAACAATGAATCTGTATTCATCGAATTTCTCCTTCTGATGACTCCAAGTGTGTGAGATGATGAGGGGTCTCCAGATGTGGAAACATTTCATAGAACAAGAGCACCTCTATATATACAGCGGATGACTAGAGGTGAGCTGTGGAGATTTGTCTCTCCTGTGCCTCCCTCCACTGAGACCATGAGGGAAAATAGATCTGCAGGAAATTTTCTGATGGTACACAAGATCCCAAGTCTTATTCCTTAAAAAAATAAAGTCCATATTTGTATAAATACACAAAATATAACCCTTTCCATGCCAATTTCCTCAGAGATGCACCTCTGTAGCAAAGGATGTTGTCAGGCTCAGAGGTAGAGGATCCTCTGAACCACCGCGGACGATGACACAAGCCAACACCTGTGACGGGAGTCTAAGTGGCACCTGGCTTTTACCAGAGCCCAAAGCAATACAGGATGGTCTTGCTGCGACAGGGTACCATCAGGTTATTCCATAGGCGTGACTTGTCCGAGGTGGCAGGCAAGGTTGAGGTACGGGAACGGCAGGCAATCTCGTAGTCGGGGACAGGCAGCGGGTTAGGATGAGCAGCACAGGTACATAGGCCCTGCCTGGTGTAGAATAAATTCTGCACAGTCGGCTGCCCCCATACATCAAGAGGTGGAAGCCACTACATTAACCCAGTGGGCAGGTAAGGAGATGTAATGTCCCTGCCCATGATTGATTACTTGTCTACATGTCAGTTATGAGGTTCACCTTAAGATTAATGGTATTGAAAACCTTCTTTTGTTTACAACCTGCTGAAAAAAGTAAAGAGGCTGGGAATTACATAAGTCACTTTGAGAAGATCCTTAAAGCTGTCCAATTGACCGAACTATCAACACCCTGGGTCTAGGACATCATCATCACCCTTTGCATCTTCTATCTCTAGCGCCATACCACTGTCCTCTTTTTCAGTCGGCACATTGCAGAAAGCCAAAGAAGTGGATTTCATGATCAATTGAAATATATTGTGATGGTTTGCTGTAGACACCCTCAACTTCCAACACAAGTTCTTGGGAATTGCAACTCTATGGGGAACTTTTACTAGCCCGGTGCGGAGGAGTTCCTGAAAGTGCATTGTCGGACAACAATCCACTGTGCTGCGATTCATTAAGATCATGCGCACGATTTCCTGAATTTGTCGCTTCCCTGATCAGGTCTGCAGGAATTCACCATCTTCTTCTCAGTGTATGTAAGTGTATGGCTCGCGACACAATTTTTAAGTTAAATCCTGCGGTTTATCTGAATGCTTCTGAACATCCGACGGCCTACCCCCGATTTGTGTTGCATGAAAGCTGGCACAATTTCAACTAAATCCGAACTCATGTGACACAATCGCCTGCTAAATACCTGTCCCAGAAGGCGCAATCCCCGAAAAAGTTGAAAAACCCAATGCGGCCGTGGGACCCGTAGTAACCCAACACAGTCGGTTGGATTGCCATGTATTCCCAACTAGGAGAGGTATCATAGAGCATTAATAACTGCCCCATGACTTGTGGCTAAGATAGGTTTACTGTTTTTAAGAGAGCTTAAGTGTAACAAATGGAAGTTTGGGCACTGTCTAAAATGAAATGACCAAAGGAAGTTGTAGCACCACCTGCAGAAGTTATAACCATATTAAGCGACACAAGTCAGAATCCAAAAAATGGGGCTGAGCCTTAAGCTACAAACTGGCTGCGTAATTAAGGAGTTAAGGATGCCTGTTCACAACATGCTCAGATTGTTGACGCTGTAACCGTGCTTTATGGCCTTGCAGCACCACGTGCAAATGACAAGTGTTATGTAAAAAAAATGGCACACTGTGAACATGCTCTTGGCTGACCTTTGTTTGCTGTGTTGCGCGTTGAGGTGGGCAGTAGCAGGAAACATCAAGGTTATGGGATGTCCACAGCATCTTTTCATCATTTTTTATCTTCTACCCACTACATGGAGCTTCCTTATTATACTTTGCCCAAACTATCAGTGCCTTGGGTCTAGGACATCATCATCACCCTTTGCAGCTTCTATCTCCGGCGTCATACCACTGTCCGCTTTTTCAGTCAGCACATTGCAGAAAAGCCACAGCAGTTGGGTTTCATGATCAATTTAAATATATTTTCTATAGACACCCTCAACTTTCAACACAAGTTCTTGGGAAGTGCAACTTTATGCCTGCAACTGAGACACAGTCGGGTGGATGGCCATGGATTCCCAACTAGGAGAGGTATCATAGAGCATTAATAACTGCCCCATGACTTGTGGCTAAGATAGGTTTACTGTTTTTAAGAGGAATGAGGTAGAGGGCTCTGCTCTTTCAACAGAGCTGAAGTGTAACAAATGGAGGTTTGGGCACTGTCTACCATGTAATAGACCAATGCTTAAACTTTGTGTGACCTATTTTGGTCTACAAGTATATGCTGCACACCCTGGCACCTGCTTGCACCAAAGAAAGTTGTATCACCACCTGCAGCACCACGGCAATGTCCTGTCACTGGAATTCTGCTTTCCTCCTTTTAAAACACCAGCAGTTCTTCACACTGCACTTAGGATCTTATGAGTATATAAATGCAGTTAAGACTGACAATGCATTGTAGGAATATTCAGATGTATTAAGTTATCTTATTAAAACATGTTCTACAGACTGCCCTGAAAAGGGCAATTATTTACATCAGTCCTTCACAGCCCTCTTTCCTGCACTCAAAAGGGCAATTATTAATTATTGCACCTAACTCTTTTTTTTTCTGTCCCTATCTCTACCTCAGCCTTTCCCTCTCTGTCTCCTCTCTGAAATAGCATGCGGACATGTGAACCTCCCTTTTAAACAGCAGGGTCTAATGTCTCCCATGGTCAATCCCAGCATGCCCATACTGATAATGGCTGAAAGCTGGTTAATTTGGCTGCTCAAAACTAAATCAACCAGCGAGTCTGAGTTTTACCAAATGCTGAACCCGAAGCCAGACTGTGATGCTGAAGTTCATCTTCGGGTTCCGGGATCCAAACTCGCAAAGTTTGACACTGACCCAGACATTGCAATTCTGGTCTGCTCATCACTATTGATTACTAAAAAAAACAAACCCTCTCTTTGTTTTCCAGATTTTTTTATATTAATGACCTAGAAATAAGATATTCAAGATCACTAATATTCAAAACAGGATGTTTACTCAAGACTTGGAATCTGCAACTCCTATTGTTTTTATGCTAAGCACCAGTCAGATTATAGATATTGCAGTGGCAAGAGGGACATTGCCACCTTATCTGTCCCTAGTTGAAAGAAAGTGTTTTTTCTTGGTTTTCTCCTACCAAAATTTTTTGCTTGTAAAGAACATTGCTAATCTATTGAGGCTTTTATGCAAATGAGATCCTTCCTGCAATAATAGTTTAAGTTATAGCACAAAATACTGTTGCCTTCTTTTTTATAGTTCCCTGGTTCAAAACAGAGACATATTCTAAAATATTACGAGGCTTCACAGATTAGCAGAATGGGGGAGCCTTTTAGAGAAGTCTCCAGTCCAGAAACTAGGGACTATAGACTCACGTAAGATGGTGGAATTTTAAAGGAAAATGGTAAGATTTCAAAAGCCAGTTGCAAACTTTTTTTTTTGTGCAGGAAAACCCCATTTGTGTTTGTTCTTTTTTTTTAATCATTATTGAAAGCTACAGTTTATACCATAAAATACAAACCCTCGTAGAACTACAGCAACAGAATTTGTAACTTGCAAAAACTTGTAAAAACTTGTTTATTCCCAACATAGAATGGCGATAATGGGTTTGTTGCTTCTAAGTATATTACCTTCAGGTCTAACTAAGTTTATTATGTTTGTACTTAAGAAGCGTCTCGTGAAAGGCTTTTTTAACGTCCTTATTCCTCAGACTGTATATAATGGGGTTAATCAGTGGAGTAAACACAGTAAACAGGAGGGACAGGATTTTACTGATGGTTGATGATTGTCCTTTTGTTGGGACAACATAAACACTGAATATGGACCAGTAGAATATGGAGACCACGATGAGGTGGGAGCTACAGGTGGAGAAGGCTTTGTGTCTACTGATATTGGAGGGGATCCTTAAGATGGTGATAGTGATATAAACATAACATTTTATAATTATTATAGTTGGAATAATGACCACAGGAAGACTTTGTATGTACGTAATTATCTGGATGAAGAAGGTGTCAGAACAAGCTATTTCCTGTAAGGGCATAAGATCACAGAAGAAATGGTTAATAGTATTTAGGCCGCAAAATCTCATTGTCGATGTTGTAATATTGTCAATAAATGCAAAGAAAATACTGAATAACCAACACATCGCAGTCATTTTCATACTATATGTACTTGTCATTATAGACGTATAACGGAGAGGGTTACAGATGGCCACATATCTGTCATAGGACATCACCGTGAGGAGGAAACACTCAAATATATCTAAGGCACAGAAGAAATAAAACTGCATCATACATCCGACATAAGTAATGGTCCCCCCATTATTCAGTAAGATGGGGAGTAACTTGGGGACAATATTTGTGGTTAATAAGATGTCACTGATGGACAGTTGTGAGATGAAGAAGTACATGGGAGTGTGGAGGCTCCGGCTGGTGGCCACCAGAGTGATGATCAGGAGGTTCCCACATATTGTCCCACCAAATACAAGAAGAAAAAGGAGGAATAGAACATTTCTTAGAAGTTGACTTCCTTGAAATCCTGATAGGAAAAACTCTTTGACCACAGTCTGATTTGTCTGCAACTCAAATAAGAAAGAAGTCGGTGAATAATGAGGAGCTCAATAATTATGGCTCGGACGTTACTGAAGAGTGAAAGACTTCACATACATCGGAGGAAATGATAAAACTAGAAGTATTCAGGAAACGCAGGATGTTCTCTACCATAATTAACCTTAAAATACTCCCCAATTACAGATTTTTTAGTTATTAATACCTTAAAAAAAAGACAGATTTTTTTGAAATCTGTAATTTCAGCCCAATTATGTTTCAGGTGTTTTAAAAGATGCATGTAATTTTATAAACCTGGCACATTGGACTACAGCACAGATAAGACAGACATCCGCATTCTGTCGGGGTTGGGGGTTGTATTTGTCTACAGAAAAATGTACACTTTACCATGAACCACATTGAAGTCTACGACAGTCCATATCTCTCTTGTTAAATATATGCTAATTTACTTTCTTTATTTTTTTATAATCTAATCATTTAGCTGCACAGGCTGCTACACTGTGAAAAAGCACATTTTTCTCCGGCCCCCTCGGTATTTCACCCGAGCTTCAGAAAGGAGGGTAATGCCCCGAGAGAAGTTTTGGCTTGTTTTTCGTAGTTTTAACAGTTCATTTTGGAATGAAGAAGGCCATGGATAACAAATATAAGAAGATACCACAGCCCCGGTGCCCGGATCTATGAGTGATGTCCCTGGTTTATCAGGATGGATTTTGATGGGAGATTTTCTTTAACATTATTCATTTTAAGAAAACTGTGGGTCAGTGGAAAATCTCTAAAAATAATTGGCTATAATTGCTTTACAACACTCCAGAGAGGAAATTTATACTTTAATTAGGCCAAATAGTTCTACCTCCAATTATCAATTATTAAGTGGTACAACTCCCCCAAAATACACACCCAATGTACCCACAGCACTCCAGCCATAAAGAAGTATGTGACTCATAATAAATCTCCGGGGGTAACATTTTTGGCTTTACTAGGGCTAGAAGGTTACAAATTTTACAGTTTACTGTTACAGGTTACAGTTTTTTAATTTTGAAATTTCAATACATTTGGGCTCTTTGTAGAAAACTTTGCTTCCCTTCTGGATGGGGCCATGAGGAGGGCACTACAATGTTTGTATAGATATATATATTTAACTAAATATTACATTATATATGTGTTCAGGGTAAAAAAAAAGCTTAAAATATGAAACCAAAAACAGAAAAAATGATTTCCTTAATAGATCTGAAATATTCTATTATTCTGAATTTTATATTTATTCATTTATTGCATTAGATCATTTTTACATGAATTCATTTTCAAGCTATAGCTATAGGAACATTTATAACAAACTTGAGGTCAGAGATTGGTGCTGATGTTGTATATGAGTCTGTTAAATTGCAGATTGGTGCTAATGCTGTATATGAGTTGGTTAGGTCTCTAGCACATATGACCAAAAAAAAATGTAACAATTATTTCCTTTGTGAAAATGACATATGATGCATTTACCCAAAGTAGAAAACTAAAGGGAAAGACTACAAGATCCAACTACGTGACATCGGGAGGCGCCCATCTCCTCATCTAATAGGAGAAATAATCACAATACAATGAACAGGACTTTTATTTTATTAAGAATTAGTTTAAATTTCTTGTGTCACAAAGGAGCTTATTTACAAAGGGTTCGCAGACGCACTTTTGTCGGACTTTTCAAAGTTTTTGCGCAACTGTGACAGATATTTAACAGGGAATTGTGTTGCAAGCGATTGGATTGTGGCGTGGCTGCTCTGCTTTGATGCGACAGAAATTGGGGGGGGGGGCATAAGATTTAACTTTCAAATTGTGTCGCAACATGCACCAGGAAGAGGAAGGTGAACTCTGTGGACCTGAGCGGGGAAGCGACACATGCAGGATATTGGGGCACACGATCTTAGTACATTGTGGCACAGTGCATGATCGTCCGATAATGCACTTTCTGTGAACACCTCCGGACAGGTAAGTAAATGTGCCCCAAAGTGTCTCCCTTAATGATGTGAGCAATAAGACAGCAGATTCAAGAAACCCAGAGAGGAACTTCCTATAAGCCAGACCAAAACTCACAGTGACGCCTATGAAGATGTCTGTGCCTGGACTTACATCAGATATTTCCATGTTCTTCTAATAATGGGAAACAATGAATTTGTATTCATCGAATTTCTCCTTCTGATGACTCCACGTGTGTGTGAGATGATGAGGGGTCTCCAGATGCAGAAACATTTCATAGAACAAGAGCACCTCTATATATACAGCGGATGACTAGAGGTGAGCTGTGGAGATTTGTCTCTCCTGTGCCTCCCTCCACTGAGACCATGAAGGAAAATAGATCTGCAGGAAATTTTCTGATGGTACACAAGATCACAAGTCTTATTCCTTAATAATTCCTAATAATTCCTTGTATAAATACACTAAATCTAACCCTTTCCATGCCAAGTTCCTCAGAGATGCCCCTCAGTAGCCAAGGATGTTAGAAGAGGGAGTGAGTCATAATACTAATTTAACCCATCTCTCGCTATCTACTTGACAACTGACAGCCTCCACCTTGCCGGCGTTACCTACACTAAATATGATGAAGAAGGGGAGATAAACATTGTTGTGAACTGAGACAACACCAGGAGCATACATCAAAACAAAATCTCAAACCAGAGAATAATCAAAGTCCAAATCAAGGTCACAACAAGGTGTCATGCACTCCATTTAAACTCGTGTGACTTCCCTCAGGACTTGATAGACACGTCTTTTGCTCTTTAGATTCTCCTTACTCTGCTTTGAATTTGCTGTTATAAACATTTTGCCTGTAACTAGACTACTCTTCTTTCTCAGATTTGGTACTTTGCAGCCATCTTGGTTTTAGCCCAATTTGTCTGACTTCTTCCAGTTGCCTTTCTTGTGTTTTTTTCAGTCTTGCTGTTCTGTGCCCGAACCTACAGTAGGGACCATCGCCCAGTTGTCACCTGTGATTTACTGTAGGTACAGAGGCTGTAGGAAGAACTAGGCTTGTACATTTTTCCTGTCATGACAAAAAGAATATACAGTACATAAAGTATATAAAGTACACATCAATACTACTATCAGCTTTATTCAAATTAAAGTAGACTGCACTTTGACCTTATGACAGAGCTGAACCAATAGGTGCGGTTCTAGGTATCAAGGTGGAGATATGGGTATTTTAAAACACATCATTTTAATTACTGTTCCAGCTGTTTATTGTAGCCTAGGGCTAAAGTACAGTAAATTACCAATTACCAAAGGTCTGTTTATAACAGAGGGTCGTCTGTAAGTCGGGTTTTCTGAAGTAGGGGACGGCTTGTACATGAGTTGTTCACCTTTGTAAAGGTTTTTTATTTACATGTTTAAATGTAATCAACAACAATTCTATTGTAGGGGTTTGACTGCTGTGGATGTCACCAATTTGGGGCTAAATCATAATAATTCATGAAGTAACAGATATATCATGTGCCCTATACCATGTCTTTGAGACTACCAGAAATAACCAATCACATCTCTTTGAGAATGAATTCAGCAGCAGGACACATACTCCACCTGTTGTTGCATAATGAGGGATATCTTGTAATGTGTGGGTGTTCTAGTGTTTGGACACTAATTAATCAGATTGTAATCTCTTAAACTTTTAACATCACAGCTCTTTTCAATTTTTACGTTTCATTTTTTTCTCCCCTTCTTCCAAAATCCGTACCCATTTTATTTTCCCTTTTTCTTGGCTGTATGAGGCTTGTTATCTGCAGGACATCTTGAAGAGAATTTAACTTGCCTTGTCCGACAGTTTTTTGGTAGACAAGGCATGTAAAAAGCCACACATTTTTGTTGATTTTCTGCCATGCACGCCACTTTGGAGCGAGGATGGTGAGAACCAAAATGAAATGAAGTGACTTTTCAATGTTTATGTCCCAATTAATTGTAGTCTAAATTCTGCCTGCACAATTGGATATTTAAAACCAATTTTTATTAAAGTATTTTTAAAACAAATTCTGCGGGGTACATGAGCTTACTGGACAATAACTAAGCTCAGATACAGGCTGGGCTTCATTCACTCCAAGATACAAGAAGATCATGGTTCAAATACCGGGAAGACAACATTCAACTGGTTGGTGTCACAGTCTGTCCCTTTGATTTATTCACTAACACAAGATTCTCATACGAATACTCTTGTCTGGAAGTGTAAATACCCAATAGCTACTACACAAGGGCTAACTGTTCTCAGTCCAAGTGTAAATTTGAACCGAGGAATAGGAGCCCTAAATGTAACCGCTTTGTCAGATTTGACCTGGCGCGTTTCCCCGCTGGGGATTATTCCAGTGGTTCATCAAAGGTAATATATTGACAATAGCAAGGTGTCAACACATATGGGTTCAGCGTGCTATGATGGCCAGCACGCCGTCCACTTGTAGTGCCAACACTTTTGCTATTCAGTGGTAAAGCAGAGCGTTGTGTTGCTCACTAGGCTAATGTTGCCTTTATTCCATCATAGCCAGCTAGCTGACTTCTAGTAAAAGTCTCTCTGATAGTCACAAGCAGACAGCTATCTCACTTAGCTCTAGAGTCCTCATTTCCGCTAGCTGGCTAACCAATCAGGCACACACGCTCACAAGAAAGCACACATCGGCATTTGTTTGGCCGCGTGTGCTCCCGGCGTCTGAGACCATTTAAAGATTAAGCCCCTCCCCGGGGGTGGACGGGGGTGGTCCTAACAGATGGTACACATCACTGGGAACTCCCCTCTGAGCTGAGAGATTCCCGATGCGTCATCACACCTGGGAACCTATCACAACGAGGGGGCATGATCGCTGTGCCACCCCTGCATTTTCTAGGCCCCTCAATACAGTTGCTAGCATAGCGATATGGTTACACAAAGGGCAACTGTCGCGGTTTTCAAAGGTAACACACAGTATCAGTACTGCCTATATTTTGGATGATAATAGTCAAGGTTTACATCTCGAGGGATCCATCCCTACAGATGATTCCACTGGGTGCAGGAATCCTCCTGTACCCGTCCCCGTAACGGGGTATTCTGACATCTAGCAGAAAATTTATGAAGGAAAAATAACACATACAAAAACGTACAAGTATCAGGTTAGAGCGAGCCTAACCAAACCAATGGACACAAACATCCAGCCATGTGTTGACACCTTGCGATTGTCAATATATTACCTTTGATGAACCGCTGGAATAATCTCCAACGGGGAAACGCGTCAGGTCAAATCTGACAAAGTGGTTACATTTAGGGCTCCTATTCCTCGGTTCAAATTTACACTTGGACTGAGAACAGTTAGCCCTTTTGTAGTAGCTATTGGGTATTTACACTTCCAGACAAGAGTATTCGTATGAGAATCTTGTGTTAGTGAATAAATTAAAGGGACAGACTGTGACACCAACCAGTTGAATGTTGTCTTCCCGGTATTTGACACATCTGAGCTTAGTTATTGTCCAGGAAGCTCATGTACCCCGCAGAATTTGTTTTAAAAATACTTTAATAAAAATTGGTTTTAAATGTCCAATTGTGCAGGCAGAATTTAGAGGATGGTGAGAAACAGGGTGGACAATTGGGAGTAATGATGTACGGGCCCCGGTCCACTACATTTACTATAGTCTCCACCAGAGAACCAGCGGTGACTACATCTGAAATTTCCACTAGGAGAAACCTGGTGAATATTTCTACATAGGAATATCTACGGGCTAAATTTCACCTTCATGTCTATCAATTCCACGTAGGCCTATTGCCACAAGTGGGTCTGTTGCGTCTAACTAACATCAAACGTGCTTGTTGGAATGTCCAACCCAAATGCTCAGAGACTGGAACTGAACTGAAATGCTGGGTTCGGACATTCTGAACACATGAAGCAAGTTTGATATCAGTTTCTCACATCAGTCTCACTCGTGGGCAATAGGCCTTAAAGTCCTAATTTCTTATGGAGTGAAACGTGTTCAGTGGAGGCACTGCCCTTATTTTAGCAATAAAAGTTTGTTTTCTTGAGTCAGTGAACTACTAAGAGGGAGTTTAATATCTACACTTTTGCCCATCTCACACAAAAGATTGAATACTTCTATCCAGGTTAATAAGGAATCCTCCAGGATAGGAAAATCCAACATTTTAGCTGTTTGATAATTGTAATGTATATGTTGCTCTACTTTCTACTCAATTTCCAAAATTAAAAAGATGAGTGAATAAAGAATGCGGAGAATTCTATAAAAGTTTTTTTTTTCAATTTTAAATTATTAAATAGTATAGTAATTTTAATTTTTTCTCTGTGATTGATGATGACGTGGGATGTCACATGTTAATGGCCAAGTAAATAATCAGTCAATGGACGCTCAATTTTTTTTTAGATATTGCTTAAGGGATCTCCAGTGTCCTATCTTAAATTATATCAAATTATTATAAAAATCCCAAAGCCAAAGGTTCATCATTTATAGAAATATATAAAAATGTAATTGTTGTATTGCAATTATTATGAAATTATTGTAGAAATGAGAAAGTCCTGAATCAAGAAGTAGATGATGGAAATGTATTAAATATTTTTCAAGATTCAGTCTAAAAATTACATGATGATGATTCAGTCAGGGGCATTAGTAAACGCCGTATTGGCATAGGAAAAGGCACAAACTATGTCCATAATTTGGCTGCATCTATGGCTCATTTGTCAAGTCTAGGGTTAAGCAGAACCGTTCAGGTTCGGCCGAGTTTGGCCTAATGTGTAGGCTTGAAAGTTCTGTTCTGGAGCCAGAATGCTCATGCGTTAAAGTAAAGTAAATCACAGATGTAACATGAGAAAATCAAATCCACCTCTAGGATACATTCCCGAAACACTTAGACGGATTCCTATATCTTTGGTTTAAGATTTGAGTATTGGTGGTTTCCTATTCAATTTTAAGGATGTCCGCAAAAAAAAACCTGAATTTAAATGTCACTTTATTTTTGGTCATTTTTGATCATAATCTTATTGACCAAAACAATAATGATCAACAATAATGTCATTTAGAGCCCTCAGATAAACCCAGAAAAACAGAGCGACAAAAATATGGAGCTAATGGGGCACATCTACTAAGGGTCCGCAGCCTCGAATCCGTCGGGTTTTTTCCCGAATATTTCCGCTTTGCGCTGTATTTCACGGGATTGTGGCGCACGCGATCGATTTTTCACACCGACTTTCACGCGACAGAAATGGGGAGCGTGGCCACCGGACAACCCGAAGGATTCGGAAAAAACGCGGAATTTAAAAAGCCATTTGTGTCGCAAGATCAAGCACTCACATACACCAGAAAAAAGCAGGTAAACTCCGGTGGACCTCAGCGCAGCAGCGGCACCTGGTGAATATTGGCGCACGGACCTTAGTGAATCCTGGCAGAACCCGAATCAGCGTGGGAGAACCCGCCGCTGGATCGCGACTGGACCGGGTAAGTAAATGTGCCCCAGTGTGTTTTCTCGTCGATTTCACCATATTTGGAATATTTTTCCTGCTTCCCAGTACAAGACATGGAAAATAAAATACAGTCACTAGGAAGTAGAATTGGTAAGGAGCAAAATGCAGGAATGAAAACTGTAAAAAGTCCACCGAGGGCAAGGGTTTAACTTGTAGATCTACAAGATGGGGCACATTTACTTACCCAGTCCCTGCACGATCCCCGATGCGGAATGTCCGACGAGGATGACCTCTGCTGCGATTCATGAAGATCTTGCGCCCAATATCCTGCATGTGTCGCTTCCCCCATCAGGTCCCCGGAGTTCACCTTCTTTTCCCTGGTGCATGTAAGTGCTTGGCTTGTGACACAATTTCAAAGTTAAATCCCACGCTTAGTCCGAATCAGTCGGATCACCCACCCCCTTGATTTCTGTCACATGAAAGCCGGTTCTGATGCACCAAAATCCAATCACTTGGACACAATCCTCTTTTAAATGCGGCGCAAAACTGAAATCGTCAGAATATCCGACAAAAGTGTGGCCCCGGGACCCTTAGTAAATGTGCCCCGATGTGTCCATCATTATTGGTGGCTATGTGTACACATCCAGAATTTCTCTTTTTTTAACTTTAACTAAAGATTGTTGACAACTACCAACTAATATTGCATTCTTGATGAGATTAACCCCTTAACAACTTTTCCATTTTTCTTCTTCCTCATACAGCCTATTTTTTCAAATATGATGTGTCACTATAAATGGTTGTAACTTTGGAACGCTTTACTATATCCAGGGGATTTTAAGATTTTTATCTCCTTACATATGGCACTGGGTGTTAGTTGAAGAATTTGGGTGATATGTTTTGCGTTACTAATGAAAAAAACGGATATTTGGAAAAAAAATAGTTTTTTCTAAATTCAATTTTTTTCTACTTTTCAGACACATAGGGAAACATTGGGGGTCATTTACTAATGGCCCGATTCGCGTTTTCCCGACGTGTTACCCGAATATTTCCGATTTGTGCTGATTTCCCCTGTATTGCCCCGGGATTTTGGAGCACGCGATCGGATTGTGGCGCATCGGCGCCGGCATGCACGCGGCGGAAATCGGGGGGCGTAGCCGAGCGAAAACCCGACGGATTCGGAAAAACCGCCGCATTTAAAAAAAGAAATGTGTCGCTTGGGACGCGCTTACCTTCACTCAGCCCGAGCCGGTGAACTCCAGCGCGTTCAGATGCTTTTCAGCGCAGCAGCACCACCTGGTGGACGGCGGAGGAACTACCTTGATGAATCCCGGCCAGACCCGAATCCAGCGCAGAGAACGCGCCGTTGTATCGCGAACGTACCGGGTAAGTAAATCTGCCCCATTTACTTACCCATTTACTGGAGTTCACTGAAAGTGCATTGTCTGTGTATAATGCACTGTGCGGGGAGTTACTAAGATTGTGCGCCCGATAACCTGTGTCACTTCCCCGCTCAGGTCCGACAGAGTTCACCATCTTCTTTGTGGTGCATCTTTATCAGTGGGCTTGCAACACAATTTGAAAGTTAAATACACCGCTCTGTCCAAATCAGTTGGACCGTCTGACTACTAGCCCCCTAAATTGTGTTGCATGGATTGTGCCCACAATCCCAGCGCACACACTTCTAACATACCTGTGCAAGCCATTTTAGCCCCGAAAAAAGTGCACAGTCCGACAAAAGTGCAACTCTTAGTAAATGAGCCCCATAGTCATAACATCAAACTAACTTGAAAAAAAAGATTTACTGAACGTTTTAGTATGTTATGAGGATAAGAACTTTAGGTGCGATTTTTCACATTTCCATAAAAACATCAGACTTTTTACCCCATTATAGAAACTACTATGTACAATGTAACTACAAGTCTATTAACCATTTAATTGTTTCACAGGGATTAAAACAAAATCAGGTGCAATTTTAAACTGTAATTTTTTTTGGCTAAATGAATATATTTTTCAAAATATTTTTGATACAGACGATCCCCTACTTAAGGACACCCAACTTACAGTTAAATACGGAACCTTCTGCCCCCTCTGACCTCTGGTGAAGCTCTCTGGATGCTTTACTATAGTCCCAGACTGCAATAATCAGCTGTAAAGTGTGTGTAATGAAGCTTTATAGATAATCCTTGGTCCCATTACTGCAAAAATTTTGATATTCCAATTGTCACTGGGGAAAAAAAAAATTGTCTGGAACTACAATTATAAAATATACAGTTTCGACTTACATACAAATTAACTTAAGAACTAACCTATGGACCCTATCTTGTACGTAGCCCAGGGACTGTCTGTATATATATTTTGCAATTTGGAGATATAAGGGCTCATTTCCTGAAAAATTAGATGGACTTCAAAACTCCCCTTCCGGAGGCCTTTACATGCTGTGGTCATGCTTGACTACGGCATGTAAATGGTTAACACCCACGATCAGAGAAATCTTATAGGTGGGTGCAAAATACAGCAGAAACCCACAGTTCCTGACACCGAGCCCAAGATAAGTTATAAAAAAAAATTCTGTACCCACTTTCCTGGCTCCTTCTCCATTTACTCCACTTCCTGCCCGTGAGCATACATTATGATGCGATGGCCATACGACATCATAGGGCTTGCGCACCCGCGAGGACAAGAAGAGGAAAAGATGGTTCCGCGAGGTGATGACAGATTCACGGTGGGGAGGAGCCATGGGTGATTATAGAGGTTTTTTTTTTTAAGAGGGCTCTGCTGTGTACTTTTTATTAATGGGGAGGGGTTGGATCTCTGCTGTGGACATTTATGTAAAGAGGTTTGCCCTATGATTACATTTTATGAAAGGGGGGCATCTGCTGTGGACATTTCATTGTCCTCCTCCTACTTGGTTGAAATTTTTGTAGTTTTTGTGCAGAGAGGAGTGTGTATAAACTGAGAGGGGGGCCTATGTAAATGTGAAGAGAGCTATACATATACAGGGGGCAGTATATAGACTTTAGGAACTGTATAAACTTGGGTGAGCTCTGAAAGGACTGTGGGAGATGTTTATAAATTTTGGATGGGGAATCTTTATAAACTCAGTGCACTGTGTATAAACTGTGGGGCTGTATATAGACTGTGGTGGGGGGGGGGATATATGTAAGTTTATTCCAGGAGGCTGGAATCAGGCCTGCTACTACCAGCAGCAACCAAACAATAACCCATAGCCATGCACAAAATTTCTGGTACATAACAATCACTCCCGACCCCCAAACCTTGTAAAGCCTTTCTCTGGGTAACTGAAGGTCGTAGTAGAGGAATAAAATGAGAGAATGATCTTTCATACTCACTACAAGGAATCCATCAGGTTTCTAACCCTCGGAGTAGTCCCTTGTTAGAGACAGATGACACAGGTAACTCAAAAGATGCCATCAAAGCGATGAATAGTGATGTGGTCTGGATTTGTGCAATACCATAAAATATTAAAGCAAAACAGGGTCAGATTCAGGCAACAAGCTGATGATTAATATAAGTATTACACAACAGGGCTCCTTCGTAGGATCAAAAATGGAATTTCCATGATCAAACAGTTTTCTATGGAGGAACCTGCCCTTAAAGGAAAACCAATCAAAATCAAACATCATAAACCAGAGACACTTACTCTAACTCATATATCCAGGCACCATGACTGCTATTGAGCTACAGAGCCCCTCCATGCTGAAGCTTCAAAGGCTGTTAATCTGTCTTCCCCCAATCACTGACCCCTCAGCACTTCTCCCTCTACTTGCTGTAGTCTCACACAGTGAGAGAGGGAAGTGCTCTTGCACAGTGAAACAGCATGTGAAGCTAAAGCAAGGAGGGGCTCTGATAACGCCCCCGTAGCCCTTATGGATTATTAGCATAATACTAAAAGAAGGTCATAGATAACAAATATAAGAAGGTTACGGTGCCTGGAGCTATGGGTGAGTGTCCTTGAGTCAAAATGATGGATTTGTAAAAGACACAAATAATATTTCACTATGTTTTACTAATGAAATGATAAACAGATTCATTTTTCTTCTGCTTCATAATTTTTTCTTTATTTTATTTATTACTGAAATCAATGAGCTGAGCTCTGGGAGAAGCCGATCATTATTTCTAGATTTCTTATCCACAGGAGACTGGAGGCACAAAAACAAGAAGCCCATAGAGGGAAATTCAGGGAGAATAAACACTGGACGTGTTCTGGGAGTCATGTTGTCGTTTTTGTATTTTTAACAGAAACTTCAATATGTTATAAAGATTTTATTAAGATGAAGATTTACAGTAACAAGAACATGAAAACATCAGATGTACGAGAGTATAAAAGATGACGCTCCTGGTACAGGTTTACATTTATCCCAATCATAGTAAAGTGTAAAAAAAAAACAAAAACAAGAAAACGCAATTTAACGTTCCCCAGAATTTTGCTACAATAATTTTGATTTAATTATTACTTGATTACGGATAATTGTGTGCTCAAAAATTATTGGACAAATTATTATAACAGAAATTTATTATAAGAGAAATGTTTTGGTCCCTAAACCGGGACTACAGGTTTGGTATTTAGGTTCAACCCTCACCCACAATGCTGGCCAACAATGCCGACCCCAGGGGCACAGGGGCCATATCCACAGTTTTGATGTTTCATAAGGGATTATTATTTGGTTTGCTGGGTTGCACCTATTGATGATAGTTACAAATGCACTCTAATTTATTAATACCGATTGTATTTATAGCGCGGGAGCCTTGGACGAGAACTTGCCAGATAGATAGGTAGATAGATAGGCTTCTCTCCATTTAGGGTAGCGTGTTCAGCTAGCCTGCACATGTGATATACACCTCCCTTCTATTGTCGTGGGCTTTGAATATAGCTCTATAGGTTATAGGTTTAGTTTATTTACTAGTTTCCCCGATTATATTAATACCCTAATTATTTTGTCCTGAGTTAGTGTGTGTACCTGTCTGCATCTGAACCCCCGTTTGCCCCCCTCTTGTTCCCCTACCCTCCTAGATCCCTTTGTGTGGATCCCTTTGTCGTGAGGGACATTCAAGTAAACTTGAGACCTTGAGGGCTAACCTTGGGGCCACATTGGTACATGGGTTTCCAACAGATGTCTTTTAGATCAACAAGAACACTGGTGAAATCTCGAAGGTATGATTTGAATTGCATGACATATCTTTGGAGAAGGGTATCGTCATAATGGGACAGGTTGCAAACGATGGATGATATATCTGAAATTATTGGCCTCCCTGGTGGCTTCTGTAGGTCTGTATGTACCTTGGGTGCCTCATCAAGGTTTTTTTCTTTTTTGGCTCTTGATTGAGCACCACTGAAAAAAATCTAGACTATTTTGGTAGTGGTCACTGGTCTAAGGGATGATCCTGTGGTTAACTGTCAGATTGGTTATCTTAGAGAAGGATAGAGGAGTATGGTGAATTTTAAGTACAGAGTCATTGAGTGTGACCGGAGTGGCTGTTGGTGAGCCAAAAAAAGGATCAGGGGATATTGTGGGTTCCATTACTATTGCAAAGGTTGTAGGTGGGAGATTGAGTGGGAAAGTGTTAAAGATTGAATTGTCAACTGGGGGAGAGTTGGAGGATAGAGTGAAATATTTGAGGGTTTGAGAACACTTGTAGGGGAGGGGGCCCGGAGAAAATGGTTGGATACAGACTAGATGGAAGGTGTGGCCAGAGTGGACTGGACCTGAAGGGTGGTTAGTTTGGTAGGATATATTTTACCCCTTTTTATATCAGATCACCTGACTCTGTGCCTTCTAGATTTCACCTAATGGTTTTGTTTTTCTATGCATTTATAAATTAGTTTATTCATTAATTTATCCATTCACCTATTTTATGTGTGTGTGTGTGTATATATATATATATTTAGTCTCTTCCCACTTGAAAAAGGAATCTCATAAGATTCCGAAACATGTTGTGTTACCAAGGCATTAATAAACAGTTCTGTATGAAGAAAACTCTGAATCCCCATGAATAACTGTGTGTGCCGTACAGACAACCTCCCTGTAATGCCATATACATGCTCCAGACCGGTATGGCAAATGCTCTCTGACGATCCTG
This sequence comes from Engystomops pustulosus, assembly GCF_040894005.1. Classification (NCBI taxonomy): domain Eukaryota; kingdom Metazoa; phylum Chordata; class Amphibia; order Anura; family Leptodactylidae; genus Engystomops; species Engystomops pustulosus. The sequence goes on from NC_092414.1 coordinate 220,296,816, forward strand.
TCTACTGGAAGCACCGTATGGTATTCCCTAATGCTTCCCATTAGAGTTGTGCCTGGAATAAGCACAACCATATCTGTGAGCCTCTCCACTATGGCCTCACCTAGATTATATCTAATTTTCTTGATTAATACTACTCTGTACATGCTTTCTGGTCTTCCCTTCTCACCGTTCTTACTTGTTGAAACCAGAGACAGTCTCATAAAGTGATTGCATTGCATTACATGAGGAATTTCTCGTTGGTTTGGCTTCATAGTAGGCCCTGCAATGATATCATGGCTTTATCACTCCCAGAGGCCATCCCCCGGCCCCTTCCCCAGCAACCCTGACTACAAATAAAGTAACTTAAAACCCAAACACTTGCTGAGTAGATGATAAAAATAGCCCTGTTCTGTACTGATTTGGTTTTCACCAAAACAGCATTTTCACACCAAAATCAAAAAATATATGAACAACAGGACATTAACAACAACAACATGAGAAATAGCTGGAGTTTCAAAATTCTAACTAAAGTATTTTTGCATATAATAGAAAAGAAAGTAAACATGGGCCATAAATGTTCCCAATACACATTCTAGGGTTAAAGATGTCAGCATTACTAAAATGTTCTTCAATATATTGAAAATGAATGCACAAATATCATGGACATTATCAAAAACTAGTAGACAACAGTAGATAAGAAAATCTTATAATGTCATCCGACATATTATTGTCCGTTAGATTGTGGTACTTCACCCCCGATATTCAGTAAGTGAGGTTTTCTTATCTTTTACTGAATATAGGTTAACAATTTGACTGATGTTGTGGAGTCTCTACTCTTGGGTTTTCTGGGCAGTCCCCAGCTAAGAATATTAATTATTAGTCTGATTTTTGTAAAATTCTGGGTTGCAATATGTAGGAACCTCCTGATCATCGCATTGGTGTCTATAAATAGGAGTCTCCACACTCCCATGTACTTCTTCCTCTCACAGCTGTCCATCAGTGACGTCTTATTCACCACAGATATTGTCCCTACTATGCTTCACGTCTTAATGAATAATGGGGCAACCATAACATATAGCGGCTGTAGGACTCAATTTTATTTCTTCTCTACATCCACCAAAAGTACAAACATCGGATGTTAATAAGATCCTCTCCCTGCTCTATACTGTGTTCACTCCATTGGTCAATCCCATCATATACAGTTTTAGAAATACAGATATCAAGAAAGCCACAGAGGACACTATTCACAAACATTTCTAAATACGTCTAATCTCTCCTGACTATGGATTGTAAAAGTCTATTTACTCTTTTAGCTAAAGATAGAAACTCTGTGCTCTATATGGTAATTAGGTCTATAAAAGCCCCTTATTCAAATAAAAATTCAACATACATTATTATTAAGGAACATTAATCTAAAACTATGCTTTTGAAACAGCCAATCATAATCCCATAGAGATACTCACTGCTACCACAAGAATACAACCTATTCCTTAATTCTACCGCTGCTGCTGGCCTCTGCTCCCTTGTGCATTAATGTCATGTGGAACCTGTGAAATGGACAGACAGGACAGTAAGCCCTAAACTAAGCTACACAAACTGTCTTCTGCCTACTTGCCGCAGCATATCCTTGGTGATACAAGGCAACTACGAAGACATACCTCCCTAGGTCACCGTCTAGACATAATAGAAAACTCAAAAATCAAAGCAAGGTCAGGAATGAAGATAGCAAAAATGTCAAAATTCGGAGGTAATAGGCATAGCCTAAAATTACAAGAGCCATAGGAAAAGCATAACTAATAGAGAGGAGCGAACATACTCGTCCGAGCTTGATGCTCGTTCGAGCATTAGCGTACTCGAAACTGCTCGTTGCTCGGACGAATACTTCGCCCGCTCGAGAAAATGGCATCTCCCGCCGTTTTGCTTTTTGGCGGCCAGAAACAGAGCCAATCACAAGCCAGGAGACTCTGCACTCCACCCAGCATGACGTGGTACCCTTACACGTCGATAGCAGTGGTTGGCTGGCCAGATCAGGTGACCCTGGGATAGACTAGCCGCTGCCCGCGCTGCTCGGATCATTCTGTGTCTGGATGCCGCTAGGGAGAGAGCTGCTGCTGGTCAGGGAAAGCGTTAGGGTGTTCTATTAGAATAGTGTTAGGCAGGAGTGATTCAACAAGAACCCAACAGTCCTTCTTAGGGCTACAATAACGTTATACTTTTTTTTTTTTTATTTGCAGCTAGTACCATATTGTGAGGAATTTGCAGGGGGACTTGCTACCGTTGTGTTTAGCTCTTAGTGACGCACATATCCACCTCAAACACCAAAGTGGGAAAATTTATTAGGGGTTTGATTTCAATTAGGCACAGTCTGCCAGTTTCTTTTTATTTTACGTTTATTTTTTCATAACTCAGCGTCATCTCATCAGTGTGCTTTCATACTTGGCTAGAAAATAGCCAAAGGAGAATCCAAACGGCTTACTTACGCCTACAATAGCGTTATATATATTTTATTTCTGGTTGATCTGCTGGTGGCTGTCCTTGCTGCAGTGCATCTACTAGCCAATTGTCAGGAATTTGGAGTGAGACTTGCGACCGCTGTGTTTAGCGCTTAGTGACGCACATATCCATCGCAAAGACCGAAGTGGGAAAATTTATTAGGGGTTGGATTTCAATTAGGCACAGTCTGGCAGTTTCTTTTTATTTTACGTTTATTTTATCATAACTCAGCGTCATCTCATCAGTGTGCTTTCCTACTTGGCTAGAAAATAGCCAAAGGAGAATCCAAACGGCTTACTTACGCCTACAATAGCGTTATATATATTTTATTTCTGGTTGATCTGCTGGTGGCTGTCCTTGCTGCAGTGCATATACTAGCCAATTGTCAGGAATTTGGAGTGAGATTTGTGACCGCTGTGTTTAGCGCTTAGTGACGCACATATCCATCGCAAAGACCGAAGTGGGAAAATTTATTAGGGGTTGGATTTCAATTAGGCACAGTCTGCCATTTCCTTTTTATTTTACGTTTATTTTTTCATAACTCAGCGTCATCTCATCTGGCATAGCAGTGTGCTTTCATACTTGGCTAGAAAATAGCCATAGCAATAGGATAGCATTGTTTGGCTTTAAAAACTAAAAAACACAAAAAAAAACAAAAAAAACTAAAAAACACAAAAAAAAGTTTAAAAAAAATTAAAGTTATAACTTTCATTTTCAAAATGTTTAACCCGAGGGCTAGGGGTAGAGGACGAGGGCGGGGACGTGGGTGTCCAACTACTGCAGGGGTCAGAGGCCGTGGTCCTGGGTGGGGTGAGACACCACCTGCTGATGAGGGAGCAGGGGAACGCCGCAGAGCTACACTCCCTAGGTTCATGTCTGAAGTTACTGGGAGAGCACTGTTGAGGCCAGAACAGTGCGAACAGGTGATGTCGTGGTTTGCCGACAATGCTTCGAGCAATTTGTCCACCAGTCAGTCTTCCACGCAGTCCACCCATGTCACCGAAATCGGCACTCCTCCAGCTCCTGCACCTCAGCCTCCTCCCCCCCAGTCTGCCCCCTCCCAGGAAAATTTGGCATTTGAACCGGCATACTCTGAGGAACTGTTTTCTGGACCCTTCCCACAGTCACAAACCACTTGTCCGGTTGCTGATGAGCAATTTTCCGATGCCCAGGTTTTCCACCAGTCGCAGTCTGTGGGTGATGATGACCTTCTTGACGTAGTGGAAGAAGTGTGTAAAGAGGTGTCCGACGATGAGGAGACACGGTTGTCAGACAGTGGTGAAGTTGTTGTCAGGGCAGGAAGTCCGAGGGGGGAGCAGACTGAGGGATCGGAGGATGATGAGGTGACAGACCCAAGCTGGGTTGAGAGGCCGGGTGAACACAGTGCTTCTGAGACGGAGGAGAGTCCTCGACCAGAACAGGTTGGAAGAGGCAGTGGTGGGGCCAGACGGAGAGGCAGGGCCAGAGCAGGTGCATCAGCGCCAAATGTGTCACGTAGTGAAGCTCCCGTGGCGAGGGCTCCCGCGGCGAGGGCTAGATTTTCAGAAGTCTGGAGGTTCTTTAAGGAAACACCGGATGACCGACGGACTGTGGTGTGCAACCTTTGAAAACCAGGATCAGCAGGGGTTCCACCACTACTAGCTTAACTACCACCAGTATGCGCAGGCATATGAATGCTAAACACCCCACTCAGTGGCACCAAGCCCGTTCACCTCCGGCCGTGCACACCACTGCTCCTTCCCCTGTTTCAGCTGATAGTCAGCCCTCTGCACAGGACCCTGGCACAAAAACCCCATCGTCGCCTCCACGATCCTCCACAGCATCCACCAGCGTTCAGCTCTCCATACCCCAGACGCCGGAGCGGAAACGCAAATATAGTGCAACCCACCCGCACGCCCAAGCCCTTAATGTCCACATCTCCAGATTGCTTAGCCTGGAGATGCTGCCCTATAGGCTTGTAGAGACCGAGGCCTTTCGCAACCTCATGGCGGCGGCCGCCCCTCGGTATTCGGTCCCCAGCCGCCACTACTTTTCCCGATGTGCCGTCCCAGCCCTGCACCAGCACGTGTCAGACAACATCATCCGTGCCCTGACCAACGCCGTTTCTGACAAGGTCCACCTGACCACAGACACGTGGACGAGTGCTGCCGGGCAGGGCCACTATATATCGCTGACGGCACATTGGGTTAACTTGGTGGAGGCTGGGACCGAGTCTGACCCTGCGGCTGGTCATATACTGCCGACGCCGAGGATTGCGGGGCCTACCTCGGTCCAGGTCTTTCAGGCCTACTATGCCTCCTCCTCCTCCCACCCCTCCTCCACCTCCTCCTCCGAACTACCATCCGTGGGCATGCCGCCATCAGTCGGTAGCTCTAGGCACAGCAGCAGTGCCGTCGCTAAGCGACAGCAGGCGGTGCTCAAACTGCTGAGCCTAGGCGATAAAAGGCACACCGCCCAAGAGCTATTACAGGGCATCACGGCGCAGACTGATCTGTGGCTGGCACCGCTGAACCTGAAGCCAGGCATGGTTGTGTGTGACAACGGCCGTAACCTGGTGGCGGCTCTGCAACTCGGCAGACTGACACATGCGCCATGCCTGGCCCATGTGTTAAATCTCATAGTTCAGCATTTCCTCAAGACATACCCCAATCTGTCTGATTTGCTCACAAAGGTGCGCCGCATCTGTGCGCATTTCAGGAAGTCCAGCACAGATGCTGCCACTCTCAGGGCAGCGCAGCGCCGCCTCCAACTGCCCGCTCACCGACTGTTGTGCGACGTGCCCACGAGGTGGAATTCAACATTAACCATGTTATCCAGAGTTTACCAGCAGCGCAGAGCAATTGTAGACTGCCAGATGTCAACTTCCACCAGAACTGGTAGTCAGGTCAGTCAGCTTCCTCAAGTCTACAATGAGGAGTGGACGCGGATGTCTGATATCTGTCAGGTGCTGAGTAACTTCGAGGAGTCAACACAGATGGTCAGTGGCGATGCCGCCATCATCAGCCTCACCATCCCGCTGCTTGGCCTGTTGAAAAACTCTCTGATCAGCATGAAGTCGGAAGCTTTGCGCTCGTCACAAGAGACGGGGGAAGAAGATTCCCTTGTTGATAGCCAAAGCACCCTTAGGTCTGTTTCTCAGCGCATATCGGAGGAGGTGGAGGAGGATGAGGAGGAAGAGGAGGAGAATGTTGGCGAGACACAAGAGGGGACCATTGTTCAGTCCTTCACTGTTCAGCGTGTATGGGCAGAAGAAGAGGAGTTGGAGGAGTTGGAGGAGGAGGAAATGGACAGTCAGGCCAGTGAGGGGAGTGAATTCTTACGCGTTGGTACTCTGGCGCATATGGCAGATTTCATGCTAGGCTGCCTATCCCGTGACCCTCGCGTTCAAAGAATTTATTCCAGCACCGATTACTGGGTATTCACTCTCCTGGACCCACGGTACAAGCAAAATCTTTCCACTCTCATCCCTGGAGAGGAAAGGAGTGTGAGAATGCATGAATACCAGCAGGCCCTGGTGCACAAGCTGAAACAGTATTTCCCTTCTGACAGCGCTAGCGGCAGAGTGCGTAGTTCTGCGGGACAAGTAGCGAGGGAGAGAAGGCGAGCAGGCAGCTTGTCCAGCACTGGCAAGGGTACGCTTTACAAGGCTCTTGCCAGCTTTATGTCACCCCAGCAAGACACTGTCACCTGTCCCCAGTCTCGGCAGAGTAGGGCTGATCTTTACAGAAAGATGGTGAGGGAGTACGTAGCTGACCATACCATCATCCTAAATGATCACACAGCTGCCTACAACTACTGGGTTTCAAAGCTGGACATGTGGCACGAACTGGCGCTGTACGCCTTGGAGGTTCTTGCCTGCCCTGCCGCTAGCGTCTTGTCCGAGCGGGTTTTCAGTGCAGCTGGTGGCATCATCACCGATAAGCGTACACGCCTGTCGACTGACAGCGCTGACAGGCTGACGCTTATTAAGATGAATAAAGCCTGGATTTCTCATAATTTCCAATCTCCACCAGGTGAAGGAAGCTCAACCTGAATAATTTATCCACTCCTCCTCCTCCTCCTCATTTTCCTCCTTCTCCTCCTCTTTGTACACTAAAGCAGAGGAAACTGGCTATTTTTTGACAGGGCCCACTGGCTCTAGCTATAGTACTTTATGCATTTAATTTTTCTGGAGGGCCACCTACCCGGTCCTCTGTTTTAAACAATTTTTGGGAGTGCCACATACAGGCACTCAATCTATTTCATTTTTCTGGAGGGCCACCTACCTGCTCCTCTGGTTTGAAAACTTTTTTGGACTGCCACATACAGGCACTCAATCTATTTCATTTTTCTGGAGGGCCACCTACCTGCTCTTCTGGTTTGAAAACTTTTTTGGACTGCCACATACAGGCACTCAATCTATTTCATTTTTCTGGAGGGCCACCTACCTGCTCCTCTGGTTTGAAAACTTTTTTGGACTGCCACATACAGGCACTCAATCTATTTCATTTTTCTGGAGGGCCACCTACCTGATCCTCTGGTTTGAAAACTTTTTTGGACTGCCACATACAGGCACTCAATCTATTTCATTTTTCTGGAGGGCCACCTACCTGCTCCTCTGGTTTGAAGACTTTTTTGGACTGCCACATACAGGCACTCAATCTATTTCATTTTTCTGGAGGGCCACCTACCTGCTCCTCTGGTTTGAAAACTTTTTTGGACTGCCACATACAGGCACTATCCAAATTAAATTGTCTCCATAGCAGCCTCCACACGTTGTCTCCATTGCTACCTCCAAAAGTCGTCCATATAGCTGCCTCCATACATCGTCCCCTTATCAAACGAGGTGTGTCAGGCAGAAATTTGGGTTGTTTTCATGGATTCCACATCAAAGTTGTTAACTTTGTCGCCACCCTGCTGTGTTATCCACAAAATATACTAGCAAACTTTTATCATTTACCAATATTATTTCAGCGCTTCTTGCGCATCTGTTTACATTCCCCTCACCCGCCATATCCTAAACTTATAAGAACGCTACTACACTTGATCCTATACAAAAGGTTCTCTTAGAAGTGCTGTTTGGGGAGTAGCCTAGAGACAGGGGCTTGGATTGGAGAAAGCTCGCCTGGCAGCGGAGCGCCAGCTCCATGCGCATCATGCGCTTCTTGCGCATCTGTTTACATTCCCCTCACCCGCCATATCCCAAACTTATAAGAACGCTACTACACTTGATCTTATACAAAAGGTTCTTAGAAGTGCTGTTTGGGGAGTAGCCTAGAGACAGGGGCTTGGATTGGCGAAAGCTCGCCTGGCAGCGGAGCGCCAGCTCCATGCGCATCATGCGCTTCTTGCGCATCTGTTTACATTCCCCTCACCCGCCATATCCCAAACTTATAAGAACGCTACTACACTTGATCTTATACAAAAGGTTCTTAGAAGTGCTGTTTGGGGAGTAGCCTAGAGACAGGGGCTTGGATTGGCGAAAGCTCGCCTGGCAGCGGAGCGCCAGCTCCATGCGTATCATGCGCTTCTTGCGCATCTGTTTACATTCCCCTCACCCGCCATATCCCAAACTTATAAGAACGCTACTACACTTAACTTGGTGGAGGCTGGGACCGAGTCTGACCCTGGGGCTGGTCATATACTGCCGACGCAGAGGATTGCGGGGCCTACCTCGGTCCAGGTCTCAAAGGCCTACTATACCTCCTCCTCCTCCCACCCCTCCTCCACCTCCTCCTCCTCCGAATTACCATCCGTGGCCATGGCGCCATCAGTCGGTAGCTCTAGGCACAGCAGCAGTTCCGTCGCTAAGCGACAGCAGGCGGTGCTCAAACTGCTGAGCCTAGGCGATAAAAGGCACACCGCCCAAGAGCTATTACAGGGCATTCCACATCAAACTTGTTAACTTTGTCGCCACCCTGCTGTGTAATCCACAAAATATACTGGCAAACTTTTATCATTTACCGATATTATTTCAGCGCTTCTTGCGCATCTGTTTACATTCCCCTCACCCGCCATATCCCAAACTTATAAGAACGCTACTACACTTGATCTTATACAAAAGGTTCTTAGAAGTGCTGTTTGGGGAGTAGCCTAGAGACAGGGGCTTGGATTGGCGAAAGCTCGCCTGGCAGCGGAGCGCCAGCTCCATGCCAAGATCCAACTAACATAGTTTTAACTGCAGCACCTTTAATCTACTACTAGTTCACTGCCTCCATACATGGTCCCCTTATCAAACGAGCTGTGTCAGGCAGAATTTTGGGTTGTTTTCATGGCTTCCATGTTAACTTTGTCCCCACCCTGCTGTGTAATCCACAAAATATACTGGCAAACTTTTATCATGTACCGATATTATTTGAGCGCTTCTTGCTCACCTCCTTTGGTTCCTCTCTGCCACCCATTGGTTTGAAGCCTGAGTTCATTTAGGGTATGTCGCCATGCCACTCTCTAGCCTGCCACTGCTGCCGCTGCCTCTGCATGCCGTCCCCTATAGTGTCAGGGTCAATTATTGGATGTTTTAGATGCTACCTTGCTTCATTCTGTCACTCTGTCATGGCCATGCTGTTGCCCATAATTTTGGCATAATGGTGTGATTAAGCAGCCTCAGAGGCATCCATGCATGCTGCCCCTGCTGTTTCCTGTCCATTTCCGTGGTGTTTCCATCCTTTTCTGAGGTTCCCAGGTGTTTGGCCTAAGCTTCCCTGTGCAGAGCCTTGGTCCCCTTGAAAAATGCTCGAGTCTCCCATTGACTTCAATGGGGCTCGTTATTCGAGACGAGCACTCGAGCATCGGGAAAAGTTCGTCTCGAATAACGAGTACCCGAGCATTTTAGTGCTCGCTCATCTCTAATAACTAACAATCAGCTAAGATAGAAATATGACCAGCATTTTATTAGCTGTGAAAGGAATCGATATAGATGGTACAAGAAACCCTGCCCCAGATGACGCATCAGAGGTCTGTCCATCCCAGCTAGTTAACTGTTGCTGGACCAGAGATGAGCTGGAGAGGAACTGGATGTAGTGTAATAAGCCACAGGGCAGCCAGGAACATTAGCCACAGTTCATACAGCAAAAGTTGGAGGAAAGTCAACACCTCCAAAGCTGCATTCTGCCGACTGGCACGAATGTTACAACCTGAGTCTTTTTCACATACATACACTGCATGTACTGCCAGTTTCTAATGGTTCGTAGAACAACAATATATTGACACCTACCTAGCAAACAAACTGTATTTTAAATAAAGATTGCAAAATGGTTGAGGAAGGATTCTGGCAGCGGGAAGAATCAGTTAGAACCACAAAAATGATAAGGGGTATGGAGGGTCTCAGTTATGAGGAAAGATTAAAACTACTAGATTTATTTAGTCTGGAAAAGAGACGACTACGAGGGGACATGATTAATTTATATAAATATATGAATGGTCCATACAAAAAATATGGTGGTAAGTTGTTTCAGATTAAATCAAATCATAAGACAAGGGGGCACTGTCTCCGTTTAGAGAAAACAAGGTTTAATCGCCGGGCTTTTTTACTATGAGAACTGTCAATCTGTGGAATAGCCTGCCTCAGGCGCTGGTCACAGCAGGGACAGCAGAGAGCTTCAAGAAGGGTCTAGATGCCTTTTTACACCTAAATAACATTGACGATTATGTTATATAGAATTTTTTTCAATGAGTCTCTTCCTCATCCAGTCCCTTCCCTTCCTTGGATGAACTTGACGGACAAGTATCTTTTTTCAACCGTTTAAACTATGATACTGAGATGATAAGATCTACCGTCACTCTAAAAACTGGAGTAACATTTTACATTTACCTAATGATAAATCTGCCCTATTGATTTTTGCCTTTGTGTTTGCATAAAAGATAAGGGTAGATGATTTATTACACAGATCCCCTTTAAGGAACTTTACTACTAAATAGGAACCTAAAATAGATACTAAAGTTTTAATGTCAATTGGTTAATTAGACGTTATTTCTGTCTGTACTTGGGGGAGAACGTCGGAGTCTCTCTGGGATCTGCAGGTTGCTGATCGCTTCCCACCTGAGGGTATAAAATCCTCTTATTCTGCAGTTTTATACAACTGTTGTACCCGGCAGCCGACATGTGCACATATTCTATCATTCTGAGATTCTTAGAAACAATGCCCAGTATTGTGGAGAACCTGCAGTATATAGAGGACACTGAGGTAAGTGCCCTGGGGGGTGAACAAGAATTCTGCCAAGTGAAGAAGGAAAATCCACCCAAAAGAAATGGAAGAAGCAGAGAACAGTCTATAATAGGAGAGTGAAATTGTAGTGAAGTATTTATGGGGGACATTGAATGAGGATCAGGGGAATATAAGAGGAGATAAATCTATGTTTCTGAATATTTCACACTGTAATATGTTTCTTGAGCATCTTAAAAAAAACATTCAGCTCTACAGGATAAAAACATTGGAATGCAGCTTTTATATCATATGTTGAGCACATACAACCCTTCTAGTACAAACACTAGGTAAATACCTGACAAAGCATACAGTACTAAACACATCCTGTATTTTAGCCAAAAGCTGCGCTCACTATTCTGCTGCTGGTGTACTGAAATTCATTGAAAGTTTCCTGGGCTTTGTGGTTGGTATATGTGAAATGGGTGTCCGCGAGTTTCCAATTAGATCTTTATGTACTTTATGTTCTTCAGCTTGTTTTCTCGGACCTTCCCTTTGTCTGGTGATTCTGTGATGCGCTTCCCTCTCTGTTGTGACTCTTCTTTTGATGACTTTCCTTATCTTTTTGTTTTGTTGTCCTTGTGTATTGTGTTTTCACCTTGTCCTAGGGAGGGATTGTTTTCTTGTTGTCTCTTATCCCTTACCATATGTAGAGGCCAGCAGGCGGGGCTTGTTTAGAGTTCATTGTCATGGTTCCTTGCCTAGTCTATGTCTGATTTCCCCTTATTACAGAATGGCTGTTTTGTGTCAATGTCCAACTTAATTTTATTTCACAGCACATTTCTATTGAGATTTTTTTGTACATTCATCCGTTCACCCTTCCTTTAATTACATAATATGCTGTGCCCTTTGTCCTCCAAACAAGGTGTGCATTGTGGCATCCAAGTGTTCAATTTTGGTCTATCTATCTGACCAGACTGTATTTCCCCGGCATTTCATGCACCTGGGGGGGTCAATGAATTTCCATTGTACGGCCTAATTCCAGGTCTTTCTCTAGATAACCACAGCTGGTCCTAGTCCCTCAGTAATTCTTATCACTCCTCTATGGCCAGTGAAATAATGTTCTTTCCAGGTCCAGAATATGACAACAGCGGCACTTAGTATAACTATCAATAGTTATGAAATTATTTTCTTAAATTTTGCAACACTGAGGTTGTGTCGAGCTCACTGGTCTTACCCATCATGAGATCCTTGTGTGAAGGTCCTTGGTAATGAGACACTTTTTTGAAGGCCATCAGATGACCCAGCGGATATTTTGTTTCATGAAGTAGAAGGATTTCTTTATAATTACTGATAGATTTTAGCTGGTGTCATTGTTTTTTGCCCCTCTCTTATTTCATGTCTATAAAACCTTTTGCCTCTGTCGTTTATTATTATTACACAAATCGCATGGATGCATTTATGTTTTACTTGTACGGTTTGGAGGGGTTGTTGGTTGGGTTATATCTTGCAAACATTTTACATCTATTACATCATTAATAATACATTTATTTAGAAATTTGGTGACATTTTTAATTCTTATTTCACCTGATGAAAGTTGGAGATCAGTGAAAACAATGGACAGGTCAACCAAATATTTCAAATTTACAAGTAAAACTCTTGTAAATACAAAAAGATTCTTTAACCAACAATCAACCATTTTTCTTTTCTAGATGATCATGACTAATAATGTCACCTCCATTTTTCTTCTGGGATTTCCTAATATTCAAAACATGACATTTCTCTTCTTCTCCCTCCTGGTTCTTATCTTCTGTGGGACAATATCAGGAAACCTTCTTATCATGGTCTTGTATCTAGTGAGTAAAACCCTTCAGTCCCCCATGTACTTCTTCATTACACAGCTGTCATTGTGTGACCTTGTGGTGACTACAGATATTGTCCCCGTCCTTCTTCACACCGTCCTGTATGGTGGAACTACCATGACCCTCTTTGGATGCTTTTCTCAGTTTTCATTCTTTGCTGCCTCTGAGTCTTCGGAATGTCTTCTCCTGTCGGTGATGTCCTATGACCGGTATGTGGCCATCTGTGACCCCCTCCGTTATCACTCTATTATGAATCATAAATTTTGTGTGACATCAGTCAGTATTATTTGGTTAATGGGTTTTATTGTTGCATTGGTTAATGTCCTTCTTACGTATAATCTGCATTTTTGTGGACTCCACATAATTGACCATTTCTACTGTGACTATGATCCCATATTGCAGCTCTATTGCTCTCATATATCTGTACTTCATAAGTTGTTTATGGGATCCTTATTTACAGTTTTCCCATTTGTAATAATAGTAATATCCTACGTGTACATTTTCATCACCATTCTGAAGATCCCGTCCACTATCGGAAGACATAAAGCCTTCTCTACCTGTAGCTCCCACCTCACTGTCGTTTCGATATTTTATGGAACATTAATCATTGTTTATATGTTTCCAACAAGAGGAGATTCTCTGAACCTTGGTAAGATCTTGTCTCTGCTGAATACTGTGATGACCCCACTGCTTAACCCTATAATATACACCCTGAGGAACAAAGATTTTAAAGTTGCTTATTTTAAATTGAAATTGTTTGTCAAATCAGATTAAAGGGTGTTGTATATGAAATGACCCACAGGACGGGTCATTACGAACCATTTCACTTCAGTTGGCCTCCTGGCAAGTTACTAGAGCCTAGCCAACTCTGTTAAGCCAAGCTAGGTCAATTTATCTATTGCTAATGGATACATTCCTGATCCTATGCTACCTAATGACTTTCTGGGGTAATACCGCTGATGTGTGATATGCCTGTGTAAGAGGGATTAAGGTTCTAAGTGTTCTTGTTCAAATATATCCTGAAGTTATTGACCCCTGCAGCCAGGGCCAGTAATTGGTTGGTAAGCCCAGTATACCCTACAGTGATCTTCTGCTAAAGTTTATATAAGGAATCTCATTGCAAGGTTAATGATTTTCTAGTCCATCTCAGACTGTTATCTACTGCTACATTGGTTTGTCTGCTGAATAAAGAGACTGATGAGAATGATGAGTTCATCATCCATGTCTCCATGTGTGACCTCTGGCTACTGCTGATAATATCATGGGCCTCCCATTCATCTTGTGCTCATGGATCCTACACTAAATGCAAACAGGAGTGTCACAGGTGGGATCTTCCACTACTTTTCTGCTTCCCCCCTCTTCTTGCATCCCCACACTAGCCCTGATGGGTGTGGAAGAGGCCTGTTAACCAGGACCAAACCACCTATGACACGCCTCTGGCACTGGGCTACACTACAAGCCAGCAACTCCATACAAAAAATATGGTGGTAAGTTGTTTCAGATTAGATCAAATCAAAACACGAGGGGGCACTGTCTCTGTCTTTAGAAATCAAGGTTTAATCACCGGAGGCGACAGGGCTTTTTTACTATGAGAACTGTCACTCTGTGGAATAGCCTGCCTCAGGCGCTGGTCACAGCAGGGACAGCAGAGAGCTTCAAGAAGGGTCTAGATGCTTTTTATACCTAAATAACATTGATGGTTATGTTATATAGAATTGTTTCCCCTAAATACCTTCCTCATCCAATCCCTTCATTTCCTTGGTTGAACTTGATGGACAAGTGTCTTTTTTCAACCGTATAAACTATGAAACTATGAACCTCAGTTACCTGGGAATGTGATGCCCCCACACCAAAGTCTGGCCCTGGTGGGTGAACATTGGATGATTCCTCCTAATGGCTGATTGCCTCCTGATGGCTGATTACCATATATACAAACTGTAAGCAAGCTGCTCAATTATAAATAGGAAAAAGATAACCTTAAACATTTGTGAACTGAATTTAAGGATTGTAGACGTTTCTACTACACTAAATGCTCTTTTTCAGTCAAATGTTGTTCACAAGTTTGTCTAAATCTGTGTTATTGAACGCTACTCCTTTTTGGAGATAGGTCAAACCAGGGAAGGGATGGACTATCAAGATGGCGCTTAGAAACACGCTGGACTGGAGTGCCTGAGCCGTAATAAAAAGCAGAAAAGTCTAGTGTAATCACATAACACAATCATAGCACAATGATACAAATGTCACAAGTTTTAGGGGAGCATGTAAATTGCAGGGTGACTACAGGATTGTCCACCAGAGTTTTTGCTTGCGAATTCAAAGTTCATTTCTCTATCATAATCCAACTCCGAAGGCATTTCAAAGAATTTGGTTGTGCATCTGATCGGTCTCACAACCACAGACCATGTGTAGTCACATCAGCCCAAGACCTCCACATCCACCATCACCATCTCCAAAGATTGTAGGAGACCAGCCAAAAAATTTCTGTACAAAGTGACCAAGACCATCTCATGGAAGCTCATCTGCACGCTTGTCACCCACACTAGTCATAGAAACTCTACCAGGCTTAAAGGAGTGGTCTCATTTCGTCAAATTAATGTTATTGTTTATATGATGAAAATTGATACAATTTTCCAAAATACTCTATCAATTCCTCACGGCTTTCTAGATCTCTGCTTGCTGTCTTTCCATAGAAGCTTTTACATTTACTCCAGTGGACAGAAATCTGACCCAGGTGCACGGCTCGTTACTATTATAGAGAATAATCGGAGCTGTGTGATATACCGAGCCGTGCACCTCTGTGACCAGGGTCAGATTTCTGTCCACTGGTCGTAAGCATAGAAGCTTTCTCTAGAATTACAGCAAGCACAGATCTAGAAAACCAAGAGGAATAGATACAGAAAGTATATTGGAAAATTGTTTGACTTTTCATCACACAAACATTAACATTTAATTGCTGACATGGCCACTTTACCTCATATTTTTTGTGTGTAAGTGGGGGGAGGGGGCAGGATATAAGGTGATTTACCACTATACAACTATTGAAAGTTCTGCTTCACTTTGTTGATTTATAAAGTGAAGCCTCCTGTCTTTTACCTCATCGGTGAGACATTCCTGACCATAAATTGGCCGCA
Source organism: Engystomops pustulosus (assembly GCF_040894005.1). Taxonomy (NCBI): domain Eukaryota; kingdom Metazoa; phylum Chordata; class Amphibia; order Anura; family Leptodactylidae; genus Engystomops; species Engystomops pustulosus. The sequence goes on from NC_092414.1 coordinate 220,312,401, forward strand.
GATGGAGGGTCATGTGATCTCTAACTGTCCATGAACAATCTCCCGGCCAGAATCTCAATCTTCTATTCATGAATATAATATTAAGGTGATTTTTCATGGACATTAGAGGTCACATGACGCTCCATCTGCAGCCATTTTATGGACAGGAATGTCTCGCTGATGAGGTAAAAGACCAGAGGCTTCACTTTACATATCAAGATAAAATGTCATACTGTGAGACAACCCATGAGATCTAAAAAGCTGTCCCTTTGCAGCAGCTGAATGCCCCTATGCAGGAAAAGAGCTTGTGTGTGACATCCCCAAACCTCTGCTTTCTCTCCATGATTTGGAGGATGGAGACCTGAACGGATAGTGTGGGTTGTGATGGTGGTGCTACTGGTGATGGGCGTGGTGGTGGAATATCCTTTCTTGGTGGGGAGACGGGGGTCCTGGTGAGTTGGATCTGGTGGTACAGACTGAGCCAAACAAAGCAGCATGAACTTCGGAAAACAAAAATCGGACTCCAAGGCGCCACTTCCCCATAGACAGAATAATTTATTTATTAATATGAGAATGACGCATTTCGAGGGAGGACATCCCTCTTCATCAAATCCTATATGATCGAATAGTAGTCATATGTAAAAAGAGTAGGAAACATGGTGTACACAATGTGATAAAAGCAAAATACATGTAATAAAAATGCATAGCTACAGTATACATATGTAAAAAACAAGAAGTGATGTATGTACATACATTAGGGTATAATGTGGATCAAAAATTAGACTAAAATTCCTAAGTTCATTAATAGATAACAGAATCCATACATTTATAAAATAATGGACAATAAATAGGAGAGCATATGGTGGGATGATGGGGGACAGTACACGAGTAATGTAAATAAGGGGATATAAGAATACATAGGAGCTATACGTTTAGTAGTAGGGGGATTGGGGAGATATAAGAATTGTAAGCTTGATAGAGATGAAAGTTTATAAATGGAATTATTAGAATGGTATCAAATTATATGCAGAGAGCATAGTACTATAAAAGGGAATATATCCAACCAAAATATAGGACTTACCGGGGAGGCTGGTAGCAGGATTTAGGCTTAAGTAGGTCACAAACTAACATTTGGATGCATGTACAAATAAATATTCTGATTGTGGCCCTAGTGATAGACAAATAAATCCATCGAATACAAGTATGTTTAAGATGAATGGACAAGAGGAAGGAAAATTAGGTGAGTATGTAAGTTAATTTTTTTAAAGTGCTGGGCAAATTTGGGGCTGACTGTATACTAAAGGGGGCTGCCTGGCTAATAAAGGTGGCTGGCTGTATACTACAGAGGGCTGGCAGGCTGTATACTAAAGGGGGCTGGCTGGCTAATAAAGGTGGCTGGCTATATACTAAAGTGGGCTGGCTATATACTAACAGGGACTGGCTGTATACTACTGGGGGCTGGCTGGCTGTATACTACAAAAGGGACTGGCTTTATACTACTGGGGACTTGCTGGCTATATACTGGGAGCCTCTGACCAATGCATTTCCCACCCTCGGCTTTTACTTGAGTCAATAGGTTTTCCCAGTTTTTGTTGGTAAAATTAGGGGCCTCGGCTTATACTCAGGACGGCTTATACTCGAGTATATACAGTAGTTATTTTAAAAATAAATAACATTATCCATAATATTAATTGAAACCAATACACTAAATCTGAAGCCACTATGATAAACAATGTAAAGCCATATTAAGGGTTTTCCCAAACAAAATACAGGCATATTCTTAATTATATTTTATCAAAGATGATAGAAGTAGAATGACACACAGAGAAGGGAAGGAAGGTAGAAACACAAGTGTCTTATCTATAATGGTGTAGAAAGGCTCCAGACTTCCCAACACTCATTTTATTCACACTTCTTCGGGGAGTGCTTAGAGGATTAAAGAAGCAATGGGAAAACCACAAATCCTTCCTCTCACTGTGGATAAAGGTGTTTTGAGTATTCAGACCTGGTTATTAAAATTTTAAATATGAGAATTGGGAAAATTTGAAATGGAAGATCCATGTATACAGAATTGAATAATATAAAATTGAAGTTCCATGAATGCAGAACTTACTCTGATACTGGCAAAACTAAATCTGGTCCATGTTTAATTTATTCTAATAACTGCTTGGATGTCCATGTTGGTTGTAGAGAGATGAATCCTCTTCTCAGGGATGACATATCAGATGCAGGACAGCATAGAGGGCATGCTCTGGCCACGAGTCCAATTTTCGTACCGGGAAGTTGAACTGGGAGGACCCATTCTTTAGTAACAGGAGAGGTGTGGACAACCTGAGTGAAGTTTCCCCCCACCCCCACCTTGTTCAAATCTAAATAAATTGGTGTCAAACTTTTGTGCTACATACACTCACTGGCCACTTTATTAGGTACACCTGTCCAACTGCTCGTTAACACTCAATTTCTAATCAGCCAATCACATGGCGGCAACTCAGTGCATTTAGGCATGTAGACATGGTCAAGACAATCTCCTGCAGTTCAAACTGAGCATCAGTATGGGGAAGAAAGGTGATTTGAGTGCCTTTGAACGTGGCATGGTTGTTGGTGCCAGAAGGGCTGGTCTGAGTATTTCAGAAACTGCTGATCTACTGGGATTTTCACGCACAACCATCTCTAGGGTTTACAGAGAATGGTCCGAAAAAGAAAAAACATCCAGTGAGCGGCAGTTCTGTGGGCGTAAATGCCTTGTTGATGCCAGAGGTCAGAGGAGAATGGGCAGACTGGTTCGAGTTGATAGAAAGGCAACAGTGACTCAAGTTACAACCAAGTTACAACCAAGGTAGTGTGAGACACTGAAGGGGTTAACTGTGGATGGGCGGTATGTTTCCCCTAGGTTTTGCTTCTATGCAAGGCCTTAGTGCTGAGGTTGTGTTGTCCAGCACCTTGGACACAGGTGAGGGGAACAGCCTAATTAGCCTGGATAAAATGACTCAGCAGAGTTGAGTGGGTTGTCTCTCTGTGGAAGGAGGCTGAGAGGACACAGCTCTGACCTGTGGGTCTGGAGCAGCCACATGATCTTTTGTTTAGTGTGAGCTAGTGGACTATTGTGTATAGTTAGCACCCTGACGGGTAGGTTTTCTTTTGTTTATTCAAATACCTGAATGTAAAGGCTGGTTTTATTTTGCTGCAATAAACGCAGGCGAGACCTGTTTTGGACTATACCTTGGTGTCCCTGTCTTGAACTGCATCCCAGCACCCCGCTACCACGGTCTCTACTGGGCCACATCCCCACATATGGTGGAGGATGCGGGCAGTTCAAAAAGACATACACCTGGAAGGCTTGATACATCCTGCAACAGTGCATGGCCTGGCTGAAAGCATCAGGCAAATTGCAGGATACAGCCAAGATGGAGGACTTTATTAAATACCTGCAAGAGGAGGCCAGAGCTAATCGGCAGCAGCAGCAGGAAGAGTCCCAGGCTAATCGGCAGCTGCAGCAAGCCATGCTCCAGCAGCAGGAGGAGAGGTCCCGTCAGCAGCAAGCCATGTTCCAGCTGCAGGAGGAGAGGTCCCGCCAGCAGCAGGAAGAATCCCGAGCCATGTTCCAGCTGATGATGGAGAAGATTTCTGGCATGATGGCAGCACCGCAAGCGACGACTACTGAGGGGTCCCATACTGGTTTGCAAGGGTACCCGGTTGTCCAGCATTCCGCACGGGCTGCAGTACAAAAGGCCTTACAAAAAATGGCGACGACCGACGACGTGGAGGCGTATCTCACTGTGTTCGAGCGAGTAGCTGAGCGAGAGGAGTTACCGGCTGAGCAGTGGGCAGATGTCCTGGCACCGTTCCTGACCGGCGAGTCGCAGAAGGCTTACTACGACCTGAGTGAAACGGAGGCCCGTAGGTACCCCCAGCTAAAGGCGGAGATTCTGGCTCGTCTTGGGGTCACCGTTCAAGTTCGCTCCAGCCGGGTCCACCAGTGGGCTTACTCAGAAAAATTACCCCCACGCTCCCAAATGCATGACCTGATCCATCTGGTCCGGAAATGGCTACAACCTGATGACTGCACCCCAGCACAGATGGTAGAGAGAGTGGTCCTCGACAAGTTCACCCGTTCTCTGCCCTCTCGGCTCCAGCGGTGGGTTGGACAGGCCGGTCCCACAAAAGCTGAGGAGCTTGTGTCCCTTGTAGAGAGGTATCGGGCTACGGAGGACCTTCTACTTACCTCTCCTACACGAAGCAGTGCCAGTGACAGGGTCACCAAACCAGCTGGTAAGACTGCTACTGCGGAAAAGGGGAGACATGTCAGGTTGGGAGGGGGTTCATTGGGGGGCGTGGATACCCCGAAACCCAGTGAGGCTCGTGACAGAGGTCATGGCCGTATCCAGTGCTGGCGGTGCCATGAAATGGGCCATATTGCTGCCAACTGTCCACTGTCAGTGGTGCCAATGGACTGCAACCAGACCCGGCGAGTGTCACTGTTTGCCCGGCCAGTTCTGGCGGCAGAGTCAGTCACGGATGCAGAACCCCAAGTATGCATGGTCACAATCGGTGGTCACACAGTGGAAGCCTTGCTAGACTCAGGGAGTCTGGTCACCCTGGTGCGGGGAACTTTGGTTGATCCTGGACTATACAGTGGGCGGAGAGTGGGAGTGTTGTGTATACATGGGGACACTCGCGAATATCCCACTGCTGTCATCAACCTACATACCCCTTGTGGTACTGTTACCCATGAAGTGGGGGTGGTGGGGACCCTTTTTCATGAGGCTATTATCGGCAGAGACTTACCGGTGTTTTGGGACCTCTGGAGACGAAGACCCACCTCAGGTGCTGTTGCAGATAATGGACATCAGGTATGTCCGGCCTTGGCCCCTGAACCCTTTGAGGCCGATGTACACACACCAGCAGTAGGGGTGACCCCATGTGATGAATTCTCTCCCCTAGAGGTCCTAGCTGGTGAGGTCGAGGGCCACGAGGAGGTGGCCGACATGCTGGACCTTGAGATTTCCCGTGACAATTTTGGGGCTGCACAGCTACAGGACCCTACCTTGGTTAAAGCACGGGAGAATGTCAAGGTGATAAATGGGGTACTCCAAATACCAGGGGCTGATAAAATATACCCCCGAATGGTGATTATTGGGGAACTGTTGTACAGGGTCGACCAGATACGGGGTGAGAAGGTTGAGCAACTTGTAGTACCCCAATCTCACCGTAGGCTGGTGCTAGAGTTGGCACACAAACATGTGCTGGGAGGGCACTTAGGTGCTGAGAAGACCCGAGAGAGGATCCTGCAGCGATTTTTCTGGCCCGGGGTATGGGAGGAGGTAAACCGGTATTGTAGCTCCTGCCCTGAGTGTCAACTTACTGCCCCGGTCTCCCACTTCAGGAGTCCTTTGGTCCCGCTACCAATCATAGAAGTGCCCTTTGAACGGATTGCAATGGATCTGGTTGGCCCCATAGTCAAATCCTCCAGGGGGCACCAATACATCCTAGTTATCCTGGACTACGCTACGCGGTATCCCGAGGCGATTCCATTAAGGAACACCTCCTCCAAAAATATTGCTAGGGAGCTGTTCCAGGTGTTCTCACGCACAGGCCTCCCCAAGGAAATCTTGACTGACCAGGGCACCCCATTCATGTCTAGGGTAATGAAGGAGATGTGCAAGTTACTACAGGTTAAACAGCTCCGCACCTCTGTGTATCATCCTCAGACAGATGGCCTGGTCGAGAGGTTTAATAAGACCTTGAAGGGGATGCTTAAGAGGGTGGTCAGCAAAGATGGGAAGGACTGGGATTGTTTGTTGCCCTATTTGATGTTTGCCATACGGGAAGTTCCCCAGTCCTCCACGGGTTTCTCACCCTTTGAGCTGTTATATGGCCGTTCCCCACGTGGGCTTTTGGATGTAGCCAAGGAGACCTGGGAACAGGAGAGGACCCCCCACCGTAGTGTGATAGAACACGTCTCCCTTATGCAGGACCGCATAGCGGCGGTAATGCCCCTTGTAAAGGAGCACATGACAAGGGCACAAGAGGCCCAGTCTAGGGTCTACAATAGGTCAGCCAGACTCAGGACTTTTAACCCAGGCGACAGAGTGCTAGTTCTGGTGCCCACCGTGGAAAGCAAGTTCTTGGCCAAATGGCAAGGACCATATGAGGTCATGGAGAGAGTGGGGAAGGTAACCTACAGGGTATCTCAGCCGGGGAGGAGGAAACCCGAACAGATATACCACGTGAACCTCCTAAAGCCATGGAGGGAAAGAGAGTCCCTGATGGCCATGGGAGTAGAGAAGGCATCTGTCTCCAAGAAGGGGACACCGGAGGTAGGTGTACCCGATGCCAAGGTGCCTGAAGTACGGATCTCGGAGTCCCTCTCCAGGGCCCAGATTCAGGAAGCGAAGGAGTTTGTGCTCCGAAATATGGATGTGTTCTCTAAGTTACCGGGACGTACTTCAGTCATCAAGCATGACATCATAACCGAACCCCACATCCGGGTACACCAAAAACCTTACCGGGTCCCTGAAGCGCGCCGGCTTGCCATATCCGTAGAAGTCAGGCAGATGTTAGACCTGGGGGTTATCGAGGAGTCTAAAAGTGACTGGTCGAGTCCTATTGTGTTGATTCCCAAACCTGATGGTTCCCTACGGTTCTGCAATGATTTTAGGAAGTTGAACGAGGTGTCCAAATTTGATTCCTATCCCATGCCCAGGGTTGACGAGTTGATAGAACGACTTGGACAGGCTAGATTCTTCTCCACCCTTGACCTGACGAAAGGGTATTGGCAGGTACCCCTGACTGACAGGGCTAAAGAGAAGACCGCTTTTGTTACCCCTGATGGGCTTTTTCAGTACGTGGTACTCCCCTTTGGGCTACATGGGGCTCCCGCCACATTCCAGAGGTTAATGGATCTCGTGCTAAAACCTCACCGGAGTTATGCCTCGGCCTACTTAGATGACATTATAGTCTATAGTAACGACTGGGAGAGTCATCTAGCCAAAGTACAAGCAGTGGTAGACTCCCTGAGGGCAGCAGGGCTGACAGCGAACCCCCAAAAGTGTGCACTGGGTCTGGAAGAGGCCCGTTACCTGGGGTACCGTATCGGGCGAGGGGTCATCAAACCCCAAGTAAATAAAGTAGAGGCGATCCAGCAGTGGCCACGACCTTTGAGCAAGAAGCAAGTGAGGGCTTTTCTGGGCATAGTGGGCTATTATCGCCGATTTATCCCCGATTTTGCGACAATAGCGGCACCTCTGACTGACCTGACTAAGGGTAGCAGGGCGGTGATGGTAAAGTGGAGTGAAGAGGCTGAGGGGGCGTTTCAGCGACTTAAGACGGTTTTGTGTGAGGGACCGGTACTGATCACCCCTAACTTCACCAAGACCTTTATTGTGCAGACTGACGCTTCTGACGTGGGCTTGGGGGCTGTCCTGTCCCAAGTAGTGGAGGGTGAGGAACATCCCGTGACATTCCTGAGCCGCAAGCTCACACCCCCTGAAAAGAACTATAGTATAGTTGAGAGGGAGTGCTTGGCGATCAAATGGGCTCTGGAATCCCTGAGGTATTATTTGGTAGGGCGGCAGTTTACACTGGTGACCGATCACTCTCCCCTAACCTGGATGAGTCAGGCCAAGGAGAGGAACGCCAGGGTCACAAGGTGGTTCCTAATGCTCCAGAATTTTAAATTCACGGTGGAACATCGAGCAGGAAAGCTGCATGGGAATGCCGATGCCCTATCCCGTACCCACTGTCTGATGGCCAAAAGTGTTCGTCCCCACAGGGTCAAACAGAGGGGGAGGGTATGTGAGACACTGAAGGGGTTAACTGTGGATGGGCGGTATGTTTCCCCTAGGTTTTGCTTCTATGCAAGGCCTTAGTGCTGAGGTTGTGTTGTCCAGCACCTTGGACACAGGTGAGGGGAACAGCCTAATTAGCCTGGATAAAATGACTCAGCAGAGTTGAGTGGGTTGTCTCTCTGTGGAAGGAGGCTGAGAGGACACAGCTCTGACCTGTGGGTCTGGAGCAGCCACATGATCTTTTGTTTAGTGTGAGCTAGTGGACTATTGTGTATAGTTAGCACCCTGACGGGTAGGTTTTCTTTTGTTTATTCAAATACCTGAATGTAAAGGCTGGTTTTATTTTGCTGCAATAAACGCAGGCGAGACCTGTTTTGGACTATACCTTGGTGTCCCTGTCTTGAACTGCATCCCAGCACCCCGCTACCACGGTCTCTACTGGGCCACATCCCCACAGTAGGCAGAAGAGCATCTCTGAACGCACAGTACGTCGAACTTTGAGGCAGATGGGCTACAGCAGCAGAAGACCACACCGGGTGCCACTCCTTCCAGCTAAGAACAGGAAACTGAGGCTACAATTTGCACAAGCTCATCGAAATTGGACAGTAGAAGATTGGAAAAACGTTGCCTGGTCTGATGAGTCTTGATTTCTGCTGCGACATTTGGATGGTAGGGTCAGAATTTGGCGTCAACAACATAAAAAGCATGGATCCATCCTGCTTGTATCAACGGTTCAGGCTGGTGGTGGTGGTGTCATGGTGTGGGGAATATTTTCTTGCCACTCTTTGGGCCCCTTGGTACCAATTGAGCATTGTTGCAACGCCACAGCCTACCTGAGTATTGTTGCTGACCATGTCCATCCCTTTATGACCACAATGTACCCAACATCTGATGGCTACTTTCAGCAGGATAATGCGCCATGTCATAAAGCTGGAATCATCTCAGACTGGTTTCTGGAACATGACAATGAGGTCACTGTACTCAAATGGCCTCCACGGTCACCAGATCTCAATCCAATAGAGCATCTTTGGGATGTGGTGGAACGGGAGATTCGCATCATGGATGTGCAGCCGACAAATCTGCGGCAACTGTGTGATGCCATCATGTCAATATGGACCAAAATCTCTGAGGAATGCTTCCAGCACCTTGTTGAATCTATGCCACAAATTATTGAGGCAGTTCTGAAGGCAAAAGAGGGTCCAACCCGTTACTAGCATGGTGTACCTAATAAAGTGGCCGGTGAGTGTATTTGCTGGTTTGTGCAGCATACCAGCATCATTTGGCCGCTATCATTTTATAATATTTATAAAATATTCCAGAGGTCATCAGAGGTCAACCAGCTTTCCCCCCCCCCACATTACCCAAAGCAAAATAAACTGTTGCCAATCAATTCTGCTAAAATTTTTGTTTGTGCTGCTTTTGTTTTGAAGATATTAACTAAATTGTAAAGTTCAAAAGGTCAGCCCGCCCCCCAATGTTTGTGCTGGTTTGTGCAGCAAAAATTTTCATTTGTGCCGCTATTGTTATTAAGGTATGTTTAGATGTTTAAATAAGTTAAGGAGTTTAGGATGAACTGCTAAAAACAAACAAACCTAGTGATACTTGTTTTGATCACCGGAGGTAGCTAGCAAGCACATTGTACTTTGTAAGCAATGAACTCTGATGACCTCTGGAAAAAATGATCAATACATTAAAAACAAAAATTAGAAATGAAAATTTTTGCTGAACAAACCAGCACAAACGTTTGACTCCACTTTTGTTTGATTCGGTTAATGTGGGGGTGTGGCTAACCTTTTGAACTTTACATCGTCAAAATAAAAGCAGCACAAACAAAAATTTGAGCAGCACAAATTGTGATTTGATTGAGTGTGATTTGAATAATGTGGGGGGGCTGGTTGACTTCTGATGACCTCTAGAAACTTTTATTAATATCTTAAAAATGATAGTGGCACAAACAAAATTGATGTCAAATGTTTGTGCTACATTTGTGCTGGTTTGTGCAGCTGAAATTTTTGTTAGATTTAAACAAGTTGGGGGGCAAACTTCAGTCAGGTGTGTGGACAAATAATCCTTCACCATATCACATTCTGCCCTCTGGTACTATGTGCCCCATCTGAAGATGGAGGTTGAGAAGCAGTTTACATAGCGTTCTACATTGTGGCCTTGGTGGTCTTCCTTTTGCATTATTAACTTCCTCCTCCCCTTACTGCCAATGAGTTCCAAATTGAAACTATGGTAGTAGTCCCTGCACCAAAGTACGCTTGTACTTACTCATTTTAGTATCACTATTTATTATTGGAATGAAGCATGGATCCAGCAGGGCAGTCACCCAGCATCCGGCACTGTTGGGGATATGGCCTAATCAGTGGTCAATTCACACGCACTGGAGCATATGGCTCTGGGCCAGGCTGCCAGGAGTCAAGGAGAAGCTTTCCTCAGGAAGAGGTGGCTCCTTCTCATATACATCTCCCCAACAATGCACCTGGCACATGTTCCTCTTCTTCCTCTTCTGTCACCATTACATCCTCCATTATGGTCTGAAATGGATGGTAGAGCGGATGATGGTGTTGTCAGCGCTGACCATATTGGTGGCATATTGGAAGCAGTGTAGCACTAAACAAATGTCCATCATGGAGACCCAGTCGTTGTTGGTGAAGTTCTCGTGGTTACTACTTCTACTTACGTGGACTTTCTAAAACTGGAATTCCAAATTGCCTGCTGCTGCCCTTCACAGAATGCTTAAAGTGGAATTACAATGGGTGGTCAGGCCAAAGTTCCTTTGCAGTGCAGATGGGCCAATAACAGCAGGTTGTATACGTTGACAATGTGAAAACACAGCACACTCCAGGCAGAAGTTCCGGCAGGTCTGCATAGATGGCCAGGAACCTTTTCACCACGAAGTTGAGCGCATGCTCAATACATTGGATAAACGGCAACTTGGCTCCATCTGAAGCAGCTACAAATTTACAGAAGTTATGGCAAATCTTACATAAGTTTGTGCACTGTCTGCCATGTCATTGACCTATGCCTACACTTTGTTTACAATACAAGCTTCACACCCTGGCACCTGCGTGCACCAGAGGAACTTGTAGCAGGCAGAGATGGAAAACCTCTTCTCCCTCCCGAACCATTGTACCCTAATTTCTGCTTTTCTCTTTTTGAAAAAAAGCAGTACCTAATTATACTGACAGCATCTTTATGATCAAGGTATAACTGAAAGCTATTAAAGGACAACAGGACATTTATGATATACATATTCACTATTCATGTACAAAAAAATTTTTATAATCCACATATTAATGCAAACTAATCATGATGATGAGCAATTCTAACCACATATAATTATGCACACTTTATTCATGCACACTGTTCTCTGATAGTAGTAACTTTACAATCAATCGATTTTTCTATAACAAAATACTTTACAGAGACAGGAGCTTTAAATACTTGCTGAATGAGAATATTCTTGTTTGACCTTTACATCTATTGCTGCATAATGGTCACGTCCGTGCCAAAACACTGCACTATCCGTAGGTGGTGGTAATATGTGTGTGAACTGTGCCTTAATGTTTGTGTCTGCCACACACCTCAGATTCTGTCCTGCAAGAGTTAATACTCTGGACCTGTAATTGGTTGCTCCTTCCAGCTGAGGCAGTACCTAGTTTCCTATCAGTGCCCAGTTTAGCCTGGACTCCTTACTGGTTATCTTTCTGTCTCCTGTGATCTCTAGATCTCTAGTTTCAGTCCCCTGTGATATCTAGTTCAGTCTTAACCCTTTATATAGTGGTGGTGGTTGCGCAGTTGCTGGGCAGGTGCTGACAATAATCCAGTATAATCAGTAAAAGTATTCCCGCACAGTACCCTAATAAGGGCAATCATTTCAGATGTTCATCTGTGCCTAAAAACAGGAACATCTTCTATAAATTAAGGTTCCCTGAAAAGGAAAATTGCTCATTTTTCAGAACTCCCTGCCTAGCTGAGTCACCCTATGACGAGCAGCAAGCTCTCCCTAGCTATACCTGCTATGTGAAATGGTGTCTGCATGATATTTACTGACAACAACACTTTCTTGATCCAGTGCACGCTAATCACTAAGAAAACTTTCATGATCAATGGAATGACTATGCACTATTCACTGAGAAGAGCAGTTTTATGATTCACGTAAAATAGGTGGTAGTAGTTTCATTATACAGGCTCCCTTTAATAATGAATGGGAACCTAAAATAGATGCTAAAGGTTTTATGTTCATTAATTAATTAGACATTATTTCTGTCTGTACTTGGGGGAGACCGTCGGAGTCTCTCTGGAATCTGCAGGTGTTGATCGCTCCTCACATTAGGATATAAAATGCTCTTATTCTGGAGTTTCATACAACTGTTGTACTCAGCAGCCGACATGTGCACATATTCCTAGAAACAAGAATTGTATTGTGGATAACGTGGAATATACAGATGACACTGAGGTAAGTGCCCCGGGGTGTACAATAATTATTCAATTATTCAGAGTAAGGAAAATTCACCCAAAAGAAATGGAAGGAGACAATAATCTATAATTGATTGGTGCAGAATCAACACTAATAATATATGAGATGATAAATTTGTGTTTAGACTGCAATATGTTTCTTCCTTTTAAATAAACATTAGGTTCTATGGGATCAAAGCATTGGAATGCAGGTCAAATATATATTTAGCACTTGGGCAGTCAAGAGGATTAAATATCTGGTTCAGTTGTACCAGAATGGGATCCTCAGGACATTTAAATTCCTTAGTCAAGAGTTTAATCTAGCTCTTACAGCTTTCTATAGGTATGGGGATCTAGTTTGGGAGGGAGGAAATTAAGAGAACACACAGTCCTATAGAAGCCATTGCCAGAACCTTGAGAAGCCTACTTCCATCTTTTATAAGCAATTGATGGATTCCCAGCCCTCACCTGTGAGAAGCTTTCATATGGCAATGAGATATCCCTGACCTGGAGGGCCATCATCTCAAGGAAATCATATACAACTGGTGGTCAACAGTAATCAGTGCCAGAGACTAGTTGATACAGGTTAAGTGGCTGCATCAAGTATACCTGACCCCTCTGCGCTTGCGTTATATGTATAGACTCCCCTCAGATTTGAGCACTAGCTTCTTTCACATGGTTTGGGAATGCCACCCCATTCAGGTTTATTGGATGGACATATATTCTTACATTAATGAGCGTCTGGTTCTCCCGGGTGTCTGCTCCCCTCGGATGTGTCTTCTGGGCCTGGTCGGGGACCTTCTTCAGGCTTCATTTCAGAGGGCTCTGTTTAGACTCCTTCTGTTCTATGGTAGGAAGGTTATCTTGCTGAATTGGAAGCCTCCTAAATGCCCTACACTAAATAGATCTAGCTGATTAATGCAGAACTCCCTGTTTATAATTTCACTTACGCTGCTAGAGGTACTCCGGATTGTTTCTCATTGATCTAGGATGTGTGGGTGACAGCTCAGACTGCTTCGGGAGAGGAGGAGGAAAAGTTCAGTATGTGTGACGTGTGAATTGTTGGTTGAATGTATGGTCTACACCTTGGGAAAGGGTGCCCCTTGTGGGGGCAACTATATTTTTGTCTCTGTATCATTGGCTGATCCTAATCATCCTATGTTGACACTCAGCATTATAACAAAAAACTTCACCCAATCCCACCACCTAAAAAATGTTATTTATTCAATTTATTTATTTTTTTATTTTTTTTTTCTATTTATTTTTTTTTCTTCTACTAAATAACTAAATAATACACAGCAAAATACATATAAACAGGTAAAAAAAAAGTCCAAAGTTTGCGTTGAGTAGTCCAGACCAGTGCCCAGGATCATAGCGCCAAATTTACTTATCCGGTCCTGCGCAATCCCCGATCCAGAATGTCCACCAGAATGCACGTCTGGCGTGATTCAAGAAGATCATGCTCCAGATTTCCTGCATCTGATGCTTCCCCGCTCAGGTCCACCGGAGTTCACCACCATCCTCCTGATGCATGTAAGTGCTTGGCTTGCAACATAAATTTAAATGCTAAATCCCGCGCTTGAAGAGAAAATAAAAAAGTATTCCAGCGCAAATCTCCAAGTGGTCTAAACTGCTGACACGAACTTTCATTGTAAATCCCGCGCTTAGGCCGAATCCGTCGGATCGTCCGACGGCCCGCCCCCCCAGTGCGATCGTGACACAATCCCATCGTACGCAACTCAATCCCCTGCGTGATGCACGAAAAGTCGGGAAACCCTTACTAAATAAGCCCCATAGTGTCCAAATCCCATACACCCCCCTCCCAACCTAATCCCTACACACCAAACCAATTTATATACACAATACTATAACAATCTATAGAAAAAAAATACACTATAACACACATCAAATCACTAAAAAAATTCAAACCACATAAAGCCCAGGGTTGGCGCGTGGAAGCCCTACATCACTACATGCTCAGAACACAAAACAAAAATCTACAGTGCAGCATCAGCCCAACACCAGGAGAGGAGATGACAGACTAAGGGACACTAAAGGAGAACCCCCTCCAAAGGAGAGTGGCCCTCCCCGTGCCCAGCCTCTCATACTCCAGAGACTGCACCTTCACCAGGTCACCCAGAATGTTTCTAACCACCTCATCCACTAGAAGGATTTTATGCTGCGTCAAAACTAAGCACCGTGCGTTCCACATGAAGTACTTGACCACTAGACCAATGAGGAATAATAGTGCAGTGGTCCCGGCCAACCAGGGTTCTGAATGCTCCATAGGCCCACTCTGCATTGGAGTGTTAAAGGGGCACTGAAACAGGAAGTGGTCCATGCTCTCCAGCAGGCCACCGTACTCCGGACCGGGGACCACCCCTTTCTTCAGAGCACCAAATTGTCCCTCACACACAGCTTTCCATGGAAGCAGCACCAAGCCAAAACCCCAAATTTCAAGATGCTGATAGATTTAAAAAGACCTAAACCCACCTCAAGATTCTGGCTTGGGCAATCCCTGAGGGCCAGATGCTTCTGGAAATGGGCAAACAGAACCCTTTTGTCAAGGAGTTTCCTCTCTTTCCAAAGGTTTTCAATATTGATCTTAAGAAAGGTATTCACTAGGAATATTACAGGGTTGACCACACACAACCCTCCTTGTCTCCTCGTGCAGAGACACGTTAAGCCTATTCCCCCATAACAGCTGAAAGAACAGACTGAACACCCGAGTCCAGAGGGGTTCTGGCAAGATGCATACACTGTCCAGATAAATCAGCAGCAGGAGCATGTAAGTTTTAATCCTTCCACTGGTCCACCTTCTGAGCGGCAATCTTAAGCCTGCTGCCCAGTTTTGCATGGGGTAATCCCCCATGGCAAGAATTTTGTCAGAGTCTTATGGCCCTGGAAGAGTGTCTGGGAGATCCAAGCCTGGATCTCCCTCTCCCAACCAGAGACCCTCACACTTATCCCGATTGATCTTGGACCCAGAAGCCTCTGAGTAGCGGTCAACCTCTGACATCACCCATTGCACCTCCCCTCGCGAGGACACAGAAACAGTGACATCATTGGCTAATGCTACCACTCTTAGAGTGGCTTCCAGTGTCATCCTGACACCCACCAGTGGCCCACGATCAACCCTCCTAAAGAATGGGTCGATAGCGAACACATGCAACAGTGAGCTCAGAGTACAACCCTGGAGAACACCACACCCAACCTCAAAGTAGCAGCAAATCCAACTGTTCACAAGTGGGAAACTCTCTGCCTGAATACAAAACCTTTAGCCAATTGACAAACCCGCCCAGTATAACCATACCTCAGGAGGACAGACCAGAGGTATTAATGGTTACTAAATGCACTGCCGCCCAGAACAGGGTAATTCTGTGACCACAAAAGGAGCCGGGTGTGCAAGCCGCACCAGCCAATAAAACAGCACCTTTACCAAAACCTTTCTGTCCGTATTGAGAAGCGTTTTGGGTCGCAAGTTCTCAAGCCGAGATTGGTCCTTAACCTTTTGCAGGATTATCAGGGCAGACCTCTTCATTGACTTTGGCAGAGCGACGAGCAAAGACACTCATTGAATACCTCAGTCAAGAGAGGAACCAAGGCGCCTTTAAAGGTCTTATAAAACTCAGATGTTAAGCCATCCGGACCCGGTGATTTCTTGAGTGCAAGCCTTTCAATCGCCTGGCTGATTGGCTCAAGGACAGTTTCAGCCAGGAAAGCCGACATCACATCCCAATTTAGATGTGCCCAAGAGGTGTGATTAGAGGGATCTCACACCTTCCAGAATCCCTGATCTGCACCTTTTCAGGGATCCTGTACCGTCAACCAGTCCTGTGACAACTTTACCACTCACTGACATCTTGCAGTTTCTGTAAGGGTCGGGCGAGCGGTATTTTCTCTATTCCCTCTCAAAATCCAAAGATGCGTGTCTATCGCACTGACACCTCTTCAGCAAAGTTTCACTCTGGAGATGTCCTCACGACTACCTCCAGTCAAAACAGCATGCTCGAGTTTACTCCTCAGGCCATGATACAGGCGATACCTGTCCAGACTCCTGGGGCTTCGAGAGCTGGCTGAAGAATCTCGCCACTCTTTTCTCGAACATCTCCCATTGTCTGATCTTTGCTTCTTCTAGGAGAGACAAATTGAACTTCCAGTAGCCTCTTCCCATCCGGGGGTCTCTGTAATATTCAGAGAACACAAAATTAGACAGTGGTCGGAAAACTCTACCTCAAAAACGGACATTGCTGAAGAAATGGCTTCCTCCTTTAAATAGAATCTATCTATTCTAGACCTGCAGCTACCGCTATATTAGATGTACCCTTCATAGCCAGGGGTGTGCCGGATGTCATAAATCAGCTTGTCTCTGGAACCTCCCCTATCTTGGGGCCTCGTGACAGCATTGAATTCCCCTCCAAAGACCACCTGCCGACTTGTAAAAATTTAGGGCTTGATCCTCATAAAGAGACACTTGGACTGGGAACCATTGATGTTAATCAGACAAAGTTCTTGTCCCTTCATGAGGACATCCAGGATCAGGCACCTCCTGCCTCAGTCCCGGGTTACAAGTGTATTGCAGTGTAAAGGCTTGAATAAGCGATCGGATGATATAATAAAAGTCCCATAATCTCCCCAGTAACACATAAAATGCAAATAAAATAAATAAAACACAAAAACACATACATATTTGGTATCACCGCGTCCGTATTAATCTGTACAATAAATCTAAATCAATATTGAACCCACTCGGTGAACTACGTAAAAAAAAACTCGAAAAACTTCCCATAATATACAATTTTTCATCAAACACCATCACAAAAAATGTTCTAAAAAGTGATCAAAAAAAGTTACGTTCCCTAATATGATACGACTGAAAAGAACAACTGTTTTCACAAAAAATAAGCCATCAACCAGATCTGACAACAGAACAATACAGAAGTTATGCCCCTGAAAAGTTATCAATAGTAAAAACAATGCGATTTTCTCCAATATTGGTTTTGCTCAGGAAAATTGAGCAAAAATAATAAAAACTATATAAATGAGGTATCACAGCAATCGTAGTGAACCAGAGAATAAAGATAAAATATTATTTTTACGTTACAGTGAGCGGGGGAAAAAAAATGCTAACAATCCAAAATAAAAATTGATGATTTTGTTTATGTCCCCCTTGAAATAGTTAATAAAATCTCATGAATTAGCTTTAGACTCCCAAAATAAATTATCTATACATTTTATATCATCCCGTACATAATAAGCCCTCATATGTTCGCATTACCAAAAAAAAAAAAAAATTATAGGTCGTACAATGTGACAATACAAATCTGCTGTGAATGGCGCCTCCATTCATTCTATACTCAGCCGTGCGCCCGTACAGAAGTTTACCACCACATATGGGGTATCAGTAAACTCGGGAGGAATTGGGCATTAAACGTTGCAGCGCGTTTCATCATTTAATTTATTCTGAAAATGTCAGTTTTGGCCTAAATGAATGTATTTTCCCAAAAAATTCTATAGTTTCTAAATCGCAGGTCCATATTTTTTAACCCATTTGAAACACTTAAAGGGTTAATAGACTTAAAAGAAGTTGTTTTACATATGTTGAGGGGTGAACTTTCTATAGTGGGGTAATTTATGGGGTTTTACGATTATTTAGGCCTCTCAAAGTCACTTGAAAGCTGAGTTGTCCCTCAAAATGTGAGTTTTGGCAATTTTCATGAAAATAAGAAAAATCGTACCTAAAGTTCTGCACCTCATAACATCCTAGAAAAATGACCGGAAGCATAAAATATCATCCCAACATAAAGCAGATATTCTGTAAATGTTAATTATCAAACTTTTTGGGTAGTTTTACATCTTTTCTGGAAACCAGAACATTTCAGACTTGGTAAATGAAGAATTTTTACAAACTTTTGCCAAATTTTCACTTTTTTTCAGAACGAAACGCAAAACTTATCACTTAAATTTTAAAACTAACATGAAGTACAATGTGTCACGAGAAAACAACCTCAAAATCACCCGGATATGTTAAAGCGTTCCGAAGTTATAACCAATTATCGTGAGACATGTCAGATTTGAAAAATCGAGTCTGGTCATTGAGCTGAAAACTAGTGTCGGTGATAAGGGGTTAAACTCTGGTGCCATATCTGGCAGCCTGGTCTCCTGCAATAATAAAATGTTGGCTTCAACACAACCGAGAAAATCTAAATTTATTTCAGTTCATCATAGTCACAAGAGTCAATTAAAAATGTGCATATCACAACGCCCTGGGAAAGGAAAGCTAGCGTCACGTTATTTGAACTTGTGATTGATTCTTGTGAGTATGATGAACTGAAATAAATTTTAACTTTGTTGGAACGTAACACACCTGCCTGCATATTTTCTTCCAGCTACAATATAATTAAAGGAGGATGATGAGAATGCGATGGTACTAGTCTGAATGGTGACATACTTTCAGCAGGAGAAACTGAGGATTGGTGCTGTTCATCGGTGGTTTAAGATGGAATAACAAATAAGAAGAATAATATTGGGAGCTCCGGTCATAGTGATATTATTTTCTCTATTTCTGTGTCCATAGCATTATTGTCCCCCAAGGACCTACTCGGACCACCCTCTCTTTCGTCGTTGTCTCCCGACTCTGAGGACCCAGCCTCCCCAAAGGATAGAGACTCAGACTCAGAAGATCGGAATTCTGTCCCGCACTAGAAAGGCTGAAGAAGGAATGTGGGCAACTGTGCCGCCTGAACACTTCATCTCAGCCATGAAGGCCAAAGCCCCAGACCAATTACCTGAAGTACTTCACCATAACGAATTTGCCAACTCATGATGTCCATACATGAAAGTGACTCATTACGGATCAAAACGGTCTCTTTCTTGACTGCATTTCGGCGAGACACTGCTTGCACAGCAAAATGTCGCCAGGCGGGCTCGTTCTTTGGCAGCTCTTATTTCAACCAGAAGAGCTCTTGTTAGGGTAGGATTTAAGATATCCTCTTTTAGTGTGCGTTGGCTGCGTGTTTCTAATCAATAAGCATCTTGTAAAGAATGATTCAGATTACTGCTGATTCAAGTCTCAATTCTGCCATTGCCTGGGGCAAATCAGCACTGCACAAGCTTTATTTGTTCTATCTGTCTATATAGAAAAATAGGAAGGAAGCATAAGAGGGAGGAGAGTTCTCAACTTATGAAGTCTCTTGATCGGAGAACTTCCCTGCTGTCGCACATTGACATCACGTCTGCATTTCTTTGATTCAAAACTTTGAGGTGCGGTCTAAGATCTCAGTGCCATCTTGAGTTCTTTGTTTCTATTACAGAATATTTTAGGAAAATAAGACAAGTAGAAATGACAGGATTTGATCTATCAGCTAGGTTTACCTTAACAGTCCCCTCTAAATCCTGGAATTTCTCTCAGCTACTCTTAGTCTAGACCTACAGATCTGCCCATACGTGCATCGCTCTCCTCTTAACCAGTTGGATGACAGCAGACACCTGTTGGGTATGCCCCTATTTAGTGGACTTTGACATATGGGAATCTAATCTAGACTCTACTTTTCCCTACTCCAGGGGGCTGTTTGATATGTTTCAGGGGTGGTTGATCTCAGAGGGATACCATCATTATTCAAATTTAGGTAAGGGGTCTTTGGCTTGTCTAACTACTGATACCCATGATACTTGGTGGACTTGATGAGGGGGACCACATAACACGCAATAAATTACAATAGTAAAATCACAATCCCCTAATATCAACCCCCACTTAAAGCAAACCCTTCCAATCCCCCAACCACAAAGTGAAGAATATAGCATCTGCTCCTGAGTTTCTCTTGAGTTCTCAAGTATCTCAAAGGGGGCAATCCCATCTTTCTGTTGACGGTGGTCCTAACTGAATAGAGGGCAGTTGGGCCATGGTTTCCCTGTTACTTTCTCGGCCTTCCCAATCTCTAACTTAAGAGTGCTGTTTTGTTTCTCAATCCCACCACTAACTTGGAAAAGGTAAGGGGTGTGCAGGGCCTGTTCTACACCCAGGAGGGACAAGGTTTCAGATCTTTATCTGCCCAGTGAAGTGGGTTCTGTGACCGGACTCTGTGGACTCTTGGAGTCCAAAACCTGCAGAAAGCCTGACAGTAGCCTTGGTCATGGGAAAAGCTTCTGGCCACCCTGAAAAGGGCAAAGCACACAAACACGTATTCCTGTGTACCACTTTTTGGTAGCTGGATGAAATCCATCTGCAGTCACTAGTCTAGGGACAGCGGTAGTAATGCCCCGGGCAAACCACTGGCGGTTTATGAGCACTAGCATGGCCATCCTTGACTTACTGTCGGGTGCAGGGCTCCAGGCAGGCACACCCTTTCTCCCAGCATCCAGGTCCCATCAGCATCTGGGTTTCAGCTTTCCTTCACACTTCCTTCACTTCTGATGACTCTCGGGCCACCAGGGACTGGAACACCTGTTGTATCTCAGCTCATAGTTGGACCAGAAGAGCTCAAGCCCCTCCGGCCAAACAGAGCTGACATCAAACTCAGATGTACCATAGGGATGGATCAAGGCAAAGAAGTCAGCCACCTTGAAGTCCATCTTCAGCAACAGCTCAACTACCCGTGCCCGAGGGGGACACACATCACTGCCACACCACCGAAGACGGACCACATTCCTACGGTTAGCAGCTGGCCCGGTTGTGGGGAGCGACTATGATGTCTCCCTGCCTCTTTGCTCTCGGAAGGCAGACAGGCCGTGCCTCTCTATCCAAAACGACAAATCAACCTCCTGCCCCGCTACATTGATCGTCCTTTCTCCCTTCTGTAAGGCCTGCAGGAGGCGCCGTTGCAAAAAGCCGTTCACAGAGCCCAGAGATGAGGATGATGGAGCCCTACTTCCCCCAGCAGCGACACTGGTATAGCTCTTAATGGGGGCCACCACTGGGGCTGCCACCAGTGCCGGGATATCACCCTCCCACTGGGGGACTCACTACAGCACTGGATTTAGATGGCATCACCACTGCTGCGCTGCCCTAACTGTCCAATGTGTCCGATACCTGCCCTGCTCCCCCACTGTTACCACAAACAGAGACGGAGCCCATCGACACATCAGATGTCACACCTGTAATCTCCCTACACCTTTGCACCAGGTCCACAGCAGAACTCGGGGGGGGGGTTTGGTTAGCAGGGCTTGCACAGTGAGCTGACCCTGCACTTTGCTCGGGGTGTTTACAGGGAGGGGGGTAAAGATGAAACGTACCTCTTCTTGCTGTTTTGGCCTGATCTTTTTAGCCTTCCTCCGGCCGCTCTCCCCAGTGGCTTCCTCTGGGAGATCATCACCAAAAGAAAAGTTCTCCATGCACACTGGGGACTGGAGCAGCCGGATCTGCGCCATGAGCGCCCCTCCCTGGCTGCCGGCGTCACTGTCCTCCCCCGAGCGAGGTGTTACTGCTGACTGTCCTGCAGGGGGCCCACTGCATGAGGCCTGCTGATCTTCCTGCAGGCCGCCAGGTGTGTCCTGCTGCTCATCATCATCATCGTCATCCTCCTCCACCTGGCTCGCAGGCTGCAACCCCATCAGCCTTTGCTCTCTGTTATTAGCCATTTGAGCAAATCTATCATCATTAATCAGTTTTTCCTTAAATGGTCCACTGTTTTCACATATAAAGTTCTTTCTTTTATTCAACTTATCAATCTCTGCTTTTAGACGATACGTTTCTCCATTAATTTCCATATTTTTTTCTTTGGTGCCGTGTTCGTCCTGGCGCGGGCACATCGCAGCTCCTCCCGGAGCCTCCTGATGGTCTTAGTCATACTCTTCGTGCTCTGGACCCGGGAGGTATAGGTGGACAAAGACTCCTGGGATCCCTGCACCGTCCAGCCTTTCCCCGCATGGTCAGCCTTACCTCTGTGAGCACTCCGCTTTCCGGAAGGACCGCTCTCACCCGCACCGTCATGGACATCCAGGTTCTTGCTGTGCCGCTTCACACTAGACCCAATAGGAGTAGGAGTCGCACTGCTACGACTCCTGGTGGAAGACTCCAGAGCAGCACTCACTATTCTGCTGCTAGCCAAGCGCTTCCTGGCTCTGTCGGAACATAATTTATGCATGCCCCCTGATCTATATACATCCTCGGCGTCGGTGGAAAGCGCTGCCGACAGCTGGTAATGTCACATGGCTGTCTGCTAATCTTGCTCATGTGCGGCAACTGCATTCCTTGCTCAGCTGGCAAGGAAGGTACATCACCGGCAGTCTGCAGCCCTTTCCGCCGGCGCTGAGGATGTATTTTGATGAGGGGAGGCGTGCAGAAATTATGTTCCGACAGAGCCAGGAGGTGCTCGGCTAGCCTAACGTAAGCACCTCAGGCTCATTTTATAAACTTTATAACTGCATATTTCGGTATAGTAGACAGCCCAGAGCATTCCAGCAACAGTCCCCTGTCACATCTAAGGTAACAAGCATATGTTTGGGGACAGTACACACGTCTAAATGTGGTGGTAGATGTCCTTTAAATAAAACTTTCACAAACAATATTACCATTACTCCATTCATTTATTTTTTTCTTTTGTTCAGATGGTTCTCACAAACAATGTCACCATTATCTTTCTTCTGGGATTTCCCAATCTTCAGAACTTCACATTCCTCTTCTTCTCCCTCCTGGTTCTTATCTTCTGTGGGACAATATCAGGAAACCTTCTTATCATGGTCTTGTATCTAGTGAGTAAAACCCTTCAGTCCCCCATGTACTTCTTCATTACACAGCTGTCATTGTGTGACCTCCTGCTGACCACAGACATTGTCCCCGTCCTTCTTCACACTGTCCTGTATGGAGGAAGTTCTATCACTCTCATTGGATGCTTCATTCAGTACTTTTTCTTTGCTACATCGGAATCTTCAGAATGCCTTCTCTTGTCGGTGATGTCCTATGACCGGTATGTGGCCATCTGTAACCCCCTCCGTTATCACTGTATCATGAGTCATGGAGTTTGTGTGACATCAGTCAGCATGATTTGTCTGGTGGGTGTTATTGTAGCATCGGTAAATATCACCGTTACGTATAATGTGTATCTCTGTGGACGACATGTCATTGACCATTTCTACTGTGATATTGAGCCCATGATGCATCTCTTCTGCGCTCATATATCTATTCTCCATAAATTGCTGATGGGATCTTTAATAGTTGTTATACCTTTCATAATAATAGTGACGTCCTACGTGTACATTGTCATCACCATTCTGAAGATCCCATCCACTACCGGAAGACATAAAGCCTTCTCCACCTGTAGCTCCCACCTCATTGTGGTCTCCATGTTTTATGGGACATTAATGATTGCTTATATGTTTCCATCAGGGGGAGAATCCACAACACTTAGTAAGATCCTCTCCCTAATGTATACGGTGCTGACCCCACTGCTTAACCCCATAATATACACCTTGAGGAACAACAACTTTAAAGAGGCTTTTCACAACCTGAAATCAATTGTTAAATCCAAATAAAGTCCCTTCTATACCGGGGAATGTTTCCAATCACTGCCCCCTATATAGAAATGGCAAGCAAACATTACAAAATTACTTTTGTAAGCTGATCAGATCTGATTATACAGTAGGTTTTTATGTAGCACATCAACCGATGTGTGGTGGAGAATGAGCAATTAATATTCAAACTTTCATAGGTTAACATTGAGGCCCTTTAACTCTTTGTTTCCTGTATTGTATACAGTATGTACCGATGTCTACATTGTCCGGACCCACCATAATAATTCTAGACAGTTTATGGGTCATGTTACATAGTGACATAGTTAATGTGGTGGGAAAAAAGACCATCAATGGATGTAATGGAACATTATTATATATTATAACATAAACTTCAATGTTATTTTGATGTAAAAAAGCATCTGGATCCTTATTGAACCTCTCTGCTGTCCCTGCTTTACTTTGCTCTTGAGCTTGGCTATTCCACAGTTCTACACAGTAAATAAACCTTATGTCCTCTGAACATTTAACCTTGCCGCCCTCCCATAGTCGCCTAATTCAAAGACTAAATAAATATGTTTTTTTCATTTTTTCTCATAACTGAGACCCTCCTTACCCCTTATCATTTTTGTGGTTCTTCATTGTCCCTTCTCCAGCTCCAGCGCCTCCTTTTCTTGGACTGATGACCACAACTGGACAGCATATTCCAGGTGAGGCCAAATCAATGCCCTGTACAGTGGTAATATTACATCCCTATCCCCAGAGTCCAGACTGATTGACATTGTGCTATTATTTAATCTATAATCTACTAGTCACCCAGGTCCTTCTCAACAAGGGACTCTCCAAGATTTTCTCCCACAAGGACATATGTTGCAAGTGGATTATTAGTCCCCTGGTGCATAAACTTATATTTATCCAACCTTACAACAGTCATATTCTGCACCAGATATAGGGTTCTGGGCAAGGTAGTCCTTAGGCTAAATGATCCGTGGCTCGTGCCCTGGATCTCTTGGCCTGTGCCCCAGTTCAGTGGGACTCTTGTTGTGCTGTCCGGGCCACTTTGCCCACTCTTACTGCTCTCTGCATCCCCTCTGGACGCAGACAGAGATGAGTAATGTGGTGGAGAATGGAGCAGTCAGCTCCGTCCTTTGCTACAAATAGCAGGAGACAGGGTGACGTCATTAAACCGGGTCTCCTGCTACCACCACAGAGACGTGGTGTTATGATGTCACCGCGTCTTGTCCGGCACACCGAGTAGAAGAGGAGCAAAGCGGGAAAGGAAGGCAGGTGAGTATAATTTTTTTTTTTTAACTTTGCAATGTAAGAAGTAGCTAGGGGGACATCCATTTACTCAGGGGACGGGGGCTTGGGGACATCAATTAACTTAAATTTAATTTCTGTGGGTGTGAGGTTGACACCCATTGCTCTGCGGGGTGGCTGGGGTGGAATATTAATTTCTTGGGGTTGGAGAAGTGTGGATAACATCCATTACTCAGTCTGGGGAGGTTGTCTATTGCTGGGGTGCCAATAGGAATATTAATCTCTGGGGGGCTGTGGGAGACATCAATTGCTGGCTCGGAGAGGGGGAATAGCAGTTGATGGGGGTCCATGGGCACATAAATTGCTGGGTGTGGTCTGGGGGCAACATCAATTGCTGGGGTGAGGGCACATCCATTGTTGAGGGGCTGCGGGTGGGCACTCATTGTGGAGGAGGACATGAATTGCTGGTGGGCTTTGGGGGCTATGAATTTCTTGGGGAATTGTAAGGGACATTAATTGCTGTGGTTGCTGTTAGG
This sequence comes from Engystomops pustulosus, assembly GCF_040894005.1. NCBI lineage: Eukaryota > Metazoa > Chordata > Amphibia > Anura > Leptodactylidae > Engystomops > Engystomops pustulosus. The sequence continues at coordinate 220,337,869 of NC_092414.1, forward strand.
ACATCATAAATTGGAGGGTTGTGGAGAAAACAAAAGGCATGCTGTGCCAACTATCCCTGACGCAAGCAACAATCTGAGCTTCCCCAGGAAGGGTTCAGCTTTTTATCCCCCAAACTAAGAAGAGTAAGCAGAAGTTTGACCAATCTCACCTACAAGGCCTGGTCCTAACAAGTGTCCATGGGCAGGGACGTTGAATCTCTAACTTCCCACTGCTTTTGTAGTGGAGGCTTAGGCTAAGGTAGGAATCCCTGTGGAACATGTGGAATCTCTGGGACATCACTCCTTGCTTTTGCTTGCCTATTCCACTTCCTCTTCCCCTGTCTCCTCATCCAGCCAGTATCGACCGGCACCACCAGTTTAAGTACAGCCATGGTGAAACGCAGCTGCTGTTCTGAAACTCATCTATTTGGGTAAAAGACAACACAACACTCAAAGTAGAGAAAAATTTCCTCCTAACCCATAGAGTGGATCAACTAACAGTCAGATACAGACGCACTGCAAAATCACCATCTACTGCAATACGGTGGTATTGTGGTATAAAGTGATCAGACACCCTAGGGTTTAAGTAACTAAAACCTAAGGGCACTAAAAACACTGTAAAATACTATGTAAAATAAACTTTTTAAATGTGAATGTAAAATTAAAAAAATTACAAAAATACTAAAAGTTTAAATTGCCCGCATCCCCAAGAACTGAAATAAAAATAAATAAAAAGTAAAATCATAAACATGTTAGGTATCACCGTGTCCCATATTTCCTGATCTATCGAATTATAAAAGCGATTATTCCAAGTGGTGAACCCATAACGCCAATTTGCATTATATAAAATTTTGAATAAAAAGTAATCAACATCATCATCCCACAAAATTGACACCACACATAGCTCTGCACACCATGTAGGATGAAGCTCCAGAAACTGGCATAATCTTTTTTTTCTCCAAAAGTTTTTAATTTTTTTTCTATCATTCTTCATTCAGGATAACATGAACAATTTTTACACGGGAAGAGCTCTGTGACGGCTTGTTTTCTGTGTAATAAATTCCACTTCATAGAGATGGTATTTACTATTCCATGCCGTGTACTGGGAAGCGGGAAAAACATTCCAAATGCAGTGAAAATGGTGAATGAACGGTTTTATAATGTTTTCATACATGTACATTTTTTTTTTCATTTTGATTTTGCCATCTTCTGATGCTGTGGGTGGTGTTATGGCAGTGTATGCAGTATACATACTATATGGGGATTTTCCTCCTTATTTATTACAATGTGCTGATAGCACATTGTGATGATAGTGTTAAAACGAGACAGACTCGGGTCTTTGGAAGACCCAAGGCTGTAATGGCGATGGATTGCTGCCATCTATTTGAAGCCGCCACGGAAAGAAATCGGCGATATATGCAGCAAAGACTTACCGGCTATGGAGAGGACTCAGCGTGTGAGCCCTCTCCATGCACTGGGACCCAACGCGCGCCATACTATTGCAGCACACGTCGGTAAGGGGTTAAACACAAACACAAATTAGACATTAGGTTTTTATTTTTAAAAAAATCTATATAATAAATTTGCTATCAATGTGATCGTACCAACCAAAGAATACATTTAAGGTGTCATCTGGAGCGCACAGTTAAAGGGAACCTGTCACACCATAAGCAGTAGGTTGTCAATCAGCTAAACAGTGTCTAGGTGATATTTCTTCCATGTCCTGTTGTGGCATCATCCAGAAAATAAACTTTGAATAAATTGGTTTTATGAAGTCAAGGAGGCGGAAAGTTAAACAATGATGTCAAGCTTTCCCTGTTTTAGAACACTCCCTCATTGATTACATCTGCTGAAATCCGGTGAACGATGTTAACTACATGTGAGGAGGTGTTCAGAGACAGGGAGAGCGTGACTTCAGTGTTTAACTCTCCGCCTCCATGACTTTATACATCTAACTTACATCTCACTTCAAAGTTGATTTTCTGGATGATGTCACCACACTGGGCCATGAAACATCATCTAGAAGCTTCTCAACTGCATGACTGCGTGGTAGTGGTTTATTATGTCAATTTCTGATGACAGGTTCCCTTTAAAGCTGTAAAAGCGGAACCCACAAGAAAATGATGTTTTTTCGACAAACTAACCAATTTTTTTTATGTAAAAAGAAAAAAAAGAAGCTCCAGGCACCATGTAGCATGTGCTGAGCCTCGAAGATACCACAAAAAGAGAAACCCCTAAAAAGTGACCCTCTTTTGGAAACCAATTCCCTCAAGGAAAACATCCGTCTGTAACTCCCACGATTGGAGATTCCTCTGATTTCAGGTGTTACGGCGTGTAAGGGGCTTACCGGGGGGTCCGATTCTCCACTGGCTACCTCGGGGTCTGCCAGTGCACCAGGGTTGCGCGATTTCTTCCGGGAGCCGGGTCCCTGCCTCCTAGCATGTGTAAACTTTATTGCACTGTGTAAACTCTACTTGAGCTTGAACAAGTGATCGGAAGATCACTTGTTCAAGCCAACATGTCACTAAAATAAAAAAAAGTTTTTTACAAAAATATATAGATAATAATAGAAAGTGAAAGTCCTCCAAACACCACAGTTCCCTATACACAAGTAATAAAGTACAAAAACCACTAAATCACAAAAAACCCACTTAATTGGTAACAATCTGTACAATAAATCATAATCAAAATTGGACCTGCTTGGTGAACGTGGTAAAAAAAAAAAAAAAACGAAAAACTTTTTTATCAACCAGAATTAATGATTTTATTTTCCTCCACACGTAAAGAGTTAATAAAATCTCATCAAGAAGCTAAATACCCACTAAAATTATTTTTTTAAGCGCAAAAAATAAACCCTTATTTGTCCAAATTGGCAAAAAATAAATAAAGATTGTATAGCCTATAAACCCCTTCCCGGCGTGTGTTGTTATAGAACGGTGCGGCAGGTAGTGACTTGCCAACGTGGTTCAGACACAGTGGGGCAGATTTACTTACCCGGTCCATTCAAGATCCAGCGGCGCGTGTTCTCTGTGCTGGATTCAGGTCCGGACGGGATTCACTAAGGCAGTTCCTCCAACGTCCACCAAGTGGCGCTGCTGCGCTGAAGACCATCGGAATGCACTGAAGTGTTGATTGGCGGTTTTTCCGAATCCGTCGGATTTTTTTACGGCCCCCCGATTTCCATCCCGTGCATGCCGGCGTCGATGCTCCACAATCCGATCGCGTGCGGCAAAATCCCAGGGCAATTCAGGAAAAATCGGCGCAAATCGGAAATATATTCAGGTAACACGTCGGGAAAACGCGAATCGGGCCCTTAGTAAATGACCCCCAGTGATCAGGGTAAGATGGTGGCTGCTCCTGATGGCCATCTATCCTTCCCCGTGGACCAGATGTGTTTTGCTGCCCCCCCTCCCAGTTCATGATCGCTGCTTTTGGCTCATTAATGCAGACCAGTCAATAGCAGCGATTTTACTTATGATATCAGTATTACCAATCACCTTATCTGTAGACCCGGTGATCGGGGCAGGGTGGCGGCTGTTCCTGACAGCCACCAATTTTTCTTTGTGGTCCAGAGGGGTTTCGTTGCCCCCCTCTGTTCATGTGTATGAGACCTGCGAGAAGTCCAGAGTGACAACATTTTAGTTGGCCCCCTGGTATATTCCACCTCCTTATACACAACACATTCCCAATTCACGAAGGAAATATCGATCACCATACCCCGCGATTATTTCATGTAGTTTGCAAACTCGGGTCACTTGCTGGTTTTATGTTTGTTATTTAGGTTTTCTATTTCCCCTCCAAGCCTCTGGATTTGTTAGCACATTCTTTATAATTCTCCAAGTTCTTTATTTATTTTAATTATTATTATTATTATTATTATTATTTTATTTGCTTTATCATTCCGGAGCCCTGCTGGATTTTAGGACCACATGTAGGGTTGTTCTTACGTCAGGAAACAGTCAGGAAACATGAATCCTAATCAGAGAGCTGACATTTCACATTGTCACAAACTGGGCATCACAAAACGGCACCGAACCGTCCAGAAATAATTGCAATTTCCATCTTGGACTCTATGGCACATCATATTTGGAAACCACCTGTATTTTCAATATGCTCATTTCACCACGTGTATTACACTACAACACATATTACACCTTGCTACATTCTCCAAGAGGTTACATTCAACACTTCTCTGTTTTGGTACCACTAGGGCTCTCCAAATGCTTTTTAATTTTTAGGGCCTAATTGGATCATTCACCTGTAGGGGCAAATACACATATTATACATTGCTAAATTCTCTAGGGGGTGAGTTTTTAAAAATTAGGATCACGTTTTGGTTCTTCTCTGTTTGATAACACTAGGGCTAATAGTTTTATACATTTTGTGGGTTATTAAATTTTTTTTATCCCTTGTGGCTATAAAAAAAATTGGGGGTAAAAATGACCTTTATAGGAAAATCCACAGAAATAGAGAAAATAATATCACTATGACCAGAGCTCCCAATATTCTTCTTCTCTCTCGTTATTCCATCTTAAAACTTCGATGAACAGCACCAATCCTCAGTTTCTCCTGCTGAAAGTATGTCACCATTCAGACTAGCACCATAGCACTCACATTCTCCTCCTTTAATTATATTGTAGCTGGAAAAAAATATGCAGGCAGATGGTGTGGTACGTTCCAACAAAGTTAAAATTTATTTCAGTTCATCATTAGAGATGAGCGAGCACTAAAATGCTCGGGTACTCGTTATTCGAGACAAACTTTTCCCGATGCTCGAGTGCTCGTCTCGAATAACGAGCCCCATTGAAGTCAATGAGAGACTCGAGCATTTTTCAAGGGGACCAAGGATCTGCACAGGGAAGCTTGGCCAAGCACCTGGGAACCTCAGAAAAGGATGGAAACACCACAGAAATGGACAGGAAACAGCAGGGGCAGCATGCATGGATGCCTCTGAGGCTGCTTAATCGCACCATTATGCCAAAACTATGGGCAACAGCATGGCAATGACAGAGTGACCGAATGAGGCTAGATAGCATCTAAAACATCCAATAATTGACCCTGACACTATAGGGGACGGCATGCAGAGGCAGCGGCAGCAGCGGCAGGCTAGAGAGTGTCTTGGCAACATACCCCAAATGGACTCAGGCTTAAAACCAATGGGTGGCAGAGAGGAACCAAAGGAGGTGAGCAAGAAGCACTGAAATAATATTGGTAAATGATAAAAGTTTGCCAGTATATTTTGTGGATTACACAGCAGGGTGGCGACAAAGTTAACAAGTTTGATGTGGAAGCCATGAAAACAACCCAAAATTCTGCCTGACACAGCTCGTTTGATAAAGGGACCATGTATGGAGGCAGTGAACTAGTAGTAGATTAAAGGTGCTGCAGTTAAAACTATGTTAGTTGGATCTTGGGATGGAGCTGGCGCTCCGCTGCCAGGCGAGGTTTCGCCAATCCAAGCCCCTGTCTCTAGGCTACTCCCCAAACAGCACTTTTAAGAACCTTTTGTATAAGATCAAGTGTAGTAGCTTTCTTATAAGTTTAGGATATGGCGGGTGAGGGGAATGTAAACAGATGCGCAAGAAGCGCTGAAATAATATTGGTAAATGATAAAAGTTTGCCAGTTTATTTTGTGGATTACACAGCAGGGTGGCGACAAAGTTAACAAGTTTGACGTGGAAGCCATGAAAACAACCCAAAATTCTGCCTGACACAGCTCGTTTGATAAGGGGACCATGTATGGAGGCAGTGAACTAGTAGTAGATTAAAGGTGCTGCAGTTAAAACTATGTTAGTTGGATCTTGGGATAGAGCTGGCGCTCCGCTGCTAGGCGAGCTTTCGCCAATCCAAGCCCCTGTCTCTAGGCTACTCCCCAAACAGCACTTTTAAGAACCTTTTGTATAAGATCAAGTGTAGTAGCGTTCTTATAAGTTTAGGATATGGCGGGTGAGGGGAATGTAAACAGATGCGCAAGAAGCGCTGAAATAATATTGGTAAATGATGAAAGTTTGCCAGTATATTTTGTGGATTACACAGCAGGGTGGCAACAAAGTTAACAAGTTTGATGTGGAAGCCATGAAAACAACCCAAAATTCTGCCTGACACAGCTCGTTTGATAAGGGGACCATGTATGGAGGCAGCTATATGGACTACTTTTGGAGGCAGCTATGGCGATGACGTGTGGAGGTAGCAATGGAGACAACGTGTGAAGGCAGCTAAAAAGACGACGTGTGGAGGCTGCTATGGAGACACTGTAATTTGGATAGTGCCTGTATGTGGTAGCTGGTCCTCCAGAAAAATTACATAGATTGAGTGCCTGTATGTGGCAGTCCAAAAAAGTTTTCAAACCAGAGGAGCAGGTAGCTGGTCCTCCAGAAAAATTACATAGATTGAGTGCCTGTATGTGGCACTCCCAAAAATTGTTTAAAACAGAGGACAGGGTAGTTGGCCCTCCAGAAAAATTAAATACATAGAGTACTATAGCCAGAGCCAGTTGGCCCTGGCAAAAAAATTGCCAGTTTCCTCTGCTTTAGTGTACAAAGAGGAGGAGAAGGAGGACAATGAGGAGGAGGAGTGCATACATTATTCAGGTTCAGCTTCTTTTACCTGGTGGAGAATGGAAATGCGGAGAAATCCAGGCTTTATTCATCTTGATAAGTGTCAGCCTGTCAGCGCTGTCAGTCGACAGGCGTGTACGCTTATCGGTGATGATGCCACCAGCTGCACTGAAAACCCGCTCGGACAACATGCTAGAGGCAGGGCAGGCAAGAACCTCCAAGGCGTACAGCGCCAGTTCGTGCCACATGTCCAGCTTTGAAACCCAGTAGTTGTAGGGAGCTGTGTGATCATTTAGGACGATGGTATGGTCAGCTACGTACTCCCTCACTATCTTTCTGTAAAGATCAACCCTACTCTGCCGAGACTGGGGACAGGTGACAGTGTCTTGCTGGGGTGACATAAAACTGGCAAAGGCCTTGTAAAGCGTACCCCTGCCAGTGCTGGACAAGCTGCCTGGTCGCCTACTCTCCCTCGCTACTTGTCCCGCAGAAGTACGCCCTCTGCCGCTAGCGCTGTCAGAAGGGAAATACTGTTTCAGCTTGTGCACCAGGGCCTGCTGGTATTCATGCATTCTCACACTCCTTTCCTCTCCAGGGATGAGAGTGGAAAGATTTTGCTTGTACCGTGGGTCCAGGAAAGTGAATACCCAGTAATCGGTGCTGGAATAAATTCTTTGAACGCGAGAGTCACGGGATAGGCAGCTTAGCATGAAATCTGCCATATGCGCCAGAGTCCCAACGCGCAAGAATTCACTCCCCTCACTGGCCTGAGTGTCCATTTCCTCCTCCTCCAACTCCTCCAACTCCTCTTCTTCTGCCCATACACGCTGAACAGTGAAGGACTGAACAATGGTCCCCTCTTCTGTCTCGCCAACATTCTCCTCCTCTTCCTCCTCATCCTCCTCCACCTCCACCTGCTCCGATATGCGCTGAGAAACAGACCTAAGGGTGCTTTGGCTATCAACAAGGGAATCTTCTTCCCCCGTCTCTTGTGACGAGCGCAAAGCTTCCGACTTCATGCTGACCAGAGAGTTTTTCAGCAGGCCAAGCAGCGGGATGGTGAGGCTGATGATGGCGGCATCACCACTGACCATCTGTGTTGACTCCTCAAAGTTACTCAGCACCTGACAGATATCAGACATCCACGTCCACTCCTCATTGTAGACTTGAGGAAGCTGACTGACCTGACTACCAGTTCTGGTGGAAGTTGACATCTGGCAGTCTACAATCGCTCTGCGCTACTGGTAAACTCTGGATAACATGGTCAGTGTTGAATTCCACCTCGAGGGCATGTCGCACAACAGTCGGTAAGCGGGCAGTTAGAGGCGGCGCTGCGCTGCCCTGAGAGTGGCAGCATCTGTGCTGGCCTTCCTGAAATGCGCACAGATGCGGCGCACCTTCGTGAGCAAATCAGACAGATTGGGGTATGTCTTGAGGAAACGCTGAACTATGAGATTTAACACATGGGCCAGGCATGGCACATGTGTCAGTCTGCCGCGTTGCAGAGCTGCCACCAGGTTACGGCCGTTGTCACACACAACCATGCCTGGCTTCAGGTTCAGTGGTGCCAGTTACAGATCAGTCTGCGCCGTGATGCCCTGTAATAACTCTTGTGCGGTGTGCCTTTTATCGCCTAGGCTCAGCAGTTTGAGCACCGACTGCTGTCGCTTAGCGATGGCACTGCTGCTGTGCCTAGAGCTACCGACTGATGGCGCCATGCCCACGGATGGTAATTCAGAGGAGGAGGTGGAGGAGGGGTGGGAGGAGGAGGAGGCATAGAAGGCCTTTGAGACCTGGACCGAGGTAGGCCCCGCAATCCTCGGCGTCGGCAGTATATGACCAGCCCCAGGGTCAGACTCGGTCCCAGCCTCCACCAAGTTAACCCAATGTGCCGTCAGCGATATATAGTGGCCCTGCCCGGCAGCACTCGTCCACGTGTCCGTGGTCAGGTGGACCTTGTCAGAAACGGCGTTGGTCAGGGCACGGAGGATGTTCTCTGACACGTGCTTGTGCAGGGCTGGGACGGCACATCGGGAAAAGTAGTGGCGGCTGGGAACCGAATACCAAGGGGCGGCCGCCGCCATGAGGTTTCGAAAGGCCTCGGTCTCTACCAGCCTATAGGGCAGCATCTCCAGGCTAAGCAAATTGGAGATGTGGACGTTGAGGGCTTGGGCGTGTGGGTGGGTTGCGCTATACCTCCTTTTGCGCTCCAGCGTCTGGGGTATGGGGAGCTGAACGCTGGTGGATGCTGTGGAGGATCGTGGAGGCGAAGATGGGGTTTTCGCATGGGAGGTGTTTGGGCCGGGGTCCTGGGCAGGGGGCTGACTAGCAGTTGACACAGGGGAAGGAGCAGTGGTGTGCCCGGCCGGAGGTGAACGGGCTTGGTGCCATTGAGTGGGGTGTTTAGCATTCAGATGCCTGCGCATACTGGTGGTAGTTAAGCTAGTAGTGGTGGAACCCCTGCTGATCCTGGTTTGGCAAAGGTTGCACACCACAGTCCGTCGGTCATCCGGTGTTTCTTTAAAGAACCTCCAGACTTCTGAAAATCTAGCCCTCGCCACGGGAGCTTGACTACGGGCAACATTTGGCGCTGATGCACCAGCTCTGGCCCTGCCTCTCCGTCTGGCCCCACCACTGCCTCTTCCAACCTGTTCTGCTATAGGACTCGCCTCCGTCTCAGAAGCATCGGAAAATAGCTCAGCAGCAGCAGGACAAGTGGTTTGTGACTGTGGGAAGGGTCCAGAAAACAGTTCCTCAGAGTATGCCGGTTCAAATGCCAAATTTTGGTGGGAGGGGGCAGACTGGGGGGAAGGAGGCTGAGGTGGAGGAGCCGGAGGAGTGCTGATTTCGGTGACATGGGTGGACTGCGTGGAAGACTGACTGGTGGACAAATGGCTAGAAGCATTGTCCGCAATCCACGACATCACCTCTTCGCACTGTTCTGGCCTCAACAGTGCTCTACCACGAGTAACAGTAACTTGAGACAAGATGAACCTAGGGAGTGTACCTCTGCGGCGTTCCCCTGCTCCCCCATCAGCAGGTGGTGTCTCACCCCGCCCAGGACCACGGCCTCTGACCCCTGCAGTAGTTGGACGCCCACGTCCACGCCCTCGTCCTCTACCCCTAGCCCTCGGGTTAAACATTTTCCAAATTAAAGTGTAAACTTGAAAAAAAAAAAATTTTGTGTTTATTTTTTTTTAGTTTTTTATTTTTTTTAACAAAACGATGCTATCCTATTGCTATGGCTAGTTTCTAACCTACACTGACAGCACACAACTGGATTTTGTGCTTTGCAAGAGGAGTTTGAGCTATAAAATGAAATACAGCTAAAAAAAAAAAATAATCAGCAGACTCTGCCTAATTCTACTCAAACCCCTAATAAATTGTCCCACTTTGGTGTTTGAGGTGGATATGTGTGTCACTAAGAGCTAAACACAACGGTAGCAAGTCCCCCTGCAAATTCCTCACAATATGGTACTAGCTGCACTACTAGTGCCAGCAAGCCCAGCCACAAGCAAATAAAAAAAAAAAAAGTAGAACGTTATTGTAGCCCTAAGAAGGGCTGTTGGGTTCTTGTAGAATCACTCCTGCCTAACACTATTCTAATAGAACAGCCTAACGCTTTCCCTGACCAGCAGCAGCTCTCTCCCTAGCGGCATCCAGACAGAGAATGATCCGAGCAGCGCGGGCAGGGGCTAGTCAATTCCAGGGTCACCTGATCTGGCCAGCCAACCACTGCTATCCACGTGTAAGGGTACCACGTCATGCTGGGTGGAGTGCAGAGTCTCTTGGCTTGTGATTGGCTCTGTTTCTGGCCGCCAAAAAGCAAAACGGCGGGAGATGCCATTTTCTCAAGCGGGCGAAGTATTCGTCCGAGCAACGAGCAGTTTCGAGTACGCTAATGCTCGAACGAGCATCAAGCTCGGACGAGTATGTTCGCTCATCTCTATTCATCATACTTACAAGAGTCCATTAAAATTGCGCATATCACAAATTCACATAACGGGACGCTAGCTTTCTATCCGCCCGACCCAGGGTTTTGCCGGCAAGACTCCAGCAACGCCCCGGAAGAAGCCTTGCCGGCGAAACCCTGGGTCGGGCAGATAGAAAGCTAGTGTCCCGTTATGTGAATTCGTGATATGCGCAATTTTAATGGACTCTTGTGAGTATGATGAACTGAAATAAATTTTAACTTTATTGGAACGTACCACACCATCTGCCTGCATGTTTTCTTCCAGCTACTATGTAATTAAAGGAGGAGAATGAGAGTGCGATGGTGCTAGTCTGAATGGTGAAATACTTTCAGCAGGAGAAACTGAAGATTGGTTCTGTTCATCGATGTTTTAAGATGGAATAACGAGGGAGAAGAAGAATATTGGGAGCTCCGGTCATAGTGATATTATTTTCTCCATTTCTGTGGACTTTTCAAAGACTGTGTGGACCGGTCTTATACCGTGAGTAGCTCCTTAAGGGGCAAACTGTGCACCACGAACAACTGTGCTGTGTTTCTGTGCTATTTATAGGAAAATGTTCACCTTTTTCCATTTTACGGCCTATAACACCATTAAGGGCAAATACTCAAATTATACCTTGCTAAATTATCCAAGGGGGGGAGTTCCCTAAATGGTGACACTTGTTGGGGTTCTCAAGGATGTCTGTAAAAATTGGCTTCTAAAACGCCAACGTCCCTCTCTCCCTTCTGAGCCCTACTGTGTACCAATACAACATTTTATTTGCACTTGTGGGGCAATTTTATTCTCAGTAGAAATAGTAGTATACATATTAGGGGGTTGTTTCATCTTTAATCCCTTATGGCTTACAAAAATTAGGGCTAAAAGTGACTTTTTTGGGAAAATTTTTATCTTTTTCCTATTAGGGGCCCTAATAGAATAAAACACCTGTAGGGGCAAATACACATATTACACTTGCTAAATTCTCCAAGGGGTGTACTTTACAAAATGGTGCCATTTCCCTTCTGAGCTCTGCTGCGTACACATACAACATTTTATTTGCACATGTGGGGAAATTCTACACTCGGAAGAAATAGTTTTACATACCGTATATACTCGAGTATAAGCCGAGTTTTTCAGCACAAAACTCGGTACTCACTATTCCATCCGTCTGCAGAGCCTCTTCATTTTTCAAGCTGGCGCCATGGCCGGGACAGCTCCCTTCGCCAGCTGGCGCACTCTGTGATTTCAGCAGCAGCCGGGCCGCGCGCACAGGGCCATCGCGGACCTGGTCGCCGGCTTGAAGAAAGAAGAAGCACTGCAACCGGAGCTGCCATGGACTTGCCACCGCCCTGGCCATCAGAATGGTGAGTACTGAGGGGTTTTTTTTACAGGCAGGCTACTACAGGGGACTGGCAGGCTGCTACAGGGTGCTGGCAGGCTACTAAAGGAGGCTGGCAGGCTGCTACAGGGGGCTTGCAGGCTGCTACAGGAGGCCGGCAAGCTACTACAGGGGGCCAGCAGGCTATCTGGCTACTACAGGGGGCTGGCTGGCTATATACTACAGGGGCTGGCTATATACTTCAGGTGGCTTGCTGGCTATATACTGGGGCTGTGACCAATGCATTCCCCACCCTCGGCTCAAGTCAATAGGTTTTTCCAGTTTTTTGTTTTAAAATCAGGGGTCTCAGCTTATACTCGGGTCGACTTATACTTATATTTGGGGTGTTGTTTCATCTTTTATCCTTTTTGGCTTACAAAAATTAGGTGTAAAAGTGACTTTTTGGAGATAATTTTCATCTTTTTCCTTTTTAGGGCGTAATTGAATCAAACACCTGTAGGGGCAAATACACATATTACACCGTTCTAAATTCCTCAAGGGGTGTTCTTTCCAAAATGGTGCCAATTGTTGGCCTCTGTTTTGTACCACTAGGGCTCTCCAAATCCTGACACATGTAAAGGATGTCAGTCAAATTTGGCTTCTAAAAGGCAAACATCCCTTTTTCCCTTCTGAGCCCTACTGTGTACCCATACAACATTTTATATGCACATGTGGGGCAATTCTACACAAAGGAGAAATAGTTTTACACATTTTTGGGTATTGTTTCATCATTTATTCCTTTTTTCTTACAAAAAGTAGGGGTAAAAGGTTTTGGGAAAATGTTAACCTTTTTCTTTTTTGGGGCCTAATTGAATCAAGTACCTGTTGGGGTAAATACACAAATTATACCTTGCTGTATGCTCCAAGGGGTGTGCTTTCCAAAACCGTGTCTCTGTACATGGCACAAAGGTGGGGGCCATGCTCTGAGCAGTCTGCTGCACAGACAAGTCACATGTTTTTTTGAAATGCATCCAATGCAACCAAAAGCCCAACCCCTGGGACTACACAAAGGATTCTGATAGGATGCAAGGTAAGTTATAACACACAATTATATGGTAATGGAAATGCTTAGAGAAGGTAGAAAGGCAGATGTGCCCTGCAGGTGTGAGGGTCTTCTGTAACCTGTCTTTAGTGAAAATGAGGTCCCTGGTGACAGGTTCCCCTTAAACTCACTTTGCAGCTCATAGTTTCATAGTTTCATAGTTTCTACGGTTGAAAAAAGACACTTGTCCATCAAGTTCAACCAAGGAAGGGAAGGGATTGGATGAGGAAGGGATTTAGGGGAACAATTCTATATAACATAACCATCTATGTTATTTAGGTGTAAAAAGGCATCTAGACCCTTCTTGAAGCTCTCTGCTGTCCCTGTTGTGACCAGCGCCTGAGGCAGGCTATTCCACAGATTGACCGTTCTCATAGTAAAAAAGCCCTGTCGCCTCCGGTGATTAAACCTTGATTTCTCCAAAAGGAGACAGTGCCCCCTCGTCTTTTGATTTGATCTAATCTGAAACAACTTCCCACCATATTTTTTGTATGGACCATTCATATATTTAAATAAATTAATCATGTCCCCTCGTAGTCGTCTCTTTTCCAGACTAAATAAATCTAGTTGTTTTAATCTTTCCTCATAACTGAGACCCTCCATACCCCTTATCATTTTTGTGGCTCTACGTTGAACCCTCTCCAGCTCCAGGGCATCCTTTTTATGGACCGGTGCCCAGAACTGGACAGCATATTCCAGGTGTGGCCGAACCAGTGCCTTGTATAGTGGTAATATTACATCCCTATCACGAGAGTCCATACCACTTTTGATACATGACAAGATCCTACTGGCTTTAGATCATTCTGTAATAATAATTAATAACCACTATGTGTCAGTATAACACCATAAATAAATAACATTTGTAGTTTTAATACAGTCCCATAGTGTAAATTAGTTTTGGTCCTCCGGATTCTTCATTACTTCATGGGGCGTCTAATATGATATTCACATACATAAGACAAAGATCATTGAAATGGCAAATCACAACCCTGCGCATTCCATAACAATGCACATAGTCATGTGTAATGAGCTATTAGATGTCCATGACTGAACAGAGGGGCATTAGGACAGGGGCACAGCCGTATCCTCATGGGCAGGTGGCCTCATGCCATAAAGGAGCATAAAAGTCCTTGACCAAAGTTTGACGGTTTAGTAAAAAACACAGTCCCAATTACATAAAGGGGCACTGCCAGAGCAACGTATGAAGAATTGGGGAAAGTCCGGAAGAGTTTCTGCAATAACAAACACTGAAAGGGAGAAGGACTCCAGCATCACTGGTCCTCAGGCCTGCAATAGACTTTACACAGTGTAAGTAGTGGGGGAAGTGCATGGAGCATCAGCAGTATCAGCAGGCTGGGAAGAAAAGGCTGCGGCTTCCGGCTCCACTGGTTCCTCCTCTATGGCTGCGGCTTCCGGCTCCACTGGTTCCTCCTCTATGGCTGCAGCTTCCGGCTCCACTGGTTCCTCCTCTATGGCTGCAGCTTGGGGCTCCACTGGTTCCTCCTCTATGGCTGCAGCTTCGGGCTCAGCTGGTTCCTCCTCTATGGCTGCAGCTTCCGGCTCCACCAGTTCCTCCTCAATGGCTGCGGACTAATAAATGACCTTCATTACAAACCCTAGTTTGTAAAACAAAGTTTTCTCCAGTCACTATGACAGATCTTCTCACTGGCTGCTCCCTTTGGTGAAGCAGGACACCAGTAGTAGACCTTAAAGGTGGACATCTCCTGACTAAGCTTCTTCCATTGTCACCCCAACCTGTAAAGGATATATATAAAAAAAAGATTAAAATATAATATATATACATAACATATATAAATATATTACAAAAAAGAATGTCAACTACAGGCCAGTAGTGGGATACAGTCTAGGACACCTCAGTGGTTGGATACAGTCTAGGACACCTCAGTAGTGGGATACAGTGTAGGAAACCTCAGTGGTTGGATACAGTGTAGGACACCTCAGTGGTTGGATACAGTGTAGGACACCTCAGTGGTTGGATACAGTCTAGGACACCTCAGTGGTTGGATACAGTGTAGGACACCTCAGTCGTGGGATACAGTCTAGGACACCTCAGTGGTTGGATACAGTGTAGGACACCTCAGTAGTGGGATACAGTCTAGGAAACCTCAGTGGTTGGATACAGTGTAGGACACCTCAGTGGTTGGATACAGTCTAGGACACCTCAGTGGTTGGATACAGTGTAGGACACCTCAGTCGTGGGATACAGTCTAGGACACCTCAGTGGTTGGATACAGTCTAGGACACCTCAGTAGTGGGATACAGTGTAGGACACCTCAGTGGTTGGATACAGTGTAGGAAACCTCAGTGGTTGGATACAGTGTAGGACACCTCAGTAGTGGGATACAGTGTAGGAAACCTCAGTGGTTGGATACAGTGTAGGACACCTCAGTAGTAGGATGTGTCTAGGACATCTCAGTAATCTGATACATTTTAGGAAACCTCAGTGGTTGGATACAGTGTAGGAAACCTCAGTGGTTGGATACAGTGTAGGACACCTCAGTAGTGGGATACAGTGTAGGAAACCTCAGTGGTTGGATACAGTGTAGGAAACCTCAGTGGTTGGATACAGTGTAGGACACTTCGATGGCCTTTCAAGGTAGTAAAAGGAGGCATTGTTTTCCATTTAACACCTTTAAAACATTTTTGCATACTCCAGGCTGCAAAGATGTAAATGGAGACTTGAGCCACTCCGGCCTCTGAATACAGCATTTTCCAGAGGATGACCGTTTCTTGATGTCATTAGATAGATATACTTCACAAGTGGATCTAGTATTGATCAACTTATGATCTTGACAATGATGTCAGGAAAACCTTCTAAGAACCTGCAGCTCCTCTGTGGAGTACATCTACTGGTAGTTTCAGAACTCATAGTGGTAGGCTTGTACTATGAGAAAAAGGAAGGCAATGGCTGTAAGAAGAGAAGGGTTCAGGCGAGGGGAAGGTTAGATAAGTGTATGAAGACTGTGAGGAGAAAACCTTAGGGTGCAAAACAAAGAATCTGAGAGGCGTGAGGTACAAGGTAGAGTAATTGGGGGAATTGGATGCAGGCTGAAAAGGGCACCTCGGGGGTTGTTTGCAGTCTAGTAAAAAAGCAATGTCCAGCATTTGTTTCTTGATTCGTTAAAACAGTGGTTGGATACAGTCTAGGACATCTCAGTGGTTGGATACACTCTGGGACACCTGCATGGTAGGATAGTGTTTAGGGCAACTCAGTCTAGGATACCTCAACAGTTGGATACAGCTCTAAGGTGGGATGGACAAAATTAGTGTTGATCAGCATCAAGGATGTTTCTTTACTCCAACACCACCGTTTGATAAATTCATCTGGATTAAGGATCTGAATCTTTTTAGCCCTTTTTAAAAGCTTTGATCAAAATAAGGAACATAATTCTGTAAAAGATATGAATGATGAAAGAATGCTCAGGATTCCTTAACCAGTTTGAGCAGGAGAATATTGCAACTCCAAATGAAATACTGACAGCTCTTTATAGACCAAAAAACTCATAGTGTCATAGTATCATAGTATCATAGTTTATAAGGCTGGAAGGAGACGCAAGTCCATCAAGTCCAACCTTTAAGAATTAAATAAATGTTTTATCCCCATAACCCGTGATATTTTTGCTCTCCAGAAAGTCATCCAGGCCTCTCTTGAACATGTACATAGAGTTGGCCATAACAACCTCCTGCGGCAGAGAGTTCCACAGTCTCACTGCTCTTACAGTAAAGAACCTTTGTCTATGGTGATGGTAGAATCGCCTCTCCTCTAGGCGCAGAGGATGCCCCCTTGTCCTGGTCACAGGCCTAGGTATAAAAAGATCTTTGGAGAGATCCTTGTACTGTCCGTTCAGGTATTTGTACATTGTAATGAGGTCTCCCCTCAGTCGTCTTTTTTCTAAACTGAATAATCCCAAATTTTGTAATCTGTCAGTGTACTCTAATCCCCCCACTCCCCTAATAATCCTGGTTGCTCTCCTCTGCACCCGTTCCAGCTCTACTATATCCTTTTTATACACTTGTGCCCAAAACTGTACACAATATTCCATGTGAGGTCTGACCAGGGATTTGTATAAGGGCAAAACTATGTCTTTATCATGAGAATCTATTCCTCTCTTGATACATCCCATTATTTTATTTGCTTTAGCAGCCGCCTGGCTCTGGTCACTAAAATTAAGTTTACCATCCACCAATACCCCCAAGTCCTTTTCAGCTCCAGTTTTACCAAGTAATTGACCGTTAAGAACATAATTATACTTTTTGTTTCCATGGCCCAAGTGCATAACTTTACATTTATCTACATTAAATCTCATCAACCATTTCTCTGCCCACTCCTTAAGCTTCCACAAATCCCTCTGTAATGCTAAACTATCAACCTCAGTATTTATTACTTTACACAGCTTAGTATCATCTGCAAATATTGAAACTTGACTGTGTAAACCCACTACAAGGTCATTAATAAAAATATTAAAAAGAAGTGGCCCCAATACTGACCCCTGTGGCACTCCACTGGTAACCTCAACCCAATCTGAGAATGTGCCATTAATGATGACCCTCTGTTTTCTATCACTAAGCCAATTACTTACCCAGATACACAGATTTTCTCCTATTCCCAGCAGTCTCATTTTATATACCAACCTTTTATGTGGCACGGTGTTAAATGCCTTTGAAAAGTCCAGATATACAACATCCACAGCGTCCCCCAGATCCAGTCTTGAACTTACCTCCTTGTAGAAACCAATCAGATTAGTCTGACAGGACCGATCTCTCATAAACCCATGCTGACGCTGGGCTATAAGGTTGTGCACAGTGAGATACTCCAGGATAGCATCTCTAACAAATATTTTCCCCACCACAGAAGTTAGACTCACGGGTCTGTAGTTTCCAGGATCGCTTTTTGATCCTTTATTGTATATTGGTACCACATTTGCTATGCGCTAGTCCTGTGGAACATAACCAGTCCTCAGTGAATCTTCAAATATTAACCAGTTAAGGAGCGGGCCATTTCCCGTTTTTTCATTTCCATTTTTCACTCCCCACCTTCAAAAATCTATAACTTTTTTATTTTTATACGTAAAAAGCTGTGTAATGGCTCATTTTTTGCGTAAAAAATTGCACTTCATAGTGATTGCATTGAATATTCTATGCCATGTACTGGGAAGCGGGAATAAAATTCCAAATGCAGTGAAAATGGTGAAAAAACCATTCTTGTGGGCTTGGATATTACGGCTTTCACTGAGCGCCACAAATGATGCATCTAATTTATTCTTTAGGTCGGTACGATCACAGCGATACCAAATTTGTATAGGTTTTATAATGTTTTCATACATTTACAAAAATTAAAACCTCATGAACAAAATTTTTTTTTTATTTTGCCGTCTTCTTGTGCTTATAACTTTTCCATACTTCGTTGTATGAAGTTGAAGTGTCATCTTTTGCATGATGTTTTCAATGATATTATTTTTAGGACTGAACGACCTTTTGATCACTTTTTATAGAATTTTTATTTTTTTTTTAAATGGCAAAAAAGTGCCAGTTTTGACTTTGGACGCGATTTTCCGTTACGGGGTTAAACGCAGTGAAAAACTATTATCATATTTTGATAGACCAGGCATTTTTGGACGCGGCGATACCTAATGTATTTATGATTTTTACTGTTTATTTATATTTATATCAGTTCTAGGGAAAGGGGGGTGATTTGAATTTTTAGGTTTTTTTATTATATATATTTTTTTTTCCTTTTTTTTATTTTTATTTTTACCATTTTTCAGACTCCCTAGGGTACTTTAACTCTAGGTTGTCTGATCGATCCTATCATATACTGCCATACTACAGTATGGCAGTATATGGGGATTTTACTCCTCATACATTACAATGTGCTGATAACACATCGTAATGAATGGGTTAACCCGAAGTAGCTTCGGGTTTTCGTGAGACCCGAAGCAACCATGGCGATGGATCGCCGCTCCCCGATGACGTCACGGGGAGCGGCGATCCTCGGAAAGATGGCGGCGCCCATGCGCCGCCGTCTGTTTGAAGCCGCAGGCAGCTTTGCCGGCGGCGATCAGCAAGAAAACACCCGCGATCGGTGCCGGCACCGATCGCGGGTGTTACCGGTAAGCCTTTGCTGCAATATGCAGCAGAGACTCACCGGCTATGGAGAGGGCTCGGCCTGCAAGCCCTCTCCATGCATCGGAACGCGACCGCCGCCGTGAATACACGACGGGCGGTCACGAACCGGTTAAAAATAACGGTCTGTCTATCTCGCTACATAGTTCATGCAGAACCCGGGGGTGTATGCCATCTGGCCTCGGTGATTTATCTATCTTAGTGGTTGTGAGGCGGCGCCGTACCTCTTCCTGGGTTAAACTGTTGACATTCCAAAAAGAATTTACATTATTCCTCATTGTGTCTTCCACCAGGGCATTTTCCTGGGTAAAGACAGTTGAGAAGGCGACATTCAGTAGATTGGCCCTTTCCTCATCTCCTTCCACCATGACCCCCATGTTATTTCTAAGGGGGCCGACACTCTCTGTTTTTAGTTTCTTATCATTTATATACTTGAAAAATAATTTGGGATTATTTTTGCTCTCTCTGGCAATTTTTCTCTCAGTCTTTATTTTTGCAGCCTTTATCTGCTTTTTACAGGATTTATTTTTCTCTCTATAATCCTGTCATGCCTCATCGCTACCTTCATGTTTTAGCACCTTAAACGCTTTATCTTTCTCGCTTATTGCTTTCCTTACAAGACTAGTTAGCCACATAGGCTTTTTCTTGCTCCTCTTATGCTTTTTCCCATAAGGTATGTGTTTCTCACAGGACTTTTTCAGAATATATGAGAAAAATTCCCATTTTTGGGGGGAGCTTTTGTCTTTGAGAACATTATCCCAGTCTATGCCTTTAAGGTCTTCCCTTAGTTGCTGAAAATTTGCCCTCCTGAAGTTTAGAGTGTTGGTTGCCCCTTCCCTGACACCCTTAGTAAACCGTAGTACAAAATCAATGATATTATGATCACTATTCCCCAGGTTCCCCCCAACCTGTAGTTTTGATACCCTATCAGGTCTGTTGGTTAGGATAAGGTCCAGCAGTGCCCCCCCTCTTGTTGGCTCCAGGACTATTTGCGACAGGTAATTGTCTTTTGTTGTTGACAAGAACCTGCTGCCTTTGAAGGACCTGCATGTTTCTGCCCCCCAGTCAATATCTGGGTAATTGAAATCCCCCATGATAAGTACTTCACCTTGCTTTGAAGCCGCATCCATTTCACTTATCAGCATTTCCTCTGTTGCCTCCATTATATTTGGAGCTTTATAACAAACCCCTAGTAATATTTTATTATTCTTTTTCCCTCCCCTTATCTCCACCCATAGGGACTCCACATTTGCGTTACTGATGTCATCTCGCAGGATGGGCTTGAGGCAAGAATTCACATATAAACAAATCCCTCCCCCTTTTTTATCTATACGATCCTTTCTAAAAAGACTATAACCATCTATAGCAACAGCCCAGTCATAGCTACTGTCCAGCCATGTCTCGCTGATACCCACTATATCATATTTCCGCTCCAACATCAAGAGTTCCAGTTCCTCCATTTTGTTTGTGAGGCTTCTGGCATTTGTGTACATACACTTTATATGGTTTTCCCTGTCCGTATTCCTTTTGTCCTTATTCCACAATCTCATTCCAGCCCCCCTTCCTCCCCCATGGTCTATGACTCTTCCCAGCTCTCTATCTACACTGTCTATTTGCCCTGCACAAGTGTAGTTGCCCTCCCCCAGGTCTCTAGTTTAAACACTCCTCAAACCTTCTAGCCATTTTTTCCCCCAAAACAGCTGCACCCTCCCCATTGAGGTGCAGCCCATCCCTACTGTAGAGCCTGTAGCCGACAGAAAAGTCAGCCCAGTTCTCCATGAACCCAAAACCCTCCTTCCTACACCAACTTTTGAGCCACTTATTTACCTCCCTGATCTCCCGCTGCCTTTCTGGTGTGGCACGTGGTACAGGCAGTATTTCGGAGAAAACTACCTTTGAGGTCCTTGCCCTGAGCTTATGGCCTAAATCCCTGAAATCATTTTTAAGGACCTTCCACCTACCTCTTACTTTGTCATTAGTGCCAATGTGGACCATGACCGCTGGTTCCTCACCAGCCCCTCCCATTAATCTCTCAATCCGATCCGCAACATGCCGAACCCGAGCACCCGGCAAACACACTGTTCGGTATGCACGGTCTTTGTGACAGATTGCCCTGTGTGTTCCCCTAATAATCGAATCTCCCACTACCAGCACCTGTCTGACCTTGCCTGTGCTCCCATTACCCTTCTTACCGGAGCAGACAGTCCCCTGGTTGCTAGAGGCCACGTCTTGCTGCAGCATTGCTACCCCAGAGCTGATATCCCCCCCATCCGCCAGCCTGGCAAAATTATTGGGGTGCACCCGATCAGGACTAGACTCCCTAAAACTCTTCCCTCTACCCAGCCTTCTACATGTTACCCAACTAGCTGCCCCCTCACTCTGCACCTCCATACTTCCCTCCCCACACCCATCTTCCCCAGAGAGTTTGTGCTCCAGTAGCAGCAAACTTCGCTCCATATTATCAATTTCCCGCAGCCTTGAAACTTGCTCATTTAGATCCAGAATCTGGGCTTCCAGATGAGCAATTTTCACACACCCCACACAGCAGAATTCCCCCTCACACATCCCACACAGCAGTATTCCCCCTCGAACGGCTGTTCAAGGAAAGCATACATGGCACAGGATGTACACCGTGTAGCAATGCCACTTATGGAGTCCATTGTTCTAATGGGGATTACAATAGAAATATGCACAGAAGAAGAATTTACAGTCAAAGTAACACAAAATACAGCAGCTACCTGCTCAGGCCCCTCAAACTTAAGTCCCTTAAACCTAAGTCACACTTAGGACTCTGCACACACTTCGGATCAATGCACACTCGCCACCAAGCTCACACACTCGCTTTTCTGATGCTTTTTTTTATAGGTAATGTGCCAAAAATCTCTGCAGAGCTCACTGCAACAAGATCTGGCTGCAAACCTCCTCCTTTCCCACAGAATTCCAATATAAACCTTTGAAAATAAGGTAACAAACAACTTATACTTTGGCTATCACCAGATGAAGGGAACCGCCATGGGTACTACTTCTTCTCCTACTTCGGCAAAATAGTTTTTGGGGTCTTTACTGAGGGTTTCATTTTTTACACAAGTTATTTTTGTCTATTACCAAAAATAATTTAGGAAATGTAAATAGTACTATTTATTGCAGGAAGACCTCCACTAACAACTTACTAAATTGGAAAAGTTGGTATCCCCCCTATTTAAAAAATAGGGAATTCCCATTGGACAATTTCTAGGGGGAAGGAGGAATTATTGCAATAAAGAGAGATTTGAGGAGGGATGTGCCAACCTATACTCTTGTTTTTTAGAGAAAGGTTATCCAAAGAAGATCCTACACAGGACTTTTGCCAGAGTAAAGAAGTAGAACAGAGATAATCTTTGAGGCTTATATGTAAAATGCCATGGATATTGCCCATGTACTCCCAGTATAACATATCGTAGGAAAAGTCTGAGGGACTTACTAGAACATAGTCACCTTGCAGATAAAGATTTAAATTGGGTGTAATGGGGGGGGGGGTAAGTACTTAGGGATGACAAACAGGTCAGTGGGTGCTGGGCCTAAGTCCCCAAACTGTCACTTGCCTACTTAGTGGTCGTCACCCTAAGCGGTGGCCAATAACTGGTCAACAATCCATCCCTACCCTAAGGTGAGGACAAAACACATACTCACAAACAAAAGTGAGGTCAGTTGCAACGTAGAGCATCAACTGCTACAATTGGAAGCAAAATGGATCTACCATTTACAAAATTAAGTCCCACAGGTCTTAATGAGGGCTTGACATTCACACCGTAGATCTATGATGTGTATCTATTGTGTGCTAAATATCTTTCCCTACTCTGATAATTTGGGGCAATACATATATAGAACTTAATATGAAATATGGAGAAATATAGATGTCAAAAGTATTCCCAAATATGCAAATAGCTGGGATTTGGTCAAGATAAATTTGATTTGATACGAGGCTTAGAATGTAGTTCTTATTGGGTATTCCTGTAATATGTGAGCTTACTATGTGACATCCTTCTAGATTATCATTGGGAAAATAACTCCTACGTTGGAGAAGGATTCACTCCGAAAGCGTGGCTGCAGGAAGACGCCAACGGAAAAGAACAAAAAAACACGAATATGAATCTCAGAGTTGTGCCTGCCAGGACAACGCTGTCAGGTTAGTAGTTTCATAACTACACCATATCGCACCATCTAACGGAGGGTACTACACCGTCCTTTCTCCACTAATTTTCGAGATTATAATTGGGTATTGTCAATTTGGATTAGGTGAGTGGTGCGATGAACCTGTACTTGAGGTGTTTTACATGCCAACTAATGGATGACAGCCCTGATTGGTTCATTTTAACCACGTATACCATGTGATAACACAACAGGGCTTAATACAGACACCCGGCGTACAACACAGCCCTGACACCTCCCTTGGACCCCAGTTTTGTAGCAAAACATTTATACCTAAACAAAACCAGAGAAAACCAACATAATGATATAAAAAACAAAAGTTATGAAATATATTGAAATTTAATACACAATAAATTATATAGAAGCGCGGCCGGGAATACCACAGACATTCTTCATTAATCTGGCGCCCCCTGCAGAGTACACCAACTTTTGTAAGGTGCACCTGTAATATGGGGTATGCAACAAAATTCTGTGAAACTTGCAGGTTTGCACGGTGGTGCACGGTCCGACTGAGCACCGGAACGCCCCCTTCAGTGCAGGATCAGTGCAGCCGTGCAGAACGGTCACTTGCAGCACATGTGCTGCACTCAGTTCTCAAATACTTGAGAAAGCAGTTTGCACTAGAAAGAACGTGCACAGCCTTTAAGAAATGTGCCTCATTGTTGGATTGGTGGTCGAACAGCCAATCTGGCATATTGACGCCCGTAGCAACAAGCCATGGATATTATTGGCCTGGGCATGTCCCCATGGCCAGTTATATTCATGGCTATTTTTTTGGGGGAGTGATGCTTTTCTACTGGTCAGAAGTTCAGAAGCATCTTTTTGTTTTTTTCCTAATTGATACATCTGGCATTTGGTCTTCAGTGAATGTGTGATGTTTTAATACAAAAATCTCAAAAAGTTGCAAACAGCCAGCTCTATGCTCATTTCTATACCAGGTAGAGGGGGCAATGGAATTGCAATAAAATTTGTGTGGTTTTTTTGCGACTTTTTTTTAAAGAGTCTCAAACGTCATGTATAGATTCAACTCAGGGAACTCTGCAGGAAGCTAGACAATGGTGACCTGTAAGGCACAAATAAAGTTGGAAAAGTAGTACAAGAATATGGTAAGAACAATCTGACCCCATAGAGTTAACTCTTTAACGACCTGGCCCTTTTTTGTTTATTTCATCTCCATTTTTCACTCCTCACCTTAAAAAATCTGTAACTTTTTTAGTTCTACATATAAAGAGCTCTGTGATGGCTGATTTTCTGTGAAACAAATTGCACTTCATAGTGATGGTATTTATTATTCCATCTCGTGTACTGGGAAGCGGGAATTGGATTTTACAGCTACCTAAAGTGTTTATGATTTTTACTATTTATTTATATTTATATCACTTCTAGGGAAAGGGGAGTGAATTTTTTTTTTTATTTTTACTTTTAATATTCCCTGTGGTACTTTAACCCTAGGTTGTCTGATTGATCCTACCATATACTACCATACTACAGCTTAGCAGTATATGGGGATATTCCTCCTCATTCATTACAATGTGCGGATCACACATTGGGGAACATGTAACAATGTTTTTTGGTTTCTTTATTGTGAAAAGTAACCATTCCTACTGGCGCCAACACATTATAAATTATCTGCATACTTTATGCGCCACAAAAAAGGCAACACCCAACACTTTTATGACGCAGACACGATAATTAATCTGCCCCAATGGGGGGGGGGGTGTATTAACGCACTTGCGTGACAATTCTGGTGGTTTCGTGCCAAAAAAACGATGTGAAAAGCCGTGGTTTGGGCTAAAAGGGGGCATGGCCTATTTTAATCTTCCGTGCGCCAAAAATTGTGGCTCAGAGTTTAGACCACTTTAGAGTAGGTCTAAACTGGAAACCGATAGTCTTATCCTGCGCCAGATTCATTAACTCAGTGATAAACCTGGCACAGAAAATGACTCGGGTTTTCCTCCACTAAACTGAAGGAACTTGGGACACATTGATAAATCCCCCCCAATGGGGCAGATTTACTTACCCGGTCCGTTTGCGATCCAGCGGTGCGTTCTGTGCTGGATTTGGGTCCGGCCGGGATTCATTAAGGTAGTTCCTCCGCCGTCCACCAGGTGGCACTGCTGCGCTGAAAAGCATCTGAACGCGCTGGAGTTCACCGGGCCGGACCAAGTGAAGGTAAGCGCGTCCCAAGCGACACATTTCTTTTTTTAAATGCGGCAGTTTTTCCGAATCCGTCAGGTTTTCGCTTGGCCACGCCCCGCGATTTCTGTCGCGTGCATGCCAGCGCCGATGCGCCACAATCCGATCGCGTCCGCCAAAATCCCGGGGCAATTCAGGGAAAATCGGCGCAAATCGGAAATATTCGGGTAACACGTGGGGAAAACGCAAATCGGGCCCTTAGTAAATGACCCCCAATGTGTCTAAGGTTCCGGCAGTTTCTAGCTGGAAAACATTAGTCTTTTGCTGCGCCAGATTTATCACTGTGATGATGAATCCTGGTGCAGGATAAGACTGTTGGTTCCTACTTTAGACCTACTTTAAGTTGTTCTAAACTGTGTGCAAGAATTTTGGGTGCACGGACGATTTCATGCAAGCCACGCCCATTTCTAATTATGTCACGCCCATTTCCCTCTTTCGGACAATTGATAACTGTGGTGCAAAACCACCAGAATTGTGGAGCGAGTGCGTTCACAAATCCCCCCATTGTAATAAAAGAGTTAAAACGAGTCTTTGGAAGGCCTGAGGCTGTCATGGCGACTGACCACTGCTCCCCGATGATGTCATATATGATATATGTGGGGGCACAGTGTGGTCAGTTGTTGTGTGTGTGGTATATATGATATACGTGGGGGCACATTGTGGTCAGTTGTGGTGTGTGGTGAAAAGATGATATTTGTAGGGGCACAGTGTGGTCAGTTGTGGTGTGTGGTGAATATATGATATTTGTGGGGGCACAGTGTAGTCAGTTGTGGTGTGTGGTGAATAGATGACATTTGTAGGGGCACAGTGTGGTCAGTTGTGGTGTGAGGGGCAGATATGATATATGTCGGGCACATTTTCTCAGTTGTGGTGTGAGGGGTATATATGATATATGTGGGGGCACAGTGTGGTCAGTTGTGGTGTGTGGTGAATAGATGATATTTGTGGCGGCACAATGTGGTCAGTTGTGGTGTGTGGTGAATAGATGATATTTGTAGGGGCACAGTGTGGTCAGTTGTGGTGTATGGTGAATATATGATATTTGTGGGGGCACAGTGTGGTCACTTGTGGTGTGTGGTGAATAGATAATATTTGTAGGGTCACAGTGTGGTCAGCTGTGGTGTGAGGGGCATATATGATATATGTCGGGGAACATTTTCTCAGTTGTGGTGTGAGGGGTATATATAATAATTGTGGGGGCAAAGTGTGGTCAGTTGTGGTGTGTGGTGAATAGATTTTATTTGTAGGGGCACAGTGTGGTCAGTTGTGGTGTGAGGGGTATATATGATATATGTGGGGGCACAGTGTGGTCAGTTGTAGTGTTTGGTGAATATATGGTATTTGTGGCGGCACAATGTGGTCAGTTGTGGGGTGTGGTGAATAGATGATATTTGTGGGGGCACACTGTGGTCACTTGTGGTGTGTGGTGAATAGATAATATTTGTAGGGTCACAGTGTGGTCAGCTGTGGTGTGAGGGGCATATATGATATATGTCGGGGCACATTTTCTCAGTTGTGGTGTGAGGGGTATATATGATATATGTGGGGGCACAGTGTGGTCAGTTGTAGTGTTTGGTGAATATATGGTATTTGTGGCGGCACAATGTGGTCAGTTGTGGGGTGTGCTGAATAGATGATATTTGTGGGGGCACACTGTGGTCACTTGTGGTGTGTGGTGAATAGATAATATTTGTAGGGTCACAGTGTGGTCAGCTGTGGTGTGAGGGGCATATATGATATATGTCGGGGCACATTTTCTCAGTTGTGGTGTGAGGGGTATATATGATATATGTGGGGGCACAGTGTGGTCAGTTGTAGTGTTTGGTGAATATATGGTATTTGTGGCGGCACAATGTGGTCAGTTGTGGGGTGTGCTGAATAGATGATATTTGTGGGGGCACACTGTGGTCACTTGTGGTGTGTGGTGAATAGATAATATTTGTAGGGTCACAGTGTGGTCAGCTGTGGTGTGTGGTGAATAGATTTTATTTGTAGGGGCACAGTGTGGTCAGTTGTGGTGTGAGGGGTATATATGATATATGTGGGGGCACAGTGTGGTCAGTTGTAGTGTTTGGTGAATATATGGTATTTGTGGCGGCACAATGTGGTCAGTTGTGGGGTGTGGTGAATAGATGATATTTGTGGGGGCACACTGTGGTCACTTGTGGTGTGTGGTGAATAGATAATATTTGTAGGGTCACAGTGTGGTCAGCTGTGGTGTGAGGGGCATATATGATATATGTCGGGGCACATTTTCTCAGTTGTGGTGTGAGGGGTATATATGATATATGTGGGGGCACAGTGTGGTCAGTTGTAGTGTTTGGTGAATATATGGTATTTGTGGCGGCACAATGTGGTCAGTTGTGGGGTGTGCTGAATAGATGATATTTGTGGGGGCACACTGTGGTCACTTGTGGTGTGTGGTGAATAGATAATATTTGTAGGGTCACAGTGTGGTCAGCTGTGGTGTGAGGGGCATATATGATATATGTCGGGGCACATTTTCTCAGTTGTGGTGTGAGGGGTATATATGATAAATGTGGGGGCAAAGTGTGGTCAGTTGTGGTGTGTGGTGAAAAGATTATATTTGTAGGGGCACAGTGTGGTCAGTTGTGGTGTGAGGGGTATATATGTTATATGTGGGGGCACAGTGTGGTGAATATATGATATTTGGTGGGGCACAGTGTGGCCAGTTGTGGTGTGTGGTGAATAAATGATATTTGAAGGGGCACAGTGTGGTCAGTTGTGGTGTGTGGTGAATATATGATATTTGTGGGGGCACAGTGTGGTCAGTTTTGGTGTGTGGTGAATAGATGATATTTGTGGAGGCACAATGTGGTCAGTTGTGGTGTGTGGTGAATAGATGATATTTTTAGGGGCACAGTGTGGTAAGTTGTGGTGTGTGGTGAATAGATGTTATTTGTAGGGAAACAGTGTGGTCAGTTGTGGTGTGTGGTGAATGTATGATATTTGTGGGGGCACAGTGTGGTCAGTTGTGGTGTGTGGGGCATATATGATATATGTGGGGGCACAGTGTGGTCAGTTGTTGTGTGTGGGGTATTTATGATATACGTGGGGGCACATTGTGGTCAGTTGTGGTTTATGGTGAATAGATGATATTTTTAGCGGTGGTGTGCGGTAAATATATGATATTTGTGGGGGCACAGTGTGGTCAGTTTTGGTGTGTGGTGAATAGATGATATTTGTAGGGTCACAGTGTGGTCAGTTGTGGTGGGAGAGGAATATATGATATATGTCGTGGCACATTTTCTCAGTTGTGGTGTGAGGGGTTTATATGATATATGTCAGGGCACAGTGTGGTCAGTTGTGGTATGTAGTGAATAGATTATATTTGTAGGGGCACAGTGTGGTCAGTTGTGGTGTGAGGGGTATATATGATATATGTTGGGGCACAGTGTGGTCAGTTGCAGTGTGTGGTGAATATATGATATTTGTGGGGGCACAGTATGGTCAGTTGTGGTGTGTGGTGAATAAATGATATTTGTAGGCCACAGTGTGGTCAGTTGTGGTGTGAGGGGTATATATGATATATGTGGGGGCACAGTGTGGTCAGTTTTGGTGTGTGGTGAATAGACGATATTTGTAGGGACACAGTGTGGTCAGTTGTGGTGTGAGGGGTATATATGATATATGTGGGGGCACAGTGTGGTCAGTTTTGGTGTGTGGTGAATAGATGATATTTGTAGGGGCACAGTGTGGTCAGTTGTGGTGTGAGGGGCATATATGATATATGTGGGGGCACAGTGTGGTCAGTTGTGGTGTCTGGTGAATATATGATATTTGTGGGGGCACAATGTGGTAAGTTGTGGTGTGTGGTGAATTGATGATATTTGTAGGGACACAGTGTGGTCAGTTGTGGTGTGTGATGAATATATGATATTTGTGGGGGCACAGTGTGGTCAGTTGTGGTGTGTGGTGAATAGATGATATTTGTAGGGGCACAGTGTGGTCAGTTGTGGTGTGAGGGGCATATATGATATATGTGGGGGCACAGTGTGGTCAGTTGTTGTGTGTGGGGTATATATGATATACGTGGGGGCACATTGTGGTCAGTTGTGGTGTGTGGTGAATAGATGATATTTGTTGGGACACAGTGTGGTCAGTTGTGGTGTGTGATAAATATATGATATTTGTGGGGGCACATTTTCTCAGTTGTGGTGTGAGGGGTATATATGATATATGTGGGGGCACAGTGTGGTCCGTTGTGGTGTGTGGTGAATAGATGATATTTGTAGGGGTACAGTGTGGTCAGTTATGTTGTGTGGTGAATAGATGATATTTGTAGGGGCACAGTGTTCTCAAATGCAGTGTTCGGTGAGTATATGATTTTTGTGGGGGCACAGTGTGGTCAGTTGTATTTTGATTGTGGGTGTTTTAAACACTTGATTTATGCTGTAAGTGAACACAATGATATGAGTGGATGTGCAGGCTGGTTAGGGTTGTCCTGTCTATGATATAATTGGTAGCATAGTGAGGTCAGAAGTAGATTGAGGTATGTAATATGTTTATTACAGGACAGAGCCACTTATAACCCTCACATCATAGATGACTACACTGCGCTGCCTAGAAGCAGTAGGTGAGGCACCACCATATAAGTGGTAGTACAACAGGGCACATTTACTAAGGGCTGTGCGGCAGTTTCCTGTCGGACTTTGGATGTTCTTTTCTGTGCAAACTGCTTGTATGAGTATATAAGAAGTGTCCGAGACATACAGTTAGGGCCAGAAATATTTGGACAGTGACACAATTTCCGCGAGTTGGGCGCTGCATGCCACCACATTGGATTTGAAATGAAACCTCTACAACAGAATTCAAGTGCAGATTGTAATGTTTAATTTAACATCAAAAATATCTGATAGAAAATGTAGGAATTGTAGACATTTCTTTACAAACACTCCACATTTTAGGAGCTCAAAAGTAATTGGACAAATAAACAGAACCCAAACAAAATATTTTTATTTTCAATATTTTGTTGCGAATCCTTTGGAGGCGATCACTGCCTTAAGTCTGGAACCCATGGACATCACCAGACGCTGGGTTTCCTCCTTCTTAATGCTTTGCCTTTACAGCCGCAGCCTTCAGGTCTTGCTTGTTTGTGGGTCTTTCCGTCTTAAGTCTGGATTTGAGCAAGTGAAATGCAGCTCAATTGGGTTAAGATCTGGTGATGACTCGGCCATTGCAGAATGTTCCACTTTTTTGCACTCATGAACTCCTGGGTAGCTTTGGCTGTATGCTTGGGGTCATTGCCCATCTGTACTATGAATCGCCGTCCGATCAACTTTGCAGCATTTGGCTGAATCTGGGCTTAAAGTATATCCCGGTGCACTCAGAATTCATCCGGCTCCTCTTGTCTGCTGTTATGTCATCAATAAACACAAGTGACCCAGTGCCATGGAAAGCCATGGAGTCTTCTCTTTACTGTTGACTTAGATACAGATACACCTACTTTACTGAGAGTGTTCTGGACTTCACTGAGAGTGTTCTGGACTTCACTGAGAGTGTTCTGGACTTTACTGAGAGTGTTCTGGACTTCACTGAGAGTGTTCTGGACTTCACTGAGAGTGTTCTGGACTTCACAGAGAGTGTTCTGGACTTCAGTTGATGTTGTGACCGGGTTCTTCTTCACCATAGAAAGTATGCGGCGATCATCCACCACTGTTGTCATCTGTGGACGCTCAGGCCTTTTTGAGTTCCCAAGCTCACCAGTCAATTCCTTTTTTCTCAGAATGTACCCGCCTGTTGATTTTGCTCCTCCGAGCATGTCTGCCATCTCTCTGATGGATTTTTTCTTTTTTTCAGCCTCAGGATGTTCTGCTTCACCTCAGTTGAGAGTTCCCTTGACCGCATGTTGTCTGGTCACAGCAACAGCATCCAAATGCAAAACCACACACCTGGAACCACACACCTGGAACCAACCCCAGAGCTTATAACTACTTCATTGATTACAGGTTAACGAGGGCGACGCCTTCAGAGTTAATTGCAGCCCTTAGAGTCCATTGTCCAATTACTTTTAGCCCCTTGAAAAAGAGGAGGCTCTGCATTACAGAGCTAGGATTCCTAAACCCTTTCTCCGATTTGGATGTGGAAACTCTCATATTGCAGCTGGGAGTGTGCAGCCCATATTATATATAGAATTGTATTTCTGAACATGTTTTTGTAAACCGCTAAAATAACAAAACTTGTGTCACTGTCCAAATATTTCTGGCCCTAACTGTATACAGTATGTGTCGCACTCGACCCTATTAACACTGCTATGGGAATTTAGGAAACAGTTGCACCTTTTTCGTTTTGGTGCACTTTCAGAAATGTGTTGCAAACTCTGATTAGGCACTACCACACCCATTTAGGTGCCCAGTTTTCTAAAGTTTCAGACAAAGTAAAGCAATGACTCAAAAGTGCTGCAAAGACTTTAAAAATACATGTGCAAGCTCCAAAGACATTCTTTTAGACCAAAGATAGACAAAAAACTGGTGCAGGCTCAATGATATATCTGACCCAATATTTAAGTTCAGGAAAAGGCAGCAGCACTCCGTAAGTAGTGTCAAATAAAGTGGGGTGTCTTTATTCCATGAGCAACGTTTCAGCTCCTTGCGAGCCTTTATCAAGCATAAAGGAGCTGAAACGTTGCTCATGGAATAAAGAACCCCCACTTTATTTGACACTACTTACGAAGTGCTGCCTTTTCCTGAACTTATATTATAGTCCCCTGGCCTGGGGACCCACGGTCTGTGCACCCACCAGAGTTGCTGTGCTGCTCCGAACTTTCCTTTACTTTATGACCCAATATTTATATACCGGCCTCCTAAGCCCACGACAGCAGTGACACAAGGATAATACATATATATCATATAAGACATATATCCAATATTTCCCTCACCCCACAACTGACCACACTGTGCTCCTCAAATATATCATATATACCCCTCATACCACAACTGACCACACTGTACCCCACATATATCATATATACCCCTCACACCACAACTGAACACACTGTGCCCCACATATATAATATATACCGCTCACACCACTACTGACAACACTGTGCTTCACATATATCATATATACCTGTCAATCCAGAGCTGACCACGCTGTACTTCACATATATTATATATCCCTCACACCACTACTGACCACACTGTGCCCTTACATATATCATTTATACCCCTCACACCACAACTGACCACACTGTGTCCCCATATATATCATATATACCCCTCACACCACAACTGACCACACTGTACCCTACATATATCATATATACCCCTCACGCCACAACTGACCACACTGTACCCCCACATGTATCAAATATACCCCTCACACCACTACTGACCACACTGTACCCCCACGTACATCATATATACCCCTCACACCACAACTGACCACACTGTGCCACCACATATATCATTTATACCACTAACACCACAACTGACCACACTGTGCCACCACATATATCATATATACCCCTCACACCACAACTGACCACACTGTGCCCCCACATATATCATATACATCCCTCACACCACAACTGACCACACTGTGCCACCACATATATCATATATACCCCTAACACCACAACTGACCAAACTGTGCCACCACATATATCATATATACCCCTCACACCACAACTGACCACACTGTGCCCCCACATATATCATATATACCCCTCACATCATAAATGACCACACTGTACCACCACATATATCATATATACCCCTAACACCACAACTGACCACACTGTGACACCACATATATCATATATGCCCCTCACACCACAACTGACCACACTGTGCCCCACATATATCATATATACCCCTCACACCACTGCTGACCACACTGTACCCCCCACATATATCATATATTCCCCTAACACCACAACTGACCACACTGTGTCCCCACATATATCATATACTTCTCACAACACAACTGACCACACTGTGCCCCACATATATCAAATATATCCCTGACACCACAACTAACCACACTGTACCCCACATATATCATATATACTTCTCACACCACAACTGACCACACTATGCCCCACATATATCATATATACCCCTCACACCACTGCTGACGACACTGTGCCCCCCACATATATCATATATACCCCTCACACCACAACTGACCACAATGTGCCCCAACATATATCATATATACCCCTCACACCACAACTGACCACACTATGCCCTTACATATATCATTTATACCCCTCACACCACAACTGACCACACTGTACTCCACATATATTATATATCCCTCACACCACTACTGACCACACTGTGCCCCCACATATATCATATATACCCCTCACACCACAAATGACCACACTGTGCCCCCACATATATCATATATACCACTTACACCACAACTGACCACACTGTACCCCCACATATATCATATATAATCCTCACACCACTACTGACCACACTGTACCCCCACATATATCATATATACCCCTCACACCACAACTGACCACACTGTGCCCCCACATATATCATATATAACCCTCACACCACTGCTGACCACACTGTGCCCCCACATATATCATATATACCCCTCACACCACAACTGACCACACTGTGCCCCCACACATATCATATATACCCGTCACACCACAACTGACCACACTGTACCCCCACATATATCATATATACCCCTCACACCACAACTGACCACACTGTGCCCCCACATATATCATATATACCCCTCACACCACAACTGACCACACTGTGCCCCCACATATATCATATATACCCCTCACACCACAACTGACCACACTGCGCCCCCACATATATCACATACATCCCTCACACCACAACTAACCTCACTGTGCCCCCACATATATCATATATATCCCTCACACCACAACTGACCACACTGTACCCCACATATATCATATATACCCCTCACAACACAACTGACCATACTGTGTCCCCACATATATCATTTATACTTCTCACACCACAACTGACCACACTGTGCCCCCACATATATCAAATATACCCCTGACACCAAACTGACCACACTGTACCCCACATATATCTTATATACTTCTCACACCACAACTGACCACACTGTGCCCCACATATATCATATATACCCCTCACACCACTACTGACAACACTGTACCCCACATATATCATATATACCCCTCACACCACAACTGACCACACTCTGCCCCACATATATCATATATACCCCTCACACCACTACTGACCACACTGTACCCCCAACATATATCATATATACCCCTCACACCACAACTGACCACAATGTGCCCCACATATATCATATATACCCCTCACACCACTACTGACCACACTGTGCCCCCCACATATATCATATATACCCCTCACACCACTACTGACCACACTGTACCCCCCACATATATCATATATACCCCTCACACCACTACTGACCACACTGTGCCTCCACATATATCATATATACCCCTCACACCACAACTGACCACACTGTGCCCCCATATATATCATATATACCCCTCACACCACAACTGACCACACTGTGCCCCACATATACCATATATACCCTTCACATATATACCCCTCTCACCACAACTGACCACACTGTGCCCCCATATATATCATATATACCCCTCACACCACAACTGACCACACTGTACCCCACATATATCATACATACCCCTCACACCACAACTGTCCACACTGTGCCCCCACATATATAATATACACCCCTCACACCATAACTGACAACACTGTACCCCCACATATATCATATATACCCCCACACCACAACTGACTACACTGTACCCCCACATATATCGTATATACCCCTGACACCACTACTGACCACACTGTACCCCTAAATTTATCACATAAAACATTTGTGCTTTTTTACTTTGTGCTGAAAAGAACGTGTAAACTGCTTGCACATGTGTTTTAAAAGTGTCTGCACTAATTTTGTGTCGCACATAAAGTGGATTTCCGGTACAGAGTTGGACTGTGCACCAGATTTATTACTTCAACTTGACAGAATTATGTGGCACTCTCTATGTTAAAGGTGCACCAAAAATAGTTTGGTGTGTGCGCCAGATTAATGGAGAGTATTCTATAATCTGCTGCACTCTGCACACTCCATAGGCAGTTCTCACTAGTTTTTATCAATGTGGAACATTGTTCCCACTCACTGCTGCACTTAGCTACAGCATCCACTAGAGGGAAGCACAGTGCAGGAGATCTTCTTCTGGTGAGGACTTCAGCTGAATTCACCCTCCTCCTGGTACAGAAGAAGCTATCATTATCATTGGCTATTAACCGGTGATGATGACATAGTCTCTGGTATCGGGGGACCCCCTCCTATCCAGTTATAGGCATCTAGTTTAAAAATAAAGTTATGTAATTACACTATTTCTCCACCAGGTGGTAAAATCATACTGTAGCTCTGGAACTGCACAGGTTAATATGAATCTAGAAGAGAAAGTGGTGGATGAGGAGGGAAGTTAATAATCAAATCAATATTTTATGCATTATATCTTCAGGCAATTATTTTTATTTTTATAATTTTTTTCTTCTATGAAAACTATTTTATGAGAGAAGCAATTTATTGAGCTGAGGCTCCAACTATAAATAAATCAGGGGATGTTCCCTATAACAATTTGATTTATAGACAGCAGGTGTCACAGGTATCGGGGGTCCCAGTTTCAGATGCCAAGACCAAGTTAGACCTTAGTCACATCCAACATTCATGACCCCACACAACAAACACATAACCTACCCCCAATGTCCTCTTGTTCTCTGGAGATTCCCCAACACATAGGCTCAGATTTATCAAATGTGGTGCTATCTGCCTTAGTGCAGTTTCCTCACTATAGTGCTGGGTGCACCAGATAATCCAATGTTTGTCTTCAATAATCTGGTGCTCCCTGCACTCTTCATCATTTTTTAGGCGCACCTTTACTATACAGCGTGCAATATAATTTTTTTGAGTCACAGTAATAAATGTGGCGCAAGCTCCAACTAAGGACTAACATACCCCTTTAGGTGCACAGTGCAGCCACAACACAAAACGGGAGCAGATACTTCATAAATACATGTGCAAGATCCAAAGATGTTTTTTTTCACTATTTGAATAGACTAATAGAATAATAGATCTGGGCCATACGATACATCAGGAAAGAGGAATAGTCACCTGTGAGATATCTGGCTGATGTCACTGCTAAGAGAAACTCAGAGAAGCTGAGGAAAGTGGCCACCAGTTATCCACTGACTCATATAGAATATCGCTATAAACACTCCACTTGTAGGGGATGAAAGCCGGAGAGGATTGTTTTAATGAAGCCGATGTAGTCCACCTCGACCTCCCTGCTCATGCACCACATCTGGAACACATGTCCACTAAAGAAAAGTTGTACTATCACGGCTTCACTCACCGCCCATGATTGGGACACTAACCCACTGGTCTTTAAATACACGTGGGTGGTTTAGTGTTCCAAATCAGACATGAAATAAGAAATAAACAAAATGCATTTATTTCACTGCCTGATCCCTATTTTACTAAAGTTTAGCGCCCAGCAATGTATTTATTTAAAAAAGTCTGTTGTCCTCCCTTTTACTAAAACACATAAGATCCTAAATGTACATACACATCAAGCATCACAAGTGTCTGAACATTTTTATTCAATTTTTCCAATTAAATTAGAAGTGATGAAAAGTTTAAAATTTGCCAAAAATAGCTTTTAATGTAAACTACAGCTAATCCTCCCCCTACCAAAAATGATCTCTTACACAGCTCCATACTCCAAGGGAGTTATAATTTGGCGATGCAAAGAAAATTCATTTTTCAACTATAGAGAAGCAAAAGGAAAAATGATTATGGAAGGAAAGGGTTAAAGAGGAGACTGAAGACAGAACGAGTCGCCTCATTTTCTTTACTTATTCCGCTGTGCGGTCAAATTTGTGATTTATATAGAATTGATTGTGATTTAATATCTTTTACTATGTCTTAATCTTTCAAAAGATCCTCCCTATCTCCACTTTCTAAGATCTGTAACTGTTTTTTCTGTGTAAGGTGCAGGTTTTTCAGGAAAAGGTCAAATTCTTACATCATTTGTTTTTTTGTTTTTTTTAATCTGTATTTAAAGAAGAAAGAGATTTACAAATTTGGAAATTTGTTTCAATGTTGATGTTCACCAAATGGTTATTGTGGTTAATTAATTAATATAATTAATTATTATTATTATTATTGTTATTATTGTTATTGTTATTATTATTTTATTATTATTTTATTATTATTATTTTATTATTATTATTATTATTATTATTATTATTGTTATTATTATTGTTATTATTATTTTATTATTATTATTTTATTATTATTATTATTATTATTATTATTATTATTATTATTATTCATTTTATATTTTAACATATGACTTTTTAAAATGTTTATATTTTTTGCTTATTTTTATGTGCTCTTGGAAAGCGAGTGGTGAATTTTTAATCAATAAATTGGATTAGATTTTACATGTAACTAAATTAAAGGTGATAAATACAAAAAAACATTTGAGAAGTTGCTTGTTAAACAATGAATTTGTGTATTTATTTACTTTTGTTTTTTATTTGCAGACCACAATTTATTGATAGAAATCACCTATATTCTATATAAAATAAATTTCCCCCTTTCACAGAATGGATATAAAACTAAACATTTGCACTATTTTGCTTTAGTCATTTCATCTTCCATGAGAAAATTTGAACACAAAATGATCTACGGTTTCACATTTCCATAGATGTAAACATTGGAAAAAAAAAATACCTGTCACGTCTCCATATACCAAAGTGTTTTCATTTGCCAAAAAAAAAGAAAAAAAGTCAATTTTTGCGAGTCATTATAACATAAAAAAAAATCTTTTACAAATTTGATGACCCAAAAATTTATGTCTTGCATCGGTTACACCACATTTGGAGCAAACAGTGAAAGCTTTAAAAGAAAAAACGCTCAAGACACATCAGTGCATCCATATTTTTTTCTTTTCGGCTGTACTGTACGTGGAAGGTTTTTCTAGCTCTCTGACACATTAGAAATTAAAATGTGTCCTAAATAAAATGAGCCCCATACAGCTCAGGAAATATAAAAATATAAAAAGTTGGAAAGCAGGAAGTAAAAAAAAGCTGAAATGTAAAAATGGAAGGGCTTGTTGTGAGTAGGGGTTAAAGAGGAGGTTGAAAAACTTGGCTGCATTCTTCCAAAAACAGCGCCTCTCCTGACGGTGGGTAATGTGTGGTACTGCATCTCTATACAGCTGAGCTGCGATACTAGGACAAACCATGGTCAGGTTTTTCCTAGTATCGAAGGTCAGATTTTTCACAAATTTTTTGATGCTGTTTATGGAAGAAAGCAGCCAAGTTTTTCAACCTCCACACAACCCCTTTAAGAGGAAGTTGCTGCATGCTTTGCAATTTTCACTGCACATGACCTGACACAAAGATAGCAAATTTATATAGACTCTGTTGTGATGTAATATCTTTAAAAAAAATCTACACAAGACCGGTAACTTTTTTATGCATCCAGAGCACAAGGTGCCACTTTTTTGGCAGGAAAAAAAAAAAAATTTTTAATTGTTAGGAAATTTAAACCCCATTGATCATTTTTCACAATTTGGGTCACAAAATGGCAAAAAGACATCAATTTACACAATTGTTAAAAAATTTTTGCTATTCAACCAATAATATTCAGCCAATATTCAGTTTAGATTTTAATAAATCCGGCATTTTAGGATGAAGGGTTACATAATGCTTTATGGGTATTTTTATGTTTTATATATTGTTTATTCTGCATTTTAGGAAAATGGAGTCATATAATTTTTTTTTTAAAGTCTTTTATATATAAATAATTTGGGCTGCATTAACGTCAAAGCATTTTATTAATTTATTTACGTTTCTTTAGTCCACAATGAATTTATACGTAGCCCCATTTAATTTATCTAAAAAAACTTAAAGTCAAATTTTCCTTTAAGTCATATAAACATTGACAAACATTAAATACAAACGTTATTAAAGGTTATTTCTTTTTTTAAAGATCCAAAAATGCCAGATCTGATCAAATAAACGATGACCTGTGGTGAATAGGACAATGGACAAAATGCTGTTTTTTGACCAATTCATTGTCCATAAAAAACGTATTTGATTAAAGAATTATCGAAGGAGTTTACATTTACCAGCAATGAAATTATCAGCTTTTTCCGCAAAGGTTTTTTAAAAAAGTTTTTTTAAGCCAAGGAAGATATAAATAATCTATTTCTGTGATGGCACTGACCCACAGAATAAAAGGGACTACTTGGTGTAGTATTTCTATCGGTTTCATACACAAAAGTCCCTCCATCGAGTGGCCACCCTCATCTACAGCCACCACACAATTATTATGGAATCTAACATTCCGAATATGTTTCCAGCAGAACCGGCAGCAATAATGTAAACACCTACAAGCAAAGTCCTCACCCTCCAAGATGTGTAACGTGTCTACAGACCAGGAGGTAATTGACAAGAAATCCACCATTTCAGCAGAACCTTCGGGAACAGTGGTGGTAACCAGCAGATACTCACCCAACAATTACAAGAACCGATCCCTCCGACTGTATCCAGATGTCGTTGGAGCTAGAAATTATCCATCCATGTAATGTAGGAGTTTATTGAAAGAAATCTCCCAAAAAGTAGATTCCCCATGTCCTTCTGATGAAAGGCTGTAGGTTGTAGGTCCATGCAGACGACAGCCGGTAATCCCAAGTAAAATCTCCCCATATCTCAGTCCAGTCCATGGCACCTTGTACGGTCAGCCTTGGGTGAGATCGATAATCATCAGATTAGTAGAGTATTATTATGACTCACTAATCTCCAGAATTTAGATTCACTTTCTCTTTCGCCAGACAAAGAGGGGTAAAAACTGAAGAGATGCCTCCATCCCTCATCTCAGACCATGTGCAGGCTCCATGTCA
Organism: Engystomops pustulosus; assembly: GCF_040894005.1. Taxonomy (NCBI): domain Eukaryota; kingdom Metazoa; phylum Chordata; class Amphibia; order Anura; family Leptodactylidae; genus Engystomops; species Engystomops pustulosus. The sequence continues at coordinate 220,378,301 of NC_092414.1, forward strand.
AGGGTGAGAGAGAAGGGCTGTAGCCATAGCAGCAGTCTGTAGAGATGTCTCCATCCCTCATCTCAGACCACGTGCAGGCTCCAAGTCAAGGGTGAGAGAGAAGGGCTGTAGCCATAGCAGCAGTCTGTAGAGATTTCTCCATTTCAGCTTCCCATTAGACAATGTGCAGGATTCTATGGAGGTGAACAGGTAACGTTCCCGCCTCCACCATAGTCTGCCCATCAATCATCCATACACAGATGACCTCAGCATCAGCCATAGGTTCCTCCAGGTGTGAAAAACATAACAATGGAAATAATGGAATATGTAAAGAAAAAGATTAGTTGCCATGGAAATCCTGAAGAGACCTGAAATCTGAACCTCCGCCTACAACAAGTGATGTAAGGCTACAGTGCTGGCCGCTCGCCAACTGGGAGGCTGCTGACATCTTCCAATAATAACTTTCACATTGGTGTCTTTAACCTCTTAATGACTGGAATAAGTGATCAGCTATCCTTATATAGGTCATTAATATCACATTAACAGGGAGGGGTTTGGGTGGGGTGGGGGGGCATCAATATACAACAACCTCGCTGACCAACTACCATGGACAATGCTTCCACCACACAGGTGGAGGACGTCACATCCATATGTCATGTGGCCCGTGTGCAGTTAGGCCGCGTTCAAGTAAAAACGTCAGAGATCCAAACTATCGACAGACACTTAACAATAAGAAGTCCACAACAATCATCTGAATGCTGCTAAGCCTCCAATTAGCTAATTGTTGGGGTTGTCAGCTGGTGGACCCCCTAAAATTCTATTTATCTAATGATCCCAGAATTCATAAATATATAACATCTCTCCCTCCTCTCTCTCTCTCTCTCTCTCTCTATATATATATATATATATATATAATATTTGTTGTTTTCTGTTGCTCCATGGTCTCCTATTGGCCCTTGACCTTCTATTTTCCCATGAATGTAATTGAATAAGGGCTTGTTTTCTGCAGGGCAAAGTTTTTAATGACACCATTTTAGTTGTTTATTAAAGTGTTTAGCCATTAATATCTCATTAACTCCTCCCACTAAGTTTGAGCCCTTCACCATTAAAGGGCACCTACCACCACAAATCTACCTATAAAGGTAGCTGCGCGCCCTCGTCCGGCGATCCTGCCGTCTGCGCATGCGCAGAAGAGCAGGCCCGCGCCTGTTTCGGAGCAGTGACCGCGTAGGCTCTTACCCTGCTCCCGGGCCATACCCAACAGTCGTGCCCTGACTTCAGTCTATGGCAATATAACTTCAATAAGTTACCTGTTCTGCCATAGACAATCAGAGGTACGACATGATGGCACAGCGCTGTGATGTCACATGTAGCACCGTCAGCTTGGTACTCCTCCAATATCCACTATCCTGACACCGCAATGGAAGGGAAGGAGGTTGGCATGCATCTGGGGAACGATGGAATGTGGGTTAAATTTTATTATTTTACCTAGGAATTTATATAGTTATTATGGATTAGGGATGTATATAGTTATAATAGGAGTCTGTTCATAGTTATTATAAGGAGGCTGTATATAGTTGATATAGGGGGCTGTTTAAAGTTATTATAGGAAGGCTGTATATAGTTATTATAGGGGGTGCATATAGTTATTATATGGGAGCTGTATATATAGTTATTAAAGAGGACTGTATAGTTATACGGAGACTGTATAAAGTTATTAAAGGGGGACTGTATATAGTTATTATAGGTGATGTGTATAGTCATTATTATGTAGTTATTATAGGGGTCTGTATATACTTATTACAAGGGACAGTATATAGTTATAGGGGTCTGTATATAGTTATAGGGGGGCTGTATATAGTTATTATAGGGGTCAGTATATAGCTAATGCTTTGGGATTGTATATAGGCATTATTGGGGGGGGGGCTGTAAATAGTGATTACTGGGGGGCTGTATATAGTGATTGCTGGGGGACTGTATTCAGTGATTGCTGGGGGGCTTTATATAGAGATTACAGGCGGCTGTATACAATGGTTACTTGGGGCTTTATACTGTGATTGCTGAGGGAGCTGTATATAGTGATTTCTGGGATCTGTAAATAGTAAATACTGGGCACTGTATATAGCAATTATTGGGGGAGCTGTGTATAGTGATTGCTGTGGGCTGTAAATAGTGAACACTGGGAACTGTATACGGACTACTGGGTGCTGTATATAGTGATTATTGGGGGGTTGTATAAAGTGATTGCTGTGGGGCTGTATATAGTGACTGCTGTATATAGTGAATACTAGGTGCTGTATGTAAATCACAAAAAGAGCAGGCACTACTAATGTAATATGTAAACAAACGTCCATGCATCCCTATATGCAACATGATACAAAGCAAGAAAAGAAAAAGATGGGATGCGTACAAAGGACTAGACAATAGGAAAATGTTTATTTTAATTCATTTTCAAAACAAATAACCACAGGACAACAGAAAAAAAAACATTAAAGCACTTGAAAATACACCCAAAAGGGTGTATATAGCTGCCAAGGGAAAGTAAGCCCTAAATTCCCTCACACAATCTGACAATACAGATACAGGCTATTAGCAACCAGATACCTGGCTTAGTTCAGATGGTACAGAACCTTACTGAGCGGGTTCAGTTGCAGGAACAGCGCCCCCCTGCTACCTCAGGTTTGTCAGTGGGTGAATCTAAAGTCAAGCTGCCTGATCTCTTCAGTGGTGATAGGAAGCTTTATTTCTCCTTCAGGGAGAGTTGTAATTTGTATTTTCATCTTAGGCCCCAGTCTTCTGGTAATGAAGCTCAAAAGGTGGGCATTATCATTTCACTCCTGCGAGGTAGTCCCCAAGACTGGGCATTCTCGTTAGCCTCTGATGCACCTGAATTGACCTCTGTGGATCGTTTCTTTTCAGCCTTAGGATCTCTATATGAGGAACCAGACAAATCCAGTTATGCTGAGGAACAGCTGACTGCCCTACGTCAGGGTAAATGTGCAGAGGAGGACTATTGCTCTGAATTCAGGAGGGGGCCATCCCAACGGGTTGGGATGATCGTGCCCTTAGGTACCAATTCAGATTGGGCCTGTCTGATGCCCTTAAAGATCTGCTAGTGGGGCATCCCGAACCTAACACTCTAGAACAGGCAATGTCTCTGTCAGTCAGAGTAGACCGGCGCTTTAGGGAACGTAAGCGTGAGCGTGTGTCTGCTTTCTGTGTTCCTATTTCTCTGCCTTCTTTCTCTGTCAATCCTTCTAAAGAATCTCGGGGGAATGCAGAAGAACCCATGCAAGTTGGCGCCATCTCGCCCAGTGACCGCAAGGAACACCGTAAAAAGAATTTGCTCTGTTTCTACTGTGGGAACTCCGGTCACCTGATAAGGACGTGCCCTGTAAGACCAGCGCCGGAAAACTCCAGCGCCTAGGCGGCCTTCGGGAAGGTCGCTTAGGCGCACAGGTATTTCCCGAATCAGTCTCAAAAATTTTGTTACCTATAACCCTCTCAGTCAATGAGAGATCTGTTTCTGGTAAAGCCTTTGTGGATTCAGGGGCTGAAACAAAATAAGGTACCCAAAAAATGCTAGAAACAGTCTGAAAACCTATTTACATCTATACTTTAAGTGCATGAAATATTTTATTAAAAGAATAAAATGTGTCTTTGCCAAAAAAGAACTGCAAAGGTGGCAGCAGCAGCATGAGGTCAGAGAGTGGCACAATAACAAATTCTGGATGGTGGCAGCAGCAGCCGGAGGTCAGATAGTGGCACAATGACAAATTCTGGAGGTGGCAGCAACATGGTAGGCCACAGTGTGGCACATTGATAGAGCATGGAGGTGGCAGTAGCATCAGAAGTAGCAGGAGGTCAGAGAGTGGCACAATGAACAATTCTAAAGCTGGCAGCAACATGGTAGGCCACAAACTGGCACAATGACAAATTCTGGAGGTGGCAGAAACATGGTAGGCCACAGTGTGGCACAATGATAGAGGGTAGAGGTGGCAGCAGCAGGAGGTCAGAGAGTGGCACAATGACAGATTGTGGAGGTGGGTGACAATTCCAGTCCCTGGTAAAGATGGTGGGAGGCAGATGGCGCAACTGGCAGCAGATGTGTGGCATCAGGCGGGTGGCAGCATCAGAATAGTGGCTGAGGCAGGTAGTTAGAACCCAGACTCATTTCTCAACTACTGGAGGAGGCGTCATGGCTGATTTAATTTGATGCATAAGGCATTGGTTTGTTGAAATCATGGCCAATCCATGCTTGATTCATCTTGACAAAGGTCAGTCTCTTCACATTACGGGTTGACAAGCGGGTTCTTCTTGGGGTACCAATGGCCCCCACCACACTGAACACCCACTCTGATGCCACACTACTGGCTGGGCAGGACAGCAACTCTACTGCAAACTCTGCAAGTTGTGGCCACTAATCGAGTTTGGCTGCCCAGTAGTCCATGGGATCCTCTACCTCAGGTGGTAAAGTGCTGTCCAAGTAGGCCACCACCTGCTGGTGCAGGGTCTGCTTCATGTCCTGCTGCTGGTGGCAGCTACCGAGCTCACTAGTTTGTTGAAGGAAGATGCTCAATAAGGACTCCAGACTTAAGCTGCTGCTGATGGAGCTGCTACTGCTCCTACCCCCCCATCTCCCCACAGCAGCCGTGGCAGTAGTATGCGAGTGATGTCTGCCAGGAATCCCCTGGTCAGACCTGACAATGCCACTTTTGTGCAATGTTGAAATATATAAATTAATTCAATAAAGAGTAAAGGCCATACAGTTGTTAGAATATAGCATTGAAGATGTCAAAATGAAGATTTTTTTGTACAGGAGGTTTTAATTTTTGTAAATGTATGAAAACATTATAAAACCTATACAAATGTGGTGTCCCTGTGATCATACTGACCCAAAAAATAAAGTAGACTTGTCAGTGCACAGTGCACAGTGAAAGTCATAAAATTCAACCACACAAGAAAATGGCGCAAATGCGTTTTCACCAATTCCACTGCATTTGGATCTAAGCCATTTAAGAATTTTTTAAATTAGTGTCATTATAGGAGGTTATAACCTTTGTAACGCTTTAACGTATCCAGGGGATTCTGAGACTGTTTTCTTGTCCCACATTGTACTTCAAAGCAATAGAAAATTTTTGATGATATCTTTTGTGTTCATTTGTTTAGTTGAATTGAAAATTTGCAAAAATTTCTAAAAATTTTTCATTTTCAAAGTTCTACATTTTATGTTTTCAGGCAGATAGTGATAGCACCCAAGTAACTTTATAACTAACATTTCCCGAGTGTCTGCTTTATATCGGCTCAGGCTTTTTATGCCTCCTCTCTCTTTTCTAGGTTGTTAGGAGGTTCAGAATTTTGGGTACAAATTTTCAGATTTTTATGAAAATCGCCAAAACCTTAATTTGGAGACACCTGCTCAGCTCTAAGTAACTGTGAGGCCTCAATAGCAGTAAAGCCAAGTAATTTATGCCATTTTAGAAAAAACACCCCTCAATGTGTGAAAAATCTACTTTAAGAAGTGCATTAACCCTTTAGATGTTTCACGGAGGTTAAAACAAAATGGAGGTGTAACTTACAACCTGTAACTTTTTAAGACAATGTATTAATTTTGGGCAAAAATTTAACCATCACAATGTATTAAATGATAAAAAACTCCACAAAGTTTGATACCCATTTCCTTCCGAGTATGAGGACCCCCCCATATGTGGTGGTGACTGCTGTATGGGCGCACGACTGAACATACAAAGAAAGGAGCGTCATCCAGATCAGTTCTGCATTGTGACATATTACAGGCTATAAAATGTTTATTTTTTTGTAATTTGGACATATGGAGGATTTTTTTTTTTGTGGATGTGATCCACTTTTCAGGTGCATCGTCATAACGGGGGGCTCAATAGCCAATAATCAGATTTTATGAACTCTTTCTTGGTGGTGGTTAAAAAAATCATTAAAAAAAATATCAAACTTAATTTGTGAGAAATGTTCTTGTTTTTGCATCACCACGTAACAATAGTCAACATACATATATATTTTTTTTTTACAGGGCTGTTTTGGAGCTTATTTTTTTGCGGGACAAGCTGAACTTTTTCTTGGTATCATGTCATGGTAAATGTTACTTTTTCATCACTTTTTCTGTGCTTTTTATGAGGTCAGATAATTTTCGTAAAATTTCTTAGTTTTATAAAACTGTACGGGTTCAGTGACAATTTTATTTTATTGTACAGGTAGTTACGGATGTGGTGCTGCCCAATATGTTTTTTTGGGTGATTTTCACTTTTTTATGTTTTATTTGATTATTACATGGGGACTTTTTTTTCAGGGGAATTTCTTTTTTTTTTTTTAATAATTTTTTTCATTGCACTTTTTTAAGAAAAACTTATTTTTTCTTTTTTAATTCTTCCCTGGGTGGGACATGAGCAAGTCATCATTTGATCACTTGTTCATTGTAATATACTGTAATGCTAATGTATTGCAGCATATCACATAGTCGGTATATGCATTCACAATCTAGCAGGCAGCTCTGGGTTCCTTATTGGACCTCAGGGATGCCATGGAAATGATGGGCACCTCCGTGCCCTGCACAGATGGTGCTGATCGTTGCGGCAATGCACTATGGACGCTGCGGTCACTGCTGAGAACTACCTGCACCCTATAACATAGAGCAGTGATGGTGAACCTTTTAGAGCCCGAGTGCCCAAACTTCCACCAAAAGCCACTTATTTATTACAAAGTGCCAGCACAGCAATTTAAGCAGTAATGTATTTCTCCTTGTTCATTAACAACTTTCAATCCTTCAGCCTCCTAAAGACACCAACACAGTTGAAAGGAGGAGGGCAAATTCATCTATCATTATAGGAAGATTCTGCAGGAAGATTCTTTGAGTTCTGTCTGGTGAACTTCATTCTGGGGTGATGGTCTGGGTGCCCACAGAAAGGGGTCAGAGTGCCGCCTCTGGCATAGAGGTATGACAGGTTAAGGAAGGGGTTCAATACTGTCACTATGAAAAAAAGCCTCACACTGCTCCGTACATGGAAAAATAAAACATTTATAGATTTTTGAAAGTGTAAAGTGGAGGGAAAAACGGAAACGCAAAAGCAAAAAAAGGGCCTGGTCGTTAAGGGGTTAAATGTAGTATAAACCACCATGGGTGTTCCACAATGGTACTGAAATTGTTACAGTGATTATTATTATTATTATTATTATTGATTTTCGGATTTTTTTTTTTGCCCCAGTATTTCTATAGATAACATTTTATTACATGATGATGATGATGATGAGTAGTAGAAGTAGTAGTAGTACTCTCTTATTCTTTTAATTGATTTAGATTTCCAAGGTTACTTTACTATAATATTTTTATATTTATAACATTTTTATGTATTCATTTATTAAATCCATGTTGTTTTTTTTTATTTTTTTTTTTATTTGCTTTTATTTTTTTTTATACAGGCGGTCCCCTACTTAAGGACACCCGACTTACAAATGACCCCTAGCTACAGACAGACCCCTCTGCCCCCTCTGCCCCCTGTGACCTCTCTGGATGTTACTGTAGTCCGAGGCTGCAATGATCAGCTGTAAGGTGTCTGTAATGAGGCTTTATTCATAATCCTTGGTCCCATTAGAGCAAAAAATGTTTGAAACTCCAATTGACACTGGGGCAAAAAAACTTCTTGTCTGTATCTACAATTATAAAATATACAGTTTTGCCTTACATACAGATTTGACTTAAGAACAAACCTATGGACCCTATCTTGTCTGTAACCCGGGGACTGTCTGTAATAGTTTATTGCTATTGGGATTGATGATTCGTATTTTGTTGTTCTTTTCTCTTTTATTAGTTTCTTATTTCTTATTACTGTGAGAAGTTTCCGTGGATACACTGATAGTTCTGTTTTTTTCCCACACTCCATTACTGTGGTGTCCTGGGATGTTATACGGCTAATTAATTTTCTTTTTTCCCACGCTCTGTACTGTAGCTTGGCTGATAGATTTATTTTTTATTCTTCTTCAACCACAGTCATTACTTGGGTGCACTGGGACTCAATTAATCTCATTATTGCTCTATGTTTTTAGATTGTGATTGGTAGATGAGGTTTTTTTCGTCGTCATTGTTGCATTATACTGGGACTTCATGTATGTAATTTCTAGCTCATTAACCAGTCGTCCCTCTTGGGTCGGAGGAGTCAGTAGACTCGATGTCTTGGGATCGGCTCGATGTCTCATCATTAATTCTGTTGTTGAAAAACATGAACTTTCCTCTGGAGATTCATTAACCTGAGAAGTCAAGTAATAGATAGTAATCGGCTTCTACTCCCAGAATAATCTCCTACCACTGGCCTCAGATGTTACTGATGTCTACATCATGTATCACTCAGCAGGAAACTTCTACCGTTATACCGCTCTTATCATTATCAACACTTGATAGAAGAAGAAAAAAGAATAATAAGTATTGAATATCATAATAGTATTTCAATTAATAATAAAACATTGAATACACAAACACAATAAAACTTTATATTACAAATAAAAACAGCAGTTAAACAATGTATTTTATTGTAGTAGAAATTGGAGTAATTACAAGTCCAGATATAACAATAATGATAATTGAAGGAACACATTGGGGCAAATTTACCTACCCGGTCCTGTCGCGATCCCACGGCGCGTTGTCTGACAAGGATTCAGGTCTACCGCGATTCATAAAGCTCATGTGCCCGAGTTCCTGCATCCATCGCTTCTGCACTGAGGTCCGCTGGAGTTCACCTGCTTCTTCCCAGTGCATGTTAGTGCTTGGTCTTGCAACACAATTGTGTTTTTAAATTACGCGGTTTGTCCGAATCTGTCGGGTTGTCCGACGGCCCGCCCCCCGATTTCTGACTTGTGCAAGCCGGCGCCGATGCGAGAAATTAGATCACCTGTGCCAATATCCCAGGGCAATTCAGCGCAAAATATAAATAATCGCGAAAACCCAACTAAAGTGACCCTTAGAAAATAAGCCCCATTGGGTTTTTTGTTACGGACATAAGAACTTTCTGTCGTAACATAGCAACATCATCTATGCCTCTCTCTATGTTGGGATACATGGGATTAGGCAGGGCCGGCTTCAGGTTTTAGTGGGCCCCTGGGCGACAGAGCCTTAGTGGGCCCCTCCATGGGCCGCCCTCCAGTGGCCACACTGCCCCCCCTCCAGTGCGGACACACTGACTACCCCCCTTCCACCTGAGGACACACTGACCAGCCCCCCTCCTCTTCGGACACACTGAATTCCTGACTCTGCTCTGATAATTATGACTAAATCATTGTTTGTGCACCTGTTTTTGGGCATACAAAACAGCCGCCACCACTTATGCTGGCAGGCAGGGGGTTTCCTTCACCAACAGGTTATAGAAAAAAATTAGATGTGCACTGTGTAATAGTCTCAAGGTGCACCACAGAACTTGCACATGGAACATTAAGCATGGACAGAGATATTACATCTCCTTAACTGCCACCTGGGTTAATGTAGTTAAGGCTGGTCCCAAGGCGGAAGGATTTTGACTTACATATGACCCCACCCAAGATTGACGGACATAACTCCTTGCCTCCATGTGCCTCCTCCTCTACTTCCTGCTCTGCTGCTTCCTCATGCAGTCAGCACAGCGACCACAGCACCACTTTTAGTAAAGCCATGGGGAAACACCAGCACACCATGCTAAAACTCATCACAAAGACCACATACCACCCAGGAGCTGTAGACTGGGATTAAGGAGCAAACAGATGAGTGGTTGCTATTGCTGAACCTCAAGCCCAGCAAGGTTGTTGCGACAAAGGCCAAGCTGACATATAACAGCACTGTCACCTCTTTGGTGTAGCCTGATACATTAAGAGGCTTAGGTCCTACCTCATGTACAAATACACAAAGCCAATGATTTTTCATGCCCTGGGCTGGATCACTCCCCTAGACTCCTCCCTATCATGGAGTTGCCGTGAAGAGAAATATAATTGTAAATGTGATACTCTAGCATTTGTGATTATTTCTGGGCTTCTATGCCAATGTCTTCACGCAAGTCCTGGCAAATGAACCCCATGGATTGCAAGTTTTCATCACCAGGGCCCTCACTCTACCGCTATCTCAAATCTTTTCATAAACGATGTGTGTGCAGAGTCCTCATTCTTTTGTCCCATTTCCTTATAGATTGTAATCCCTTTGTTACAGTTCGTAAGTGGCGAACCATCTGAGAGTTTCTTTGGGAAGAGTCTGTGGACCCTCTGGACCACAGTGGGAGATGGTATGGGACCAGCGGTGGCAGCCAAGGTAATAAATGCAGGAAACAGTCACAACCTGAGATGACAGCAGGAACGCAGAGGAGCACTAGTAACACTGGTACGGAGTGAAGACACCGCTAGGCTGGAACCCTGGAAGGCATGGCAGAAGCAAATGAAGGCAGGAGGTCACCACCGGGCTGGAACCCTGGACGGCACAGCAGGAGAACAGTCGGACAGGAATGGATCACAGGATATGGACAACAGGTTACAGAACACCGGACACGGACCATAGGATACGGACCACTGGACACGGACCACAGGATACGGACCACTGGACACAGACCACCGGATACGGACCACCGGACATGGTCCACAGAATACAGACCACCGGACATGGACCACAGGATACAGACCACAGAATATGGACCACAAGACACGGACCTCAGGATACGGACCTGCGGACATGGTCCACAGGATACAGACCACTGGACACTGACCACAGGATACAGACCACAGGACATGGACAACAGGATTCGGACCACTGGACAAGGACCACAGGATATGGACCACCGTACCTGGATCACAGGATACGGACCACACGCTATGGACCACCAGATACAGATGGACCACAGGATACGGACCACAGGACACTGACCACAGGATACGGACCACCGGACACGGACCACAGGATATGGGCCACAGGACACGGACCACTGCACATGGACCTCGGGATACACACAGGAACGAGACCTCAGGATACAGACAGGAACGGGACCTCGGGATACACACAGGTGGCTTTCACTTCAGTGGGAGGACTTGAACATCCAGCAGGGAGTGAAGGAGACTGCCAGGTTATATAGGAAACCTGGAAGTGACTAGCGCCAATGGAAAGCATGCTGGCCCTTTAAGTCCTGAGGAGTCACCGCACACGCGACCTAGGAGAGGGAGCGTGTGGCCTGGAAGGCAGGAGACGTGTGGCCTGCTTGGGCTTCTCAAAGAGTTGTGGTACTTTATTTTGTAAAAGGTTGACACATTTCGGTGGCATAATGCTACCTTCTTCAGGTCCGTACAATTTGAACAGCATTCCAGAGAGTCCTGGGCTCTTCTATACACAAGAAGTGGATGTTCTTAAATTATGATGTAGTGCCCTGGAGGTGTAGGGGTTTAGGGTACCGCGATCCAGTTTAGATGATCACAAACAGACTGCGAGTGTATTCTTTTAAGCCTGGTCAGTCGGGTGCGCTTTTAGGAAATAAAGTACTACAACTCTTTGAGAAGCGCGGTTATACGTCCTGTTTTTTTCCCCACCCATTACCACTGATCTTTTATCCTGATCCTCGCACAATCGGGACACAGGACAACACAGCAATATCTCATCTGATTGATACCATTTGAAGACACCAGATATCTAGTATATCTGAATCCGTTAACTGGACTTTTGATGCGCTGTGTGCCACTTTTTGCTCTCAGTTCTTTATTGGAACAGGCAACGGCCTTAACAGCAGCAAAACTTCATGGATGGAGGTAGCTGGTTGGAGGTCAGGTCCTTAGGAAGGTGTGTACACAGTCTGGTAAAGTAGCTTCAGGCTGGGCTAGTTGTGTAGGAGCAGAGTCCTTGTGGCGGAGTTCTGCTTTGGATCTGGTCTTTTGTAGGCCAAGTTGTCAGGGTAGTTTTTCTCAGACAACTCTGTTAACTGGACTGACTTTCTGGACTCACTAGAAAACAGAAAGAATGGGAACAACAGAGGATGGCGCCTCGGGTAATATAGCCAGGTACTTGATTCCTGAAGATAGTAAAGAGGGTGCTCACCTTGAGGGAACTTGATGTTCTGCATATATTCCCACTCTTGGACTCACGGCAGAAGACCCACAGCTAAAAACACAGTGAAGAATAGATTACAGATGTTCGGCACATCTGCTTACTTGTCGGAAGATACGCCCGAAACGGTGCGAACAAAATAGTATGTGAAGAACAATATATATGTATATGAACTAGAAAGAAAAAAGAGGAATGTGCCGTATGACAATACAAGAGTAAACCTTTATTCAAATACAAAACAAAACAAATCTCCCGGCATAGGGATGATAGAAAACATAAAAACATTTAAAAATGTACCAAGTACATATCAAATCATATAGTTGGTACTGCCAGGTAAAGCAGTCCAACAAACCATTTCCTTAAAGGAGGTATAGGAACCACCCTTGATGGTATATAGGTCAAACAAATAATATCTAAGTAGGCACACAATACAAGCTCTAATATAGGTAATACAGTAGTAGAAATATCACAATGGTCTAAAAAGCAATGTGCTATCCCTATTGTATCTAAAGGTAAGTCAGAGAGAGCGTATATATGAAGTGTCCATACATTACAAGTCATTAAGACAGGTCTGGAGGCTTTGTGGGACAAAGTCCCATGCTGTCCACAGTCAGGGTGGTTCAGTCGGTGGAGGAAATGGTTTGTTGGACTGCCTTACCTGGCAGTATTAACTATATGATTTGATATGTACTTAGTACATTTTTAAAAGTTTTTATGTTTTCTATCATCATTTTCTATCTATGCCGGGAGATTTGTTTTGTTTTGTATTTGAATAAAGGTTTACTCTTGTATTGTCATACGGCACATTCCTCTTCTTTCTTTCTAGTTCATATATTGCTATATATGTGCCGATAGACATTGTATACAGTTTAGGTTGTTCTAGATCCCCTACATATTTTCGAACAATATATATGTGTGAAGAACACATTGAAGAACACGGTGAGCAGGACAGAGACATCAGGGAACAGGACAGAGACACCGGGGAGCAGGACAGAGACATCGGGGAGCAGGACAGAGACATCGGGGAGCAGCACAGAGACATAAGGGAGGACAGAGACATCGGGAAACAGAACATAGACATCGGGGAGGAAGACAGAGAAATCAGGGAACAGGACAGAGACATCGGGGAGTAGCACAGAGAGATCGGGGAACAGGACAGAGACATAGGGAAGGGCAGAGAAATTGGGAAGGGCAGAGAGATCGGGGAGACTTCAGTGGAAGAAGAGGAGCGTATCCCGGGACAGCGTATCTCCCGACAAGTAAGCAGATGTGCCGAACATCTGCAATCTATTCTTCACTGTGTTCTTCACTCTGTTTTTCACTGCGTTTTTCACTTAAATGATCCTGTGTTCACTGTTTTTATTCTATTCTTCACTGTTCTTCACATCTCCTAACTGGTCATGAGATAATATATGCGCGGAAAAGTGAAAAAGAGATTGCAGATGTTTCCATACATTTGCTAACTTATGAGAAGACATTCTTTTTCAATTACCGTATATACACGTGTATAAGCCGAGTTTTTCAGCACAAAAAATGTGCTGAAAAACGTCCCCTTGGCTTATACACGAGTCTATAACAAAAAAAATTACCCACTTAAAAAAAAAATAAACTTAAATACTCACCCTCCGATGTTAGCGTGGCTCCCCGATGTCGGCGCGGCTTACCGATGTCCCCGATGTCAGCGCGTCCCGTCTTCTTTCTTCTCCACGGCTCCTCTTCTCTCTTCTATCTTCCGTCATGGACGTGGCCATGTCTTCTTAGTGGCCGCGCATACTATGACGTCAGCAGCGGCCGCGTCATAGTATGCGCATGCTAGAAGAAAACATGGCCGCGTCCATGCCGGAAGAGAGAAGAGGAGCCACGGAGAAGAAAGAAGACGGGACGACGTTGACATCGGGGACATCGGTAAGTCGTGCCGACATCGGGGAGCCGCGCTGACATCGGAGGGTGAGTATATAAGTTTATTTTTTTAAGGGCCGTGGGGGCAGGCTGGCTGTATACTACTAGGGGCTGCTGTATACTACTGGGGGCTGCTGTATACTACTAGGGGCTGCTGTATACTACTAGGGGCTTGCTGTATACTACTAGGGGCTTGCTGTATACTACTAGGGGGCTTGCTGTATACTACTAGGGGGCTGCTGTATACTACTAGGGGGCTGCTGTATAATACTAGGGGCTGCTGTATACTACTAGGGGCTGCTTTATACTACTAGGGGCTGCTAAATACTACATGGGGGCTGGCAGGCTGTATTCTTCTGGGGGCTGGCAGGCTGTATACTACTGGAGGCTGGCAGGCTGTATACTACTGGGGGCTGGCAGGCTGTATACTACTGGGGGGGTTTGACCAATGCATTTCCCACCCTCGGCTTATACTCGAGTCATTAGTTTTTCCTAGTTTTTGGTGGTAAAATTAGGGGTCTCGGTTTATACTCGGGTCGGCTTATACTTGAGTATACACGGTAAATAACACATTTTTAGTCTACGATTGACTTCAATGGGGCGCGTTATTCGAGACGAGCACTCGAGCATCAGGAAAAGTTTTTCTCGAATAACGAGCACTCGAGCATTTTAGTGCTTGCTCATCTTTACTGGTGACCCCAGAATGTGGTGAGAATGGCCCCTCATCGCAGCAATAAGCATTACATGATGCCCTGCCCCCAGAAGTCCATATATTATTTTTAGCATTAAATAAAAATAAAATATTAATGTAATTCTAAAAATACAAAAACAAAATTAATATCAATGTCATATGTTTTTTTTTAAATTATTTTTCTATTTTGTATAATTTTTCATTTTCAGCCCCATTAACCAGTCGTCCCTCTTGGGTTGCAACAGTCGACAGATTTGATGTCTTGGGATTATCTCAGTGTCTCTTCACTATTTCAGTTGTTATAAACATGAACTTTTCTCTGGAGATTCATTAACCCGAGAAGAAACAACATGTAATAGATTGTAATCAGCTTCTACTCCTAGAATAGAGTTTCCCATTATCGGCCTCAAATGTCCCATTTACTGATATCTATATCTCGCTCCACTGTGTGCAGGGACCAGGAAACCCCCATTGTTATCATTATCAAAATAATAATAATAGTAATAATGCTATAATATGGTCTCATCCATTACTTGCTGCATGAAACTAGGGACTTCTAAATCCGAACAAGACAGAAAAAGTTTGCCTAATTGCTTAACTCACTTTTCAAGTCAAGAAAAACACATCCAAAAAGTTGGTAAGAAATCCAGCAGAATGTACTAGTACCATAAGTAAAACGTAATTTTTAATAATTACTGATAAAATAAGTTCACAGTGAACCACAATAATATGCACATCAACCATCTAGTCAGCAAAAACACATCAGAAAGGGAGCTCGTTCAGACCTCCAATAAGTCTCGTCTTACACGGTCCCCATTAATAAGTGTCCGGGACTGGACTAACAGGGTCTGTAAGGGACAGTACTGGAACCGTCCTTGTCAGGGCAGGAGCAATATTGCGTGGTCAGGATGCTAACCGATCATAGGGCTTAATAGGTTCTGTACCTCCGGACTAGTACCGCTTGACCAGGAAACGGCTCATCGAAGACTGGTGAGATCCACCCTATTATTCCTTACTGTCCAGATTAATATTGGTCCATGGTTTTGAGATGATGCACCGTGTCATATGCTATACAGGAATGCACTAAGGCACGGTGAGGTAATACTGGGGACCGTGTCATATGCTATACAGCAATGCACTAAGACACGGTGAGGTATTAATGTGCACTGTGTCAGACGAGACTCATTGGAGGTCTGAAGGAGCTCCCTTTCTGATGTGTATTTGCTGACTAGATGGTTGGTGTGCATATTATTGTGGTTCACTGTGATCAGTAATTATTAAAAGTTATGTTTGACTTATGGTACTAGTACACGAAACTAGAGACAGACTATGAAGAGGGAAAGAGCCGGCTATAGGGAGAGGGTAGGGATAGGAGTCATGCGAAAAATCTGATTAAATATGATCAAATATGCACATTTCTTTGTGCATTTTTATGTGGATTTGTGTTTTCTACATGAAGTATTTTTTCTTACTTCTGCGCACATTGTGGGTTATAAGTGAAAATTACTGGCATTTTTTGAAAATCTTCAGCATGATACAGTCGCATTAAATCGAATGTGATTTGTAAACCGTTCAGTTGAATTTCTTCTTTTTAAAGAAATTGCTGCTCAATCAAATACAGGTCATGTTACTTTTCTCAATGATTTAGTTTTTAAAGAGCTAAAAAAATTACTGAGCCATTACAGAGCAATAACATTTAAATGAAATAATAGGAACAAGGGTCTAACTAGAGGTTATTGATGCTGAAATTTCAGTAATGGCCCTTTGAAGATTGGAAGAATCTTACAAATAATACAGATTAAAGAATTAAAGACTCTACCGTGCCAGTAACTATGGCTGCCAATAGCTATACTCCTCAAATGGGGGTTGAAAAGAGGGGTAACCACAAGACCTCTTTGGTGCCCACCTCCAGGAGATACATTTCTAGCACCAAGATGTTTGCACCAGACATGGCACACACTCCTCCCCCACCCCCAGTGCCAGCACCAGTACCACACAGATAAAACTGGACCGAGGCTCTGATCACAGACCTGCTGACTTGACAGCCTGATGTCGGAGGTGGCAAACGAAACATTTAGCCTGTTCATCAGCAACCAGGGAACAATTCCAGAACATTGCTATTGTCCCATGCAGCCAGCCTACATGTCTCCCAAAATGACAGCACCGACGAGCCAGAGCGTTCTTCTACTTCTGCATCATCCTGATGCCGGGTCAGTCAAGCGGTGCCTGCTAATGAGTCCCTGTCACTTCCAAAGAGAATATGTACTCACAGAGTGCCTCCTGCAGAGACCATCTACACTCACCAGCCACTTTATTAGGTACACCATGCCAGTAACAGGTTGGACCCCCTTTTGCCTTCAGAACTGACTCAATTCTTTGTGGCATAGATTAAACAAGGTGCTGGAAGCAATCCTCAGAGATTTTGGTCCATATTGACATGATGGCATCACACAGTTGCCGCAGATTTGTCGGCTGCACATCTATGATGCAAATCTCCCGTTCCACCACATCCCAAATATGCTCTATTGGATTGAGATCTGGTGACTGTGGAGGCCATTTGTGTCCAGTGACCTCATTGTCATGTTCAAGAAACCAGTCTGAGATGATTCCAGCTTTATGACATGATGCATTATCCTGCTGAAAGCAGCCATCAGATGTTGGGTACATTGTGGTCATAAAGGGATGGACATGGTCAGCAACAATACTCAGGTACGCTGTGGCGTTGGTACCAAGGGGCCCAAAGAGTGCATAGAAAATATTCCCCACACCATGACACCACCACCACCAGCCTGAACCATTGATAAAAGGCAGGATGGATCCATGCTTTCATGTTGTTGACGCCAAATTCTGACCCTACCATCCGAATGTTGCAGCAGAAATTGAGACTCATCAGACCAGGCAATGTTTTTCCAATCTTCTACTGTCCAATTTCGATGAGCTTGTGCAAATTGTAGCCTCAGTTTCCTGTTCTTAGCTGAAAGAAGTGGCACCCGGTGTGGCACTGTGCGTTCAGAGATGCTCTTATGCCTACCTTGGTTGTAACGGGTGGCGATTTGAGTCACTGTTGCCTTTCTATCAGCTCGAACCAGTCGGTCCATTCTCCTCTGACCTCTGGCATCAACAAGGCATTGGATGTTTTTTTCTTTTTCGGACCATTCTCTGTAAACCTTAGAGATGGTTGTGCGTGAAAATCCCAGTAGATCAGCAGTTTCTGAAATACTCAGATCAGCCCTTCTGGCACCAACAACCATGCCACGTTCAAAGGCCTCAAATCACCTTTCTTCCCCATACTGATGCTCGGTTTGAACTGCAGGAGATTGTCTTGACCATGTCTACATGCCTAAATGCACTGAGTTGCCGCCATGTGATTGGCTGATTAGAAATTAAGTGTTAACGAGCAGTTGGACAGGTGTACCTAATAAAGTGGCCGGTGAGTATATGTTTTAGATGTGTTAGTTTTATGTTTATTAAAGAAACTGCCTAATTTATTAATTAACATTGGTTATTGTCAATTGCACCAGAAAGTGCATTTTGCCACATTCACCAAGGCTTTTAGACTGGTTTTCAACACTTTTCTTACTTGTCCAACTAAGAGGTGTGGTCTCTTGAAAAAGGGGCCATGGTCAGACAGGAAATAGCCTGTGAACAACAATTTTTAGACTTTGAGCTACATTATTAACTAGTCTTTGCCTCTAAATTTTGTACCTTGCTGTCATCTAGGTTTTGACTTGATTTACCTGACTGTACTCATGTCTGTCCATCTCACCATTTGTTGTCAATGGTTCTGTGCACATAGAAGGAACAAGGACTGTCGACGAGTTTCCACCTGAGGTTTGGCGCCTGGCAAGTTGACAAGGATAAATGTTCTAGGTAAGCTTAGGGCTTGGAGCTCTTCCTTGGCTTCACACATTGTACATGGAAGAAGTAGAAGTAATCTAAGTGGAAATCATTATGCCTTGGTCTGTGCCATCATTTAAGGAAAACACATTTGACGT
This sequence comes from Engystomops pustulosus, assembly GCF_040894005.1. Lineage (NCBI taxonomy): Eukaryota > Metazoa > Chordata > Amphibia > Anura > Leptodactylidae > Engystomops > Engystomops pustulosus. Next base: position 220,396,926 of record NC_092414.1, read on the forward strand.
TTCTTAAAATTAGTTTTATTTTTACTTTCTTAGAACTAATTTCTAGCAAATACATAAAATAATTATATGAAAACAATCACCTGCAAAGTTATTTCCTTTGAAACTGAAAACGAGACAATCTTTTAAACTTTATCCACAATTTAAAAAATCCCAATTTAGCTAAAAATAGACTGATCATTTTAAGTTTTTTTTTAATAACTTTTTACCTCTTACATTATACTTTATATTCAGATGCAATATCAACTTTTATGAAATCTCAACAACCAACACCTTACTGATGGCGAAAATAAGCTTCAACTTATTGAAAGCTTCTTTGAAGTCGTTGTTCCTCAGGGTGTATATGATGGGGTTAAGCAGTGGGGTCAGCACAGTATAAATCAGGGACAAGATCTTACTTAATTTCAATGATTTCCCTTTTGTTGGAAACATATAAACCATTATTAATGTCCAAAAATATATGAAGACAACAATGAGGTGGGAGCTACAGGTGGAGAAGGCTTTATGTCTTCCAGTAGTGGATGGGATCTTCAGGATGGTGATGACAATGTACACATAGGACGTTACTATTACTACAAAGGGGGATATGGCAAATAAAGAGCCCAGTATAAAAATCTCAGTATGAATTCTAGACAAGTCAGAGCAGGAGAGCTGCAGGATCGGTTCTATATCACAGTAGAAATGGTCAATAACATGTGGCCCACAGAAATACAGATTATACATAAAAATTACATATATAATGGTCCCAAAATGACCCATCAACCAAATTATAATTACTGATACCACACAAAAGTTATGATTTATGATAGAGTGATAACGGAGGGGGTTACAGATGGCCACATACCGGTCATAGGACATCACCGACAGGAGGAGACATTCCGATATCTCACATATGACAAAAATATTAAACTGGATGATGCATCCGATGAGAGTGATAGTACCTCCCCCATACAGGACAGTGTGAAGAAGGACGGGGACAATGTCTGTGGTCAGCAGGAGGTCACACAATGACAGCTGTGTAATGAAGAAGTACATGGGGGACTGAAGGGTTTTACTCACTAGATACAAGACCACGATAAGAAGGTTTCCTGATATTGTCCCACAGAAGATAAGAACCAGGAGGGAGAAGAAGGGAAATGTGAAGTTTTTGTGAAGATTAGGAAATCCCAGAAGGAAGATGGAGGTGACATTATTCTTCATGACCATCTAGAGAAAATAAATGAATTTTGATCGAGAGGTTTTTTCTTTTGTTCTTAATAATAATCTAAATATAAAACAGCTAATACATTTATAAAACTGGTGTTCATCTGCTTCATCTATTGCCCTGGTTACTTGCCAATCCTGAAATACATCCTCCTTGAGAAAGGATCCTGAATAGCATCTGAAATGTTGCACTTTGGTAAATTAAAGCACTCACTTGTTTTTTACACCAATTTTTGGAGTCCAGTCTCATTTTTCTTCAAAAAAGTCTTGAACTTAAAAAACGAAATTGTCTTACACTTTCCTTGTACCTTTTTTTTTTAATTTTAAGAGATATATTTCTAAAACTGTCTTCTTATTTTCAACAATTTTCTAATGCTGCATTTGTTCATAAATTTTAGGTTTTACCTAAGTTAGTGATTAGTAAGAATAGCAAATACCTGTCACCTCAGCTTCTTCTATACAGGACATTCATGTGAGGAGCGAAGGTTTCTAGATATTAAGCTTAAGAATAAGAAACAACAGAGCAGAGATCGTAAAAAACTACAATACATCTCCACAATGCAGCTATTTATACCTTCAAATACTGTGATCTGTGTGGAGTCCAGAGGGTCCGGGCTTCCTCTGTGCATAGAGCCAAATCAAAAAATGTATTTTAATTAATTGCATGAGATATGTTCTTTTGGGAAATTAAAGCATTTGAAAAATGATTAGAAATATTTCAACCACTGAATGCAAGTAAATTGACACAGAATATGACATACAATGAGAAAATATTATCCCAATACCAACAAAGGACAACATTTTCTACTATTATTCAGGTAATGTGGGTAAATTAATGTATTAATGATAAATATTAGTGAATTCCGTCATAGGTTTCCCAGCAATCCATGCCTCGGATCGCAGGCACACCTGTGGCCCTCTTCAAGCAGCGTCCCTGGCCATCACTTACCTCTCAACGATCCTGCTCCCGTCCGGGATAGACTGCATGTGCATCCTTGCTCCCTAGGTCGCTGTTACCCCTAGGGGCAATCACTGATTGGTGCTGGGCACTTCTGGGTTTGGTGTCAGTTTTTGGGGTTCTGTATTCCCCAAATCTGTATTCCCCAAATTGTCATTGTGCCACTCTCTGACCTCCTGCTGCCGCTGCTACTGGCGCCACCTCCACGCTTTATCATTGTGCCACTCTGTGGCCTACCATGTTGCTGCCACCTCCAGTATGTGTCATTGTGCCACTCTCTGACCTCCTGCTGCTGCTGATAAATTAATGATAATATTAGTGAATTCTGTCATGGGTGTCCCAGCGATCCATGCCTCGGGCTAGCCGAAGACTCCGGAGAGGCTTTTGGGGAAAGCCGGAGACTGGAGCGGCTCTGGAAAACCCGGAGACTGGAGCGGTTCTGGAAAGGCTTGCGGGTAAAGCCAGAGACGCTGGAGAGGCTTCTGGGAAAGCCGGAGACACTGGAAAGGCTTCTGGGAAAGCCGGAGACTCTGGAGAGGCTTCTGGGAAAGCCGGAGACTGGAGCGGCTCTGGGAAACCCTGAGACTGGAGTGCTTCCGGAAAGCTGGAGGCTGAAGTGGCTTCTGAGAAAGCCAGAGACTCTGGAGAGGCTTCTGGGAAAGCCGGAGACTCTGGAGAGGCTTCTGGGAAATCTGGAGACTCTGGAGAGGCTTCTGGGAAAGCCAGAGACTCTAGAGAGGCTTCTGGGAAAGCTGGAGACTGGAGCGGATCTGAGAAAACCGGAGGCTGGAGCGGTTCTGGAAATCTGGAGGCTGGAGGGGCTTCTGGGAAAGCGGGAGACTCTGGAGAGGCTTCTGGAAAAGCCAGAGGCTGGAGGGGCTTCTGGGAAAGTGGGAGACTCTGGAGAGGCTTCTGGAAAAGCCGGAGACTCTGGAGAGGCTTCTGGGAAAGCCGGAGACTCTGGAAAGGCTTCTGGGAAAGCTAAAGACTGGAGCGGCTCTGGGAAACCCTGAGACTGGAGAGCTTCTGGAAAGCTGGAGGCTGAAGTGGCTTCTGGGAAAGCCAGATACTCTGGAGAGGCTTCAGGGAATGCTGGAGACTCTGGAGAGGCTTCTGGGAAAGCCAGAAACTCTGGAGAGGCTTCTGGGAAAGCCAGAGGCTGGAGCGGTTCTTGAAAGATGAAGGCTGAAGTGGCTTCTGGAAAAGCCAGAGACTCTAGAGAGGCTTCTGGGAAAGCTGGAGACAGGAGCGGATCTGAGAAAACCGGAGGCTGGAGCGGTTCTGGAAATCCGGAGGCTGGAGGGGCTTCTGGGAAAGCGGGAGACTCTGGAGAGGCTTCTGGGAAAGCCGGAGACTCTGGAAAGGCTTCTGGGAAAGCTAAAGACTGGAGCGGCTCTGGGAAACCCTGAGACTGGAGAGCTTCTGGAAAGCTGGAGGCTGAAGTGGCTTCTGGGAAAGCCAGATACTCTGGAGAGGCTTCAGGGAATGCTGGAGACTCTGGAGAGGCTTCTGGGAAAGCCAGAAACTCTGGAGAGGCTTCTGGGAAAGCCAGAGGCTGGAGCGGTTCTTGAAAGATGAAGGCTGAAGTGGCTTCTGGAAAAGCCAGAGACTCTAGAGAGGCTTCTGGGAAAGCTGGAGACAGGAGCGGATCTGAGAAAACCGGAGGCTGGAGCGGTTCTGGAAATCCGGAGGCTGGAGGGGCTTCTGGGAAAGCGGGAGACTCTGGAGAGGCTTCTGGGAAAGCCAGAGACTCTGGAGAGGCTTCTGGGAAAGCCAGAGACTCTGGAGAGGCTTCTGGGAAAGCCGGAGACTGGAGGGGCTCTGGGAAACCCTGAGACTGGAGAGCTTCTGGAAAGCTGGAGGCTGAAGTGGCTTCTGGGAAAGACAGATACTCTGTAGAGGCTTCAGGGAAAGCTGGAGACTCTGGAGAGGCTTCTGGGAAAGCCAGAAACTCTGGAGAGGCTTCTGGGAAAGCCGGAGGCTGGAGCGGTTCTTGAAAGATGAAGGCTGAAGTGGCTTCTGGAAAAGCCAGAGACTCTAGAGAGGCTTCTGGGAAAGCTGGAGACAGGAGCGGATCTGAGAAAACCGGAGGCTGGAGCGGTTCTGGAAAACCGGAGGCTGGAGGGGCTTCTGGGAAAGCGGGAGACTCTGGAGAGGCTTCTGGGAAAGCCGGAGACTCTGGAGAGGCTTCTGAGAAAGCGGGAGACTCTGGAGAGGCTTCTGGGAAAGCCGGAGACTGGTGCGGCTCTGGGAAACCCTGAGACTGGAGAGCTTCTTGAAAGATGAAGGCTGAAGTGGCTTCTGGGAAAGCCATAGACTCTAGAGAGGCTTCTGGGAAAGCTGGAGACTGGAGCGGATCTGAGAAAACCGGAGGCTGGAGCGGTTCTGGAAATCCGGAGGCTGGAGGGGCTTCTGGGAAAGCGGGAGACTCTGGAGAGGCTTCTGGGAAAGCTGGAGACTCTGGAGAGGCTTCCGAGAAAGCAAGAGACTCTGGAAAGGCTTCTGGGAAAGCCGGAGACTGGTGCGGCTCTGGGAAACCCTGAGACTGGAGAGCTTCTGGAAAGCTGGAGGCTGAAGTGGCTTCTGGGAAAGCCAGATACTCTGGAGAGGCTTCTGGGAAAGCCGGAGACTCTGGAGAGGCTTCTGGGAAAGCCAGAAACTCTGGAGAGGCTTCTGGGAAAGCCAGAGACTCTGGAGAGGCTTCTGGGAAAGGCGGAGACTCTGGAGAGGCTTCTGGGAAAGCCGAAGACTCTGGAGAGGCTTCTGGGAAAGCCGGAGACTCTGGAGAGGCTTCTGGGAAAGCCGGAGACTCTGGAGAGGCTTCTGGGAAAGCCGGAGACTCTGGAGAGGCTTCTGGGAAAGCCGGAGACTCTGGCAAGGCTTCTGGGAAAGCCGAGACTGGGGCGCTTCTGGAAAGATGGAGGCTGAAGTGGCTTCTGGGAAAGTCGGAGACTCTGGAGAGGCTTCTGGGAAAGCCAGAAACTCTGGAGAAGCTTCTGGGAAAGCCGGAGGCTGGAGCAGTTCTTGAGAGATGAAGGCTCTGGAGAGGATTCTGGGAAAGCTGGAGACTCTGGAGAGGCTTCTGGAAAGCTGGAGACTCTGGAGAGGCTTCTGGTTAAAGCTGGAGATTCTGGAGAGGCTTCTGAGAAAGCAGGAGACTCTGGAAAGGCTTCTGGGAAAGCCGGAGACTGGAGCGGCTCTGGGAAACCCTGAGACTGGAGAGCTTCTGGAAAGCTGGAGGCTGAAGTGGCTTCTGCGAAAGCCAGATACTCTGGAGAGGCTTCAGGGAAAGCTGGAGACTCTGGAGAGGCTTCTGGGAAAGCCAGGAACTCTGGAGAGGCTTCTGGGAAAGCCGGAGGCTGGAGCGGTTCTTGAAAGATGAAGGCTGAAGTGGCTTTTGGGAAAGCCAGAGACTCTAGAGAGGCTTCTGGGAAAGCTGGAAACAGGAGCGGATCTGAGAAAACCAGAGGCTGGAGCGGTTCTGGAAATCCGGAGGCTGGAGGGGCTTCTGGGAAAGCGGGAGACTCTGGAGAGGCTTCTGGGAAAGCCGGAGACTCTGGAGAGGCTTCTGAGAAAGCAGGAGACTCTGGAAAGGCTTCTGGGAAAGCCGGAGACTGGTGCGGCTCTGGGAAACCCTGAGACTGGAGAGCTTCTTGAAAGATGAAGGCTGAAGTGGCTTCTGGGAAAGCCATAGACTCTAGAGAGGCTTCTGGGAAAGCTGGAGACTGGAGCGGATCTGAGAAAACCGGAGGCTGGAGCGGTTCTGGAAATCCGGAGGCTGGAGGGGCTTCTGGGAAAGCGGGAGACTCTGGAGAGGCTTCTGGGAAAGCCGGAGACTCTGGAGAGGCTTCCGAGAAAGCAAGAGACTCTGGAAAGGCTTCTGGGAAAGCCGGAGACTGGTGCGGCTCTGGGAAACCCTGAGACTGGAGAGCTTCTGGAAAGCTGGAGGCTGAAGTGGCTTCTGGGAAAGCCAGATACTCTGGAGAGGCTTCAGGGAAAGCCGGAGACTCTGGAGAGGCTTCTGGGAAAGCCGGAGGCTGGAGCAGTTCTTGAAAGATGAAGGCTGAAGTGGCTTCTGGGAAACCCAGAGACTCTGGAGAGGCTTCTGGGAAAGCCAGAGACTCTGGAGAGGCTTCTGGGAAAGCCGGAGACTCTGCAGAGGCTTCTGGGAAAGCCGGAGACTCTGGAGAGGCTTCTGGGAAAGCCGGAGACTCTGGAGAGGCTTCTGGGAAAGCCGGAGACTCTGGATAGGCTTCTGGGAAAGCCGGAGACTCTGGAGAGGCTTCTGGGAAAGCCGGAGACTCTGGCAAGGCTTCTGGGAAAGCCGAGACTGGAGCGGCTCTGGGAAACCCTGAGACTGGGGCGCTTCTGGAAAGATGGAGGCTGAAGTGGCTTCTGGGAAAGTCGGAGACTCTGGAGAGGCTTCTGGGAAAGCCAGAAACTCTGGAGAAGCTTCTGGGAAAGCCGGAGGCTGGAGCGGTTCTTGAAAGATGAAGGCTATGGAGAGGATTCTGGGAAAGCTAGAGACTCTGGAGAGGCTTCTGGGAAAGCTGGAGACTCTGGAGAGGCTTCTGAGAAAGTCGGAGACTGGAGCAGTTCAGGAAATCCGGAGGCTGAAGGGGCTTCTGGGAAAGCCAGATACTCTGGAGAGGCTTCTTGGAAAGCTGGAGACTCTGGAGAGGCTTCTGGGAAAGCTGGAGACTCTGGAGAGGCTTCTGGAAAGCTGGAGACTCTGGAGAGGCTTCTGGTTAAAGCTGGAGATTCTGGAGAGGCTGCTGGGAAAGCTGGAGACTCTGGAGAGGCTTCTGGAAAGCTGGAGAATCTGGAGAGGCTTCTGGGAAAGCCGGAGACTCTGGAGAGGCTTCTGGGAAAGCTGGAGACATTGGAGAGGCTTCTGAAAAAGCCGGAGACTCTTGAGAACTTGGAAGCGTTGTAAGCATGGCGGCCAGCTGTTGTGGTTCTTGGAAAACCAGAGAAGAGATTGGAAGCTGTGGAAGTATGGCGGTCGGCTTTTGGAACACCCGAGCTCCGTGAGGTCAACATGGAAGCCATATTTGTAGTTGCTGGCAATCAAGTAGCTGGTGAGGCATGGAGACAGGCTGGAGTGGCCCTTAAAAAGCCAGAGAAGCACTGTGAAGCTGCAAAAGTGGAGCCTGAGGTAGCCGGGAGGCTAGCAGCTGTTGGAGCAGGGTGGCAAACCTACTTAGATTCTTTCCCTAAGTCAGTTGAGACTTCCGGGTGAGAACATCTCTCACCAAACAGTATGAGTACTTGGAAAAGTCCATGAAGGGATCCATGGCCTTGGCAGAGTCCAGGGCCGGATCTTGCTGTAAGGGGTCACATAAACAACAGAACTAAAAGTCTCTATGGGAAGGGTCCAGAGGGAGGAGTTTGTGTACCAGTGGATCCTCTGGACCACCGCAGTAGATGGTATGCGGCCCTTGGTGGCAGCCAAGGTACAGAGTATGAAGGAAACAGTCCAAGCCTGGGAACGCTGGAGACAGGAGACACAAAGTCATCTGGAAACTCTGGAAGACAGGACACACCAGGAACCTATGAGAATGCAGGAGACAGGAGACAAGGATGCATCTGGAAACGCTGTAGGAACAGAAGTGTCTGGGAATGCTGGTGGGCAATCACTTCAACAGGAACCACTGTGGGAAGCGAGGTGTGGAAACCTTGGAAGTTCCATAGAATGCTGAATATCAAGCCAGGAAGGACAGGAGGTGCCTGATTATAAAGGCTGAGCTGTATAAGCCAGCCCAATCAGGAGGACACTGGCCCTTTAAATCCTGAGAAGTCGGCACTTGCCCTAGCAGCGGGAGTGCACGGGCTTGGGGGAAGGAGGCGTTCGGCCTCCATGCAGGGAGTCAGACCACAGCCAGGAGAGGTAAGTCCGGGCAGGGGGATGGGGATAGGCAGCCAGCGGAGCACGGGTGTACCCGCGACCCACGACATGGATCGCGGGAGCACCCATGACACTGGCGCAGGTTTCTTTTTGTCACCAAGAAGGCCGGCTCTCTGCGGCCCTGCATAAACTATCACCGGCTAAACAAGATCAATGTTAAAAACCAATACCCCCTGATGTTGATTACAGAGCTCTTCAACCGTCTGCACGGTTCTTCCTTGTTGACTGGAAGGGTTTTGGGCCTGAGGAGAGATCCTGGGAGCCTGAGGAAAATATTCTGAACAGAAGTCTCCGCCAAAGATTTCTTCAAGCCAAGGGAGGCCAAAGTGTGTGTGTGGGGGGGGGGGCAGACTGTCACAGGTGTTCCTGCAATCAATGCCTCAGATCGCTGGCTCACCCGTGTCCCTCTCCATGGCAGCATCCCCAGCCCTCTCTTACCACTCCACAATCCTGCTCCCATTCCGGTTAGGCCGCGCCTGCAGGCACTCAGAGATTTAAATGGCCAACGCGCCACTGGTTGCCGCTGGCCACTTCCGGGTTTCTATTTAAACCAATGGCTCTCATTACTCCCCACCGGATCTTTGCGCTCACTAGCTTCAGAGGAAGCTTCCCAGTGTTGTTCCTGTGACCTTCCTTGTTCCCGTTCCCTGCCTCTGCGTTCATCTCTCGTTGTGACCCCGGACCTGACCTCTGCTCCTCTGCCATCGGTTTCTATTTAAACCGATGGCTCTCATTACTCCCCACCGGATCTTTGCGCTCACTAGCTTCAGAGGAAGCTTCCCAGTGTTGTTCCTGTGACCTTCCTTGTTCCCGTTCCCTGCCTCTGCGTTCATCTCTCGTTGTGACCCCGGACCTGACCTCTGCTCCTCTGCCGCCTGCCCTGACTGCCTGCCTGTACCTGACCTCGAGCTTGGATGCTGATTTTGTACCTCGATCTTGTCTGCCACCATGGGCTAGTCACACCTGTGGAAAGACCTGGTGGCACCTTGCCGCAGCAAGACCATCCCACTTTGAGGTGGGCTCTGGTGAAGACCAGGTGCCACTTAGATTCCGCTCCCAGTTGTTGGCTAGTACCATCTCCCTCGTGGTCCAGGGGTCCATTGACCCCGAGCCCTGACAAATTCCAAATCAAACTTTTATTTTGTTTGAATTTCTTTAAAATAAATAAAGGGTTACCAAGTTTTCTACCTGCTGTTTTGAATTGTTTGAGGGGTGAAGTTAATAGGACGGAGTGATATGTGTGTAGGGGGGGGGGGGGGTTATTAAAAAAAACTTCCAAAATCCCTATAGAATGAAATGGTCCCTAAAATAATGAATTCTAAAATTTTCATATACAACAACTTATCAGACAAAACATAAAAGCAATTAAAAAGTGAGACAGTCAAACTGAAACCATATTAGAGGAAACGCAGGAGGAACCAGGACACCTGATAATGCCAGTATCCTCCTATAGTCCTGACCACTGTCCTGCAGTCAATATTACTCTGTATACCTTTGTATAATTGTATACAGTACAGAGTGAAATTAATTACCATAAAGTCCGAAGAGTGTATAGAAACAGGGCTCACTACGCCCCACGCGTATCGCCGCTAGACCGACTAATATAGGTCTATTTGGATGTACTGTATACAATTATTTTTTGTTGTATTTCCTTGTCCTCAGACTCTATATCTGCTTTGTGTATGTGTTTATTTACAGAGCATTATTGGCTGCATGACAGTGGTCAGGACGTGGCTATTGGCAATGGCAGGTGCCTTGGTTCCTCCTGTGTTTCTTGTAGCAGGGTAAAAGTTTAACTGTCTCCCTTTTTTAATTGCTTTTATGTTTTGTCTGATTAGTTGTTGTATATGTGTGTTATACTAATAAAGATGCATTTTTTTGCTACTTGACACATGTTTTTGGATGTATTTTTCCCGGTTTTGAAAAATAGGCCTTGGTGCAAATGAGCTTTGTCACTAAGGGGTTAATAAAGGCATCACTGGACACATGGAAAGCAGCATTAGGCACACTTCCAACCTTATTTCCTAGCAAAGTTATTCAAATTCCCATAAACGTTTTGGAAATTGTTATCCCTGGTATCTCATTGGAAAGATGGAAGGCAAATGGACTTACAAACAAGACCAATACCTACACAACATTTTGCTGAGTGAGTTGGCAACAGCCATTCCTAACCAGCAGCCATAGCTCTACGGCGCAGAGGTGCAGGGAATGTATGAAGAGGGCCCGCGAGCCCTCTCCATGCACCGGGACTCGGTGCGTCGGGAAGGGGTTTGGTATCACTGTGATCGTACCGAACCAAAGAATAAAGCTGAGGTGTAATTTGGAGCGCACATATAAAGTCGTAAAAACTGAGCCCAGAAGAATTTCACATTTGGAATTTTTTTCCAGCTTTGCAGTACACCGCATGTTAAAATAAATAACATTAAGGAAAAGTAAAATTTGGTAAGCACAAAATAAGCCCTTTACACAGGCCTGTATAAAAATTAAAAAGTTATGGATTTTTGAAGGTGGAGAGCGAGAAATGAGCGAAAAAACCCAGCGTCCTTAAGGGGTTAATAATATTTCCTTTATTAATCTAGCGCACACTGCATGTGTTGTCTGTAGTGTCCAGCTGCTTGTACTGGATTTTTTTCTCTAAGTCCAGGGTGTCCGTTTGGGTAACTATATTCCCCAAATTCCAATTCTTTCTTTGCTGATAGTAGATATCAAGAAATCCTTGTGAAATCCACATGGTTGGTGCAGGGATCTTTTCTCAAAGTCCAGGGTATAAGTTTTTAGGGTTCTGTATTCCCCAAATTGTCATTGTGCCACTCTCTGACCTCCTGCTGCTGCCGCCACCACCTCCACGGTTTGTCATTGTGCCACTATGCGGCCTACTCATGCTGCTGCCAACTGACAGATGTCTCCCTGGAACACCCTCTGATTTCCATAATGCTGTTTTCACCCTCCATCGCTTTATGACGTTGCCATCTGTCAGAAGGAATGAAAAGCTTCAGGATTTATGACCATAAGCAGGAGTGGATACAGAACACAGATGACATGCAAGTATCCCATTTACTGCTCATCTCTGTTTTGGATCCATTCCTGTTTGTTTTTGGCTTTGGCAATACTGATGGATTACTGATCAATTGAAAGGGACACTGACGCGTGAAAAGAAGAGCAAAATGATCAGTGACGTCAATGCAAAATTACTGCTGACATCCTCTCCACTCTTTAGGGGGGATTTCCACATGTATCCGCGTTTAACAGAACAGGTTCTGTCGTAATCTATGGAATCATCTGATGTCAGTGTAAAAAGAGTGCACTCTCTGATGTTATAGTGGGATCTTGGCCCTCAGCTCGGTCCTTTTTTGATGTTACATTGTTTGAAGACCAAACCACGCTCTCTATGCATATTTAAGCAAGGCACAACGATCTACAACACCCTACAGGCTCTCTGCAGCCAGGAAATGCCTGTTTTTTTTAACATGGTCGAATTGAATTTTGTCAGAAAATTCATCGATCTCGTCGATGAAAAATGTACTCATCTCTACCTGAACCTCTTCCTTGGCTTCACACTTTCTTTATGCCTAGTCTTACTGAAAACATATCATAATAATATGCATCTTTATACATGGATGAAGCAAAAGTAATCTAAGTGGAAGTCATTATTACTTGGTCTGTTTTATCATTTAAGGAAAAACACATTTGACGTTTCTTAAAATTAATTTTATTTTTACTTTCTTAGAACTAATTTCTAGCAAATACATAAATTAATGTGAAAACATTTACCTGCAAAGTTCTTATCTGTGAAACTTTATCCACAATAAAAAAAATCCCTATTTAGCTGATCCTTTTAAGTTTTTTACATTGATTTACCTCTTACATTATACTTTATATGCAAATACAATAAAAACTTTTACGAAACCTTAACAACCAACACCTTGCTGATGGTGGAGAATAAACATCAATTTATGAAAAGCTTTTTTGAATTCTTTGTTCCTCAGGGTGTATATGATAGGGTTAAGCAGTGGGGTCAGCACAGTATAAATCAGGGACAAGATCTTACTTAATTTCAATGATTTCCCTTTTATTGGAAACATATAAACCATTATTAAAGTCCCATAATATATGAAGACAACAATGAGGTGGGAGCTACAGGTGGAGAAGGCTTTATGTCTTCCGGTATTGGACGGGATCTTCAGGATGGTGATGACAATGTACACATAGGACGTTACTATTACTACAAAGGGGGATATGGCAAATAAAGAGCCCAGTATTAAAATCTCAGTATGAATTCTAGACAAATCGGAGCAGGAGAGCTGCAGGATCGGTTCTATATCGCAGTAGAAATGGTCAATAACATGTGGCCCACAGAAATACAGATTATACATAAAAATTACATGTATTATGGTCCCAAAATAACTTATCAGCCAAATTATAATTGCTGATACATAACAAAACGTATGATTCATGAGGGAGTTGTATCGGAGGGGGTTACAGATGGCCACATACCGGTCATAGGACATCACCGACAGGAGAAGACATTCTGAGCACTCGGCGATAGCAAAGATACAAAACTGGGTGATGCATCCGATGAGAGTGATAGAACTTCCCCCATACAGGACAGTGTGAAGAAGGACGGGGACAATGTCTGTGGTCAGCAGGAGGTCACACAATGACAGCTGTGTAATGAAGAAGTACATGGGGGACTGAAGGGTTTTACTCACTAGATACAAGACCACGATAAGAAGGTTTCCTGATATTGTCCCACAGAATAGAAGGACCAGGAGAGAGAAGAAGGGAAATGTGAGGTTCTGAAGATTAGGAAACCCCAGAAGAACGATGGAGGTGACATTATTCTTCATGACCATCTGGAGAAAATAAAAGAATTTTCAGAGAGTTTTTTTGTTCTTAACAATATTCTAAATATAAAACAGCAGTGCAGTCTCAATTTCTTTGGAACATTCTTCTATATGAAGAGTTTTTGTCTTGCACAATAAACCGTATTCAGATATTCACCTCTTGAGTCTCAAACTTCTCAGGATCAAAAAAAAGGCTTGAGCTTAAAAAACGAAATCGTCTTACACTTCCCTTGTACCTTTCCCTTAATTTTAAGAGATATATTTCTAAAACGGTCATCTTATTGTCAACAATTTTCTAATGCTGCATTTGTCCAAAAATTTTCAGTTTTCCCTAAATGAGTTTTATGTCTTTTATGTACATTACTAATGAAGTTCGGAAAGATGAGATGATGGGGTAAGAATAGCAAATACCTATCAGCTCAGCTTCTTCTACACAGAGCATCTATGTGAGGAGAGAAGATTTCTGGATATTAGGCTTAAGAATAAGAGACAACAGAGCACAAGGCGGCCAGTAATATAGTAAAATACTACAATACATCTCCACATTGCAGCCATTTATACCTTCAAATACTGTGATCTGTGTAGAGTCTAGAGGGTTCAGGCTTCCTTTGTGCATAGAGCCTAATCAAAACATAAATTAATTTTAATTAATTGCATGAGATATGTTCTTTTGGGAAAAAAAGCATTTGAAAAATGATTAGAAATATTTCAACCACTGAATACAAGTAAATTGACAAAAAAAATGTATATACAATGAGAAAATAGTATCCCAATGCCAACAAAGGATAACATTTCATACTATTATAACGTCGATGTGGGAAATTTTGCAGCTAAATGAATGTATTAATGATAAATATTAGTAAATTCCATATCAAACCTCCATTTTGTTTGAATTTCTGTAAGTTAAATAAAGGGTTAACAAGCTTCCTACCTGCTGTTCTGAATAGACTGTGGGGTAATGTTAATAGAACAAGGTGATATGTGGGGGGGGGGGGGGTTCTATTAACAGGATTTACAAACTCCAATGGAAATGAAATGTTCCCTAAAACAATTGATTCTAAAAAATTTTTGGAAATCTGAGAGAATGCTTTTCGATTTGTGATCTTCCTAGTGTCGTAATAAAACAAAGGGACACGTATGAAATGAAGCCACCACAAAGCTGAGACATGGTGAATGTTAGTTAGTAACTAATTTGAGTAGTAAGACAATCAGTTTGAAAACCAGAACATTTTGAAGTTTGAAAATAGCAAATTGTCTTCAAAATGAAGAAAAATAGGCCTTGGCGCAAATGAGCTTGGTCACTATGGGGTTAATAAAGACATCACCGGACACATGGAAAGGAGCATTAAGCACACTTCCAAGCTTCTTTCCTAGAAAAGTTATTCAAATTCCCATAAATGTTTTGGAAATTGTTATCCCCGGTATCTCATTGGAAAGATGGAAGACAAACGGACTTACAAACAAGATCAACACCAACAAGATGAGATGTTCTCCTTCCAGGTCTTATCCCTTAAATTCCATGTCATTAGTAGTGACATTTTCTTATACTCACAAATAAATCTTCTCCTGATCCAAATAGACATAAAGCAGGTAGAATTGCTAACTCCTTTGTTTAAATGAATCATTCCGCCAGTGGGCACATCTAGACTAGGTACCGGGCACCTACACAACATTATTCAGAGGGAGTTGGCAACAGCCATTCTAAACCCACATTTGTGGAATTCTGAACCAAACGTGAGCATCTGTCATAAGAATTGGAGTAGAGTTTGCTATTGAGCTAAGAAAGCCACAATGAAAACCAATTTAACCCCTTAATTACGCAGACATTTTGTAGCTTAAGGCTCAGTCCCATTTTTTGGATTCTGACCTGCGTCGCTTTATATGGTTATAACTTTTGAACACTGTTCTAAATGATTCTGAGATAGCTTTTTCCCCACATGTTGTACTTCATTTTAGTGGTAAATTTCGTCTGATAAGTTTTGAGATAATTTACAAAAAATTATAAAAAATGATGAATTCTTTGAAAAATTTGCCATTTTCAAAATTCAAAATCATTGCTTTTCAGGCAGATAGATTTACCACCTAAATAAGTTGCTGAATAACATTTCCCATTTGTCTACTTTACATTTTCATAATTTTTGAAATGTCTGTATAATTTATTTTCATGTCACGCGACTTACAAATCGAATATTGATATCCGTATTTTCAGAATTGACCATTTTGGGGATAAATACCGTTTATATAAACCTATATAACCAACCCATTTTCAAATCTGCACCCCTCAAGCTATCAGAAACAGCTTTTACGAAGACTGTTAACCCTTTGAGATCTTCATAGTAATTGAATCAAAATGCAGGTGAAATTTTGAATGGTCAAATTGTGCCAGTTATACGTTCACTTAGCCCTAAAATTTACACATTTCCAAAATTTAAATAGAAAACACCCAAATTTGTCAAATATAACCCTAATGTGGCATTGCCGTCTTCCAAGTGGCATAACATTTTTACTTTTTTGGCTACGGAGCTGGTTGATGGCTTGGTTTTTTGCGTAACATGTTGTACGTTGCACCAGTATCATTCTGGAGTACATATGTTTTTTGATCACTTTTTATTGCATTTTTTGTAAGATTGAATAGGTAAAAATTATAATTTTTGGTGGGTTTTCAACAGTTTTTTTTAACAGCGTTCATCATACGGGTTCAATAATGATGTACTTTTATTCTACGGGTTGTTGCGGATGCAGTGATACTATAAATGTGGGATTTTTGTTATGATTTAGACTTTTTTAGGGGTTAAATGTCTCTTTATATGTTATGGGACTTATGGGCATTTTTAGTGATTTATTACTTTATTTTTTATTGAATAACATTGTTTTTTCACTTTTTCCAGCATGGAACATGAACAAGCAATCATCCTATTGCTTGTTCATGATAATACTCTGCAATAGTCACTTGCATAGGCTGACACTGTGCCAGTAAGATGACGTCGCAGACGCCATCTTACTGGCAGTGCCTGCAGGCAGTGCTGGGGACCAGATTGGACCCCAGCACTGCCATAGCAGCGATCGGTGGCCCCTGATCCCCCAGAGGCATGTTAGATGCCGCAGTTGCACTGACCACGGCATTTAACGGGTTACACACCGCGGGTGTTACACAGGGGTGCCGGCTATATGTTTCAGCCGGCACCCCATGTTTGTCGATGCCGGTGCGCCTCTGATCCGGAGCCGAGCCGGCATCATCTCAGCAGCGGATATATCGTATATATATATTGTATATAGAGGACACAGGTTACGCAGCGCTGCGCAGACCTTGTCAAGGCAGTCCATGTGCCCAATGGGGCTCACAATCTAATCAACCTACCAGTATGTTTTGGAATGTGAAAGAAAACCGGAGGGCCCGGAAGAAACCCACGCAGACATGGAGATAACATACAAACTCTTTGCCGATGTTGACCTGGACTTGAACCCAAGACACCAGTGCTGCAAGGCTGTAATGCTAACCACTGAGCCACCTACTTCCCCATCAAGTATTGACTAGATGCTGGCTAACTCCAAATAAAAATCTATCCAGGTTCAGCAAATCAGTGGTAGAGGAATTGTTCAGGAATAGGATCTCTTTTACATGTACAGTATTTTGAAGTTGTCCGTGTATTGTCCCCTTGTGGAAAACAAGTGTTTCAATTGTGTTCTCCATTGCATCATGCCATATCCCATGAAACCAAATTATTAGTTGTAGATATCCAGGCCATCCCAAATAAATCAAACTGCATGGTCAGGCTCATCCTCTTAACAGCAAAGCTACTAATTGCTTGGAAGTAGTTTACTTAGAGACAAAGTAGCTGATCACTAGTTTTTGACGGCCTAAAAGCACTAAGAAATAATTCACTGATTGCCGTCTAGGGGCACCCCTCGTTGCTTGAATTACAAGTGGGACCCCTGGTTGGCCATTTATTCATCTTTATCCTTAATCTCACCTGACTTTTCTGCATAAAGCACCAGCCACTTCGAAATAGGTGGTAGCCTGTACATGTAGGACTATGTCACCAATCAAGGGACTGTTACTGCAGATTTACTCCTTGTTGCATAACTAAATGAGTAACCTTCAAAGCAACTGGCTCACAGAGCAGTACTTTTCTTACCTTCACTGTGCAATTGCCATGAATGTAACTCACATTTAAGAAAATCTGCATCATAATACAATTTCATGCAATTTATTGTTTGAAATTATATCATATCAAATAAAAAAAAAAGATTAAAAAAATTAAAGAGCAATAACATAGTAAAATGAAACAATAGGAGTGAGGGCCTTGCTTGAAAGTGTTTTTCTGGAAAAATAGAGGTTATTGATGCTGACATTTCAGTAATGGCCCTTTGTAGATTGTAAGAACCTTACAAATAATACAGATAGAAGAATTATAATGTTGTTTCATTATTTACTTTGCTTTGTTAAAAGGGTATTCCAATGAGGACAAGATTGTTAAATAAACTACGGATAACTGTAACGGTCCACAGACAACAGAACAAAAAGTCTCTATGGCAAGGGGGGAGGGAGGAGTCTATGGACCAATGGACCCTCTGAACCACCGCAGGAGATGGAGATGGTACTAGCCTACACCCGGGACCAGATTATAAGTGGCACCTGGTCTTCACGAGAGCCCGCCGCAAAGCGGGATGGTCTTGCAGCTTCAGGGTACCACCAGGTTGTTCCACGGGTGCGACTAGGCTTGCGGTGGCAGCCAGGGAAGCAGGGGGAGCAAGACGCTGTCCGAGCCTGGGATGACAGCAAGAGTGTGACTTGGAAGGATGAGCTGGAACTCAAAACAGGCAATCTGGCAGAAGCTGGCAAAGGACCCAGGCAGATAGGAACGGGCAAGTCCTTGGAGGAGAGCTGGTGGCTTGGATATGTCTGAGAACGCTGGAACACTGGAGCCACCAGGAGCATCTGGGAACAAGGGAGACATGGAGGCATCTGGAAATGCTGAAAGACACACGGGAAACACAGAGGTAACTGGAAATGCTGGAAGACAGGAGCGTCTGGAAACGCTTATGGCTTTCTTCTTCAACAGGAACTGCTGTGGGAAGCAAGGCATGGAAATCTTGGAAGTTCCTTGTAGAATGCTGAAGACCCAACGAGGCAGTAAGGGAGGCGCGGGATTGTAAGGGTGAGGCCGGATTAAGGAGCTCCAATAAGGAGAACGTTGGCCCTTTAAGTCTGGGAGAACCGGAGCATGCACGCCCTAGTGAGCAGGGATGCGCGCAGCCTTTCAGGAAGCAGAAACATTGGAGAGGGGAGTCCGGGTTGGGGGGTTTCCGCGCTTCACCAAGGGGCACAGGTGTGCCAGCGTTCCATACCAAAGATCGCGGGTACGGCCATGACAATAACAAAATAACACATTCTCTAATTCACTGTCAACAAAAATACAGTATTTCACAAATATAATTCCAACCTTTATCACTTCTGGTGTACACAATTTCGGCTGCCCCAGGTTTCCGACCATTAATCTTCTGATTTTAGTGTCGGGAGGACATATTTTACTCATGTCTGATGCTGCTCTGAGCTCCTCTCTGCCGTTAACCCCCGCCCGTGCATTCTAGGACAAGCTCACAGACATCCTGCTGGTAAGCAGCAAGAGGAAAGTAAAGCTATAAACTACAGACAGAAAAGGTCTATATCCAGAGGAGGGGGAGGCAGCCACAGCAGATCTGACAGTATGTTGCTGTAGGGCAGAGATGTAGCAGGCTAATAATGTTATATCCATCTCATGGATTCATCATCTCTCATCTCTGATCTGTCTCTTCTCTCTTTCTATGTATCAGATACTAGTAGACTGTACAGAAGCTAAATGAAAGTGTATATAAACCTGTACCCTGATAATCTAAGCACATTTTCATCACAAAGCATCTCATGAGGGATCATGAAGTGTCTGCTCAGAGAGTTCCCGCTCACACTCTTGAATCTTACACTGACCATCACTGAGTGAAAGGAGCTAGAACAGCAATAAAACTCAGTAGAATTGTAAAGTAAGGGGTTAAAACATCATTAGGAGTTTGAAATTTAAAACTCTTTTTTTCCTGGGCAAACCTCTTTAAAATGAAATGTCTTTCTGAGACAAAATTGTTGAGCAAAACATTTCAATATGAAGAAAAATTATACAACAAAGATGATTCAAAATGTAGCAGTGTATATGGATCAAAGCAAACTACTTCCTTTGGATCACACTGCCTCTGAAAAAGTGACCTATGACACCCATAGTCTAAAATAATAGCAACCAGCTATTAATAAATAAAATAGCAACCAACCAACAAAACACAAGTTGATTACAGACCCATAGAAAATATTTGCATCATTTTATTTTTGTTCCACTCTGTCTAGTGGCCAAAAATATTTAAAAAATAAAATTTGTATTGCACTCGGTGACCAGGTTTCTCAGTTCGGCACAGGTCCTCCATGTGGAGAAGAGCACTCCCATGTTCTAACACTCCGAATCCGAATAACATTTGATCCAGACTTGTAACCTGTACCTGGTGAGGGAGGGGGCTCCCACCTCATCCTATCACCACACTTTGATGCGATTGGGGGTGTAGAAAAGATCCCCAGGTTATGTACATGGCATGTGCCTGCTCCATCCAGCCTATGTAAGTGCACAGTCAGTGATACTCAGTGATGTTACCTTGCTACTTGTAGTACTACTTCCTCTATTGAACTTATTACTATGTTCTCTGACCCTTACCTTGTTTCAGACTACTCTTTGCCTTTTTATACTGTACATTGCAAACATCTTGGTTTTGACCCTATTTACCTGATTTATGCTTGTGCCTGTCCATCTCTCTGTTTGTCATGTGTTCGGTGCATACACTTAGAGTAAGGACTGTCAACAAGTTTCCACCTGTGGTTAAGCGTCTGACAAGCAAACTGGGATAAAGGTTCCAGGCAAGCTTAGGGCTTGGACCACTTGCTTGTATTCACACTTTCTTCATGCCAAGTATTGATGAAACATATCAGAATATTCTGCATCCTTATTGATGGAAGAAGAAAAAGTAATCTAGGTGGAAGCCATTATCCCTTGGTCTGTGTCATCATTTAAGAAAAAAACAAGTTTTTTTAGAACTTTTTAGAACATTTTTAGAACTAATGTCTAGTGTATAAATAAATTAATATGATTAAAAAATCACCTGCAAAGTTATTGAAATTGAAAAAGAGACAATATTTAAAAAAAATATCCTGCAATTTAGATGCACATAAACTGATCCTGTTAAGTTTTGTATGTCATTTTACCTCTTACATTACACTTTACATACAAATACACTAAAAGTTTTTATGGAGAATAAGCTTCAATTTATGGAAAGCTTCTTTGAAGTCGTTGTTCCTCAGGGTGTATATGATGGGGTTAAGCAGTGGGGTCAGCACAGTGTAAATCAGGGACAAGATCTTACTTAATTTCAATGACTTCCCTTTTGTTGGACACAAATAAACCATTATTAATGTCCCGTAATATATGGAGATGACTATGAGGTGGGAGCTACAGGTGGAGAAGGCTTTATGTCTTCCGGTAGTGGATGGGATCTTCAGGATGGTGATGACAATGTACACATAGGACGTTACTATTACTAGAAAAGGTAAAATGGCAAATAAAGAGCCCAGTATAAAAAGTTGAGTATGAATCCTAGATAAGTCGGAGCAGGAGAGTTCCAGGATTGGTTCCAGGTCACAGTAGAAATGGTCAATAACATGTGGCCCAGAGAAATACAAGTTACATATAGAAATTACATACATTGAGGTCACAAAATAACCCATCAACCAAATTATAATTACTGATGCCACACAAAACCTGTGATTCATGATGGAGGGATAACGGAGGGGGTTACAGATGGCCACATACCGGTCATAAGACATCAGCAACAGGAGAAGACATTCTGAGCACTCGGAGGTACCAAAGAAATAAAACTGGATGATACATTCGATGAGAGTGATAGAACTTCCCCCATACAGGACAGTGTGAAGAAGGACGGGGACAATGTCTGTGGTCAGCAGGAGGTCACACAATGACAGCTGTGTAATGAAGAAGTACATGGGGGACTGAAGGGTCTTACTCACTAGATACAAGACCATGATAAGAAGGTTTCCTGATATTGTCCCACAGAAGATAAGAACCAGGAGGGAGAAGAAGGGAAATGTGAAGTTCTGAAGATTAGGAAATCCCAGGAGGAAGATGGAGGTGATATTATTTTGCATTACCATCTGGAATAAATCAATACATGTAAAGAGAAAATGTTTCTTTTCTTCTAAAAATATTCTAGATAAAATAAAGCTCATAAATTGCTGAAATCGGCGTCCAACAACTTTGCCCCTTTTATTTGTCTTTACCTGTAATTTGTGTCTTCAATAAACAGAGTTTAAAGCCCAAATATATAAAAAACTGGTACAATCTGTCTAAGCTACATCTATATGGGGGACTAATACATGCCTGAAAATTTTCGGCAAGGTATATGTCCCTCATAGTCGTATACGGCGCCCAGGCTCGGTATAGCGAGTGTACTGTGCCTTGACCATAAAAAAGATGGAACATGCTCTATCTATGGACATGCGGCTCTATTCTCTATGGAGGGAGGAGCTGCCTTAGCGCAGTTTTGCTTTTTGCGCCAGATAATGCAATAGCGTCTCAGGCTCTTAGTAAATCCGGTAATCTTTTTAGGATGTGACACGGTGTCAACAATTTTTTCTTGGTACAGACGGTCCCAGAGTTACGTACAAGGTAGGTTCTGTAGGTTTGTTCTTAGTTGAATTTGTATGCAAGTCGGAACTGTATATTTTATAATTGTGACCCCAGCCAGAATTTTTTTGGTCCCTGTGACTATTGGATTTTAAAAAGGTTTGTCATAAAAACCAAAATTAATAATTACAGACACCTGTGACAACAATTATAGCTTTTTATTGTAACCTAGGGCTAAAGTATAGTAACTTACCAGCATCCAGAGGTCCGTTTGTAACTAGGGGTCATCTGTAAGTTGGGTGTTCTTAAGTAGGGGACCGCCTGCACATACTGTTTAGACACAATTGTGGTGAAGCCCACTTACAATTTTTGTCACAAACTCTGACAAAAACACTACATGCCCCTTTAGGGGCACAGTTTTCTAAAGTGTCGGACAAAGTACAGCGCAGCACAAAAGTGTCACAAACACATAACAAATACATGTGCAATCTCCAAAGACAATTTCTTTTAGACACAAAACTATCATAGGCACAATAATATACCTGGACCTATGTCTTGTTCAATAAACCACATTCAGTTATTCATCATTAGAGTCTTACACTTCTCAGGATCAAAAAAATGCTTCAACTTAAAAGAATCGTCATCTCTAATTATAAGATTTATTTTTGTAAAAGTCACATCTCATTTCCACCAATTTTCTAAGACTACATTTGTTCATACATGGCAGGTTTTCCCTAAATGAATGATGTTTCATATGTGTAAATAACTTCTTTACTTCTTTTCCAAATTGTTAAATTGTGAATCCAGGTTGTTTGCTTCAGAAAGATGAGTTCATGGTGTAAGAGCAGCAGATACACAATGGCCTAGCTCAGCATCACCGATACAGGACATTGTAGCTTCAGAATAGGAGGTTACAGAACAGAGGGCGGTGAGTGATGTAGAAAAGACTAGAACATCTCTCCGTACTGCAGCCATTTATACCTTCATCTATAATGTGATCTGTGTGTGGAAAGTCTAGAGGGGGTTCCAGGCTTCCTCTGTGTATAGAAACCAAATAAAAAAATAAATACATTTTAATTAATCAATTGAGATGTGTTATTCACATAAAGGAGGACATTGCTAATAGTTTTGTAGACAGATTTTGCAGGTCATTTTGCCCATTTTTTTTGTGCAGTTAGTAAATTTGTCTCTATTTTTGTCTCTATTTTTTCTGGGTACAAGCAAAAGTCTGGCACTTAGTGGTTTTCAGTCCCTGCACCTTATCTGACATAGTGAGCGGCTGCAATACAAATTAGAGATGAGCGAGCACCAAAATGCTCGGGTGCTCGTTATTCGAGACAAACTTTTCCTGATGCTCGAGTGCTCGTCTCGAATAACGAACCCCATTGAAGTCAATGGGAGACTCGAGCATTTTTCAAGGGGACCAAGGCTCTGCACAGGGAAGCTTGGCCAAACACCTGGAAACCTTAGAAAATGATGGAAACACCATGGAAATGGACAGTTAATAGCAGGGGCAGCATGCATGGATGCCTCTGAGGCTGCTTAAATGCACCATTATGCCAGAATTATGGGCAACAGCATGGCCATGACAGAGTGACCGAATGAGGCTAGATAGCATCTAAAACGTGCAATAATTGACCCTGACACTATAGGGGACGGCATGCAGAGGCAGCGGCAGCAGCGGCAGGCTAGAGAGTGTCATGGCGACATACCCTAAATGGATTCAGGCTTCAAACCAATGGGTGGCAGAGAGGAACCAAAGGAGGTGAGCAAGAAGCGCTGAAATGATTTCCTATGTGTACAAAAGGTTGATGGTATATTTAGTCGATAACACAGCAAGGTGGCGACATAGTGACCAAGTTCCATAACGTATCTGGTGAAACACCCGAAAAATGAGCCTGACTCGTTTGATAAGGGGACGACATGTGGAGGCAGCCATGGAGACGACTTCCATGATTAAGAGTGACAGTATGGGGCCTCCATATTGCGCTGCTATGATTGCAACTTCAGGTCTCCAGCATGGCGGCGACAGATGGGCCAAGTTCCATTATGTATCTGGTGAAACACCTGAAAATTCTGCCTGACACAGCTCGTTTGATAAGGGGATGATGTGCTGCATATCCTCTCGTGCTCCAGCGTCTGGGGTATAGAGAGTTGAAAGTTGCGCATGGAGACATTGGTGGACGCTGTGGAGGATCGTGAAGGCAAAATGGACAGGAAACAGCAGTGGCAGCATGCATGGATGCCTCTGAGGCTTCCTAATCTTGGGATGGAGCTGGCGGTCTGCTGCCAGGCGAGCTTTTGCCTGTCCAAGCCCCTGTCTCTCGGCTCCTCTCTAGCCAAAATGGGCCTGGGGGCCAGAAGCGTTTACTTAGAAAGAATTATAATTTTCAAAGCAGGCGGGGGCTACAAACAGCACTTCTAAGAACCTTTTGTATAAGATCAAGTGTAGTACTATTCTTATAAGTAATTGGCCTGGTTATGGCGGGGGAGGAGAACAAAAACAGATCTGCAAGAAGCTCTAAAATAATATCGGTCAATGATAAAAGTTTGCCAGTATATTTTGTGGATAACACAGCAGGGTGGCGACAAAGTTAACAAGCTTGATGTTGAAGCCATGAAAACAACGCAAAATTCTTTCTGACACAGCTTGTTTGCTAAGGGGACGATGTATGGAGGCAGCTATATGGACGACTTTTGGGAGCAGCTATGGAGATAATGTGTGGAGGTAGCAATGAATACATCGTGTGGAGGCAGCTATAAAGACGACATGTGGAGGCTGCTATGGAGACAATTAAATTTGGAAAGTGCCTGTATGTGGCAGTCCAAAAAAGTTTTCAAACCAGAGGACCGGGTAGGTGGCCCACCAGAAAAATTAAATACATATAGTACCTGTATGTGGCACTCCCAATAATTGTTCAAAACCAGAGGACTGGGTAGGTGGCCCTCCAGAAAAATTAAATATATAGAGTACTATAGCTAGAGCCAGTTGGCCCTGGAAAAAAATAGCCAGTTTCCTCTGCTTTAGTGTACAAAGAGGAGAAGAAGGAGGAAAATGAGGAGGAGGAGTGCATACATTATTCAGGTTGAGCTTCCTTCACCTGGAGGAGACTGGAAATCCTGAGAAATCCAGGCTTTATTCATCTTGATAAGCGTCAGCCTGTCAGCGCTGTCAGTCGACAGGCGTGTACGCTTATCGGTGATGATGCAACCAACTGCACTGAAAACCTGCTCAGACAACACGCTAGTGGCAGGGCAGGCAAGAACCTCCAAGGCGTACAGCGCCAGTTCGTGCCACATGTCCAGCTTTGAAACCCAGTAGTTGTAGGGAGCTGTGTGATCATTTAGGACGATGGCATGGTCAGCTACGTACTCCCTCACCATCTTTCTGTAAAGATCAGCCCTACTCTGCCGAGACTGGGGACAGGTGACAGTGTCTTGCTGGGGTGACATAAAACTATCAAAGGCCTTGTAAAGCGTACCCCTGCCAGTGCTGGACAAGCTGCCTGCTAGCCTACTCTCCCTCTCTATTTGTCCCACAGAAGTACGCCCTCTGCCGCTAGCGCTGTCAGAAGGGAAATACTGTTTCAGCTTGTGCAACAGGGCCTGCTGGTATTCATGCATTCTCACACTCCTTTCCTCCCCAGGGATGAGAGTGGAAAGATTTTGTTTGTACCTTGGGTCCAGGAGAGTGAATACCCAGTAATCGGTGCTGGAATAAATTCTTTGACTGCGAGGGTCACGGAATAGGCAGCCTAGCATGAAATCTGCCATATGCGCCAGAGTCCCAACTCGCAAGAATTCACTCCCCCCACTGGCCTGACTGTCCATTTCCTCTTCCTCCAACTCCTCTTCTTCTGCCCATACACACTGAACAGTGAAGATCTGAGCAATGCTGAAAGACCCGAGGGTGCTTTGGCTATCAACAAGGGAATCTTCTTCCCCCGTCTCTTGTAACGAGCGCAAAGCTTCCTACTTCATGCTGACCAGAGAGTTTTTCAACAGGCCAAGCATCGGGATGGTGAGGCTGATGATGGCGGCACTGACCATCTGTGTTGACTCCTCAAAGTTACTTAGCACCTGGCAGATATCAGACATCCACGTCCACTCCTCATTGTAGACTTGAGGAAGCTGACTGACCTGACTACCAGTTTTGGTGGAAGTTGACATCTGGCAGTCTACAATTGCTCTGCACTGCTGGTAAATTCTAGATAACATGGTTAATGTTAAAATCCACCTCGTGGGCACGTCGCACAACAGTCAGTGTATTTCACACTAACTAAAGGGAAATGTGATGTTCTGTTCTGTTCTGTTCTCTATCACTTGTTTCATCCACCATAGCATTACTGGGGCACATTTACTTACCCGGTCCTGCACAATCCCCAAAAGTGCTTTGTCCAACCGGAATGCCTTGTGCCGCGATTTAAGAAGATCGTGCGCCCGATATCCTTCCCCGCTCCCCGTGTCGCTTCCCCGCTCAGGTCCGCCGGAGTTCACCATCTTCTTCCCGGTGCATGTAAGTGCTTGAACTAGCAACACAAATTGAAAGTTAAATCCTGCAGTTTGGCCTAATCAGTCGGATCGTCCGGCAACCCCCCCCCCCCATTTCTGTTGCATGAAAGCCGGCGCTGATGTGCCAAAATCCGTTCACGTGCGACACAATCCCCTTATAACTGCCTGTCCCAGTGGCGCGATCCATGAAAACGCTGGAAAACACAACGGTAATGCGTCCTTTTCTGTTGTTTTCCGATGCTGTCTTATACCAGGCTTGTTTAAGAGATTTTTGTTGTCTCAAAGGCTTGAAATTGTCATCAACATTTTGAATTAGGTATCAATAACAGATTCTCAATTTGGATTTATTTAGTCTTCTTCATTTTTTTGATAATTTATAATTTATTTAGTTATTATGTTTTGTTTCAGCTCGTTATCATTATGTTAGATGCAATATTGTTGAGCTAGAGGTTTCCATGTTGTTCCAACTTTGAATTAAGGGGGAGGTATGATGGGGTTGGGGGGAGTTGTTGTATCTCTACATTAAGATTTCTGGGAGCTGATTTATCACATATCATATTCTGACTTCACTTTTTACTAATAACTTTACATTTTTATTAGACACCTACCAAACGACGAATGAAACAGTAGAAATTCATATCAAAGTGACACCGACAGGTATAGCATTGGCTACAAATGTTTGAAGGTTCTAGAATGGAGTATGTTGAAAATATTCTGTACCATGACAGGTTTCATGTTTTTTCCTATATCAAAACTTCCAAAAATGATCTATCGGAGGCAGATAGAGTTTAAACACACACAATTGAAAAAAAACCATAAATGAGGGACTATGCCGGCAAAAAATAACTTTAACAATGTCAGAATGCACAAGAATTGTCAGAAAAAAAGTAAAACAAAACTGCAAAAAAATATGGCAAGGGCAGAAGCCGAATGCTAACTATCAGAAAGAGGACAGTGTAGCTTGGTATGTCTGTTTGGATCAAGCCTAATTTTTTTTGGGGGGGGCAGGATCAAGTAGGATAAATCCCAGATAAGTCCATGCAGTGCAATATTTATAAGTTCTTTACCACCTCCAATAAACCGTAAGAAGTTACCTGGGTGAAGAACCTACCTGATAGGTAGTTCTTGTTTCAGAATCCAACTGATACTACTAAAGCAAATCAGAAATATTTGGTTCAATCCTGAGAACGTGGTAGATGTGTAATGAATCTACAAAAACATTATCGTATCTTCAATAGGAAATTTAATATCACTGGAGAACCCTTTTAAGTTTAAGAAAAGCTGTTTTAAAATCTTTGTTTCGCAGGGTGTATATGATAGGGTTAAACAGAGGAGTGAGCACTGTGTACATTAGAGATAAGACCTTACTTAATATCAATGATTGACCTTTTGTTGGAAACATATAAACCATTATTAATGTCCAAAAAAATATGGAGACGACAATGAGGTGGGAGCTACAGGTGGAGAAGGCTTTATGTCTTCCGGTATTGGATGGGATCTTCAGGATGGTGAAGGCAATATATACATAGGACATCGCTATTACTATAAATGGTAACATAACAAATATAGATCCCATTATAAGAACCTCAGAATGAATTATGGATGTGTCAGAACAAGAGAGCTGCAGGATTGGTTCAAAGTCACAGTAAATATGGTCGATGACATTTGGCCCACAGAAATACAGATTATACATACTAACTGCATAGACCAACGTCACTATAAATGAAATAAACCAAACCACATGGACAGATATCACACAAAATGTATGAGTCATGATGGAGTGATAACTGAGGGGGTCACAGATGGCCACATACCGGTCATAGGACATCACCGACAGGAGGAGACATTCTGAAACCTCAGAGGTGACAAAAATGTTAAACTGGGTGATGCATCCGATGAGAGTGATAGTACTTCCTCCATACAGGACAGTGTGAAGAAGGACGGGGACAATGTCTGTGGTCAGCAGGAGGTCACACAATGACAGCTGTGTAATGAAGAAGTACATGGGGGACTGAAGGGTTTTACTCACTAGTTACAAGACCACGATAAGAAGGTTTCCTGATATTGTCCCACAGAAGATAAGAACCAGGAGGGAGAAGAAGAGAAATGTGAAGTTCTGAAGATTAGGAAATCCCAGAAGGAAGATGGAGGTGACATTATTTGTGAAGACCATCCGGAGATAATAAAGGAATGCATTGATAAAAAGGTTTTTATATTTAATATTCTAAATAAAAAAAACAGCAAATAAATCAATGAAGTTGGAGTCTGTCAGCTTTAGCTATTGTCCATGTCACATCGTTATTTATCGAGGTTTGATGTCTTGAGCTTAAAACTACAAAATTGTCTGTTACTTCCCTTGTTCCTTTTCTCTAATAATAAGATCTATATGTGTAAAACTGTCATCTTAATTCCAATGATTTTCTTCTGTTACATTGTTCAAAATTTTAAGGTGTTCACTATTTATGTGATGTTTCCTATATAGATAAATACTGTATACATGTCAATAGATAAGGAGTCCTGTCTATTCGCCTCCGAAAGGAGATAACAGTGTAAGATTAGGAGACATAGGATGCCTCCCCCTCAGTAATCTATACAGAACATTCGTAGGACGCGAGAAGACTTCTATATATTATATATAAGACATCACAGAATATTGTAGCTTCAGAATAAGAGACAACAGAGCAGAGAGCGACCAGTCATGTAGTAACATACTAGAAGACATCTCCGTCCTGCAGCCATTTATACCTTCATCTATAGCAGGATCTGTGTGTGGAGAGTCCAGAGAGGGTCCGGGCTTCCTCTGTGTATAGAACTCAATTAAAAAATAAATTCATTTTAATTAACCGACTGAGATATGTTCTTAAAATATAAAATGTAACTGAAAAATAATAACACAACATCGAACCAATGAAAATATGTTGAGAAATGTCCAAGGAAGAGAAAAACAAAGTGATTTGCCAAAAAATCCAAGCAATATCATAGATAACATAATAAATGGCACATTTATAAGGGTGCAAAATGTAGGAGCATTCTAAAGGGGAGCACAATATAGAGGAAGGAGCCCTGGATTAAAGGGGAGCAATGTACTGATTGGTGCTGTATAGAGAAGAGGTAGGGTAGGTTGATGTGAAGCCAATGGTAGCTGAGGGGGTCACTATTGAGAAAGGCTATAGTGAGGGAGGCTGGAGAAGCTACTGTATAGTGGATAAGAGCGCTGTATAGAGGTGGGACAGGAGGGCTGTTGAATAGGGATGTCCACTTCATAGTCAAAGCAGGGGTGGTACTGTATAGGGGGATGCTGTTTTATGGAGTGGGTGTTGTAAGCAGTGGTCTATAGTAGAGGGGCTACCGTAAACAGGTAAGGTCGAAGGTGCTGCTGTGTAATGGGAAGAGGACACTTTAAAGAAAGGGGTATGCAAAATAGGGGCTGCACTGTATATAAATTTATGGGGCTGCTGTATAGCAGGGTAGGTGCTTCACATAAATGAGGAGGAGAAAGTATAGAGGGGAGTATGCTATAGCAGGGTGCACTGTATATAACTTTATTAAGGAGATGCTGTGTAGAAATATCTAAGTTACATTATACTATATGACACTGTGGTATTTTTAGGGGCCCAGTGTGGAGACGTACTGCACAGAGGTGAAGACACCATTCTGCAGGAACAATTCACAGCTATTCTCTGCACGTCAAGAGATTCCATAATTCAGATATTATGATATTATTATACACTACAATATTTTGTTGACTAAAATTAACCCCTTAATGACATGTGACGTACTACTACGTCACATGTCGGCTGCGGGGTAGGGAGAGGGCTCATGGGCTGACACGGGTTGTGGGTGTTAACTCTTTAAATGCCCCTGGCAAAGCTGCCGGATGCATTTAAATCCTGACAGCGCGTAAGTGCTGCCATCTTGTATTAGATTGCTGCCCACCGTGACCTCATCTGGGTGTGGTGTTTGGTTTCCATGTCAGCTTCGGGTCTTCTGAATTTGAAGCCTTGTATTGGAAAACTGAATTACTTTGTATAGTAGAATAATTTCATCAGACAAGTTTTATTCCACAAGTAATTATAACCGGGCAGAAACTTCAGTGTATTTCACACTAACTAAAGGGAAATGTGATGTTCTGTTCTGTTCTGTTCTCTATCACTTGTTTCATCCACCATAGCATTACTGGGGTACATTTACTTACCCGGTCCTGCACAATCCCCAAAAGTGCATTGTCCAACCGGAATGCCCTGTGCCGCGATTCAAGAAGATTGAGCGCCCGATATCCTGCATGTGTCGCTTCCCTGCTCAGGTCTGACAGAGTTCACCATCTTCTTCCCGGTGCATGTAAGTGCTTGAACTTGCAACACAAATTGAAAGTTAAATCCTGCAGTTTGTCCTAATCAGTCGGATCGTCCAACGGCACCCCCCCCCCATTTCTGTTGCATGAAAGCCGGCGCTGATGCGCCAAAATCCGTTCACATGCGACACAATCCCCTTATAACAGCCTGTCCCAGTGGCGCAATCCATGAAAACGCTTGAAAACTCAACGGTAATGCGTCCTTTTCTGTTGTGTTCCGATGCTGTCTTATACCAGGCTTGTTTAAGAGATTTTTGTTGTCTCAAAGGCTTGAAATTGTCATCAACATTTTGAATTAGGTATCAACAAAAGATTCTCAAATTGGATTTATTTATCCACAGGTGAAATGCTACAGAGATTCTTTTAGCTTTCTACATTGTTTTGATAATTTATTATTTATTCAGTTATTATGTTTTGTTTCAGCTCGTTATCATTATGTTAGATGCAATATTGTTGAGCTAGAGGTTTCCATGTTGTTCCAACTTTGAATTAAGGAGGAGGTATGATGGGGATGGGGGCGTTGTTGTATCTCTACATTAAGTTTTCTGGGAGCTGATTGATCACAGAATTCTGACTTCATTTTTTACTAATAACCTACCATAAGATGAATGGAAAAATAGAAATTCATATCAAAGAGACACCGACAGGCATAGCATTGGCTACAAATGTTTGAAGGTGCTACGGTAGAATGGAGCATGTTGAAAACACTCTGTACCATGGCAGGTTTCATGCCAAGGGCAGAAGCCGAATGCTAACTGTCAGAAAGAGGACAGTGTAGCTTGGCATATCTGTTTGGATCAAGCCTAATTTTTTGGGCGGTCAGGATCAAATAGGACATATCCAAGGTAAGTCCATGGAGTGCAATATTTATAGGTTCTTCTAAAACAGATAAGGATGCCCTCTCTCTTCCCTGCTGTTTGCCATTTTAATGGAAAAGGTGGCATTGTGACTATGGAATTACTCTAGCAGCTGCTGGTACATTCTTCATAAGGAACATCACAGACAAACAGATAGAGTGGCAGGATTGGACACCAGCGTCAGAAAGGCCAGAGCATCAAGTGATTTTCAGTTTAGCCTGATACAGAGAGAATATGGTGCCATCCAGATTTGCTACGGTTTTATTTTATGACTTATCCTGTGCATAATTTATTAGTGAAGGAGTCACATTACATTACAGACACAGCACAGTATAGCACAATATTTAATTTAGGGGGTCCCCTGCGCACAGTTTTTATTATGGGGTGGCCATGTATATCAATATTAGTGAGGTGGCACTGTACTGTAAAATGTAATATTGTATATATATATTGGTGGTCCTTAGGGGGTAGTAACTGAGGGGGACACAATACATAATTTATTGAGGGAGGAAGTACATTAATTTAATAGAGAGGAGGGGAGGGCACTTTAAATCATGTTATTAATTGGAGGATTCTACAATGTAATTTATTTATGGGAGACCATATTTTTTTATATTGAATAAATTATATTCATAGAATATGGTTAATATGGTCATATTCACAAAGTTGTGCTGTGGTGGGGTATGCATAGTTTAGGGGGGCTGTGTTGTTATCCAGGAGACATATTAATATAAGTGATTGTACTATCTTTAGGGACACAGTGTGGAGATGTGCTCTATGGAGCTGAAGAAAGTTGGTGGATAAGTCATGGATAAGTCAACACTGCATCATTTCATACAGCTCTTGCACCAATGAAGAAGACATGTGACGTGTGAGTACCTAGATGTCACCACCAGCATGTGAGTGTACGGGTATAAATGTGTATATAAATATGTATTCATTTGTTTTTTAAGTTGAAGGGTGTCCCAATCTGCTGTGAAAATACAAAAAAATAGAACAAGGGAGGGCAGCGCCTTGTGTGATATCATCAACAAAATGATGAAGTCTAGAAGAGTAAGTTGAACTGATCACCTGATTTCCATCCGGTAAACTGCACAATCAAACCCAATGCAGGGTATGGAGTCCTTTGTAGGTGGTGATTTCAGCAGCTCCCAAAGTTCCAAATCCGGTAACCCAAAAAGGGAACTAGTATAGTAGTAAATGAAAAAATGAAAAGGGGGGCTATCATGGGGCGCTAGTAGCATATTATGGTGGAGTGTCAACTCCAGATTCTACTCCCACAAATACACAACAAGAATTTATTAATGATTAAAAAGTTGGACAAAATCCATCTTCAATAAAATATAGTTATGCATATAAACAAATGCCCAATTAAGTAATTTTGGGTAACACCCTTCATTAGACTAAATGAAGGACAAAGAATGTTCAGCTCAGGTCCCCTTAGTATATAAAGCCTAACACAGCAAAGCGTGGGGCAGGTAGGGTTTGTAGGGGAGGGTTGCTTGTCAGGAGTGAAATATAGTACAAAGTTCCATCGTCACTTTACATATAAACAAGGAAATTGGGTCACTTACTTACTCAATACATCGAGTAGGAGGAATGCAGCGACACACTCACCGGAGCGGACACCAGCACAGTGGGGAAAGGTTGAAACGCCGGTGCATGTGGATGAGATGTCTCGAGTGGCCAAGAGCATTGGTACGAGCACACACATGGGGCATCAACACGTGGTCAGGTTACTACTGTCCCATAATGACCCTACATTTTTTTGCTTATTTACAATCTGACATAAGGCCTAGTCTCTCCAAGTTACGACCCTTCTCTAAATGACAGCATTTTTCTCTTGCTTGAAGGGCTCTGGTTAGTGGTAACGCAACTTAGCCCACTGAGGTCTAAAAATATGTGGGGGCAGATGTGACTCCCAGGAGACCGCGGACTGACTGGAGGATTTTACAGTAGTTCTCTCAAGGTTTTGGGCCTCTTCCATACCTCTAATTAGCCAAAAGTTGAAGCAAGAAGAGGGGGTCTTCTTGGTGACAAGCTTCCTCCTAGGGCACTTCCCGCTACTTTGGTTTTGAGCTAGGAACACAGGCTGGATATTGAGATATGTTAAAGCTCAGGGTTCTTTTTATTAGAAAAAGTCAAGGTTGCAGAAGACAGTGGCAGCGATATTTAGAAGTGCCACCTTCTACACGGCACCGTATGCAAACTGACCTCACTGGCTGGTACTCCATGTAGGTCGCAGCATCCACACCACTTTTTGGGCTCTGCTTTAGCAGCTCAATGAGAGCTTTTACTAGATTGTCAGAACAGAATTCTAAAACAAAAGACCTTGAACCGATGCATAGCCCAACTTTATTCACCTCTATCTCTTAAACTTTCCATCTTCATTAGGAAGGCAATTTAATATCACTGGAGAACCCCTTTAAGTTTGAGAAAAGCTGTTTTAAATTCTTTGTTTCGCAGGGTGTATATGATAGGGTTAAATAGTGGAGTGAGCACAGTATAAATAAGGGACAAGACCTTACTTAATGTTAATGATTGACCTTTTGTTGGAAACATATAAACAGTTATTAATGTCCAAAAAAATATGGTGACGACAATGAGGTGGGAGCTACAGGTGGAGAAGGCTTTATGTCTTCCGGTATTGGATGGGATCTTCAGGATGGTGAAGGCAATATATACATAGGACATCGCTATTACTATAAATGGTAACATAACAAATATAGATCCCATTATAAGAACCTCAGAATGAATTATGGATGTGTCAGAACAAGAGAGCTGCAGGATTGGTTCAAAGTCACAGTAAATATGGTCGATGACATTTGGCCCACAGAAATACAGATTATATATACTAACTGCATAGACCAACGTCACTATAAATGAAATAAACCAAACCACATGGACAGATATCACACAAAATGTATGAGTCATGATATAGTGATAACTGAGGGGGTCACAGATGGCCAGATACCGGTCATAGGACATCACCGACAGGAGAAGACATTCCGAGACCTCAGAGATGACAAAAATATTAAACTGTGTGATACATCCGATGAGAGTGATAGAACTTCCTCCATGCAGGACAGTGTGAAGAAGGACGGGGACAATGTCTGTGGTCAGCAGGAGGTCACACAATGACAGCTGTGTAATGAAGAAGTACATGGGGGACTGAAGGGTTTCCTTCACATGATACAAGACCACGATAAGAAGGTTTCCAGATATTGTCCAACAGAAGATAAGAACCAGGAGGGAGAAGAAGAGGAATGTGAAGTTGTGAAGATTAGGAAATCCCAGAAGAAAGATGAAGATAACATTATTTGTCATGACCATCTGGAGAGGAGAAATGAATGTATTGAGAAAAAGGTTTTTTTCTGCTAAGCAATATTATAAATAAAAAAAACTGCAAAAAAATTAATAAAATTGGAGTCTGTCAGCTTGGGCTATCGTCCATGTCACATTGTTATATTTCCAGGTTTTATGTCTTGGGCTTAAAACTACAAAATTGTCTAATGCTTCCTCTATGTAGATAAATACTCTATGTATGTTTGTAGATAAGGAGTCCTGTCTATTTAGCGTAGTGAAAAAAAAAAGCTTCTACCTCCAATTGCTGTCCAGATTGATCACAGATAAAACCACAGTGTCTTCTTTATGTTGCAAATGGAACACAGACAAGTTTCCAACCTGCCCGGACTTCTCCGGTCTAATTTCTTTCGTGTCCTGTTCACACTGATCGGGATCGCGGCAACGAACCTTCTCTGTATCAGCAGGATCTCCAAGATTTTAAAACAGGATAAAGCAATACAGATTCACGGCATGGATCTTACTTTCAAAAGTATAAAGTTTTGATTGTATGAGAGTAAAACAACTTTTCATTTTAAAAACTTGAGCCAAAGAGGCCTCCGCCCGACCCTGGGCCTCGCTGATTCCAGCTTCTTCCGAGGCATGCCCTTGGCTCACACATGTTTCCTTTTATACATTTTCCCAGTTGCAGAAGTTTACATCCAAAAACATCTAGAAAAAACTTTTACATATGTTTATAAAATAATACTTAAAAGTAACTAAGTTAAAAGTGTCTATTCGCCTCCAAAAGATGAGATGACGGTGTAAGGTTAGGAGACACAGAATGCCTCCCCCTCAGTAATCCGTACAGAACATTCATAGGACACGAGAAGACTTCTATATATTATATAGAAGACATCACAGAATATTGTAGCTTCAGAATACGAGACAACAGAGCAGAGAGCGGCCAGTCATATAGTAACATACTAGAAGACA
The DNA here is from genome assembly GCF_040894005.1 of Engystomops pustulosus. NCBI lineage: Eukaryota > Metazoa > Chordata > Amphibia > Anura > Leptodactylidae > Engystomops > Engystomops pustulosus. The sequence continues at coordinate 220,432,542 of NC_092414.1, forward strand.
TCTCCGTCCTGCAGCCATTTATACCTTCATCTATAGCAGGATCTGTGTGTGGAGAGTCCAGAGAGGGTCCGGGCTTCCTCTGTGTATAGAACTCAATTAAAAAATAAATTCATTTTAATTAACCGACTGAGATATGTTCTTAAAATATAAAATGTAACTGAAAAATAATAACACAAACATCGAACCAATGAAAATATATTGAGAAATGTCCAAGGAAGAGAAAAACGAAGTGATATCCCAAAAAAATCCAAGCAATATCATAGATAACATAATAAATGGCATATTTATAAGGGTGCAAAATTTAGGGGCATTCTATAGGGGAGCACAATTTTGAGGAAGGAGCCCTGGATTAAAGGGGAGCAATGTCCTGGGTGGTGCAGTATAGAGAAGTGGTAGGGTGGGTTGATGTGAAGCCAATGGGGGTCTTTGTAGCTGAGGGGGCTCACTATTGAAAAAGGCTATAGTGAGGGAGGCAGGAGGAGCTGCTGTTTAGTGGATAAGAGCGCTGTATAGAGGTGGGACAGGAGGGCTATTGATAAGGGTGTCCACTTTATTGTTTGGGGGTGCTGTATAGTCAAAGCAGGGGGGCTGCTGTAGTAGGGGGTGCTGTTTTATGGAGTGGGTGCTGCAAGCAGTGCTCTATAGTTAAGGGAGTATCGTAAACAAGTGGGGTAGAAGGAGCTGCTGTGTAATGCGAGGTGGACACTTTAAAGAAAGAGGTATGCAAAGTATGGGCCTGCATATAATTCATTGAGAATACACTGTATATCAATTTATGGAGCTGTTGCACATAGGGGAGTATCATTTAGCAGGTGTGCTACATATAAATTTAGAAAGGGTGCACTGTATATAACTTTATTAAGGACACTGTGGTATTTTTAGGGGCCCAGTGTGGAGACGTGCTGCAAAGAGGTGAAGACACCACAAGGAATATTCTGCAGGAACAATTCACAGCTATTCTCTGCACATCAAGAGATTCCATAATTCGGATATTATGATGCACTACAATATTTTGTTGACTAAAATTAACCCCTTACTGACATGTGACATACTACTACGTCACATGTTGGCTGCAGGGTATGGAGAGCGCTGCCCTTCGTGACCTCATCAGGGTGTGTTGTTCGGTTTACATGACAGCGTCGGGTCTTCTGAAGACCCGATGCTGTCTGTTTTTAACTTATTCATTACAATGTGCGAGGAAAATCCCAATATATACTGTAGTAAGGCAGTATATGGTAGGATCAAACAAACAACCTAGGGTTAAAATATCCTTGGGGGGTCTGAAAAATAGGGGGAAAAAAAGTAAAAAAAAAGTTAACAAAAATTATATTAAAAAACCTAAAAATTCAAATCACCCCCCTTTTCCTAGAAGTCATGTAAATAGAAATAGAAAGCAAAATCATAAAAACATTAAGTATCATTGCATCCAAAAATGCTTGATCTATCAAAATATAACAACGTTTCTTCATTTCGTTTAACCCTGTAATGGAAAAGAGTGCCCAAAATCGAAAATACTACATTTTTCCATTTTGAAAAATATAAAAAAATCAATAATAAGTGATCAAAAGGCTATGCAGTCCTAAAAATAGAAGCATTAAAAACATCATCAAAAGTCGCAAAAAATGACACTACCCTCATCTCCATACACTAAAGTATGAAAAAGTTACCAGCGCCAGAAAATGGCAAAATAAAGATATTTTGTGTACAGGAGGTTTTAATTTCTGAAAACATTATAAAACCTATACAGATTTGTTTTCCACGTGATTGAACCGACCGAAAGAATAAAACAGACTTGTAATTTGGGGCGCACAGTGAAAGCTGTAAAATCCAAGCCCACGAGAAAACGGTGCAAATGCGTTTTTTCACCATTTTCGCTGCATTTGGATCTTTTTCCTGCTTCCCAGTACATGTCATGGAATATTAAATACCATCACTATGAAGTGCAATTTGTTATGCTGAAAACAAGCCATCATATAGCTCTTTACATGGAAAAATAAAAAAAATTTGGATTTTTGAAGGTGGGGGGTAAAAATGGAAATGCAAAAATGAAAAAGGGCCTCAGCGTTAAGGGGTTAAAAAGGCCAAAAAAGCAAAGAATAGATGTAACCTGTTAGTCATCAGATGTTTTTATACTGTTATTAATGATGAGTGGACACAAACCACAATGTTTGGGTCTGTATGGAACATTGCAGGTTCAGGTCCTCCAAACTTGGACTTCAGTCAGAACTTCAGATCCTGCTTCGGTTGTGCCGACCCCTTCCAACAACAGAGATGTATGCTGACACTGATTGCAGGTGTTTAAACACCAAGGGCAAAGCTGCTGCCAACATTCAAATTATTTTTGTAGTGATGTAATGGGAAGTGACAATCACCTTCAAAATCTTACGCTAGTGCATTGCACGCCCTATTGATTTAAACACTGCTGGTGGTTTTGTTGGCAGCATTTTTCTATAGCAGTTTTGCTGCCTGGACCAATCACAGGTGTTACTGGGGGTGTCGAGTTCGAGACCTGACAGATTTGTCAAGTTCAGATTTGGCTGAACTCGGCTGAACCTGAACTGCTCATCACTAACTGCGTGATGGCTCGGGGTCATTGAACCCCCTAGACCACTGCGGACGATGGCACAAGCCGACGGCTGGGACTGGTATCTATGTGGCACCTAGTCTTCACCAGAGCCCGTCGCAGTGTGGTGCCACCAGGTCATTCCACAGGCGTGACTTGCCTGCGGTGGCAGCCAAGGTCGAGGTACAGGAACACCAGGCAAACTTGAAGTCAGGGACAGGCAGGAGGTCAGGATTGGCAGCAATGGTGCAGAAACTGGAACTTAGCAGGAGGTCAGGGCTGGCAGCGAAGGAGCAAAGTCAGGGTCAGGTCCAAGGTCACAACAGGAGGTCAGAATACAAGGAATATGCAAAGGAAGCTTTCTCATAGGCATGAAGCTCTAAAATCCGGCGGGGGTTGTTGGGAAAGGCCGGCTTTTAAACCCTTCACGCCGCAGCTCTTTTACATTTTTGCGTTTTCATTTTTTACTCCCCACCTTCAAAAATCTATAAGTTTTGTATTTTTCCATGTACAGAGCTGTGTTATGGATTATTTTCTGCGTAACAAATTACACTTCAAAATGTTGGTCAATTAATATTAATTAATATTAATATTCCATGCCGTGTACTGGGAAGCAGGCAAAAAATTCCAAATACAGTGAAATTGGTAAAACTCGCATTTATGCTGTATTCTTGTGGGCTTGGATTTTACTGATTTCACTGTGCACCCCAAATGACATGTCTACTTTATTCTTTGGGTCGGTACGATTATGGCAATACCAAATTTGAATTGGTTTTATAATGTTTTCATACATTTAAAAAAATTAAAACCTCCTGTACAAAAACATTTGTTGGGATCTTTTGGATTTTGCCATCTTCTGGCGCTAATAACTTTTTTGGTGTATGGAGCTGTGGGTGGTGTCATTTTTTGAAGATTTTGGTGACGTTTACAATGTTATCATATTTAGGACTTTACAACCTTTTAATCATTTTTTATACAATTTTTAATTATTTTTTTAAAATGCAAAAAATATTTCGACTTTGGGTGCTATTTTCAATTACAGGGTTATACGCAGTAAAAAAATGTTATCATATCTTTATAGATACCTAATGTGTTTATGATTTTTACTGTTTATTTATATCAGTTCAAGGGAAAGGGGGGTGATTTGAGTTTTTAGGTTTATTTATTATCATTTTTTTTTTAACTTTTTTTTAATTTTTACTATTTTTAGGCTCCCTAGGGTACTTTAACCCTAGATTGTCTTCTTGATCCTATCATATACTTTCATACTACAGTATGGTAGTACATGGGGATTTTACTCCCCAGGGCAACGGATCGCCGCTCCCCGATGATGTCACAGGGAGCGACAATCCTCAGAAAGACTTTTGAAGCTGCCGGCAGCTTCACCGGCGGCGATCAGTGGAAAAACACCCGGTGTTATCGGTAAGCCTTTGCTGGAATATGCAGCAAAGACTTACCGGCAATGGAGAGGGCTCAGCACGTTAGCCCTCTCCATGCACCCGCACCTGGCATGTGACATAATACTACGTGAGATGTCGGTAAGGGGTTAAGGAAAACTGGAATTGGCCAGCGCCGGCCCTTTAAGTCTACGAGTGCCGTGCTGGCCACCTGGGACGGGAGCAGGAATGCGGAGAGGTAAGTAAGTCGGGACCACGGTGCCGCCACATAGAGGGGCACAGGTGTGCCTGCGATCCGATACGTTGATCGCGAGGCCAACGGTGACAAAGTGTAATTACTTATGTGGTCTGTGAGATGCTTGTTTGTATTCATGTTTTTGTATTGGTATTTATTCAGTGACAGTATGTAGGTGTTATCTAGTCCCTATATAAAGGTAATGGTAGTGGTATGATAAAGATGTATGGTTTGGCGGTATTATTCAGTATGATTAAGGTACTTTAAGCACACCTTGCACTTGAACAGCAGGGGTGATATCATCATCCCCAATGATAAACTTAAGCCACCAAGGCAGGTCGGAGGGGTCTCCTTCCATGTTGCTGTTGGCCTCTAACTGTTGGGAGCCAGAAAAGGAGGTTTCCACCACATCTTCTGGAGATACACTGAAAAGAGTGGAAACAGCTTGGTGTCTCCTTAGATCCACTGGAAAATCTCCCACATTCAACAGCCTAATAGGGACTTACCCTTGGGATACAGTGACCACGCTTCTGGCAGCTAGGATGAGTAGGTATTTGTCAGCTGGTAACGGCTTGACCAATGCCTGGTAGGCTTTTTCCTGGACACCCATGGAGGCTTGGAACCACACCAATGGCTCCGTCCCAGGTCTGAGGCGGACATACTGGGGATCCTTGATACAGACTCTGCAGATTTCCCCAAAGCGGAAAACAAACTTTTACATTGTCTCTTGAATAGCCTTCTGTGAGTCACTGGGAACAGATGGTAGGGAATTATATAGAGCATTGCACACTTCAGGTTGACAGTGTTGGCGGACACCAGTCCTGAAAACTAAGGAGAAATTACAGTCTCCAGATACCAGTTACAACTACACTTTTTCTTAATAGCTCGGTGTCTCTGATGATTAAAGTGGGCTCCCAGCATCCTCTTCATTGTCTTAGGTTTTAACCACAATGTAGTTTTAATAACATTCTGACCTTTAACTAAAACTTTCCCCGGTCAATGTGGTAATGTTGACTTAGAGAAAGAAGAAGGAAAAGCATGCACCTATATGGCAACAATTGTATATAGCAAATTTTATTGAATCTAGAACAGGATATACATGCTAACAGACACAGGACAATTAAAAACAATTAAAACACTGTGCTACACAGAGCACAAGCAACCCCCCTTTTTAAGGGTATGGGAAAGAATTCCCAACCCCGGGGAAACCCACAGCCGTCCAACAATCCCCCACCTGAAAAGTGAACCCCCACAAATGAACAAAGTATAGCAGTGTAAACCAGGTCAGGAGAACCTGACTATGATCAAATACAATACCTCCTACCAATGGATAAGCATGAAGCGGAGTAGGCAGATATGACGGGGGAGGGAGGGGTGGATCGGCTGTGGGCCAGGAGACCCCACGCGTTACGTCACGCTTACGTGACTTCCTCAGGGGTAGTGGTGGTTACTGTGCTCAATGTTACTGTTACTGTTAATGTTACTGTTACTGTGGTTACTGTGCTGGTAATGTTGACTTGTAACATCATTTTGGAAACTACAGGGGATGTGCTATTTTTATTTATTTTTTTAAATTATTTTTATTTATTTTTCCATAAACATGCTTATAATATTCTGACATAGAAAGATAGTACATTGGGTTTCTTGTCTTAGCCAAAGCAGGATATTATGGTTTTATTTGGGTCTTATTGCTGCTTTTATCTTTGCTTTGGTATTGGATTAGTTAACATACATATATTCTGTGAATACAGGATGGATTTAGTAATACAATAGAATATCTTATTATTTGTATTCAATGACGGAGGATAACATGTTACATGTCACAAACATAAAAACAGAAACAATTACCAGGCATTGGAAGGAGGCATCCTGCCCCAACATAGGGGAAGTTGTGAACCAAATGAACACTAATTGCATTTATGAAAAATATATACATCTCCAAGAAAATATACATCCATCGAAACAGGAAGAAGTTTACTTGAGATCCCCCCAACAATTTGAATAGATTGAGAGGTTAAGTTCAGAAAATGGTATTACTTGTGGGGGTGTATATTGCATGAGCCTCTAAAAGTCACTTCCAGACCAAATTGGTCACCAAAAATATAGCTTTTTTGAAATTTCTTGAAAATATTTTTCATGACCCTTGGTAAAAGTAATAAAAAGTGTAAAAAGAAATGTTATATATATAAAAAAAAAAAAATGAATAAATCAATATAAATGTCTATAAGCCTCAAAACATATAAAGCGACAAATAATGTGCAAAAAAGTCTAAATCATAACACAAACCCCACATATATAGTATCACGACAGCAGTAACAAGCCGTAGAATAGAAGTAAAGAATTATTGAACCCGCACGATGAACGCCGTAAAAAAACGCCAAAAATTATGATTTTTACCTATTTAATACCACAAAAAATCCAATAGAAAGTGATAAAAAAACAACATGACCCGCAAAAAGCAAGACATGAACCAACTCCGTACCCAAAATAGTAAAAATTTTATGCCACTTGATAGATGGCAATGCAAGAAAAGATAGATTTTTCCCCACATTATGGTTTTATTTGGCAAATTAAGTAAAACGTTAAAAAAAAAGTATTTATGTCTGGTATCCCCGTAATCATATCGACCCACAGAATAAAGATACCATGATTATTAGGCTATACGGTGAACTGCAAAAAAAATGCTTTTCTGCTCCTGCCCTCAAAAAAAGTTCATACATTTTCAACAATGGGGGATACCAACCCCAAAATGGTAACACTGGAAAAATCATCTCATCCTGCAAAAAAAAAAAATGCCATCACATGACCTCAATAGGGAAAAAGCTAAAATTTTGTAGCCTACAAAAGGGGCCAATGAGAAAACTAGAATCCAGGCAACTGCAGGTCCCTCCTTCCCTTCTGCGCCTCACTGTGCCCCCATAAAACAAGTAACAACCCTATGTGAGGGGTCTCTGTATTTGTGAAAAATTGCATAACAAATTATAAGAGGGGTTAAGAAGTTAATTGAATTAAGGGACATAACATGGCAAGAGACCTTTTGTTTTATATCAATGGATGTAAATTTGTTAAATTCTAATATTGAACATGAGAAAGGGGGAGAGAGTGGAAAAGTCTACCTAAAAGATCCTGAGATTTTTGGATGTTGAATGTGTATTCCTGTTGAAATATTTGGACATTGTTTTAAAGAACAACAATTTCACAAATAATTCATCTATGACCCATCAGGGCCTCGGGACTGCAATGGGCACAAGGGCTGCACCATCATTTGCAAACCTCTTATTTATTTATGCCAATAACCCTTTTTTTTTTCAAATATCCGGATGCACAGTCGTTATATAGACCATTTGTTTATAATTTGGTCAGGACATCATCATAAATATTCAAAATTTTTACGAATATCTTAATAAAAATAAATGGAGTTTCTCCTTCTTCTACACACATCATCCAAGAAAAATCTTTTTAGATTTGGAAACTTCTCATGAACAAGGAAAAGCGGTGACAGAAAAGTTTTTTTAAAAAGTGAAGTCAAATAATGATCTTGAATATTCAAGCTCGAGTATAAGAAATGGATTGATAAAATTGCATTCTCACAGTATAAAAGAATTATAAAATATTGCACCACCATCCAATCTTATAACACACAAGCAAAAATATTTAAAAACATTTTATGGATAAAGGGTATTGAAAAGGATATGAGGCATATGGCCGAGCAAAGAAACCAACACAGCTAGAATACGTTTGTGTTTGGCACAAAGTTGCATGATGGTGGTACAGGTTGTGAACTGTTAATCAAAACAAATGCAATGTTCTCATCTTTCAAAAAAATATTTAGGTTTAGGGGGGGCCTTTACTATTTAATGTGTTTAATATTAAAAATATATGTTTTGTAGGTTGTGACTGTCAATATAATTTCTAGCTGAATAGCAATTTTTATCCATGTGAACATACGACTATCGATGAGTCTATGAACTCTACACATGATTAGCTATTATATGTCGGAGGTGCTAAGCTAATTAATTCTGTTTGGAGCACATGTTTTGCCATCAAAGTCGATTTTTATGCATTTTTGTAGAATAAAATTTTACAATGTGAAAAATTAAATCCTTCATGCAATTTAAAAAATGGGGCAGGTGTCTGCTTTCTGAAGGAGGAGGGATCTGCAGAGAGCCAAAGCTGATACTTTGCAGAAGTACTTGAACCCGACTGGGGAGCGTCAGAAGGTGAGTACACTTTTATTTTTTCTTGACTCGAGTATAAGCCAAGTTAGTGTTTTTAAGCACATGCTGAAAAACTTGGCTTATACTCGAGTATATATGGTATTTTGTTAGAAGTGTATTCAACTTTAACGCTTATTTTAAAAAATGCGGAGTGTTTTTCTTAATTTTTAATTATTTTAATCCTCGTTCTCTTAACAATGTAATTAATAAAACTATCTTGTTAAGTTAAAATCTCACATGTCGCGGAGCAGAACAATTGTTATAGGTTAGAGAGAATTATCAAAATCTATTATGATAAACCAGGGACATAACTCACAGATTCTGTCCCTGTGACTGTGGGAATCTCCTTATATTTGTTATCCATGGCCTCCTTCCTTCAAAAATCAATTTTTATCATCATGCTATAAGGACAAGGGACCTCCTTCAGGTGACAAGGCTCCACTGCAATCTTGGACCAAACACACACAACTGTTTTGAGAGCTGCAGTAGAAGCTCGGACTGGTGGACGAGAGGGACGCTGCTTCTTAGAAAGAAAAACATATAGAACATTTCCATTTAGAGAGTGACTGGACTGGCGCCAAATAGTTTCCTCAGAGCCGCTATGATATTTCTATTGCTCAGACTGTAGATTATAGGGTTAAGGAGGGGAGTTATAACTGTGTAGAGCAGAGAGGTGATTTTCTTTATCTTTGTCTGACTTGGAAATACATAGATGCTCACGATAGACAAATAGAACATAGACACCACGGCCAAGTGGGAGCTGCAGGTGGAGAAGGTCTTCTGCCTCCCAGTCACTGAGGGGATCTTCAGAATGGCCATGATAATATTCACATAGCTAACTGTAATAAAGATAAATGGGCAGACCACGTAGGGTATAATCAGGAATGTAGTAACTTGTTTAAATTTAAGTGTATCTGAGCAGGACAGTTCAAGTATAGGATCGAAATCACAGAAGAAGTGGTCAATGGTGTTTGGTCCACAGAAATACAAATAACTCATAAAAATAGAAACCAGAAAAACTACAGAGACAGCGGCCAACCAACACAACAGAACGGATCTCAGACAGAATCTGGGGTCCATGACTAAATTGTAATGTAAAGGGTTACAGATGGCCTGGTACCTATCATAGGACATCACGGCCAGGAGAAGACACTCCAAAGCTTCAGAACCCAAAAAAACATAATATTGAATCAAACAGCCAATGAAGGACACACTAAGTCCTTCATGTAGCACCACGAGTAGCATGTTTGGTACAATAGTGTTGGTAAGCAAAATGTCTGAAAAGGAGAGTTGTGTGAGGAAGAAGAACATGGGAGAGTGGAGCGATTTGCTGTAGGACACCAACAGAATGATGAGAAGGTTTCCACATATGGTCACACAGTATAAGATCAGGAGTATAAGGAAGAATAAATTATGTAACTTGTGAAGACCCAGAAAACCTAAGAGATGTATTTCAGTAACTCGGCTGATGTTGGAGAATTTCATCTTTGCGAAATAAATGGAGATATTTATTTTTTTGCCCTTATTTTCATTTTCTTTGGTTATTTTGAATTTTTTATATTTTTCTTCCAATAAAACCTCCATACAAACATTAATGTCATAAAAAGACCTAAAAGAAAGGAAATAATCTAATACAGAAAATTTTTCATTTTCATTTTCAATTGATTTTCTTCTGAATGTTGTGGAACGTATCCTTGTCTATAGGAAATCTAAGAGAAGGTCATTACTCAGCCTCCAGTTTATATAGAGCAGATGACATACTACAATCTTATGTAAAGCCTTTGAGATGTTATCATTGGTCTCTTGTGGAGAATTCTGGAAGGCTTAAAATATATTGTTTTCAAAGACTGTGAATTACTTTAAAGAATAATTTTACATTAAAGAATTAAAGGGGTTGGCCACTCTTTTACATAAATTGTAGATTTAACTTAACTGCCTTCTGGCTACTATGTGAATGTTCTTCAAGTGATTCTGGATTTTTCTTCTACTTACTTCTGTACTGTGTGCAGAGTTTACCTGCATCTTTTTCACATGGCTGAGTTCTGCTGAATAGGAGGAGCTGTAACAGGAGAGCCATGAGTCATCCTGCTCCCTCCTTCTCAACTTGTCCTGTCTCTGTCAGTGAGGGCAGACTGTGAGAAGAAAGACACAGTGGTTGACACCATGAGGATGGCCTAGAGCAATGAGAGAGAGGAAGGTATATGCAGGGGTCAGCATGGTGACAATGGGAAAAGCTATGAAAGTAGGCAAAGACACAGGTGCATGTACATACCTGAGATAACTGCCTGAGAAAGAACACTTAAAAAATTAAACTTTATTAGATATTCATAAAATACGGCCACTCTTCAGCCAATTAAATAGTCAAATCAGGCTTCCAGTGTGTATGGGGGATATGAGACCAGTAGGATCCCACTAAATCACGGTGTTACCCCCTCACTGGACTAAAGTGCTGATGTGCAAAATGTTCTGTTCATAGTGTGTGCAACGATCGGCGATATTTAGTTATCAGCAATTCAACAGGTTCTCGCCCTAGTAACTTGATCGGCACTACACTCTGGGATGAGAACAGAAACGTGACCAGGTAGTGGTTTAAATCATAATGTGGACCAATAACCTGTCTATTCTGCCTAATATACCCTATGCCTGACGCGTTTCTACAGCCCCTCTAGTATGGAGCTGTGTCATCAGAGGCATATGGATGCATAGAAGGTGTATTATTAAGTGCGGGCGCACATCACATATTTTTGTGTGCACCCGCCGGCAGAGTCTCGGCACTGATAGATGCCATGCGCGCGCGAGTGCACACGCGGGGTATAAACAGAGCACCCCGCCCACCCAGAGGCACGGCAGCCAATCACCACCTAAGACCGCCGGCCAATAGGAATTGAGTGGGCGTTCTGAAGAGAGAGGGCTCGTACCTGGTCAGCCAATAGCGCTGTCCCCAGGCTCAAGAATGCAGCATATGGTGAGTGAATTGTCATCACCAGTCTGTCAAAGCGAGGGCCAGTATCAATAAAGACAGTGTCGCTTAGGTTACAACCTTGTTAATTATGTTAAATAGACACCAGTCTGTATACTGTCCTAAATTCCTCATTAGGATTACTGTTAACCAGGGGATCGTATCGCGGCTACGTCTGTCTTAAAGAACCCGATCCGGTTTAGCACAAGGCCAAAGTAAAGGCAGTATTCCGCCATAGCTAGTGACAGAAAGCCACTGTGACAGGATTGAAAATTAAAATTAAAATGTAATGCTAGTGATGGTGTAAGACAACGGGATGTGCTAGCTCGAATGGAATGATGCAAAATATGATGTAACATGCATAGGTGATAGCGTCGTTCAGACCTTGCGGTTTTTCCGTGGAAAGGGTGCAAATCCATCTCGCCTCACATTGAAGCAACATGCGATCAAAGTCCCCTCCGCGTATAGGGGGTGTCACCTGTTCCACTCCTTTAAATTTGATACTTAGGGAGTTTCCATCATGGTGTTCACAGACATGCCGAGCGATGGTGGTGTCCTTACCATTAAGAACATCCCTCACATGTTCTCGGATGCGTACACGGAATTCTCTATATGTCTTACCCACATATTGGGCTCCACATGTACATGTCATGAGATACACAACTCCGGTACTTCTGCAATTAATAAATTGGCGATTTGGAAAAGTCCGCTGAGTTACCGAGCTGGTCACAGAATTACCTGGTGAGATGAATTTGCATGCCTTACAAGAACCGCATCTGTGTGTACCTAGAGGGGGCTGTGGGAGCCACATTTGTTGTATAACTGGGGTAAGGTGACTATGAACCAGTTTAACCCGTATGTTTTTGCCCCTCCTGTATGTGATCTGTGGAAAATCGCCGATTTCCTCACCAATATCCGGATCCAGTTTAAGGATTTTCCAATAAGCTGCCAGCACATCCCTCACTTGCTTGTGATGGGAATCATAGGTCCCTATGATACGTGTTGGAGCATCCCACTCCCTTCTAGTTTTCGGTGTTAGATGGGTATCCCTGTTACTCTTAATAGCACAGTGATGGGCTTCCTTCAAGACCTCATCCGAATAAACCCTCTCATGAAATCTGCATCTCAAGTCTGCTGCTGCTGACAAGTATTCTGCCATCTCCGAGCAGTTCCGCCTAACACATAAGTACTGCCCTTTGGGTATTCCTTTTTTCAAAGGCTTTGGATGCCAGCTGTTCCAGACAAGAAGGGAGTTGGTGGCGGTGGTTTTTCTGAAGACCTTCGTAGATAATTTACCTGATGTAGTTTTGCTAATGGAGAGGTCCAGGAAGGAAATTGTTTCCTGCCGGATCTCGGATGTGAGAAAAAGACCAATCTGATTGGAATTGAGAATGGTTACAAATTCCTCAAAGCGGTCCTTTGGTCCTTTCCATAGAAGTAGGACGTCATCTATGAATCTTATCCATAGTAGAATGTGTGACGTATAAGATTCAAGGTCCTCATTAAACACAAGCTCCTTCTCCCACCAGCCCAGGAAGAGATTAGCATACGTGGGAGCACAAGGGCTCTCCATAGCCACTCCCCTGAGCTGGTGGTAGAACCTGCCATCAAATGTAAAGAAGTTATGCTCAAGCACAAATTTTAGGAGTCGCAGAGTGAATTCATTATGATCATTATATTGGGTACCCCTGGATCTTAAGAAGGTACCAACCGCATGATAACCAATCTCATGCGGTATGGAATTATATAGGGCCTCGACGTCTAGACTTGCCAAGTATGTATCGTCATCCACGTACAGACCCTCTATACGCTTCAGCACGTCCATAGTATCCCTAACATAAGATGGTAGTGTTAGTACATATGGTCTCAAGATTTGATCTACATACAGGCTTACATTTTGTGTCAAACTGTCTATCCCTGAAACTATGGGACGACCCTTCAGGGGATTACATCCCTTATGGATCTTGGGAAGTCCATAAAATGTAGCTATTTTGGGGTAGGAAGGTTTTAAAAATTCCATTTCTCCCGTACTTATCAAATTACGTGATCTACCCTCCTCCAAGATCCTAGACAGGGCGTCCCTAAACATGTTAGTAGGGTTGCTATCAAGTGTTCTGTAGCACTCCCTATTCCTGAGAATGTCTTTGCACATATTAATGTATTGTGCCCGGTCAAGGACTACCACATTTCCCCCTTTATCAGAGGGTTTAATTACGATCGAGTTCTCATTCATTAAACCCCGGATCGACTTATTTTCTACTCTGGTGATGTTAAGGTGTCCTCCCTTCCTATCCATGTCCAGAGCTTTTAGTTCCTCTGTGACCAGACTAAGAAATACATCGAGGGGCGAGTCACTTGTGACTGGGGGGAACTTGTTGGAGGGTCTCTTCAGTTCAGTGAATGGTCCCTCACCTATAGTCCGTTCATTCTCTATGACCAGGGCCCTCATCGTGTCCAGACACTCAAGATCACTCTCTTCAAGGCCAAGTTCTTGACACTGTCTCCTACTGTGCTGAGCAAAAAAATTTTTTCCATTTTAATTTTCTTATAAAAAGTTGATCGTCCTTCACCCAATTGAACATATCAAAGGATGGTGTAGGTACAAAGGACAAGCCAAACCCCAAAACCCTGTTCTCCATATCAGTGAGTACTCTTTTAGACAAATTAATGACCTGAAGTGTATTGCTCACTGTAGATGGCTTAGATAGATCAGATGTCATTCGGGTTATTGCTGTTTTGGCGGTTTGCGTCTGACCATGTAGTCTGAAATCGGTGGATCTCTTGATAAACCCCCCCCCCCTCCCTGATCTTTTTGGGGTATGGGCCCGAGATCCGGCAGGAAACAATTTCCTTCCTGGACCTCTCCATTAGCAAAACTACATCAGGTAAATTATCTACGAAGGTCTTCAGAAAAACCACCGCCACCAACTCCCTTCTTGTCTAGAACAGCTGGCATCCAAAGCCTTTGAAAAAAGGAATACCCAAAGGGCAGTACTTATGTGTTAGGCGGAACTGCTCGGAGATGGCAGAATACTTGTCAGCAGCAGCAGACTTGAGATGCAGATTTCATGAGAGGGGTTATTCGGATGAGGTCTTGAAGGAAGCCCATCACTGTGCTATTAAGAGTAACAGGGATACCCTCCTAACACCGAAAACTAGAAGGGAGTCGGATGCTCCAACACGTATCATAGGGACCTATGATTCCCATCACAAGCAAGTGAGGGATGTGCTGGCAGCTTATTGGAAAATCCTTAAACTGGATCCGGATATTGGTGAGGAAATCGGCGATTTTCCACAGATCACATACAGGAGGGGCAAAAACATACGGGATAAACTGGTTCATAGTCACCTTACCCCAGTTATACAACAAACGTGGCTCCCACAGCCCCCTCTAGGTACACACAGATGCGGTTCTTGTAAGGCATGCGAATTCATCTCACCAGGTAATTCTGTGAGCAGCTCGGTAACTCAGCGGACTTTTCCAAATCGCCAATTTATTAATTGCAGAAGTACCGGAGTTGTGTATCTCATGACATGTACATGTGGAGCCCAATATGTGGGTAAGACATATAGAGAATTCCGTGTACGCATCCGAGAACATGTGAGGGATGTTCTTAATGGTAAGGACACCACCATCGCTCGGCATGTCTGTGAACACCATGATGGAAACTCCCTGAGTATCAAATTTAAAGGAGTGGAACGGGTGACACCCCCTATACGCGGAGGGGACTTTGATCGCATGTTGCTTCAACGTGAGGCGAGATGGATTTGCACCCTTTCCACGGAAAAACCGCAAGGTCTGAACGACGCTATCACCTATGCATGTTTCCTCTAATGAATTACATCATATTTTGCATCATTCCATTCGAGCTAGCACATCCCGTTGCCTTACACCATCACTAGCATTACATTTTAATTTTAATTTTCAATCCTGTCACAGTGGCTTTCTGTCACTAGCTATGGCGGAATACTGCCTTTACTTTGGCCTTGTGCTAAACCGGATCGGGTTCTTTAAGACAGACGTAGCCGCGATACGATCCCCTGGTTAACAGTAATCCTAATGAGGAATTTAGGACAGTATACAGACTGGTGTCTATTTAACATAATTAACAAGGTTGTAACCTAAGCGACACTGTCTTTATTGATACTGGCCCTCGCTTTGACAGACTGGTGATGACAATTCACCCACCATATGCTGCATTCTTGAGCCTGGGGACAGCGCTATTGGCTGACCAGGTCCGAGCCCTCTCCCTTCAGCACGCCCACTCAATTCCTATTGGCCGGCGGTCTTAGGTGGTGATTGGCTGCCGTGCCTCTGGGTGGGTGGGGCGCTCTGTTTATACCCCGCGCGTGCACTCGCGCGCGCATGGCATCTATCAGTGCCGAGACTCTGCCGGCGGGTGCACACAAAAATATGTGATGTGCGCCCGCACTTAATAATACACCTTCCATGCATCCATATGCCTCTGATGACACAGCTCCATACTAGAGGGGCTGTAGAAACGCGTCAGGCATAGGGTATATTAGGCAGAATAGACAGGTTATTGGTCCACATTATGATTTAAACCACTACCTGGTCACGTTTCTGTTCTCATCCCAGAGTGTAGTGCCGATCAAGTTACTAGGGCGAGAACCTGTTGAATTGCTGGTAACTAAATATCGCCGATCGTTGCACACACTATGAACAGAACATTTTGCACATCAGCACTTTAGTCCAGTGAGGGGGTAATACCGTGATTTAGTGGGATCCTACTGGTCTCATATCCCCCATACACACTGGAAGCCTGATTTGACTATTTAATTGGCTGAAGAGTGGCCGTATTTTATGAATATCTAATAAAGTTTAATTTTTTAAGTGTTCTTTCTCAGGCAGTTATCTTACTTATTCACCTGAACACAAACTTGGTATCTATTTTCAATCCACTTATTAGCATGTACATACCTGAATTGGCGAATTGGAATTCGCAAAGTTTGTTGCAAACCCAAACTGGGTCCAATCAAGAGTTTTTTAAAGTGTTTGTCCCATTATTAAAAAAAAGGCTGGGGAGAGCCTGTTAAAAATAAAAATGTGTACTCATCTCGACTGGTGCTCGTGGTGTCCTTGCCGCAGTCCGACAGAGCACTAGATCATGGTGATGGGTAGGTGTGTCCAGCCGCCCCGGAAATAGTCAGAGCGGAGCTTCCATGCCTACAGGGGCATGGCTCCAACAGACCGTAGCATGAGACACTGAGAGTGCCAGACGAGGTGAGTACATGTTTATTTTTTTAACAAGCCCAGCCCGGGTCCTAGATTTTTGAACACTCAGACAACCCCTAATAGGTTTCTCCTGCATAACTTTTGTGCCTAAATGTTCTTCTTCCTTGTAATCACAAGTGTGTAATTCTTCTCTAATATCACCTATGGCAGTATGCTACAGAATGTCACCCTTTATTCTTGAAGTTAATCTAATCATTTACATGATTAGACATATAAAGCATTAAAGTGAAGAGAAGGACCCAAAAATTAATTGCGCTACGGCGTAAAATATATAATCTATTTTTTAAATCTGAATTTAAGAATATTTTTCTCAGACAATTTGTTTGAAATAGGACAGACGCAGAAATAACCCTAAGATATAGAGGTTTCAATTCCATTTAGACAGTTATTGGGGACGATGTCCTGTTTGTAGAGGATCCCAATGTAGCTGTTAAATTTGTGATGAGGGTATCTATAGGTCAATCTAAAACGTTGGTACAAATTTGACATTTTACTGGGACAGAAGCAAATCCACATAATTTCAGGGACAGATGAAGAGCTAAAGGTTCAACAAAGTGGTTGTCACTTGCATCCCTGCACGTCCTCTTCTCCCCTGACATCTGTTTATGATAGGAACCAGGGTTAGTGAACCCACTGGACCACCGCGGATGATGACGAAAGCCAACATCTGGGACCAGAGTCTAACTGGCACCTGGTTTTCACCAAAGCCACAAAGCAGGTTGGACTTGTTTCGGCATTGTACCACAAGGTCGTTCCATAGACACGCCTTTGTCTGCGGTGGCGGCCAAGGCATAGTACAGAATCGTAAGGCAAACTCATGGTCAGGGACAGGAAGGAGGTGGAGACAGGCAAGACAGTATCAGAGTCTGAGAAATAGCGGTAGGTCAGGGCAGGCAGCACGGGGTCGGAGTCAGGAACGAATTAGAGGTCACAACAGGAAATCAGGATAATAGCAAAGGGCATGGAACAATTGTTTTTCTTAGGCATAGAAGCACGAAGATCAAGCAGGGATCACAGGCTGTCAGGTGGCCAGAGCCAATTAGCAGTGCGCTGGCTCTTTAATAATCAGACGGTGGGCCCTGGGAGGCGACCCGGAACATGGGTCGCAGGAGCTCCTGTGACAGTATAGAGTATGTCCTAATAAAGGCCGACTGAAGAAGACCTCTATGTGTGACTTTTATTCATTCTTCCAGCTTACTTATCGCTGGACGCTTTGACTTTGTGGATAGAGCACCACCCAACACTCTCTAGTACCATTATTTTGAAAATTATATTGCTGATCCCACCCATTTACAGGGATACATTTTTCAGATGGCAATTTATTCTTCGTACCCCTGGACTTGTGGAGTCAGAGTAAGAGCTGCCAGCTGAGGAGTGAAGATTTCTTGAGGTTGATCTTGCTTATATTTTGCCTAGTATATTAGATTTCTCAGTCTCACATATTTGAGCAATGGTAAATTTACAGATTTGAGGCTTTTCATTTGTGGAGGACTCCTTTTACTTATATTTTTATCCAAATATTTTGGTTCATGTTAGTCTTACTGATTTTGTGAAATTTTTTGAAGACGTCACTACAGAATATGCAAAAGTTCGACCAGTATTGGTTGTCCAGCTTAGCTTAAAGACATCTAGCAGCAAAAAGTCACCTCCTCCACACCAGACAAGCATTTTAGACTAACAAGCACAAGTGCAATTTAACACAAGGAAAAAACACCCATGACAAATAAGACCAAGAACCTAGCCCCCCCCCAAAAAAAAATATGAAAAATTTGGATCTCAAAAATATGTATTAGCATTCAAGAGTTATTTAAAGGACTTAGGTCAATTAATTCAAGAATTGTGGGACATAACATGGCAAGAGAAATTTTGTTTTATGTAAATTACATTGGATGTAAATTTGTTATATTCTAATATTGAACATAAGAAAGGGGGAGAAAGTGGAAAAGACTACCTAAAAATGTTCTTTCTATTTTTGGATGTTGAATGTGATTTTCTGTTGAAAAATTTGGACATTGTATTAAAGAACAACAGTTTCACAAATAATTCAACTATGACCCATCAGGGCCTCAGGACTGCAATGGGCACAAGGGCTGCACCATCATTTGCAAACCTCTTTATTTATGCCAATAACCTTTTTCTTTCAAATATATGTACAGGCTTTATATAGACCATTTGTTTATAATTTGGTCAGGACTAGAGATGAGCGAGCACTAAAATGCTTGGGTGCTCGTTATTCGAGACAAACTTTTCCAGATGCTCGAGTGCTCGTCTCGAATAACGAGCCCCATTGAAGTCAATGGGAGACTCGAGCATTTTTCAAAGGGACCATGGTTCAGGAATAAAATGTGTTATTTAATTGAAAAAGAATGTCTTCTGATAAGTTAGCAGATGTATGCAAACATCTGCAATCTATTCTTCACTGTTCCACGCGTATATTATCTCCCGACAAGTTAACAGATGTGAAGAACAGTGAAGAATAGAATAAAAACAGTGAACACAGGATCATTTAAGTGAAAAACGCAGTGAAAAACACAGTGAAGAATAGATTACAGATGTTCGGCACATCTGCTTACTTGTCGGGGTGATACGCTGTCCCGGGATCCGCTCCTCTTCTTCCACTGAAGTCTCCCCGTGCTGCCCGATGTCTCCCCGTGCTGCCCGATGTCTCCCCTGTGCTGACCGATGTCTCCCCATGCTGCCCGATGTCTCCCCCGTGCTGCCTGATGTCTCCCCCGTGCTGCCCGATGTCTCCCCCGTGCTGCCCGATGTCTCCCCCGTGCTGCCCGATGTCTCCCCGCGCTGCCCGATGTCTCCCCGCGCTGCCCGATGTCTCCCCGTGCTGCCCGATGTCTCCCCGTGCTGCCCGATGTCTCCCCCGTGCTGCCCGATGTCTCCCCCGTGCTGCCCGATGTCTCCCCCGTGCTGCCCGATGTCTCCCCCGTGCTGCCCGATGTCTCCCCGTGCTGCTTGATGTCTCCCTGCTGCTTGATGTCTCCCTGCTGCCGTTCCGCGCGTATCTTCCGACAAGTAAGCAGATGTGCCGAACATCTGTAATCTATTCTTCACTGTGTTTTTCACTGTCTTTTTCACTTAAATGATCCTGTGTTCACTGTGTTCACTGTTTTTATTCTATTCTTCATTGTTCTTCACTGTGTTTTTTTAATTAAATGCTCGATCTAGAGCAGGGGAAATACTCGTCCGAGCAACGAGCCGTTTCGAGTACCTTAATACTCGAACGAGCATCAAGCTCGGACGAGTATACTCGCTCAACTCTAGTCAGGACATCATCATGAATATTCAATTTTTTTACAAATATCTTAATAAAAATAAATGGGGTTTCTCCTTCTCCTACACACATCATCCAAGAAAAATCTCTCATGAACAAGGAAAATTGGTGACAGAATCGCTTTTTAAAAAAGTGGACTCAAATAATGATCTTGAATATCTAAGCTTGATTATAAGAAATGGATAAATAAAATTCCATTCTCACAGTATAAAAGAATTAGAAAATATTGCACCACCATATAACTAATAACAAGCAAAAATATTGAAAAACATTTTATGGATAAAGGGTATGCAAAAGGATATGAGGCATATGGCTGAGCAAAGAAACCAACACAGATAGAATGCTTTTGTGTTTGGCACAAAGTTGCATGATGGTGGTACAGGTTGTCAATAGAGATGAGCGAGCACTAAAATGCTCGGGTACTCGTTATTCGAGACAAACTTTTCCCGATGCTCGAGTGCTCGTCTCGAATAACGAGCCCCATTGAAGTCAATGGGAGACTCGAGCATTTTTCAAGGGGACCAAGGGTCTGCACAGGGAAGCTTGGCCAAACACCTGGGAACCTCAGAAAAGGATGGAAACACCACGGAAATGGACAGGAAACAGCAGGGGCAGCATGCATGGATGCCTCTGAGGCTGCTTAATCGCACCATTATGCCAAAATTATGGGGAACAGCATGGCCATGACAGAGTGACCGAATGAGGCTAGATAGCATCTAAAACATGCAATAATTGACTCTGACACTATAGGGGACGGCATGCAGAGGCAGCGGCAGCAGTGGCAGGCTAGAGAGTGGCATGGCGACATACCCTAAATGGACTCAGGTTTCACCAAAGGAGGTGAAATGATTTCCTATGTGAACAAAAGGTTGACGGTATATTTAGTCGATAACACAGCATGGTGGCGACATAGTGACCAAGTTACATAACGTATCTGGTGAAACACCCGAAAAATGAGCCTGACACAGCTCTTTTGATAAGGGGACGACATGTGGAGGCAGCCATGGAGACGACTTCCATGATTAAGAGCGACAGTATGGGGCATTCATATTACGCTGCTATGATTGCAACTTCAGGTCTCCAGCATGGCGGCGACAGATGGGCCGAGTTCCACTATGTATCTGGTGAAACACCTGAAAATTCTGCCTGACACAGCTCGTTTGATAAGGGGATGATGTGCTGCATATCCTCTCGTGCTCCAGCGTCTGAGGTATAGAGAGGTAAAAAGGGGACATTGGTGGACGCTGTGGAGGATCGTGGAGGCAAAATGGACAGGAAACAGCAGGGGCAACATGCATGGATGCCTCTGAGGCTGCCTAATCTTGGGATGGAGCTGGCGGTCCACTGCCAGGCGAGATTTCGCCTGTCCAAGCCCCTGTCTCTCGGCTCCTCCCCACCCAAAATGGGCCTGGGGGCCAGAAGCGTTTACTTTGAAAAAATTATAATTTTCAAAGCAGGCCGGGTCGTTTGAATATTTCACCTAGGAATAATGGAATAGCATAGTGGTTCTATTTTTAATTGTTTTTACGGAAATGGTTCCATGATTAAGAGCGACAGTATGGGGCATCCATATTGCGCTGCTATGATTGCAACTTCAGGTCTCCAGCATGGCGGCGACAGATGGGCCGAGTTCCACTATGTATCTGGTGAAACACCTGAAAATTCTGCCTGACATAGCTTGTTTGATAAGGGGATGATGCATGGAGGCAGTGAACTAGTAGTAGATTAAAGGTGCTGCAGTTAAAACTATGTTAGTTGGATCTTGAGATGGAGCTGGCGCTCCGCTGTCAGGCGAGCTTTCGCCAATCCAAGCCCCTTTCTCTAGGCTACTCCCCAAACAGCACTTCTAAGAACCTTTTGTATAAGATCAAGTGTAGTAGCGTTCTTAAAAGTTTGGGATATGGCGGGTGAGGGAAATGTAAACAGATGCGCAAGAAGCGCTGAAATAATATTGGTAAATGATAAAAGTTTGCCAGTATATTTTGTGGATTACACAGCAGGGTGGCGACAAAGTTAACAAGTTTGAGGTGGAATCCATGAAAACAACCCAAAATTCTGCCTGACACAGTTCGTTTGATAAGGAGACCATGAATGGAGGCAGCTATATGGACGGCTTTTGGAGGCAGCTATGGCGATGACGTGTGGAGGTAGCAATGGAGACAACGTGTGGAGCCAGCTAAAAAGACGACATGTGGAGGCTGCTATGGAGACAATTTCATTTGGATAGTGCCTGTATGTGGCAGTCCAAAAAAGTTTTCAAACCAGAGGAGCAGGTAGGTGGTCCTCCAGAAAAATTAAATAAATTGAGTGCCTGTATGTGGCAGTCCAAAAAAGTTTTCAAACCAGAGGAGCAGGTAGGTGGTCCTCCAGAAAAATTAAATGCATAAAGTACTATAGCTAGAGCCAGTTGGCCCTGGCAAAAAATAGCCAGTTTCCTCTGCTTTAGTGTACAAAGAGGAGGAGAAGGAGGACAATGAGGAGTAAAGTGCATACATTATTCAGGTTGAGCTTCTTTCACCTGCTGGAGAATGAAAATCCGGAGAAATCCAGGCTTTATTCATCTTGATAAGCGTCAGCCTGTCAGCGCTGTCAGTCGACAGGCGTGTACGCTTATCGGTGATGATGCCTCTAGCTGCACTAAAAAACCCGCTCGGACAACACGCTAGCGGCAGGGCAGGCAAGAACCTCCAAGGCGTACAGCGCCAGTTCGTGCCACATGTCCAGCTTTGAAACCCAGTAGTTGTAGGGAGCTGTGTGATCATTTAGGACGATGGTATGGTCAGCTACGTACTCCCTCACCATCTTTCTGTAAAGATCAGCCTTACTCTGCCGAGACTGGGGACAGGTGACAGTGTCTTGCTGGGGTGACATAAAACTGGCAAAGGCCTTGTAAAGAGTACCCCTGCCAGTGCTGGAAAAGCTGCCTGCTTGCCTACTCTCCCTCGCTACTTGTCCCGCAGAAGTACGCCCTCTGCCGCTAGCGCTGTCAGAAGGGAAATACTGTTTCAGCTTGTGCACCAGGGCCGTCTGGTATTCATGCATTCTCACACTCCTTTCCTCTCCAGGGATGAGATTGTAAAGATTTTGCTTGTACCGTGGGTCCAGGAGAGTGAATACCCAGTAATCGGTGCTGGAATAAATTCTTTGAATGCAAGGGTCACGGGATAGGCAGCCTAGCATGAAATCTGCCATATGCGCCAGAGTCCCAACGCGCAAGAATTCACTCCCCTCACTGGCCTGACTGCCCATTTCCTCCTCCTCCAACTCCTCCAACTCCTCTTCTTCTGCCCATACATGCTGAACAGTAAAGGACTGAACAATGGTCCCCTCTTCTGTCTCGCCAACATTCTCCTCCTCTTCCTCCTCATCCTCCTCCACCTCCTCCGATATGCGCTGAGAAACAGACCTGAGGGTGCTTTGGCTATCAACAAGGGAATCTTCTTCCCCCATCTCTTGTGACGAGCGCAAAGCTTCCGACTTCATGCTGACCAGAGAGTTTTTCAACAGGCCAAGCAGCGGGATGGTGAGGCTGATGATGGCGGCATCGCCACTGACCATCTGTGTTGACTCCTCAAAGTTACTCAGCACCTGACAGATATCAGACATCCACGTCCACTCCTCATTGTAGACTTGAGGAAGCTGACTGACCTGACTACCAGTTCTGGTGGAAGTTGACATCTGGCAGTCTACAATCGCTCTGCACTTCTGGTAAGCTCTGGATAACATGGTTAATGTTGAATTCCACCTCGTGGGCACGTCGCACAACAGTCGGTGAGCGGGCAGTTGGAGGCGGCGCTGCGCTGCCCTGAGAGTGGCAGCATCTGTGCTGGACTTCCGGAAATGCGCACAGATGCGGCGCACCTTCGTGAGCAAATCAGACAGATTGGGGTATGTCTTGAGGAAACGCTGAACTATGAGATTTAACACATGGGCCAGGCATGGCACATGTGTCAGTCTGCCGAGTTGCAGAGCCGCCACCAGGTTACAACCATTGTCACACACAACCATGCCTGGCTTCAGGTTCAGCGGTGCCAGCCCCAGATCAGTCTGCGCCGTGATGCCCTGTAATAGCTCTTGGGCGTTGTGCCTTTTATCGCCTAGGCTCAGCAGTTTGAGCACTGCCTGCTGTCGCTTAGCGACGGCACTGCTGCTGTGCCTAGAGCTACCAACTGATGGCACCATGCCCACGGATCGTAATTCGGAGGAGGAGGTGGAGGAGGGGTGGGAGGAGGAGGAGGCATAGTAGGCCTTTGAGACCTGGACAGAGGTAGGCCCCGCAATCCTCGGCGTCGGCAGTATATGACCAGCCCCAGGGTCAGACTCGGTCCCAGCCTCCACCAAGTTAACCCAATGTGCCGTCAGCGACATATAGTGGCCCTGCCCGGCAGCACTCGTCCATGTGTCCGTGGTCAGGTGGACCTTGTCAGAAACGGATGATGTTCTCTGACACGTGCTTGTGCAGGGCTGGGACGGCACATCGGGAAAAGTAGTGGCGGCTGGGGACCGAATACCGAGGGGTGGCCGCCGCCATGAGGTTTTGAAAGGTCTCGGTCTCTACCAGCCTATAGGGCAGCATCTCCAGTTTAAGCAACTTGGAGATGTGGACGTTGAGGGCTTGGGCGTGTGGGTGGGTTGCGCTATACTTCCTTTTGCGCTTCAGCGTCTGGGGTATGGAGAGCTAAACGCTGGTGGATGCTGTGGAGGATCGTGGAGGCGAAGATGGGGTTTTCGCACGGGAGTTGCTTGGGCCGTGGTCCTGGGCAGGGGGCTGACTAGCAGATGACACAGGGGAAGGAGCAGTGGTGTGCCCGGCCGGAGGTGAATGGGCTTGGTGCCATTGAGTGGGGTGTTTAGCATTCATATGCCTGCGCATACTGGTGGTAGTTAAGCTAGTAGTGGTGGAACCCCTGCTGATCCTGGTTTGGCAAAGGTTGCACACCACAGTCCGTCGGTCATCCGGTGTTTCTTTAAAGAACCTCCAGACTTCTGAAAATCTAGCCCTCGCCGCAGGAGCCCTCGCCACGGGAGCTTCACTAGTTGACACATTTGGCGCTGATGCACCAGCTCTGGCCCTGCCTCTCCGTCTGGCCCCACCTGCGCCTCCGTCTCAGAAGCACTGTGTTCACCCGGCCTATCAACCCAGCTTGGGTCTGTCACCTCATCATCCTCCGATCCCTCAGTCTGCTCCCCCCTCGGACTTCCTGCCCTGACAACAACTTCACCACTGTCTGACAACCATGTCTCCTCATCGTCCGACACCTCTTTACACACTTCTTCCACTAAGTCAATAATGTCATCATCACCCACAGACTGCGACCGGTGGAAAACCTGGGCATCGGAAAATTGCTCAGCAGCAACCGGACAAGTGGTTTGTGACTGTGGGAAGGGTCCAGAAAACAGTTCCTCAGAGTATGCCGGTTCAAATGCCAAATTTTCCTGGGAGGGGGCAGACTGGGGGGAGGAGGCTGAGGTGCAGGAGCTGGAGGAGTGCCGATTTCGGTGACATGGGTGGACTGCGTGGAAGACTGACTGGTGGACAAATTGCTCGAAGCATTGTCGGCAATCCACAACATCACCTGTTCGCACTGTTCTGGCCTCAACAGTGCTCTACCACGAGTCCCAGTAACTTCAGACATGAACCTAGGGAGTGTAGCTCTGCGGCGTTCCCCTGCTCCCTCATCAGCAGGTGGTGTCTCACCCCGCCCAGGACCACGGCCTCTGACCCCTGCAGTAGTTGGATGCCCACGTCCCCGCCCTCGTCCTCTACCCCTAGCCCTCGGGTTAAACATTTTGAAAATGAAAGTTATAACTTTAATTTTTTTTTAACTTTTTTTTGTGTTTTTTTGTGTTTTTTAGTTTTTAAAACCAAAGATGCTATCCTATTGCTATGGCTATTTTCTAGCCAAGTATGAAAGCACACTGCTATGCCAGATGAGATGACGCTGAGTTATGAAAAAATAAACGTAAAATAAAAAGTAAATGGCAGACGGTGCCTAATTGAAATCAAACCCCTAATAAATTTTCCCACTTCGGTCTTTGCGATGGATATGTGCGTCACTAAGCGCTAAACACAACGGTCGCAAGTCTCACTACAAATTCCTCACAATATGGTAGTAAATGCACTGCAGCAAGGACAGCCACCAGCAGATCAACCAGAAATAAAATATATAACGCTACTGTAGGCGTAAGTAAGCCGTTTGAATTCTCCTATGGCTATTTTCTAGCCAAGTATGAAAGCACACTGCTATGCCAGATGAGATGACGCTGAGCTATGAAAAAATAAACGTAAAATAAAAAGTAAACGGCAGACTGTGCCTAATTGAAATCAAAACCCTAATAAATTTTCCCACTTTGGTGTTTGAGGTGGATATGTGTGTCACTAAGAGCTAAACACAAGTCTCCCTGCAAATTATTCACAATATGGTACTAGCTGCACTACTAATAGCAGCAAGCC
The DNA here is from genome assembly GCF_040894005.1 of Engystomops pustulosus. Lineage (NCBI taxonomy): Eukaryota > Metazoa > Chordata > Amphibia > Anura > Leptodactylidae > Engystomops > Engystomops pustulosus. The sequence continues at coordinate 220,458,910 of NC_092414.1, forward strand.
CAGCCACAAGCAAACCAAAAAAAAGTAAAATAAAACATTATTGTAGCCCTAAGAAGGGCTGTTGGGTTCTTGTAGAATCACTCCTGCCTAACAGTAATCTACTAGCACCCTAACGCTGTCCCTGACCAGCAGCAGCTCTCTCCCTAGCGGCATCCAGACGCAGAATGATCCGAGCAGCGCGGGCAGGGACTAGTCTATTCCAGGGTCACCTGATCTGGCCAGCCAACCACTGCTATCGACGTGTAAGGGTACCACGTCATGCTGGGTGGAGTGCAGAGTCTCCTGGCTTGTGATTGGCTCTGTTTCTGGCCGCCAAGAAGCAAAAAGTTGGGAGCTGCCATTTTCTCGAGCGGGCGAAGTATTCGTCCGAGCAACGAGCAGTTTCGAGTACGCTAATGCTCGAACGAGCATCAAGCTCGGACGAGTATGTTCGCTCATCTCTAATCTTGAATAATCAAGCTCGATTATAAGAAATGGATTAATAAAATTGCATTCTCACAGTATAAAAGAATTATAAAATATTGCACCACCATCCATACTAATAATACACAAGCAAAAATATTGAAAAATATTCTATGGATAAAGGGTATGCAAAAGGTTATGAGGCACATGGTTTAGCAAAAAACCAACACATCTAGAATGCCTTTGTGTTTGGCACAAAGTTGCATGATGGTGGTACAGGTTGTCAACTGTTAATCAAGACAAATGAAATGTCGGCTTTCAAAAAAAGATACCAGTTTAGGGGGGGCCTTTCCTATTTAATCTGTTTAAAATTAAAAATATATGTTTTTTAGGTTGTGACTGTCAAAATAATTTCTAGCTGAATAGCAATTTTTTATTATTTCAGTTTAAGTGAATTTGTGATAATTTATTCATGTGAACTTATGACTATGGAGGAGTCTATGAACTGTTAAGCTAATTCATTCTATTAGGAGCACATGTTTTGCCATCAAAGTAAATGTTTTGGCATTTTTTTTAGAATAAAATTTTAGAACATGAAAAATTAACTCCTTCTTGCAATTTAAAAATGGGGCAGGTGTCTGCTTTCTGAATGATGAGGAGAGGTCTACGGAGAGCTAAAACTGATTTTTTTGGAGAAGTATATGCAGCCTCTCCATTTGACCCTGGGGCAGGGTAATGGATTGTATTTTTAACATACCGTATATTCTTGGGTATAAGCCGACCCGAGTATAAGCCGCGACCCCTAAATTCAACACAAAAACTGAAAAACCTACTGACTTGAGTATAAGCCGAGGGTGGCAAATGCTTTGGTCACAGCCCCCACAGTATATTGCCTGCCTTCCTCCCAGATATATAGCCAGCCAGCCCTTGTAGTATATAACCTGCAAGCCCCCTGTAATATATAGCCTGCCAGCCCCTGTATTATATAACCTGCCAGCCACTGTAGTATATAACCTGCAAGCACCCTGTAATATATAGCCTGCCAGCCCCTGTATTATATAACTTGCCAACCCCTGTATTATATAACCTGCCAGTCCCTGTATTATATAACCTGCGAGCCCCTGTAGTATATAGCCTGCCAGTCCCTGTATTATATAACCTGCCAGCCACTGTAGTATATAGCCTGCCAGTCCCTGTATTATATAACCTGCCAGACCCTGTAGTATATAACCTGCAAGCCCCCTGTAATATATAGCCTGCCAGCCCCTGTATTATATAACCTGCCAGCCCCTGTAGTATATAGCCTGCCAGTCCCTGTATTATATAACCTGCCAGCCACTGTAGTATATAACCTGCGAGCCCCTGTAGCATATAGCCTGCCAGTCCCTGTATTATATAACCTGCCAGCCCCTGTAGTATATAGCCTGCCAGTCCCTGCAGTATATAGCCTTCCAGCCCCTGTATTATATAACCTGCCAGCCCCTGTAGTATATAACCTGCGAGCCCCTGTAGTATATAGCCTGCCAGTCCCTGTATTATATAACCTGCCAGCCACTGTAGTATATAGCCTGCCAGTCCCTGTATTATATAACCTGCCAGACCCTGTAGTATATAGCCTTCAGCCCCCTGTAGAAAAAAAATCAGAAAGTGTACTCACCTTCTGACGCCCCCCCATCAGGTCCTTTTCTATTCATCGCGTCTCTGGTATCGGCTCTATGTTCCTGCGTGGTCCATTGCAGACTTTGTGATGTCAGCCACTCTCTGTCATAATAGTTTGATGCCAAAGCACACATTAGAATGGCAGCATTTGTTGACATTACGATGCCTTCAACGGACCATGCGGGGACACGGAGCCGATGCCGGAGCCGAGATGCATGGAGGATACCCTGCCGGGGTGGTGAGAGCACTTTTATTTTTTCTTGACTCGAGTATAAGTATATTTTTTGTGCTGAAAGACTCAGCTCATACTCAAGTATATACGGTATTTTGTTAGAAGTGTATTCAATTTTAAAGATTATTAAAAAAAAATTGAAAAACTACGCTTTTTTCTTAATTTTTAGTTATTTTAATGCTCTTTCTCTTAACAAAGACATGTAATTACTAAAACTTTCTTTTTAAATCAAAATCTCACATGTCACAAAGCAAAAAAATTGCTATAGGTTAAAGAAAATCAGGGAAAACCAGGGACATTACTCACAGATCCAGGCCCTGTGACTGTGGGAATCTCCGTATATTTGTTATCCATGGCTTCTTCCCTTCTTTTTACAAAATTAGATGAAATAATCGTTGGGAAATGTCTATGTTGTATCTGCGGCGGTGTATCAGTCGCTAGGTGCGCCCCTTGTGCACATAATACGTTACATTTCTGTGAGATTTCTGTGAGCCTCTCGCCACATTAAAGATCTTTTTTGTCGGCTGTTCAGGCCTCATACATTAACGGATAATATTTTATACCTCATTGTAGGTCATGTATTTTCTGCTTTTGGTCACAGTAGCTAATCTACTTTTCAAAATGAAGATATATTAGTATGTTAGGTCCTATGGGTCAGGCAGGATGGTGGGTGGCTCTGTGTAGGATGTTGAATTTATCAGACAAACAAAACAAACTAAAGATGAGTCCGTTTTTAAGTACAATACACATAATCTAGGAGTTAGGGATAGTGTGGTATTAACATAAACAAGCAGCAGCTAGATGGTTAATAACTAATAACTATGGTAATAACATAACTAAAGGCATTATTATACTTATAGGCAAATAAATGTAGAATAGTATAAATATCGGTTCACTGGTTCACAGCCAGTGTTGGATCAATTGTCCTTTCAGACATCATCAGGTAAGTCCCAGGTGTTAATTAGACTAAGTCCATCTTCTGGGGAATGCACCACATGGACCCTTTCTTGATGTTTAATCAATATCTTCGTCGGGAAACCCCATCTATATGGTATCGCATGTTTGCGCAGTACTGTTGGTAAGGGGTGAAAGACACTTCTGGCCTGCAATATAGCCGCAGATAGCTTGACCGCGTTGGAAGGAGTCGGAAGATTTGGGTGTTTTATGGAATAGGCCAGCAGTTGGTCTTTGGTATTGTAGAAGCAGTAACGTGCCAAAATGTCTCTCGGAGTCGAATCTGGCAAATTTTTTGGTTTGGGGACTCTGTGTGCTCTGTCCACATTCAGCTCATGCTCTGATAATGTTGGTAGACAGGACTTAGTCAGTTGAGTTACATACTCTCTTAATTGTAGATGAGGAACAGTTTTGGGTATCCCCCTAAACTTAATGTTGTTGCGCCTATTACGCAACAACATTGCGTAATAACATAGTCAGTTAATTTTGCTGAAAAGAGTCTCCTGTTAGGACAAGGTACTTACTTCTGCTGGACAAACACACACAACTAGTTTGAGAGCTGCAGTAGAAGCTCGGACTGGTGGACGAGAGGGACGCTGCTTCTTAGAAAGAAAATAATATAGAACATTTCCATTTAGAGAGTGACAGGACTGGCGCCAAATAGTTTCCTCAGAGCCGCTATGATATTTCTATTGCTCAGACTGTAGATTATAGGGTTAAGGAGGGGAGTTATAACTGTGTAGAGCAGAGAGGTGATTTTCTTGACCTCTGTCTGACTTGGAAATACATAGATGCTCACGATAGACAAATAGAACATAAACACCACCACCAAGTGGGAGCTGCAGGTGGAGAAGGTCTTCTGCCTCCCGGTCACTGAGGGGATCTTCAGAATGGCCATGATAATATTCACATAGCTAACTGTAATAAAGATAAATGGGCAGACCGCGTAGGGTATAATCAGGAATATAGTAACTTTTTTAATTATAAATGTATCTGAACAGGAAAGTTCAAGTATAGGATCTAAATCACAGAAGAAGTGGTCAATGGTGTTTGGTCCACAGAAACACAAATAACTAATAAATATAGAAACTATCAAAACTATAAAGACAGCGGCCAACCAACACAACAGAACGGATCTCAGACAGAATCTGGGGTCCATGACTACATTGTAATGTAAAGGGTTACAGATGGCCTGGTACCTATCATAGGACATCAAGCCCAGGAGAAGACACTCAAAAGCTGCAGAACCCAAAAAAACATAATATTGAATCAAACAGCCAATGAAGGACACACTAAGTCCTTCATGTAGCACCACGAGTAGCATGTTTGGTACAATAGTGTTGGTAAGCAAAATGTCTGAAAAGGAGAGTTGTGTGAGAAGGAAGAACATGGGAGAGTGGAGCGATTTGCTGTAGGACACCAACAGAATGATGAGAAGGTTTCCACATATGGTCACACAGTATAAGATCAGGAGTATAAGGAAGAATAAATTATGTAACTTGTGAAGACCCTGAAAACCTAAGAGATGTATTTCAGTCACTCGGCTGATGTTGGAGAATTTCATCTTTGCGAAATAAATGGAGATATTTATTTTTTTGCCCTTATTTTCATTTTCTTTGGTTATTTAGAATTTTTTATATTTTTCTTCCAATAAAACCTCCGTACAAACATTAATGTCATAAAAAGACCTAAAACAAAGGAAATAATCTAATACAGAAATTTTTTCATTTTTAATCTTCAATGCATTTTCTTCTGAATGTTGTGGAACGTATCTTTGTCTATAGGAAATCTAAGAGAAGCTCATTACTCAGCCTCCAGTTTATATAGAGCAGATGGCATATTACAATCTTATGTAAAGCCTTTGAGATGTTATCATTGGTCCCTTGTGCAGAATTCTGGAAGGCTTAAAATATATTGTTTTCAAAGACTGTGAATTACTATAAAGAATAATTTTACATTAAAGAATTAAAGGGGTTGGCCACTCTTTTACATAAATTGTAGATTTAACTTAACTGCCCTCTGGCTACTATGTGAATGTTCTTCAAGTGATTCTGGATTTTTCTTCTACTTACTTCTTTACTGTGTGCAGAGTTTAATTGCATCTTTTTTTACATGGTTGAGTTCTGCTGAATAGGAGGAGCTGTAACAGGAGAGCCATGAGTCATCCTGCTCCCTCCTTCTCAACTTGTCCTGTCTCTGTCAGTGAGGGCAGGCTGTGAGAAGAAAGACACAGTGGTTGACACCATGAGGATGGCCTAGAGCAATGAGAGAGAGGAAGGTATATACAGGGGTCAGCATGGTGACAATGGGAAAAACTATGAAAGTAGGCAAAGACACAGGTACATGTACATACCTGAATTGGCGAATTGGAACTCGCAAAGTTTGTTGCAAACCCAAACTGGGTCCAATCAAGAGTTTTTTAAAGTGTTTGTCCCATTGTTAAAAAAAAGGCTGGGGAGAGCCTGTTAAAAATAAAAATGTGTACTCATCTCGACTGGTGCTCGTGGTGTCCTTGCCGCAGTCCGACAGAGCACTAGATCATGGTGATGGGTAGGTGTGTCCAGCCGCCCCGGAAATAGTCAGAGCGGAGCTTCCATGCCTACAGGGACATGGCTCCAACAGACCGTAGCATGAGACACTGAGAGTGCCAGACAAGGTGAGTACATGTTTATTTTTTTAACAAGCCCAGCCCGGGTCCTAGATTTTTGAACACTCAGACAACCCCTAATAGGTTTCTCCTGCATAACTTTTGTGCCTAAATGTTCTCCTTCCTTGTAATCACATGTGTGTAATTCTTCTCTAATATCACCTATGGCAGTATGCTACATAATGTCACCCTTTATTCTTGAAGTTAATCTAATCATTTACATGATTAGACATATAAAGCATTAAAGTGGGGGCGTGGCCGAATGCCGAGCTAGGAAGTCGCATACCGGCGAGCTCCCGGGATCCTGACCGCCATCCTGCAAATTGGATAGCCATCCGTGGCTACACTCACCTGGGCACCTGGCACAGACTTCCCTGGAGCTTCGGGGACGGAGTGGCACCTGCCGTTTGGAGCCCCGGCCGTGTCGGGGTGACGGATTCGGAGCCCAGACGCCGCTCCGGAGGCCGGGGAGCACGTGAGGCCGGACCTTGCCGCTGCCTGTGACTTGCGCCTCTGCAATCCGGGAACTGGTGCCGGCGGCTGACGCGGTGTCAGTTCTCCCCTCCGGGACTGAGGGCGGCCGCGGTGGAGTGGCGCGTGCGGCACGTGGTACGCCGGCGCCATTGAGGAATTGGCGTGCCTCTTCCTCCTGCTGTCCAGGCGCTGCCTGTGCGCCTGCATCTCCTTCCAGGACCCGGTGCCGGCGGCAGGTGAGGTGTCGGTCCTCCGGTCCGGGACTGAAGGCGGCCGTTGCTGTGTGGAGTGTGCGGCACGTGGTGCGCCGGCGCCATTGTGAAGTGGGCGCACTTCCCCCCCCCCCCTGCCTTCCAGGTGCTGCTGCCGTCCGGGACTCTGAGGGACAGCTCAGAAACCACTGCCTCGGGATCCTGTCTAACCGGAGCAACTGCTGCTGAGAGGTAGGCTGCCTGTCTGCTCCCCTGGCCACAGAGCCTCTCCTGACATAGCCCACTTTTGTCAGTACAGAAGAGACATCCCTGACACCCCCCTGACCTCATCACTATCTGGCACTGAAGGGGTAACTTCCACTATACTAAAGAGAGCTCAGTTTTAGACCTTCTGCCGCCTACCCTGTTGAGTCCTTAGTGACTGTCTGATTCAATCCTCCTTGAAAGCTTACTGGGATACTGGTGCTGTATGCTTGTAATTCACACAGATAGTATAATGGGCAACAGGAGGAGAACAGCTAAACAAAGTAAGGCGCCATCAGGAGCCTCTGCTCCGCCATCCGATGACGAATCTTTTCCTGGAGACCCCCTGTACCATTCCCTGGACCCCCTGGATAACCAGTCTTGCTCCACCTCACAAGCTGTTTTAGCACAAATACAATCTAATGCGGCAAGGAAGCTGGGCAGGTTTTCACGTGCTCAGCCTAGCTCTCCTCAAGGGTCTCCTGGTCCCTCACCCTCCATGTTTGATGGATCTCAGAGCCCATTGCAACCTGACGACCCGGAGGACATTCCTATGGATCCATCGGAGGTGCTAGACAAAAAATTTGCTGAGGTGTTAGCGGCCATTAACTCCTGCCAATCTAAGCTAGTTAACAAGGTTGATGAACTCCGTCAGGACTTTGTTATCCTGAGACATGACGTCCATAAAGCTAAGGAGCGGATAACCGAGACGGAGCGCCGCATTTCTGATGTTGAAGATGTCCAGAGACCAATGCCCGCTCAGATTACTGATTTACAACGTCAGATGGCTGCCGCCGCAGACAGGGCGGATGATTTTGAGAACCGCCTAAGGCGCAACAATATAAGAGTTGTTGGTCTCCCTGAGAAAGCTGAGGGTCCCGATCCAGTTGCTTTTTTTGAAAAATGGATGAAGGACTTGCTTCCTGCAGAGACTTTCTCGCCGTTTTTCACGGTAGAAAGGGCCCATAGAGTCCCATCCCGCCCTGGCCCTCCGGGGGGAAATCCTAGGCCTTTCCTAGTCAGAGGCAAAGGGGAGATCCTCTTGGGTAATAGCAGAATAGCATTTTACCCTGATTTTTCTGCTGCGGTGCGGAAACAGCGCATCCACTTTAATGAGGTTCGTAGTCGTCTAAGGGATAAGGGGTACAAATACTCGATGATTTTCCCTGCACGTCTCCATGTGATAGATGGTCAGAGGACCCGTTTTTTCGCCTCCCCGTCCGAAGCCATGCACTGGGTGGACTCAGCCCCTAGGGCTCCAGGAAGTGCTAGGGCGGCCCCTCCTCCCTGACCATGGGCTGGAGTATACTCAAAGTTCCCCCTTTAGTCAAGAGGACCTGCATGCCATAACTGGGGTTCTAGTTCTAATATAGCCAAGCGGTTATGTCATACAATACTTCAATGTGGATGCCTCCACCCCCTCTTGTAAATGTTGGGGTCTCCCCTCTATACTGTGCTAGAGCGATAGGTGCTATCCATCATTTACTTCCTATTCCCCTAACTGTAGGGGTCAGGCTCCCGGGATAAGAAGTTTTGGGGTTTATCCTAGTTAGGGACCACAGTTCCTGGTAGTTAAATAGTTCGAGGGTATAGGTCTGCACTTCAATTGTTAGAGTGTTAGACAGGGGGTTGTTTCTAATGTATAATTGGGATACAGGTTTACACATGTTAATGATCTTCTATGTGTTTTTTGTGGTAAAGTTGTGTGTATGTGTGTGCGCTTGGTTGTATGTTTTTATGTCCTCTTGTCACAGTCTATGGGGATTAGTCCCTTGGGACTAAGTAAGTGGACTCCCTGGACCACCGCGGGAGATAACAACCTTAGCCGCACCCGGGAGCGGAGTCTAAGTGAACTCCTGGTCTTCGCCAGAGCCCGCCGCAAAGCGGGATGGTCTTGCTGCGGCGGGAGTCACCAGGTCGCTCCACGGGTGCGACTTGGCCCATGGTGGCAGCCAAGGTAGGGACACGAGGACCACGGGAAGGCAGGCAGGACCACGGGAAGGCAGGCAGGCAGGACCACGGGAAGGCAGGACCACGGGAAGGCAGGACCACGGGAAGGCAGGACCACGGGAAGGCAGGACCACGGGAAGGCAGGACCACGGGAAGGCAGGACCACGGGAAGGCAGGACCACGGGAAGGCAGGACCTCTGAAGGATGGCTGGCAGGACCTCTGAAGGACGGCTAGCAGGACCTCTGAAGGACGGCTAGCAGGACCACTGAAGGACGGCTGGCAGGACCGCCACAGGATTGCAGGACCGCCACAGGATTGCAGGACCGCCACAGGATTGCAGGACCGCCACAGGATTGCAGGACCGCCACAGGAATGCAGGACCGCCACAGGAATAACACAGGAAACCAGGAACACGGAAACACCACGGAACACGGAAATCACAGAGGCGTCTGGAAACGCTCGGGAACACAGAGGGCTTTCTTTTCAGTAATAGGACATGAAGGGGATGCTGGGAGTCGCCAGGCTATATAGCCGAGCCTGGAATGCCAGAGCCAATAAGGAGGACGCTGGCCCTTTAAGGCTGGGAGAAGTCCGCGCGCGCCCCCTCTAGTGGCAGGAGCACGCGACTGCATGGAAGGAGCATGCGGCCTACAAGCTGGGAGCAAGAGTGCAGGCCGGAGCCAGGAGAGGTAAGCGAGAGCTGGGGGAGCGGGGACCGCGGCAGCAGGCACGGGTGCACCCTCAATCCATACCGAGGATTGCGGGTGTAACCGTGACAGTACCCCCCCCCCTTAGGGCCCCTCTTCTCTTCTTCTTCAGACCGCTGTTTTTCTTTCTTCGCCTCCTCCAATTCTTCTTGGTGATGAGACACCTTAGGAGCAGAGAAAGCACTGGGAAGACTTGGGAAGCCGCAGGCTGGGTCGGCTCTAGGCACACCGAAGCAGCCTCAGGGGAGGCCAGAGCAGCCGTGGCAAGCTGTGGAGTCTGGAGCGCTACTGGAGCAGCACTGGCAAGCGGCGTAGTCTCTGGAGCAGCTGGGGTAAGCTGCGGAGTCTGGGGCACCACTGGAGCAGCTGCAGGAAGCTGCGGAGCCATGGGAGCAGCTGCGGGGAGCTGCGGAGGCTGGAGAGTCTCTTGAGCAGCTGCGGGGAGCTGCGGAGGCTGGAGAGTCTCCGGAGCAGCTGCGGGGAGCTGTGGAGGCTGGAGAGTCTCCGGAGCAGCTGCGGGGAGCTGCGGAGGCTGGAGAGTCTCCGGAGCATCTGCGGGGAGCTGCGGAGCCGCTGGAGCAGCTGCGGGGAGCTGCGGAGCCGCTGGAGCAGCTGCGGGGAGATGCGGAGGCTTGGGCGCCGCTGGAGCAGCTCTGGGGAGCTGCGGAGGCTTGGGCGCCGCTGGAGCAGCTCTGGGGAGCTGCGGAGGCTTGGGCGCCACTGGAGCAGCTCTGGGGAGCTGCGGAGGCTTGGGCGCCGCTGGAGCAGCTCTGGGGAGCTGCGGAGGCTTGGACGCCACTGGAGCAGCTCTGGGAAGCTGCGGAGGCTTGGGCGCCGCTGGAGCAGCTCTGGGAGGCAGTGGAGACACCGGGACCAAGCTGGACAGGCGAGATAGCCGGACTTGAGGTGGTTCAAACCTGGACCGGATTTTAGCCAGGAACTTGGCATGGGAGACCATGTCCGGGTCACCACTATCCAATAGGGGGGTAGCCCAGGCCAGGGCCTCTCCAGAGAGCAGACAGTAGATGAACGCCACCTTAGAGCGTTTGGTGGGGTACTGGGAAGATAACAGTTCAAGGTGCTGCGAGCACTGGGAAATAAATCTCCGGCACAATTTGGGGTTGCCATCGAATTTGTCCGGTAAAAATTTTTCGGGTCCAGTCTCTACTGCCAAAAAACATTGCGGGGTGACTGGAGCAACGGGAGGAGTCAAGGGAGCCTGCTGCTGGGAGGCAATCATTCTAAGAGTGGCAGCAAGTTTGTCCAAGAGTTCCTTTTGGACAGCAATCTCTTGGGACTGCCGGGCGATGGTGCTAGGGAGGTCACCCAGTAGCAGGTAAGGATCCTCGACACAGTCCATGGCTTTTGCAGGATACAAGACCTTGGCGGAGTCCATTGCCGGATCTTACAGTCTATGGGGATTAGTCCCTTGGGACTAAGTAAGTGGACTCCCTGGACCACCGCGGGAGATAACAACCTTAGCCGCACCCGGGAGCGGAGTCTAAGTGAACTCCTGGTCTTCGCCAGAGCCCGCCGCAAAGCGGGATGGTCTTGCTGCGGCGGGAGTCACCAGGTCGCTCCACGGGTGCGACTAGGCCCACGGTGGCAGCCAAGGTAGGGACACGAGGACCACGGGAAGGCAGGCAGGACCACGGGAAGGCAGGCAGGACCACGGGAAGGCAGGACCACGGGAAGGCAGGACCTCTGAAGGACGGCTGGCAGGACCTCTGAAGGACGGCTGGCAGGACCTCTGAAGGACGGCTGGCAGGACCTCTGAAGGACGGCTGGCAGGACCTCTGAAGGACGGCTGGCAGGACCTCTGAAGGACGGCTGGCAGGACCTCTGAAGGACGGCTGGCAGGACCGCCACAGGATTGCAGGACCGCCACAGGATTGCAGGACCGCCACAGGAATGCAGGACCGCCACAGGAATGCAGGACCGCCACAGGAATAACACAGGAAACCAGGAACACGGAAACACCACGGAACACGGAAATCACATAGGCGTCTGGAAACGCTCGGGAACACAGAGGACTTTCTCTTCAGTAATAGGACATGAAGGGGATGCTGGGAGTCGCCAGGCTTTATAGCCGAGCCTGGAATGCCAGAGCCAATAAGGAGGACGCTGGCCCTTTAAGGCTGGGAGAAGTCCGCGCGCGCCCCCTCTAGTGGCAGGAGCACGCGACTGCATGGAAGGAGCATGCGGCCTACAAGCTGGGAGCAAGAGTGCAGGCCGGAGCCAGGAGAGGTAAGCGAGAGCTGGGGGAGCGGGGACCGCGGCAGCAGGCACGGGTGCACCCTCAATCCATACCGAGGATTGCGGGTGTAACCGTGACACCTCTCCACTTCTCTTTGCAGGTTCCAATTCTCCAATCCTCCAGCCAGACCCATATCCCCCCTCACTTTTATGGCGCCAATTAAAGTAATGAGCTGGAACGTTAGAGGGCTAAATTCTAAATTTAAAAGGGCTTTAATTTTGGATACCATTAAAAAACAGTCTCCTCATATAGTCTGTATACAGGAGACGCACCTTACAGGACAAAAAATTCTATCACTGAAACGTGCCTGGGTTGCTAGGGATTATCACTCCTCATACTCAGTGTATGCGAGAGGTGTCTCTATACTTGTGTCTAAATCCCTTCCAATTGAGGTGTTACAGGTGGCCATCGATCATTTTGGCCGCTTTGTCATAATGCATTGCTCCTTATGGGGGTCCTCCTTCACCATTGCCTCAGTGTACGTCCCTCCTCCTTTTGATACTGGTCCTCTACAAGCACTGACAGATAAATTGGCAACCATGCCCCCAGGTCCGTTAATATATATAGGGGATTTTAATGCGGTGCCTGATCCATCTCTGGATCGCACTAGTGGGGTAGACCCTGCATCAACTCGATTAAATGAATGGATAATGTCCCTTAGCTTGAAAGATCTCTGGAGGGGGAAATATCCTTTGGGAAAAGAGTATACCTTTTACTCCTCAGTGCATAGGACCTTTTCTCGAATAGACCTGGCGCTAGGCTCTCCTGACGTGCTCCCCATGGTTGACTCTATCTGCCACTGCCCCCGTAGTATCTCGGACCACTCCGCTTTGTTTCTCACTCTACTGATTGGTCCTCCCTGTGATTCTCGAATTTGGCGCCTGCATCCTGCATGGCTTTCTTCTCCTACAGTGCAGATGAAAATGCAGACAGATCATAATGAATTTTGGGAAACACATCATGATCATCCAGACCCATTGCTACTATGGGACTCATACAAGTCCTCTACGAGGGGGGCGATCATCTCTGGGGTGGCGGGGCATAGGAGGGTCATGGGCGATAAAGAAAGAGGGTTGACATCTACACTACAGGATGCGGAAAAGAGATATATAGAGAATCCCAGTGGGGACAATAAGAGGGCCTGGGCGCAGGTGCAGCGGGAACATCTTGCTCTGGCCAAGGAACGCACTAGCAAACGCCTTTTGGCTTCTGAAGCCTCAGTTTTTGATTTTGGGGACAAAAATGGTAAGCTACTTGCATACCTCTCCAGGGCGGAACGACCGTGTGCATCAGTCCCCTTTATAGCAGATGCGAATGGGGCCTTGGTACATGACCCTACCTCCATAAATAAGGTGTTTAAGGAATTTTATTCTTCCCTGTACAGTCCTAGCATATCTACTTCGGCTGCCGAAATGGATGCCTTCTTGGATGACCTTCCTCTGTGGCACTTAACCCCTGCTCAATCACTAGAACTAGACTCCCCTATCTCAGCGGAGGAGGTGGAGTTAGCTATTCAGTCTCTTCCAACAGGTAAGACACCTGGTTTAGACGGGTTGGGGGGAGAATGGTATAGGAGCAGATGTGAACTCTTGGCCCCTAAGCTGCTTGAAGTTTTTAACACAGCCCTGGAGCATGGCTCGTTGCCTTCCTCTATGAGAGAAGCTCTAATAGTAGTTCTCCCAAAGCCCGGGAAAGACCCTTCTCTCCCTGACTCCTATCGACCTATCTCTCTCCTTAACACCGACGTAAAAATCCTAGCCAAAATCTTGTCGACAAGACTGAATAGGGTGATTCTGTCACTGGTACACCCGGATCAGACGGGTTTCATGCCCGGCAGGGGAACGGATATTAATATCTAGAGATTATTCCTAAACATAGATGCAGCTGAGGGCTCTCCTGATCCTGGCTTTGTTCTATCACTTGACAATTGCAAGGCCTTCGACTCTGTCGAGTGGCCATATCTATGGGCCATACTGGCTAAAATGAGAATAGGCCCCAGATTCCTGGCCCTTGTCCAGCTTCTATATCAGGGTCCAAAAGCCAGGGTCAGAACTAACCTGAATGTGTTTGCTCCCTTCCCCATGGGCCGGGGCACCAGGCAGGGTTGCCCGTTGTCCCCATTGCTTTTTGCATTGGCCATTGAGCCCCTGGCTGTGGCTATTCGCCTATCCGATGATATAGTTGGATTGGTACAAGGGACGATCACAGAGAAGGTTTCTCTATATGCGGACGACACCTTAGTATACCTTGGAGATGTTGGTGCCTCCCTAGTGTCTCTTCTTTCCCTAATTGACAGATTTGGCTCCTTCTCAGGCCTACGGGTAAATTGGGATAAGTCGGTCCTCTTCCCTTTATCCGGAAATACCAGTCTTAATCTATCTATCCCCTTGCAGGTGGTATCTAGCTTCAGATATCTTGGGGTTAGGGTGTCCCGCAGGATTCAGGAATATGTTGTATTAAATATTGACCCCCTGATAGCAGACACAGAGAAACGGCTGCAAGCATGGTCCACATTACCCATATCCCTATATGGTCGCATTAATATTTTTAAAATGATTTATCTACCAAAATTCTTATATCTACTTCACTCCTGCCCGGTACTACTCCCCAAACTAATATTTAAACGTATAGACAGTATTTTAAGATATTTTTATTGGCAAGGGACCAGCCCACGTTTCAGTCTGGCCGTGCTACAGGCTCCTAGATCCCGAGGTGGACTAGCGGCACCTGACCTATAACTTTACTATCTGGCATCCCAACTTGTCTATGCACAGTGGTGGATCGACATAGATAGGGGGAATGCAGCCACTGCTTTGGCTGGGTCTCTGATGGGGTCATATGAAGCTCTTACGAACCTTCTATATAGGTACAAATCCCCGGCCTCAATACCAATTCCCTTGCGTACCGTAGCTGTATGCTGGCGAAGAGCTCAATTGCTAGTCAGCCCCTCCTCTCCCCCTCCAGTGTCTCCCAGATCTCCCATCTGGTTAAACCCTTGGTTCCCACACCTTCTCTCCCTACCTGGGTGGACGATGTGGGGGGCTGCAGGTGTCAAGTTCATCGGTCAATTGTTATCCTCAAACTCTGAGCTACTCTCCCTCAGTGAACTGAGGGAGAAATTTTCCCTGCCCCCCATGGCTTCCTTCCACTACTCCCAACTGAGGCACGCCTTTAAGGCCCAGTTTGGGTCCACTAAATTGTCCACTGAATTCACTAAACTGGAAACCCTGCTAGGAACTCCTGATTTATCTAAAACTCTCACACAAGTGTACACTGTTCTGCAAGCGCAGGGAGTTAGACCATTTGATCGGGCTTGTTTGCGCTGGAGGGAGGATATCCCAGACCTCTCAGAAGAGGAATGGGGGGAAGTTGAGCACTCATACTTTGACTCAGTGGTGAGCGCTAGGGATTTCCTAGTACAAACAAAATTCCTTCACAGAATTTATTACACCCCGGTAAGACTTAATCGTATGGGGGCTAAACAGGATGATAACTGCTTTAGATGTCAGGTAGCGTGTGGTTCTTTCTTACATTGTGTGTGGGCCTGTCCCAGGGTCAGTGTATTTTGGACAGAAGTGCTAACCTTCCTCAACAGTCATTTTGGCTTTCCTCATATAGCCAACCCCAAGGTTTGCCTTTTGGGAGTAATAAATGAGGTCATTGGTGGCCATTATGACAGGATCTTCTTTAGACTCGTTCTGTACTATGCTCGTAAGGTGGTGATTATGTCCTGGAAGGACCGTGACCCCCCTCCCCTGCAGAAATGGATTACGCTGGTCAACAAGGTTGTCCCTATGTATTACTCTGTATACAATAACAGACAATGCCCTCAAAAATTTGAATTTATTTGGTCAAGATGGAACATGAACTCTAACACTGCGGTGTAAAGTAGTTATTATAAACGAATCCCTTTGTCTGGCTCGAACCCCATGCGAAGAGGGTGGTGTGTTGTGTTGTTAGTGTTTTGTCTTTGTGTGTCTGCATGAATGGATGCCTGAATGTTTGTTCATTAAGTTCCGACTGCGGCGTTTACATGCTGTATATGTACTGATATGGTCATCTATTTCTGACATTAGAATGCCATTTGACCGATTGCGATATTTGCATATGCTGTTTTGCTATTTTCAAGTATTACTACACTGCGCCGTAGTCTAATGTGTTAAGGTGTTACTGTTGAATTTAAAACTGAAAAATTCATAAATAAAATCTTTTAAAAAAAAATAAAGCATTAAAGTGAAGAGAAGGACACAAAAATTAATTACGCTACGGCGTAAAATATATAATCTATTTTTTAAATCTGAATTTAAGAATATTTTTCTCAGACAATTTGTTTGAAATAGGACAGACGCAGAAATAACCCTAAGATACAGAGGTTTCAATTCCATTTAGACAGTTATTGGGGACGATGTCCTGTTTGTAGAGGATCCCACCGTAGCTGTTAAATTTGTGATGAGGGTATCTATAGGTCAATCTAAAACGTTGGTACAAATTTGACATTTTACTGGGACAGAAGCAAATCCACATAATTTCAGGGACAGATGAAGAGCTAAAGGCTCAACAAAGTGGTTGTCATTTGCATCCCTGCATGTCCTCTTCTCCCCTGACATCTGTTTATGTTAGGAACCAGGGTTAGTGAACCCACTGGACCACCGCGGATGATGACGAAAGCCAACATCTGGGACCAGAGTCTAACTGGCACCTGGTTTTCACCAAAGCCACAAAGCAGGTTGGACTTGTTTCGGCATTGTACCACAAGGTCGTTCCATAGACACGCCTTTGTCTGCGGTGGCGGCAAAGGCATAGTACAGAATCGTAAGGCAAACTCATGGTCAGGGACAGGAAGGAGGTGGAGACAGGCAAGACAGTATCAGAGTCTGAGAAATAGCGGTAGGTCAGGGCAGGCAGCACGGGGTCGGAGTCAGGAACGAATTAGAGGTCACAACAGGAAATCAGGATAATAGCAAAGGGCATGGAACGATTGTTTTTCTTAGGCATAGAAGCACGAAGATCAAGCAGGGATCACAGGCTGTCAGGTGGTCAGAGCCAATTAGCAGTGCGCTGGCTCTTTAATAATAAGATGGTGGGCCCTGGGATGCGACCCGGAACATGGGTCGCAGGTGCTCCTGTGACAGTATAGAGCAGTGATGGCGAACCTTTAAGAGACCGAGTGCCCAAACTGCAAACCAAAGCCAACGTTTCTATTGCAAGGTGCCAACACAGCAATTTAGCCCAATAGCGCCACAATACCACTATACAAGAGACAAATAACACTTTGACATCATGAGGCCACCATTAAAACCACATAAATAGCATAATTCTGGTTATAAAGACCACTACAGAAAGGCCAACATTACCAATAATAACACTATACTAGAAGCTGATATAGTGATGAATACTGTATTACTGCCATCAGTGAGGAATATTACCGCCATATACTGATTATCATTACCCCCCATACAGTGACAGCAGTCCTGAGTAGAGGCAGGGACTGGGGGACTATAAGTTAGTCTGCTTATGGACCAAATATTGTCATCTTAACCCCTTTTTTGTTTTTGCATTTTCATTTTTCACTCCCCACTTTCAAAAATGAAACTTTTTTTTTTCCATGTAAAGAGCTTTGTGAGGGTTTGTTTTCTGCATAATGCAGTGAAATTGGTGCCATTTTTAGTGCCATTTTCTTGTGGGCTTGGATTTTACTGCTTTCACTGTTCACCACAAATGAAAGGTCTCATACATTCTTTAGGTGGGTGCGATCACGGGGAAACTAAATTTATAAAGGTTTTATAATATTTTCATACATTTACAAAAATGAAACCACCTGTACAAAAAGTTTATTTATTTATTTTGCCATTTTTGGCGCTAACTTTTTCATACTTCAGTGTACGGAGCTGTGTGTAGTGTAATTATTTCCGAGATGACCTGATGTTTTTAATGCTACTATTTTGAGGACCGTACAGACTTTTGATCAGTTTTTATTACATGCTGCAAAATGGCTAAAAAGTGGCATTTTGATCCAATTTGGCAGGGAGGTGGAGAAAGGTGTGGGCACATGTGGATTTGGGATCACACGTATGACAGCTGTCTGTGGCCACATACATACTTGCCTCATCACATGCACCGTGCAGCCAGTGATGCAGCATAGCACCCGGCCACATTGTGCATGCGCTGCCTGCAGTG
Organism: Engystomops pustulosus; assembly: GCF_040894005.1. NCBI lineage: Eukaryota > Metazoa > Chordata > Amphibia > Anura > Leptodactylidae > Engystomops > Engystomops pustulosus. The sequence continues at coordinate 220,476,825 of NC_092414.1, forward strand.
CAGCTATGCTGGCTTCATTGGCCGCCTGATGCAAGTGATGAGCGCTTCAGACACAGACCAGTATATATGTGGCAACAGACAGCTGTCATACAGGGGGATTTGGGACACTAAATCACAGTTACCTATAGTTGGTTTAGTGTCCCAAAGCCACCTGACAGAACCTTTGAAGGCATTTGTAGCTCTAACACTGAACTGCTGATGTGCAAACCACACACAGCAGCCCCAGCAGCTCCTGACCTCTTGTCATCTTCTGATCCTGCAGGCTTCCTTCTGTGGACTCTCACTCCTTGTACTACTGTACTTGTCTTCCCGGGCTGAAGAGGAGGAGGAGGGGGGGGCTCACTAAGGCATCACTAGTGAGAGCAGAGCTGATCAGCTTCAGGATGCAGTGGCTGCCAGAGCTCCGACTTTGATAAGAATGGGGAGATGGTACGCGTGCCTGCAGAGAGGGCTCTGCGTGCCCTCTCTGGCACGTGTGCCATAGGTTCGCCACCACTGGTATAGAGTATGTCCTAATAAAGGCCAACTGAAGAAGAACTCTATGTGTGACTTTCATTCATTCTTCCAGCTTACTTATCGCTGGACGCTTTGACTTTGTGGATAGAGCACCACCCAACACTCTCTAGTACCATTATTTTGAAAATTATATTGCTGATCCCACCCATTTACAGGGATACATTTTTCAGATGGCAATTTATTCTTCGTACCCCTGGACTTGTGGAGTCAGGGTAAGAGCTGCCAGCTGAGGAGTGAAGATTTCTTGAGGTTGATCTTGCTTATATTTTGCCTAGTATATTAGATTTCTCAGTCTCACATATTTGAGCAATGGTAAATTTACAGATTTATTTGAGACTCTTCATTCAACGAGGACTACTTTTATTTATATTTTAATTCAAATGTTTTGGTTCATGTTAGTCTTACTGATTTTGTGCAATTTTTTGAAGAAGTCACACCAATATATGCAAAACTTCGACCACTTTTGGTTGTCAAGCTTAACTTAAAGACACCGAGCAGCAAAAAAGTCACATCCACTACACCAGACAAGCATGTTTGACTATCAAGCACAAGCACAATTTAACACAAGGAAAAAACACTCATGACAAATAAGGCCAAGAACCTAGCCCCCGCCAAAAAAGACAACTGAAAAATTTGGATCTAAGATTTCCAAAATATGTATTAGCATTCAAGAGTTAATTAAAGGACTTGGATCAATTAATTCAAGAATTGAGGGACATAACATGGCAAGAGAAATTTTGTACCATCAGTGCCTCGGGACTGCAATGGGCACAAGGGTTGCACCATCATTTGCAAACCTCTTATTTATTTATGCCAATAACCCTTTTTTTTTCAAATATCCGGATGCACAGTCGTTATATAGACCATTTGTTGATAATTTGGTCAGGACATCATCATTAATATTCAAAATTTTTACGAATATCTTAATAAAAATAAATGGAGTTTCTCCTTCTTCTACACACATCATCCAAGAAAAATCTTTTTAGATTTGGAAACTTCTCATGAACAAGGAAAAGTGGTGACAGAAAAGTTTTTTTAAAAAGTGGACTCAAGTAATGATCTTGAATAGAGATGAGCGAGCACTAAAATGCTCGGGTACTCGTTTTTCGAGACAAACTTTTCCCGATGCTCGAGTGCTCGTCTTGAATAACGAGCCCCATTGAAGTCAATGGGAGACTCGAGCATTTTTCAAGGGGACCAAGGCTCTGCACAGGGAAGCTTGGCCAAACACCTGGGAACCTCAGAAAAGGATGGAAACACCACGGAAATGGACAGGAAACAGCAGGGGCAGCATGCATGGATGCCTCTGAGGCTGCTTAATCGCACCATTATGCCAAAATTATGGGCAACAGCATGGCCATGACAGAGTGACCGAATGAGGCTAGATAGCATCTAAAACATGCAATAATTGACCCTGACACTATAGGGGACGGCATGCAGAGGCAGCGGCAGCAGCGGCAGGCTAGAGAGTGTCATGGCGACATACCCTAAAAGGACTCAGGCTTCCCCAAAGGAGGTGAGCAAGAAGCGCTGGAATGATTTCCTATGTGAACAAAAGGTTGACGGTATATTTAGTCGATAACACAGCATGGTGGCGACATAGTGACCAAGTTCCATAACGTATCTGGTGAAACACCCGAAAAATGAGCCTGACACAGCTCTTTTGATAAGGGGATGACATGTGGAGGCAGCCATGGAGACAACTTCCATGATTAAGAGCGACAGTATGGGGCATTCATATTGCGCTGCTATGATTGCAACTTCAGGTCTCCTGCATGGCGGCGACAGATGGGCCGAGTTCCACTATGTATCTGGTGAAATACCTGAAAATTCTGCCTGACATAGCTCGTTTGATAAGGGGATGATGTGCTGCATATGCTCTCGTGCTCCAGCGTCTGGGGTATAGAGAGTTGAAATGAGACATTGGTGGACGCTGTGGAGGATCGTGGAGGCAAAATGGACAGGAAACAGCAGGGGCAGCATGCATGGATGCCTCTGAGGCTGCGTAATCTTGGGATGGAGCTGGCGGTCCACCGCCAGGCGAGCTTTCGCCTGTCCAAGCCCCTGTCTCTCGGCTCCTCCCCACCCAAAATGGGCCTGGGGGCCAGAAGCGTTTACTTTGAAAAAATTATAATTTTCAAAGCAGGCCGGGTCGTTTGAATATTTCACCTAGGAATAATGGAATAGCATAGTGGTTCTATTTTTAATTGTTTTTACGGAAATGGTTCCATGATTAAGAGCGACAGTATGGGGCATCCATATTGCGCTGCTATGATTGCAACTTCAGGTCTCCAGCATGGCGGCGACAGATGGGCCGCGTTCCACTATGTATCTGGTGAAACACCTGAAAATTCTGCCTGACACAGCTCGTTTGATAAGGGGACGATGTATGGAGGCAGTGAACTAGTAGTAGATTAAAGGTGCTGCAGTTAAAACTATGTTAGTTGGATCTTGAGATGGAGCTGGCGCTCCGCTGCCAGGCGAGCTTTCGCCAATCCAAGCCCCTGTCTCTAGGCTACTCCCCAAACAGCACTTCTAGGAACCTTTTGTATAAGATCAAGTGTAGTAGCGTTCTTATAAGTTTAGGATATGGCGGGTGAGGGGAATGTAAACAGATGAGCAAGAAGCGCTGAAATAATATTGGTAAATGATAAAAGTTTGCCAGTATGTTTTTTGTGGATTACACAGCAGGGTGGCGACAAAGTTAACAAGTTTGATGTGGAAGCCATGAAAACAACCCAAAATTCTGCCCGACACAACTCGTTTGATAAGGGGACGATGTATGGAGGCAGTGAACTAATAGTAGATTAAAGGTGCTGCAGTTAAAACTATGTTAGTTGGATCTTGAGATGGAGCTGGCGCTCCGCAGCCAGGCGAGCTTTCGCCAATCCAAGCCCCTGTCTCTAGGCTACTCCCCAAACAGCACTTCTAAGAACCTTTTGTATAAGATCAAGTGTAGTAGCGTTCTTATAAGTTTAGGATATGGCGGGTGAGGGGAATGTAAACAGATGCGCAAGAAGCGCTGAAATAATATTGGTAAATGATAAAAGTTTGCCAGTATATTTTGTGGATTACACAGCAGGGTGGCGACAAAGTTAACAAGTTTGATGTGGAAGCCATGAAAACAACCCAAAATTCTGCCCGACACAGCTCGTTTGATAAGGGGACGATGTATGGAGGCAGTGAACTAGTAGTAGATTAAAGGTGCTGCAGTTAAAACTATGTTATTTGGATCTTGAGATGGAGCTGGCGCTCCGCAGCCAGGCGAGCTTTCGCCAATCCAAGCCCCTGTCTCTAGGCTACTCCCCAAACAGCATTTCTAAGAACCTTTTGTATAAGATCAAGTGTAGTAGCGTTCTTATAAGTTTAGGATATGGCGGGTGAGGGGAATGTAAACAGATGCGCAAGAAGCGCTGAAATAATATTGGTAAATGATAAAAATTTGCCAGTATATTTTGTGGATTACACAGCAGTGTGGCGACAAAGTTAACAAGTTTGTTGTGGAAGCCATGAAAACAACCCAAAATTCTGCCTGACACAGCTCGTTTGATAAGGGGACCATGTATGCCTACAGTTCATGCCAGTCGCTGCACTGGCTGCCAGTCTCCTTTCGAATACAGTTTAAAATAATAACCCTCATCCATAAAGCTCTGTATAATGCTGCACCCCACTACCTCTCCTCTCTTATCTCAGTCTATCGCCCAACCCGTGCTCTTAGATCCGCCAGTGATCTTAGATTAACCTCTACCCTAGGTGCGGACCTCCCACTCGCGTCTCCAAGACTTCTCTAGAGCTGCACCAATTCTATGGAATGCTCTGCCCCGGACTATCAGACTAATACCTAACCTCCAAAGTTTCAAACATGCTCTTAAAACCCATTTCTTTAGGCAAGCCTATAACACTCATTAACTGCATGAAGTTTTAACTCTTCTACTAACCCGTCCTGTGTCGTCCTCCCATCTGTTATCCAGCAACCAACAGGCACCAGACTTCTCTGCAGTCCCATTCACCCTGGACCTGGTATATAAGATGACGGCTGAGTGGTTCAAGCTACAGCAATTCCATTTATTATATTTTGTTCTATTCCCTAAGAAGAATGGCTTGACCATTAAATATTCTTTTACCTCGTGTTACCCCATCATCTTCATAAACCGTAAGCTCTGGCGAGCAGGGACCTCACTCCTGTTGTTCCATACAAATGTTGTGCTCTGTTACATTACATTTGTATTTGTTTCCTATGATTTGTAAAGCGCTACGGAATATGATGGCGCTATATAAATAAAGATTATTATTATTATTATTATGGAGCCAGTGAACTAGTAGTAGATTAAAGGTGCTGCAGTTAAAACTATGTTAGTTGGATCTTGGGATGGAGCTGGCGCTCCGCTGCCAGGCGAGCTTTCGCCAATCCAAGCCCCTGTCTCTAGGCTACTCCACAAACAGCACTTCTAAGAATCTTTTGTATAAGATCAAGTGTAGTAGCGTTCTTATAAGTTTGGGATATGGCGGTTGAGGGGAATGTAAACAGATGCGCAAGAAGCGCTGAAATAATATCGGTAAATTATAAAAGTTTGCCAGTATATTTTGTGGATTACACAGCAGGGTGGCGACAAAGTTAACAAGTTTGATGTGGAATGCCCTGTAATAGCTCTTGGGCGGTGTACCTTTTATCGCCTAGGCAGTTTGAGCACCGCCTGCTGTCGCTTAGCGACGGCAATGCTGCTGTGCCTAGAGCTACCGACTTATGGCGCCAGGCCAACGGATGGTAATTCGGAGGAGGAGGAGGTGGAGGAGGGGTGGGAGGAGGAGGTGGTATAGTAGGCCTTTGAGACCTGGACCGAGGTAGGCCCCGCAATCCTCGGGGTCGGCAGTATATGACCAGCCCCAGGGTCAGACTCGGTCCCAGCCTCCGCCAAGTTAAGTGTAGTAGCGTTCTTATAAGTTTGGGATATGGCGGGTGAGGGGAATGTAAACAGATGCGCAAGAAGCGCTGAAATAATATCCGTAAATGGTAAAAGTTTGGCAGTATATTTTGTGGATTACACAGCAGTGTAATCAACAGATGCGCAGGAAGCACTGAAATAATATCGGTAAATGATAAAAGTTTGCCAGTATATTTTGTGGATAACACAGCAGGGTGGCGACAAAGTTAACAACTTTGATGTGGAATCCATGAAAACAACCCAAATTTCTGCCTGACACACCTCGTTTGATAAGGGGACGATGTATGGAGGCAGCTATATAGACGACTTTTGGAGGTAGCAATGGAGACAACGTGTGGAGGCTGCTATGGAGACAATTTAATTTGGATAATGCCTGTATGTGGCAGTCCAAAAAAGTTTTCAAACCAGAGGAGCAGGTAGGTGGCCCTCCAGAAAAATGAAATAGATTGAGTGCCTGTATGTGGCAGTCCAAAAAAGTTTTCAAACCAGAGGAGCAGGTAGGTGGCCCTCCAGAAAAATTTAATAGATTGAGTGCCTGTATGTGGCAGTCCCAAAAATTGTTTAAAACAGAGGACCGGGTAGGTGGCCCTCCAGAAAAATTAAATGCCTAAAGTACTATAGCTAGAGCCAGTGAGCCCTGTCAAAAAATAGCCAGTTTCCTCTGCTTTAGTGTACAAAGAGGAGGAGAAGGAGGAAAATGAGGAGGAGGAGTGCATAAATTATTCAGGTTGAGCTTCCTTCACCTGGTGGAGATTGGAAATTATGAGAAATCCAGGCTTTATTCATCTTAATAAGCGTCAGCCTGTCAGCGCTGTCAGTCGACAGGCGTGTACGCTTATCGGTGATGATGCCACCAGCTGCACTGAAAACCCGCTCGGACAACACGCTAGCGGCAGGGCAGGCAAGAACCTCCAAGGCGTACAGCGCCAGTTCGTGCCACATGTGCAGCTTTGAAACCCAGTAGTTGTAGGGAGCTGTGAGATCATTTAGGACGATGGTATGGTCAGCTACGTACTCCCTCACCATCTTTCTGTAAAGATCAGCCCTACTCTGCCGAGACTGGGGACAGGAGACAGTGTCTTGCTGGGGTGACATAAAGCTGGCAAAAGCCTTGTAAAGCGTACCCTTGCCAGTGCTGAACAAGCTGCCAGCTCGCCTACTCTCCCTCGCTACTTGTCTCGCAGAACTACGCACTCTGCCGCTAGCGCTGTCAGAAGGGAAATACTGTTTCAGCTTGTGCACCAGGGCCTGCTGGTATTCATGCATTCTCACACTCCTTTCCTCTCCAGGGATGAGAGTGGAAAGATTTTGCTTGTACCGTGGGTCCAGGAGAGTGAATACCCAGTAATCGGTGCTGGAATAAATTCTTTGAACACGAGGGTCACGGGATAGGCAGCCTAGCATGAAATCTGCCATATGCGCCAGAGTCCCAACTCGCAATAATTCACTCCCCTCACTGGCCTGACTGTCCATCTCCTCCTCCTCCAACTCCTCCAACTCCTCTTCTTCTGCCCATACACGCTGAACAGTGAAGGTCTGAGCAATGCTCCCCTCTTGTGTCTCGCCAAGATTCTCCTCCTCTTCCTCCTCATCCTCCTCCACCTCCTCCGATATGCGCTGAGAAACAGACCTGAGGGTGCTTTGGCTATCAACAAGGGAATCTTCTTCCCCCGTCTCTTGTGACGAGCGCAAAGCTTCCGACTTCATGCTGATCAGAGAGTTTTTCAACAGGCCAAGCAGCGGGATGGTGAGGCTGATGATGGCGGCATCGCCACTGACCATCTGTGTTGACTCCTCAAAGTTACTCAGCACCTGACAGATATCAGACATCCACGTCCACTCCTCATTGTAGACTTGAGGAAGCTGACTGACCTGACTACCAGTTCTGGTGGAAGTTGACATCTGGCAGTCTACAATCGCTCTGCGCTGCTGCTAAACTCTGGTAACATGGTTAATGTTGAATTCCACCTCGTGGGCACGTCGCACAACAGTCGGTGAGCGGGCAGTTGGAGGCAGCGCTGCGCTGCCCTGAGAGTGGCAGAATCTGTGCTGGACTTCCTGAAATGCGCACAGATGCGGCGCACCTTCGTGAGCAAATCAGACAGATTGGGGTATGTCTTTAGGAAACGCTGAACTATGAGATTTAACACATGGGCCAGGCATGGCACATGTGTCAGTCTGCCGAGTTGCAGAGCCGCCACCAGGTTAGGGCCATTGTCACACACAACCATGCCTGGCTTCAGGTTCAGCGGTGCCAGCCACAGATCAGTCTGCGCCGTGATGCCCTGTAATAGTTCTTGGGCGGTGTGCCTTTTATCGCCTAGGCTCAGCAGTTTGAGCACCGCCTGCTGTCGCTTAGCGACGGCACTGCTGCTGTGCCTAGAGCTACCGACTGATGGCGCCATGCCCACGGATGGTAGTTCGGAGGAGGAGGTGGAGGAGGGGTGGGAAAGACCTGGACCGAGGTAGGCCCCGCAATCCTCGGCGTCGGCAGTATATGACCAGCCGCAGGGTCAGACTCGGTCCCAGCCTCCACCAAGTTAACCCAATGTGCCGCCAGCGATATATAATGGCCCTGCCCGGCAGCACTCGTCCACGTGTCCGTGGTCAGGTGGACCATGTCAGAAACGGCGTTGGTCAGGACACGGATGATGTTGTCTGACACGTGCTGGTGCAGGGCTGGGACGGCATATCGGGAAAAGTAGTGGCGGCTGGCGACCGAATACCGAGGGGCGGCCGCCGCCATGAGGTTGCGAAAGGCCTCGGTCTCTACTAGCCTATAGGGCAGCATCTCCAGACTAAGCAATCTGGAGATGTGGACATTAAGGGCTTGGGCGTGCGGGTGGGTTGCACTATATTTACGTTTCCGCTCCAGCGTCTGGGGTATGGAGAGCTGAACGCTGGTGGATGCTGTGGAGGATCGTGGAGGCGACGATGGGGTTTTTGTGCCAGGGTCCTGGGCAGGGGGCTGACTATCAGCTGACACAGGGGAAGGAGCAGTGGTGTGCACGGCCGGAGGTGAACGGGCTTGTTGCCACTGAGTGGGGTGTTTAGCATTCATATGCCTGCGCATACTGGTGGTAGTTAAGCTATTAGTGGTGGAACCCCTGTTGATCCTGGTTTGGCAAATGTTGCACACCACAGTCCGTCGGTCATCCGGTGTTTCCTTAAAGAACCTCCAGACTTCTGAAAATCTAGCCCTCGCCGCAGAAGCCCTCGCCACGGGAGCTTCACTAGTTGACACATTTGGCGCTGATGCACCAGGTCTGGCTCTGCCTCTCCGTCTGGCCCCACCACTGCCTCTTCCAACCTGTTCTGGTCGAGGACTCTCCTCCGTCTCAGAAGCACTGTGTTCACCCGGCCTATCAACCCAGCTTGGGTCTGTCACCTCATCATCCTCCGATCCCTCAGTCTGCTCCCCCCTCGGACTTCCTGCCCTGACAACAACTTCCCCACTGTCTGACAACCGTGTCTCCTCATCGTCGGACACCTCTTTACACACTTCTTCCACTACGTCAAGAAGGTCATCATCACCCACAGACTGCGACTGGTGGAAAACCTGGGCATCGGAAAATTGCTCAGCAGCAACCGGACAAGTGGTTTGTGACTGTGAGAAGGGTCCAGAAAACAGTTCCTCAGAGTATGCCGGTTCAAATGCCAAATTTTCCTGGGAGGGGGCAGACTGGGGGGGAGGAGGCTGCGGTGCAGGAGCTGGAGGAGTGCCGATTTCGGTGACATGGGTGGACTGCGTGGAAGACTGACTGGTGGACAAATTGCTCGAAGCATTGTCGGCAATCCACGACATCACCTGTTCGCACTGTTCTGGCCTCAACAGTGCTCTACCACGAGTCCCAGTAACTTCAGACATGAACCTAGGGAGTGTAGCTCTGCGGCGTTCCCCTGCTCCCTCATCAGCAGGTGGTGTCTCACCCCGCCCAGGACCACGGCCTCTGATTCCTGCAGTAGTTGGACGCCCACGTCCCTGCCCTCGTCCTCTACCCCTAGCCCTCGGGTTAAACATTTTGAAAATGAAAGTTATAACTTTAATTTTTTTTAACTTTTTTTTGTGTTTTTTTGTGTTTTTTAGTTTTTTTTTTGTGTTTTTTAGTTTTTAAAACCAAACATTGCTATCCTATTGCTATGGCTATTTTCTAGCCAAGTATGAAAGCACACTGCTATGCCAGATGAGATGACGCTGAGTTATGAAAAAATAAACGTAAAATAAAAAGGAAATGGCAGACTGTGCCTAATTGAAATCCAACCCCTAATAAATTTTCCCACTTCGGTCTTTGCGATGGATATGTGCGTCACTAAGCGCAAAACACAGCGGTCGCAAGTCTCACTACAAATTGCTAACAATTTGCTAGTAGATGCACTGCAGCAAGGACAGCCACTAGCAGATCAACCAGAAATCAAATATATATAACGCTACTGTAGGCGTAAGTAAGCCGTTTGGATTCTCCTATGGCTATTTTCTAGCCAAGTATGAAAGCACACTACTATGCCAGATGAGATGACGCTGAGTTATTAAAAAAATAAACGTAAAATAAAAAAGGAAATGGCAGACTGTGCCTAATTGAAATCCAACCCCTAATAAATTTTCCCACTTCGGTCTTTGCGATGGATATGTGCGTCACTAAGTGCAAAACACAGCGGTCGCAAGTCTCACTGCAAATTGCTCACAATTTGCTAGTAGATGCACTGCAGCAAGGACAGCCACCAGCAGATCAAACAGAAATCAAATATATATAACGCTACTGTAGGCGTAAGTAAGCCGTTTGGATTCTCCTATGGCTATTTTCTAGCCAAGTATGAAAGCACACTGATGAGATGACGCTGAGTTATGAAAAAATAAACGTAAAATAAAAAGTAAATGGCAGACTGTGCCTAATTGAAATCAAACCCCTAATAAATTTTCCCACTTTGGTGTTTGAGGTGGATATGTGTGTCACTAAGAGCTAAACACAACGGTAGCAAGTCCCCCTGCAAATTCCTCACAATATGGTACTAGCTGCACTACTAGTGCCAGCAAGCCCAGCCACAAGCAAACAAAAAAAAAAAAGTATAACGTTATTGTAGCCCTAAGAAGGGCTGTTGGGTTCTTGTAGAATCACTCCTGCCTAACACTATTCTAATAGAACACCCTAACGCTTTCCCTGACCAGCAGCAGCTCTCTCCCTAGCGGCATCCAGACACAGAATGATCCGAGCAGCGCGGGCAGCGGCTAGTCTATCCCAGGGTCACCTGATCTGGCCAGCCAACCACTGCTATCGACGTGTAAGGGTACCACGTCATGCTGGGTGGAGTGCAGAGTCTCCTGGCTTGTGATTGGCTCTGTTTCTGGCCGCCAAAAAGCAAAACGTCGGGAGCTGCCATTTTCTCGAGCGGGCGAAGTATTCGTCCGAGCAACGAGCAGTTTCGAGTACGCTAATACTCGAACGAGCATCAAGCTCGGCCGAGTATGTTCGCTCATCTCTATTAATAACTAATAACTATGGTTAATAAAATAACTAAAGGCATTATTATACTTATAGGCAAATAAATGTCGAATAGTATAAATATCGGTTCACTGGTTCACAGCCAGTGTTGGATCAATTGTCCTTTCAGACATCATCAGGTAAGTCCGAGGTGTTAATTAGACTAAGTCCATCTTCTGGGGAATGCACCACATGGACCCTTTCTTGATGTTTAATCAATATCTTCGCCGGGAAACCCCATCTATATGGTATCGCATGTTTGCGCAGTACTGTTGGTAAGGGCTGAAAGACACTTCTGGCCTGCAATATAGCCGCAGATAGCTTGACCGCGTTGGAAGGAGTCGGAAGATTTGGGTGTTTTATGGAATAGGCCAGCAGTTGGTCTTTGGTATTGTAGAAGCAGTAACGTGCCAAAACGTCTCTCGGAGTCGAATCTGGCAATTTTATTTTTTGGTTTGGGGACTCTGTGTGCTCTGTCCACATTCAGCTCATACTCTAATAATGTTGGTAGACAGGACTTAGTCAGTTGAGTTACATACTCTCTTAATTGTAGATGAGGAACAGTTTCGGGTATCCCCCTAAACTTAATGTTATTGCGCCTATTACGCAACAACATTGCGTAATAACATAGTCAGTTAATTTTGCTGAAAAGAGTCTCCTGTTAGGACAAGATACTTCCTTCTGCTGGACAAACACACACAACTGGTTTGAGAGGTGCCGTAAAAGTTCGGTCTGGTGGACGAGAGGGACGCTGCTTCTTAGAAATAAAATCATATAGAACATTTCCATTTAGAGAGTGACTGGACTGGCGCCAAATAGTTTCCTCAGAGCCGCTATGATATTTCTATTGCTCAGACTGTAGATTATAGGGTTAAGGAGGGGACTTATAACTGTGTAGAGCAGAGAGGTGATTTTCTTGACCTCTGTCTGACTTGGAAATACATAGATGCTCACGATAGACAAGTAGAACATAGACACCACCGCCAAGTGGGAGCTGCAGGTGGAGAAGGTCTTCTGCCTCCCGGTCACTGAGGGGATCTTCAGAATGGTCATGACAATATTCACATAGCTAACTGTAATAAAGATAAATGGGCAGACCGCGTAGGGTATAATCAGGAATATAGTAACTTTTTTAATTATAAATGTATCTGAGCAGGAAAGTTCAAGTATAGGATCTAAATCACAGAAGAAGTGGTCAATGGTGTTTGGTCCACAGAAACACAAATAACTCATAAATATAGAAACCAGAAAAACTACAAAGACAGCGGCCAACCAACAAAACAGAACGGATCTCAGACAGAATCTGAGGTCCATCACTGCATTGTAATGTAAAGGGTTAAGGATGGCCTGGTACCTATCATAGGACATCACGGCCAGGAGAAGACACTCCAAAGCTTCAGAACCCAAAAAAACATAATATTGAATCAAACAGCCAATGAAGGACACACTAAGTCCTTCATGTAGCACCACGAGTAGCATGTTTGGTACAATAGTGTTGGTAAGCAAAATGTCTGAAAAGGAGAGTTGTGTGAGGAAGAAGAACATGGGAGAGTGGAGCGATTTGCTGTAGGACACCAACAGAATGATGAGAAGGTTTCCACATATGGTCACACAGTATAAGATCAGGAGTATAAGGAAGAATAAATTATGTAACTTGTGAAGACCCTGAAAACCTAAGAGATGTATTTCAGTCACTCGGCTGATGTTGGAGAATTTCATCTTTGGGAAATAAATGGAGACAACATGAACAATCTACAATAATCTTACCACACATGTTGTATTACTTTGTGTTCCCTTGATTTTTTACAACAATTCCTAGAATAAAATTTATCTTTTTGCCCTTATTTTCATTTTCTTTGGTTATTTTGAATTGTTTATATTGTTCTTCCAATAAAAACCTCCGTACAAACATTAATGTCATATGAAAGACCTAAAACAAAGGAAATAATCTAATATAGAAAATGTTTTTGTTAATCTTCAATGGATTTTCTTCTGAATGTTGTGGAACGTATCCTTGTCTATAGGAAATCTAAGAGAAGGTCATTACTCAGCCTCCAGTTTATATAGAGCAGATGACATATTACAATCTTAAGGGAAGCCTTTGAGATATAATCATTGGTCCCTTGTGCAGAATTCTGGATGGCTTAAAATGTATTGTTTTCAAAGACTATAAATTACTTTGAAGAATAATATTACATAAAAGAATTAATAGGGGTGGGCCACTCTTTTATATAAATTGTCTATTTAACTTGACTGCCTTCTGGCTACTATGTGAATGTTCTTCAGTGATTCTGGATTTTACTTCTACTTACTTCTGTACTGTGTGCTGAGTTTACCTGTATCTTTGTTTACATGGCTAAGCTCTGCTGAATAGGAGGAGCTGTAGCATGACTCATCCTGCTCCCTCCCTCTCCACTTGTCCTATCTCCTGTCAGTAAGGGCAGACTCTGAGAAGAAAGACACAGGGGCACATTTACTTATCAGGTCCCTGCACGATCCCCGCTGTGTGTTGACCTCCAGAATGCCCATCTGCCGCAATTTATGAAGATCGTGCGCCTGATTTCCTATATGTGTCGCTTCCCCAATCAGGTCCGCCAGAGTTCACCTTCTTCCTCCCGGTTTTGGTTGAGTGCATGTCTTGCAACAATGCGAGGATGGCCTAGATCAGTGAGAGAGAGGAAGCTGTGTATATGCAGAGGGCAGCATGGTGACAATGGGAAAAGCAATGAAAGTAGGCAGAAACACAGGTACATGTTAATTCCCGAACGTCTAATGATCTTTGGGGTCTAACAAACTGGAACTCGCAAATTTTGGTGCAAACCCAAACTGGGTTCACCTAACACTAGCTGTATTTCCTTTTATGCCATCATTCCACTTTTTTTGACCCCTTTTTTTTCTGGACCATGACCTCCCGCAAGGGTTTCTTAAACCCAAGAAGAGGGGGTGGCCGAAGGAGGAGGTACCCATTCTCCTCTCTCCCCACTGGCGTGTCGCTTGCACACCTTACCTGTCCCGGCTCATGTCTCATCTTTCTCTGCCATGTGCGTGCGTTTTTGACACTGCCTTGTGCCCTAGAGAAAGCTGTGACTGATGTCTTGCGCTTTTATTAAGACTTTCCGTTGTGACCCCGGTTCCATTCCTGACTACACTCTTCCGCCACCTGCCCTGACCTATTGATATGTTCCCAACTCTGATCCTTTGCTGCCCGTCCTATCCTCCTGCCTGTCCCCGAGTACAAGATTGCCTGCCATTCCTACACCTCAACCTCAGCTGCCACAGCGGACAAGTCATGCCTGTGGAATGACCTGGTGGTTTCACGCCGCTCCAACCTGCTTTGCAGCAGGCTCGGGTGAAAACCGGGTACCACTTAGACTTTGGTCCAAGGTGTTGGCTTTGTGATCGTCCGCGGTGGTTCAGAGGATCCACTACCTCTTTCCTGACACTACAATACCTGTTGAATTTGTGATGAGCGTATTTTTAAGTTGATCTGAAAAGTTGGAACAAATTTGATATTTTACTGCGACAGAAGCAGATCCACATAATTTCAGGGACATAGATGAAGAGCTAAAAGCTTAAGAAAGTGCACCCCTGCACCTCCTGTTCTACCCTGGCATCTGTATAAAGTAAGTCTTAATAAAGGACAACTGAAGGAGACCTCTACGGGTGATTTTCATTAATTCTTCTCAGCTCAGTTATTACTGGACGCTTTCAGTTTGTGTATAGAACACCACCTAACGGTCTCTAGTACCATTATTTTGAACATAAAATTGCTGGAAGGGCAGGACAGCTTCTCTACTGCAAACCTGGGGTAATAGAGTGCTGTCCAAACAGGCCACCACCTGCTGCAGCAGGGTCTGCTCCATGTCCTGCTTCTGCTGCTGATGGCGGCTACCCTCCTCACTATGCGGGTGAAGATAGCTGCCCATTAAGGACTCCAGACTTAAGCTGCTGATGATGGAGCTGCTTCTGCTCCTACCACCCCCATCTCCCCACAGCAGCCGAGTCAGTAGTACATGAGCGATGACTGCCAGGAATCCCCTGGTCAAACCTGACAGAGGATGGACAATGGCACACATACACTGTATTTCTCTATAGTACGTTTGTTGCTTCTACCTCTTAGCAGCTGGAAAAAGGCACCCATTTGGGACCGGTAGCTAAGATCCAAGAGGGTGGAGAGCCAAAAGTCATCCCTATGCTGGATGTTGACTATTCTGCTGTCATTAGTTAGGCAAAGCAGCATGCTACGGGTCATCTGCGCAAGTGACTGAGGGACTCCCGGCTCCATCTCCACTGTATACTACCACGGTGCTTCTGGGTCATCTGCCTCATCTTCTGCCTCCTCCGGATGATCATGCTCCTCCTCTCCTGTCACCCTAGTAGAAAAACCACTAATTTCACCAGACTCTGCTTGTGCTCCAATGTCCTCCTCCCCCACCAGTTCAGCCCCCACTGGACTCATGTGGCTGTGAAAATGTAGTCGCCACTTCTCTAGTGGCCCGACCAGACAGATTTTTGCAGCATCTGTTCCAGAACATGAAGCAGAGGAATGACGTTATTCATTCCGTAGTCCTGGCGACTAACAAATAACATGGCCTCTTTAACCCCTTCCTGACATTTGACGTACTATTACTGCATGGCGGGAGGTGCGTTCCCGTAAAATGCAGTAATAGTACATCAAGCTTCTGGCGCCGGCTCCTGAATGGAGCCGGCGCCAAAAGCTGCGGGTGTCGGCTATATATTATAGCCGACACCTGCCTCTAACACCCGCGATTGGAGATTTTTTCCGATCACGGGTATCAACCCCTAACACGCCGCGGTCACGCTGACCGCGGCGTGTCAGGGGCATTTAGCTGGAATCGGCGCTTACCGGGGGGGGGGAGGGTCCGCTGCTCCGATTGCAGCCCTGGGACTGCCGGTGCCCGGGGCTGCGCGATCCTCCTGCCGGGAGCCGGGTCCTGCCTTCACTTTACACATCTAATAAAGTGAAAAAACCTGAAAATTTCCAAAATACCCCACATATTTGGTATCGCCGTGTCCGTAACAATCTGTAAAATAGGTCAGAAACATTATTGGACCCGTACGGTGAACGCCGTAATAACAAAACGCGAAAAACTCGCCAAAAATGTACATTTTCATAAAATCCCTTCACAAAAATGTTCCAAAAAGTGATAAAAAAAAAGTTATGTGCACCAAAATGGTACCACTGAAAAGGACAACCCAACACGTAAAAAATAAGCCCTAAAATAGAACTGTCAACAAAAAAATATTAAAGGACACCTGTCATCAGGTCTCTGTCACTTGTCCTGTCACCTCTACCTGTTGGAGCAGCTCACAAGGATCCCATCCCAGCCTTTATCTAGTTATTTCATACATTAATCATTGTAAAATCATCTATTCTTTATTATGTAAATGAGGCTGGTCACATGGTCAGAGGCAGTGATGTCACCCCTGTTACCCCTCCCCTCTCCCCCCCCTGCTCATGTCTGTGTGTAATGTATAGTAAAGCATTGCTAGTGTGTGTGCTGCATCTGCTGACATGCTGCATCCTCCTAATATACAGGTGAGAGACACAGACATCAGCTACACATGAATCTGACATGTTCTGCTGTAACATGGCTGCAGCCTGGAGCTGCTGTATCTCTCCTATATACACACACACATGCACACACAGGCTGCAAGGGGTGTGGCCAGCAGCACCAGGAAGCACATCATTATACAGCCTCACATCATTACACAGGCTGTCAGTCATGCACTGGGGGTGTGGCCACCAGCACCAGGAAGCACATCATTATACAGCCTCACTCCATTATACAGGCTGTCAGTCAAGCACTGGGGGTGTGGCTGTGCCTCCCACTCATGAATAACGTGGACAGCTTGAATATGCTAATGCTTCATTGGACATTTCACAGGTCATTTGCATACAGCTTTAGGACCTCATTGCTTAGGTTTACAGGCATGTAGAGGGACAATGAAGGGATAGAGGCAATGCTCTCTAATGGCAGTTTATGAAAATATATTTAGTTTAGGGGGTTATTTTGCATGACGGGTTCTCTTTAAAGTTATATCTTGGAAAGATGGATGCAAAAACAAATGAGATTTTCTTTATATTCGTTTTTTTCCTGTAAAATATATAAAAAACTATATAAATGAGGTATCACCATAATCGTAGTGATCTAGAGAATAAAAATATTGTAGTATTTTTAGTGTATGGTGTACGACCCCAAAATATACAAAAAAAAAGAACCCAAAATTGACAATTTTCTTTTCCTCCATACATTAAAGAGTTAATAAAATCTTATCAAAAAGCTACAGACCCACTAAAATGAAGTATTTGTAAAGTTCATCTCATTTCGCAAAAAATAAGCCCTTATCTGTCCAAATTGCCAAAAAAATAAAGATTGTACAGCCATTATAAATTGACAATGCATAATCTGCTCTGAATGGCGCAGCTTCCCTTCGATGCCCTGGCGTGTGCCCATACAGCAGGTTACCACCACATATGGGTTATTACTATACACGGGAGAGATTGTGTATCAAATTTTGTGGAGCGTTTTGGTATTTTATCCACTGAGAATTTGTACATTTTATGAAAAACACATTCATTTAGTAAAAAAAAAAAATTTCAAAATTGCATCCGATTTTGTTTTAACCCCTGTAAACCAATTAAAGGGTTAACAAACTTCATAAAAGTTGTTTTACGTACGTTGAGGGGTGTAGTTTCTATAATGGGGTAATTTATGGGGTTTTACTTTTATTTAGGCCTCTCAAAGTGACTTGAAATCTGAGCAGGTCCCTCAATAGCAGGATTTTGCTTTTTTTATGAAAATGTGAAAAATCGCACCTAACGTTCAAAGGCTCATAACAGCTTACAAAAATAAGAGTATGTATAAAAATCCACGGAGTTATAAAGTAGACATTTGGTGAATGTTAGTTATTATGTTTTCTGGTGTTATGACTCATGTGTGGAAAAAGTAGAACATTTTGAATTTCGAAAATTGAGAATTTTTCCAAATTTTCAACAAATATCTGATTTTCTCATAAATAAATGCAAAACATACAACCAAAATTTTGTAACTAACATGAAGTACAATGTGTCATGAGAAAACAATTTCAAAATCACTTGGATATGTTAAAGCGTTTCGAAGTTATAACCACTTATAGTGACACAGGGCAGATTTGAAAAAATGGGCCGTGTCAGGAAGGTGAAAAGTGGCTTCAGCGTTAAGGGGTTAAAGGGCCTAATCAAGCAGCAGCTGTCACGCATGAGCTGCCAGTGGCTGACATCGAAGTTAAACTGGGGAGTACTCCTGTCCGCTTGCATCATCAAAAAATCATTAATGGCTTTTCTCTGTTCATACAGGCGGTCTAACATATGGAGGCTGAAATTCCAATGGGTGGAAACATGGCATATCAGACTATGTTTGGGGGAGGCCGTTCTGAAGCTGCAACTCAAGGAGGGTGTGCTTGGCTTTGTAATTATGGCTGAAGTGCATACACAGTGTCCTGGCTATTTTCAGAATGTCTTGCAGATGGGTGGAAGACTTCAGGAACGTGTTGACAACCAGATATAAAATGTGTGCCATGCAGGAGGCATGGACCATCCCTCCTCGGTGTAGAGCAGACAACATGTTCCTCCCATTCTCTGTCACCATGGTTCTGTTTTGCAGTTGTTGCGGAGAAAGCTACACATTAATTTCTTCTTGCATGACGCAGAGCAGTTCCTCCCTGGTGTCACTTTGTTCGACCAGGCAAACCAAATGTAGAACTGCATGACACCGCGGTGCCCTAGAGCAACAATTAGACTTGTGGAGGCTGAGGTGATGGTGGAGAAGGAGGAGGAGGAGGCGGACATTGGTGCAGGAGCAGCAGTTTGACAACGTGGAGGGGATATCAGCGTCTCCTGTACAAGTTGTTGATGTGGCTGGACGGGAAGCACTTTTAACCTGTGGGCCAAAAAGGACATGTACTGGCCTGACCGTAGTTACAGCTCCACACGTCCGCGCAGCCATGCACCTTGGAAGAAACCAATAAGCTCAAGGAATGGCCCACCTTCTATTCTACATATTTGTGAAGGGCTGGTACTGCCTTTTTGGAAATAAAATTTTGGCTTTGAACTCTCCACCTTAGTTCAGCACAAAACATTAGTTCTCTGATGGGTGAAGAGTCCACGACTGTAGTACCAACAACTTGGACAGGAGCATGGGCAGCTTCTGCACTTTAAGATGGCTGGATATATACAGTTGTCTCTTTGTCATCGCCTCATTCAACGACTGCTGGCGTCATGCGTAGCGAAGAGCAGGAGCATCTGGACCAGGAGATGATTTCAAAGACAAACAGCTCTCTTCGGCAGAGGTGCTGGAGCCTTGACTCACTGAAATGACATGTGTTCCACTAGGTGCTGCTGCTGTTTCTGCGGCGGCAGGATGGACCACCACATCTGAGACACGTTTCTCCCAGGCCATTGGATGGTGATGCTGCATTTGTTGACGCAGAGCCATGATGCCAACGTTAGCTCCTTGTCCAGGCTCCACTTTCTGCCTGCAGATTCTACATATACCCACCCTTGGCTCCTCTGGTGTCTTAACAAAAAACTGCCACAACGCCAAGTTGGTGATTTTATCGCCAACACTCTGCATTGAGTGGCTACTAACGCCTTTGGGTTATTGATCAACACACTGCCGCTAGATGACACAGGCAGTTCTGGCCTCACAGAGTCGCCCCTACTGCGATGTCCTCTTACTGTGCTCCCCCCTGTGCCTGCTCCACCTGCCACCTCTCTGTCTGACATATTGATTAATTAACCCCTTCCCGCCGCGGCCCTTTTTCGATTTTGCGTTTTCATTTTTCACTCCCCACATTCAAAAATCTGTAACTTTTTTATTTTTCCATGTTCAGAGCTGTGTGATGGCTTATTTTCTGCAAATTACACTTGAAAATGGTGGTATTTAATATTCCATGCAGTGTACTGGGAAGCGGGAAAAAAATTCCAAATGCAGTGAAATTGGCAAAAAAACGCATTTGTGCCTTATTCTTGTGGGCTTGGATTTCACTGTGTACCCCAAATGACAGGTCTACTTTATTCTTTGGGTCGGTACGATTACGAGTATAACACATTTGTATAGGTTTTATAATGTTTTCATACATTTAAAAAAATTTAAAATTCCTGTACAAATTTTTTTGGGGGGATTTTGCCATCTTCTGGCGCTAATAACTTTTTCATACTTTAGTGTACGGATCTGTGGGTGGTGTCATTTTTTGCGTATTGATGACATTTACAATGTTATCATTTTTAGCACTGTACGACCTTTTGATCACTTTTTATAGAATTTTAAATTTTTTTTTAAATGGCAAAAAAGTGCCATTTTCGACTTTGGGCGTGATTTTCTGTTACGGGATTAAAGGCAGGGAAAAACCGTTATGATATTTTGATAGACCGAGCATTTTCGGACGCGGCGATCCCTTAACTTATTTTTATTTTTACTATTTTTCAGACTCCCCAGGGTACTTTAACCCTAGGGTGTCTGTACGATCCTATCATATACTGCCATACTACAGTATGGCAGTATATGAGGATTTTACTCCTCATACATTACAATGTGCTGACAGCACATTGTAATGAATGGGTTAACCCGAAGTAGCTTCGGGTCTTCGTGAGACCCAAAGCTACCATGGCGATGACGTCACGGGGAGCGACGATCCACGTCTTTTTGGAGCCGCCGGCACCTTTGCTGGCTGCGATCAGCTGTAAAACACCCGCGATCGCTGCCGGCCCGCGAGCCCTCTCCATGTACCGGGACCCGACATGTGACGTACTATTACATCACATGACGGGAAGGGGTTAACCATGCAGATTTGATATGGATTTCTTGATATCTACTTTAGCAACAAAAAATAATTGAAATTTGGGGAATACAGAAGCCCAAAAACTGACACCTTGAGCTTTGAGCAAAAATCACTCCATCAGCTACTAAGTACAAGCGGCTAGACACTAAAGGCAGCACATGCAGTATGAAATTACAGGATTGCAAATAGCCGTCTGTTTTTATAGGGCTGCGACATCACAAAAGCCTGTTGCTGATTGGCTTACATATCTGCACGTGTGATCAAGGGTGTTCCTTTATTCTTCCCAGAGTTCTCTGCCCCATGTAACACATTGTACAAGCACCCATTTTGCTAATTAGGGGGATTTGTTCCCACGAATCACCATAAACTTCAGATTCGTGCCAAACCGAAGTTTTCCTGAAATTCGAAACAAATTCCACTTTGTTAGAATCAATTCACCCATCTCTACATGTAAGCCTTAATGATTTTGTGCGATTTTTTGAAGAAGACACTACAAAATATGCAAAAGTTCAACTAGTATTGGTTGTCAACCTTTGCTTAAAGACACAGAGCAGCAAAAGTCACATCCTCCACACTAGACAAGCATTTTAGACTATCAAGCACAAGTGCAATTTAACACAAAGAAAAAAAACCTATGACAAATAAGACCAAGAAACTAGCCAAAAAAACTAATTAAAAATAAGACCCAGACCATGTCTTTAAAAGGTAAGGCCAGTATCAGCTAAGTGCCGTTAGCAGTGGTTGTAATAGGCCACCACTCCCGGAAGCTCCCAAAGGGTGTTAAAAAGGAGAATGTAGATGATATTGTTGACCATATGACTCATTCCTCCTCTTAGTTGCAGTAGGACTTTGGAGCTAGTAGTAAGAGAAGTGGGTTTTCTCTGTCAACTATGCCCCCTTCTAGTAAAAAAAATCCTTTTTTTGTAAGCAGAAGTCTGGAAGGTTTGTGGGAGACTCAAGGTGAGGGACAGCATGTATGGCTATGCTGGTGGTAGTAGCAAAGTGGTAGTCGGGTTGGTATAGGTGTTGGTGGAATAGTCAGAGCAGGGAATCTACTCCCTAGGAATCTCAACCAAACAACAGGAGCTATCACAGTCTTGTATTGTGCACAGTCCCTATATACTGAGCACACCTTGTCTCAGGTCACAGTGACTGAGCTGGGTGGCAACGCCACTGATAGAGCTCAGATAGGGCTGCTCAACTACCTATGGAAATAGAGGGATAAGGGGCACACACCACCCCACTTCCACACTGCGGAAAAGGAGCTGCAAACAGGTTCTAGTTGGTGTACACGATAAGTGTTCATGTAGCCTTGACAAGGGCTTGTAATGCATGCCACAGACTATCCCTTACAACCATTCCTATATCTAGAAGAAGAAAAAATATTTTTTTTTGATTACATGATAATTATCCTGATCCCATTAGTGGCCTGTTGCCTATTGTTGACCCTCATCCTGGGCACCTGTGTCCCTTTCCGTGATGGCTGCCATCCCAGGCTTCACTTACCTCTTTTCCCAGCATCCCCTCCCGGATCTTCGTGCTATATGCCATTCAGAAAGCTGTTTCCTGTACCTTGTGCTTGTGATTGGATTCCCGGTTGTGACCCCGGACATGTCCCCATTTACGCTCCTCTACTGCCAGCCCTGACTTTCTGCTCCATCTCTGACTCTGAACCATTGCCACTTGTCTTGACCTTCTGCCTATCCCCGACCACGAGCTTGCCTGCCGACTTTGTACCTCGACCTTGGCTACCACCACAGACAAGTCACACCTGGGGAAAGACCTGTTGGCATCACGTTGTAACAAGTCCAATCCCCTGTGCGGCAGGCTCAGGTGAAAACCAGGTGCCACTTAGATACCGGTCCCAGGTGTCAGCCTGTGTCATCATCCGCAGCAGTCCAGAAGCCCCAGAAGCCTGACAGACAGATCTACTGTATAAAATAATAAAATAAGTTTAGGAACAAGAGGCGAATCAGGGGATCCAATTTTTGCCCTTCAGAGAGGAGATAAAAGACCAGGCTACAACACAAAAGATATAGTAAAAATACAACAAACTTTATTAATGTAATTACATACACAAGTACATAAACAGTGCAGTGTTTTGGTAGTGACAAAGATAGAGGCAGTCATCCCCGGACATTGGTTGAAAGATTGTGAGGGTAAGGACTGGCACTTTCACTTTAGCTCCCTACTACATGCTATTTCAGCAATTGACGACAATTGTGTCCACCTAGCACCAAGGCTTTGACTGCTTCTATCTGTTTCAGCACCAGAACACTGCATTTGTTCATCATTGTATGGCATCAATTCCACTGTTTATGTTCTTGTGTTTGTAATTACATTAATAAAGTTTGTTGTATTTGTACTATATCTTTTGTGTCTGACCTTTTGTCTCCTCTTTTAGGGGCAAAAATTGGTCTGTTTGTATAAAATAAAGAACCATATTGTCAAGTCTGCATCTACTTCCTTTATCAGTAGAAACATTGGGGCACATTTCCTAAGGGTCCGAACGTCGCACTTTCGTCGGGTTTCGCGATTATTTCCGTTTTGCACTGAATTGCCACAGGTTTTTGGAGCACGCGGGGGGTCGGACAACCCAATGGATTCGTACAAACCACGGAATTTAAAAACTGACTTGTGTTGCAAGATCAGCACTCACATGCACCGAGAAAAGAAGGTGAACTCTGGCGGCCCACGGCGCAAACGCAACGGATAGATCAACGGATAGGCGCACGATCTTAGTGAATCGGGGCAGACCCGAACCCTCATCGGACAATGCACCGCGACAGGACCGGGTAAGTAAATCTGCCCCATTGAGAGTTATTGTCTCGTCGGCAGTCTGAACTGGGCTCTAGTGACTGACTGGCCTGATATCTGCCACAACCTTCACTCAGACTTTGTCTTGTAAGAATAAACTCTGTGTGCTTGTGACTGCCTGCTCTTTGCACCTGCGATAGGGTCTAACCTCTTTATAAAGGTCCAGCACAGGCTATACTACTTTCTGGTTCAACTTTTCTCAATCTATGTTCACATTGTTCTCTTCTTGTATTTTTTCCCTTCCTGGTTTCTGATCTCTGGCCTGTATTTCTGACATCCATATTCCACCTTATTGTGCTTTTTGTTTGCTTGTTGTGTTCTGCATGTGTAAAGATTTTACTAGGGATCGTCTTCTAGTTGTCTACACCCTACCTATGGCGAGCCAGGCAATAGGTAGGGACAGCTGGGAACTGTGTTTAGTTTCGGGACCCACTATCTGTGTCACCTGTTTGTCCCTGGGTCTGCCTTACACATACATTCTTGAATTGAATGAATATTAGTTTTGACATTACAGAATTCGGACTATATGCACATTTAAAAAATGTGTTCATGCCGATGATTGAACTAGGATGAACTATCTGAATTATATTTTAAAGCTTATGTGCCTTTATTTTATTTAATATAAAAAAATATGCAGCAAGAGTGAAGTTGGTTATTTTTTTACTTTTATACTTTTACTTTTACTTTTTATACTTTTTAGTTTATGACTTTCCTACTTTTGAGTAGAGGCCTAATATCATTCTAATCATATACAACCACTGGTAGATCTACATTTAGAACTTTGTCAGAAAAATAATTTCTACTATAAGATCATAGTCGCTTAAAAATCAACATAATTTTTCTTACTGCTTCCTTAATTTCATTATTTCTTAGGCAGTAAATGATGGGATTTGAGAGCGGCGTTACCACGGTGTAAAATAAAGAAACCAGTTTACTCTTAGTCACAGACTTTTCTTTTGATGGAATTAAATACATGCAACTCAATGTCCCAAAGAATATAGACACAACGATCAAGTGGGAGCTGCAGGTGGTGACGGCCTTCTGCCTCCCGGTGATGGAACGGATGTTGAAGATTGTCCTGACTATATAAGCATAAGATATGATAATGATCAGGAACGGGCACAGAACCACGGGGATACAGAGATAAACTTCCAGGGTTTCAATAACCAAAATATCTGAAGTAGAAAGTTGTAAAATAGGTTCAAGATCGCAGAAGAAGTGGTCAATGACATTGGATCTCAAAAATGGAAGCTGGGAGATGTTTAGTGCTTGTATGAATGTTACTGAGAAACTGGACAACCAGCAAATAATAATAGTTTTCAGGCATAGTCTAGGATTCATAACAGATCCATAGTATAGAGGTTTACATATGGCCAAGTACCTGTCATAGGACATCACTGTCAACAGAAGACACTCAAAACCCTCACAAGAACCAAAGAAGTACAACTGCGCAATACAATGGGACAGGGACATAGTAATGCCATCGTGTAGGATAATATGGAGCATGGTCGGGACAATATCCGAGGTCACTATGATGTCAGAGACTGTGAGCTGTGAAATGAAGAAATACATGGGGCAGTGGAGGGTCCGGCTGTAGGAAACTACAGTGATGACCAAGAGGTTCCCACAGATTGTCCCTATGTAGAGGATCAGGAAAAGAAGAAAAAGTAACGTCTTCCCACTATGAAGATCTGGAAATCCAAGTAGATTTATTGTAGTTAAGTTTTTCAGATTCATTTCTGTGACTATAAAGTCCCTCATTCTTTTATGGCACACCCAGTATATAGGAATGTTCTGTACTGATCAATTTAACAACCCGTCAAAGAAACCTGAGGACCATTACAATTTCCAATGGAGCCTAAAAGAAGAATGGTTGGCAAGTTCAGACATATCATCTCTAAAAGAAAGACAAAAGTAAGGACACCCATCCAATCAAAATTGGGAAATCAAATATGGAAAATTTGAAAATGGTCGGAGCACCTATAAAAAACATAAAGGGAACATAAATCATATTGGGGCAGAATTACTTACCTGGTCCATTCGCGATCCAGCGGTGCAATCTCTGCGGTGGATTCGGGCAGTTCCTCCGACGTCCAACAGGTGTCGCTGCTGCACCGATGTCTGCCGAGGCCCGCCGGAGTCCTACTCTTGGTGAAGGTAAGCGCGTGTCCAGCGACACTTTTTTTTTTAAATGCGGCGGTTTCTCCGAATCCGTTGGGTTTTCGTTCGGCCACGCCCCCGATTTCCGTCACGTGCATTTCGGCGCCGATGCGCCACAATCCGTTCGTGTGCGCCAAAATCCCGGGGCAATACAGGGAAAATCGGCACAAAGTTGAGAAAAGTTGACAGGGCATTCCAAGCTTCATTTATTTCACAAAAAAAGTAAATACATAAGCTACATTTATGAGAAATTATCTTCACACAGGAACATTTTTTAAAAAACATCCAGTTGAAGAAATGTTCACATATGGGAAATGAAAATTAAATTAAATGTAAATGCCCAGATGGGAAAACCCCTTTAACATTGACAATAATCCCACTCAAAAATACCCTATAAAAATGATCAAGTCATTAATTAAGACAATTTTAATGAAAAGATGATGAAATTTTAAATTTTAAAACTGTTTTCCAGTTTTGTAATTTTCCATGTTGTATTCAGTTAATTTTTCATTTGGTTAGTGAAGACCTTTGTTTCCAGTAAAGAAAAGGGAGAGTTTTTTCAAGTGCCCCTGTTCAGAGGAGGGGTGTTTTTGCAGTTGTTTTGCAACTTTTTATGCACAAAATAATGATAGATTCCATGAAAACATCTGCAGAGCAGCCAAACACTAGGTCAGAGAAAGCGCAGACACTCAAGACCAAGTCTACTAACTGCCCAAAAATTGTGTGAAAACACAAGCGAAAACAGGATGGTCAATGTCCCCCAAATTTTACGGCAACATTGGATTTCATGTTTGCATTTTTTATACGTTATACATCATGGCAGGATACACTGTAACGAGACACACTTGCAATATGAGAAGAAAATAACAAGACTTACCTGTTTCTTGTGTGTACATGACTTAGTTGGGGAGATACACAGCAAATCATGGAATCCTAGAAGCTGACTGATATTCTGACATTATAAAGACGTTAGATAATTCCCTGAAGAAGACCCTTCTGTGTAGAGCTGAAGGCTGATCTCTGGGAGCTGATCTCTGGGGGCTGATCCTTGGGGGTTGAACTCTGGTGGCTGATCCTTGGGGGTTGATCCTTGGGGGATGATCTCTGGTGTTTTCATCTAACTTGTAAATGAAGTGAATTTGGACCAAACAACTTGAAGAGTTCACAGCTGTGTTTTCTAAATTTTTGTGCCTCGCTGAATAATGAAAGTCCATTGTATATTTCTTGGTGTTTCTGTAATTTTTCATTCCAATGTAACATTAGGCGTTAAGGTAGCACATGTCGGTAAGTGATTTCCATCAACATGAAGTGCTTTTGCATCAAGCTTATGGCACCAGCTCACAAGTGGAGCTGGTGCCTTAAATGGAAGCTGTAACCAATGCACTATTCTTTGGTTATCACATGTTCCCAAAGTCCATAACATGACAAAAGCCTGTGTTCTATTATCATGTTGTTGGAATGTATAGATGAGATAATATAGGAATTATACTAAAATACCTGGCTCCCTTCCAACATTCCCCATGAAGACCCAGGGCACCTGGATTACATCTTCCCACATGACGTATTTCATCCCCTCTGTGACATAAGCTCCACGCTGTCAGCATTGCCCCAATAGCTCGTCTTCTCCACTCTTCAGCAGGAGCAAGACCCAGCTCCATGCGCTCCTCTGTGGTACTCTATGACTTCAGTTGAGAAGACAAGCCATGGGAGTGCCGGGAGGTGATAATAAGTTTTTTTTTTTACTGGGGGCAGTGTGCTGGCTACATAATGGGGGGTGCAGTGTGCTCACTGCCTGTATACTGTGTGTGTGTGTGGGGGGGGGGGGGGTTCAGTGTGCTGGCTACCTATGGGGGTGAGGGTGGGTTAGTGTGTTGGTTACCTTTGTACTGTGGGGGGAGAGTGATGCAGTCTGTTGGCTTCCTATATACAGGGAGGGAGAAGCAGTGCACTTGCTGCCTATGTACTGTGAGAAGGTTATGTAGTGTGCTGGCTACCTATATAGTGTGGGGGTGCAGTGTTTTGGCTTCCTATATACTGGGAGGGGCTAGCAGTGTTCTAGCTACTTATATACTGTTAGGAGGTGCATTGTGCTGGCCACCTATATCCCGTGGAGGTACAGTGTGCTGGCTAACTATTTACTGTAGGGTCTTGCAGTGTGTTGGCTACCTATATACTGTGGGAGGGGATTGTAGTGTGCTAGCTATCTATGTACTAGGAGAAGGCTGAAATCTCCTGGATATATATATACTGGGGGGGGGGGGGCAATGTGCTAGCTACTTATTAACCGGGGGGCAGTTTATTAGATACCAATATACTGGGGAGAGATGCAGTTAACCGAATGCCTTTAAAATGTTGAGGGGGCTGGGGGAGTGCAGTGTGCTGGCTCCCTATATACTTTGAGTGGGGAAGGGGGGTGCAGTGTGCTGGCAAGCTATATACTGTGGGGGAGGAGAGAGGTGCAGTGTGCTGGATAGCTATATTTTGTGGAGCGAGGAGAGGA
Source organism: Engystomops pustulosus (assembly GCF_040894005.1). Classification (NCBI taxonomy): domain Eukaryota; kingdom Metazoa; phylum Chordata; class Amphibia; order Anura; family Leptodactylidae; genus Engystomops; species Engystomops pustulosus. Next base: position 220,505,081 of record NC_092414.1, read on the forward strand.
GTGCAGTGTGCTGGATAGCTATATACTGTGGGGGGGGGGGGGGAGGAGAGAGGTGCAGTGTGCTCCATAGCTATAATTTGTGGGGAGAGGAGAGGGGTGCAGTGTGCTGGATAGCTATATACTGTGGGGAGAGGAGAGGGGTGCAGTGTGCTGGATAGCTATATACTGTGGGGGGAGGAGAGAGGTGCAGTGTGCTGCATAGCTATAATTTGTGGGGAGAGGAGAGGGGTGCAGTGTGCTGGATAGCTATATACTGTGGGGAGAGGAGAGGGGTGCAGTGTGCTGGAAAGCTATATACTGTGGGGGGAGGAGAGAGGTGCAGTGTGCTGCATAGCTATAATTTGTGGGGAGAGGAGAGGGGTGCAGTGTGCTGGATAGCTATATACTGTGGGGAGAGGAGAGGGGTGCAGTGTGCTGGATAGCTATATACTGTGGGGAGAGGAGAGGGGTGCAGTGTGCTGGATAGCTATATACTGTGGGGGGAGGAGAGAGGTGCAGTGTGCTGCATAGCTATAATTTGTGGGGAAAGGAGAGGGGTGCAGTGTGCTGGATAGCTATATACTGTGGGGAGAGGAGAGGGGTGCAGTGTGCTGGAAAGCTATATACTGTGGGGGGAGGAGAGAGGTGCAGTGTGCTGCATAGCTATAATTTGTGGGGAGAGGAGAGGGGTGCAGTGTGCTGGATAGCTATATACTGTGGGGAGAAGAGAGGGGTGCAGTGTGCTGGATAGCTATATACTGTGGGGGGGGGGGAGGAGAGAGGTGCAGTGTGCTCCATAGCTATAATTTGTGGGGAGAGGAGAGGGGTGCAGTGTGCTGGATAGCTATAATTTGTGGGGAGAGGAGAGGGGTGCAGTGTGCTGGATAGCTATATACTGTGGGGAGAAGAGAGGGGTGCAGTGTGCTGGATAGCTATATACTGTGGGGGGGGGGAGGAGAGAGGTGCAGTGTGCTGCATAGATATATTTTGTGGGGAGAGGAGAGGGGTGCAGTGTGCTGGATAGCTATATACTGTGGGGAGAGGAGAGGGGTGCAGTGCGCTGGAAAGCTATATACTGTGGGGGGAGGAGAGAGGTGCAGTGTGCTGCATAGCTATAATTTGTGGGGAGAGGAGAGGGGTGCAGTGTGCTGGATAGCTATATACTGTGGGGAGAAGAGAGGGGTGCAGTGTGCTGGAAAGCTATATACTGTGGGGGAGGAGAGAGGCGCAGTGTGCTGCATAGCTATAATTTGTGGGGAGAGGAGAGGGGTGCAGTGTGCTGGATAGCTATATACTGTGGGGAGAGGAGAGGGGTGTAGTGTGCTGGAAAGCTATATACTGTGGGGGGAGGAGAGAGCTGCAGTGTGCTGCATAGCTATAATTTGTCTGGAGAGGAGAGGGGTGAAGTGTGCTGGATAGCTATATACTGTGGGGAAAGGAGAGGGGTGCAGTGTGCTGGATAGCTATATACTGTGGGGAAAGGAGAGGGGTGCAGTGTGCTGGCTACCTTCATACAGGGGGGAGGTGGTGCAGTGTGTCATATTGTACTGCAGTATATTTTAGGAATGATCAGACCCAGTGAGGTTAATGAGCTTCATGAATTCTGCAAATACAGTTTAAAAAAATTGAAAAGGAAATGAAATCAACCCCCTTTCTCTAGAACTGATAAATAAACAAATAAAATCATAAAATTGGTAGTTGTAGCTTTGTCCTCAAAGTTCAGATCTATCAAAATATATATTATGTGACAAGTATTTTGAAAAAATGTATCTAGTTATTCTAAAGTTGACCATCCTGGGGGAGAGGTGGAGGAATCTGATTTTTATCTATTAACTACATTAAGTGTAACCCAAGGATGAGATGAATAGTAGCTGACTCTTCTCTTTGGGGGCTAGTAAAATATAACTCTCACATATCGGGGCTGATGTAATGTGAGTCCCCACATTTCACACATCAGGATTAGGTGTAATCTCATACATCGGGGGCTGGTGTAATGTGAGTCTCAACCTCTCACACATCGGGGGCTGGTGTAATGTGAGTCCCCTCCTCTCACACATCAGGGGCTGGTGTAATGTGAGTCCCTCCTCTCACACATCGGGGGCTGGTGTAATGTGAGTCCCCTCCTCTCACACATCAGGGGCTTGTGTAATGTGAGTCCCTGCTTCTCACACATCGGGGGCTGGTGTAATGCGAGTCCCCGCCTCTCACACATCGGGGGCTGGTGTAATGTGAGTCCCCTCCTCTCACACATCAGGGGCTGGTGTAATGTGAGTCCCTCCTCTCACACATCAGGGGCTTGTGTAATGTGAGTCCCTGCTTCTCACACATCGGGGGCTGGTGTAATGCGAGTCCCCGCCTCTCACACATCAGGGGCTGGTGTAATGTGAGTCCCCGCCTCTCACACATCGAAGGCTGGTGTAATGTGAGTCTCAACCTCTCACACATCGGGGGCTGGTGTAATGTGAGTCCCCGCCTCTCATACATCGGGGGCTGGTGTAATGTGAGTCCCTGCCTCTCACACATCTGGGACTGGTGTAATGTGAGTCCCTGCCTCTCACTCATTGGGGGCTGGTGTAATGTGAGTCCCTGCCTCTCACACATCTGGGACTGGTGTAATGTGAGTCCCCGCCTCTCATACATCGGGGGCTGGTGTAATGTGAGTCCCTGCCTCTCACGCATCTGGGACTGGTGTAATGTGAGTCCCTGCCTCTCACTCATCGGGGGCTGGTGTAATGTGTGTCCCTGCCTCTCACACATCTGGGGCTGGTGTAATGTGAGTCCCTGCCTCTCACTCATCGGGGGCTGGTGTAATGTGTGTCCCCTTCCTCTCACACGTCAGGGGTGGTGTAATGTGAGTCCCCGCCTCTCACACATCGGGGGCTGGTGTAATGTGAGTCCCCGCCTCTCACACATCGGGGGCTGGTGTAATGTGAGTCCCCGCCTCTCACACATCAGGGGCTGGTGTAATGTGAGTCCCCTCCTCTCACACATCAGGAGCTTGTGTAATGTGAGTCCCTGCTTCTCACACATCGGGGGCTGGTGTAATGCGAGTCCCCGCCTCTCACACATCGGGGGCTGGTGTAATGTGAGTCCCCTCCTCTCACACATCAGGGGCTGGTGTAATGTGAGTCCCTCCTCTCACACATCAGGGGCTTGTGTAATGTGAGTCCCTGCTTCTCACACATCGGGGGCTGGTGTAATGCGAGTCCCCGCCTCTCACACATCAGGGGCTGGTGTAATGTGAGTCCCCGCCTCTCACACATCGAAGGCTGGTGTAATGTGAGTCTCAACCTCTCACACATCGGGGGCTGGTGTAATGTGAGTCCCCGCCTCTCATACATCGGGGGCTGGTGTAATGTGAGTCCCTGCCTCTCACACATCTGGGACTGGTGTAATGTGAGTCCCTGCCTCTCACTCATTGGGGGCTGGTGTAATGTGAGTCCCTGCCTCTCACACATCTGGGACTGGTGTAATGTGAGTCCCCGCCTCTCATACATCGGGGGCTGGTGTAATGTGAGTCCCTGCCTCTCACGCATCTGGGACTGGTGTAATGTGAGTCCCTGCCTCTCACTCATCGGGGGCTGGTGTAATGTGAGTCCCTGCCTCTCACACATCTGGGGCTGGTGTAATGTGAGTCCCTGCCTCTCACTCATCGGGGGCTGGTGTAATGTGTGTCCCCTTCCTCTCACACATCAGGGGTGGTGTAATGTGAGTCCCCGCCTCTCACACATCGGGGGCTGGTGTAATGTGAGTCCCCGCCTCTCACACATCGGGGGCTGGTGTAATGTGAGTCCCCTCCTCTCACACATCAGGGGCTGGTGTAATCTGAGTCCCCACCTCTCACACATCGGGGGCTGGTATAATGTGAGTCCCCGCCTCTCACACATCGGGGGGCGGGTGTAATGTGAGTCCCCGCCTCTCACACATCAAGGGTGGTGTAATAAGAGTCCCCGCCTCTCACACATTGGGGGCTGGTGTAATGTGAGTCCCCGTCCTCTCACACATCTGGCACACATCAGGGGCTGGTGTAATGTGAGTCCCTGCCTCTTACTCATCGGGGGCTGGTGTAATGTGAGTCCCTGCCTCTCACACATCTGGGCCCACATCAGGGGCTGGTGTAATGTGAGTCCCTGCCTCATACTCATCGGGGGCTGGTGTAATGTGAGTCCCCGCCTAACACACATCGGGGGCTGGTGTAATGTGAGTCCCCGCCTGTCACAAATCAGGGGCTGGTGTAATGTGAGTCCACGCCTCTCACACATCGGGGGCTGGTGTAATGTGAGTCCCAACCTCTCATACATCGGGGGCTGGTGTAATGTGAGTCCCTGCCTCTCACACATCTGGGACTGGTGTAATGTGAGTCCCCGCCTCTCATACATCGGGGGCTGGTGTAATGTGTGTCCCCGCCTCTCACACATCGGGGGTGGTGTAATTTGAGTCCCCGCCTCTCACACATCGGGGGCTGGTGTAATGTGAGTCCCCGCCTCTCACACATCGGGGGCTGGTGTAATGTGAGTCCCCTCCTCTCACACATCAGGGGCTGGTGTAATGTGAGTCCCCACCTCTCACACATCGGGGGCTGGTGTAATGTGAGTCCCTGCCTCTCACACATCGGGGGGCGGGTGTAATGTGAGTCCCCGCCTCTCACACATCAGGGGTGGTGTAATAAGAGTCCCCGCCTCTCACACATTGGGGGCTGGTGTAATGTGAGTCCCCGTCCTCTCACACATCTGGCACACATCAGGGGCTGGTGTAATGTGAGTCCCTGCCTCTTACTCATCGGGGGCTGGTGTAATGTGAGTCCCTGCCTCATACACATCGGGGGCTGGTGTAATGTGAGTCCCCGCTCTCACAAATCAGGGGCTGGTGTAATGTGAGTCCCCGCCTCTCACACATCGGGGGCTGGTGTAATGTGAGTCCCAACCTCTCACACATCAGGGGCTGGTATAATGTGAGTCCCCGCCTCTCACACATCGAGGGCTGGTGTAATGTGAGTCCCCGCCTCTCACACATCGAGGGCTGGTGTAATGTGAGTCCCCGCCTCTCACACATCGGGGGCTGTTATAATGCGAGTCCTCATCCTCTCACACATCGGGGGCTGGTGTAATGTGAGTCCCTGCCTCATACTCATCGGGGGCTGGAGTAATGTGAGTCCCTGCCTCATACTCATCGGGGGCTGGAGTAATGTGAGTCCCCGTCTCTCACACATTGGGAGTTTTCATATCATATAATATCATATAATATAACATTAGAAAGCTCCTATATATCAACCAATCTGACCCCTCAAACCATCAGAAACGGCTTTTAGAAAGATTATTAACCCCTTGAGATTTCTTAAATACCTGTGCAAGCAGTTTACACTAGAAAGAAAGTACAAAGTCTGATAGATAACTGGCAGAAAGCCCTAAGTAAATGTGCCCCTTCATATTTTTATCCACTGTGAATTCATTCATATTTTTGATGGAGGGATGGATGGTACAAGCTCCGGGTGAATTCATCCTTTTGAAGTTATCTGAATCAGTATCTGTATTTTATGAAAAGCTTCCTTAAAGTCCTTGTTCCTCAGGGTGTATATGATGGGGTTAAGCAGTGGGGTCAGCACAGTATAAATCAGGGACAAGACCTTACTCAGGGTCAGGGATTCTCCTCGTGTTGGAAACATATAAACAACCATTAATGTCCCATAAAATATAGAGACGACAATGAGGTGGGAGCTACAGGTGGAGAAGGCTTTATGTCTTCCGGTAGTGGATGGGATCTTCAGGATGGTGATGACAATGTACACATAGGACGTCACTATTATTATAAACGGGATTATCACAAATAAAGATCCTGATATAAGACTCTGGATATGAATTATGGATATATCGGAGCAGGAGAGCTGCAGGATTGGTTCAAAGTCACAATAGAAATGGTCAATGACATGTGGTCCACAGAAATACAGGATATATATAGAAATAAAATAAAATAATGCACCCAAAAATCCAACCAACCAAACAGCTATAACAAACACCACACAGACATTATGACTCATGATACAGTGATAACGAAGGGGGTAACAGATGGCGAGATACCGGTCATAGGACATCACCGATAGGAGGAGACATTCCGAGCACTCAGAGGCTGCAAAGCAGGAAAACTGTGTGATGCATCCGATGAGAGTGATAGTACTTCCTCCATACAGGACAGTGTGAAGAAGGACGGGGACAATGTCTGTGGTCAGCAGGAGGTCACACAATGATAGCTGTGTAATGAAGAAGTACATGGGGGACTGAAGGGTTTTACTCACTAGATACAAGACCATGATAAGAAGGTTTCCTGATATTGTCCCACAGTATAGAAGAACCAGGAGGGAGAAGAAGGGAAATGTGAAGTTCTGAAGATTGGGAAATCCCAGAAGAAAGATGGAGGTGACATTACTTGGCATGATTACTTGGTTGATTTCATTTTTTTAATGGCTACAGTGGAAAAATTGCTAATCTGAGATGTGAAATGAAAGTACAGTTGTCATTGTTTGTGTCCTCATTAATCATTAAGTTTTCACATAAAACATTGTGTACTTACCTCACAAACCAACCTGTGTAAGCGTTTTAGAAAATATTAATTTTATATGCATTCCAATTACACAGTCCAAAAAATATCACATCTACCGCCAAGATGAAGGTTTGTAAACCCAGCACACTGACATACCGTTGTGTGCCCCCTCTGGGAGGATCTGATCTTCTTTTGGATTCTTAGGACCTTGTTTTTACAAAAAAAAGGTTTTAAAAATTATGCAAATCAGCCTGAGGTGTTCTGGGCTCCATATATGGAGCCCTTCAGACTCATTTGCATAGTTTTTAAAACCTTTCTTTCTTAAAAACAAGGGTATAAACGTCTACATGAAGAGCAGATCCTGCCAGTGGGGCACACACCAGTATGTCTGTATGTTGGGTTTACAATCCTTCATCTTGATGATAGATTTCCTTGAAAATTGATGTACATGTAATGCGTTGTATTGTGTTTTATATTAAACAGAAAGTTTAAAAATATTCTTGTGTTTCATGTTAGTGGATATATATTCCCTTGGCTGAGACCTGGCAGGGACAACTCTGGATTCAGAATGAGGTGGATCACTATGGAAGCAGTTGGGTCCTTCAAGAAATTGTGAGAAGCTCTAGTTTCTTAGTGTGTGGACATGGTCACCTGTATCACTGCTTTTCCAATAGATGTTAGATCGTCCTTAGTCTGAGCTTCACTTACATCCTTTAAAACAACATTGGTTTGAATAAACTAGTACAAAAAAAACAAGATGAATGAAAGCTTTACTGTCACTGACAACCCAAGAATGGACCTTCTGCTGTGACCCCTGACTGTGCTGACCCCTCATCTCACATTTCTGGATCCTATAGTTCTGGTAGAATTATCCAACTCTCAGTTTCTCAGATCCTATAAGAGATCTGCATTTTCCATCCATGACTATAGTATTTTAGCCTTTGATTTATAGGTATAAAGGGAGTAGGCCTGTAGTGATGACCCCCCCCCCCCCTCAACCTAGAACATGTCCTATGCTCCCTGCTGTAGTGTTGTCATGGAGGTCAGTACAGATGAAAGATGTTGTTATATATGAGGGCTGGATCATCCTTCTACATGTGTGACCCTGCACCATATAGTCCTTGTGAAGGTGTGAGAGAAGGGATTGGACTGTGATTTCTTTGGACCCAATTGTATATTTATGATCATCCATGGTCTGTACTGGGGACACGGCATAGACAGAATGCTAGCAAGATGCACAGTACTTCAGAATATAGGAATGGAGTGAAATTAGGAATTGAGGAAGACTCCACATACAGGAAATGACTTTGTGATATAATATCTTATACCTGTGGTGGGTTGGTAGCAGATCATCCCATGAAATGATATTGTGTATGGACATGTCCAGCTGAGAGGAAATCTAAGGGAGGACACAACTCCACTGACTGTAACTGTCTGACAGTAAGTAGTGACCTCAACTCTGTATCATAGTGATATTAAGGATAAGACCCTAGAACATGCTAGAATATGTATACCTTTATGTGATCCCAGAGAGGACTCCACCAGCCTCCCCTGTGTCCAAACCTCATGTATGAAGAAAGTCACCTGAGATATAATATGTAGGGAAATTAATATATGAAAAGCAATATACAATGGGTAGAAAATAGAAAACATTAGGGCAATCAGTACTTATATTTGTGATATGGGGATTGTTATGATGATACGTTCAAACTTCTTACTATTTCTCACTATTTTATTTAAGGTAGAATTGACAAAAATATTGGTTTGAGAACTTTGTGTAAAACACAATTAGCTACACAATAATTATTGACCTTCTCAGGATATAGGAAAGACGTGAACATATGACATATTACGTAGAGTAGGTCTCTTCCACGTGCCAGGTCTTCTCCTCAAGTAATGGACCAAAGTAAAATCTCAATAGTATCTCAAATTCTATCATCTCACCATCAAGACCAAACAGCGCCATACAGGACATATATTGCCCTTGACCATATGTGCTGCCAGGTTCAACCAACATCTTACTTATGCCTACTCCTGGCAGAGTAGTAAAAAAATTCCAGACAGTAGATTTTTTTACCCACTCCATTTTTTTTATCCACTTGAACACTTTGATCCTGCCCTTGATGCCCTCATGCTTTTTGGGGCCTCCAGTGTTTCTATAACAGGTCTGACCGTACCCTCACCTCCAAACTATGTTGCTGCCACACCAATGACACCCATCCCACTTCCTCTGAGCCATTCAGTCTATAACATCCACTCTCTCCTTTTTTGAATTCACGATACCTCAATATGACACCATAATAGGGTGCTCACCAATCTATACTTTTGTGGCAGTAAAGCATTTGTGGTGATATAGACAACGTTATTATCTTCAGCAGCCTTTATTTATCAAAGGAAAAAGGGATTTAACAGCTCAACATGGTCTTCATGTAAATCTTTTCCATGTGCGAACGGTGCCCAGGATCCAGAGAAAACCGAGCCAATTGTGGTGGACGTAGTGAAATGAAGATATGATCCAGCACTCGTTAGACAGTGGGGCACATTTACTTACCCGGCCCATTCGCGATCCAGCGGCGCGTTCTCTGCACAGGATTCGGGTCCGGCTGGGATTTAAGATGGTAGTTCCTCCGCCGTCCACCAGGTGGCGCTGCAGCGCCGAAAATAATCTTAACGCCCCGGAATGCACCATCCCATAGAAGGTGAAGGTGAGCGCTCCCCAAGCGACACATTTTCGGTTTTTAAATGCGGCGGTTTTTCCGAATACGTCGGGTTTTCGTTCGGCCACGCCCCCCGATTTCTGTCGCGCGCATGCCGGCCCCGATGCGCCACAATCCGATCGCGTGCGCCAAAAACCCGGGGCAATTCATGTACAAGCGGCGCAAATCGGAAATATTCGGGTAACACGTCGGGAAAACGCGAATCGGGCCCTTAGTAAATGACCCCCAGTGTCTTTTTAAAAAAAATCATTCAGGTGAAGTAAGTTGCTCAATAAGGAATCCAGACTTAAGCTGCTGTGGATGGAGCTGCTACTGCTCCTCCCCCCCCCTCCCCCCCCATCTCCCCACAGCAGCCATGGCAATAGTACGTGAGCGATGACTGCCAAGAATCCCCCGGTCAGACCTGACAGAGGATCGACATTGGCGCACATAGGCAGCGGCCAACTGTGTGCACAGTATTTCTCTATAGTATGCCAGTTTTTTCTCCCTCTCAGCAGTAGCGAGGGTCCAAGAGGGTGGAGAGCCAAAAGTCATCCCTATGCCAGATGTTGACTATTCGGCTGTCACTAATTAGTTCCTCCCCTATGTGACTTTGTTTGCCCAGGTGTAGAACTTCGTGACACTGCTGTACCCCGCACATGCGGTATGATGGAGCAGCACTTGTGGAGGCAGACGCTGACCGCAGGAGCAGCAGTTTGACAAAATGGAGGAGAAAGCAGCGTCTCTTGTGGTTGTTGGTGTGGCTGAGCGGGAAACACATTCACCCAGTGGGCTATAAAGGACATGTACTGGCCCTGACCGTAGTTACAGCTACATACGTCCGCGCTGCTGTGCACCTTAGGGACTGTCCCACTTTGGTGATGGGCTGGCACAGCCTCTTTGGAAAAAAAATTGTGGCTTGGAAAGGGAGGGACTGCAGTACCAACAACTTTGACAAGAGCATGGTCATCTTCTGCACCTTCCCTGTCACTGCTACTCTCCTCAACGTTGTCAGTATGCACAGCCTGCCTATTGCACGAAGCAGAGGTTGTCTGCCCCATCTCTTCACTTCCAAGCATTTGCTGACTGTCCTCAAAAACTTCATCCTCGCTGAATAGTGGCGCTGAGCCCAGACCACCTAGTAGCTCTCTGGCTGTGGGAAAGGAACAGGACTGAGGCTGGTTGAGGACAGGTGAGGGCCGCTGACCTGCTCCTGGTCCATGCCAACTAATTTCTGTATCTGACAAACCCACAAACTCTTGGCTGGGGTTGTCAGATGTTATATTTGAGGAATTGGGTGACCTAGTCAACCAATCAAAGACCTTTGGGTTGTTGATCAACACACTGCCACTAGATGACAATGGCAGTTCTGGCCTCACAGAGTCACCCCTGCTGTGACGTCCCCTTACTGTGCTGCAACCTCTTCCTGGTCCACCTACCACCTTTCTGACATAGTGGTTAATCAACTGGGTGGATTTGACACTTATTTGTTGCTCTCAACTTTAGCAACAAAAAAGTGTTGGAATTTGCATTATACAGATCCCCCACAATGGACACCCTGTAATTGGAGCGAAAATCACTCTATAATGTACGTGGATTTGACACATAAATCTTGCTCTGAACTTTATCTACAAAAACTATTGCAATTCACATTATACAGATCCCCCATAACAGACACCCTGAGATTGGAGTGGACTTTACACTGATTTCTTCCTCTTCACTTCAGAAACAAAAAAAAAATTGCTATTTGGAGTATACTGAAGCACAAGAACTGACACCCTGGGATTGAAGCAGAAATCACTACAGAAAGTATGTGAATTTCACACTGATTTCTTCCTATTACCTTCAGAAACAAAAAAGAACTGCTATTTGGGGTATTCATATCCCCAAAACGGACACCCTGGGATTGGAGAAGAAATCACTACATAAAGTATGTGGATTTCTCGCTGATTTCTTCAGAAACAAAAATAACTGCTATTTGGGGTATAAAGATTCCCCCAAAATGGACTCCCTTGGAGCAAAAATCACTACTGCATAGTACAGTAGAAGCAACTGGACTCTACAGGCAGCACATGAAGTGTGAAGTGCTGAGATTAGAAAATGGCTGCCCTTTTTATAGTCTTTGTGACATCACATAAGCCTGCCGGTGTTCCTTTCTCCTTCCAAGAGTTCTCTGCCCCATGTAACACGTTGTACCTATGCCCATTTTGATAATAAATGAGGAATAAACAAAACTTTGTTCCCACGAATCACCGTAAACTTCGGCTTTGTGACAAATCAAATTTTTCCTGAAATTTAAACCAAAGTTAGAATCGTTAGAATCGATTCGCCCATCTCTTCTCATGACGGTTCAGGTCTGATTACATGGTGTGTTTATACCATATATGGTCTGAAGGTCTGACCATGACTAAGGACTGATATTTTTCAAAAACACGTAGGTCTTGAGACTTATTTTGATAGAACAACCTCCTGGAACCTCGACTTTTGTTTGATTTTTAAAGAAAAATGAAATAAAAGACCTTTAATGATTTTATAAAACAGAAACTGTCTTACGAGCCCTAGATCACATCACTTTTAGGTTGCTTTTTTCTCTTATTCGAAAGCTTCAGGAAAAAGGACCTTTAGTACTGACCTGTACCGATAAGAGAGATAGAAGCCTTTGTCTCTGACTGTGTCTCTCCTCTCCCTTAATTTGAAAGACATGTGAGAATAGTAGTAAAGCACAGAGGGAGAAAAAAAATCTTAAAATCATCTCCAAAGTCTATAGATAGGTAAAAAAGACAAAAAAAAATTACAAACCAATTACAAACCAAATTGTCATCCTCAGAAAGAAAGCTTAATCTTATAAAAAGCTTCTTTGATATCTTTGTTCCTCAGGGTGTATATGATAGGGTTAAGGAGTGGGGTTACCACAGTATAAATCAGAGACAGGACCTTACTCAGGGTCAAGGATTCTCCTCTTGTTGGTATCATGTAAACAATAATTATTGTCCCATAAAATATGGAGACCACAATGAGGTGGGAGCTACAGGTGGAGAAGGCTTTATGTCTTCCGGTATTGGATGGGATCTTTAGGATAGTCATGACAATGTACACATAGGATGTTACTATTACTACAAAAGGTACTACAACAAATGCAGATCCAAAAATAAGAACATGAACGTGAATTATGAATGTGTCGGAGCAGGAGAGCTTTACTAGAGGTTCAAAGTCACAGAAGAAATGGTCAATAGCATGTGGTCCACAGAAATACAAATTACTTATAGAAATAATATAGCTCAATGTACCCAAACATCCAACTAACCAGATCCCAATAACAAATATGACAGAAATTTTTTGACTCATAATAGAGTGATAATGGAGGGGGTTACAGATGGCCACATACCAGTCATAGGACATCACCAACAGGAAAAGACATTCTGAACACTCTGATGTCGTAAAGATAGAGAACTGAATGAAGCAACCAATGAGAGGGATAGTACTTCCAGCATACAGGACAGTGTGAAGAAGGACAGGGACAATGTCTGTAGACAGCAGGAGGTCACACAATGACAGCTGTGTAATGAAGAAGTACATGGGGGACTGAAGGGTTTTACTCACTAGATACAAGACCATGATAAGAAGGTTTCCTGATATTGTCCCGCAGAAGATAAGAACCAGGAGGGAGAAGAAGGGAAATGTCATGTTTTGAAGATCAGAAAATCCCAGTAGGAAGATGGAGGTGATATTATTTGTGAAGACCATCTGGAGGAGAGAAAGAAAGCGATGAAAGTCTTTTTTTTAAACTTTCAAAATTATTTTATGAGAAAAACAAATCCTAAACATTTAGACAAGAGCTGAGAGTGTGGGTTCCATCTTTGTCATCTGTGATCATGGATGTTTATGTAGGACATTGGGACAGATTTACTTACCTGGTCCATTCGCGATCCAGCGGTGCGTTCTCTGCGCTGGATTCGGGTCCGGCCGGGATTTATTAAGGTAGTTCCTCCGCCTGTGCTGTGCTGAAAAGCATCGGAACGCACTGGAGTTCACCGAGCCGGGCTGAGTGAAGGTAAGCGCAAGCTCCGCGACAGATTTTTTGTTTTAAATGCGGCGGTTTTTCCCAATCCGTCGGGTTGTCATTCACCCGCGCCCCCCATTTCGGTCACGTGCATGCCGGCGCTGATACGCCACAATCCGATCGCGTGCGCCAAAATCCCGGGGCAATTCAGGGGAAATCGGCGCAAATCGGAAATATTCGGGTAACACGTCTGGAAACCGCGTATCGGGCCCTTAGTAAATGACCCCCATTGTGTGCACTGTCCAATAACTATCACTTGTTATATCATAGATAGAAGATTGTTATGTAGTGTAGTATACTATCTATCTATATATATATATATATATATATATATATATATATATATATATATATATATATAAATAAAACCAGTCCTGTGACAACTTTACCATTCACTGACATCTTGTAGTTTCTGTAAGGGTCGGGCGAGCGGTATTTCCCGTCATCCCTCTCAAAAACCAAAGATGCGTGTCTAACGTACTGACACCTCTTCAGCAAAGATTTCACTTTGGAGATGTCCTCACGACTACCTCCTGTCGAGATGCCAGAATCTTGCCACACTTTTGTCGAACATCTCCAACCACTCTGACTCACCACTACAAAGGCCCAGCAACGGGACCTGGCTCTGAAGAAAGTCCTCAAAGGATTGTCTTACCTCTACTTCTACTGGGAGAGATAAATTGAGCTTCCAATAGCCTCTTCCCATCCGGTGGGTCTCTGTAACAAAATTAGACAGTGGTCGGAGAACTCCACCTAAACAACGGAGACTGCTTAAGAGAGCCTTAGGAGCATCCTCCTTCAAATAAAACTATTCTATACCTACAGCTACCTCTATAACAGGTGAACCCCGCATGGCCTGGTGTGTGCCGGATGTGGACCACCAACCGGTGAGCCTCACTAGCTATGCTATTAAGAGCGAGGCTATCATTAGTCTGCTTGTCTCTTGAACCTCCCCTATCCTGGGACCTCGTGACAGCATTGAAGTCCCCTCCAAAGACCACCTGCTGACTTGTAAAAAGGTAGGGCTTGATCCTTATAAAGAGACACTTCCTGTCCCACATGGACTGGGGAACATAGATGTTAATTAGACAAAGTTCTTGTCCATTTATGAGGACATCCAAGATCAGGCACCTCCCCATTTCTAACTCAACAACTCGTCGGCATTCTACCCGTGCATTAAAAAGGACCGCCACTCCGCTATACGGCTCGGCAGCAAGAGACCAATAGGAAGGCCCATTTCTCCATTACCTCTTAGCTTTAAATACGGTCACATCATGAGTGATTGAGTTAGATGGCTTTTCTCTTACTATTTCCTTTCCCTCTACTGTCCTCTTAAGAGGATTCCTTTTCTCTCCAGAGAAACTTCATTTCAAAGAAATAGAGGGGTCCACATAATTATTGGCCCCAAAGAACCCTCCCAGACCTCCCTCTCCTTCGTCCTTTTTTTCTCACTCTGAGTCAGTCTCCCACGCTGAGGAGCCAACATCCCCAGAGCATAGAAACTCAGCGCCCCCTGAAGGCTGCTTCGCTATCTCCAGAACCCCACCCTCACTCTCATCCAGGGTGAGTAACTGGTTGGAAAGCTCAACCAGAGGGGAGGAAGTTTTCCCTTCCTTAGATACCTTAGATAGGCCGTGTTTTTTCTTTTTCTGCTTGCGCTTATTTTATAGCCAAATACTATTATCCTCATCCATACTCTCATAATGGGTGGACGTGGAGGACATGGCAACTTTCTCACGCTCCATCCTCCTCACCATATCATCCAACTCATCATCCCTCAGGCCCTCATTAGCAAGATCAGCCTCTGAGGAAAGACCAAGGGTCACCCCAGCAACCTGAGGCTTCCCCAGTTCTCTCCCTTTTTGCCTAGCTTCAAGCCGCCTCAACTGAGAAGGTGACTTAATCTTGCTTTTATTCATAGGCCCCTTAGCTCCTTGACCTCTGCTGGTCCCCTCCCCAGCAGAAGCAACCTCATGGCTCTCCTCCAATGGGGTCATAACCGCATTGGTAAAGTAGTGAGGACAACGGCTGAAAGGGTGACCGAGCTCAACACACAGGTTACACCTAATGTCCTTACAGGTTGCATAGCCTACCACACAAAGCGCACTTCTGCACTTGGCATCCGACACTATAGTGTGTTGGGTCACCGCACCTGTTACAGACCTTAGGCTGCCCCTGGTAGAAGATCAGAATTCTGTCTCACCCAAGAAAGGAAGAAGAGGAATGTGGGTGACTGTGCTGCCTGAACACTTTACCATGAAGGTCCAGGCCCAGGACCAAATGCCATATTCATCACGGTTTTTCTGAGGTACCTATTCAACCTCAGCATAACGACTGAGCCAAGTCATGGTGTCCATACAAAAAAGCGTTCACTTTGTTGACTGCGTTTTGGCGAGACACTGATTGCACAGCAAAGTCTCGCCAGGTAGGCTTTTTCTTTGCCAGCTCATAATTCGACCAGAAGAGCTCTAATCCCTCCGGCCGAACAAAGCGGACATCGAACTCTGGAGTACCATTAGGATGTATCAGGGAAAAGATGTCACTAGCCCTGAAGTTCATCTTCATCAGGAGCTCCACCACCCTTGACCTGGGTGGGCATGCGTCACTGCCCCTCCAGTGAAGAAGAACCACATTACTATGGGCAGCTCTGGGCCCAGGTGTGGGTTAAGACCATACTGCCCCCCCCTTTGCTCTTGGAAGGCTGCCAGGCCATGGCTGTCTGTCCAGAAGGACAGATCAACCTCTGTTCCCTCTACAGTGATTGACTTTTTCCCTTTCCTAAGAGCCTCCAGAAGACGCCTTTGCAAAATACTATTCCCAGAGCAAGAAGACAAGGGTTAACCTCCCTTACCCCAGCGATGACACTTGCATAGCTCCTTATGGGAGTGGCCACGACTGGGGGTACAGATGGACGAGCTCAAACCGCATGATTACCCACCTCAGCACCATTCACCACCCCCACACTCGCATCAGACACACCAGCTGGGCCAGGAGGACCTGGGGTTGCCTCGGCATCACTGGACACTGGGGGTAGCGCCACCTCCATAGCTGATTAATCCTGAGAAGAGGCAGTTCCAGCCCCAATCTTACTTGTGTCCTCTGTCTCACTGGAATTAACCCCTTGTTGTCCAACAGTTTTTAAAAGGTTTGAGCATCGCTGCTCGCTGGATGCAAGAGGCCGCTGGTCCTTACAGACTCCAGACAGTCTCTTATTGCCATCACCAGGGTCTGATGATCCAATACAAACAGTACGTTTCCTGCACCCTTTTCTGCAGGCTGCACAGGATATTTGGGAGGCTCTGCACCACAAGCCCCAGCAGCCGAATCGCACTGCCGCTGCTCACCGGAGCTAGATGCAGTCACAGCGCTAGCAGCCACAGGAGCCACCGCTCCTGGCACCGGGCCCCCCTCCCACTGGGGGGAGCGCACAGTACCAGGACCTGCCAGATAGCCCTCACTGTCTGGCCTTTTGGCCGATGCCTTCCTAATGTTACTACAAACAAGGATGGTGCTCTGTGCCATGATGGTGGCTTTGCAATCTCCCAGCACCAACTGCAGGAATCGGCCTGGGCTGGATAACAGGGCCTACACGACAGGCTGGTACTGCTGTTTGCCCGGAGGAACCAGGGAGAGGATGAAACACCAAGCTCACCTCCTGAGATTGCCTTGGTCTTCTTGGGTCTCTTCTTCCTCTTTTGGTCAGGCAAATCATCACCAATAAAAAAGTTCTGGAGGTGAACTGGGAACTCAAGCTGTCTGATCTGAGCCATTAGCGCCCCTCCCTGGCTACTGCCATCACTTTCCTCCTACAGGCTGGCAGCGCCACAGCCTGATGGTAATGCCGCCTTCTCCGCAGGCAGCCTGTCGTGTGAGGCCTGCTGATGTTGGCGCAGGTCACCAGGCGGACACGGCTGATCTTCCTCATCCTCCTCATCATCGCCATCACCATCATCCGCCTGGATCTGAACAACATACTCAAACCCACCCTCAGATCCTGACTTGGGCTATCCCTGAGGGCCAGAGGCTTCTGGAAATGGTTCAACCTCTTGTCGAGGACTTTTCTTGACATGGTCCTGATATCCCACATTCCCAGATCCCACCGGGGAATCGCCTTCAGAACCGGGGTAGCATAAGCCGGAGGATGCCCATTCGGTGTGCAAAGACACTTCACATGTCCTCCTGTCTACCATTCCTTGAAGAAAGGCCTAAACCATCCCCTCCAGTCGAGATAAGATGCTCGAGTTTCCTCCTCAGGCCTTGATACAGGCGGTACCTGTCCAGCCTCGAGATCTGGCGGAGGAATCTAGGCACCATTTTCTTGAATATCTCTCACCACTATGACTTACCGCTACAAAGGTCTATCGGTGGTACATTGCTCTGAAGAAATTCCTCAAAAGGATTGTCTTATCTCTGCTTCTTCAATGAGAGATGAATTGCGCTTCCAATAGCCTCTTTCCATTTGGGGGGTCTCTGTAACATTCAAAGAAGACAAAATTAGACAGTGGTCGGAGAACTCCACCTCAACAACAGACAAAGGTGAAGAAATGGCTGAAAAGAAACTTAATGTCCCACTTGGACTGGGGACCATATATGTTAAATAGACAAAGATGTTGTCCCTTCATGAGTACATCCAGGATCAGGAGCCTTCCCATTTCTAACACAATAACCCGTTGACATTCTACTCGTGCGGTTAAAAAGGACTGCCACTTCGCTATGCGGCTTGGCCGCAACAGACCAATGGGATGGCACGTGTGTCCATTCGCCCTTAGCTATAAACACGGTCGCTAAATCTGGCAGCCTGGTCTCTTGCAAAAATAAGATTTTGGCTTTAACGTGGCCAAAAAAATCAAAGGCTGCAAATCTAGCAGCATCAGACTTAATGCTGGCAACATTAATGGATGCCAGCGACAACGGAGTGGGTGCCGCCATCATGAGTGATTGAGCTAGATGGCTTTCTTTTTGCCCATCTTACTACCACCCTCGGGAAATGAACACCCCCTTTTTAAACAAATTGTAGTGTACATCTCCCTCACCTCTGATGTTTCAAGGGCAGATCCAGGACCTGCCTCCTTATCATTGTCTCCAGACTCTGGGCCAGTCTCCCCTTTTGAGGACCCTGATGCCCCATGGGGTCACTCGGCACCAACTGCAGGCCCCTCTGTCACCTCTGACCATTCACCCTCAGTCCCTCCATTGGCAAGAGAGGCCCCATCCAGGTCCAGGAATCGATTTGAAAGTTCAACCAGCGGGGGGTTGGTGGCACCTTCCTTGGGTACCTCATTCAGGGTGGGAGAACATCTTACATCTCCCTTCTTTTTACCAATTTTCTTCTTTTTAGCGCCACGCTTCCGCTTTTCCTCTAGTCACAACCTATTATCCTCATCCATACTCTCATCATGGGAGGAGTTTTAGGACATGGCACCTTCCTCTCTCCTGACCTCCTCATCCAGTAAATCATCCCCTGGGACCTAAGCAACAGGTGTTGTCCCCAGGACAGTGCCAGAGGTTATCCCAGTAGCCCGAGAATCCCCCCGCTCTCTCTCCTGTTGACGTTTCTCTAGACGCCTTAGCTGGGCAAGCGTCTTTTTGCTGTCTTTCTTCCTTCGCCCCTCCATTCCTCCGCCTCTGCTAGTCCCCTCCCCAGCAGATTCAGTCTCATGGCCTTCATCCGCTAAGGTTGAGCCCACATTAGGAAAGAGGACAACGACTTTACGGGTGACCGAGATCACCACACAGGTTACATCTAATCTGCTCTGTACAGGATGCAGCGAGATGGCTGAAACCCCCACACAACACAGACTTCTGCACGGTGCAGTTTGCGCTTAAATGTGTGGGCTCACCACACCTGTGACACATCTTAGGCTGTCTCAGGTAGAAAATGAGGATCCCATCCCTCCCCAGGAAGGCTGATGAAGACATCTTGGCGACTGAGTTACCTGAACGTCTCAACTTCACCATGAAGGTCTAGGCCCCTGACCAGATACCATAGCGATTCATCCAGGCCATGATGTCAAAACAAGAAAGTGATTTGTTACGAGTAAGAACTAGAGATGAGAGAGCATATTCGACCGAGCTTGATGCTCGTTCGAGAATTAGCATACTCGCAACTGCTCAGTGCTCGGTCAAGTAAATGCTCGAGAAAATGGCATCTTGCGGTGTTTAGATTTTTGGCGGCCATAAACAGAGCCAATCACAAGCCAGGAGACTCTGCAGTACACCCAGCATCACATGGTACACTTACATGTTGATAGCAGTGGTTGGCTGACCTGATCTGGTGACACTGGAATATACTAGCCCCTGCCCGTGCTTCTCGGATCATTCTCTGTCTGGATCCCGTTAGAGAGAGAGCTGCTGCTGGTCAGGGATAGCGTTAGGATGTTCTAGTAGATTACTGTTAGGCAGGAGTAATTCTACGAGAACCTTACTGTTAGGAAGGAGTGATTTTCCAAGAACCCAACAGCCCTTGTTAGTTAAAGTGACAAACAGAGTGACAGTTAAAGTAAATACTTTTGTATGCTGTCAGTGCAGGTTAGAAACTAGCAATAGCAATCATCTTCTGTGGTTTCTGTCTGATTTCCTCTGCACATTTTGTTCTATAAAAAAACAAAAAAAAAAACACAAAAAATAAGAAAACAAACCAAAAAAACACACAAAAAAACAAAAACAAAATTTACAGTTTATATTTCTGTTTTGTCTATAAAATAGATTCAATTTTCAAAACGTTGAACCCGTGGGCTAGGGTTAGAGGATGAGGGTGTAGGCATGCAATTACTGCAGGGGTCAGAGGCCGTGGTCCTGGGCGGGGTGAGACACCACCTGCTGATGAGGGAACAGGGGATCGCCACAGAGCTACACTCCCTAGCTTCATGTCTCAAGTTACTGGGACTCGTGGTAGAGCACTGTTGAGGCCAGAACAGTGCGAACAGGTGATATCGTCGATTGCGGACAATGCTTCAAGTAATTTGTCCACCAGTGAGACTTCCGCGTAGTCCACCCATGTTACGCAAGTGAGCACTCCTCCAGCTCCTCCACCTCAACCTCCGTCCCCCAAGTCTGTCCCTTTCCAGGACAATTTGGCATTTGAGCCAGCATACTCTGAGGAACTGTTTTCAGGTTGTTTGTCAGGTTGCTGCTGAGCTCTTTCCCGGGTGAAGACAGTGCTTCTGACCTGTACCAGAACCGGTTGGAAGAGGCAGTGGTGGGGCCAGACGAAGAGGCAGGGCCAGAGCTGGTGCATCAGCGTCAAATGTTTCATGTAGTGAAGTTCCCGTGGCGAGGACTAGATTTTCTGAAGTCTGGAGGTTCTTTAAAGAAACAGCGGATTACTGATGGACTGTGTTGGGCAACCTGTGCCACACCAGGATCAGCAGGGGTTCCACCACTACTAGCTTAACCACCACCAGTATGCGCAGGCATATGAATGCTAAACTCCCCACTCAATGGAACCAAGGCCGTTCACCTCCAGCCAGGCACACCATTGCTCTTTCCCCTGTGTCATTTGCTGCCTCTGTTAGTCAGCCCCCTGCCCAGGACCCCGGCATAAACACCTCCCGCTCGAAAACCAAACATTCGTCTCCACGATCCTCCACAGCGTCCACCAATGTCTCCATGCACATTGTTCAGCTGTCTCTAACCCAGACGCTGGAGCGCCACCCTGCTGTGTCAAGCCCCTCTGTACCATAGGGATGGATCAAGGCAAAGATGTCAGCTGCCTAGAAGTCCATCTTCAGTAGCAGCTCAATCACCCGTGCCCGAGGGGAACATACATCACTGCAATGCCACCGAAGACGGACCATATTCTTACGGTTAGCACCCAGCCCGGATGTTGGGAGTGACCATGATGTCTCCCTGCCTCTTTGCTCTCGGAAGGCAGACAGGCCATGCCTCTCTATCCAAAACAATAAATCAACCTCCTGCCCCGCTACATTGATCATCATAGTATCATAGTATATAAGGCTGGAAAAAAAAGTCCATCAAGTCCAAGAATTAAATAAATGTTTTATCCCCATAACCCGTGATATTTTTTCTCTCCAGAAAGGCATCCAGGCCTCTCTTGAACATGTACATAGAGTCTGCCATAACAACCTCCTGTGGCAGAGAGTTCAACAGTCTCACTGCTCGTACAGTAAAGAACCTTTGTCTATGTTGATGGTAAAATCGCCTCTCCTCTAGGCGCAGAGGATGCCCCCTTGTCCTGGTCACAGGCCGAGGTATAAAAAGATCTTTGGAGAGATCCTTGTACTGTCCGTTCAGGTATTTGTACATTGTAATGAGGTTTCCCTTAAGTCGCCTTTTTTATAAACTGAATAATCCCAAGTTTTTTAATTTATCATTGTATTCTAATCCCCCCATTCCCCTAATAATCCTGGTTGCTCTCCTCTGCACCCGTTCCAGCTCTACTATGTCCTTTTTATACACTGGTGCCCAAAACTGACCACAATATTCCATGTGTGGTCTGACCAGGGATTGGTATAAGGGCAAAACTATGGGGCAGATTTATCAAGTGTCTGAAAGTCAGAATATTTCCAATTGCCCATGGCAACCAATCACAGCTCCCCTTTAAAATATTCATGAGCACTGGTGAAATGAAAGCTGATCTGTGATTGGTTGCCATGGGCAACTAGAAATATTCTGACTTTCAGACTGCTTGATAAATCTGCCCCTATGTCTTTATCATGAGAATCTATTCCTCTCTTGATACATCCCATAACTTTATTTGCTTTAGCAGCAGCCGCCTGGCTCTGGTCACTAAAATTAAGTTTACCATCAACCAATACCCCCAAGTCCTTTTCAGCTCCAGTTTTACCAAGTAATTGACCGTTTAAAACATAATTATACTTTTTGTTTCCATTGCCCAACTGCATAACTTTACATTTAACTACATTAAACCTCATCAAACATTTCTATGCCCACACCTTAAGCTCCCGCAAATCCCTTTGTAATGCTAAACTATCTAGCTCAGTATTTATTACTTTACACAGCTTAGTATCATCTGCAAATATTGAAACTTGCCTGTGTAAACACACTAAAAGGTCATTAATAAAAATATTAAAAAGAAGTGGCCCCAATACTGACCTCTTGCACTGCACTGGTAACGTCAACCCAATCTGAGAATGTGCCATTAATGACGACCCTCTGTTTTCTATCACTAAGCCAATTACTTACCCAAATACACAGATTTTCCCCTATTCCCAGCAGTCTCATTTTATATACCGACCTTTTGTGTGGCACGGTGTCAAATGTCTTTGAAAAGTCCACATATACAACATCCTCAGCGTCCCCCAGATCCAGTTTTGAACTTAGCTCCTCTAAGGACCTATCTATCATAAACCCATGCTGACGCTGGGTTATAAGGTTGTGCACAGTGAGATACTCCAGGACAGCATCTCTAACAAACCCCTCACATATTTTCCCCACCACAGAAGTTAGACTCACAGGTCTGTAGTTTCCAGGATCGCTTTTTGATCCTTTTTTGTATATTGGTACCACATATGCTATGTGCCAGTCCAGTGGAACATAACCAGTCCTCAATGAATCTTCAAATATTAAAAATAACGGTCTGTCTATCACCGTACATAGTTCATGCAGAACCTGGGGGTGTATGCCATCTGTCCCCGGTGATTTATCTATCTTAGTGTTTGTGAGGTGGCGCTGTACCTCTTCCAGGGTTAAACTGTTGACATTATAAAAAGAATTTACATTATTCCTCATTGTGTCTTCCACCAAGGGATTTTCCCGAGTAAAGACAGTTGAGAAGGCGACATTCAGTAGATTGGGCTTTCCTCATCTCCTTCCACCATGACCCCCGGGTTATTCCAAAGGGGCCCACACTCTCTCTTTCTGTAAGGCCTGCAGTAGGCGCCATTGCAAAAAGCCATCCCCAGAGCCCGGAGATGAGGATGATGGAACCCTACTTCATTAGCAGCGACACTGGCATAGTTTTTAAAAGGGGCCGCCAATGGGGGAGCAACTGGACTAACCCCTGTACATATCACATTAACATTACCCACCTCCATGTTACACTCAGTCACACCACCAGTATCACCAGTCATTTCTTCTCACACTCCCAAAGCTAGTAATGGTTCTGCAACATTCACTCCACTCACATTAGCCACCACAACATTATTGCCATCACTCACACTGGCTGGACCAGCAGCAACATTAGCAGACATGACCACCTCCGCATCTCCGCTCTTGATGCTTTTAGGAGCCTTCACTGGCCTAGGGGGAGTTGGAGCAGCATCGCTGCTGTCCCTAGTGAATCTTCTCACCCCCAAGGCTTCCAAAACGTTGGCCGGTAGCTGGCTGCCCCTCCCTCCCCCCTGCCTTGACCGGGAAGCAGGAGCCTAGGACTTGCTGCCCTGGCTTATGCCTGGAAACCCACTCCCTTTCTGGGAGGTGAGCGAGCAGGCCCCAGGTGGAGGTGGTTCTTTCCTGGAGCTCAGGAGCAGCAGCATACACAGCCTCACACAGCAACTCAGAGAGATTATGAGGAAAAGCTACTCTTGAGCTGCATTTCTATTCTGCTGCTGCTGCAGTCACTGGGGCTGATTTACTATGGTCCCGTGGCCACATTCCCGTTGGGAAATCAAGACAATTTTGATACCTACTAACGAAACAAAACTCCTCACCAATAATTGGCACAGTAAATAAACATTAGAAAACACATGTAGGATATAATTGTATGAGATGCTGATAATTGTATGTAGTGACCTCACCTGCTCCGTGATGTGTTTGATCTCCATACTGTATGTGATGCCAATGAGATCAGAGCAAGAAATTGCACATAATACCAGTGTACCCAGCGTCATAGGGAGGTAATGGGATAACACTATGTAATACACACATTTTATACCTTTATGTGGGGAAAGATCTGAATCTGGAGGTCCCAGAGAGGTCTCCACCAGCCGTCCCTGTGTACATTATCTGGGGGCCCCAGAGAGGTCTCCACCAGCCGCCACAGTGTTCACAACCAATATATGAAGAAAGTCACCTGAGATATAATCCATAAGGAAATTAAAGCAAAAAATAATCTACAATTGGATGAATATAAAAAGTATTAGAAGAAACAGTGATTTGCTGATCTATTGTCAACTATTACAGTACTGAGGTGATGCTAAGTTTGATAAGTTCAATAACCCCTTTCCGCCACCAGAACATTTGGAACGTCATGATGAGTATTTAACTAGTACATGATGATGATATAGAATTTTTTTCCCAAAAAGCTTTTCCTCATCCAATCCCTTCCCCTCCTTGTTTGAACTTGATGGACATGTGTCTTTTTTCAACCGTATAAACTATGATACTGTGATACTATGATGATGATGGCACCTGTGTTTCCTGATGTCAGCATCAGCTCAGCGTCCGATATGTTGGACGCTGAGCAATAAAGCCCAGCACTCTGCATCGGATTTATCAGTCATAGAGAACAGTTAAGAACTGCTCTAGCATTTGATTAAGTCTCTCAGTCTGTCCACTGGACTCCAGGTGGAATGCAGAAGAGAAAGCCCAGGATATACCCAATCAACCACAAAATTATCTCCAGAACTTAAAGACGAACTGAAACCCCCAGTCAGAGACAATACTTTCTGGAATGTTATGTAGGTGTAGCATATGATTGACAAACAAAGACGCTAATAATTTAGCACTGGGAAGTTACCTAATAGGTGACACATTTTAGAAAATCAATCACAGACCACCCAAAAGACAGTTTTACCTTGGGAAATGGGTTTCTTAGGCAGAAGGAGAGATTGGAGAAGCCCTTCTGGTACCCTTTGGGGCACCTTAGACCTGGCACATATTTTGCATGCTACACCAAAATCCTGAACATCACTTGATCATGAGGGCCAGCAGTAATTTTTGGAACTCCAAACAGACATTTACTTAGTTTATCAAATAACAAATTTTCATATAGTCTCAAGCAGACATGGTCAATATGAGTAGCCCAATTGGGGAAGAATATTGTCCAGATATGCTACGACATACTGACCCAAGGGGGAAGATTCACTAATTCTGGCGCAAGCACGACTGTCGGCATCGGAGATCAATCTCCGGAAAGCACAGCCCGATGTATTAAAGTGGCACATGGCTGTAAGTGAATAATGGGTAGGCGGTAATAATCAGTCGTGCGCCATAAAATGCCAACATCAATGAGATGTGCACCAAAATCTTACATGGACTGAGCCTTAATTTTGCTCTCAGACCATTTTTTTCCTGGTCTATTGAGCGCCAAACATTGCTCCTAAAATTGCAGAGAAATACACATAAGTGTGACGGATAATGTGGAAAAGTTAGTCCACGCCCACTTGCACCAAGAAAAGACTGAGGAGTCGGGATAGTCGGAAACATCTGTTCTTTCTGGCCCCAACTCATTCTAAATGATCAGCAATGATTCTGCGCCCCCAAAAAACAAAAGATCCAGGAATTTTTCAGGTGCAGATATGATAATACATGTCCCCAAAGATATCTCGAAAAATGTCATTAACAAAATGTTACAAATCAGTGGGAGTCCACCAGTTCATTAAACAAATCAGGAATCAGGGGAGCAGGATAGTTTTTGACTGTGATGTTATTGAGCTCACACTAATTAATACAGGGCCAAGTTGACCATCTTTCTTACCTACAAAGAAAATCACTGCCCCCATGGTAGAACTAGAGGGGCGAATATGACCCTTCTGGAGGAGACAGACTGAAAATCCTTCCCTTGGGGTATTTAGACCCAGGGAGGATGGTGAAAATTTTTTATCAGACACATCAGCATAATCAGCAATGAATTCAGGCATCCAGACATGACCAATTTCCCAGTATACAAAAAGGTCTAATGGCAGTCAAATACAGGGCTATGTACATTTAACCAAGGAAACCCCAAAATGACATCAGCAGACAGATTTTTTAAAACAAAAGAGACTACAAGCTCTGTGTGAGTGGACTTGCATAGATTTTGGTGTGTTTTTACAAACAAACTCTACAGCTTCCCCCCAAAGGGGTAGAATCTGCTCCCACTAACATTACATGAGGCTCCTGTTTAATTCAATCCCAAGAGCTAAAGCAAACACAAAATCAATAAAGTTAGCAACAGAATCAACCATATCTTCTCTGGAGATAGACTTGCTTATTGCAGACAAGGTCACAGGTAACAATATTTTAGATACAGAGTTGGAAGATATCTGTGCGTCTGATTGGCTCTCCAGATTAACATTAGGGTGCTGAAGTTTCCTGGCGATGGCCTAGGCCTGGTATGGCAGTATCGTAGGAAAAAGCTTGATCCACCACAATAGAAACACAGGGGGATCTGCTGGTGATGCTCTCTATGGGTTTTGGCTCTTGAGGAACACAGCTGCATTGGCTCCTGTTCGGACATGACCGAAGAGAAAGTTTTTCAGAAGACAGAGACAGAGAGAGGACTTGTTTCTTTCCCTTAAGCCATAGTTTGCTCCAAAGAGCCAGGATCAGAATGGCCAACCAAGACATCCTTAACAGCCTCAGAAAGGCTTCTTTTGAAAAGGGCTTTCAGGGCGTGTTCACACCAGTTTACTGCCTACCTTACAATACCCTAGATCACTAGCTAGATCACAGCACACTGCACTTCAATGTCTTTCAGACTGTCTTGAGAAATACAGCCAATACTTACCTACTGTAAAAGAGTTTATCATTCAATCTGTTGAATTCTTGATGAAAATTTTTTTTTTTTATATTTCATAATACATATTTTTTACAGAGATGTGGTGCCTCAGTGGGGGTAGATGCTCTGCATCTTTGGCCAATTTGTATATTGCCAGATGGGAGGAGCTGTACCTCTTTACCTTATCCGGTGGTATGGTCGTTATTTTGATGACCAGCTCATATGGGAGGAGTTTCTGAAGCTGGGGAATTTACTCAGTATTTAAATTCCGATAACATGAAACTGACATTTTAACACAATATTCATAACTAAAGCATGAATTTATTGGACATTACATTAACTTGTACATCCATAGTGCAAGTTTTCCCCTACGAGAAGCCCACAGCATCAAATTTAATATTGTTGGCTAGTTATTGTCATCCTGTTATTAAAAATATACCAACATGGGAACAGATCCATAACAAAAAAGCTGTTCTACTTCTGCTATTTATGAGATAGAAGGAAGGAAAGTCTGTAATAAACTAGGAGATGGAGATTATCCTAAGTGGATGTTAACGCGAGCCTCCAATATTGTGAATAAAATCCCCTGGTCAAAACTGCTACAGACATCTAATAAAAAACTGGGTCATGTATCTAATGAACAGAGTTCCCCTATAGTTTTTTCTACTGTATAAAGTGCCCAATATAAAGAAATTTTAAAAATTATATGCAAAAATGTACCTATTCTATATACAGATACAGTTTTGTCTGAAATTCTAGAAAAAAACCTAAGATGTGTAGCAAAAAAAATCTCCCGCATTATGCAATTTCCTATCACCTAATGTGTGACAGCACATGTGACACCAAAATTTGTACCAAAGTATAAAAGGTTTTTTGTAAATGTGGAGCCGACCGGTGTAAGTGCTGTTCAGTTGCGGCTCCAAGTAAAACCTTTACTTAAAGTTATTCTGATACACAACATGATAGAAAAGTCCACAAAATAGAGAAAAATATTTTCACTATGACCGGAGCTCCAAGATTTCTAAAACTTCGATGAACAGCACCAATCTTCAATTTCTCCTGCTGAAAGTATGTCACCATTCAGACTAGTACCATCACGTTCTCATTCTCCTCCTTTATTATATTGTATTTTTATTGGATTTTTGTGAGTATAATGAACTGGAATAAATTTTAACCTTGTTGGAACGTACCACACCATCTGCCTGAATATTTTCTTCCAGTTACAATATAATAAAGGAGGAGAATGAGAGTGCGATGGTGCTAGTCTGAATGGTGACATACTTTCAGCAGGAGAAATTGAAGATTGGTGCTGTTCATCGAAGTTTTAGAAATCTTGGAGCTCCGGTCATAGTGAAAATATTTTTCTCTATTTTGTGGACTTTTTCAAAGACTGTGTGGACCGGTCTTATACCGTGAGTAGCTCCTTAAGGGGCAAAACTGTGCACCACAAACAACTGTGTTTTAATGATAGAAAAGTATTTATCAATTGTAATACAACAACCTCTTGTAATGTGGAATATTGGCTGCACTAGAAATACCCCGAAAACTCACATCAGAAGACACCTGTCCGATGCCAGTGCAGACGGATCGGTTAAAATATTGGCAATATGGAAACATGTGAGGGATTACCATGCAGGGGGGTATAGAGCATTGAAATGTAGGGGTGTTGAGGAAATTATTAAGCCTAAACACGGTGGGGATCTCAAACGGATCCTTTTAAATGGCAAAACATTTTGGATATTCACATTGTGAACTAGGGTTCCGTTTGGGTTAAATAAAAAACAGGATTTTATTCATTTTTGTTAAACTAACATGGCTTTAACATGATTCAATACATATTTTTTTTTAGTAATGTGATGCTTTTAGTAATTTATGAGTCAAATTTGCCTCAATCATGTGATCTGGTAGGCAGGTTTAAAAGGTAGTTTTGCGGGATGTAACGCCATGATCAAGGTTTAATACCGAAACGTGACGGCTTGTTTGCCTTTATGCCTATTCTATTTTTCCCATGATGCTGTGCAATGTGCTGTTTTAAAAAAAGGATTAAATAAACTTTGGCTTTTTTTTACCTGAACATCGACTTCCGGTGCCGAGCTGGAGATTTCCTTTTCTTGAATTTCACCTTGTTTGCATCTGTGGCCGAATTTGGCTGTGGTGGAGCTTCTGGAGTTGGAGCAATGTGGATTGTTTGAATGAGCTGATCATAGAAAGCTATTTTTTCATTTAAGTTTTTTCCTCCTGCAGAGCTCTCAGCCCTATAGTGCAGCCCCTGTAATTGACCAAAGAGCTGACGGCCCTGTGCCCCATTACACTGCTCATCTCTTAATCCGGAGCACAGACAGTATTCCCATGCTGTGCACTCGGAAGCGGGACAAACACTCCAAATGCTGTAGACTTGACAAAAAATTCTTTGCAGCATTTTCTTGTGGGCTATGTTACACGGCTTTCACTGTACGATTCTACCCCTTTATTTTTTGGGTGGGGCCAATTATGGGGATTCCAAATTCATATAAATTTTCATGGGTTTTAATCAATTTTTAAAAACACTTTAAAAAACCTTTTGTGCAGAAAAGATTTCTTCATTTTAACATATTCTGATGCTAATAACTAGAGATGAGCGAGCACTAAAATGCTCGAGTGCTCGCTACTCGAGTCAAACTTTTTCCGATGCTCGAGTGCTCCTTACTTTTTCCGATGCTCGAGAGCTCGTTTCGAATAACGAACCCCAATGAAGTCAATGGGAGACTCGAGGGGTCAAAGGGGACCAAGGGGACCAATAAAATGTGTAATTTTATTGAGAAATAAGGAAGTCAGTCCTGTTTCATAGTTTTTTTTATTCAATGGAATATTCGTGGAACTTCAAAAAGGAGAATGACCCGTGTTATACATCTGCAATGTGTTCTTGACACATATTGTTCTTCACATACTATTGTGAAGATCACCTTTCTGTACTCATGTCTTCTGATGTATGGATACATCTGCAATGTGTTCTTCACTGTGTTCTTCACTGTGTTCTTCACTTAAATGATCCTTAAATGATCCTGTTTTCACTGTGTACTTCGTGCTCGGACGAGTATGCTCGCTCATCTCTACTAATAACGTTTTCATTCTTTGGCATACGGAACTGCATCAGGTGTACTGTTTTGCTGGAGGTGACGGCATATAAATTAATGGGATTGTCCGGCCTTTTTATCACTTTTTATTTCAATTTTTATGAGTTGCAAAATGGCAAAAAATGGTGTTTTGGGACACGGCAATACCTGACATGTTTGTGATTTTTACTGTTTATTTTGATATCAGTTCTAGGGAAAAGAGGGGATTTGAACTTTTTTTTTTCTATTTCTAGACCCCCTAGGTTAACTCTAGATGGTCTTGTCGATCTTATCATATACTGCTATACTAGAGTATAGAAGTATAGGGCACTTTGAACATGATCTGTTACAATGTTCCACTCGTACATTGTAGCAGATTTGAAATGAATGACAAATTCTCAAATCGAATAAAGACCTGAGGCTGTAAAGGCAACAGATCATCGCTCCCCGATAATGTTATGGGGAGTGAAGATCACAACTTGACTGGTGACATGTAAAGTGTTAACACTCGTGATAGGTTCCTCTGTTAATAAAGGGTGTTTGCTGCAATATACATCAAACATCCATTCTGTACGGAAAATGCTCTGCCCGGACAGGACTGAGGAAATGGGGGCTATTGTAATACAAACAGTTTTGATTTTGTCTTCCACAGGTGAAGTGACCTACCATGAAAATTTCAAACCTCTCCATTCTTTGTACGTAGGAAACTATCAAAATTTGGAGTGTGTGAAATACGCACCTGTCCCTATGTCCTAGTGTCCAAGTGGATGGTTGTGCATGCAAGGTGGCTGGTATCAGCCAGAGCCAAGGGGCCCTGCCACTGTAAAAAAAAGGAACGCCTGCGAGGGACACAGGAAGTGCCAAAAAGGAAAGTACCAGTTTATCTTTACGTACACCCCCGGCCACCACAACATTTCAACATTTTTATACTTTTGGACCTTTAAGAACTCTAGAGTCTGTTCTACTCTCAAATTTAGCCACAAACTAAAACATTTGAATTATCCAAGTAGATTTTCAACATAATACAGAAGATAGTTGAAAAAATGAAAGGTGATTTTATAGCTTATTGCAATTTTGCTAACAAAGGAGAATATTAGAATATTTCTGACGTTAGCTAGATAAGAGTGAAGCCAGAGGGAGCAGGGAGCGCATCGTCCAGATTTTCTAGACTTCACCATTTCTCGCTCATCAAATTCTGTTGAATCTTATGAAAAGCCTTTTTAAAGTCGTTGTTTCTCAGGGTGTATATGATGGGGTTAACTAGTGGGGTCATCACCGTGTACATCAGAGGAAGGATCTTGCTCAGGTTGAGTGAATCTCCTTTTGTTGGAAACAAATAAACAACCATTAATGTCCCAAAAAATATGGAGACCACAGTGAGGTGGGAGCTACAGGTGGAGAAGGCTTTATGTCTTCTGGTGTTGGATGGGATCTTCAGGATGGTGATGACAATGTACATATAGGACGTCACTATTACCAGAAAGGGTAATATTACTAATAAAAATGCTAATATAAGACTCTGAATATGAATTATGGATGTATCGGAGCAGGAGAGTTCCATGATTGGGTCTAAGTCACAGTAGAAATGGTCAATGACGTGAGGTCCACAGAAATACAGATTATATATAGAAATTATATAAATTAATATCACTAGAAATCCAATCAACCAAATTGTACATACTAACTTCACACAAAGGGTATGACTCATGATGGAGTGATAACGGAGGGGGTTACAGATGGCCACATACCGGTCATAAGACATCACCGACAGGAGAAGACATTCCGAGCATTCGGATGTAGCAAAGATAGAAAACTGGATGATGCATCCGCTGAGAGTAATAGTACTTCCTCCATACAGGACGGTGTGAAGAAGGACGGGGACAATGTCTGTGGTCAGCAGGAGGTCACACAATGACAGCTGTGTAATGAAGAAGTACATGGGGGACTGAAGGGTTTTACTCACTAGATACAAGACCATGATAAGAAGGTTTCCTGATATTGTCCCACAGAAGATAAGAACCAAGAGAGAGAAGAAGGGAAATGTGATGGTGTTGTGAAGATTAGGAAATCCCAGAAGGAAGATGGAGGTGACATTATTTCTCATGACCACCTAGAAAAGATAAAGGAAGCTTTATGTATACAATATAAGTTTTTTTTAATATTTCCACAACTTTGAGAATCGAAGAATAAGCTTCATCTCTGACCCCTGATCGCGCTATCCCCTTGTGTTATATTTCTGGATTATATTGTCCTGGTAGAATTATCCTTCCATAACTACAGTATTTTAGCCATCGGTTTATATATAAAAAGGGGGTGGCGGCTTATACTGATCACCCCCAGAAACCAGAACATGTCCTCTGCTGCCTGCTGTAGTGTAGTCATGGAGGTCAGTACAGATGAAAGACGTTGTTACATCTGATGGCTTCTACATGTGTGACCCTGCACCATACAGACCCCATGTATCCATGAAGGCAGTAGATGTTCTCACTACAATAATGAACATGTGAAAGAAGGGATTGGACTGTGATTTATTTGGACCCAATTGTACATTTACATCTATCCAAAGTCTATACTGGGGACACAGTGTATGGAGAATCCAAGGAAGATGCACAAAACCTCCGATACTGGGTTACTGCAACCAGGAATTAAGAGATATATCTCAGCGTAATTCCCTGTAACAGTAATGGGTTAATAAGATGGAGATCTCATGAAATTATATTTATAGTATTTATAAGTACATGTCCATCAGAGAGGAAATGTGAAGGAGGACATCGTTCTAATGATTGTATGTAGTGTCCTTGCCTGCCCTGTGATGTGTGTAGTATCCATAATGTATGAGCTCATAATGAGATCAGAGCAATAAACCCCACATAATACCTGTGCACAAAGCAGAATAGAGAGATAAAGGAATAAGACTTTGTTATACAGACATTTTATACTTTTACGTGAGGAGAGGTCTGTGTGCAGGATCTGGAGATCCCAGAGAGGTCTCCACCAGCCACCCCTGTGTACAGTATATGGAGGTCCCAGAGAGGATTTCACCATAAGATATAATACTTAGGGAAATTAATACATAAAAAACAATGTACAATGAATAAAATATAGAAAACATTTCATCCTATTGCTTGTTCCAACTAATGCACTTTCATAGTAATGTATGACAGTGTATTAAAGCAGTGAGGCCATGCTCTGCCAGGATCTGTTATAGCTGATGAATTCAGCCCTAGGGTCCTTCATTGGACCCCATGACTGCCCGGGGTTGGGGGGGGGGGGAGATGAGAAAGCCCTATAGATGGCGTGGTCATGTTTGTCATCCATCACCTAACTACTGAAAATCATGTGGACTTACAGTTGGATGTACAAAGATGCACTGTCAGGGTCAAGATGGTGCCAATATAGGTGACTACTTGTGCATCTGCTCCATATTTTACACCCCACCCACAACCCACAGCAATAACTTGGCACTCTCACCCTCCCTTCACCATCAAGCGGATAATCAGCAGTAATTGGGTGCACAACTGAATGCATATACTGGGTGCAAAAGAACATCAGAACAAGAACTTGACATCTGGGAGCACCAGTTATGGCAACTGAAATGTAAGTGATGAAGACTGGTGCCTTACCGCTTTTATGGACATGACCATATTTTCTGGTTTATGTTATTTAACAAAGAGTAACTTTTTGTCTGGACATAATGCAATTTTAGATTCTGAAGCTTTGGAGGATGGCATCTGTGTATTATGACCTCCGAAATAACATCATATCCAACGTGGCCCTGAAGACTGGAGCTCCATGAACTTCGGGGAAGACTGGAGCCTCATGTATATCTATTCCACATTAACTTCTATTGTTCCATTTGACTGTTTGTATTCTGTAATAT
Organism: Engystomops pustulosus; assembly: GCF_040894005.1. NCBI lineage: Eukaryota > Metazoa > Chordata > Amphibia > Anura > Leptodactylidae > Engystomops > Engystomops pustulosus. The sequence continues at coordinate 220,538,943 of NC_092414.1, forward strand.
AATATTTGTGTGTGTCCCTAGTGTTTTGTAAAGCGCTGCAGAATATGATGGCGATATATAAATGATAATTACTATTATTATTATATGTTGTTTATTCGATCTGTGAAAAGTTGGAGTTGAAGTTTCTACCTGGAGTTGAAATAATTGCTGCTCAGCCGCCTGTGGACTCTTGATGTCTCCAGCAGCAACGGGAGGGTCAGCAGGTCTACGAGCGCCGACGTATGATAAATATCCCCCCATTATTGTGTGTGTGTGATTATTTGTGTAAACATTACATAATATATATTTATGTCTTAAAATCCAATTTGGAGTAGAGTAAGTAACCTACCCTCAGATCTACCTTAATAGGTAGTTTTCTGTCGGCAGCTTTTCTTTAAATGGATTTATACAAGAATTGAACAGAAGGACTCTTTCTGTAAGTAGGTAATTAGTTTCTAACTAAAATTACTAATCACCAATCCTGCCCTTTTAAAATGTTATCTGAAAAGCAACGTCACCCCATTACCTCTGTCATCCATCACTCTGAATCATGTGGACTTGCATATGCATATAGCAAGATTCACTGTCAAGATGGCGCCGATATAGTTGGCTGCCTATGCATTGGTTCTGGCTTTTACATGAGAATGTGGCCGGGATGTCATATTCCTGCTGTGTGTTGGGGATCTGTATCCTCCCTGTGGTCATAATCTGAGAACAGGTTACATGGAAAAGTCCCTTTTTGTATGTTTGATGGTCCGGAGCTCCTGATCACAATATTCCTCAGATTTTGAGACGTTGAGGCACATTTACTATGGACCTTGCCCCAGCTTTCTGTCTGAAATTGCACCTTCTTTTATTTATGAAGAACGGGAACCACTATTCATGAATCTGGCGCCCTCTGCACATCTTCTTTTTGGAAAATATGGTGGAGTTAGAGTTTGAGTTCTTGAGCTTGTTCTTAGTATTTACAAATGTATTTGCTTACACTTTTTTTGCATCACTTCTCTGAACACCCAGGCCATTGGCCTACTATGGATTTATTGATGATATTCTGATTATCTGGACAGATTCAGAACAACAGATAATTATAGAGGTTTACCCATTAAAGAAAGTTCTCAAATTTTAATCCCCATGTGATGTTTGCACAAAAACAATAATTTTTAACCCCCTTACTTTCCAATTCTACTCCTGTAACTCAGTTTTACAGCTGTATTAGCTCCAATTACTCAGTGACTGTCAGTGTAAGAACTCAGAGTGTGAGTGGGGACTCTCTGAGCAGACACTTCATGATCCCTCTGTGCTATGAGATGCTGTGTGCTGACAATGTGCTTAGATTATCAGGGTACAGGGTTTATCTATACTTTTATTTAGCTTCTGTACATTTTACTAATTATAAACAATGCTTATTACACACAATGAAACTCTCAGTTTTGCTAACTCACCTATGCTCAGCTCTGATTTATTCCTACGTCCTGGATAAAGACCTTATCTATCTGTAGCTTGTAGAGTAAGTTGATGTACACTTTTATAATATTATTATTTATGTATTATTATATTCTTCGTCTTTCTTTATTATTATTACTGTCACAGTCTCGGGAGATAAACAGCGGACTCCCTGGACCACCGCGGGAGATAACAACCTTAGCCGCACTCGGGAGTGGAGTCTAAGTGATCTCTTGGTCTTCGCCAGAGCCCGTCGCAAAGCGGGATGGTCTTGCTGCGGCGGGAGTCACCAGGTCGCTCCTCGGGTGCGACTAGGCCCGCGGTGGAAGCCAAGGTATGGACACAGGGACCACGGATGGCAGGCAGGACCACGGATGGCAGGCAGGACCACGGATGGCAGGCAGGACCACGGGTGGAAGACAGGACCACGGATGGCTGGCAGGACCACGGATGGCTGGCAGGACCTCGGATGGCTGCTTGTTACTGTAGCGCCACAGGATACCAGGACTGCCACAGGATACCAGGACCGCCACAGGATACCAGGACCGCCACAGGAATTCAGAATCGCCACAGGATACCAGGATCGCCAACGGATAACAGGACCGCCAATGGATAAGAGGACCGCCAACGGAAAACCGCCACAGGATAACAGGACCACCACCGGATAACAGGACCGCCACAGGATAACAGGACCACTAAATACCATGGAACAAGGGAACACAGGAAACCAGGAACACCAAGGAACACGGAAACTCGGAGGCGTCTGGAAACGCTCAGGAAGGCTTTCTCCTCAGAAGAATGAGCTGAAGATCCGGCAAGGGATGCTGGGAGTAGCCAGGCTATATAGCCGAGCCGGGAATGCCAGCAACAATGAGGAGGACACAGGCCCTATGAATTCTTGAAGTGGAGCGCACGGCCGGGAAGGAAGGAGGCGCGCGGAGCTCAAGCCAGGACCCGAGCGGAGCCAGGAGCCTGGAGAGGTGAGTGAAGAGGAGGGGGAGCAGGGCAGGACAGCGGAGCATGGGTGCACCCGCGATCCGCAACATGGATCACGGGGACACCCATGACAAGAACCAGACAGGGGGCTGTGTGGCACAGCAGGACACGGGTGCCCCCGCGATCCATGTCTTGTCACCCGTGACAATTACTATTATTATTGTATTTTTTATTTCATTAAGTTACATTTTACAATCAATATTAGGGCCAATTAATGACTAATTTATTTAATTAGTTTTTTGTACCAGTTATTTTGAGCCAAAACCAAGAGTTTGAACAGGAGCAGATCTCTCCCCTACTCGATCCGTGTGTAGACTCCTGGCTCCTGTGTAGACTCCTGGAATACTGGTACTGGCCCATAATAACTTATGAAAAAATGAGATGTGAACTGCATTTACTGTTTAGACTTAAAAATGGTTTCCTCATCAAATCATATAATCTATTATGTTTTATTATTAAGAGGCTTCATTTTTAGCCCAAGCCTCCAGCTTCCAAAACGCTCTCTGAAACACGGATCCAATCGCGAGTGTTAATACCTTACTAGCTGCGGTGAAGCATGCATATAAAGGTCCTCCCCCTATGGATCAGCTTCCCCATGCCAGTTACCGTGGGATACGATCCTGTTTTCTGGGCAGCCGTGAGGTCTGCCGAGTCCCCTGGGGCTACCCGATCTTCCCGGCAGTCAGACCCCTCACTGTAAACTGTCTGCACATGCGTCTGGATATCTTTTAGCGTTCCAAAGCTATAACCACTTATAGTGACACATTTCACACATTTGAAAAAAGGGGCCAAAATAGTCTGAGTCCCGAAGGGGTTAATCGAGTTGAACTGTGGAGTAGAATGTTATGTTATGATTAAAATCGCTTTTAATAAACTGGAACTATTTACCATTTTAAGCATTTCATTCACCCTTTACAAGAGCTTTGGAATAACCTCCTGCTAGTAATTTTTGTTTGGTGACTTCACTTTGTTGCATGAAATCAGACATAGTGGAGCATATTCTTTCTGCCCGTAAAAATTCTCCATACGTAAAAGCCTTCACAGTGTGGATCGGATGGCAGCTGGATGCGCATAAAATAGAATTCCCGGCCAGAGGTTTGGAATACATACATGTGTCAACCAGACTGGTTTATAAATTGTCTGACAACTTGCTATCCGAAAAGTGAATAATGTTTGTGGGTTTATCTGAAGTGAAGCGTAACTTTATATTGTTACTACTAATATAGGTAACAAAATCACTAACCAGTCTACATAGCGACCAAAAAACAGTATGGATTATTGATCGAAAAAATCATCTTCTCTTCCCACTAAGCTACGAACAATATTGCTTAAGATGGTGAAAATTTTGACACCCATAAAATAATCACCACTAAACAAAAATATATTGGGGGTCATTTACTAAGGGCCCGATTTGCGTTTTCCCGACGTGTTACCCGAATATTTCCGATTTGCGCTGATTTCCCCTGAATTGCCCCGGGATTTTGGCGCACACGATTGGATTGTGGTGCTTCGGTGCTGGCATGCACGTGATGGAAATTGGGGGGCGTGGCTGAACGAAAATCCGACGGATTCGGAAAAACCGCCGCATTTAAAACAAAAAATGCGAAGCTTGCACTTACCTTCACTAGGAATAGGCCGGTGAACTTGAGCACGTTCCGATGCTTTTCAGCGCAGCAGCGCCACCTGGTGGACATCGGAGGAACTGCCTTAATGAATTCCGTCCGGACCCGAATCCAGAGAATGCGCCCCAATGTGTCACTTTAACTTTTAAGAAACGCTAATGTAGCCCTAACAAGGACTGTTGGGTTCTTGGAGAATCACTTCTGCCTAACAGTAAGGTTCTTGGAGAATCACCCCTGCCTAACACTAATCTAATAGAACACCTGAACACTATCCCTGACCAGCAGCAGCTCTCTCCCTAACGGCATCCAGACAGAGAATGATCCGTGCAACGCGGCCAGTGGCTAATATATTGCAGGGTCACCTGATCATGCCAGCCAACCACTGCTATCGACATGTAAGTGTACCACGTGATGCTGGGGGTAGTGCAGAGTCTCCTGGTTTGTGATTTGCTCTGTTTCTGGCCAACACATTTTCTTGAGCGGGCAAAATACTCGTCCGAGCACTGAGCAGTTGCGAGTACGCTAATGCTCGAAAGAGCATCAAGCTCGGACGAGTTTGCTCGCTGATCTCGCTGGTCCATATGTGTTTTGTGATCTTTTATGCCATGAGTTGAGCTGAGCTAAACTTGTAGGTTTTATCCACTTCACCTACTATGCTGTAACAAATACTTGAACATTTTTATGGATTTCTAAATAAAGAAGAAAGTTTTTATTTCTCAATTGTGATGTGCACTAGAATTTTTCTTATATACTTTGGACTTAAAAAAAAAAAATTATAATTAGCAGCACGGAGCACAGGCACAAGATGTCAAGGGTTCTGGGCTGCTAATCATGCATGCCCCCGCACCTCCCTTTGCCCTCCTGGTAGAGGGAGGTAATGTCACACGAGAGGCTGGGAGAGGCTCGGACAGGGAGGTGGCAAGGTGTTGCATAATTAGGAGCCCAGAGTGATGGACATCTTGTCCCCTCATTTGGGGTTGCTAATTCTAAGTCTTTCTTTCTAGGTTATCCCGGCGTCTCAAAATTAATGAAGACAAGCGCTGGGATCAAGATGAAGGGGACCACAGGTGACTATTTTACTTTTCCAAAGAGGTAGATTTCCTTTAGGTCTATTGGGTGTGCAGTGTACTATTGTGTCCTCGTTCTTGTTGTTAATGTGACTAAATTGTAGGACTACTTTGCACTCTTGCTGTGTGTGCACTTTCCTAGGTTATAGATGCCCTTTGTGGCTCCATCGTCTGCTAATAATTCACATCTCCATTTGTGGAGGATAGGGGCGGACAACAACACCCAACAAAGGTGTGAATAATTACCAGGCAATGAAGCCATATGGGGGTTCAGCCATCGAGGCTCATTTGCATGCTGTTAAACTAATTCTAAAAAACCAAAGCTATTAGGATCGGTTCTTCTTTTTGTTTCCATTTTAGCAGGATCCAGTCGGCTTGGATTAGTGCTTGGTTTAGAAATGTGTGGCAATGTGGTAAATTTCTTTTAAAGGGCACTAAACATCTTCCTTGGTTAAACAACTGACTGAGATTGTGATCTCCCTGAAGGTCTACAGCTTTAAAATGATCTGAAGCATATTGCACTAGTTTACTACATTGATACAATATCAGAACGTAGAATACCACATATAAATGTACAAGATTCGAGCTTGGTACATATATACAGCACCAGTTCCCAGCTTGCTACATATTTATGCTATCAGAACAAAGCCTATAAGCTTTCTACCAAGACCAGACAGCACCAGGTCTTTTGATTTACAACTTTCTGAATGTTGGAGTATCAAAATGAAGTGATGAATTTCTCAGTAATTTCTAATTTTATCCATTGAGTAAACAAGAAATACAGAACATTGACTCATTGGGGCACATTTACTAAGGGTCTGTCGGATGCATTTCCGTCGGGTTTCCCAAATTTTTTCGTTTTGCCCTGAATTGCCCCAGGTTTTTGGCCCACACGATCGGATTGTGGCGCATCGACACCGGCTTTCATGTGACACAAATCGGGGGGGTGTGGCCGTTGGACAAACCCGACTGATTCGGACTAAATAAGGAATTTAAAAATAAAATTGTGTCGCAAGATCAGCACTTACATGCACCGAGAAGAAGATGGTGAACTCCGGCGGACCATATGGGGTCCACAGAAATCCAGGATATATATAGAAAATGTATGGGTCAATATCAGTAGAAATACAATCAACCAAATTATACATATTAATTTCACACAAAGCGTATGGCTCATAATAGAGTGATAACGGAGGGGGTTACAGATGGCGAGATACCGGTCATAGGACATCACCGATAGGAGGAGACATTCCAAGCACTCAGAGGCAGCAAAGATTGTAAATTGGGTGATGCATCCGATGAGGGTGATAGAACTTCCTCCATACAGGACAGTGTGAAGAAGGACAGGGACAATCTCCGTAGTGACCAGGAGGTCACACAATGATAGCTGTGTAATGAAGAAGTACATGGGGGACTGAAGGGTTTTACTCACTAGATACAAGACCACGATAAGAAGGTTTCCTGATATTGTCCCACAGAAGATAAGAACTAGGACGGAGAAGAAGAGAAATGTGAACATTTTAAGATTAGGAAATCCCAGAAGAAAGATGGAGGTGACATTGTTTGTCATGACCCCGTGTAGAAGATATTGGTGGGTTTAGTTTAAGTATATTCGTTTTCTTGGATACCAAAAACAAATTATGTACAAATGAAGTTCTTATTGTGTTCTTTTCTAAAAAAAAAAAAAAAAGTTAAAAATGGATATTAATGAACATACACTACATCAGTGATGGCAAACCTTTTAGATCATGAGTGCCCAAACTTCAACCAGAAGCCACCTTTTTATGGCCAAGTGCCAGCACAGCAATTTAGGCAGCAATTTATTGCTGAGGACACCAACGCAATTGGAAGGAGTAGGGCAAATTCTAACTATTGCAGTTTCTCTTTAGGGTCCCTGTGTACAGGAAGAATCGTTGGGCCATCATTCTTTGAGCCCTGTATGGTGATCTCTATTCTGGGGTGATGGCCTGGGTGCCCACAGAGAAGGCTCAGAGTGCCGCCTCTGGCACCCGTGCCATAGGTTCGCCACCACTGCACTGCATATTCACACTTATACTCCAATCAGTTTCACTGACATTTTTACTGTCACGGTTATGGTACATCATGATCGGCAGTGACTTGCAGATATGAGATGTACTACTGCGTCCTTCTGGCACCAGCTGACAGTAACCTCTAACACCCACGATTGGAGATTCCTCTGATCACATGAGTGTAAAGGGCTTCTGAAATAAATCGGACCTCCCTGATCCCTTCACAAAAATGTTCCAAAAAGTAATCAAAAAAGTTATATGTGCCAAAAATGAAACCACTGAAAAGAACAACTCAACAGGTAACATATAAGCCCTGAACCAGCTCTGTCAACCAAAAAGTATTAAAGTCATGTGTCTGTAAAGATGGCGATGCGAAAACAAATTAGATAACATTTCTTATGATACCGTGTACGGCCCCGAAGAGAATGCAAAAATTAGGAAACTAGAATTAACGTTTTTATTTTCCTCCATACATTCAAGACTTAATAAAATCTTGTCAATGAGCTAAAGACGACCTACGAAAATGAAGTATTTGTAAAGAGCATCTAATCTCACAATACACTAAGAATATGTAATTTTTTTTGAAAAGTACATTGATTTAGCCAAAAAAAACAAAAATTTCCAAATTGCACCAGATTTTATTTTAACCCCTATAAAAGGTTTAACAAACTTCATAAAAGTTGTTTAACATAGGTTGAGGGGTGTAGTTTCTATAATGGGGTAATTTATGTGGTTTTACTATAATTTAGTGACTTGAAATCTGAGCAGGTCCCGCAAAAGTCTGATTTTGCGTTTCCTTTGACAACATCCTACAAAAATGAGAGGACGCATAATAATCCATGTCAACATAAAGCATTATCTGGTAAATGTTAGTTATCAAGTTATTTTGCTGTTCTGACTAGGTGTCGAAAAAGTAGAAAATTTTGACTTTCGAAAATCACCAATTTTCCCAACTTTTTGCCAAATATCAATTTTTTCATAAAAAATAAATGCAAGATATTTCACCACAATTTTTCAATTAACATGCAGTACAATGGGGATCATTTACTAAGGGCTCGAATCACGTTTTTACGTCGGGTTACCCGAATTTTACAGTTTTGCGCCGATTTTCCCTGAACTGCCCCGGGATTTTTGCGCTCGCGATCGGATTGTGGCGCATCGGCCACGGCATGCACGCGGCGGAAATTGGGGGGTGTGACCGTTGCAAAACCCGTTGGATTTGTAATACCCGCCGTATTTATTAAAAAAAATGTGTCGCTTAACACGTGCTTACCTGCACCTGGCCTGGCTTGGTGAACTTCAGTGAACTCTGCCAGAATTCAGCGCAGCAGCGACACCTAGAGGACATGGGGGGAACTAACTTAGTGAATCGCCGGAAGACACGAATCAGCGTCGGAGAACCCACCGCTGGATCGCGAATGGACCGGATAAGCAAATCTGCTCCAATGTGTCAAGGAAAAACTTTCTCAAAAGGACCTGAATATGTTAAGATGTTCCAAAGTTATAACCACTTATAATGACACCTGTCAGATTTGAAGAAAGGGCCGTGTCAGGAAGGTGAAAAGTCGCTTTGGTGGCAAGGGGTTAACAACAACATTTGTTTATAATTGAGAATCCAAGAATAGACCCTCAGCTATGGAATTTTCCAGCTCTCGGGTCCTGTAAAAGCTTTTATCTGCATTTACCATCACTGAGTACAGAATATCAGCCATAAGCTTATGTGGACAGTAGGGAAAGTATTTAATATGCTGTTGGTTTTGAAGGTTTTCCCACCTACAAAGAATGGAAAGGTCTGTGAAAAACAAATTCTAAAAAAATTATCCAGAAAATCAAGTTGAATTGAATTGTTTTAAATAATTTATTAGCATTTTATACCATAAAATAAGATTTGATCACCTACCAACTAGTAAGAATCCCTGCTCTTTCAGGTATTTTATGTTTTCTTTAAGAAGCTCCTCCTACTCTGCACTCATTACCTATAGCGCCTCCTACTCTGCACTCATATGCTGTATTAACTGCATCTGTTTGATAACCTTATCTGTATAAAAGAAACTCAATCATTCTATCACAATACAACCTTTCCGCCATATGCAAGATGAAATAGCTGTTTCTGGACACCAGGGGGAGGACTTTAGACTCGCACAAGACTGGGATAGGCCAAAAGACAATAGGCAGCAGCTTCGTGAGAAGGCAACAACCTTTTTGTAAAATTAAAGCAAAATTGACGAAACACAAAATGAGTGTCAATCTCACTCAGTATAAGTCAAGATGCAAGATCTCACTTCCTGGGGTAAGAATGATGGTCAGAAATCAGCCTAAACTACACAGGAGGACCTGATGATGATCTGAAGTGAGTTGGGACCACAGTCCAAAGATTACCATTAGTAACATAATACATTGTTATGAAGTAAAACCCAACAGAACACACAAGGTCTCCCTGCTCAAACTCGTCCATGTCCAAGCAAATTAGAACTTCTCCAGTGACTTGAGGATGAGAGGTCATGGTAGAAGGTCAATGTGTCAAAATTTTACTTTTTGGTGTCAAATCAAATCATTATGTTTGGATGATGAAGAAGAATGACAACAACCGCATGAGCATCATCCCAATCATGAGCATTGGGGATGAGACATCATAGTTTTTTGGGTGATTTTTGGCAAATGGGACAGGATAACTGCACTGTATTGAACGGAAGATGGATGGGGCCATGTATTGTAAACTTTTACCCAAAGGCCTTCCTTCCTCATTAAAACCATTGAAGATGAATGGTGGCTGGGTCTGCAGCATGACAAAAACACAAAACACACAGCCAGGGCAACTAAGTGGCTCCTTAATGTTTTATTTGCCCAGTGCAGATAGCATGTATTTATAACTCATACATCTCCTAAACCCTGGCACATAGAAAATGAGAAGATCTATCCTTTAATATAGTACCAGGACTAGGTTTCTTGGTAAAGTAGAGCCGAAATATCCAAAATTCACTTTTTTTGGAGGTGCCTTGGTTCACGGTTCTGTAAGCTGAAGGCAGAAACCATAACCATAACACCAATGCTTTTTGGCCTTACGGGGTTAAGAAAGGTTCCAAGGTCCTGGAGTGACCAAGCCAGACCTAAACCCAATATAAAATTTTTGGAGAAAGCTGAAACTCAATGCTGTGCAGTGATAGACCCGAAACCTGAAAGACCTGGAGAAGATCTGTATGGAGGAGCCAGAATCCCATCCGCAGTGCAAACTACAAGAGCTACAGGAGAAGTCCGACCCCTAACTGAAAACAAAGCTTTCTGTGTCATACATTAAGTTCTGATTTTCTATTGTATTAAATATTTATTTTGTGCAAAATATTTATATAAAAATCATATAATGTGACTTTATAGATTAAATAGACACAGTTGAAGTTTCCCTACCTTAAAAATGATTGACCTTTCCATTTTTTGTAGACATTCCTTTTTGGGTGATGATGGGTCTGGTTTAGATCCAAAATGTGTCTCTTTAGTTTTTATTAGCTTTTAGTAGAGTATATATATCCATAAATACTTTACTATATCTAAAAAGTATGTTTTAAACATAGCAGCGCCTGAGAGTGGAAGTTTTCCAGGTGTAATTGGCAGACAATAACCATCACAGGAGGGAGAACTTGCTAAACAAACAATGTATGAAATGCATATATACCCCCTGTATGACCGATGGCTCATGTGTATGCTGATTGCTCCCTGCTAACAGAATATGTTATCTATTATATTCTATTAAACCAGAGCGCTGCATTATACTTCTACACATGTCACAAAGGGAAGGGAAGATCTCAATAAAACAGTGAAAGCGTAAGAGGTTTGTACACAGGAATATGTGGATCCTATTGTACATGTAATAATATTCAGGGTCTGTTCTTGAAGAAATGAAGCAGCAAGAATAGAACCTTCATAATTTGGGTCACAGTGATATCAAGACTTGACATAACGGTTATTAAATCAGTTAGACATAACATGATGGATCAGAATTAAACAGATCATCCCATGACTTACAATGTCCAGTTGAGAGGAAGTGTAAGTAAAGACACATCTCAATGTATATACCTGATGTATATAACCTCCAAACTGTTTGTGCTGATTACAGATCAATAGATACCTCATAATATCTGTGCACATGGTATCACGATAGGATAAGGTTTTGTAATAGGCATGTTTTATACCTTCATGTGAGTAGCAATCTGTATCTGTAGAGAGAAGGCTTCCCCAGCCTCCCCTGTGTACAGTATCTGGAGGCCCCAGAGAGATCTCCACCAGCCTCCCCTGTGTACAGTATCTGGAGGCCCCAGAGAGGTCTCCACCAGTATCTTCTGTGTACATTATCTTGAGGCCCGAAGAGAACTTCACAAACCTCCCCAGCGTACAGCCATTATGCCTTCTAAGCATTTCCCCTAGCAGCGACTTAGGGAGACCTCTCTGATTTTTCCTAACAATGCCGCATGTTTGAAAGCAAGGCACTTGAACATAGTACTAGTATAAAAATTGTCCAGGTAGAGGTGGTAGCCCTGGACCAGTAGTGGGTGCACCAAATCCCAAACTATGTTTACAGCAATTCCCAGCAAGGGGGGGGGGGCATTTTGAGGACACTATTCTAGAGCCCTTCCCTTCATATACCCTAAACATATAAGTGTACCCTGATGCATTCTCACACTGCTTATACATCTTTATGCCATAACTTGCCCTCTTCTTGGGCAGGTACTGGCGGAACTGAAGTCTCCAATTGAAATGTGCCAGGGACACATGTATCAATATGTGCCTCTTTGGAGTATACACTTTCAAACTTTGGGCACTCAGATAGTCTAATATGGGCTGGACCTTATATAACCTATCATAACTGGGGTCATCTCTAGGTGGGCACTGTGCAATGCCGTCAAAATGCTAAAACCTATGGATGACTTTAAAGTGCATCCTACTCTTCGCTAAGCGGAACATCGGGGTGTGGTACAGTACGCCTGTGCTCCAGTAATCCCATAAGAAGTACTATGCCCCAATACTAATTCATCTCTGCTGCACTGACAGGGGTCCACCTGTGGGGTTGCATGTAAAAAGAAGTGGGGTTTTAGGCAATATATTGTGCAGCGTAGAGATTGGTCTGGGATACCATCAGACTAGAGATGAGCGAGCACTAAAATGCTCGGGTACTCGTTATTCGAGACAAACCTTTCCCGATGCTCGAGTGCTCGTCTCGAATAATGAGCCCCATTGAAGTTAATGGGAGACTCGAGCATTTTTCAAGGGGACCAAGGCTCTGCACAGGGAAGCTTGGCCAAACACCTGGGAACCTCAGAAAAGGATGGAAACACCACGGAAATGGACAGGAAACAGCAGGGGCAGCATGCATGCCAAAATTATGGGCAAAAGCATGGCCATGACAGAGTGACCGAATGAGGCTAGATAGCATCTAAAACATGCAATAATTGACCCTGACACTATAGGGGATGGCATGCAGAGGCAGCAGCAGCAGCGGCAGGCTAGAGAGTGTCATGTCGACAGGCTAAATGGACTCAGGCTTCACCAAAGGAGGTGAACAAGAAGCCCTGAAATAATTTCGTATGTGAACAAAAGGTTGACGGTATATTTAGTCGATAACACAGCATGGTGGCGACATAGTTACCAAGTTCCATAACGTATCTGGTGAAACACCCAAAAAATGAGCCTGACACAGCTCTTTTGATAAGGGGACGACATGTGGAGGCAGCCATGGAAACGACTTCCATGATTAAGAGCGACAGTATGGGGCATTCATATTGCGCTGCTATGATTGCAACCTCAGGTCTCCAGCACGGCAGCGACAGATGGGCCGAGTTCCACTATGTATCTGGTGAAACACCTGAAAATTCTGCCTGACACAGCTCGTTTGATAAGGGGATGATGTGCTACATATCCTCTCGTGCTCCATCGTCTGGGGTATAGAGAGTTGAAATGAGACATTGGTGGACGCTGTGGAGGATCGTTGAGGCAAAATGGACAGGAAACAGCAGGGGCAGCATGCATGGATGCCTCTGAGGCTGCCTAATCTTGGGATGGAGCTGGAGGTCCACTGCCAGGCGAGCTTTCGCCTGTCCAAGCCCCTGTCTCTCGCCTCCTCCCCGCCCAAAATGGGCCTGGGGGCCAGAAGCGTTTACTTTGAAAAAATTATAATTTTCAAAGCAGGCCGGGTCGTTTGAATATTTCACCTAGGAATAATGGAATAGCATAGTGGTTCTATTTTTAATTGTTTTTACGGAAATGGTTCCATGATTAAGAGCGACAGTATGGGGCATCCATATTGCGCTACTATGATTGCAACTTCAGGTCTCCAGCATGGCGGCGACAGATGGGCCAAGTTCCACTATGTATCTGGTGAAACACCTGAAAATTCTGCCTGACACTGCTCGTTTGATAAGGGAACGATGTATGGAGGCAGTGAACTAGTAGTAGATTAAAGGTGCTGCAGTTAAAACTATGTTAGTTGGATCTTGGGATGGAGCTGGCGCTCCGCTGCCCCTGTCTCTCGGCTACTCCCCAAACAGCACTTCTGAGAACCTTTTGTATAAGATCAAGTGTAGTAGCGTTCTTATAAGTTTAGGATATGGCGGGTGAGGGGAATGTAAACAGATGCGCAAGAAGTGCTGAAATAATATTGGTAAATTATAAAAGTTTGCCAGTATATTTTGTGGATTACACAGCAGGGTGGCGACAAAGTTAACAAGTTTGATGTGGAAGCCATGAAAACAACCCAAAATTCTGCCTGACACAGCTCGTTTGAAAAGGAGACCATGTATGGAGGCAGCTATATGGACGACTTTTGGAGGCAGCTATGGCAATGACATGTGGAGGTAGCAATGGAGACAACGTGTGGAGCCAGCTCAAAAGACGACATGTGGAGGCTGCTATGGAGACAATTTAATTTGGATAGTGCCTGTATGTGGCAGTCCAAAAAAGTTTTCAAACCAGAGGAGCAGGTAGGTGGTCCTCCAGAAAAATTAAATAGATTGAGTGCCTGTATGTGGCACTCCCAAAAATTGCTTAAAACAGAGGCCTTCCAGAAAAATTAAATACATAGAGTACTATAGCTAGAGCCAGTTGGCCCTGGCAAAAAATAGCCAGTTTCCTCTGCTTTAGTGTACAAAGAGGAGGAGAAGGAGGACAATGAGGAGGAGGAGTGCATACATTATTCAGGTTCAGCTTCTTTCACCTGGTGGAGAATGAAAATCCGGAGAAATCCAGGCTTTATTCATCTTGATAAGCGTCAGCCTGTCAGCGCTGTCAGTCGACAGGCGTGTACGCTTATCGGTGATGATGCCACCAGCTGCACTGAAAACCCGCTCGGACAACACGCTAGCGGCAGGGCAGGCAAGAACCTCCAAGGCGTACAGCGCCAGTTCGTGCCACATGTCCAGCTTTGAAACCCAGTAGTTGTAGGGAGATGTGTGATCATTTAGGACGATGGTATTGTCAGCTACGTACTCCCTCACCATCTTTCTGTAAAGATCAGCCCTACTCTGCCGAGACTGGGGACAGGTGACAGTGTCTTGCTGGGGTGACATAAAACTGGCAAAGGCCTTGTAAAGCTGCCTGCTCGCCTACTCTCCCTCGCTACTTGTCCCGCAGAAGTACGCCCTCTGCTGCTAGCGCTGTCAGAAGGGAAATACTGTTTCAGCTTGTGCACCAGGGCCTGCTGCTATTCATGCATTCTCACACTCCTTTCCTCTCCAGGTATGAGAGTGGAAATATTTTGCTTGTGCCGTGGGTCCAGGAGAGTGAATACCCAGTAATCGGTGCTGGAATAAATTCTTTGAACGCAAGGGTCACGGGATAGGCAGCCTAGCATCTGCCATATGCGCCAGAGTCCCAACGGCAAGAATTCACTTCCCTCACTGGCCTGACTGCCCATTTCCTCCTCCTCCAACTCCTCTTCTTCTGCCCATACACGCTGAACAGTGAAGGACTGAACAATGGTCCCCTCTTCTGTCTCGCCAACATTCTCCTCCTCTTCCTCCTCATCCACCTCCTCCGATATGCGCTGAGAAACAGACCTAAGGGTGCTTTGGCTATCAACAAGGGAATCTTCTTCCCCTGTCTCTTGTGACGAGCGCAAAGCTACCCACTTCATGCTGACCAGAGAGTTTTTCAACAGGCCAAGCAGCGGGATGGTGAGGCTGATGATGGCGGCATCACCACTGACCATCTGTGTTGACTCCTCAAAGTTACTCAGCACCTGACAGATATCAGACATCCACGTCCACTCCTCATTGTAGACTTGAGGAAGCTGACTGACCTGACTACCAGTTCTGGTGGAAGTTGACATCTGGCAGTCTACAATCGCTCTGCGCTGCTGGTAAACTCTGGATAACATGGTTAATGTTGAATTCCACCTCGTGGGCACGCCGCACAACAGTCGGTGAGCGGGCAGTTGGAGGCGGCGCTGTGCTGCCCTGAGAGTGGCAGCATCTGTGCTGGACTTCCTGAAATGCGCACAGATGCGGCGCACCTTCGTGAGCAAATCAGACAGATTGGGGTATGTCTTGAGGAAACGCTGAACTATGAGAACCATGCCTGGCCCATGTGTCAGTCTGCCGAGTTGCAGAGCCGCCACCAGGTTACGGCCGTTGTCACACACAACCATGCCTGGCTTCAGGTTCAGCGGTGCCAGCCACAGTCTGCGCTGTGATGCCCTGTAATAGCTCTTGGGCGGTGTGTCTTTTATCGCCTAGGCTCAGCAGTTTGAGCACCGCCTGCTGTCGCTTAGCGGCGGCACTGCTGCTGTGCCTAGAGCTACCGACTGATGGTGCCATGCCCACGGATGGTAATTAGGAGGAGGAGGTGGAGGAGGGGTGGGAGGTGGAGGAGGCATAGTAGGCCTTTGAGACCTGGACCGAGGTAGGCCCCGCAATCCTCGGCGTCGGCAGTATATGACCAGCCCCAGGGACAGACTCGGTCCCAGCCTCCACCAAGTTAACCCAATGTGCCGTCAGCGATATATAGTGGCCCTGCCCGGCAGCACTCATCCACGTGTCCGTGGTCAGGTGGACCTTGTCAGAAACGGTGTTGGTCAGGGCACGGATGATGTTCTCTGACACGTGCTTGTGCAGGGCTGGGACGGCACATCGGGAAAAGTAGTGGCGGCTGGGGACCAAATACCGAGGGGCGGCCGCCATGAGGTTTCGAAAGGCCTCGATCTCTACCAGCCTATAGGGCAGCATCTCCAGGCTAAGCAACTTGGAGATGTGGACGTTGATGGCTTGGGCGTGTGGGAGGGTTGCGCTATACTTCCTTTTGCGCTCCAGCGTCTGGGGTATGGAGAGCTGAACACTAGTGGATGCTGTGGAGTATCGTGGAGGTGAAGATGGGGTTTTCGCACGGGAGGTGTTTGGGCCGGGGTCCTGGGCAGGGGGCTGACTAGCAGATGACACAGGGGAAGGAGCAGTGGTGTGCCCGGCCGGAGGTGAACGGGCTTGGTGCCATTGAGTGGGGTGTTTAGCATTCGTATGCCTGCGCATACTGGTGGTAGTTAAGCTAGTAGTTGGGGAACCCCTGCTGATCCTGGTTTGGCAAAGGTTGCACACCACAGTCCGTCGGTCATCCGATGTTTCTTTGAAGAACCTCCAGACTTCTGAAAATCTAGCCCTCACCACGGGAGCTTGACTACGGGAAACATTTGGCGCTGATGCACCAGCTCTGGCCCTGCCTCTCCGTCTGGCCCCACCACTGCCTCTTCCAACCTGTTCTGCTATAAGACTCGCCTCCGTCTCAGAAGCCCTGTGTTCACCCGGCCTATCACCCGGCCCCTGAGGGGCATAGTTGTTGGGGGTCAACCATGTGGTGTCAGAATTCCTAGGCAATTCAGGAGAAGTCCCGGGCACTCTATCAGAAGTCCAGGGCACTCCAGCAGAAGTCCCAGGCAGTCAGCAGAAGTCACGGGCACTCCACCAGAAGTCCCGGGCACTTCAGAAGAAGTGCACTCCAGCACTACTGCGAAAGCGCCATCTTGGGGGTTCCTCGAAGTTGCTTTGTGAGGACAAGATAGTCAAATAAAATGGACACTCGACCCCACTGGCTGACTCTGTATCGGAGGCCATAAAGTTATATACCTCCAAGTTAGTGTATAACTTCTGGGACATGATGTGGTGGAAGTACACAACCTACACAGAACAACACCTACTCCTCCGCAGAATAACACAGAACACCTACTCCTCCACAACACAGAGTGACACAGAAAAACACCAACACATGCTCCATCACAGAATAACACCTACTCCTCCACAAAAAAGCACCTGCTCCTCCACACTAAAACGCCTGCTCCTCCATGCTACTCCCACTCCTATATACTAAACCTACTCCTCCATGCTACTGCAACGCCTCCTACACGCTACTCCTACTTCTCCACGCTACACCTGCTCCTCCACGCTACCACTACTCCACCGCGCTACTACAACTCCTCCTACACACTACTCCTACTCTGACACGCTACTCTTACCCCTACACGCTACTTCTACTTCTACATGCTTCTCCTATATTCTACTCATACAACTCCTAACAGATCGCTCTTAAAAGTGCGGTTGTGGGAAATAAGGAAAACGGACAATGAGGGGGGTGGTAATCGTGTGTTTTGGTGTACAGTAAAGGAACAGATCACTAGCACAACCAGACAGAAAACGGCAATGTCTAAGAGAGTTGTCTTAGTAAGATCAGCCCTCCAGTGTCACATATCCCTGTCATTGGCCAATCTGGATCGAATGGCCAATGGCGGCTATCAACGTCACAGGACCAATCAGATCGGTTCTGTGATATCGTCGTGGGGTATCGGCTGGCAATGCTGACACCTCCCATCAAGCTATCACGACAGGGTGACGTCCAATATGCAAGTAGCTCTCGTGTCCAATATATAGGGTGCTGAGCATTAAATCACTGCACTCAGCGTCCGATATATTGGACAAGGAGCGCTACGGGGTTAAGTAAGCAAGACTCAATATGTATCTTAAGATAAGCTTCTTTAAAGTCTTTGTTCCTCATTGTATATATGATAGGGTTAAGCAGTGGGGTCAGCACAGTATACATGAGAGACAAGACCTTACTCAGAGTCAGGGATTCTCCTCCTGGGGGAAACATATAAACAATTATTAATGTCCCAAAAAATATAGAGACGACAATGAGGTGGGAGCTACAGGTGGAGAAGGCTTTATATCTTCTGGTATTGGATGGGATCTTCAGGATGGTGATGACAATGTACACATAGGACATCACTATTACTATAAATGGTATGATTAGAAATAAAGATCCTAACATAAAACCCTGGGTATGAATTCTGGATGTGTCGGAACAGGAGAGCTGCAGGATTGGTTCAAAGTCACAGTAGACATGATCAATAATATGGGGTCCACAGAAATCCAGGTTGTATATAGAAAATGTATGGTTTAAAATCACTAGAAATCCAATCAACCAAATTATACATATTAATTTTACACAAAGCACATGACTCATAATAGAGTGATAACGGAGGGGGCTACAGATGGCGAGATACCGGTCGTAGGACATCACCGATAGGAGGAGACATTCCGAAGACTCAGAGACAGCAAAGATTGTAAATTGGGTGATGCATCCAATGAGAGTGATGGTACTTCCTCCATACAGGACAGTGTGAAGAAGGACGGGGACAATGTCTGTGGTCAGCAGGAGGTCACACAATGACAGCTGTGTAATGAAGAAGTACATGGGGGACTGAAGGGTTTTACTCACTAGATACAAGACCACGATAAGAAGGTTTCCTGATATTGTCCCACAGTATAGAAGAACCAGGAGAGAGAAGAAGGGAAATGTGAACATTTTCAGATTAGGAAATCCCAGAAGAATGATGGAGGTGACATTGTTTGTCATGACCCCCTGTAGAAGATATTGGTGGGTTTACTTTTAGTATATTCGTTTTCTTGGATACCAAAAACAAATTATGTGCATATGAAGTTCTTATTGTGTTCTTTTCTAAACAAAGATAAAAAATGATATTAATAAACATACACGACATACACACACTTGTACTCCAATCACTTTCATGGAGATTTTTACGGTCACGGTTACGGTACGCCATGGTCGGCAGTGACTTGCCGATACGAGATGTACTACTGGAACCAACTAACACCCGCCTCTAACTCTCACGATCGGAGATTCCTCTGTTCGCGGGTGTATACCCCTTACATGCCACTGCCACGAATGACCTTGACGTGTAAGGGGCTTCTGAAATATTTGGAAACCCCCTGATCCCTTTACAAAAATGTTCAAAAAAGTCATTCAAAAAGTTATATGTGCCAAAAATTGTACCACTGAAAAAAACAACTAAACACGTAACATATAAGCCCTGATACAGCTCTATCAACCAAAAGGTATTAAAGTTATGTGTCCGTTAAGATGGCAATACGAAAACAAATGCGATTTTCTGTATTTTAGTTTTTTTCAGTGAAATTGTAAAATTATATAAATATATAAATAAATAAATTATCATCGTAATCATAGTGACCTATAGAATAAATTGTAACAATTCTTATGGTTTCGTGCACGGCCCCGAAGAGAATGCATGGAAAAACAGAATTGACGATTTTATATTCCTCCATACATTTAAGACTTAATAAAATCTCATCAATAAGCTAAAGACGACCTACGAAAATGAAGTATTTGTAAAGCGCTTCTAATCTCACAATAAATAATCCCTTACACTAGGTATGTGTATATTTTTTTTAAAACTACATTGATTTAGCCAAAAAAGACTAAATTTCAAAATTGCACTCGATTTTGCACCCGATTTTGAAACAAAAAATTGAATGAGACAAATGACAAAAAGCATCTTTTTTGACCTTGACATTTAGGCACCAATGATTTTGGGGGTTAAGGGGTTAAGAAGTGTTTCAATGTCCTAGAGTGGCCTAGCCAGACCTAAACCCAATAGAAAATCTTTAGAGAAAGCTGAAACTCAATGTTGTGCAGCGACAGAGCCGAAATCTGAAGGACCTGGAGAAGATCTGTATGGAGGAGCCACAATCGCTGCAGCAGTGCAAACTACAAGAACTACAGGAGAAGTCCGACCCCTAACTGCAAACAAAGCTTTCTGTGCCATACATTAAGTTTTGATCTTCTATTGTATTAAATATTTATTTTGTGCAATAAATGCTAAATAATTATTTAAAAATCATACAATGTGACGTTATAGATTAAATAGACACAGTTGAAGCTTCCCTACCTTAAAATGATTGACCTCTCCATTCTATGTAGACATTCCTTGTGGAGTGATGATGGGTCTGGTTCAGATCAGAAACGCTTCTCTTTTGTTTTTATTAGCTTTTATTAGAGTATATATATCGATAAATACTATACAATAACTAAAAAGTATGTTTTAAACATAGCAGCGCCTGAGAGTGGGAGTTTTCCAGGTGTAATTGGCAGACAATAACCATCACATTATTTGTAGGATGGAGAACTTGCTAAATAAACAGTGTATGGAATGCACATATACCCCCTGTATGACCGATGGCTCATGTGTACGCTGATTGTTCCCTGCTAATAAAATATGTTATCTATTATATTCTATTAAACCAGAGCACTGGATCATTCTTATACACATGTCACAGAGGGAAGGGAAGATCTCAATAAAATAGTGAAAGTGTAAGAGGTTTGTACACAGAAATATGTGGATCCTATTGTACATGTAATAATATTTAGGGTCTGTTCTCGAAGAAAACAAGTAGCAAGAATAGGAACTTGATAATTTAGGTCAGAGTGATATCAAGACTTGACATAACGGTTATAAAATCTGTTAGACATAACATGAATTATCAGAATTAAACAGATCATCCCATGACATACAATGTCCAGTTGTGAGGAAGTGTAAGTAAAGACACATCTCAATGTGTATACCTGATGTATATAACATCCAAACTGTTTGTGCTGATTAGAGGTCAATAGATACCTCATAATATCTGTGCACATGGTATCATGATAGGATAAGGCTTTGTAATAGGCATGTTTTATACCTTTATGCGAGGAGAGATCTGTATCTGTAGAGAGAGGACTCCACCAGCCTCCCCTGTGTACAGTATCTGGAGTCCCCAGTGAGAACTCATCCAGCCTCCCCTGTGTACAGTATTTGGAGGCCCCAGTGAGGACTTCACCAGCCTCCCCTGTGTACAATATATGGAGGCCCTGAAGAAGACTTCATAAACCTCTCCGGCGTACAGACATTATGTATAAAAAAAGTTTCCTGAGATGTAATCATTGATTTCTACAGTATAAGGCAAAACTATGGCCTTATCATGAGAATTTATTCCTCTCTTCATACAATCCAAAATTTACTTTACTTTATTAGTAGCTTCCTGGCTTTGGACACCAATACCCTCAAGTCTTTTTCTATTGTAGTTTTATCAACTATTTAGAACATAAGTGTAGTTCTTGTTTCTATGACCCAAGTGCATAACTTTATATTTATCTACATTAAACCTCATCAGCCCGTTCTACACCCATTTCTCCAGCTTCCACATATCCCGCTGTAATGCTATACTATCGCCCTCTGTATTAATTACTATACAGAGCTTAGTATTATCTTCAAATATAGAAACTGTACAGTGTAATTAATAAAAGTAATATAAATTTTAGAAAACTGACCCCCGTGGCTCTTAATGCTGACTCAAAACCAATCTGATAATGTGCCATTATTGACAATACCCTGTTTTTTAATCATAAATTCTTTGGCCCATATTTTGGAGTGTTGGGCCTGATTAGCTAATCTATTACTAACCAGTCGCTCCATTTCCTGATTTAGTTGGACTTCCCTAATAATAGCTGGTAATATGGGGACTTCTGTTGATTTCCATCTCCTAGCAATACTGAGCCTGGTTACCATCAGAATATGAAATGCTACATATCTATCTTCCTTCCTCAATGTGTCAAGTTCTAGATTTAGTAATGCAACTTGGGGTCCCCATGGAGGGGAATAAAGCAGTACTTTTTTTAGCAGATCAAAAATCGAGCCCCATACTGGTACCAGTTCCTAACATGCACACCATATATGTAATTGTGATCCAGTTTGGGATTGGCAATGTCACCATATATGCGAGGATGCCGGATACATCTTGGATAGTCTAAAGTGATTTATGCTTTTAGACGCCTTAATACTCAATTCGCAAGCCCTGCCCCACTGTTCATCTGTGAATTGCTGTTTTATTTCCTATTCCCACCTTTTCAGAAGTGCAAAACAGAGTTATTGTGGGGGCTTTATAATATTGCTATATGCTATAGATACTCCTTTTAACCAGGGAGTAAAAATATCATTGGTAAGTCGTTGCTCCGCTGATTTTCTTAGGGTTATAGCTGTTGATTAAATGGCGAATTTGCAAGAATTTGTAGAATTCAGAGTTTGGTAGTTGAAATGTATTGACGACTCCTTCAAAGGATAATAGAGTATCACCTTCATACAGGTCACCTATACAAAATATCCCTTTATTGATCCCTTTATCAAAGTTGTAGTTGGAAATCACCCAGTCAGTGCATGCCATAGGCAAATTCTAAATGTTTAGAGGTAACATATCTGGGCGAGCTAGAACAGATTGAAAGATTTTTAGCGCAGCAGACATAGGGGGTGTTATTGTTTTTTGGGGTTACTGAGAGGCGTGATGCCCATAAGATAGATTGGAGAGAGGGTGACCCCAAGAGCTGCCTCTCAATGTCCACCCATAGCTTGTCCCTATCATCCAGCTACCATGCTTTAAGTTGGTCAGCAATAGCTGCTTGATAGTAAGCCTCAACTGACGGGCACCCCAATCCTCCTTCTGATATAGGCAACAGTAACGTGGAAAGTGGGATTCTCGCCTTCTGCCCCTTCCATAGGAAGTCGGATAAAACGCTTTGCAATTGTGCTAATAGGGATTTGGGCCACATTACTGGGAGGTTACAGAAGTAGTATAAGATCTTTGGCATCACTATCATTTTCAAGGTAAATAGTCTTCCTAGCCATGAGATGGGTAAGTTATTTTATAAATGTGTGTCCTTTATTATAGCCTGTTTGAGATTGTGTAGGTTAACAGATGCTATTTTGCTAATGGGTGACGTAAGAGTAATCCCAAGGTACGGAATTGAATCTGATACCTATTTAAATGGGGACTTAGAAGCTATTCTATTTTTCATGCTTTGAGGTACATGAATCCCCAAAATTAAAGACTTGGATGTGTTTAGTTTATAATAGCTAAGAGAGCCAAAGTAGTTCAGGATAGAAGTTACTGCTTTGAGGGAAGGTTCTGGGTTCGTTAAACACAGCACTATGTCATCGGCAAAGAGGCCTATCCAATGCTCTCTTTCCCCTATGGTGATTCCCCTTACCCCTGGGTCCGATCGAATAGCTTGAGCTACTGGTTCCATGACCAAAGCAAAGATCACAGGGGAAAGGGGACACCCTTGTCGGGTGCCATTAGTAATACTGAACGGACGTGACAGGACTCCCGAGTTATATACCTGGGCGGAAGGTGTTGTATATAAGGCTAAGATTGCCTTTAATACTGGCCCATCCAGCCCGAAGGATTCCAAGACACATTGAAGATAACCCCAATGCACTCGGTCGAACGTCTTCTCCGCATCCAAAGTTAGAAGCAGAGAAGGCGTTCACCTTGCTTCCAAAATAGATAATTTATTAATGAAATGATGGGTTCCATCCGTGGTTTGCCGCCCTTTAAAGAAGCCCACTTGGTCCGGTTCTTTGATCTGCGAAAGTTTCAGGCCCGAATTTAACAAAGAAATGGGTCTAATATTGGGAGGGACAGTGCTAGGTTTCCCAGGTTTAGAAAGTGTTATAATTAACGCTTGTCTTGTAGCATTTCTATTGGGATAGATCCTGTTTCCATAAAGTCATTATCTGGTTAGATATGGGATAAGGGTGTTCTTATGTAGCTTAAGGTACTCGTTTGAATAGCCATCTGGCCCTGGAGCCTTATTATTTTTGAGGGACGAGATAGCTTTCCCCACTTCTTCATTTGTAAAATGGGGGCAAATGTTATCCAACATCCTTTTATCTATTTTGTGAAGACTTAGAGAGTCCAAAAACTGTTTAATGTTCGACTCCCTAGGTTGGGGTACTGTATCATCCCATCTTCGGTTATATAGAGATCCATAATAATATGCAAATGAATCAGCTATCCCTTGTGGGTCCATTACTTTTGTCTAGTTTTGTCTTATGGCATCTTGCCAGCAAGGCATTGGACCTGTTCCCTATCCAATAGTTTGTCATCTTTAACCTCTGAAGTGCGAATTTGTGTTTGTGATCATTTAGTACCTGTAGTTGGGAGATTATGGAAGATATTTCTTTTGCTCTGTCTGCTGAGAATAATTTTTTATTGAGTCTATGTAATGTGGCTAGGGATTCTAATAGAGCGCATTCTTTAGCAGCGTGAACTTTTTTAGCGTGGTCCGACTGTTTAATGAAGTGTCATGAAGGGTGGCTTTATGCGCACACCATAATATTAAATCAGGGACCTCCTTATTATTGTTAATATGGAAATATTCCTCTAGTGCTTGAGATGTTGGGGGGGACTTAGTTACGGTGCTGTAGAACGTAATTATTGATAAGACATTGAACTCTTCTTCGATTGCTAATGTGATGAGCGCGTGGTCTGACCCCTATAGACACCTTTGACACCATGTCTAACAAGTTTTTCTCAACTAGAAAATAATCTATCCTGGTATAGATCTTATGAGGATTGGAAAAGAATGTAAAATCCTTCTCCGTCAGATGGCGAATACACCAAATATCATATAGTCCATACCTGAACGAAGTATTGGCGTAGGAAGTAGGTTCTTGAAGATTGCTAACTGAAGTAGAATCCATTGATGGCCATATCACCTAGTTAAAATCCCCTGATAAGATTAGTAATCCCTCTTTAACCTTATCTATTTTTGCCAGGACTTTTTTAATGAAACTGTGTTGCTTGGCATTAGGGCCATACTGGATACTGATATATCATCCCTTCGGGTCAGTAATTATCTCTTTTTGTTTGTAGGATAATGTGTCACGAAAAGCAATGGATACCCCACATCTCTTGTCGACCGCAGGCGCATGATAAATATAAGGAAACTTCTTGTTTTTTAGTCTAAAACTGTCAGATTGATTCAACCTAGTTTCCTGCAGACATATAGGGGCAGATTTACATACCCGGTCCTGTCCCAATCCAGTGGCGCGTTCTCTGTGGAGGATTCGGGTCTTCCGGCGATTCACTAAAGTAGTGCACCTGATGGTAGTAGAAAACCATACTAAATAAACGCCTCTGTGGGACAACCCCGTCTTGGGGGAAGTATTTATGCTGGAGGATATGCAAAGGTGGGGTAGCAAAGGGGTGTGCAATTTATATCAGCTGTACTCTGATGGGGTATTGAAGTCTTTCCAGCAATTAAGGGAGGATTTTGAATTGCCGCAGTCCTGTTTTTTTCAATGTTTGCAGTTGAGACATGCTCTACAGACACAAGCCCAATCCGGTTAATTGGAAATCAGCTCTATGGGAGTGTTTGAAGGAGTAGTCAAGGCTTAAGGGACTAAAGGGGTAATTTCCCTGTTGTATGGTTTCCTTCTCTCAAAAGTATTGGGGGATCCTATGGCCGAGACTAAAAGGAGGTGGGAGGATGAAGTTGGGGAACTATCGGAGGAAGAACGGGCGGAGGCGACGGGTTCTCCTAGTGTCTTATCCATGAATGTTGCACAAAGGAGGTCTCAGTTGTTTTTTACTGCACAGAGTATATAGGACGCCATATGTCCTATGGAAAATGGGATTGAGGGAGGATGCAAGGTGTCCCCGGTGTCAAGAAGAGAGGGCAGACGGATGGCATATGTTTTGGTCGTGTGCAGCACTAGAGAGCCTGTGGAAGGAGGCAGAGGATTTGATGGATCGGATATATAACATAAGGCTTCCTCATGATCCTAAGGTTGGTCTACTGAGCTGTATGGATGGACAACAGGCAGGGCCGATTCTAGCCTTTTTGCTGCCTGAGGCGAAATTTTTAAATGCTGCCCCCCCGTGTACGCGTGCACGTGCGTGCCCCTGATGATGCTACCTTACACACTAGTAGTCATTAGTCACAGATATTAGTGACCTCTAGTACCTTACAGGTGCCCATCTACTCCACCGGGAAGGTACTTCTTTACGCTTTCTTCCGGCCTTGCTTTTCCTCCGAATTCACAAAGAAATGTCTTCAACTCCATGCAGCACAACTCCCCATGGCGCCCCTAAAAATACCACAGTCACTTACAGTATAATGCATTGTGATTCCAATATATATTATCCTCACAACATGACTGAACAAACTATTCCCAACATAAAACATCATTTAGTCACCCAAATTAGAGCATATAGAGAAATTCAATTAGGTGCCCTAATTTAGCCTCCCCCAATAATGAACAGCCGAGTATACATAGTCTCTCCTCTCTACCATTTATATACAGCCTCTCCCCTATCCCCCTGTATACACAGCCTTTCTTCTACCCCCCTGTATACACAGCCTACACCCCCCCACACCCCGTATACAGTCTCAGCTCCCCCACCACCTGTATCCAGTCTCAGCTGTATACATGCCCCACACAATTACCCCCAGTAATGTCTCCCATACAACCCCCCAAAATTTCCCCCATACAACCCCAATGTAATGTGTCCCACAGCCTCCCAGTAATTACCCCCACAGCTACCCCCAGTAAGTAATGTGCCCACACACAGCCCCCCAGTAAGTAATGTGCCCACACACAGCCCCCCAGTAAGTAATGTGCCCACACACAGCCCCCAGTAAGTAATGTGCCCACACAGACCCCAGTAAATAATGTGCCCACACACAGCCCCCCAGTAAGTAATGTGCCTCACACAGCCCCCCAGTAAGTAATGTGCCCACACACAGCCCCCCAGTAAGTAATGTGCCCACACACAGCCCCCCAGTAAGTAATGTGCCCACACACAGCCCCCAGTAAGTAATGTGCCCACACAGACCCCAGTAAATAATGTGCCCACACACAGCCCCCCAGTAAGTAATGTGCCTCACACAGCCCCCCAGTAAGTAATGTGCCCACACACAGCCCCCCAGTAAGTAATGTGCCCACACACAGCCCCCCAGTAAGTAATGTGCCCACACACAGCCCCCAGTAAGTAATGTGCCCACACAGACCCCAGTAAGTAATGTGCCCACACAGACCCCAGTAAATAATGTGCCCACACACAGCCCCCAGTAAGTAATGTGCCCACACACAGCCCCCCAGTAAGTAATGTGCCTCACACACAGCCCCCCCAGTAAGTAATGTGCCTCACACAGCCCCCCAGTAAGTAATGTGCCTCACACAGCCCCCCAGTAAGTAATGTGCCTCACACAGCCAACCAGTAAGTAATGTGCCTCACACAGCCCCCCAGTAAGTAATGTGCCTCACACAGCCCCCCAGTAAGTAATGTGCCTCACACACAGCCCCCCAGTAAGTAATGTGCCTCACACACAGCCCCCCAGTAAGTAATGTGCCTCACACAGCCCCCCAGTAAGTAATGTGCCTCACACAGCCCCCCCAGTAAGTAATGTGCCTCACACACAGCCCCCCCCCCCCCCAGTAAGAAATGTTCCCACACACAGTCCCCCATGTTCTTCCCTGGCCCCTGTCATGTCTCCCCCTCACCTCACTCAGGCAACTCTCTGTGTGTGTACTGCTTTCCCCGGCAGGTCATGTGACCATTGCATCATCAAAGGTCCTTCAGTCTTCAGCCTCCGGGAGTCTTCTACTCCCGGTGGGTGAAGCAACTGCTGGGGAAAGCAGTCCCTGTACATGGTCTCATAACGATCTGTGTCCTGAGGACACAGATCGTTATGAGAGAGGGAAGGAAGATCTAGCGATCCCCCTGCTGCACTCACCATTCCGTGCTCCCACGCAGCTCCCTCATCCCCTCCAGCCAGCAGCCCTCTGTGAAGGGACACAGGTCGGCACTGGCACGTGGTGACGTCATCACGCCGACCTGTGTCCTGCAGAGCGGTGCACACAGGCGCGATGTGCTGCACCGCTCTGACTATAAATTACATCACCGCCTTGAAGGCGGCGATGTAATTTATTTTACAGGTGGCACGGACCTGCCAGCCATTGGCAAGTCCGTGCTACCAGCGGCAAAATGCCGCTTTTAAATGGGGTCCGCTATCTGCCGCCTGAGGCGGGGACTTCACCTCGCCTCATGGCAGAAGCGGCCCTGACAACAGGGGACTCAGAATGAACGCTTGGCTGTGGCAAAATTTCTTTACCAAGTCAGGAAAAGTATAGCTGGGCACTGGTTAGATGCGGATCCTCCAGGGTTGGAAGAGGTGATAAATATGACAAACAAAACTATATGGATGGAAATGAAGGTTTACCAGAAAAGGGGTAATCTCAAAAAATTTGAGATACAGTGGCTTGACTGGGTGGAGTTTCCAGGATTGGCAAATGAGGAATTGCGGAGAAGTTTGTCCAGGTTAAATTTGGGGAGTATACTGGGGCAGTAAGAGTTATCCTAGTATATTGAGGGCTGCGTTGGATGCGTGATGACTAGATGGATTAAGGGAGAGGTGACAGACCAGAGAGTTGTTGGGTGGGGGGGGGGGGGAGTGGATCTGGGGAATGTTATATATGTTTATACTGAATATACATTTGTATTAATGTGCACTGACTACTGGCAATTTTTGTATTGTGCATATTTATGATATAAGTGAAAGCAATAACATTTTCTGATTTAAAAAAAATGTAGTGCGCCCGATGTCCACCAGGTGTCGCTGATGCGATGAAGTCCATCGGAGTTCACTGGAGTGCACGATCCGTTGCTGTGTGCAGATAAGCGCGTGTCAAGCGACACTTTTAAAAAAAAAAATACGGCAGCTTTTCCGAATCCGTCGGGTCTTCTGACGGCCACGCCCCCCGATTTCCGTCGCGTGAATGCCGGCGACGATGCGCCACAATTTGATCGCGTGCGCCAAAAGCCCGGGGCAATTCAGGGAAAATTGGCGCAAAACGATAATATTCAGGTAACCCGGCGGAAAAATGTGTTTCAGGCCCTTAGTAAATGACCCCCGTAATGTCAGCATGCATTTTATTAGCCTCTCTCCATACGGAGGATCTTTTAGTAAGCAAATTCGGGCCCCTTTACATTAATTGATAGTATTTTAAACACCATTGTATAGTGCTAAGCATTGGTACTGAACTACGCTGCTACAGACAAGAGATGTGAGTTCCCCCAGGACTAGGACCCCACAT
This sequence comes from Engystomops pustulosus, assembly GCF_040894005.1. Classification (NCBI taxonomy): domain Eukaryota; kingdom Metazoa; phylum Chordata; class Amphibia; order Anura; family Leptodactylidae; genus Engystomops; species Engystomops pustulosus. The sequence continues at coordinate 220,568,332 of NC_092414.1, forward strand.
TTGCGTAATAGTAGATGCCTCAAGCCACGATGAAAATGTAATGTCAGAGATATGCCTGATCGAACATGGGAAAAAACAGTAGAAACAGTAACTACCACTAAAAGGGAAACTTTAAAACAGCAAAATAGAAAACAAATAGTGAGTATTGCCATATTGGGAATAGGTCTTTCGATGACCATGTCAGCATCCCAACAGTGGAAATAAGCATTTGCGCACAGCTTTTTGGGATGTGCTTAGTACCTGAACGGCCCAGGTGGCAAACAGAAATTATATTTCCAAGTGACTTCAGACGGTGCGCTTCTTATTGTTGTGTGCAGTAGACCACTCTTTCGGAACTACCCCCGAAGGAAGACGCCTGGTGTTGGGGCTTCCACTCCTTTTAGGTCCCAAGTTTTGCACAACTGAAGCCCTTCTTCCAGAGTTAAGGCCATAGTTTTACTCCCTTTCCTGGTCATAATCAATTTCACTGGAAATCCCCAGCGATATGGGATGTTGTTAGCTCTCAAAATGTTGGAACAGCTGAAAGATCTAGTGTCACCGCAGAAAGATCTGTAAACACTGTAATGTCCTTAAATTGCGCTGGAAGAACAGGAGAAGGCCACCTATTACACCTCCATAGTAGTGGTGACCTCCACTACTTCATTATGAGCAGTTGCCAGCTCTGCCATTTCTTCATCAATATGGGAACTCACCCAGTGAGTTCACTTCAGTTTTAAGTGTCTGAATAGAGAGGTGCAGCTCTTCGGTGATATTAACCTGCAGTTCAGCTAGCAGCGTTTTCATGGAGTCCATAGTAATGGCTGCTTGTGTAATGTCACAGGTAGTTGAAGCTGGGAGTGAGGTGCGAGTGGTGGATGGAGTAACCCACATTCCTGGCTCCTGCTGGGGGTGGTTTGTTGGCGGCTGCTTCATTGAGGCTGTGAGCGAAGGAGTTGGTGTGACTGGGACTTCCATGTCTAATACCGTCTCTTGTCCCATCGATGATACAGGGCTGCTAGCTGAAGAATCCATGGTGAGCAGAGGCTCCGAGAGGAGAAGGTCCTCCTCAGGTTCTGGAGGGGGAGAAGGTGGAGGTGTGCTACCTTGTTACGACGCAGCAGAGGACACCACGCGGCCAGCGCCATCTTGGAGTGAGTTGGCTGCCATGAAAAACTTGGTAAGTTTTAACAGGTTCTTCTTTATATGCCCTTTCGCCATCCCCGTTTTGGTCTTTGGTCACTTCGGGGTGATTTGGTATGAATCCCACGGGAGGATCGTTCGCTGTGAGTTGCTAAAGACCACTGTGCAGCGGAGCCAGCGCTTTACACGTCTGCCTCCATGCGCAGCAGGACATGCCCCCCCCCCTTCTACTCTGTTTTATATAACTATGCCTAATAAATTCTAAACAAAATACACAGATTTTCCCCCAATCCCTAAATTCTCATTTTATGCACACACCTTTTATGTGGGATTGTTTTGATACGTTTCATTTTACTGGGTCATAGTTTTATTTAAGGTGCAATTATGCATAATTTTGGCCCTGATAACGTGTAAAAAACAATAGACTTCCGGGGTATGCAAGTGTTAGGGATCCCTGAGTAGATAGTAGAGGAGATGCCCATGATTAGAGATGAGCGAGCACTAAAATGCTCGGGTACTCGTTATTCGAGACGAACTTTTCCCGATGCTCGAGTGCTCGTTTCGAGTAACGAGCCCCATTGAAGTCAATGGGAGACTCGAGCATTTTTCAAGGGGACCAAGGCTCTGCACAGGGAAGCTTGGCCAAACACCTGGGAACCTCAGAAAAGGATGGAAACACCACGGAAATGGACAGGAAACAGCAGGGGCAGCATGCATGGATGCCTCTGAGGCTGCTTAATCGCACCATTATGCCAAAATTATGGGCAACAGCATGGCCATGACAGAGTGACAGAATGAAGCTAGATAGCATCTAAAACATCCAATAATTGACCCTGACACTATAGGGGACGGCATGCAGAGGCAGCGGCAGCAGGCTAGAGAGTGGCATGGCGACATACCACAAATGGACTCAGGCTTCAAACCAATTTAAAAAATTCCTTTTGGCGAGGATAACGTGTAGCACTGAATGTATCAGTATTTTGCCTGGTTAAGGCGGCAGAGAGGAACCAAAGGAGCTGAGCAAGAAGCACTGAAATGATTTCCTATGTGAACAAAAGGTTGACGGTATATTTAGTCGATAACACAGCATTGTGGCGACATAGTGACCAAGTTCCATAACGTATCTGGTGAAACACCCGAAAAATGTGCCTGACACAGCTCGTTTGATAAGGGGTCGACATGTTGAGGCAGCCATGGAGACGACTTCCATGATTAAGATTGACAGTATGGGGTATCCATATTGCGCTGCTATGATTGAAACTACAGGTCTCCAGCATGGCAGCGACAGATGGGTCGAGTTTCATTATGTATCTGGTGAAACACCTGAAAATTCTGCCTGACACAGCTCGTTTGATAAGGGGACAATGTGCTGCATATCCTCTCGTGCTCAAGCGTCTGGGGTATAGACAGTTAAAAGTTGTGCATGGAAACATTGGTGGATGCTAAGGAGGATCGTGGAGGCGAAATGGACAGGAAACAGCAGGGGCAGCATGCATGGATGTCTCTGAGGCTGCCTAATCTTGGGATGGAGCTGGCGGTCCGCTGCCAGGTGAGCTTTTGCCTGTCCAAGCCCCTGTCTCTCGGCTCCTCCCCACCCAAAATGGGTTTGGGGGCCAGAAGCGTTTACTTTGAAAAAATTATAATTTTCAAAGCAGACAGGGGCTACAAACAGCACTTAAAAGAACTTTTGGATAAGATCAAGTGTAGTACTGTTCTTATAAGTAATTGGCTTGGTTATGGCAGGTGAGGGGAATGTAAACAGATGCGCAAGATGCGCTGAAATAATATCGGTAAATGATAAAAGTTTGCCAGTATATTTTGTGGATAACACAGCAGGGTGGCGACAAAGTTAACAAGTTTAATGCGAAAGCCATGAAAACAACCTAAAATTCTGCCTGACACAGCTCGTTAGATAAGGGGACGATGTATGGAGTCAGCTATATGGACGACTTTGGAGGCAGCTATGGAGATGACATGTGGAGGTAGCAATGGAGACAACGTGTGGAGGCAGCTAAAAAGATGATGTGTGGAAGCTGCTATGGAGACAATTAAATTTGGATAGTGCCTGTATGTGGCAGTCCAAAAGGAGCAGGTAGGTGGCCCTCCAGAAAAATTAAATAGATTCAGTGCCTATTCATGCATTCTCACACTCCTTTTACTCTCCAGGGATGAGAGTGGAAAGATTTTGCTTGTACCGTGGGTCCAGGAGAGTGAATACCCAGTAATCGGTGCTGGATTAAATTCTTTGAACGCGAGGGTCACGGGATAAGCAGCCTAGCATGAAATCTGCCATATGCGCCAGAGTACCAACGCGCAAGAATTCACTCCCCTCACTGGCCTGACTGTCCATTTCCTCCTCCTCCAACTCATCTTCTTCTTCTGCCCATACACGCTGAACAGTGAAGGACTGAACAATGGTCCCCTCTTCAGTCTCGCCAACATTCTCCTCCTCTTCCTCCTCATCCTCCTCCACCTCCTCCGTTATGCGCTGAGAAACAGACCTGAGGGTGCTTTGGCTATCAACAAGGGAATCTTCTTCCCCCGTCTCTTGTGATGAGCGCAAAGCTTCCGACTTCATGCTGACCAGAGAGTTTTTCAACAGGCCAAGCAGCGGGATGGTGAGGCTGATGATGGCGGCGTCGCCACTGACCATCTGTGTTGACTCCTCAAAGTTACTCAGCACCTGACAGATATCAGACATCCACGTCCACTCCTCATTGTAGACTTGAGGAAGCTGATTGACCTGACTACCAATTCTGGTGGAAGTTGACATCTGGCAGTCTACAATCGCATTGCGCTGCTGGTAAACTCTGGATAACATAGTTAATGTTGAATTCCACCTCGTGGGCACGTCGCACAACAGTCGGTGAGCGGGCAGCTGGAGGCGGTGCTGCGATGCCCTGAGAGTGGCAGCATCTGTGCTGGACTTCCTGAAATGCACACAGATGCAGCGCACCTTTGTGAGCAAATCAGACAGATTGGGGTATGTCTTGAGGAACCGCTGAACTATGAGATTTAACACATGGGCCAGGCATGGCACATGTGTCAGTCTGCCGAGTTGTAGAGCCGCCACCAGGTTACGGCAGTTGTCACACACAACCATGCCTGGCTTCAGGTTCAGCGGTGCCAGCCACAGATCAGTCTGCACCGCGATGCCCTGTAATAGCTCTTGGGCAGTGTGTCTTTTATCGCCTAGGCTCAACAGCTTGAGCACCGCCTGCTGTCGCTTAGCGACGGCACTGCTGCTGTGCCTAGAGCTACCGACTGATGGCGCCATGCCCACGGATGGTAATTCGGAGGAGGAGGTGGAGGAGGGGTGGGAGGAGGAGAAGGCATAGTAGGGCTGAGAGACCTGGACCGAGGTAGGCCCCTCAATCCTTGGCGTCGGCAGTGTATGACCAGCCCTAGGGTCAGACTCGGTCCCAGCCTCCACCAAGTTAACCCAATGTGCCGTCAGCGAAATATAGTGGCCCTGCCCGGCAGCACTCGTCCACGTGTTCGTGGTCAGGTGGACCTTGTCAGAAACGGCGTTGGTCAGTATAAGCTGAGTTTTTCAGCACAAAAAATGTGCTGAAAAACATCCCCTCGGCTTATACGCGAGTCATACAGTCATAAAAAATATTTAAAAAATAATAAACTTATATACTCACCCTCCGGTGGCCCCGACGTGCAGCGCTGCTCCCCCGATGTCCGCACGGGTCCTCTTCTGGCTTGGGCGGCCGTCTTCTGTCTTCTCTAACTTCGTGCCGGGTGCCGCCATGTTTCAATCCCAGGCGGCGCCTAGTATGACATCAGCAGCGGCGCATCATACTAGGCGCCGTCCGGGAGAGAGCAATGGCGGCGCCCAGTAGAAGAAAGAAGACGGTGCGGAAGGCAGAATAGGTGCCGTGCGGACATCGTGGGAGCAGCGTTGCACGTCGGGGCCACCGGAGGGTGAGTATATAAGTTTTTTTTTTTTTTTAATGCTGGGCTCGCTGTATACTACTGGGGGCAGTGCTGTATACTAATGGGGGCAGTGCTGTATACTACTGGGGGCAATGCTGTATACTACTGGGGGCAGTGCTGTATACTACTGGGGGCAGTGCTGTAAACTACTGGGGACAGTGCTGTATACTACTGGGGGCAGGCTGTATACTACTGGGGGCAGTGCTGTAAACTACTGGGGGCAGTGCTGTATACTACTGGGGGCAATGCTATATACTACTGGGGGCAGGCTGTATACTACTGGGGGCAGGCTGGCTACAAACTGGGTAGGTCTGTGACCAATGCATTTCCCATCCTCGGCTTATACTCGAGTCAATAGGTTTTCCCAGTTTTTGATGGTAAAATTAGGGGTCTCGGCTTATACTAGGGTCGGCTTATACTCGAGTATATACGGTATATACTTGTCTATAAAACATATAGAGTAAAAAGTCCAACTCACCTCTCTCCGGTCATGGTGCAGGAAAGTCAAAACTCTGAGAACCTCCAGCCAACAAATCCTTTTTAGTAAATGCTTCAGCACTCAAAGTTCCGGTGAAAAAAGGGTTTACTTTATTCCATTAAAATCCATATCAACGTGCATAGACAGAGGTGACAGTCACAAAACAGGTACAGTTATTCTACCTACGCGTTTCGCATACAGAAGCTTAGTCATGGTCTGAACAAACGCTAGACTCGTTCCCCATTTGAATCCTCGCGGCCCAATCAGGGTGACGTCACTCTCACACCTGAGAAGATCACGTGACTCTCGTGGAGCGCGAGTCTGTTTTAAACAATATTTTAAAAACATATATATTAGAGATGAGCGAACATGCTCGTCCGAGCTTGATGCTCGGTCGAGCATTAGGGTACTCGAAACTGCTCGTTGCTCGGACGAATACTTCGCCCGCTCGAGAAAATGGCAGCTCCCGCCGTTTTGCTTTTTGGCGGCCAGAAACAGAGCCAATCACAAGCCAGGAGACTCTGCACTCCACCCAGCATGACGTGGTACCCTTACACGTTGATAGCAGTGGTTGGCTGGCCAGATCAGGTGACCCTGGGATAGACTAGCCGCTGCCCGCGCTGCTCGGATCATTCTGTGTCTGGATGCCGCTAGGGAGAGAGCTGCTGCTGGTCAGGGAAAGCGTTAGGGTGTTCTATTAGCTTACTGTTAGGCAGGAGTGATTCTCAAAGAACCCAACAGCCCTTCTTAGGGCTACAATAACGTTCTACTTTTTTTATTTTAATTTGCATCTAGTACCATTTTGTGAGGAATTAGCAGGGGGACTTGCTACCGTTGTGTTTAGCTCTTAGTGGCACACATATCCATAGCAAAGACCGAAGTGGGAAAATTTAGTAGGGGTTGGATTTCAATTAGGCACTAACTCAGTGTCATCTCATCTGGCATAGTAGTGTGCTTTGATACTTGGCTAGAAAATAGCCATAGGAGAATACAAAGAGCTTACTTACGCCTACAGTAGCGTTCTATATATTTGATTTCTGGTTGATCTGCTGGTGGCTGTACTTTCTGCAGTGCATGTACTAGCCAATTCTGAGCAATTTGTAGTGAGACTTGCGACCGCTGTGTTCTGCGCTTAGTGACGCACATATCCATAGCAAAGACCGAAGTGGGAAAATTTAGTAGGGGTTGGATTTCAATTAGGCACTAACTCAGTGTCATCTCATCTGGCATAGTAGTGTGCTTTGATACTTGGCTAGAAAATAGCCATAGGAGAATACAAAGAGCTTACTTACGCCTACAGTAGCGTTCTATATATTTGATTTCTGGTTGATCTGCTGGTGGCTGTACTTTCTGCAGTGCATGTACTAGCCAATTCTGAGCAATTTGTAGTGAGACTTGCGACCGCTGTGTTCTGCGCTTAGTGACGCACATATCCATAGCAAAGACCGAAGTGGGAAAATTTAGTAGGGGTTGGATTTCAATTAGGCACTAACTCAGTGTCATCTCATCTGGCATAGTAGTGTGCTTTGATACTTGGCTAGAAAATAGCCATAGGAGAATACAAAGAGCTTACTTACGCCTACAGTAGCGTTCTATATATTTGATTTCTGGTTGATCTGCTGGTGGCTGTACTTTCTGCAGTGCATGTACTAGCCAATTCTGAGCAATTTGTAGTGAGACTTGCGACTGCTGTGTTCTGCGCTTAGTGACGCACATATCCATAGCAAAGACCGAAGTGGGAAAATTTAGTAGGGGTTGGATTTCAATTAGGCACTAACTCAGTGTCATCTCATCTGGCATAGTAGTGTGCTTTGATACTTGGCTAGAAAATAGCCATAGGAGAATACAAAGAGCTTACTTACGCCTACAGTAGCGTTCTATATATTTGATTTCTGGTTGATCTGCTGGTGGCTGTACTTTCTGCAGTGCATGTACTAGCCAATTCTGAGCAATTTGTAGTGAGACTTGCGACCGCTGTGTTCTGCGCTTAGTGACGCACATATCCATAGCAAAGACCGAAGTGGGAAAATTTAGTAGGGGTTGGATTTCAATTAGGCACTAACTCAGTGTCATCTCATCTGGCATAGTAGTGTGCTTTGATACTTGGCTAGAAAATAGCCATAGGAGAATACAAAGAGCTTACTTACGCCTACAGTAGCGTTCTATATATTTGATTTCTGGTTGATCTGCTGGTGGCTGTACTTTCTGCAGTGCATGTACTAGCCAATTCTGAGCAATTTGTAGTGAGACTTGCGACTGCTGTGTTCTGCGCTTAGTGACGCACATATCCATAGCAAAGACCGAAGTGGGAAAATTTAGTAGGGGTTGGATTTCAATTAGGCACTAACTCAGTGTCATCTCATCTGGCATAGTAGTGTGCTTTGATACTTGGCTAGAAAATAGCCATAGGAGAATACAAAGAGCTTACTTACGCCTACAGTAGCGTTCTATATATTTGATTTCTGGTTGATCTGCTGGTGGCTGTACTTTCTGCAGTGCATGTACTAGCCAATTCTGAGCAATTTGTAGTGAGACTTGCGACCGCTGTGTTCTGCGCTTAGTGACGCACATATCCATAGCAAAGACCGAAGTGGGAAAATTTAGTAGGGGTTGGATTTCAATTAGGCACTAACTCAGTGTCATCTCATCTGGCATAGTAGTGTGCTTTGATACTTGGCTAGAAAATAGCCATAGGAGAATACAAAGAGCTTACTTACGCCTACAGTAGCGTTCTATATATTTGATTTCTGGTTGATCTGCTGGTGGCTGTACTTTCTGCAGTGCATGTACTAGCCAATTCTGAGCAATTTGTAGTGAGACTTGCGACTGCTGTGTTCTGCGCTTAGTGACGCACATATCCATAGCAAAGACCGAAGTGGGAAAATTTAGTAGGGGTTGGATTTCAATTAGGCACTAACTCAGTGTCATCTCATCTGGCATAGTAGTGTGCTTTGATACTTGGCTAGAAAATAGCCATAGGAGAATACAAAGAGCTTACTTACGCCTACAGTAGCGTTCTATATATTTGATTTCTGGTTGATCTGCTGGTGGCTGTACTTTCTGCAGTGCATGTACTAGCCAATTCTGAGCAATTTGTAGTGAGACTTGCGACCGCTGTGTTCTGCGCTTAGTGACGCACATATCCATAGCAAAGACCGAAGTGGGAAAATTTAGTAGGGGTTGGATTTCAATTAGGCACTAACTCAGTGTCATCTCATCTGGCATAGTAGTGTGCTTTGATACTTGGCTAGAAAATAGCCATAGGAGAATACAAAGAGCTTACTTACGCCTACAGTAGCGTTCTATATATTTGATTTCTGGTTGATCTGCTGGTGGCTGTACTTTCTGCAGTGCATGTACTAGCCAATTCTGAGCAATTTGTAGTGAGACTTGCGACCGCTGTGTTCTGCGCTTAGTGACGCACATATCCATAGCAAAGACCGAAGTGGGAAAATTTAGTAGGGGTTGGATTTCAATTAGGCACTAACTCAGTGTCATCTCATCTGGCATAGTAGTGTGCTTTGATACTTGGCTAGAAAATAGCCATAGGAGAATACAAAGAGCTTACTTACGCCTACAGTAGCGTTCTATATATTTGATTTCTGGTTGATCTGCTGGTGGCTGTACTTTCTGCAGTGCATGTACTAGCCAATTCTGAGCAATTTGTAGTGAGACTTGCGACTGCTGTGTTCTGCGCTTAGTGACGCACATATCCATAGCAAAGACCGAAGTGGGAAAATTTAGTAGGGGTTGGATTTCAATTAGGCACTAACTCAGTGTCATCTCATCTGGCATAGTAGTGTGCTTTGATACTTGGCTAGAAAATAGCCATAGGAGAATACAAAGAGCTTACTTACGCCTACAGTAGCGTTCTATATATTTGATTTCTGGTTGATCTGCTGGTGGCTGTACTTTCTGCAGTGCATGTACTAGCCAATTCTGAGCAATTTGTAGTGAGACTTGCGACCGCTGTGTTCTGCGCTTAGTGACGCACATATCCATAGCAAAGACCGAAGTGGGAAAATTTAGTAGGGGTTGGATTTCAATTAGGCACTAACTCAGTGTCATCTCATCTGGCATAGTAGTGTGCTTTGATACTTGGCTAGAAAATAGCCATAGGAGAATACAAAGAGCTTACTTACGCCTACAGTAGCGTTCTATATATTTGATTTCTGGTTGATCTGCTGGTGGCTGTACTTTCTGCAGTGCATGTACTAGCCAATTCTGAGCAATTTGTAGTGAGACTTGCGACTGCTGTGTTCTGCGCTTAGTGACGCACATATCCATAGCAAAGACCGAAGTGGGAAAATTTAGTAGGGGTTGGATTTCAATTAGGCACTAACTCAGTGTCATCTCATCTGGCATAGTAGTGTGCTTTGATACTTGGCTAGAAAATAGCCATAGGAGAATACAAAGAGCTTACTTACGCCTACAGTAGCGTTCTATATATTTGATTTCTGGTTGATCTGCTGGTGGCTGTACTTTCTGCAGTGCATGTACTAGCCAATTCTGAGCAATTTGTAGTGAGACTTGCGACCGCTGTGTTCTGCGCTTAGTGACGCACATATCCATAGCAAAGACCGAAGTGGGAAAATTTAGTAGGGGTTGGATTTCAATTAGGCACTAACTCAGTGTCATCTCATCTGGCATAGTAGTGTGCTTTGATACTTGGCTAGAAAATAGCCATAGGAGAATACAAAGAGCTTACTTACGCCTACAGTAGCGTTCTATATATTTGATTTCTGGTTGATCTGCTGGTGGCTGTACTTTCTGCAGTGCATGTACTAGCCAATTCTGAGCAATTTGTAGTGAGACTTGCGACTGCTGTGTTCTGCGCTTAGTGACGCACATATCCATAGCAAAGACCGAAGTGGGAAAATTTAGTAGGGGTTGGATTTCAATTAGGCACTAACTCAGTGTCATCTCATCTGGCATAGTAGTGTGCTTTAATACTTGGCTAGAAAATAGCCATAGCAATAGGATAGCATTGTTTGGTTTTAAAAACTCAAAAAAAAACAAAAAACACAAAAAAAAACAAAAAACACAAAAAAAAACAAAAAACACAAAAAAACCCCCAAAAAAGTTAAAAAAAAAAAAAAGTTATAACTCTCATTTTAAAAATGTTTAACCCGAGGGCTAGGGGTAGAGGACGAGGGCGGGGACGTGGGCGTCCAACTACTGCAGGGGTCAGAGGCCGTGGTCCTGGGCGGGGTGAGACACCACCTGCTGATGAGGGAGCAGGGGAACGCCGCAGAGCTACACTCCCTAGGTTCATGTCTGAAGTTACTGGGACTCGTGGTAGAGCACTGTTGAGGCCAGAACAGTGCGAACAGGTGATGTCGTGGATTGCTGACAATGCTTCGAGCAATTTGTCCACCACCAGTCAGTCTTCCACGCAGTCCACCCATGTCACCGAAATCGCCACTCCTCCAGCTCCTGCACCTCAGCCTCCTCCCCCCCAGTCTGCCCCCTCCCAGGAAAATTTAGCATTTGAACCGGCATACTCTGAGGAACTGTTTTCTGGACCCTTCCCACAGTCACAAACCACTTGTCCGGTTGCTGCTGAGCAATTTTCCGATGCCCAGGTTTTCCACCAGTCACAGTCTGTGGGTGATGATGACCTTCTTGACGTAGTGGAAGTGTGTAAAGAGGTGTGCGACGATGAGGAGACACGGTTGTCAGACAGTGGGGAAGTTGTTGTCAGGGCAGGAAGTCCGAGGGGGGAGCAGACTGAGGGCTCGGAGGATGATGAGGTGACAGACCCAAGCTGGGTTGAGAGGCCGGGTGAACACAGTGCTTCTGAGACGGAGGAGAGTCCTCGACCAGAACAGGTTGGAAGAGGCAGTGGTGGGGCCAGACGGAGAGGCAGGGCCAGAGCTGGTGCATCAGCGCCAAATGTGTCAACTAGTGAAGCTCCCGTGGCGAGGGCTCTTGCGGCGAGGGCTAGATCTTCAGAAGTCTGGAGGTTCTTTAAGGAAACACCGGATGACCGACGGACTGTGGTGTGCAACATTTGCCAAACCAGGCTCAGCAGGGGTTCCACCACTACTAGCTTAACTACCACCAGTATGCGCAGGCATATGAATGCTAAACACCCCACTCAGTGGCAACAAGCCCGTTCACCTCCGGCCGTGCACACCACTGCTCCTTCCCCTGTGTCAGCTGCTAGTCAGCCCCCTGCCCAGGACCCTGCCACAAAAACCCCATCGTCGCCTCCACGATCCTCCACAGCATCCACCAGCGTTCAGCTCTCCATATCCCAGACGCTGGAGCGGAAACGCAAATATAGTGCAACCCACCCGCACGCCCAAGCCCTTAATGTGCACATCTCCAGATTGCTTAGCCTGGAGATGCTGCCCTATAGGCTAGTAGAGACCGAGGCCTTTCGCAACCTCATGGCGGCGGCCGCCCCTCGGTATTCGGTCCCCAGCCGCCACTACTTTTCCCGATGTGCCGTCCCAGCCCTGCACCAGCACGTGTCAGACAACATCATCCGTGCCCTGACCAACGCCGTTTCTGACAAGGTCCACCTGACCACGGACACGTGGACGAGTGCTGCCGGGCAGGGCCACTATATATCGCTGACGGCACATTGGGTTAACTTGGTGGAGGCTGGGACCGAGTCTGACCCTGGGGCTGCTCATATACTGCCGACGCCGAGGATTGCGGGGCCTACCTCGGTCCAGGTGTTTCAGGCCTACTATGCCTCCTCCTCCTCCCACCCCTCCTCCACCTCCTCCTCCGAACTACCATCCGTGGGCACGGCGCCATCAGTCGGTAGCTCTAGGCACAGCAGCAGTGCCGTCGCTAAGCGACAGCAGGCGGTGCTCAAACTGCTGAGCCTAGGCGACAAAAGGCACACCGCCCAAGAGCTATTACAGGGCATCACGGCGCAGACTGATCTGTGGCTGGCACCGCTGAACCTCAAGCCGGGAATGGTTGTGTGTGACAACGGCCGTAACCTGGTGGCGGCTCTGCAACTCGGCAGACTGACACATGTGCCATGCCTGGCCCATGTGTTAAATCTGATAGTTCAGCGTTTCCTCAAGACATACCCCAATCTGTCTGATTTGCTCACGAAGGTGCGCCGCATCTGTGCGCATTTCAGGAAGTCCAGCCCAAATGCTGCCACTCTCAGGGCAGCGCAGCGCCGCCTCCAACTGCCCGCTCACCGACTGTTGTGCGACGTGCCCACGAGGTGGAATTCAACACTGACCATGTTATCCAGAGTTTACCAGCAGCGCAGAGCGATTGTAGACTGCCAAATGTCAACTTCCACCAGAACTGGTAGTCAGGTCAGTCAGCTTCCTCAAGTCTACAATGAGGAGTGGACGTGGATGTCTGATATCTGTCAGGTGCTGAGTAACTTTGAGGAGTCAACACAGATGGTCAGTGGCGATGCCGCCATCATCAGCCTCACCATCCCGCTGCTTGGCCTGTTGAAAAACTCTCTGGTCAGCATGAAGTCGGAAGCTTTGCGCTCGTCACAAGAGACAGGGGAAGAATATTCCCTTGTTGATAGCCAAAGCACCCTCAGGTCTGTTTCTCAGCGCATATCGGAGGAGGTGGAGGTGGAGGAGGATGAGGAGGAAGAGGAGGAGAATGTTGGCGAGACACAAGAGGGGACCATTGTTGAGTCCTTCACTGTTGAGCGTGTATGGGCAGAAGAAGAGGAGTTGGAGGAGTTGGAGGAGGAGGAAATGGACAGTCAGGCCAGTGAGGGGAGTGAATTCTTACGCGTTGGTACTCTGGCGCATATGGCAGATTTCATGCTAGGCTGCCTATCCCGTGACCCTCGCGTTCAAAGAATTTATTCCAGCACCGATTACTGGGTGTTCACTCTCCTGGACCCACGGTACAAGCAAAATCTTCCCACTCTCATCCCTGCAGAGGAAAGGAGTGTGAGAATGCATGAATACCAGCAGGCCCTGGTGCACAAGCTGAAACAGTATTTCCCTTCTGACAGCGCTAGCGGCAGAGTGCGTAGTTCTGCGGGACAAGTAGCGAGGGAGAGTAGGCGAGCAGGCAGCTTGTCCAGCACTGGCAAGGGTACGCTTTACAAGGCTTTTGCCAGCTTTATGTCACCCCAGCAAGACACTGTCACCTGTACCCAGTCTCGGCAGAGTAGGGCTGATCTTTACAGAAAGATGGTGAGGGAGTACGTAGCTGACCATACCATCGTCCTAAATGATCACACAGCTCCCTACAACTACTGGGTTTCAAAGCTGGACATGTGGCACGAACTGGCGCTGTACGCCTTGGAGGTTCTTGCCTGCCCTGCCGCTAGCGTCTTGTCCGAGCGGGTTTTCAGTGCAGCTGGTGGCATCATCACCGATAAGCGTACACGCCTGTCGACTGACAGCGCTGACAGGCTGACGCTTATTAAAATGAATAAAGGCTGGATTTCTCAGAATTTCCAATCTCCACCAGGTGAAGGAAGCTCAACCTGAATAATTGATCCACTCCTCCTCCTCCTCATTTTCCTCCTTCTCCTCCTCTTTGTACAGTAAAGCAGAGGAAAATGGCGATTTTTTGACAGGGCCCACTGGCTCTTGCTATAGTACTTCATGCATTTAATTTTTCTGGAGGGCCACCTACCCGGTCCTCTGTTTGAAACAATTTTTGTGAGTGCCACATACAGGCACTCAATCTATTCCATTTTTCTGGAGGGCCACCTACCCGGTCCTCTGTTTTAAAAAAATTTTGGGACTGCCACATACAGGCACTCAATCTATTCCATTTTACTGGAGGGCCACCTACCTGCTCCTCTGGTTTGAAAAATGTTTGGGACTGCCACATACAGGCACTCAATCTATTCCATTTTACTGCAGGGCCACCTACCTGCTCCTCTGGTTTGAAACATTTTTGGGACTGCCACATACAGGCACTCAATCTATTCCATTTTACTGGAGGGCCACCTACCTGCTCCTCTGGTTTGAAAAATTTTTGGGACTGCCACATACAGGCACTCAATCTATTCCATTTTACTGCAGGGCCACCTACCTGCTCCTCTGGTTTGAAACATTTTTGGGACTGCCACATACAGGCACTCAATCTATTCCATTTTACTGGAGGGCCACCTACCTGCTCCTCTGGTTTGAAACATTTTTGGGACTGCCACATACAGGCACTCAATCTATTCCATTTTACTGGAGGGCCACCTACCTGCTCCTCTGGTTTGAAAAATGTTTGGGACTGCCACATACAGGCACTCAATCTATTCCATTTTACTGCAGGGCCACCTACCTGCTCCTCTGGTTTGAAACATTTTTGGGACTGCCACATACAGGCACTCAATCTATTCCATTTTACTGGAGGGCCACCTACCTGCTCCTCTGGTTTGAAAAATGTTTGGGACTGCCACATACAGGCACTCAATCTATTCCATTTTACTGCAGGGCCACCTACCTGCTCCTCTGGTTTGAAACATTTTTGGGACTGCCACATACAGGCACTCAATCTATTCCATTTTACTGGAAGGCCACCTACCTGCTCCTCTGGTTTGAAAAATGTTTGGGACTGCCACATACAGGCACGCAATCTATTCCATTTTACTGGAGGGCCACCTACCTGCTCCTCTGGTTTGAAAAATTTTTGGGACTGCCACATACAGGCACTCAATCTATTCCATTTTACTGCAGGGCCACCTACCTGCTCCTCTGGTTTGAAACATTTTTGGGACTGCCACATACAGGCACTCAATCTATTCCATTTTACTGGAGGGCCACCTTCCTGCTCCTCTGGTTTGAAACATTTTTGGGACTGCCACATACAGGCACTCAATCTATTCCATTTTACTGGAGGGCCACCTACCTGCTCCTCTGGTTTGAAAAATGTTTGGGACTGCCACATACAGGCACTATCCAAATTAAATTGTCTCCATAGCAGCCTCCACACGTTGTCTCCATTGCTACCTCCAAAAGTCGTCCATATAGCTGCCTCCATACATCGTCCCTTTATCAAACGAGGTGTGTCAGGCAGAAATTTGGGTTGTTTTCATGGATTCCACATCAAAGTTGTTAACTTTGTCGCCACCCTGCTGTGTTATCCACAAAATATACTGGCAAACTTTTACCATTTAGGGATATTATTTCAGCGCTTCTTGCGCATCTGTTTACATTCCCCTCACCCGGCATATCCTAAACTTATAAGAACGCTACTACACTTGATCTTATACAAAAGGTTCTTAGAAGTGCTGTTTGGGGAGTAGCCTAGAGACAGGGGCTTGGATTGGCGAAAGCTCGCCTGGCAGCGGAGCGCCAGCTCCATGCGCATCATGCGCTTCTTGCGCATCTGTTTACATTCCCCTCACCCGCCATATCCTAAACTTATAAGAACGCTACTACACTTGATCTTATACAAAAGGTTCTTAGAAGTGCTGTTTGGGGAGTAGCCTAGAGACAGGGGCTTGGATTGGCGAAAGCTCGCCTGGCAGCGGAGCGCCAGCTCCATGCGCATCATGCGCTTCTTGCGCATCTGTTTACATTCCCCTCACCCGCCATATCCTAAACTTATAAGAACGCTACTACACTTGATCTTATACAAAAGGTTCTTAGAAGTGCTGTTTGGGGAGTAGCCTAGAGACAGGGGCTTGGATTGGCGAAAGCTCGCCTGGCTGCAGAGCGCCAGCTCCATCCCAAGATCCAACTAACATAGTTGCAGCACCTTTAATCTACTACTAGTTCACTGCCTCCATAATAATAATAATAATAATCTTTATTTATATAGCGTCATCATATTCTGTAGCGCTTTACAAATCATAGGAAACAAATACAAATGTAATGTAACAGAGCACAACATTTGTATGGAACAACAGGAGTGAGGTCCCTGCTCGCCAGAGCTTATGGTTTATGAAGATGATGGGGTAACACGAGGTAAAAGAATATTTAATGGTCAAGCCATTCTTCTTAGGGAATAGAAAAAAATATAATAAATGGAATTGCTGTCGCTTGAACCACTCAGCCGTCATCTTATATACCAGGTCCAGGGTGAATGGGACTGCAGAGAAGTCTGGTGCCTGTTGGTTGCTGGATAACAGATGGGAGGACGACACAGGACGGGTTAGTAGAAGAGTTAAAACTTCATGCAGTTAATGAGTGTTATAGGCTTGCCTAAAGAAATGGGTTTTAAGAGCACGTTTGAAACTTTGGAGGTTAGGTATTAGTCTGATAGTCCGGGGCAGAGCATTCCATAGAATTGGTGCAGCTCTAGAGAAGTCTTGGAGACGCGAGTGGGAGGTCCGCACTAGGGTAGAGGTTAATCTAAGATCACTGGCGGATCTAAGAGCACGGGTTGGGCGATAGACTGAGATAAGAGAGGAGAGGTAGGGGGGTGCAGCATTATACAGAGCTTTATGGATGAGGGTTATTATTATTTTAAACTGTATTCGAAAGGAGACTGGCAGCCAGTGCAGCGACTGGCATGAACTGTAAGCATACATGGTCCCCTTATCAAACGAGCTGTGTCAGGCAGAATTTTGGGTTGTTTTCATGGCTTCCATGTTAACTTTGTCGCCACCCTGCTGTGTAATCCACAAAATATACTGGCAAACTTTTATCATGTACCGATATTATTTGAGCGCTTCTTGCTCACCTCCTTTGGTTCCTCTCTGACACCCATTGGTTTGAAGCCTGAGTCCAATTAGGGTATGTCGCCATGCCACTCTCTAGCCTGCTGCCGCTGCCTCTGCATGCCGTCCCCTATAGTGTCAGGGTCAATTATTGCATGTTTTAGATGCTATCTAGCTTCATTCTGTCACTCTGTCATGGCCATGCTGTTGCCCATAATTTTGGCATAATGGTGCGATTAGGCAGCCTCAGAGGCATCCATGCATGCTGCCCCTGCTGTTTCCTGTCCATTTCCGTGGTGTTTCCATCCTTTTCTGAGGTTCCCAGGTGTTTGGCCAAGCTTCCCTGTGCAGAGCCTTGGTCCCCTTGAAAAATGCTCGAGTCTCCCATTGACTTCAATGGGGTTCGTTATTCGAGACGAGCACTCGAGCATCGGGAAAAGTTCGTCTCGAATAACGAGTACCCGAGCATTTTAGTGTTCGCTCATCTCTAATATATATATTAAAATATATAGTCATCTTGTCTATATATTTGGTATTTTACAAAATAATGAAAAAAAAAATAACAACAATTACACTATTATGATTCAATATTTATTCACCCTTGTTAAAATCTGCTGAATCTTACGATAAGCTTCTGTACAGTCCTTGTTCCTCAGGGTGTATATGATAGGGTTAAGCAGTGGGGTCACCACCGTGTACATAAGAGACAGGACCTTACTCAGGGTCAGGGATTTTCCTCTTGTTGGAAACATATAAACAATAATTAATGTCCCAAAAAATATGGAGACCACAGTGAGGTGGGAGCTACAGGTGTAGAAGGCTTTATGTCTCCCGGTACTGGATGGGATCTTCAGGATGGTGATGACAATGTACACGTAGGACGTCACTATTACTATAAAAGGAATTATTACAAATAAAAATCCTAATATAAGTCCCTGGGTATGAATTATGGATGTGTCGGAGCAGGAGAGCTGCAGGATTGGTTCAAAGTCACAGTAGATGTGATCAATGACTTGTGGCCCACAGAAATACAGATTACATATTGAAATTATATAGATTAATATCACTAGAAATCCAATTAACCAAATTATACATACTAATCTCACACAAAGGGCATGACTCATGATAGAGTGATAACAGAGGGGGTTACAGATGGCCACATACCGGTCATAGGACATCACCGACAGGAGAAGACATTCCGAGCACTCTGATGTGACAAAGCAGGAGAACTGTATGATGCATCCGATAAGAGAGATTGTACTTCCACCATACAGGACAGTGTGAAGAAGGACGGGGACAATGTCTGTGGTCAGCAGGAGGTCACAGAATGACAGCTGTGTAATGAAGAAGTACATGGGGGACTGAAGGGTTTTACTCACTAGATACAAGACCATGATGAGAAGGTTTCCTGATATTGTCCCACAGAAGATAAAAACCAGGAGAGAGAAGAAGAGAAATGTGAAGTTCTGAAGATCCGGAAATCCCAGAAGGAAGATGGAGGTGATATTATTTGTCATGGCCATCTGGTAACGAATTTTACGAATATTAGACTTTTATCGTGCCTGGCCAAGATTACAAATATCATATCTTTTAAAAAATACCCTAATCTCTGTCCATATTCTAAATTATGACTTGTAGCTCTTCAGAGATATTTTGGGGGAGTGTGTGTGTGTGTGTGTGTGGGGGGGGGTGGAGAGGGGGGTTAATAGCTGTAGCTACCACAAAAAGAAGTACAGCTGGTTCGGAACCTCATGAATGTATATAAAGCCTCAGGCCCGGGTAATCATCCATGAGTATTAATGAATCTGAAGGCAGTTATGCAGACACCATAGTGGGGCAGATTTACTTACCCGGCCCATTAGCGATCCAGCGACGCGTTCTCTGCGCTGGATTCGGAACCGGACGTCCACTCCTCATTGTAGACTTGAGGAAGCTGATTGACCTGACTACCAATTCTGGTGGAAGTTGACATCTGGCAGTCTACAATCGCATTGCGCTGGATAACATAGTTAATGTTGAATTCCACCTCGTGGGCACGTCGCACAACAGTCGGTGAGCGGGCAGCTGGAGGCGGTGCTGCGATGCCCTGAGAGTGGCAGCATCTGTGCTGGACTTCCTGAAATGCGCACAGATGCGGCGCACCTATGTGAGCAAATCAGACAGATTGGGGTATGTCTTGAGGAACCGCTGAACTATGAGATTTAACACATGGGCCAGGCATGGCACATGTGTTAGTCTGCCGAGTTGTAGAGCCTCCACCAGGTTACGGCAGTTGTCACACACAACCATGCCTGGCTTCAGGTTCAGCGGTGCCAGCCACAGATCAGTCTGCACCGCGATGCCCTGTAATAGCTCTTGGGCAGTGTGCCTTTTATCGCCTAGGCTCAACAGCTTGAGCACCGCCTGCTGTCGCTTAGCGACGGCACTGCTGCTGTGCCTAGAGCTACCGACTGATGGCGCCATGCCCACGGATGGAAATTCGGAGGAGGAGGTGGAGGAGGGGTGGGAGGAGGAGGAGGCATATTAGGGCTGAGAGACCTGGACCGAGGTAGGCCCCTCAATCCTCGGCGTCGGCAGTATATGACCAGCCCTAGGGTCAGACTCGGTCCCAGCCTCCACCAAGTTAACCCAATGTGCCGTCAGCGAAATATAGTGGCCCTGCCCGGCAGCACTCGTCCACGTGTTCGTGGTCAGGTGGACCTTGTCAGAAACGGCGTTGGTCAGTATAAGCCGAGTTTTTCAGCACAAAAAATGTGCTGAAAAACATCCCCTCGGCTTATACGCGAGTCATACAGTCATAAAAAATATTTAAAAAATAATAAACTTATATACTCACCCTCCGGTGGCCCCGACGTGCAGCGCTGCTCCCCCGATGTCCGCACGGGTCCTCTTCTGGCTTGGGCGGCCGTCTTCTGTCTTCTCTAACTTCGTGCCGGGTGCCGCCATGTTTCAATCCCAGGCAGCGCCTAGTATGACGTCAGCAGCGGCGCATCATACTAGGCGCCGTCCGGGAGAGAGCAATGGCGGCGCCCAGTAGAAGAAAGAAGACGGTGCAGAAGGCAGAGAGGTGCCGCGCGGACATCGTGGGAGCAGCGCTGCACGTCGGTGCCACCGGAGGGTGAGTATATAAGTTTTTTTTTTTTTTTTTAATGCTGGGCTCGCTGTATACTACTGGGGGCAGTGCTGTATACTAATGGGGGCAGTGCTGTATACTACTGGGGGCAATGCTGTATACTACTGGGGGCAGTGCTGTATACTACTGGGGGCAGTGCTGTAAACTACTGGGGACAGTGCTGTATACTACTGGGGGCAGTGCTGTATACTACTAGGGGCAATGCTGTATACTACTGGGGGCAGGCTGTATACTACTGGGGGCAGTGCTGTAAACTACTGGGGGCAGGGCTGTATACTACTGGGGGCAATGCTATATACTACTGGGGGCAGGCTGTATACTACTGGGGGCAGGCTGGCTACAAACTGGGTAGGTCTGTGACCAATGCATTTCCCATCCTCGGCTTATACTCGAGTCAATAGGTTTTCCCAGTTTTTGATGGTAAAAATAGGGGTCTCGGCTTATACTAGGGTCGGCTTATACTCGAGTATATACGGTATATACTTGTCTATAAAACATATAGAGTAAAAAGTCCAACTCACCTCTCTCCGGTCATGGTGCAGGAAAGTCAAAACTCTGAGAACCTCCAGACAACAAATCCTTTTTAGCAAATGCTTCAGCATTCAAAGTTCCGGTGAAAAAAGGGTTTACTTTATTCCATTAAAATCCATATCAACGTGCATAGACAGAGGTGACAGTCACAAAACAGGTACAGGTATTCTACCTACACGTTTCGCATACAGAAGCTTAGTCATGGTCTGAACAAACGCTAGACTCGTTCCCCATTTGAATCCTCGCGGCCCAATCAGGGTGACGTCACTCTCACACCTGAGAAGATCACGTGACTCTCGTGGAGCGCGAGTCCGTTTTAAACAATATTTTAAAAACATATATATATTAAAATATATAGTCATCTTGTCTATATATTTGGTATTTTACAAAATAATGAAAAAAAAATAACAACAATTACACTATTATGATTCAACATTTATTCACCCTTGTTAAAATCTGCTGAATCTTACGATAAGCTTCTGTACAGTCCTTGTTCCTCAGGGTGTATATGATAGGGTTAAGCAGTGGGGTCACCACCGTGTACATAAGAGACAGGACCTTACTCAGGGTCAGGGATTTTCCTCTTGTTGGAAACATATAAACAATAATTAATGTCCCAAAAAATATGGAGACCACAGTGAGGTGGGAGCTACAGGTGGAGAAGGCTTTATGTCTCCCGGTACTGGATGGGATCTTCAGGATGGTGATGACAATGTACACGTAGGACGTCACTATTACTATAAAAGGAATTATTACAAATAAAAATCCTAATATAAGTCCCTGGGTATGAATTATGGATGTGTCGGAGCAGGAGAGCTGCAGGATTGGTTCAAAGTCACAGTAGATGTGATCAATGACTTGTGGCCCACAGAAATACAGATTACATATTGAAATTATATAGATTAATATCACTAGAAATCCAATTAACCAAATTATACATACTAATCTCACACAAAGGGCATGACTCATGATAGAGTGATAACAGAGGGGGTTACAGATGGCCACATACCGGTCATAGGACATCACCGACAGGAGAAGACATTCCGAGCACTCTGATGTGACAAAGCAGGAGAACTGTATGATGCATCCGATAAGAGAGATTGTACTTCCACCATACAGGACAGTGTGAAGAAGGACGGGGACAATGTCTGTGGTCAGCAGGAGGTCACAGAATGACAGCTGTGTAATGAAGAAGTACATGGGGGACTGAAGGGTTTTACTCACTAGATACAAGACCATGATGAGAAGGTTTCCTGATATTGTCCCACAGAAGATAAAAACCAGGAGAGAGAAGAAGAGAAATGTGAAGTTCTGAAGATCCGGAAATCCCAGAAGGAAGATGGAGGTGATATTATTTGTCATGGCCATCTGGTAACGAATTTTACGAATATTAGACTTTTATCGTGCCTGGCCAAGATTACAAATATCATATCTTTTAAAAAATACCCTAATCTCTGTCCATATTCTAAATTATGACTTGTAGCTCTTCAGAGATATTTTGGGGGAGTGTGTGTGTGTGTGTGTGGGGGGGGTGGGGGTGGAGAGGGGGGTGAATAGCTGTAGCTACCACAAAAAGAAGTACAGCTGGTTCGGAACCTCATGAATGTATATAAAGCCTCAGGCCCGGGTAATCATCCATGAGTATTAATGAATCTGAAGGCAGTTATGCAGACACCATAGTGGGGCAGATTTACTTACCCGGCCCATTAGCGATCCAGCGACGCGTTCTCTGCGCTGGATTCGGAACCGGACGGGATTTATGAAGGTAGTTCCTCCGCCATCCACCAGGTGGCGCTGCTGCGCTGAAAAGCATCTGAACGCACCGGAATGCACCGAGCTGGACCAAGTGAAGGTAAGTGCATCCCAAGCGACACATTTTCCATTTTTAAACGCGGCGGTTTTTCCGAATACGTCGGGTTTTCGTTCGGCCACGCCCCCCGATTTCCGTTGCGCGCGTGCCGGCGCCGATGCGCCACAATCCGATCGCGTGCGCCAAAATCCCGGGGCAATACAGGGGAAATCGGCGCAAATCGGAAATATTCGGGTAACACGTCGGGAAAACGCGAATCGGGCCCTTAGTAAATCTTATCTTCGTAGATTCTCTGGAATCAGGCTCAATAGCTCAAAGATCGACAACAGTTAATCTTGTCATAATATGTAATAATGGTAAAAAGATGGAGCCCAACAACTACTTACGTTTAGCATCTGTGATAATTAAGATACTTGATGAACGGCAAAGTTCTAGAACAGTATAAATAAACATAACAATTGGTAACAAGGGAAGAGCGGACCCAGTTGGGTTCAGGTTTTGGCAATTTAATGCCAAAACTGTAACAAACGTTCAGTTTGAATACCCAAACCCGAACCCAAACACACTGCTAACACCCCCATTCCCTGCTGGCACTGATCATGGGTGTAAACTCTTTAGATGCCGCCTATAAAGCGGTAACGTGTTGCCGTTCTCGATTGCTGCCAGCAGCTCATCAACCGGCTGAAACGCTGAACCCAAACTTCTGGATCTGCTCATCCTTACTAGTAACCATCATCATGTATCATGTGTAGATCATGTATGTCTAATATGATTGGTTTTGCATAAGGAGATTAGTATGAAGATAGATATGGCTCATGGGGCTAATATAGCAAACCTAGATTCAGCGAGTAATGTACCACACAGCCGTCATGTTTAGGAGCTGTAAAGCAAGGAATGGAAGATAATGGGGCACATTTACTTACCCGGTCCAGTCGCGATCCAGCGGCGCGTTCTCTGCTCTGCATTCGGGTCCGGCCGGGATTTATGAATGTAGTTCTTCCGCCGTCCACCAGGTGGCGCTGCTGCGCTGAAAGTCATCTCATCGCGCCGGAATTCAGCACCTCGGACCAAGTGAAGGTAAGCACTCCCCAAGCGACACTTTTTCGGTTTTTAAATGCGGCGGTTTTTCCGAATACGTCGGGTTTTCGTTCGGCCACGCCCCCCGATTTCCGTCGCGCGCATGCCGGCGCCGATGCGCCACAATCCGATCGCGTGCGCCACAATCCCGGGGCAATTCAGGTACAATCGGCGCAAATCGGAAATATTCGCGTAACACGTCGGGAAAACGCGAATCGGGCCTTTAGTAAATGACCCCCAATATATGCACATTGGTCAAAAAAATATGGTTGTGGAAAAGAATACAAAGTATTTTTGTAAATAGTAAAGACAAATATCAGCAACGTGGTTCCACAAGGGTCAGATTTGCGCCCTATTCTCTTTTGTCTCTTTATAAATGACTTTATCGATGGGATATAAAGAGTTCGGCTTCTGTGAATTCATGTAAAATACTTAAAAATGAGCTTGACTGTAAAATTATAAAATGCAGCACATAAAATATAACAGAATAGGGGAAAACAGAGCAAGAAAAAGATTGGGGTATCCTGTCTGCTTAAAGGGGTCGTCCACTTTCAGCAAATAATTGATGTGGTTTGTGTAATAAAAAGTTATACAATTTTCAAATATACTTTCTGTATCAATTTCTCATAAGTCTCTGCTAGCTGTCAGCTTATGGGAAGCTCCACAATTTTTTTTCCATTGGATAGACATCTGTCCATGGTCACGTGATGTCATACGGGAGCATGAGCCGTTAGTACCACAGACAGTAATCCGAGCTGTGTGATGCTCACCGCTCATGCACCTGTGTGACATCACATGACTATGGTCAGATGTCTGTCCACTGGAAGTAAACTGTGAAGTCTCC
This sequence comes from Engystomops pustulosus, assembly GCF_040894005.1. NCBI lineage: Eukaryota > Metazoa > Chordata > Amphibia > Anura > Leptodactylidae > Engystomops > Engystomops pustulosus. Next base: position 220,592,838 of record NC_092414.1, read on the forward strand.
CATAGACTGACAGCAAGCAGAGATCTAGAAAACAATAAGGAAGTGATACAGAAAGTATATTGAATAATCGTGTAACATTTCATTACACAAACAATATCAATTATTTGCAGAAAGTGGATGACCCCTTTAACGACCTGTGTAGGAGTTGTAGAATATGTTTTAGGATATGTTGATTACGGAGTGGAGTTCTCTTTCAGTTTATACTCACCTGTAGTATTGCCAGCACAGCAGGTCTATAAAGCTCCTATAGGATGTTACTTGTATCCAAGTGTTTTTTTCTGTATCAAAAAACCCAATAAAAAGAGTTGAAAAAAATAAAATGCCCCTGGTGGCTTTGCTGGTGGCATAACACTGTAGCACTCAATGTCAGGCTGCAGCTTGAAAAGAAAATTCTAAAAAATAAACAGGGGACCCCAATGTAATGTTACTCCTTTATCAATCCCTGGTAAGGCGGCAGCTACAATATGGGATCCGGTAAAGCAACTAGTAGAGCGGGAGAGAGTTCAACAACGATTTCAGGTTCAGGTTTGGAGGGTTTGACCTTAACACCCGTGATTAGTGCTGGCACCGATTGCAGGTGTTAACCCTTTAAATGCCATCCAGAGAAACTCACATAAATACAAGTTACATCATATAGGAGCTATATAGTCCTGCTGTGCTGGCTATACTACCCATAAGTATGGATCATGCTAAATCATGCTGTGATTTCACCGTACCCCTGCAGGGGCATTTTAATACTGTTGCATCAGTCTAGTGCTTGCATTTAAATTCATTTAAATGCCTCCTTGCTGGCATTTTTAGGGTTAACATGGGGGAGCCTAAACGCTTAACCCAAATGCAGGACGTCCGGCTGAAGTTTAGCAATGTTTGACATGGACCCACAGTTCCGTGTGATTATTTGTCCAGCAGTGAATGTTAGTGGTCACATCAGGTCTGTAGGGTTTCTAAGGGACCCTCTATCATACGGACCCTGTGTATCCATGGAGGAATCTGGAATTGGATAAGACTCCACACCTCTGCACACAGGTCACATAAAAATAAAGCAGCATTTCAGCCGAGGTGTGAGAGATAAGGCAATTTTGTCACATGTTATGGAAACCCTAGCAAGTCACATCACAAGTAATGGGTAGACAAACAAACCTATAGGATATAGAAGAGCAGATCATCCCATGTATATCAGGACGTGTCCAGCCAAGACTAATGGAGGATGCATCTGTCTGATGATCGTATGTAGTGACCTCACCTGCTCTGTGATGTGTGTGATCTCCGTACTGTATGTGATGCCAATGGGATCAGAGCAATAAACTCCACATAATACCTGTCCACACAGCGTCATAGGTAGGTAATGGGATAACCCTATGTAATACAGACCTTTATGTGAGGAGAGATCTGTATATGGAGATCACAGAGGGGACTTCACCAGCCTCCCGTGTGTACAAACCCAATATATGAGGAAATTCACCTGAGATATATAATCCTTAGAGACATCAAAATATGAAATACAATCTACTATAAAACAATATAGAAAACATCAAGACATTTATTTAGTTTTGAAAGAATTTGCTCCAGTGCAAAATTACACTTCCTGTTTGCATCAGTGTTACCTCACACTTTCAGGTACCAGGGGCAGTGCACCCACTGGACCACCGCTGGCAATGACTTAAGCCGTCACCTGGGACCAGAATCTAAGTGGCACCAGGTTTTCACCAGAGCCCACTGCAAAGCGGGTTGGACTTGCTGTGGCGTGGTACCACCAGGTTGTTCCACAGGTGAGACTCATCTGCGGTGGCAGCCAAGGCGTAGTACAAAGACGTTGAGCAGAATTGTAGTCGGGAACAGGCAGGAGGTCAGGACTGGCAGCACAGGATCAGAGTCTGTTGTGAAGCAGAAGGTCAGGCAGCAGAAGGGGCATACTCAGGAACTGAACCGGGGTCATAATGGGAATTCAGAACACGAACACAGGGCATCAGGAACAAAGGTTTCTTTAAGGCACAAGGTACAAAGATCTGGAAGGGTGAGGCTGCATTAGAAGAAATTCAGGGAATGGACAGCGCCAATTAACAGTGCCCTAGGAGTCGGGGACATGTGCGAAGGGCTGCTGTACGAGAAACAGGAGCGAGGACAGGTGAGTTGGAGCTGCGGGGTGCTGGGGCACAGAGAGGGGCAAGGGTGAGCCCGTGACCCAAGACGTGTCACGGCAGCACACGTGACAGAACCCCCTTCCCCTTCGGCCTCCCCTTTTTCTTGGGTTGGAGGAATCTCTGCCGGAGGCCACGGTCCAGGATATTGTCCTCAGACTCCCAAGATCTCTCCTCAGGCCTGAACCCCTTCCAGTCAACCAAGAAGAACTGCTTACCTCTCACCGTATTCATGTCTAGGATCTCTTTCACCTCGAAGATGTCGATGGAGTCAGCCTCAGGAGAAGGAGGAGGAACTTGCCAGAAGAAGATGTTCAGAATAACTTGCTTGAGAAGAGATACGTGAAAGAGTTCGGCATATGCATGGTGAGAGGAAGCGCAGCTTGAAAGTCACAGGATTGATGCGCTTCAGCACCTCAAAAGGACCCAGGAAACGTGGACCAAGTTTGCAGTCAGGGATCTTTAGCTGGATATACCTGGAGGATAACCAGACTTTGTCACCTGGAGAGAAAATGGGAGGAGGTCTGCGTCTCTTATCGGCCTGGACCTTGGTTCGAACAGAAGACTGTAGCAAGAAAAGGCGAGTCTGCTCCCAAATGGACTTCAGATCCTGTACCGAGGAACTAGAGATGAGCGAGCACTAAAATGCTCGGGTACTCGTTATTCGAGACGAACTTTTCCCGATGCTCGAGTGCTCGTCTCGAATAACGAGCCCCATTGAAGTCAATGGGAGACTCGAGCATTTTTCAAGGGGACCAAGGCTCTGCACAGGGAAGCTTGGCCAAACACCTGGGAACCTCAGAAAAGGATGGAAACACCACGGAAATGGACAGGAAACAGCAGGGGCAGCATGCATGGATGCCTCTGAGGCTGCATAATCGCACCATTATGCCAAAATTATGGGCAACAGCATGGCCATGACAGAGTGACAGAATGAAGCTAGATAGCATCTAAAACATCCAATAATTGACCCTGACACTATAGGGGACGGCATGCAGAGGCAGCGGCAGCAGGCTAGAGAGTGGCATGGCGACATACCCTAAATGGACTCAGGCTTCAAACCAATGGGTGGCAGAGAGGAACCAAAGGAGGTGAGCAAGAAGCGCTCAAATAATATCGGTACATATTATTAAATGATAAAAGTTTGCCAGTAAAGTTTGTGGATTACACAGCAGGGTGGCGACAAAGTTAACAAGTTTGATGTGGAATGCCCTGTAATAGCTCTTGGGCGGTGTGCCTTTTATCGCCTAGGCTCAGCAGTTTGAGCACCGCCTGCTGTCGCTTAGCGACGGCACTGCTGCTGTGCCTAGAGCTACTGACTGATGGCGCCATGGCCACGGATGGTAATTCGGAGGAGGAGGAGGTGGAGGAGGGGTGGGAGGAGGAGGAGGTATAGTAGGCCTTTGAGACCTGGACCGAGGTAGGCCCCGCAATCCACGGCGTCGGCAGTATATGACCAGCCCCAGGGTCAGACTCGGTCCCAGCCTGCACCAAGTTAAGTGTAGTAGCGTTCTTATAAGTTTGGGATATGGCGGGTGAGGGGAATGTATACAGATGCGCAAGAAGCGCTGAAATAATATCGGTTAATCATAAAAGTTTGCCAGTATATTTTGTGGATAACACAGCAGGGTGGCGACAAAGTTAACAAGTTTGATGTGGAAGCCATGAAAACAACCCAAAATTCTGCCTGACACAGCTCGTTTGATAAGGGGACCATGTATGGAGGCAGTGAACTCCATACATGGAGTTCATGTATGGCGCTCCGCTGCCAGGCGAGCTTTCGCCAATCCAAGCCCCTGTCTCTAGGCTACTCCCCAAACAGCACTTCTAAGAACCTTTTGTATAAGATCAAGTGTAGTAGCGTTCTTATAAGTTTGGGATATGGCGGGTGAGGGGAATGTAAACAGATGCGCAAGAAGCGCTGAAATAATATCGGTAAATGATAAAAGTTTGCCAGTATATTTTGTGGATTACACAGCAGGGTGGCGACAAAGTTTACAAGTTTGATGTGGAATGCCCTGTAATAGCTCTTGGGCGGTGTGCCTTTTATCGCCTAGGCTCAGCAGTTTGAGCACCGCCTGCTGTCGCTTAGCGACGGCACTGCTGCTGTGCCTAGAGCTAGCGACTGATGGCGCCATGCCCACGGATGGTAGTTCGGAGGAGGAGGTGGAGGAGGGGTGGGAGGAGGAGGAGGCATAGTAGGCCTTTGAGACCTGGACCGAGGTAGGCCCCGCAATCTTCGGCGTCGGCAGTATATGACCAGCCCCAGGGTCAGACTCGGTCCCAGCCTACACCAAGTTAACCCAATGTGCCGTCAGCGATATATAGTGGCCCTGCCCGGCAGCACTCGTCCACGTGTCCGTGGTCAGGTGGACCTTGTCAGAAACGGCGTTGGTCAGGGCACGGATGATGTTGTCTGACACGTGCTGGTGCAGGGCTGGGACGGCACATCGGGAAAAGTAGTGGCGGCTGGGGACCGAATACCGAGGCGCGGCCGCCGCCATGAGGTTGCGAAAGGCCTCGGTCTCTACTAGCCTATAGGGCAGCATCTCCAGGCTAAGCAATCTGGAGATGTGGACATTAAGGGCTTGGGCGTGCGGGTGGGTCGCACTATATTTTCTTTTCCGCTCCAGCGTCTGGGGTATGGAGAGCTGAACGCTGGTGGATGCTGTGGAGGATCGTGGAGGCGACGATGGGGTTTTTGTGGCAGGGTCCTGGGCAGGGGGCTGACTATCAGCTGACACAGGGGAAGGAGCAGTGGTGTGCACGGCCGGAGGTGAACGGGCTTGGTGCCACTGATTCGGGTGTTTAGCATTCATATGCCTGCGCATACTGGTGGTAGTTAAGCTAGTAGTGGTGGAACCCCTGCTGATCCTGGTTTGGCAAAGGTTACACTACACAGTCCGTCAGTCATCCGGTGTTTCCTTAAAGAACCTCCAGACTTCTGAAAATCTAGCCCTCGCCGCGGGAGCCCTCGCCACGGGAGCTTCACTACGTGACACATTTGGCGCTGATGCACCTGCTCTGGCCCTGCCTCTCCGTCTGGCCCCACCACTGCCTCTTCCAACCTGTTCTGCTATAGGACTCTCCTCCGTCTCAGAAGCACTGTGTTCACCCGGCCTCTCAACCCAGCTTGGGTCTGTCACCTCATCATCCTCCGATACCTCAGTCTGCTCCCCCCTCGGACTTCCTGCCCTGACAACAACTTCACCACTGTCTGACAACCGTGTCTCCTCATCGTCCGACACCTCTTTACACACTTCTTCCACTACGTCAAGAAGGTCATCATCACCCACAGACTGCGACTGGTGGAAAACCTGGGCATCGGAAAATTGCTCAGCAGCAACCGGACAAGTGGTTTGTGACTGTGGGAAGGGTCCAGAAAACAGTTCCTCAGAGTATGGCGGTTCAAATGCCAAATTTTCCTGGGAGGGGGCAGACTGGGGGGGAGGAGGCTGAGGTGCAGGAGCTGGAGGAGTGTCGATTTCGGTGACATGGGTGGACTGCGTGGAAGACTGACTGGTGGACAAATTGCTCGACAATCCACGACATCACCTGTTCGCACTGTTCTGGCCTCAACAGTGCTCTACCACGAGTCCCAGTAACTTCAGACATGATGAACCTAGGGAGTGTAGCTCTGCGGCGTTCCCCTGCTCCCTCATCAGCAGGTGGTGTCTCACCCCACCCAGGACTACGGCCTCTGACCCCTGCAGTAGATGGACGCCCACGTCCCCGCCCTCGTCCTCATCCTCTACCCCTAGCCCTCGGGTTAAACATTTTGAAAATGAAAGTTATATAACTTTAATTTTTTTTTTTAACTTTTTTTTGTGGTTTTTTGTGTTTTTTAGTTTTTTTTTGTGTTTTTTAGTTTTTAAAACCAAACAATGCTATCCTATTGCTATGGCTATTTTCTAGCCAAGTATGAAAGCACACTGATGAGATGACGCTGAGTTATGAAAAAATAAAAGGAAAATAAAAAGGAAATGGCAGACTGTGCCTAATTGAAATCCAACCCCTAATAAATTTTCCCACTTTGGTGTTTGAGGTGGATATGTGCGTCACTAAGAGCTAAACACAACGGTAGCAAGTCCCCCTGCAAATTCCTCACAATATGGTACTAGCTGCACTACTAGTGCCAGCAAGCCCAGCCACAAGCAAACAAAAAAAAAAAAGTATAACGTTATTGTAGCCCTAAGAAGGGCTGTTGGGTTCTTGTTGAATCACTCCTGCCTAACAGTAATCTACTAGCACCCTAACGCTGTCCCTGACCAGCAGCAGCTCTCTCCCTAGCGGCATCCAGACACAGAATGATCCGAGCAGCGCGGGCAGCGGCTAGTCTATCCCAGGGTCACCTGATCTGGCCAGCCAACCACTGCAATCGACGTGTAAGGGTACCACGTCATGCTGGGTGGAGTGCAGAGTCTCTTGGCTTGTGATTGGCTCTGTTTCTGGCCGCCAAAAAGCAAAACGGCGGGAGCTGCCATTTTCTCGAGCGGGCGAAGTATTCGTCCGAGCAACGAGCAGTTTCGAGTACGCTAATGCTCGAACGAGCATCAAGCTCGGACGAGTATGTTCGCTCATCTCTACGAGGAACGTCCGAGGACACAGGTAGAGGAAGAGGATGGGTGTAGTCCATAAACTGTTAAAAATGGAGCAGAGTCGGCAGATGCCGAGTCCAGGGAATTATATGAAAACTCTGCCCATGGCAACAGAGTCGACCAGTCGTCCTGACAGGCAGAAACAAAATGGTGAAGATAGCAGCCCAAAGTCTGGTTAATCCATTTGACCATTAGACTGTGGGTGATAGGCAGAAGAAAAGTGCAATTTCACTTGAAGCTGGTTGCACAGGGATCACCAGAATTTAGAAACAAACTGTACCCCCCAGTCAGAAACGATGTGCTGGGGAAGTCCATGGAGCCGGAAGATGCTCTACGGCGCAGAGGTATAAGGGATGTATGAAGAAGGCTCACGGGCTGAGTCCTCTTCATACAAAGGTGGGGATTTTTGCATATTGCACAAAACACCCACCGCTAATAACCGCGGTCAGTGCTTGCACCGATCGCGGCAATTAACACCTTCGTTAAAAAACGCCATCTTTATGACGATCGCCGCACCCCCGAACGTCACCGGGGGGCGGCGATCGGTTGCCATGGTAGCCTCGGGTCTTCTTTTGACTCGAGGCTACATGGCTTCTGCAGTTTCGTTACAATGAGCCAGTGGCTCATTGTAATGAAAGTGCTGCAAAAATGCCATATATTGCAATACAGAAGTATTGCAGTATATGGTAGGAGCGATCTGACCATCTAGGGTTAATGTACCCTAGATGGTCTAAAAAATAGTGGGAAAAAAAAAAAAAAGTTTAAAAAATAAAAAAAATTTATAAAATATTAAAAGTTCAAATCACCCCCCTTTCCCTAGAATGGATATAAAACATAATAAACAGTAGAAATCACAAACATATTAGGTATCGGGGCATCCCAAAATGCCCGATCTATCAAAATATTAAAACGGTGGGGGCGTGGCCTGGATGTGCACTGAGACGGACGTGTGAGGGAGAGCTCCGTCTCTAGGCCTGTTAGCGACTTCAAAACAGCGATAAAAAGCAACCCAGAAACCTTGGGAAAATCAGCAAGAAGCCGCCTGAAGAATGATGACTAGGAAAAGAACGGCTAAATCAGGTCCTAAAAGACTTACCGACTTCTTTTCGTCTAGACCGCATGGCGCCGGAAAGATCCAAGATGGCGCCGGATCCTCGGCATCGTCTTCTCCTGCATACTCCGGAGGGAGATCTCCGACAGCATCCACTGTGATATCCCCCGAGCAGACACCAACGAGAGAGGAGACGCCGTTAGACCCCCGAAAGGCGCAGGTAGAAAGAGGAGATCTGCCTGACGGATGAGAAAGAGTAGAGTCGGCGTCTAAAATGGCGCCTAAACTCCCGAGACCTCCGCATACACCGGGCCAGAGTCCGGATAAGCAAAGACCGAGGCTAACGAAGTCACCAAAAGGTATGGACTCACAGTTCTCTGAATGGGGAGCAGAAGGGGAAGATCCCATAAACGATCTACCATCCTCTGACCAGCCAGCATCAGAGGCATTTATTAAATCAATGATCCTGGCACTCAAAGGGTCTCTCCAGAAAGACTTTTCTCAAATGTCTGCCACACTGAATGCCTCCATGGATGATTTAGGCTACAGAGTAGATCATCTAGAAACTAAAATGGCTGAAGTGACCAGCTCTCATAATGAGTTAATTGATGCTCACTACAATTTGGAAGATGAAGTGGAAAAAATGAAACTTAAAATGGCTGACATGGAAGACAGGGGAAGGAGGAATAATGTTAAATTTAGAGGGATCCCCGAGACAGTCTCTCCAGCAGATTTAAACGCATATCTTTCTCAACTAATCTCTACAGTCTTGCCAAATGTACCAAAACAAGAATGCCTGATAGATAGAGCACATAGACTGCCTAAACCTAAGTCCATACAGGAAAATCTCCCAAGAGACACAATAGCAAGGCTGCATTATTTCCATGTTAAGGAACAACTTATGTATGCTTCTCGCAAAATGTCATCTCTTCCAGAACCATTCTCTGATATCCGCTTGTTCATAGATCTTTCTCAAGCCACTCTACAGGCGCGGAAGAAATTTGGTCCAACAACAGCATTATTGAGGGAGAATAACATCCAATATAAGTGGGGATTCCCAACGAAGCTGGTGGTGAGGAAAGACGGAATAACCCACATTTTGGCACAACCTGAAGAAGGTCCTCCACTTCTGAATGCGTGGGGAATCAGGATCAAGGACCCTCCACTTCATCAAGAGAAGGCACGACCGCAAGCAGTTTCCAAGGACTGGGAAGTCGCCTGAAAGGAACTATACAATCTGCAAACAGAACTTTTCTTCAGGCCGAAAAGGCCCCAGGTGAACTTTACCCATACGTGTGTAGGGAATGCTAAGACCTACATCTAAGTTGCTAACCAGTAAAGTTTGGTTTTGTTTACTTAATGTTTATGGAACCACCGTGTGGCGATGGCAGCAGGATTTACTTGTCCCCTCTGTCGCCAACAGGTTCAAAAGTTATTGTTACTGTTTTTGTTGGTTGTTGAAACAGGGTACACTACAAATTTATTCCTCAGAGGATGCTACAGTCTTAATGGGAAGATCCCAGCATAGTCAGTGGTTCATCAAACTCATTCTTGGGTATGGCGGTTAAAATAATGAGTCTTAACGCAAAGGGCCTCAACTCCCCATTTAAAAGATCATCAGTGTGGAAGGATGCACTTAAAAACAAAGTTGACGTTATTTGCCTACAAGAGACCCATTTTGCCAGGGAAAAATGCCCCAAATTTATACACAACAAATTCCCTCATATTTATATGGCCAACTCAGAGACAAAGGTTGCAGGGGTATGTATAGCAGTAAGGGATACGGTCAGGTTTGAAGTACATAAAACTAAAATAGATGAGGGAGGGAGATATATTGTCCTAATCTGCTCTATGAACTCTGTATGTTTTACTCTGGTCAATGTATACAGTCCAAATAGAAGGCAACTCAGCTTCTTAAGGAAAATTTTAAAAGTAACTAGAGAGTCACAAGAAGGTCATGTGATCATTTGTGGAGACTTCAATTTAGTACCAGACCCCAAACTAGACTCCACCAATAGGGGCAGGATATCCCCCCCTTCCATGGGACATTGGCTAACGAAAGAAGGCCTATACGATTGTTTCAGATGTCTCAATCCCACAAATAAGGAATTTTCCTTTTTCTCCCATAGACATAGATCCTTCTCCAGAATAGATCTATTCCTTACAGATAGAGAGACACTATCTTGGGTGCAATCGTCAGAAATAGGTACAACCACATGGTCTGACCATTCACCGATCTTCTTAGAGGTTACTTTATCCCCAAAACTATTACCCACGCGAAAATGGAGAAATAATCCCTTCTTCTTCCACTTGCCTTCATTCAAAAAGAAAATAGAAAAAGACATGAGGGAATTCTTTGATAAGAACAACGTGGAGGGCATTTATCCAGAGGAGCTATGGGTAGCACATAAAATAGGGGGTCAGAGGCTCGCTAATGCAAATAAATGCACAGCACAAGAGAGCCCGTGAGAAAGAAATAGATAAATGGATTCATAAAATTAAGGCTCTGGAACAAGATCTCCAAAGAGAAAACGATCAGGAGAAATATACAGCATTAATGGAGGCTAGACAATCCTTGAGAGCAGCCCTCCTATCCCAATATAATAAACAGCAGACAGGGGCAAAAGCTTCTTACTACTCTACTTATAACAAACCTAGTAGATTAATGGCTTCCAGAACTAAACCCCCCAGGACTAAATCAGACATTCCCTACCTGATCAGAACAAACCAACCCTTAACAAAAGAAACCCACCCCCTGAAGATCTCCAATATGTTTAAGTCCTTTTATGAAGAACTATATAACCTAAAGAATGACCCTAAGACGCACCAACCTACCCTTAGTGCCATCAAAGCCTTCCTCGGAAAGATCAATGCCCCCGTACTGCAAGCGGATCAGCTTGAAAGCCTAAATAGCCCCATCTCTATAGACGAAGTGGAAGAGGTCATCAATAAATCCCCCAAAAATAAAGCCCCTGGCCCTGATGGCTTTGGAAACGAATATTATAAGACATTCCACCATATCTTGGGGCCCTACATGACCCAAGCTTTTAATAGAGCATTGAAACAGGGTATAATGCCGCCGGAAATGCTTGAAGCAACTATTGTCACTTTGCCCAAACCAGGGAAGGACCCTACAACCCCTGCAAACTTCAGACCAATTTCGCTTTTAAATTGCGACACTAAAATCTACGCGAAACTACTGGCCAATAGAATTCTCAAAGTCCTTCCGGGTTTAATTCACAATGACCAGGTGGGATTTACAAAGGGGAGACAGGCCCCAGATGGCACAAGGAGAATCTTGAACCTGGTATCAGCTATGGAATTATCTAGAATGCCTTCTCTGCTCCTTACCCTGGACGCAGAGAAGGCATTCGACAGGATCCACTGGGGATATGCATTTGCTACACTGGAAAAATATGGGTTCAAAGGCCCCATTCTAAACGCAATAAAAGCTTTGTATACCAAGCCATCGGCTAGGGTATTGGCGAATGGATATCTCTCAGATTCTTTCAACATCACAAATGGAACCCGCCAGGGGTGCCCTCTATCCCCCTTGATCTTCGTTATGATTATGGAACCGCTGGCGGAGTCCATTAGATCCAACCCAAACATCGAAGGGATTCGGGTGGGACCTAGACAACATAAAATTGGCCTGTTCGCCGATGATGTAGTTCTGGCGGTATCAGACCCGTTTGCAGTGGGGGAAATTGAAAAGTTTGGGGAAGTCTCTTACTATAAAGTGAACGCTAGCAAGTCCCTCCTTTTGGGAAGCAATATTCCAAATTCCATGAAAAAAATAATAACACAGACATACCCGTTTAGATGGGAAAAGGAGAGTATTCCGTATCTGGGAATCCGAATATGTATCCCCCTTAGCAAAATGATATCAATAAACTTTATCTCCTTGCTAGAGAAGCTACAAAAAGAGCTGACAAACTTGAATAGGAAGGAACACTCATGGTTGGGGAAAATAATCCTCTATAAAATGTTGATCCTGCCAAAAATCCTGTATGCTTTCAGAACAATGGTTATACCTATCCCAAAACACATAATAGATAAATTTCAAAAACAAATGTTGCTTTTCATATGGAAAGGAGGCAAACCTAGAGTGAGCCTTAAAATCTTACAGACTCCTAGAATAGAGGGAGGTATGGGAGTCCCAAACCTCCATTCTTACTATAGAGCAATCACACTGCAACAGTGTAAAGAGTGGGTGGGGGATTCCGAGGCATCCTCTTGGCCATCTATAGAAAAGCAGTTAGCAGGGGATGTCGATCTCCGCACCATATTGATAACCCACACAGCCTGGGAGGATATTCCGTTACCCTCCCATTCCACTCCGACTATTCGTACGTCAGTGGAGACATGGAAACTAGCAAATAAAGCGGTACAGGCTACCTATCCATTAAAAAAAGTGATCCCCATTCCCATAGGGGCTCTGAAAATACTTAATCCAAATCTACCAATCCTTCACTGGATGTATAAGGGCATACAAACAGTAAGTGACTTGTTTGAAGGGGAAAATATTAGACCCTTCCAACAACTAAGAGAAGTATACTCTTTAAATGCATCAGACTTCCTATTGTACTCCCAGGTCAAAAAATGGCTGAAAGACCTTAAGAAACCAGAGCTAGAACTGCCGGATCAATTAGCCAAATTGTTAAATAATCAAAAAAGTAGGGCGTTTAAATCGGTCAGAACTACGTACAATATGCTGGGTGCTTTTGATTCACCTTTCCCAATGGCATCTTTGGTGAAATGGCAGAGGGATTTGGGCAGAGATATTAATAATGTGGAATGGAAACAGGCCAATTACTGGGCGTCCAAAGCATCTCATTCAGCAAGTATAATGGAAGTTCACCAGAAACTATTATCAAGGTGGTACCTAGTCCCCAGTAGGATAGCAAAAATATATACAGGGGCATCAGACTTGTGCTGGAGAGAATGTGGGGAAAGAGGTACTCTACTCCATATATTCTGGGGATGTACGAAGCTAAACCTATATTGGAAAAAAGTATTTAAATTGTGTTCCAAAGTAGCCAATATGAAAATATTCCCTAAACCATCTCTAGCTCTGCTGGGAGTAGGAATCACAAATATACCAAAAAATAGAAGGAAAATAATTGGGCACATTCTATTGACAGCAAAACTGCTTATTGCTAGAGGATGGAAAAATATACTGCCACCTTCTGCCCTTTCACTCACAGATGTTATAGCAGAGCATTGGACTTATGAGAAATTGCTCGCTCTTAGGGAGGGCTCTCTGCTAAGATTTCACGATATGTGGGACCCATGGTCAAGTCTCCACCCCAATCTGACACCTGAGATCCCAGGAATCTCTGCATAGTAAGGATTAATAACCGATCTTAGGCAATGGTTAAACTACTTGGATTTGACATGTGGGACAAAAAGGTATAGGTATCCATGTCTGAGGGGTAAAGTAGTTGAGTAACATAAGGTCCTTCTCCCTCGGGAAGGAGGAGGATCTCTAAGTGTACCCAGTAGGTTTAGGTTTAGGTTTTTGGTTTGGTTGTTATTACATGTAAAAGTTTAGTTATATACAAAAAAAAAAAAACTCCTTAATACTTAATAACAACAGGGTATGAAAATGTCTAAGTATACCAGATTTAAGATCGAACAAAAAGAAAGATGGAAACAAGGAATGCCTTGGATTTGAAGTCAGTAGCTAAGCAAAGATGGCTATATGACCAAGGGAACCAAATACAAAGAATGTGAGATTATAATTGGTAGTCATTAAGGCAACTTTATGATGGTAATGTGTCAAATGTCTGTCTCTGTATTGATACATAACCTTGTTGTATATCGATATGTGAAAAATGTGAAAAATTTTAATAAAAATTTATTTAAAAAAAAAAAAAAAAATTAAAACGGTTACGGCCGGCGGTGACCTCCGAGGCGGGAAATGGCGCCCAAATGTCCGAAATGCAACTTTTACACCTTTTTACATCACATAAAAAATGAAATAAAAAATGATCAAAATGTTGCACAGACCTCAAAATGGTAGCAATGAAAACGATGCCTCATTTCGCAAAAAATGACACCTCACACATCTCCGTGCACCAAAGTATGAAAAAGTTATTAGCGTCAGAAGATGGCAAAAAATGTTTTTTCTTTTTTGTACACATTCTTTTAATTTTTGAAAATGTATTAAAACACAATAAAACCTGTATAAATTTGGTATCACCGCGATTGCACCGAACCAAAGAATAAAGATGACGTGTTATTTTGAGTGCACAGTCAAAGTCGAAAAAACTGAGCCCACAAGAATGTGACGCATGTGCGGTTTTTTTTCAATTTTTCCACATTTGGAATTTTTTTTCAGCTTCGCAGTAGACGGCATGTTAAAATAAATAACATTACGGGATAGTACAATTTGTTATGCACAAAATAAGCTCTCACACAGGTCTGTACACGTAAACGTTAAAAAGTTATGGATTTTTGAAGTTGGAGAGTGCGAAATGAGCCGAAAAACCCTGCGTCCTTAAGGGGTTAAGGAAGAACAGACTGGCAAGGTGTGGAGCAGAGGGCAGACCTGGCAGAAGAACAAAATTAGACATTTTGGAAAACCGATCAGTTACCACCCAGATGACGGTATTACCGAAGGGAGGCGGAAGGTCCGTGATAAAATCCATAGCCACGTGAGTCCACGGGCAGCTGGGTATTGGCAACGGCTGAAGAAGACCAGCAGGTTTGAGATGAGATGGCTTATTTCGGACACAAGAAGTGCAGCAACCCACAAAATCCTGGATGTCCTTGACCAGATCAGGCCACCAATAGAAATGGGAAATAAGGGTGACAGAGCGCCGCACCCCAGGGTGCCCAGACACACATGAGCAATATCCCCAAGCCAGTATCCTCTTCCAAAGAGCAGGTCGGACATAATTCACTGGAGCAGCCATAACCAGTCACTCAGGAGAGATGAAATGCTGAGGAGTCAGTTCTTGCCTAATAATATCTGAGGCAAGAGAGAGGACATTAGCCTCGATGTTCTTCTCAGCCGGACGGAAGTGAATAAGAAAATTAAAACGGGAAAAGAAGAGTGAACATCGAGCTTGTCACGGATTTAGCCACTGAGCAGTCTGGAGATACTGGAGGTTCTTGTGATCTATGTATCTGCAGACTGGAAAATAAGCTCCCTCCACTCTTCTAAGGCAAGTTTTATAGCCAATAGTCCATGGTCCCCTATGGAATAATTCCTCTCTGCAAAGGAGAAAGTCTTAGAGAAGAAGCCACAAGTGAGAGTTGTGGGTGAGCAATGCCCCAAGTCCTACTGAGGAGGTGTCAACCTCCAACTGGAAAGGCTTCTCCATATCGGGCTGTGTTAGAACTGGGGTCGAGGCAAAGGCAGACTTTAAATTAGAGAAGGCTTCTTCAGCTGCAGGGGACCAGTGTCGATGATTGGCACCTTTCTTGGTGAACGCCACAATGGGAGAAACAAGAGAGGAGAAATACAGAATAAACTGCCGGTAGTAATTGGCAAAGCCCAGGAATATCTGTATTGCACGCAGTCCTACTGGGCGAGGCCATTGAAGATCCGTAGACAACTTATCAGGATCCATCTGTAGGCCCCTGTCAGATATAATATAGCTGAGAAAGGGAGACTCTTCTGGTAGAACAGGCACTTCTCAAGTTTGGCATAAAGGCGATTGGCTCTTAAACAAATGAGGCTGTGGTCCATAGAGAACGCCAGGATATCGCCGAGAAAGATCACAACACAGGTATATAGCAATTCTCTGAAGATGTCGTTGACGAATTCCCAAAAGATGGCTGGTGTGTTACAGAGTCCAAACGGCATAACCATTTAATCGAAGTGTCCATTGCGAGTATTGAAGGCGGTCTTCCGCTTGTCACCTTTGCGGATATGGATTAGAGAGAGGAGAGGTTGTATTATAAGGAATTCTGGGCAGTGAGTCCGCGACCCGAGACATCGGTCACGGGAGCACCCGTGACACACACTACCAGTGTAGTCAATTTACTTGTGTTCAGCATTGCTGGTGTTGTTATCACTGACAATAGGTTTTATCTATCCACATCCACTGAACGTTCTCAGATGCATTAAGATGAACTGGGTATAAATCCTGTGCCAGCATCTGAAGTTGGTATAGAGTGAAATACCACATGGTGTGCAGTTTTTCCACTCCTTCAATTATCCTCTTTGTAAATAACTGGGAACACCCAAAGCACCTTTAGTTTTTTATTATTATTTATTATGTGAATCAATATATTAAAAGTTCAAGTAAGTTGCTTAGTTCTAGCTTCCATTACCAAACAATTGACCTCAATAAAGAATGGTTTCCAAACACAAAATATAGAGAACATGGGATTCCTGACATCTCAATGGAGTTCGGTTTCTGACATCTCATTTGACCTGCTGGGTTTCAATGTCATCATCTTGTAAATCTATTAGATTTCCCTCTTTTTGTATTACTGGTACAGTTTTTAAAATGTTTCCAATTTACTGAATTGTAGGGATTGCCCAACAGTGACCTCTAGTATCTATAGCCTGGTGACTGGAGGAAAGGTATGTATTACAATTGTTTTATTTTTTGCATTTTTATTTTTTCATTATTTTGTCATTGGCATATGTTGGATTTTTTTGACTGGCCAGGTTTTTATTTAGTAACCCAAGGTATGTCAGAGAGTGCAGACTCGTGTAATAATATCCTCTTTCCACTTTAGAAAGTGGAGCTGCTTTAAAGACATTGGGGCAGATTTATCAAGCTGTCTGAAAGTCAGAATATTTCTAGTTGCCCATGGCAACCAATCACAGATCAGCTTTCATTTTACCAGTGCTCATGAATATTTTAAAGGGCAGCTGTGATTGGTTGCCATGGGCAACTAGAAATATTCTGACTTTCAGACAGCTTGATAAATCTGCCCCATTGACTGGGATTTATCACTGCTTCTACACCAGATTTCTGTCATAGAAACAGTGGAATAATCGCAAATTCTTAAATTTGTGATTAAAATCATGAATATGCCCCCTCCACACCATGTGGGGGTGGAGGGGGCATAGCGGGGTGCAGGGGTTCTTGTCCCGTGCCAGCATTCTTTTGCAAAACCAGCAATCTTTCGTAGTTTTGTTTGCTTGCCGCACCACACACCAGATACGTCAAGAGGCCTAAGACTCTGCGGCACAATGAATTTGGATGAGTCTTGGTTTAGCCTGTAAAAAGGTAAACATCAATCATCTGACTGTCACCTGGGTAACCATCATCACCAGGGGTGCTGGAGAAAGTTAAATATTTCTATAACCAAACCATCAGGTGAAGTAATGGAGCAGACGTAAGCTTGAATCATCAGTACAAAAAAGTTAATTAGCTCTACCCAATAAAGGAATGTGGGTTGAACCAAAATGTATATGTCCTGTAGAAGAAATGAACATTTATACAACATCTGGAGAAAAAAAAATCAGGGGCATCTACTCTCACATCATTATGCAAAGAAAATCCACTGTATTTACACTGGAAAGGGTTAAACCCGACTGGAGCATCGGTCATTTCATTAATTTAATGTCACTATTGATGGATGTAAATATCTGGATTCCATTTTGACAATGAGATATAACATCTGAATTATAAGAAGGGAAAATCGTCTTAAGGAGGATCCTAGTGGAGCTACATAAGGAGCAGTAGTATCACGGAGCCTTATCTCTGGAAGAGGAAGATGATCTCTTCTGAAATGCGTTGGATGCTTTTGGTTCTAATTATCTGTAGTTTGTAATTATCAATGGTTTGCCAAGCTCTGTGTTCCACTTTTTGTTTCCACTCTTGGCAGGGTACACTGCAGTGAAGGAACAGACTTACACATTTTGGTTATTAAAACACGGAGGACATCTTCTCTGGGAGGATCACAGAGGGCGAAACAAAATGTCCCTGAATACAACAGCAACTATTTAGCTATAATGGAACATGGAGTAGTTCATGTGCCATCTACACAGCCTCAACCTGCAGATAGAAACTGTCTACAACATTTCACTGGTGAGGTCATTCTTAAGCATCTTGGGATACAAACATTTAAATACAAAATTATTAGAAAGTCCAGATTTTACGACCTCTGATCATCACCAATCCGAAATACTCAGATTAAAAAAAAATGTTGTGATACCATTTACTTTGCAGGGTTTCTTATGTTAATATGTTGTACCTATTTTTTTATATTTTAAGGTTCTATACTGTGGATGTATGACCATTGGATTGGACCTTACCGGATTTGGTTTCTTGTCTAATATGAATTACATGTATGGAATATTGTGGTTGGTCTTCCAGATGTGACATTTACAAAGTATTTCCTGAAAAGACTTTTTAATTTCTTCATTCCTCAGACTGTATATAATGGGATTAATCAGAGGAGTAAATACGGTATAGAGCAGGGAGAGGATCTTACTGATGGTTGATGAGTGTCCTTTCGTTGGAATGATATAAACACCAAACATTGTCCAGTAGAATATGGAGACCACAATGAGGTGGGAGCTACAGGTGGAGAAGGCTTTCTGTCTACCATTTTGGGAGAGGATTTTTAAGACTTCTAACACTATATAGGTATAAGACAGAAGAATGATTGCAGATGGGATTATTACAATGATAAAGCTCAGAAATTACACTTCTAAGTCAACAATGAAGGAAGCAGAGCAGGCAAGTTCTAGTAAGGGGCCAAGGTCACAGAATATATGGTCAATGGTATTCGGGCCACAGAAGTCCATCTTTGCTGTTGTTATGGTGTAGATCAATACAATAGAGAATCCAAATAGCCAACAGGTGGTGATCAATGTTCTAGAATGTTCACTTTTCATTACAGTGTGGTATCGGAGAGGATGGCAGATAGCTACATATCGGTCATAAGACATCAAAGCAAGAAGAAAGCATTCAAATGCTTCTGAGGCAGAGAAGACGTAAAATTGGGTGATACAGCCTATAAAAGTAATACTCCCCCCATTATTCAGTAGGATGTGAAGAAGGTTGGGGACAATATCTGTGGATAACAAGATGTCACTGATGGACAGTTGTGAGATGAAGAAGTACATGGGAGTGTGGAGGTTCCTACTGGTGGACACCAGGGTGATGATCAGGAGGTTTCCACATAGTGTCCCACAGTAAATCAGAAGGAAAAGACAGAACAGATAAGTTCTCAAATCCTGGCTGCCCTGAAATCCTAAGAGAAGGATCACTGTGACGGCCGTCTTGTTGTTCTCCTGTATATAGAAAAAGTAAGTAAAAACCAAAATAAAAAATTCCTTGCACGGGACAAAAAAACAAACCTCTATGTATAATACACAATAAATATTGTTAGACACAATTTATAAAATTCAAAATCGTAGACTTTCCGGAATTGTTATGGTTTATATAGTTGTTATTTTTTGTTCTCTTTTTTGGGGGGAGGGGGCAGAAAGTTGGCAGAACATTCTTATGGAATAACACTATTAACTCAGCTCACCCCAACCTTCATGATAGACAGCTCCAAACTTTTCCTCTGTGCTCGGCAGTCATCCCAAAGCTGTAGAGACACGACATACATGGAACAGATGCATCTCAACAAATAATAATCGCGATTTGTTGCAAGTCTACTTTAATATAAACTTGATTAAAATACAGCACAAGATATTCATTGGTGCATGGACAGACCCAGAAGTTTCGACTCAACAAGCCTCAATCCCGGTTTCGTTGGTATGTTCACGCAATAATTAAGTTTATCATAAAAAAAAAAAATTGTGCCAATCATACATTTCTGAAAATGCATCAGTTTGACATACTTTATGGTATTTACCACTTTTTGCAATTTAGCCATTTACAAATTGCAACATTGATAGAATTGTTTTATTTGTATTTTTCTAAATTATAGTTATATAGTTATAGTTTTTGAATTTTTTAATGAAAGATTTTTCATAAAAGGTGAGACGATATCATGTGCTGTATCTCAGATTTCTGTAACTGTTCCACTGGATGAAGTTTGTAGAAGTCCATGTCATGCAGGATGCCACTGCTGTTTTAAAAATATCACGCTGTAATGAATTATGATCTAATAAAGTTGTTTTCTTCTATCCATTATTGTTAAATGCTTAAATATGTTAAACATTATCTAACAAAAGATACAAATAAATCTGTATTTCTTAAAGTACAAATAACACATTTATGTTAAATTAACGTAAAATTAATGTGATTTTTTTTATCTTTATTGCTCTAAAAACAATCACTCACTTCAAAGATTTCTTCATTTGCAACATTCATTTTCAGAATTTGAATTCTTCTCATCGCTCTCAGGTCTCTAATGGGATTGAAGACCATCTTACCCAGCAGTGCTGTCCACCACATGAAGCGGAGGACATTTATGTACAGAATGTAGGGAGGAAGCCAGGAAGCCAAACTCACAGGAGACGTCTGTGCTTTTGTCTAATGAGTCTCAAGTGTTCTGGTTGATGTCAGAAAATAAAAAATAATAATAAAAAATCTGCCGAATTTTCTGACAATCTAAGAGTTAGATCTATGATTTCTAAAAATGCATAAAAATGTACTTATCCATAAAAAAATTAAAAAGTTTTTCATGTAGAAGTGAATGGACATGTTGTAGTGATTAGGGATAACACTAATGACGTACACCAATGGATGGATTTTTATAATGTTCATTTACCATGTAATAAACTGTTTAGCAGGGGGAAAGGAATTACAGAAATTATTTATTAAAAAAGAATTTGTTAGCGGCTACAAGCCAAGGTTGAAAGGCTGTATTTCAGTACATCCAGTGTGGGCATTTGTTAGCAACCCTGGGCATCTCACACTGATTAGAATTTTAGTAAAATATCATATGTGATTCCCCCTTTATAAAGAAACACCATAGTGTCCATATTGTGCTCCTCATCCAGAGTTATCTTATTTTTTTTCTGAAGCTGCTTGTCAGAAATCTTCCTCAACAGCAGTGAAGTGGGTGGACACTAACCTCTTCCTGTATCTGCCCTCTAGCTGAGTCAAATTGAGTTCTCTCTCACTTCTTTTGATACTTCTGTTCTCTCATTCAGTAATTTAGCTGAAAATTCAGCGAGATTCCTACAAATAAGCGGCTTTCTCCATAGTCCGAACCTTAGGTCTGCATGGGCCCAGGGCTGATTCTAGCCTTTTTACTACCTGAGGAAAAACTTATAATGCTACCTCACACACTAGTAATCAGTGACACAGATATTAGTGACATCTAGTACCTTACAGGTAATGATCTGCTCCATCAGGAAAAGGACGTCTTTACGATTTCTCCCAGCCATGGTTTATCTCACAGTCAAAGTTTTTCAGCTCTATGCAGCACTTCTCCACACGGCGCCCCTAAAAATATCACAGTCACTGGATCATGTTCCTAATATATATTGTCTTCACAACATGAATGAACATACTATTAATAAAGTTACAGTACCCACAATGTATTAGCTCCCCTAATTTACCCTTCCCTTTCATACAGTCTCCAGCAGCCTTCCTGCATACAGACTCCAGCAGCCCCCCTGTAAACACAGCCTGCAGCAGCCCTCCCTCTGTAAACAGCCTCCAGCACACCCCCTTGTATACACAGCCCCTAGAAGCTCTCCTGTATACAACCTCCAGCAGCCCCTTTGTATCCAGCCTCCAACCACCCTGTATAGAGCCTACAACCTCAATATGTATACAGCTTCACGTTAGTTGTAAATTTTGGCTGATAAGTTTTGTGTTTACTGTATATACTCAAGTATAAGCCGACCCAAGTATAAGCCGAGACCCCTAATTTTGCCATCAAAACTGGGAAAACCTATTGACTCGAGTATAAGCCGAGGGTGGGAAATGCATTGGTAACAGACACCCCCCCCAGTATGTATACAGCCTGCCCCCAGTAGTGTACAGTCTGCCCCCAGTAGTATACAGCTTGCCCCCAGTAGTATACAGCTTGCCCCCAGTAGTATACAGCTAGTCCCCAGTAGCATACAGTCAGTCCCCAGTAGTATACAGCTTGCCCCCAGTAGTATACAGCTTGCCCCCAGTAGTATACAGCTAGTCCCCAGTAGCATACAGTCAGTCCCCAGTAGTTTACAGCCTGCCCCCAGTAGTATACAGCACTGCCCCCAGTAGTATACAGCTTGCCCCCAGTAGTATACAGCCTTCCCCCAGTAGTATACAACCACTCCCAGTAGTATACAGTGTGACCCCAGTAGTATACAGCACTGCCCCCAGTAGTATACAGCACTGCCCCCCCCCCTTATATACTCACCCCCCGATGTCCCCCTGACGGCGCCTAGTATGACGCATGAAGTTAGAGAAGAAAGAAGACGGGCGCCGAAGCCAGAAGAGGACCCGCGCGGACATCGGGGGAGCAGCGCTGCAGGTCGGGGGCACCGAAGGGTGAGTATATAAGTTTATTATTTTTTAAATATTTTTTATGACTGTATGACTTATGTATGACTCGTGTATAAGCCGAGGGGACGTTTTTCAGCACATTTTTTGTGCTGAAAAACTCAGCTTATACACGAGTATATACGGTATTTATTAAAAAAAAACATAAATCCGTAATTTTTTGAAACGTTCACCCTTTTTAATATTCTAAATCATCTCATTTTTCAGACAGATAGTTTTGCCACCCAAATAAGTTGCTAAATAGAGATGAGCGAACATGCTCGTCCGAGCTTGATGCTCGGTCGAGCATTAGGGTACTCGAAACTGCTCGTTGCTCGGACGAATACTTCGCCCGCTCGAGAAAATGGCAGCTCCCGCCGTTTTGCTTTTTGGCGGCCAGAAACAGAGCCAATCACAAGCCAGGAGACTCTGCACTCCACCCAGCATGACGTGGTACCCTTACACGTCGATAGCAGTGGTTGGCTGGCCAGATCAGGTGACCCTGGGATAGACTAGCCGCTGCCCGCGCTGCTCGGATCATTCTGTGTCTGGATGCCGCTAGGGAGAGAGCTGCTGCTGGTCAGGGAAAGCGTTAGGCTGTTCTATTAGCTTACTGTTAGGCAGGAGTGATTCTCAAAGAACCCAACAGCCCTTCTTAGGGCTACAATAACGTTCTACTTTTTTTTTTTTTATTTGCATCTAGTACCATTTTGTGAGGAATTAGCAGGGGGACTTGCTACCGTTGTGTTTAGCTCTTAGTGGCACACATATCCACCTCAAACACCAAAGTGGGAAAATTTAGTAGGGGTTGGATTTCAATTAGGCACAGTCTGCCATTTGTCCTTTTTTATTTTACGTTTATTTTGTTTAATAACTCAGCGTCATCTCATCTGGCATAGTAGTGTGCTTTCATACTTGGCTAGAAAATAGCCATAGGAGAATCCAAACGGCTTACTTACGCCTACAGTAGCGTTATATATTTGATTTCTGGTTGATCTGCTGGTGGCTGTACTTGCTGCAGTGCATCTACTAGCCAATTGTGAGCAATTTGTAGTGAGACTTGCGACCGCTGTGTTTTGCGCTTAGTGACGCACATATCCATTGCAAAGACCGAAGTGGGAAAATTTAGTAGGGGTTGGATTTCAATTAGGCACAGTCTGCCATTTGTCCTTTTTTATTTTACGTTTATTTTGTTTAATAACTCAGCGTCATCTCATCTGGCATAGTAGTGTGCTTTCATACTTGGCTAGAAAATAGCCATAGGAGAATCCAAACGGCTTACTTACGCCTACAGTAGCGTTATATATTTGATTTCTTTTTGATCTGCTGGTGGCTGTACTTGCTGCAGTGCATCTACTAGCCAATTGTGAGCAATTTGTAGTGAGACTTGCGACCGCTGTGTTTTGCGCTTAGTGACGCACATATCCATTGCAAAGACCGAAGTGGGAAAATTTAGTAGGGGTTGGATTTCAATTAGGCACAGTCTGCCATTTGTCCTTTTTTATTTTACGTTTATTTTGTTTAATAACTCAGCGTCATCTCATCTGGCATAGTAGTGTGCTTTCATACTTGGCTAGAAAATAGCCATAGGAGAATCCAAACGGCTTACTTACGCCTACAGTAGCGTTATATATTTGATTTCTGGTTGATCTGCTGGTGGCTGTACTTGCTGCAGTGCATCTACTAGCCAATTGTGAGCAATTTGTAGTGAGACTTGCGACCGCTGTGTTTTGCGCTTAGTGACGCACATATCCATTGCAAAGACCGAAGTGGGAAAATTTAGTAGGGGTTGGATTTCAATTAGGCACAGTCTGCCATTTGTCCTTTTTTATTTTACGTTTATTTTGTTTAATAACTCAGTGTCATCTCATCTGGCATAGTAGTGTGCTTTCATACTTGGCTAGAAAATAGCCATAGCAATAGGATAGCATCGTTTGGTTTTAAAAACTCAAAAACACAAAAAAAAAAAAAAAACACAAAAAAAAGTTAAAAAAAAATTAAAGCTATAACTCTCATTTTAAAAATGTTTAACCCGAGGGCTAGGGGTCGAGGACGAGGGCGGGGACGTGGGCGTCCAACTACTGCAGGGGTCAGAGGCCGTGGTCCTGGCCGGGGTGAAACACCACCTGCTTATGAGGGAGCAGGGGAACGCCGCAGAGCTACACTCCCTAGGTTCATGTCTGAAGTTACTGGGACTCGTGGTAGAGCACTGTTGAGGCCAGAACAGTGCGAACAGGTGATGTCGTGGATTGCTGACAATGCTTCGAGCAATTTGTCCACCAGTCAGTCTTCCACGCAGTCCACCCATGTCACCGAAATCGGCACTCCTCCAGCTCCTGCACCTCAGCCTCCTCCCCCCCAGTCTGCCCCCTCCCAGGAAAATTTGGCATTTGAACCGGCATACTCTGAGGAACTGTTTTCTGGACCCTTCCCACAGTCACAAACCACTTGTCCGGTTGCTGCTGAGCAATTTTCCGATGCCCAGGTTTTCCACCAGTCACAGTCTGTGGGTGATGATGACCTTCTTGATGTAGTGGAAGTGTGTAAAGAGGTGTCCGACGATGAGGAGACACGGTTGTCAGACAGTGGGGAAGTTGTTGTCAGGGCAGGAAGTCCGAGGGGGGAGCAGACTGAGGGATCGGAGGATGATGAGGTGACAGACCCAAGCTGGGTTGAGAGGCCGGGTGAACACAGTGCTTCTGAGACGGAGGAGAGTCCTCGACCAGAACAGGTTGGAAGAGGCAGTGGTGGGGCCAGACGGAGAGGCAGGGCCAGAGCTGGTGCATCAGCGCCAAATGTGTCAACTAGTGAAGCTCCCGTGGCGAGGGCTCTTGCGGCGAGGGCTAGATCTTCAGAAGTCTGGAGGTTCTTTAAGGAAACACCGGATGACCGACGGACTGTGGTGTGCAACATTTGCCAAACCAGACTCAGCAGGGGTTCCACCACTACTAGCTTAACTACCACCAGTATGCGCAGGCATATGAATGCTAAACACCCCACTCAGTGGCAACAAGCCCGTTCACCTCCGGCCGTGCACACCACTGCTCCTTCCCCTGTGTCAGCTGATAGTCAGCCCCCTGCCCAGGACCCTGCCACAAAAACCCCATCGTCGCCTCCACGATCCTCCACAGCATCCACCAGCGTTCAGCTCTCCATACCCCAGACGCTGGAGCGGAAACGCAAATATAGTGCAACCCACCCGCACGCCCAAGCCCTTAATGTGCACATCTCCAGATTGCTTAGCCTGGAGATGCTGCCCTATAGGCTAGTAGAGACCGAGGCCTTTCGCAACCTCATGGCGGCGGCCGCCCCTCGGTATTCGGTCCCCAGCCGCCACTACTTTTCCCGATGTGCCGTCCCAGCCCTGCACCAGCACGTGTCAGACAACATCATCCGTGCCCTGACCAACGCCGTTTCTGACAAGGTCCACCTGACCCCGGACACGTGGACGAGTGCTGCCGGGCAGGGCCACTATATATCGCTGACGGCACATTGGGTTAACTTGGTGGAGGCTGGGAGCGAGTCTGACCCTGCGGCTGGTCATATACTGCCGACGCCGAGGATTGCGGGGCCTACCTCGTTCCAGGTGTTTCAGGCTTACTATGCCTCCTCCTCCTCCCACCCCTCCTCCACCTCCTCCTCCGAACTACCATCCGTGGGCACGGCGCCATCAGTCGGTAGCTCTAGGCACAGCAGCAGTGCCGTCGCTAAGCGACAGCAGGCGGTGCTCAAACTGCTGAGCCTAGGCGATAAAAGGCACACCGCCCAAGAGCTATTACAGGGCATCACGGCGCAGACTGATCTGTGGCTGGCACCGCTGAACCTGAAGCCAGGCATGGTTGTGTGTGACAACGGCCGTAACCTGGTGGCGGCTCTGCAACTCGGCAGACTGACACATGTGCCATGCCTGGCCCATGTGTTAAATCTGATAGTTCAGCGTTTCCTCAAGACATACCCCAATCTGTCAGATTTGCTCACGAAGGTGCGCCGCATCTGTGCGCATTTCAGGAAGTCCAGCACAGATGCTGCCACTCTCAGGGCAGCGCAGCGCCGCCTCCAACTGCCCGCTCACCGACTGTTGTGCGACGTGCCCACGAGGTGGAATTCAACACTGACCATGTTATCCAGAGTTTACCAGCAGCGCCGAGCGATTGTAGACTGCCAGATGTCAACTTCCACCAGAACTGGTAGTCAGGTCAGTCAGCTTCCTCAAGTCTACAATGAGGAGTGGACGTGGATGTCTGATATCTGTCAGGTGCTGAGTAACTTTGAGGAGTCAACACAGATGGTCAGTGGCGATGCCGCCATCATCAGCCTCACCATCCCGCTGGCCTGTTGAAAAACTCTCTGATCAGCATGAAGTCGGAAGCTTTGCGCTCGTCACAAGAGACGGGGGAAGAAGATTCCCTTGTTGATAGCCAAAGCACCCTCAGGTCTGTTTCTCAGCGCATATCGGAGGAGGTGGAGGTGGAGGAGGATGAGGAGGAAGAGGAGGAGAATGTTGGCGAGACACAAGAGGGGACCATTGTTGAGTCCTTCACTGTTCAGCGTGTATGGGCAGAAGAAGAGGAGTTGGAGGAGTTGGAGGAGGAGGAAATGGACAGTCAGGCCAGTGAGGGGAGTGAATTCTTACGCGTTTGTACTCTGGCGCATATGGCAGATTTCATGCTAGGCTGCCTATCCCGTGACCCTCGCGTTCAAAGAATTTATTCCAGCACCGATTACTGGGTGTTCACTCTCCTGGACCCACGGTACAAGCAAAATCTTTCCACTCTCATCCCTGGAGAGGAAAGGAGTGTGAGAATGCATGAATACCAGCAGGCCCTGGTGCACAAGCTGAAACAGTATTTCCCTTCTGACAGCGCTAGCGGCAGAGTGCGTAGTTCTGCGGGACAAGTAGCGAGGGAGAGTAGGCGAGCAGGCAGCTTGTCCAGCACTGGCAAGGGTACGCTTTACAAGGCTTTTGCCAGCTTTATGTCACCCCAGCAAGACACTGTCACCTGTCCCCAGTCTCGGCAGAGTAGGGCTGATCTTTACAGAAAGATGGTGAGGGAGTACGTAGCTGACCATACCATCGTCCTAAATGATCACACAGCTCCCTACAACTACTGGGTTTCAAAGCTGGACATGTGGCACGAACTGGCGCTGTACGCCTTGGAGGTTCATGCCTGCCCTGCCGCTAGCGTCTTGTCCGAGCGGGTTTTCAGTGCAGCTGGTGGCATCATCACCGATAAGCGTACACGCCTGTCGACTGACAGCGCTGACAGGCTGACGCTTATTAAGATGAATAAAGCCTGGATTTCTCATAATTTCCAATCTCCACCAGGTGAAGGAAGCTCAACGTGAATAATTGATCCACTCCTCCTCCTCCTCATTTTCCTCCTTCTCCTCCTCTTTGTACAGTAAAGCAGAGGAAACTGGCTATTTTTTGACAGGGCCCACTGGCTCTAGCTATAGTACTTTATGCATTTAATTTTTCTGGAGGGCCACCTACCCGGTCCTCTGTTTTAAACAATTTTTGGGAGTGCCACATACAGGCACTCAATCTATTCAATTTTTCTGGAGGGCCACCTACCCGGTCCTCTGTTTTAAACAATTTTTGGGAGTGCCACATACAGGCACTCAATCTATTCAATTTTTCTGGAGGGCCACCTACCTGCTCCTCTGGTTTGAAAATTTTTTTGGACTGCCACATACAGGCACTCAATCTATTCCATTTTACTGGAGGGCCACCTACCTGCTCCTCTGGTTTTAAAAATTTTTGGGACTGCCACATACAGGCACTATCCAAATTAAATTGTCTCCATAGCAGCCTCCACACGTTGTCTCCATTGCTACCTCCAAAAGTCGTCCATATAGCTGCCTCCATACATCGTCCCTTTATCAAACGAGGTGTGTCAGGCAGAAATTTGGGTTGTTTTCATGGATTCCACATCAAAGTTGTTAACTTTGTCGCCACCCTGCTGTGTTATCCACAAAATATACTGGCAAACTTTTATCATTTACCAATATTATGTCAGCGCTTCTTGCGCATCTGTTTACATTCCCCTCACCCGGCATATCCTAAACTTATAAGAACGCTACTACACTTGATCTTATACAAAAGGTTCTTAGAAGTGCTGTTTGGGGAGTAGCCTAGAGACAGGGGCTTGGATTGGCGAAAGCTCGCCTGGCAGCGGAGCGCCAGCTCCATGCGCATCAGCCGCTTCTTGCGCATCTGTTTACATTCCCCTCACCCGCCATATCCCAAACTTATAAGAACGCTACTACACTTAACTTGGTGCAGGCTGGGACCGAGTCTGACCCTGGGGCTGGTCATATACTGCCGACGCAGAGAATTGCGGGGCCTACCTCGGTCCAGGTCTCAAAGGCCTACTATACCTCCTCCCAACCCTCCTCCACCTCCTCCTCCTCCGAATTACCATCCGTGGGCATGGCGCCATCAGTCGGTAGCTCTAGGCACAGCAGCAGTGCCGTCGCTAAGCGACAGCAGGCGGTGCTCAAACTGCTGAGCCTAGGCGATAAAAGGCACACCGCCCAAGAGCTATTACAGGGCATTCCACATCAAACTTGTTAACTTTGTCGCCACCCTGCTGTGTAATCCACAAAATATACTTGCAAACTTTTATCATTTACCGATATTATTTCAGCGCTTCTTGCGCATCTGTTTACATTCCCCTCACCCGGCATATCCTAAACTTATAAGAACGCTACTACACTTGATCTTATACAAAAGGTTCTTAGAAGTGCTGTTTGGGGAGTAGCCTAGAGACAGGGGCTTGGATTGGCGAAAGCTCGCCTGGCAGCGGAGCGCCAGCTCCATGCCAAGATCCAACTAACATAGTTTTAACTGCAGCACCTTTAATCTACTACTAGTTCACTGCCTCCATACATGGTCCCCTTATCAAACGAGCTGTGTCAGGCAGAATTTTGGGTTGTTTTCATGGCTTCCATGTTAACTTTGTCGCCACCCTGCTGTGTAATCCACAAAATATACTGGCAAACTTTTATCATGTACCAATATTATTTGAGCGCTTCTTGCTCACCTCCTTTGGTTCCTCTCTGCCACCCATTGGTTTGAAGCCTGAGTCCATTTAGGGTATGTCGCCATGCCACTCTCTAGCCTGCTGCCGCTGCCTCTGCATGCCGTCCCCTATAGTGTCAGGGTCAATTATTGGATGTTTTAGATGCTATCTAGCTTCATTCTGTCACTCTGTCATGGCCATGCTGTTGCCCATAATTTTGGCATAATGGTGCGATTATGCAGCCTCAGAGGCATCCATGCATGCTGCCCCTGCTGTTTCCTGTCCATTTCCGTGGTGTTTCCATCCTTTTCTGAGGTTCCCAGGTGTTTGGCCAAGCTTCCCTGTGCAGAGCCAATCATGATGACAATGAAGATGGCGCCCGCATCCTGTCTAGAAACAGGCCAAACATGATGACAATGAAGATAGTGTCTGCATCCTGTATGGAAACAGGCCTCACATGATGACAATGAAGATGGCGCCTGCATCCTGTATGGAAAGAGACCAAACATGATGACAATGAAGATGACGCCTGCATCCTGTCTAGAAACAGGCCTAACATGATGACAATGAAGATGGCGCCTGCTTCCTGTATGGAAACAGGCCTCACATAACAACAATGAAGATGGCGCCTGCATCCTGTATGGAAACAGGCCTCACATGATGACAATGAAGATGGCGCCTGCATCCTGTATGGAAACAAGCCTAACATGATGACAATGAAGATGGCGCCCGCATCCTGTATGGAAACAGGCCTCACATGACAACAATGAAGATGGCGCCTGCATCCTGTATGGAAACAGGCCTCACATGATGACAATGAAGATGGCGCCTGCATCCTGTATGGAAACAGGCCTCACATGACAACAATGAAGATGGCGCCTTCATCCTGTATGGAAACAGGCCTCACATGACGACAATGAAGATGGCGCCTGCATCCTGTATGGAAACAGGCCTTGACCAAAACTGCGCAGACTACGTCCCCACAGCCAAAGTGACTACACCAATCAAGAATGTGGCTCTAGTAAACCCGGATACAAGGCTGGATCATAGGGGGGGGGGGCGCGGGGCACTAGCCCCGGGGCCCCCACCACTTCTGCTCTTAAAGGGGCCCCCACCAAATGTGGGCGATTCTAGCGGTCGCATGACCCCCCCGATTCGCCCACTTCTTGCGCATCTGTTTACATTCCCCTCACCCGGCATATCCTAAACTTATAAGAACGCTACTACACTTGATCTTATACAAAAGGTTCTTAGAAGTGCTGTTTGGGGAGTAGCCTAGAGACAGGGGCTTGGATTGGCGAAAGCTCGCCTGGCTGCAGAGCGCCAGCTCCATCCTAAGATCCAACTAACATAGTTGCAGCACCTTTAATCTACTACTAGTTCACTGCCTCCATAATAATAATAATAATAATAATCTTTATTTATATAGCGTCATCATATTCTGTAGCGCTTTACAAATCATAGGAAACAAATACAAATGTAATGTAACAGAGCACAACATTTGTATGGAACAACAGGAGTGAGGTCCCTGCTCGCCAGAGCTTATGGTTTATGAAGATGATGGGGTAACACGAGGTAAAAGAATATTTAATGGTCAAGCCATTCTTCTTAGGGAATAGAAAAAAATATAATAAATGGAATTGCTGTCGCTTGAACCACTCAGCCGTCATCTTATATACCAGGTCCAGGGTGAATGGGACTGCAGAGAAGTCTGGTGCCTGTTGGTTGCTGGATAACAGATGGGAGGACGACACAGGACGGGTTAGTAGAAGAGTTAAAACTTCATGCAGTTAATGAGTGTTATAGGCTTGCCTAAAGAAATGGGTTTTAAGAGCACGTTTGAAACTTTGGAGGTTAGGTATTAGTCTGATAGTCCGGGGCAGAGCATTCCATAGAATTGGTGCAGCTCTAGAGAAGTCTTGGAGACGCGAGTGGGAGGTCCGCACTAGGGTAGAGGTTAATCTAAGATCACTGGCGGATCTAAGAGCACGGGTTGGGCGATAGACTGAGATAAGAGAGGAGAGGTAGGGGGGTGCAGCATTATACAGAGCTTTATGGATGAGGGTTATTATTATTTTAAACTGTATTCGAAAGGAGACTGGCAGCCAGTGCAGCGACTGGCATGAACTGTAAGCATACATGGTCCCCTTATCAAACGAGCTGTGTCAGGCAGAATTTTGGGTTGTTTTCATGGCTTCCATGTTAACTTTGTCGCCACCCTGCTGTGTAATCCACAAAATATACTGGCAAACTTTTATCATGTACCGATATTATTTGAGCGCTTCTTGCTCACCTCCTTTGGTTCCTCTCTGACACCCATTGGTTTGAAGCCTGAGTCCAATTAGGGTATGTCGCCATGCCACTCTCTAGCCTGCCGCTGCTGCCGCTGCCTCTGCATGCCGTCTTCTATAGTGTCAGGGTCAATTATTGGATGTTTTAGATGCTATCTAGCTTCATTCTGTCACTCTGTCATGGCCATGCTGTTGCCCATAATTTTGGCATAATGGTGCGATTAGGCAGCCTCAGAGGCATCCATGCATGCTGCCCCTGCTGTTTCCTGTCCATTTCCGTGGTGTTTCCATCCTTTTCTGAGGTTCCCAGGTGTTTGGCCAAGCTTCCCTGTGCAGAGCCTTGGTCCCCTTGAAAAAAGCTCGAGTCTCCCATTGACTTCAATGGGGTTCGTTATTCGAGACGAGCACTCGAGCATCGGGAAAAGTTCGTCTCGAATAACGAGTACCCGAGCATTTTAGTGTTTGCTCATCTCTATTTATCACCCATTTGCTCCGACCACAGGTATTATGGAAAGATGGCAGCGATATATATCGCTACTAACACCCCGTGTTTCCTGATGACCCATGTTTTCCAAGGACTTACTTTTGCTGCCTTAAGAGCCAAGTTATAGCCCTTCATGCAGTAATAGTAGGTTAAGGAGTGATAAGAGGTTATATATACTGAGGATAACAAAATAACAGATTCTCTAATTCAGTATTATTAACAAAAATGCAGCATTTCAGATCTATTCGATCTTGTGTACAAAATTTTAGTTGTCCCTGGATCCGATCGTAAATCTTCGGACTATGGTATGACACTTCTCATGAAAAGCTTCTCTTATCTGCACACTGCAGTGCTCTCTGCCTCCTGCCCCTCCTTCCTGCATTACAAGACCAGCTCAGACACAGGCACTTCCTGCTGGCAAGCAGAAGTGTGCAGAGACTTACTCTGCAAACTATAGACAGATAAGGTCTTTATCCGCGATGGAGGCATATAGCAGAGCTGACTCTGTGTGTGTTATAGGTGCGTTAGTAGAGCTGAGACTGTAATTGGGGAAGATTTATCTTTTCTCTTTCTAGTTGTCTAGTTCCTATTTTGTCTAGTTTCTTAGTATAAATTGTTTAGGTGGCATAATCTGTGTGTGCTATATAAATAAAGGAATTATTATTATTTTTATTCTCCTTGTGTTAAATTGCACCTGTTTGAAAAGTTGCAACTGTTTGAGCAGAAATGTCTTTCAGTCAGCTGTCCTATAAATCTCCTCCTATTCTGCATATTGCAGCCGAAATACAGTTCATTGGCAGTTTTTTTTTGTTTAAAAATAAAAATGATTTGCATCAGTTTTAAAGTTTTGTCCATTTGTTAAAATTTGCACAACTGTTGATGCATCTAAATAAAGCATTTTTGATCCAAAAAGTTTTTTTCATGCATTTTTCCATTGCTGTCTAAAATGAACTTTCTAAAAAAATTTAATCTAAACAGTTGGACTTGTTAGATAAATACCACAAATCCATTGAAAAACAGTGGCTCACGAGTTGTGTAGCAAATGAGCAAAAGTAAAAAAAACTGCATTGCAGAAAAATATGCAACATTTTTGTTCTAAAATTTAGAAGAAAGATAGGGATAAATCTCTCCCATTGGATTTTATACCCAACTAATGGATGTGATCAGACTCAAAAGGTAAATAAAAGTGTATATAAACCTGTACCCTGATAATCTAAGCACATTAATGAAGCTTAGAGAGTCCCCAACCACATTCTGGAATTTTACAATGACCGTCATTGAGTTATAGGAGCTAAAACAGCAATAAAACAGAGAATAATAGTTAAAAATGATCTTCATAGTGTAAACATCATAATTTAAGGACCGGCTGCTATAGGCAATCACCCTCTCACATCAGTCTTGAACCATTAAGACTCCCATCAGTGTACATCAAGAGCAGGCTATCAAATTTTGCATATGTCAGGAGCGGGGAACTAGTCAGAGTATTTTTCAATGTCTCAAAGGCTCCCCGCTGTCGTGGTCCCCACTCAATAAGACGATTCTTGGGACCTCCCAGCTCATTTAGAGGTCCCACCAGATGAGAGAACATAAACCTCCTGTATTTCCTGTAGGGACTTAGGCTGGGGCCACTTATGGATGGCTTTCACCTTGCTGGGATGTTCCTCTTCCAGAGTGACCACATGTCTCAGGTACTCCAGCCACTGCTGTAACAGTTGGCGCTTCTTGGGCTTGATTTTTAGCCCAAGGTCTTGCATTTGTCTTCGGACCATCCACAGCTTTAGTGGATAATCTTCAAATAAGGTCTCAAACATCACATTGTCCTCCAGGTATATCAATACTGATTCAAAGTTCAGGTCACACACAGGTGAACGAGCAGGAAGTATCACACAGCTCTGATTACTCTCAGTGATACTAACGACTTGTGCTCCGACATGTCCATCACAAGACCATGGACAGATTTCTATCCACTGCAACTAAACATAGACACTTTCTATAGCAGGACAGCAAGCAGAGATCTAGAAAACCATAAGGAATTGATACAGAAAGTCTATTGGATAATTGTAATGACTTCCATTAAACAAACAATATTAATTATTTGCTGAAAGTGGACGACCCCTTTAAGTTGAAGTAATACTAATGAAAGAGAATAAAATAATTCCTTAGTAATGACAAAATAATAATAATAATAATAATAATAATAATAATAATAAAATAACAATAATAATAATGATAAAATAATAATAATAAAATAACAATATTAATAATGATCAAATAATAATAATAATAATAATAGTAATAATATAACAATAATAATAATGATAAAATAATAATAATAATAATAACAATAATAATAATAATAATAATAATAATAATAATAATAATAATAAAATAACAATAATAATAATGATAAAATAATAATAATAAAATAACAATATTAATAATGATAAAATAATAATAATAATAATAATAATAATAATAATAATAATAATAATAATAATAATAATATAACAATAATGATAATGATAAAATAATAATAATAACAATAATAATAATAATAATAATAATAATAATAATAATAATAATAAAATAACAATAATGATAATGATAAAATAATAATAATAATAATAATTATAACAATAATAATAATGATAAAATAATAATAATAATAATAATAATAATAATAATAATAATAATAATAATAATAATAAAATAATAATAATAATAATACATATTTGTTATGATTACTAAATAAATTTATATTTTTATGTTGTTGTCTGGGTTTTTTGTTATTTATTTTCTATTTTTATGTTATGATTTTGAGTGAATATTCTTAAGATTCTTTTGATTTTCTTCTTTGCACACATTGAACAGTTAATCACACTCTATGAATATTCTCTAAGATTTAGTTATAAAGTTCTAATTTCTAAAATTTATCCTTGGTTCATTAGTAATAATTGGGATAAGTAGCGATGATGTCCCCGGGTGACCCCATTACACGCTGGTGACATTGTTTCCATCTATTGCCTTGTGTTCTGTGAGATTAAACTTGTGGGAATTATTTCTGGTCTCTCTCCTGGATCTGTGGGGAGATGAGGCCCAATTACACCTAATAATCATCTCATCTGTTACCGGGAAGATTATGTTAGAGATGATGTCACCGATTTCACAGAACTTTCTATTTCCAATGTTATTTCTAGTAAAGAGACAAAATAATATGTGAATGTGAAATAGAAATCCATGATACATTTAAACCATGGACAAGTTATATGACAATAATATAATATAATCTCTATAAAATATTTATGGGCAAATCATTTTTAGTGAACATACTGTGCATTGAGTAACAACATGTACATATCTTACACTGATATGATCTACAAGTTGCAAACTAAAGCGATAATCTACACGAAACAAAGCATCATGAGAGCTTATGGGCATAACTTGATATATAAATAGTAAATCCAAAAGTAAACCGTAATATAAGTGAAAAAGGGAGGTTCTCAAGGACTGAGTGTTAGGGTTCGAGGTCAGTGGACCCTTTGGCCCACCATGGGAGATGGTACTAGCCGACACCTGGGACCGGAGTCTAAGTGGCATTTGGTCTTCACCAGAGCCCACCGCAAAGCGGGATGGTCACCAGGTCGTTCCACACGTGCGACTAGCCCGCGGTGGCAGCCAAGGTAGTAATTCAGACACAGTCGGAGCCCAGGATGACAGCGGGAGAACAGCACTGGAAGGAACACTGAAACTCATGGCAGAAACACAGGAGCTGGCATACAGAACAGGATCGCAGGAATGGACTGGAACACGGAACATTCAGGAGCAGGATCATGGGAACACAGGATCGGGAACACAGGAATAGGAGCAGGAACTGGAACGCAGGAACCAGAGGCGTAACTAGGAAAGGCAGGGCCCCATAGCTGATTTCTGAATGGGACCCCACTTGTCACTTAAAAATATACATACAGTATATAAACTCCATATATACACACATACATACACTACCATATATACCCATACATCATATACATAGACATACCGCATTTACACATCACTTATGCAAACACATTTGGAGCATATACACATCACAAACACATACATATAGCATATTCACACCAAATACTCCAGATGACGGGGCTCCCTGACACTATGGGCCCCATAGCAGCTGCTATGGCTGCTATCCCTGTAGTTACGCCCCTTGCAGGAACACAGGAACGGAGCACAAACACTCAAGAGACACGGGAACACTGGAACGCAGGAGGGCTTTCACTTCACTGGGAATGGCTTGAAGATCCGGCGAGGAATGATGGGAGATACCGGATTGAATAGCAAACCCAGAAGTGGCCAGCGCCAATCACCTGTGCGCTGGCCCTTTAAATCTTTTAGGAAAGAACATCAGGGTAACACATAGAGGATCCGTGTCTGGTAAAGATGACTAAGTAACGACAGCTAAATATCTCCTGAAGAAAGCCAAGAGGTTGTGGCTGCTGAGGTCCGAAATGTAGACCAGGTAGACCAAGCCTTATGAAATGTGCTGTCTTTATCATTATCTCAAGCCGTGAGCTCTTCTATTCTCATAATATGATTGAGACAATCCACAAATTCTGTCCTAGACGGAGGGGACAAAGACCTCCAATGACATGGTATAACCTTATGGGCTGCACTTAGAAAATGTCGGGGGAGTCCTTTCTTAGCTTTCGTAATAGAGTATGGAGATAACGACAATAAAGCTAATTCCGGAGAAGGTGAAATTACTTCCCTGCGTACTCTAGTGTATAGGTCCTAGATCGCCTCCCACAACTCTTTGATTAAGGGGCACCCCCACCAAAGTATGTAGGTACGATCCTTCAAAAGCGAGACAGTGTCAACAAGAATCATCTACCTCAAGGAAGATCTTGTGCACCTCCCAGAGATCGATGACTGATGAGTCATGGTAAGTATTTTCATTCTCTCATCTTCTGAGAAGAATCTTACAAGGTCTTCCTCCCATCTAGTCAGAGAAGGCGGGGGCGGTATACAATCCATATCCCGTCCCCCACTTGTAAGCAGTGTGTAGACCCAAGATATTGGGGCGCATTTACTTACCTGGTCCAGTCGCGATCCAGTGGCGCATTCTCCGATGAGGATTAGGGTTCTGCCGGGATTCACTAAGGTTGTGCGCCCGATATCCACCAGGTGTCGCTGCTGCGCCGAGGTCCGCCGGAGTTCACCTTCTTCTTCCTGGTGCATGTGAGTGCTGATCTTGCGACACAAAGTCTTTTTAAAATTCCGAATCCGTTGGGTTGTCTGATGGCCATGGGCCCCGATTTCTGTCGCGTGAAAGCCGGCACCAATGCGGCAAAATCCGATTGTGTGCGCCAAAATCCCGGGGTAATTCGACACAAATTGTTGGGAAACTGTTAGTTGGGGACTGTTGGTAAATGAGCCCCATTGTGTGTGAAGTAGGGGTGGGTTGTATGCATGTTTCTTCGGATATTGTTAAACTGTGGCTCAATGTATTGATCGGACCTATAGATTCCAGTTGATAAGTAGTTACATGTTCTACCCTTATGTATTGTGGTTCGCATATATATTTATAATATAATTATTTGCACATATTCTTGCATTTCACTCTGTACAGGTATATTTACACTTTGCATAACATACCCTTTTTTGCTTTGTTGGCATTTTTGCACGTATCATAGTTTTTATATTGGTTTTAGCACTTCGATAGCCATTTGGCACCATAAGGTTGTATTTGCATTAGATTCCGATGTATTTTTATTATGTCTAATGAACATTTAGACCGTTAATATGCAGACACTAATTTCTCCATCTGCCGTTTTCCAATATGGTGCCCAGGTATTTTGAGAGGATGTGCGCAATGCTCGGCGGCCGTTGTGTGCCTGAGCACCCAGACGGCTTGCCATTGCATCATTCGGATCATGTGGTTGCTTCGGATGTTGCATCTGTCTTGCCGCACTGCCGTGCTTCCACATAAGCCACTGGAAATGTGCCATGCGATCCTCCACTCCACGCCCTCTACTTTATATATAGGTTTGTCCATGCAATTTGTTGCTATTGGTTAGGTTTTTTCATCTTCAATCTGCTATTGGTCAGTTAAGATGATATAATCTCCTCCTAGCCCCACCCCTTTACAATGGGGAAGGTTTTGTTTTTTGATGGTGCCCTTATACTGCATGATGCTTGATGGCACATCCTATTGCCGTATATACATTAGATCCTGGCAGTGCCGACATATTGATAACATTATTCTTCCCTCCCATGTACGCACTCTACACACCTCCATGTGATATCCAGGTGCTTTGGCTTTTCTCTTAGAAAAATCTTTTATTTGGAGGCACAATAGGATATTTATCGTTTTTTCCGGCCATTAACCCCGGTGTTGTGCGGTGACACTATGTGGTAATGCTTAGCCACTCAGCATTTGCTTTATCCCACTTTATCCTGTTCTTATATCATTGTATTTCTTATATTTGGGCAGGGCCGGATTAAGGTTGGTGGGGGCCCTGGGGCGCAAAATCTGGTGGGGGCCCCTATTGAATGTGGCCCAGATGAGGAAAAGAAATCGCTATACACAGGCCCCCAGCAATCGCTATATGCGGTTCCCCAGCAATCACTATATACATCTCCCCCCAGAAATCACTATATACATTTCCCCCCAGCAGTCACTATATACATCTCCCCCCAGCAATCACTATATACATCTCCCCCCAGCAATCACTATATGTATCTCCCCCAGCAATCACTATATACAGCCCCCCCAGCAATCACTATATACAGCTCCCCAGCAATCACTATATACAGCCCCCCAGCAATCGCTGTATACAGCTCCCCCATCAATCACTATATACAGCTCCCCCAGCAATCATTATATACAGCTCCCCCAGCAATCGCTGTATACAGCTCCTCCAGCAATCGCTGTATACAGCTCCCCCAGCAATCACTATATACAGCTTCCCCCACCAATCAGTGTATACAGCCCCCCTGCAACCACTGTATACAGCTCCCCCAGCAATCATTGAATACAGCTCCCCCAGCAATCACTGAATACAGCTCCCCCACCAATCACTATATACATCTCCCCCCAGCAATCACTATATACATCCCCCCCAGCAATCATTATATACAGCTCCACCAGGAATCAATATATACAGCTCCACCCAGCAATCACTATATACAGCTCCCCCCAGCAATCACTATACACAGCTCCCCCCAGAAACCCCTGTATTCAGCTCCCCCAGCAACCACTATATACAGCTCCCCCAGCAACCCCTGTTTACAGCTCCCCCAGTAATCACTGAATACAGCTCCCCCAGCAATCACTATATACAGCTCCCCCAGCAGTTCAAGGTAAAATAATAAAATTATACTTAACCTACCTCCGTTCCCCCGATGCGTGCCGTCCTCGTCTTCTTTCATCCGGTTATCCTTGGAGGTGTCCCAAGATGGCGGCGCCCCGCTGGTGGCTTCGGCGCAGTGTGTGACGTCGCACAATGCGCTGACGCCGCAACGTCAAACACTGCGCCGGCGCCACCAGTGGGACGCCGCCATCTTAGTTTGATCGTCAAATGGCAGAGCAGGGAACTTATTGTTCCCTGGCTCTGCCATAGGCTCAAGTCGGGGTGCCCCTTTTCCCGGCCCTGTCAGTGCAGACTTAGTTACACAGTGGGCGAATCGGGGGGGTCATGCGACCGCTCGAATCGCCCACATTTGGTGAGGGTCCCTTTAAGAGCAGAAGTGGTGGGTGCCCCGCGCGCCCCCCCCCCCCCTCCCTATGATCTGGCCTTGTATCCGGGTTTACTAGAGCCACATTCTTGATTGGTGGAGTCACTTTGGCTGTGGGGACGTAGTCTGCTCAGTTTTGGTCAAGACCTGTTTCCATACAGGATGCAGGCGCCATCTTCATTGTCGTCATGTGAGGCCTGTTTCCATACAGGATGCAGGCGCCATCTTCATTGTTGTCATGTGAGGCCTGTTTCCATACAGGATGCAGGCGCCATCTTCATTGTCGTCATGTGAGGCCTGTTTCCATACAGGATGAAGGCGCCATCTTCATTGTTGTCATGTGAGGCCTGTTTCCATACAGGATGCAGGCACCATCTTCATTGTTGTCATGTTTGGCCTGTTTCCATACAGGATGCAGGCACCATCTTCATTGTCATCATGTAAGGCCTGTTTCCATACAGGATCCAGGCGCCATCTTCATGGTCACCCTGTGAGGCCTGTTTCTAAATAGGATGCAGGCGCCATTTTCATTGGCATGTGAAGCCTGTTTCCATACAGGATGCAGACACTATCTTCATTGTCATCATGTTTGGCCTGTTTCTAGACAGGATGCAGACACTATCTTCATTGTCATCATGTGAGGCCTGTTTCCATACAGGATGCAGACACTATCTTCATTGTCATCATGTTTGGCCTGTTTCTAGACAGGATGCGGGCGCCATCTTCATTGTCATCATGATTGGCCTATTTCCATACAATATGCAGACACTGGGGCAGATTTACTTACCCGGTCCATTCGCGATCCAGCGGTGCGTTCTCTGTGGTGGATTCGAGTCTGGCCGGGATTCATTAAGGTAGTTCCTCCGGCGTCCACCAGGTGGCGCTGCTGCGCTGAAGAGCATCGGAACGCACTCAAATATACCGGCCTATCCTGGATGAAGGTAAGTGCAAGCTCCGCGACACTTACGGTTTTTTAAATGTGGCGTTTTTCCTAAATCCGTCGGGTTTTTGTTTGGCCACGCCCCCCCTGATTTCCGTCGCGTGCATGCCAGCGCCGATGCACCAAAATTCGATTGCGTGCACCAAAAAATCAGAAATTCAGAATCAGAAATTTGTTTGACGCCGCAACGTCAAACACTGCGCCGGTGCCACCAGTGGGGCGCGGCCATCTTAGTTTAATCGTCAAATGGCAGAGCAGGGAACTTATTGTTCCCTGGCTCTGCCATAGGCTCAAGTCGGGGTGCCCCTTTTCCCGGCCCTGTCAGTGCAGACTTAGTTAAACAGTGGGCGAATCGGGGGGGTCATGCGACCGCTCGAATCGCCCACATTTGGTGAGGGTCCCTTTAAGAGCAGAAGTGGTGGGTGCCCCGCGCCCCCCCCCCCTATGATCCGGCCTTGTATCCGGGTTTACTAGAGCCACATTCTTGATTGGTGTAGTCACTTTGGCTGTGGGGACGTAGTCTGCTCAGTTTTGGTCAAGACCTGTTTCCATACAGGATGCAGGCGCCATCTTCATTGTCGTCATGTGAGGCCTGTTTCCATACAGGATGAAGGCGCCATCTTCATTGTTGTCATGTTTGGCCTGTTTCCATACAGGATGCAGGCGCCATCTTCATGGTCACCATGTTAGGCCTGTTTCCATACAGGATGAAGGCGCCATCTTCATTGTTGTCATGTTTGGCC
Source organism: Engystomops pustulosus (assembly GCF_040894005.1). NCBI lineage: Eukaryota > Metazoa > Chordata > Amphibia > Anura > Leptodactylidae > Engystomops > Engystomops pustulosus. The sequence continues at coordinate 220,634,193 of NC_092414.1, forward strand.
TGTTTCCATACAGGATGCAGGCGCCATATTCATGGTCACCATGTTAGGCCTGTTTCCATACAGGATGCAGGCGCCATCTTCATTGTCATCATGTGAGGCCTGTTTCCATACAGGATGCAGGCGCCATCTTCATTGTCATCATGTGAGGCCTGTTTCCATACAGGATGCGGGCGCCATCTTCATTGTCATCATGTTAGGCCTGTTTCCATACAGGATGCAGGCGCCATCTTCATTGTTGTTATGTGAGGCCTGTTTCCATACAGGAAGCAGGCGCCATCTTCATTGTCATCATGTTAGGCCTGTTTCTAGACAGGATGCAGGCGTCATCTTCATTGTCATCATGTTTGGTCTCTTTCCATACAGGATGCAGGCGCCATCTTCATTGTCATCATGTGAGGCCTGTTTCCATACAGGATGCAGGCGCCATCTTCATTGTTGCTATGTGAGGCCTGTTTCCATACAGGATGCAGACGCCATCTTCATTGTTGTCATGTTTGGCCTGTTTCCATACAGGATGCAGGCACCATCTTCATTGTCATCATGTAAGGCCTGTTTCCATACAGGATCCAGGCGCCATCTTCATGGTCACCCTGTGAGGCCTGTTTCTAAATAGGATGCAGGCGCCATTTTCATTGGCATGTGAAGCCTGTTTCCATACAGGATGCAGACACTATCTTCATTGTCATCATGTTTGGCCTGTTTCTAGACAGGATGCAGACACTATCTTCATTGTCATCATGTTTGGCCTGTTTCCATACAGGATGCGGTCGCCATCTTCATTGTCATCATGTTTGGCCTGTTTCTAGACAGGATGCAGACGCCATCTTCATTGCTGTTGCGCAGAGCTTATTTCAATATATACATAGACAAAAAAGAAACCAGGAGCTGAATGACAGCATTTTCTGTTATTCAGAGGACTTTAGGATTTACTTTATTAAGATACTTTTGACCCCACAATATTAGTATCAATATATTAGAAGTTAGAGTAAAAGGCTTTACTAAACAATCGACCACAATAAAGAACGGTTTCTAAGCATATAATATAGAGAATAAGGGATTCCTGACATCCTGCTTAAGAAACATGACTCTTTTAAGATTACAGTTCAATTCTGTTCATGTATGACCATTGGACCTTACCGGATTTGGTTTCTTGTCTAATTTGAATTACCTGTATGGAATATGGACTTTTTAATTTCTTTATTTCTCAGACTGTATATAATGGGATTAATCAGAGGAGTAAACACAGTGTAGAGCAGGGAGAGGATCTTACTGATGGTTGATGATTGTCCTTTCGTTGGAATGATATAAACACCAAACATTGTCCAGTAGAATATGGAGACCACAATGAGGTGGGAGCTACAGGTGGAGAAGGCTTTCTGTCTATCATTTTGGGAGGGGATTTTTAAGACTTCTAACACTATATAGGTATAAGACAGAAGAATGATTGCAGATGGGATTATTACTATGGGAAAGCTCAGAAAATATAATTGTAAGTCAACAATGAAGGAAGCAGAGCAGGCAAGTTCTAGTAAAGGAACGAGGTCACAGAATATATGGTCAATGATATTTGGGCCACAGAAGTCCATCTTTGCTGTTGTTATGGTGTAGATCAATGCAAGAGAGAATGCAAACAGCCAACAGGTGGTGGTCATTGTCCTAGAATGTTCACTTTTCATTACAGTGTGGTATCGGAGAGGATGGCAGATAGCTACATATCGGTCATAAGACATCAAAGCAAGAAGAAAGCATTCAAATGCTTCTGAGGAAGAGAAGACGTAAAATTGGGTGATACAGCCTATAAAAGTAATAGTCCCCCCATTATTCAGTAGGATGTGAAGAAGGTTGGGGACAATATCTGTGGATAGCAAGATGTCACTGATGGACAGTTGTGAGATGAAGAAGTACATGGGAGTGTGGAGGCTCCGGCTGGTGGACACCAGGACGATGATCAGGAGGTTTCCACATATTGTCCCACAGTAAATCAGAAGGAAAAGACAGAACAGATAAGTTCTCAAACCCTGGCTGCCCTGAAATCCTAAGAGAAGGATCACTGTGACGGCCGTCTTGTTGTTCTCCTGAATATAGAAAAAGTAAGCGAAAAGCAAAATAATTCTCACAAATTAAAACCTCTATGTACAATACATAATAAATATTGTTAGACACATTTAGAAAAATGTATAAAACAAAATTTTCCAGAATTGTTAGGTTTCCTTTACTGATCAGTTTTTTATTTTTTTTGAGGAGCAGATGGTTAGAAAAAGTCTGCTCCATCCCAAAGCCCTAGAGATATGACATACATTGGACAGAAGCCCTTGCGTAACACCAAGGCAATTCTCGTTTGTTGCAACAGCACAACAAATCTAGCGGTACATGGATAAACTCTAGCATTACAACTCAATGGGGCACATTTACTTACCCGGTCCATTCGCGTTCCAGCGGCGGCTTCTCTGACGAACGTTTGGGTCTTCCGGCGATTCATGAAGGTCCTACGCCTGATGTCCACCAGGTGGCACTGCAGCGCCGAGGTCTGCCGAGATGCCCCGAAGTTTATCGTCTTCATCGTGGTGCATGTGAGTATGGCCCGTGCGACCAATTTTTTTTTTTTAAATGCGGTGGTTTTTCCGAATCCGTCGGGTTACCGTTCCACCGCGCTCCCCGATTTCCGTCGCGTGCATGCCAGCGCCGATGCGCCACAAACCGATAGCGTGCGCCAAAGTCCCGGGGCAATTCAGGGAAAATCGGAGCAAATCGGAAATATTCGGGTAACACGTCGGGAAAACGTGAAACGAGCCCTTAGTAAATGACCCCCATTAAGTCTTAATAACGGTCTTGTTGAGCATGATTAGGTCTCGTAGAGTCGAAATGCTTGAGTATGATCACGCTCCCTTGAAAATGTTGTCCTGTTTTATGAAGAATTGCACAAAACGCTGATTAACTTGATGTTATTTACCACTTAATATAATCTAACGATTTACAAATTGCTATCACTGTTAGAATTTTATTTCTTTTTAGTTCTGTAAATGCTAATTACTATTTATACATATGTATGTGTGTGTGTGTGAAGATGCCATGTGGTGTATCTCAGATTTCTGTAGACATTTCTAGAACTCTTCAACTGCACAATCCTATTCCGAACTATGTCATGAAGTCTGTCACTACTGTCTCATAGATATCACACTGTAGTAATTTTTTTGGTTATATTTCTAAAAAGTTTCCTCTATAAATGTTGAAATATGTTAAACAGCATATAAAACAAAAGATGCAAATAAATCTTCATCTACATTTGAGAATGGGAGACAGATGACAGATATATATATATATATATATATATATATATATATATATATATATATATATATATATATATATATGTGGAATTAATGGCAATGTAAACATCACAAGAAATTTGTATCTTTATTGCTGTAACTACATCACTCACTTCAGATGTTCCTCTATTTGTGACATTCATTTTCCGAATTTTTTTCTCAGATCTCTGATAGGATTGATGAACATGCTACAGAGCAGTGCCGTTCGCCTCTATGGCCAAGTAAAGCCACATATCACCGATATTTATGTATAAAAGAAGGGAAGGAGCCAGGAATTAAAACTCACAGGAGGCGTCTCTGCTTTTGTCTAATGAGTCTCCAGTGTTCTGGCTGATGTAAGAATATAAAAGAAAAATTGTAATTTTTCAGAATCTTCTGGAAATCTAGGAGTTATTGAACAGTATATAAAACCTCTAACTCACCCAAACCAGTTCTCTACGCTGTACTGAGGAGACCCAACCAGGTCATGCTTGATGTCACGGATTCTGTCAGGCTCCAGGGGTAGTGGACCCACTGGAACACCCTAGACGATGATGTAAGCTGATATCTGGAATCACAATCTAAGTGACTCCCGGTATTCACCAGAGCCTACTGCAAAGCGGGTTGTACTTGCTGTGGCGTGCTACCACCAGGTTTTTCCACAGGTGCGACTTCGTCCGCGGTGGCAGCCAAGGCGAGGTACACAGACACTAGGCAGAATCGTAGTCGGGCACATGCAGGAGGTCAGGACGGACATAGCAATAGGTCAACAGGAACATGATCAAAGTCAATTGGAGAGCCGCGGTCACAACGGCAATACAGAACAATAGCCCAAGGCATCAAACAAGCTTTTTCTAAGGCTGTGAGGCACAAAGATCCAACAGGGTTGCAGGAAAAGGCCAGTTTTAATAGCAATTAACGGTGCGCTGGCCCTTTAAATCTGCTGAAGTTAGAAGCGCACACATGGCTGACGAACTGGAGACAGGAATGAGGACAGGTGAAAAGCATGGGGGCTGCGCTGGCTGAGCCGGTTACCAGCTATATGAGTCGTGGGAGCACCCGTGACAGTACCCCCACCCTTTGGCCTCCCCCTCTTCTTGGACTGGAGTGATATTTGCAGGAACCCCTTCCAGTCAACCAAAAGAACCGCTTTGCTCTCACCGTCTTCATATCTAGGATCTCTTTTACCTCTAAGATGTCGGTGGAGTCAGCCTCAGGAGCAGGAGGAGGCACTTGTCGGGAGAAGCGGTTTAGAATGACAGGCTTGAGTAGCGACACATAGAAGGATGTCGGGATGCGCATGGTGGGAGGAAGGCGCAGCTTGTAGGCCACTGGGTTTATGTGCCTCAACACCGCGAAAGGACCGAGGAAACGAGGACCAAGTTTATAGCCAGGAATCTTTAGTTGAACATACTTGGAGAACAAACAGACTTTGTCCCCTGGAAAGAAGATGGGAGGAGGCCTGTGTTTCTTATCCACTGGAAGCTTGGTTTGAACAGAAGCCTGTAGTAAGGAAAGACGAGTCTGCTCCAAAATGGACCTGCACCAACTCCTCCACTGCAGGAAAATCCAAGGACATAGGCAGAGAAAGAGGAGGACGTGGGTGCAGACCATATTTGATGAAGAATGGGGCAGAGCCGGCAGATGCAGAAGTGGACAAGTCGTCTTGATGGGCAGAAACAAAATGGCGGAGGTAGCAGCCCAGAATCTGATTAACTCTTCCTACCTGAACATTAGACTGGGGATGATAGGCGGAAGAAAATTCCAATTTCACTTGAAGTTAGTTGCAGAGGGAAAGCCAGAACTTAGAGATAAACAACCTTTCGATCAGAAACAATTTGCTGGGGGAGTCCATGAAGCCGGAAGATGTGATGTAAGAACTGGCTGGCAAGGCGTGGAGCAGACAGAAGACCTGTCAGAGGAAAAAAATGGGATCTTTTGGAAAACCGGTCGGTTACCAACCCAGATGACAGTATTGCCAGAGGAAGGCGGAAGATCCGTGATGAAGTCCATAGCCACTTGAGTCCGTTGGGGGTATCGGCAAGGCTGAAGAAAACCAGTAGGTTTCAGACGAGATGGCTTATATTGAGCACAGGAAGTGCAGGAGCCCACAAAGTCCTGAACATCCTTGACCAGATCTGGCCACCGATAGAAACAGGAAATGAGGGTGACAAAGCGCTGCACCCCAGGGTGCCCAGCCACATGTGAGCAATGTCCCTAAGTCATAATCCTCTTGCGTAGAGCAGGTCGGATGTAGGTATTGCCAGGAGGTAGTTGCCGAAGGTCCACTGGAGTGACCACAACCAGTCGCTCAGGAGGGATGACATGCCAAGGCATTGGTTCTTCTCCAATGAAATCTGAGGCACGAGAGACAGCATCAGCCTTGATGTTCTCTTCAGCCGGACAGAAATGGATAAGGAAATTGAAACGGGAAAAGAAGAGTCACCAACGGGCTTGTCGAAGGATTGAGTCGCTGTGCAGTCTGGAGATAGAGGAGGTTCTTGTGATCTGTGAAGATGCAGATAGGAAAATGAGCTCCCTCCAGAAGATAACGCCACTCTTCTAAGGCAAGTTTTATCGCCAATAATTCCCGATCTCCTATGGAGTAATTCCTCTCCGCAGGGGAGAAAGTCTTTAAAATGAAACCGCAAGTAATAGTTCAGCCTTTGGGCCCTTTCTGGGTAAGCACTACTCCTGCTCCTATAAAGGAAGCATCAACCTCCAAGTGGAAAGTCTTCGATGTATCTGGCCGTGTGAGAAAAGCGGCCATTTCAAAGGAAGACTTTAATTTAGAGAAGGCCTCTTCTGCCGCTTGGGGCCAGAGTATGGGATTGGCACCCTTCTTGGTGAGTGCCACGATGGGAGACACCAGGGTGGAGAAGTGCGGAATAAACTGACGGTAGTAATTTGCAAAGCCCAGGAACCTCTGTATTGCACATAGTCCTACTGGACGAGGCCATTGAAGAACCGCAGACAACTTGTCAGGATCCATTTGTAGACCCCGGTCAGAGATACTATAGCCAAGGAAAGGGAAACTCCTCTGATGGAACTGGCACTTCTCAACTTTGGTGTAAAGACGATTGGCCCTTAAACGAGTAAGAACTTGCCGTATGTGGAATTGGTGGGATTTAAGATCCAGAGAGAACACCAGGATATTGTCGAGATAGACCACAACACAGGGATATAGCAAGTCCCTAAATATGTCATTGACAAACTCCTTGAAGATAACCGGTGTGTTACAAAGTCCAAACTGCATAACCAGGTACTCGAAGGGGCACATTTACTAAGGGACCGAACATTGCATTTTCATTGTGTTTTGCAATTTTTTTCAGATTAGCCCTGAATTGCCCCGGGTTTTTGGAGCATGCAATTGGATTGTGGCGCATCGGCACCGGCTTGCATGCGACACAAATCAGGGGGCATGGACATCAGACAACCCGACTCATTCGGACAAACCGCAGAATTTAGAAACCAAATTGTGTCGCAAGATCAGCACTCACATGCACCGGGAGGAAGATGATGAACTCCAGCGGACCTCAACAGGGTAAGTGACACATGCAGGAAATTGGATGCACGATCTTAGTGCATCGCAGTAACTCCAAATCCTCGTCGGACATTCCGGATCAGCGGCGTCAATGGGAGGGGTAAGTAAATGTGCCGCAAAGTGTCCATCACAAGTTTTGAAGGCTGTCTTCCACTCATCCCCCTTGTGAATATGAATGAGGTTATAGGCCCTGCATAGGTCCAGTTTGGAGATGACCTTAGCACCACCTAGGCAGTCGAACAACCCTGTAATCGAAGGAAGAGGATAGCAATTCTTAACGGTGACTTTGTTAAGACTGTGTGGCCAGAGAGAGGAGACCACTCAGAGTAGAGGGAAGGTCATGTGCTGACAGCAAATCTTTAACTGGTCCTGAAAGTCCCTTCTTAAATGTTGCAATCAGGGCTACTTCATTCCAGGCTAACTCTGATGCCAAAGTGAAGAACTGAACCGCATAGTCACCAACGGATGAGTCCCCTTGACATAGATTCAGCAGATTCAGTGCAGTCTCAGCTGAATATGCCTGTGCAGGTTCCTCAAAGTCGGAGCGGAAGGTAATGGAAGGAGAAGGAGGTAATGTCATCTGTAACCGAGTATTTTCTGTCTCAGAAGGGAGTAGCCCATGCCAGAGCCTCACCGGAAAGGAGGCAGATGATGAAAGCCACCATAGACTGTTCCGTAATGAACTGAGTTGGCATAAACTCAATGTGCAAGTAGCATTGGGTTATAAAGCCCCTGCACAACTTGGGGTCCCCATCACACTTAGATTGCATGGAAAGGTTCAACCTGGGTTCAGCGGAAGGCAGGAAAACCGGAGTAGCAGATAAATTCACAGGAACCTGGCGATGTTGCTGAGTAACCAACATCTGCTGCAGCATAGCGGTAAATTGTCTGAGTTGTTGACCTTGTATGGCAATCTGCTGGGACTGCTGAACCACGATGATAGTAAGATTGCCCAATTCAGGCAGGATCCACGTCTGGATCTTACTGTCAAGCTCCAAAGGTAGTGGACCCAGTGGACTTCCGAGGACGATGACATAAGCCGACACCTGGGACCGGAATCTAAGTGGCACCCGGATTCCACGAGAGTATGCCTCAAAGCGGGTTGGACTTGGTGCCGCAACCACCAGGTACCACAAAGTCATTCCACAGTTGCGACTTTGTCTGCGGTGGCAGCCAAGGCGAGGTACACAGACGCAAGGCTGAATGGTAGTAGGGGACAGGCAGGAGGTCAGGACAGGCAGCAGGGGATCGGAGTTGGGGATGTAGTAATAGGTCAAGGCAGGCGGAGCAGGATCAAATTCAATAGGAGAGCTGAGGTCACAACGGAAATACAGGACAGTAGCATGAGGCATCAAACAAGCTTTCCCTAAGGCTGTGAGACACAAAGATCCGGCAGGGTGGGCAGGAAGAGGCCAGTTTAAACAGCATTCTGGGAAATGGCCAGAACCAATTCACGGCGCACTGGGCCTTTTAATTTGCTGAAGCCCTAGAAGCCGGGGATGCACGGGCACTGCTGACAGACCGGAGACAGGAATGAGGACAGGTGAGAAGCGCACGTGCTGCACTGGCTGGCACAGAGGGTGAGCCTGCGACCTGCGATATGGGTTGTGGGAGTACCTGGGACAGGAGCTCTAACTAAAAGAGGCGTTGCTTTTTTCTTATCCCATCCTGGAAATCCTATTTGCAGATTTTCTAAGAACTTTGTTGCAACTATTTAAGTACATTCCCTGCCCTGCCAAATTAAAAAAAGCCACGTATGAGCGATTAAAGCCTAATTTCTTAGACAGTTTCTTTTTGATTTTTCATAACTTGAAGGCTTCTCCATTTTAACAGTTTTAAAATCTTAACCTAAGACTTGGAGATCGCATGGTCTTAGAAACATTACCTGTGTGATTGCCCCTGGGCCAGCCATAGTCAGAATTCCAGATGTTTAACACTTTTGGAGTGACAGTAAAATATTACCGCAGCACCTAAAGGACAATCACAGCACAATCACTACCCCACCAACCACCCCCACCCCCCACACACCAGGAGACATGAGGTCCAACGGAGGACCCCAAGGCTGCCACCAGTGACTTCTAGATCCTGATCTAATTGTGCCAGTATAAGATGATGCCTAGGATGTAGAGATGAGCGAGCACTAAAATGCTCAGGTACTCGTTATTCGAGACAAAATTTTCCCGATGCTCGAGTGCTCGTCTCGAATAACGAGCCCCATTGAAGTCAATGGGAGACTCGAGCATTTTTCAAGGGGACCAAGGATCTGCACAGGGAAGCTTGGCCAAGCACCTGGGAACCTCAGAAAAGGATGGAAACACCACGGAAATGGACAGGAAACAGCAGGGGCAGCATGCATGGATGCCTCTGAGGCTGCTTAATCGCACCATTATGCCAAAAGTATGGGCAACAGCATGGCAATGACAGAGTGACCGAATGAGGCTAGATAGCATCTAAAACATCCAATAATTGACCCTGACACTATAGGGGACTATGCAGAGGCAGCGGCAGCAGCAGCAGACTAGAGAGTGTCTTGGCAACATACCCCAAATGGACTCAGGCTTAAAACCAATGGGTGGCAGAGAGGAACCAAAGGAGGTGAGCAAGAAGCGCTCAAATAATATCTGTGAATGATAAAAGTTTGCCAGTATATTTTGTGGATTACACAGCAGGGTGGCGACAAAGTTAACAAGTTTGATGAGAGAGCCATGAAAACAACCCAAAATTCTGCCTGACACAGCTCGTTTGATAAGGGGACCATGTATGGAGGCAGTGAACTAGTAGTAGATTAAAGGTGCTGCAGTTAAAACTATGTTAGTTGGATCTTGGGATGGAGCTGGCGCTCCGCTGCCAGGCGAGCTTTCGCCAATCCAAGCCCCTGTCTCTAGGCTACTCCCCAAACAGCACTTCTAAGAACCTTTTGTATAAGATCAAGTGTAGTAGCGTTCTTATAAGTTTGGGTTCTGGCGGGTGAGGGGAATGTAAACAGATGCGCAAGAAGCGCTGAAATAATATTGTTAAATGATAAAAGTTTGCAAGTATATTTTGTGGATTACACAGCAGGGTGGCGACAAAGTTAACATGGAAGCCATGAAAACAATCCAAAATTCTGCCTGACACAGCTCGTTTGATAAGGGGACCATGTATGGAGGCAGCTGTATGGACTACTTTTAGAGGCAGGTATGGCGATGACGTGTGGAGGTAGCAATGGAGACAACGTGTGAAGGCAGCTAAAAAGACAACGTGTGGAGGCTGCTATGGAGACAATTTAATTTGGATAGTGCCTGTATGTGGCAGTCCAAAAAAGTTTTCAAACCAGAGGAGCAGGTAGCTGGTCCTCCAAAAAGATTAAATAAATTGAGTGCCTGTATGTGGCAGCCCCAAAAAGTTTTCAAACCAGAGGAGCAGGTAGCTGGTCCTCCAGAAAAAGGACGATGGTATGGTCAGCTACGTACTCCCTCACCATTTTTCTGTAAAGATCAGCCCTACTCTGCCAAGACTGGGGACAGGTGACAGTGTCTTGCTGGGGTGACATAAAACTGGCAAAGGCCTTGTAAAGCGTACCCCTGCCAGTGCTGGACAAGCTGCCTGGTCGCCTACTCTCCCTCGCTACTTGTCCTGCAGAAGTACGCCCTCTGCAGCTAGCGCTGTCAGAAGGGAAATACTGTTTCAGCTTGTGCACCAGGGCCTGCTGGTATTCATGCATTCTCACACTCCTTTCCTCTACAGGGATGAGAGTGGAAAGATTTTGCTTGTACCGTGGGTCCAGGAGAGTGAATACCCAGTAATCAAATAAATTCTTTGAACGCGAGGGTCACAGGATAGGCATCTTAGCATGAAATCTGCCATATGAGTCAGAGTCCCAACGCGCAAGAATTCACTCCCCTCACTGGCCTGACTGTCCATTTCCTCCTCCTCCAACTCCTCTTCTTCTGCCCATACACGCTGAACAGTGAAGGACTGAACAATGGTCCCCTCTTCTGTCTCGCCAACATTCTCCTCCTCTTCCTCCTCATCCTCCTCCACCTCCTCCGATATGCGCTGAGAAACAGACCTAAGGGTGCTTTGGCTATCAACAAGGGAATCTTCTTCCCCCGTCTCTTGTGACGAGCGCAAAGCTTCCGACTTCATGCTGACCAGAGAGTTTTTCAACAGGCCAAGCAGCGGGATGGTGAGGCTGATGATGGCGGCATCACCACTGACCATCTGTGTTGACTCCTCAAAGTTACTCAGCACCTGACAGATATCAGACATCCACGTCCACTCCTCATTGTAGACTTGAGGAAGCTGACTGACCTGACTACCAGTTCTGGTGGAAGTTGACATCTGGCAGTCTACAATCGCTCTGCGCTGCTGGTAAACTCTGGATAACATGGTTAGTGTTGAATTCCACCTCGTGGGCACGTCGCACAACAGTTGGTGAGCGGGCAGTTGGAGGCGGCGCTGCGCTGCCCTGAGAGTGGCAGCATCTGTGCTGGACTTCCTGAAATGCGCACAGATGCGGCGCACCTTCGTGAGCAAATCTGACAGATTGGGGTATGTCTTGAGGAAACGCTGAACTATGAGATTTAAAACATGGGCCAGGCATGGCACATGTGTCAGTCTGCCGAGTTGCAGAGCTGCCACCAGGTTACGGCCGTTGTCACACACAACCATGCCTGGCTTCAGGTTCAGCGGTGCCAGCCACAGATCAGTCTGCGCCGTGATGCCCTGTAATAACTCTTGGGCGGTGTGCCTTTTATCGCCTAGGCTCAGCAGTTTGATCACCGCCTGCTGTCGCTTAGCGATGGCACTGCTGCTGTGCCTAGAGCTACCAACTGATGGCGCCATGCCCACGGATGGTAATTCAGAGGAGGAGGTGGAGGAGGGGTGGGAGGAGGAGGAGGCATAGTAGGCCTTTGAGACCTGGACCGAGGTAGGCCCCGCAATCCTCAGCGTCGGCAGTATATGACCAGCCCCAGGGTCAGACTCGGTCCCAGCCTCCACCAAGTTAACCCAATGTGCCGTCAGCGATACATAGTGGCCCTGCCCGGCAGCACTCGTCCACGTGTCCATGGTCAGGTGGACCTTGTCAGAAACGGCGTTGGTCAGGGCACGGAGGATGTTCTCTGACACGTGCTTGTGCAGGGCTGGGACGGCACATCGGGAAAAGTAGTGGCGGCTGGGGACCGAATAGAGAGGGGCGGCCGCCGCCATGAGGTTTCGAAAGGCCTCGGTCTCTACCAACCTATAGGGCAGCATCTCCAGGCTAAGCAACTTGGAGATGTGGACGTTGAGGGCTTGGGCGTGTGGGTGGGTTGCGCTATACCTCCTTTTGCGCTCCAGCGTCTGGGGTATGGAGAGCTGAACGCTGGTGGATGCTGTGGAGGATCATGGAGGCGAAGATGGGGTTTTCGCACGGGAGGTGTTTGGGCCGGGGTCCTGGGCAGGGGGCTGACTAGCAGATGACACAGGGGAAGGAGCAGTGGTGTGCCCGGCCGGAGGTGAACGGGCTTGGTGCCATTGAGTGGGGTGTTTAGCATTCAGATGCCTGCGCATACTGGTGGTAGTTAAGCTAGTAGTGGTGGAACCCCTGCTGATCCTTGTTTGGCAAAGGTTGCACACCACAGTCCGTCGCTCATCCGGTGTTTCTTTAAAGAACCTCCAGACTTCTAAAAATCTAGCCCTCGCCACAGGAGCTTGACTACGGGCAACATTTGGCGCTGATGCACCAGCTCTGGCCCTGCCTCTCCGTCTGGCCCCACCACTGCCTCTTCCAACCTGTTCTGCTATAGGATTCGCCTCCGTCTCAGAAGCACTGTGTTCACCCGGCCTATCAACCCAGCTTGGGTCTGTCACCTCATCATCCTCCGATCCCTCAGTCTGCTCCCCCCTCGGACTTCCTGCCCTGACAACAACTTCACCACTGTCTGACAACCTTGTCTCCTCATCGTCCGACACCTCTTTACACACTTCTTCCACTACGTGAATAATGTCATCATCACCCACAGACTGCGACTGGTGGAAAACCTGGGCATCGGAAAATAGCTCAGCAGCAGCAGGACAAGGAGTTTGTGACTGTGGGAAGGGTCCAGAAAACAGTTCCTCAGAGTATGCCGGTTCAAATGCCAAATTTTCCTGGGAGGGGGCAGACTGGGGGGAAGGAGGCTGCGGTGGAGGAGCTGGAGGAGTGCCGATTTCGGTGACATGGGTGGACTGCGTGAAAGACTGACTGGTGGACAAATGGCTAGAAGCATTGTCCGCAATCCACGACATCACCTCTTCGCACTGTTCTGGCCTCAACAGTGCTCTACCACGAGTCCCAGTAACTTGAGACATGATGAACCTAGGGAGTGTACCTCTGCGGCGTTCCCCTGCTCCCCCATCAGCAGGTGGTGTCTCACCCCGCCCAGGTCCACGGCCTCTGACCCATACAGTAGTTGGACGCCCACGTCCACGCCCTCGTCCTCTACCCCTAGCCCTCGGGTTAAACATTTTCCAAATTAAAGTGTAAACTTGAAAAATAAAAAATTTTGTGTTTATTTTTTTTTAGTTTTTTATTTTTTTTAACAAAACGATGCTATCCTATTGCTATGGCTAGTTTCTAACCTACACTGACAGCACACAACTGGATTTTGTGCTTTGCAAGATGAGTTTGAGCTATAAAATGAAATAAAGGTAAAAAAAAAAAAAAAATCAGCAGACTCTGCCTAATTCTACTCAAACCCCTAATAAATTGTCCCACTTCGGTGTTTGAGGTGGATATGCGTGTCACTAAGAGCTAAACACAACGGTCGCAGGTCTCCCAGCAAATTCCTCACAATATGGTACTAGCTGCACTACTAATGCCAGCAAGCCCAGCCACAGGCAAACCAAAAAAAAGGAAAATATAACGCTATTGTAGGCCTAAGTACTCCGTTGGGGTTCTCCTATGGCTATTTTGTAGCCTACAATGAGAGCACACTGCTTTGCAAGATGAGTTTGAGCTATAAAATGAAATACAGCTAAAAAAAAAAAAAATCAGCAGACTGTGCCTAATTCCACTCAAACCCCTAATAAATTGTCCCACTTCGGTGTTTGAGGTGGATATGTGTGTCACTAAGAGCTAAACACAACGGTCGCAGGTCTCCCAGCAAATTCCTCACAGTATGGTACTAGCTGCACTACTAGTGCCAGCAAGCCCAGCCACAAGCAAATAAAAAAAAAAAAAGTATAACGTTATTGTAGCCCTAAGAAGGACTGTTGGGTTCTTGTAGAATCACTCCTGCCTAACAGTAAGCTAATAGAACACCCTAACGCTAACCCTGACCAGCAGCAGCTCTCTCCCTAGCGGCATCCAGACACAGAATGATCCGAGCACCGCAGGCAGGGGCTAGTCTATTCCAGGGTCACCTGATCTGGCCAGCTAACCACTGCTATCGACGTGTAATGGTACCACGTCATGCTGGGTGGAGTGCAGAGTCTCTTGGCTTGTGATTGGCTCTGTTTCTGGCCGCCAAAAAGCAAAACGGCGGGAGATGCCATTTTCTCGAGCGGGCGAAGTATTCGTCCGAGCAACGAGCAGTTACGAGTACGCTAATGCTCAATCGAGCATCAAGCTCGGACGAGTATGTTCGCTCATCTCTACTAGGATGTACAGTAATTAGAACTAAAAAAATATATTCAGTATTTCGTAGATTCTGTACAGATCTGCCATTTTCCCAGGACTTTTCTAATTGGACAAACGGTGCAAAATGGCATCTGACGTTGTTTTAGTGAGTTTTAAATTGCAGCTAAATACAGTATGACAGAGGCAAAAATGGGACTGGAGTATTATGATAACTTACCTTATACTGAGAAACCTGAAATGAAAGCGTATTACGTCTCATACATGAGACTGGTATTACCTGATGGTGAGAGAGGAGGTGGTAGAAATCATGAAAAACTGAACACCTTTTGGTTTGGTCCTGTTCGGGCTATAATGGGCTTTAATAACAGAGCAGATCTATAAGGACTAGCTGAATGCAGGGATCCTCTATATTTAGTGGACGTTGACCATTTGTTCCCATTTTTAAAACATTCACCTACAATTTACCCTTGTCAAGTAGCCTGCACCTCCTTTCCCCCCTTGTTTCCTCTTTCTCCAGTCTGCACCCTTCATGTATGCTTTTTCTCAGGTCTGCACCCTCGTTGTCTCCTCATTCTTTAATCTGCACCTCCATGTCCCCTTTCCTTACAGAACTTTTGTAAATATAAAAGACTTTGGCCTAACTCAGCACTAAGCAAAAAAAAGCAATTTCTCTAATTTACTCTATCTGCAGGTCTTTAGCTGCTTTACCTTGCCCCTAGTTTGCTCTCCATTTGTAATGCTTTGCGGTAACCATGGGAAACTATAGAAGATGAGAGGAGGCTTGTTGGTAGGAACCGTAGTAGAGTAGTGCAGTGAACCTAAAATGATGTCACAAGCATGTGAATCAACACTTGCTTCAAGTCATCCAAATACAAACCTGCTGTCCTGATTCATATGAACATACCCCCCAACTAGAGATGGTTCCAACTTCGGTTAGAATTTCAAGAAAAATTTGATTCGTCACGAAGCTGAAGTTTATGATGATTCGTGGGAACAAAGTTTTTTTTTCCACCTTTATTACCAAAATGGGTGCGAGTACAATGTTTTACATGGGGCAGAGAATTCTGGGAAGGAGAAAGGAACACCCTCAGTCACAGGGGCAGACCTGTAAGCCAATCAGTGACTGCAGGCTTATGTGATGTCACACAGAATATAAAACCAGGCAGCCATTTTACATCTCGGCACTTCACACTTCAACTGCTGCTTCAACTGTACTGTGCTGTAGCAATTTCCATAGCTCCCAACCGTCCCGATTTTGACGGGAAAGTCCCATTTTTCGTACCTCTGCCCCGGGTCACGATTTTCCCCCCAGGTCCCGCTGTGTCCTGGCGCTGTGTCCCCATAGTAAATACTTTGAAAGCCTGAACCCATAGTACAGAGTGGCTTCTATAGACATCGGGCAGGGAATCCTTTTCAGAGAAGTGTCGGCTTAGCGGAGAGCAGGGACCACGTCATCAGGTTCAGATCTCTATCCATATATGGTCACTGCATCTCGTAGGGTTCCCCAGAGCAGACATCGGGCAGGGAATCCTTTTCAGAGAAGTGTCGGCTTAGCCGGAGAGCAGGGACCATGTCATCAGCTTCAGATCACCATCTGTCCATATATGGTCTCCAGGGCTTCCCCAGACACAAGCTCTTTATGTAATTAAATTAAATAAAGTTTTGCCCAGGCTGAGATTCGACCCTGGGACCCTCTGCACTGTAGACAGGAGCCTTAACTAACAGCTATAAGCCCAGTGATACAAGGCTGAGGATTTCTGGTAACTAAGAAGTGTTATCTGCCACTGTTACACTGTGACACAGACTAATGCACTGATATATAGAGAGAGATCTTCTCAGAGATTATTATTGTAATTATTGAGACTATTATTATTATAAATTTTATTATTTTTATTATTATGGAGACGATTATTAATAATAGTAAAAATAATAATAATCATCTCAATAATAATAATAATAATAATCTCCATAATAACAATAATAGTCGCAATAATTACAATAATCTCTGAGAAGATCCCTCCCTTTATACCAAAGCATTAAATCTGTGTCATTGAGATGATTCTTATTATTATAATATGGATAAAATTTGGGGCGTGGCCAGGGAGTGATTGGTGGTGTGGCTTACGGGGATCGCCGCGGCACGCTACACGTGCCGCCATTTTGTCCCTCTTTCCCTTTCACAGATGTTGGGAGGTATGGCAATTTCTGCTCCAAGGGTATCCATTTTGGGGGATGTGTATACCCCAAATAGCAGTTTGTTTTTGTTGCTGAAGTAAATAGGAAGAAATCATTGTGAAATCCACATACTTTCTGTACTGATATCTGCTTCAATCCCAGGTTGTCAGTTTTTGTGCTTCTGTATACCCCAAATAGCCATTCTTTTTTGTTGCTAGAGTAAATAGGAAGAAATCAGTGTGAAATCCACATATTTTCTCTACTCATTTCTGCTCCAATACCAGGGTGTCTGTTTTGGGAGATCTGTATAACACAATTTCCAATACTTTTTGTTGCTAAAGTTCAGAGCAAGATTTACGTGACAAATCCACATACTTTACAGAGTGATTTTCGCTCCAATTACAGGGTGTCCATTGCAGGGTATCTGTATAACGCAAATTCCAATACTTTTTGTTACTAAAGTTGAGAGCAACAAATAAGTGTCAAAGCCACGTAGTTGATTAATCAATATATCAGACAGAAAGGTGGCAGGTGGAGCAGGCAGAGGTTGCAGCACAGTAAGGGTACGTTGCAGCAGGGGTGACTCTGTGAGGCCAGAACTGCCATTGTCATCTGCCGGCAGTGTGGTGATCAACCACCCAAATGTTGTTTATTGGTTGACTAGGTCACCCAATTCCTCAAATATAACATCTGACAACCCCAGCCAAGAGTTTGGGGGTTCCTTAGATACAACAATTAGTTGGCATGGCCAAGGAGCAGGTCAGCGGCCCTCACCTGTCCTCAACCAGCCTCTGTCCTCTTCCTTTCCGTCAGCCAGAGAGCTACTAGGTGGTCTGGGCTCAGCGCCACTATTCAGCGAGGATGAATTCTTTGAGGACAGTCAGCAGCTGCTTGGCAGTGAAGAGATGGGGCAGACATCCTCTGTTCTGTGCAGTAGGCAGGCTGTGCATACTGACACCGTTAAGGAGAGTAGCAGTGACAGGGAAACGCAAATTGATGATGATGTAGCCGATCGCATTTGGGAGCTGGGTGTAGCAAAGGTTTCATCATCGTCGGCCTCCGAGGGTGTCAGCTTCCGCTTCGGAGTTCCAAGTAAGCAGTGGTACAGGGGCTCAGCGAGGCAGTGGTGTTAGTAATCGATCAGTACAGAGTGTTGGTGGTAAAATCACCACCTCTGCGGTGTGGCAGTTTTTTGTTAAGACACCAGAGGAGCCGAGCATGTGTATATGTAGAATCTGTAGAAAGTGAAGCGTGGCCAGGGTGCAAACGTTCACGGCCCTACATCAACACATGCAGCGTCACCATCCAATGGTCTGGGAGAAATGTTCAACAGATGTGGAGGCCCATCCTGCTGCCGCAGCAACAGCAGCAGCAGAACTTAGTGGCACACATGCCATTTCAGCCAGTCAAGACTCCAGCACCTCTGCCGAAGGGAGCTGTTTTTCTTTGACATCATCTACCCATCCAGATGCTCCTGCTCCTAGCTACGCATGGCTCCAGCAGTCGTTGAAAGAGGCGATTACAAAGAGACAACTGTATGCGTCCAGCCATCATAAGGTGCAGAAGCTGACTGTGCTCTTGTCCAAGTTGTTGGTACTGCAGTCCCTCCATTTCCAAGTCTTGGACTCTGCACCCTTCAGAGGACTAATGGCTTGTGCCAAACCGAGGTGGTAAGTTCCAAGCCACAATTTTTTTTCCAAAAAGGCACTGCCAGCATTTCACAATTATGTACAATAGAAGGTGGGCCAGTCCTTTAGCTTATCAGTTTCTTCCAAGGTGCACGGCAGCGCGAACATGTGGAGCTGTAACTACGGTCAGAGCCAGTACATGTCCTTTACAGTCCACTGGGTGAATGTGCTTCCCGCCGAGCCAAAACAACAACTTCCACAAGAGACGGCGCTTTCTCCTCCACGTTGTCAAACTGCTGCTACTGTGCCAGTGTTCGCCTGCTCCTTCTCCTTCTCCTTCTCCACCACCTCAACCTCCACAAGTACTGCTCCATCATACCACATGTGCAGGGCACAGCGGTGTCATGCAGTTCTACACCTGGTTTGCCTGGCCAAACAAAGTCACACAGGGGAGGAACTGCTCCGCGTCATGCAAGAACAAATCAATGTGTGGCTTTCTCCGCGACAACTAAAAATCGGAACCATGGTGACAGACAATGGGGGGAACATGGTGTCCGCCCTGCACCGAGGAAGGATGGACCACACACCCTGCACATGTTTAATCTGGTAGTCAACAGATTCCTCAAGTATTCCACCCATCTGCAAGACATTCTAAAAATGGCCAGGACACTGTGCACGCACTTCAGCCATTCTTACAAAGCCAAGCACACCCTCCTCGAGTTGCAGCGTCAGAACGGTCTACCCCAACGTCTGATATGCAATGTTTCCACTCATTGGAATTCCAGCCTCCATATGTTAGACTGCCTGTATGAACAGAGAAAATCCATTAATTATTTTTTTGATGATGCAAGCGGAACGGAGTACTCCCCTGTAAAACTTTGATGTCAGCCACTGGCAGCTCATACGTGAAACCTGCTGTTTGCTCAGGTCCTTTGAAGAGGCCACGTTATTTGTCAATCGCCAGGACTGCGGGATGAATAACGTCATTCCACTGCTTCATGTCCTGGAACTCATGATGCAAAATCTGTCTGGTCAGGGCACTGGAGAAGTGGAGACTACATCTCATGGCCACATGAGTTCTGTGGGGGCTGAACTGGAGGAGGAGGACATTGGAGCACAAGCAGAGTCTAGTGAAATCAGTGATTTTTCCACTCATGTGACAAGAGAGGAGGAGCAGGAGCATCCGGAGGACGAGGTAGAAGACGAGGCAGATGACCCAGAAGCACCGTGGCAGTATACAGTGGAGATGGAGGCCGGGAGTTCCTCAGAGTCACTTGCGCAGATGGCCCGCAGCATGCAGCTTTGCCTAATTAGTGACAGCCAAATAGTCAACATCCGGCATAGGGATAACTTTTGGCTCTCCACACACTTGGACCCTCGCTACCAGTCAAAAATGGGTGACTTTTTTCCAGCTGCTGAGAGGAAGGAACAACTGGCGTACTATAGAGAAATACTGTGCACACAGTTGGCCGCTGCCTATGTGCCCTATTGTCCTTCCTCTGTCAGGTCTGACCGGGGGATTCCTGGCAGTCATCGCTCACGTACTACTGCCACTGCTGCTTTGGGAAGATGGGGATTAGGAGTAATAGTAGTTCCATCAGCAGCAGCTTAAGTCTGGAGTCCTTATTTAGCAACTTCCTTCACCCACCCTAGTGTGGAGGGTAGCTTCCACAAGCAGAAGAAGCAGGACATGGAGCAGACCCTGCAACAGCAGATGTGGCCTTCTTAGGCAGCACTTTAGCACTGCAGGTAGAGGATCCCATGGACTACTGGGCAGCCAAACTTGATGCGTGGCCGCAACTTGCAGAGTTTGCATTAGAGAAGCTGTCCTGCCCGGCCAGTAGTGTGGCATCAGAGCGGGTGTTCAGTGCGGCGGGGGTCATCGTCACCACAAGGAGAACCTGCTTGTCCACTCGTAATGTGGAGAGACTGACCTTTGTCAAGAGGAATCAGGTTTGGATCGTCCAGGATTCCAACTCACCAATGCCTTATGCATCAGAATTAGAGATGAGCGAACACACTCCTCAGAGCTTGATGCTTGTTCGAGCATTAGCGTACTCGCAACTGCTCGTTGCTCGGACGAGTATTTCGCCCGCTCGAGAAAATGGCATCTCCCGCCGTTTTGCTTTTTGGCGGCCAGAAACAGAGCCAATCACAAGCCAGGAGACTCTGCACTCCACCCAGCATGACGTGGTACCCTTACACGTCGATAGCAGTGGTTGGCTGGCTTGATCAGGTGACCCTGGGATATACTAGCCCCTGCCCGCGCTGCTCGGATCATTCTATGTCTGGGTGCCGTTAGGGAGAGAGTTGCTGCTGCTGCAGGGATAGCTTTAGGGTGTTCTATTAGCTTACTGTTAGGCAGGAGTGAGTCTACAAGAACCCAACAGCCCTTCTTAGGGCTACAATAGCGTTATATATTTAATTTTTTTTGTTTGCTTGTGGCTGGGCTTGCTGCCACTAGTAGTGCAGCTAGTACCATATTGTGAGGAATTTGCAGGGAGACTTGCTACCGTTGTGTTTAGCTCTTAGTGACACACATATCCATCTCAAACACCAAAGTGGGACAATTTATTAGGGGTTTGATTGAAATTAGGCACAGTCTGCCAGTTTTTTTTTATTTAACGTTTATTTTTTGATAACTCAGCGTCATCTCATCTGGCATAGCAGTGTACTTTCATACTTGGCTAGAAAATAGCCATAGGAGAAACCAAACGGCTTACTTAGGCCTACAATAGCGTTATATAGTTGATTTTTGGTTGATTTGCTGGTGGCTGGCCTTGCTGTAGTGCATCTACTACCATATTGTGAGGAATTTGCAGTGAGACTTGGGACCGTTGTGTTTAGCTCTTAGTGACACACATATCCATCTCAAACACCGAAGTGGGACAATTTATTAGGGGTTTGATTGAAATTAGGCACAGTCTGCCATTTACTATTTATTTTACGTTTATTTTTTCATAACTCAGCGTCATATCATCTGGCATAGCAGTGTGCTTTCATAGTTGGCTAGAAAATAGCCATAGCAATAGGATAGCATTGTTTGGTTTTAAAAACTAAAAAAAAAAAAAAAAGTAAAAAAAAAATTAAAGTTATAACTTTCATTTTCAAAATGTTTAACCCGAGGGCTAGGGGTAGAGGATGAGGGTGGGGACGTGGGCGTCCAACTACTGCAGGGGTCAGAGGCCGTGGTCCTGGGCGGGGTGAGACACCACCTGCTGATGAGGGAGCAGGGGAACGCCGCAGAGCTACACTCCCTAGGTTCATGTCTGAAGTTACTGGGACTCATGGTAGAGCACTGTTGAGGCCAGAACAGTGCGAACAGGTGATGTCGTGGATTGCCGACAATGCTTCGAGCAATTTGTCCACCAGTCAGTCTTCCACGCAGTCCACCCATGTCACCGAAATCGGCACTCCTCCAGCTCCTGCACCTCAGCCTCCTCCCCCCCAGTCTGCCCCCTCCCAGGAAAATTTGGCATTTGAACCGGCATACTCTGAGGAACTGTTTTCTGGACCCTTCCCACAGTCACAAACCACTTGTCCGGTTGCTGCTGAGCAATTTTCCGATGCCCAGGTTTTCCACCAGTCACAGTCTGTGGGTGATGATGACCTTCTTGACGTAGTGGAAGTGTGTAAAGAGGTGTCCGACGATGAGGAGACACGGTTGTCAGACAGTGGGGAAGTTGTTGTCAGGGCAGGAAGTCCGAGGGGGGAGCAGACTGAGGGATCGGAGGATGATGAGGTGACAGACCCAAGCTGGGTTGAGAGGCCGGGTGAACACAGTGCTTCTGAGACGGAGGAGAGTCCTCGACCAGAACAGGTTGGAAGAGGCAGTGGTGGAGCCAGACGGAGAGGCAGGGCCAGAGCTGGTGCATCAGCGCCAAATGTGTCACGTAGTGAAGCTCCCGTGGCGAGGGCTCCCGCGGCGAGGGCTAGATTTTCAGAAGTCTGGAGGTTCTTTAAGGAAACACCGGATGACCGACGGACTGTGGTGTGCAACCTTTGCCAAACCAGGATCAGCAGGGGTTCCACCACTACTAGCTTAACTACCACCAGCATGCGCAGGCATATAAATGCTAAACACCCCACTCAGTGGCACCAAGCCCGTTCACCTCCAGCCGTGCACACCACTGCTCCTTCCCCTGTGTCAGCTGATAGTCAGCCCCCTGCCCAGGACCCTGGCCCAAAAACCCCATCGTCGCCTCCACGATCCTCCACAGCATCCACCAGCGTTCAGCTCTCCATACCCCAGACGCTGGAGCGGAAAAGGAAATATAGTGCAACCCACCCGCACACCCAAGCCCTCAATGTCCACATCTCCAGATTGCTTAGCCTGAAGATGCTGCCCTATAGGCTGGTAGAGACCGTGGCCTTTTGCAACCTCATGGCGGCGGCCGCCCCTCGGTATTCGGTCCCCAGCCGCCACTACTTTTCCCGATGTGCCGTCCCAGCCCTGCACCAGCACGTGTCAGACAACATCATCCGTGCCCTGACCAACGTCGTTTCTGACAAGGTCCATCTGACCACGGACACGTGGATGAGTGCTGCCGGGCAGGGCCACTATATATCGCTGACGGCACATTGGTTTAACTTGGTGGAGGCTGGGACCGAGTCTGACCCTGCGGCTGGTCATATACTGCCGACGCCGAGGATTGCGGGGCCTACCTCGATCCAGGTGTTTCAGGCCTACTATGCCTCCTCCTCCTCCCACCCCTCCTCCACCTCCTCCTCCGAACTACCATCCGTGGGCATGGCGCCATCAGTCGCTAGCTCTAGGCACAGCAGCAGTGCCGTCGCTAAGCGACAGCAGGCGGTGCTCAAACTGCTGAGCCTAGGCGATAAAAGGCACACCGCCCAAGAACTATTACAGGGCATCACGGCGCAGACTGATCTGTGGCTGGCACCACTGAACCTGAAGCCAGGCATGGTTGTGTGTGACAACGGCCGTAACCTGGTGGCGGCTCTGCAACTCGGCAGACTGACACATGTGCCATGCCTGGCCCATGTGTTAAATCTGATAGTTCAGCGGTTCCTCAAGACATACCCCAATCTGTCAGATTTGCTCACGAAGGTGCGCCGCATCTGTGCGCATTTCAGGAAGTCCAGCACAGATTCTGCCACTCTCAGGGCAGCGCAGCGCCGCCTCCAACTGTCCGTTCACCGACTGTTGTGCGACGTGCCCACGAGGTGGAATTCAACATTAACCATGTTATCCAGAGTTTACCAGCAGCGCAGAGCGATTGTAGACTGCCAGATGTCAACTTCCACCAGAACTGGTAGTCAGGTCAGTCAGCTTCCTCAAGTCTACAATGAGGAGTGGACGTGGATGTCTGATATCTGTCAGGTGCTGAGTAACTTTGAGGAGTCAACACAGATGGTCAGTGGTGATGCCGCCATCATCAGCCTCACCATCCCGCTGCTTGGCCTGTTGAAAAACTCTCTGGTCAGCATGAAGTCGGAAGCTTTGTGCTCGTCACAAGAGACGGGGGATGAAGATTCCCTTGTTGATAGCCAAAGCACCCTTAGGTCTGTTTCTCAGCGCATATCGGAGGAGGTGGAGGAGGATGAGGAGGAAGAGGAGGAGAATGTTGGTGAGACACAAGAGGGGACCATTGCTCAGTCCTTCACTGTTCAGCGTGTATGGGCAGAAGAAGAGGAGTTGGAGGAGTTGGAAATGGAGAGTCAGGCCAGTGAGGGGAGTGAATTCTTGCGCGTTGGTACTCTGGCGCATATGGCAGATTTCATGCTAGGCTTCCTATCCCGTGACCCTCGCGTTCAAAGAATTTATTCCAGCACCGATTACTGGGTATTCACTCTCCTGGACCCACGGTACAAGCAAAATCTTTCCACTCTCATCCCTGGAGAGGAAAGGAGTGTGAGAATGCATGAATACCAGCAGGCCCTGGTGCACAAGCTGAAACAGTATTTCCCTTCTGACAGCGCTAGCTGCAGAGTGCGTAGTTCTGCGGGACAAGTAGCGAGAGAGAGTAGGCAAGGAGGCAGCTTGTCCAGCACTGACAAGGGTACGCTTTACAAGGCTTTTGCCAGCTTTATGTCACTCCAGCAAGACACTGTCACCTGTCCCCAGTCTCGGCAGAGTAGGGCTGATCTTTACAGAAAGATGGTGAGGGAGTACGTAGCTGACCATACCATCGTCCTAAATGATCACACAGCTCCCTACAACTACTGGGTTTCAAAGCTGGACATGTGGCACGAACTGGCGCTGTATGCCTTGGAGGTTCTTGCCTGCCCTGCCGCTAGCATGTTGTCCGAGCGGGTTTTCAGTGCAGCTGGTGGCATCATCACCGATAAGCGTACACGCCTGTCGACTGACAGCGCTGACAGGCTGACGCTTATTAAGATGAATAAAGCCTGGATTTCTCATAATTTCCAATCTCCACCAGGTGAAGGAAGCTCAACCTGAATAATTTATGCACTCCTCCTCCTCATTTTCCTCCTTCTCCTCCTCTTTGTACACTAAAGCAGAGGAAACTGGCTATTTTTTTGACAGGGCCCACTGGCTCTAGCTATAGTACTCTATGCATTTAATTTTTCTGGAGGGCCACCTACCCGGTCCTCTGTTTTAAACAATTTTTGGGACTGAAACATACAGGCACTCAATCTATTTCATTTTTCTGGAGGGCCACCTACCTGCTCCTCTGGTTTGAAAACTTTTTTGGACTGCCACATACAGGCACTATCCAAATTAAATTGTCTCCATAGCAGCCTCCACACGTTGTCTCCATTGCTACCTCCACACGTCATCTCCATAGCTGCCTCCAAAAGTCTTCCATATAGCTGCCTCCATACATCGTCCCCTTATCAAACGAGGTGTGTCAGGCAGAATTTTGGGTTGTTTTCATGGCTTCCACATCAAACTTGTTAACTTTGTCGCCACCCTGCTGTGTAATCCACAAAATATATTGCCAAACTTTTACCATTTACCGATATTATTTCAGCGCTTCTTGCGCATCTGTTTACATTCCCCTCACCCGCCATATCCCAAACTTATAAGAACGCTACTACACTTGATCTTATACAAAAGGTTCTTAGAAGTGCTGTTTGGGGAGTAGCCTAGAGACAGGGGCTTGGATTGGCGAAAGCTCGCCTGGCAGCGGAGCGCCAGCTCCATCCCAAGATCCAACTAACATAGTTTTAACTGCAGCACCTTTAATCTACTACTAGTTCACTGCCTCCATACATGGTCCCCTTATCAAACGAGCTGTGTCAGGCAGAATTTTCAGGTGTTTCACCAGATACATAGTGGAACTCGGCCCATCTGTCGCCGCCATGCTGGCGACCTGAAGTTGCAATCATAGCAGCGCAATATGGATGCCCCATACTGTCGCTCTTAATCATGGAACCATTTCCGAAAAACTATTAAAAATAGAACCACTATGCTATTCCATTATTCCTAGGTGAAATATTCAAACGACCCCGCCTGCTTTGAAAATTATAATTTTTTCAAAGTAAACGCTTCTTGCCCCCAGGCTCATTTTGGGTGGGGAGGAGCCGAGAGACAGGGGCTTGGACAGGCGAAAGCTCGCCTGGCAGCGGACCGCCAGCTCCATCCCAAGATTAGGCAGCCTCAGAGGCATCCATGCATGCTGCCCCTGCTGTTTCCTGTCCATTTCGCCTCCACGATCCTCCACAGCGTCCACCAATGTCTCCATGTGCAACTTTCAACTGTCTATACCCCAGACGCTGGAGCACAAGAGGATATGCAGCACATCATCCCCTTATCAAACGAGCTGTGTCAGTCAGAATTTTCAGGTGTTTCACCAGATACATAGTGGAACTCGGCCCATCTGTCGCCGCCATGCTGGAGACCTGAAGTTGCAATCATAGCAGCGCAATATGAATCCCCCATACTGTCGCTCTTAATCATGGAAGTCGTCTCCATGGCTGCCTCCACATGTCGTCCCCTTATCAAAAGAGCTGTGTCAGGCTCATTTTTCGGGTGTTATGTTCAGATACGTTATGGAACTTGGTCACTATGTCGCCACCATGCTGTGTTATCGACTAAATATACCGTCAACCTTTTGTTCACATAGGAAATCATTTCAGCGCTTCTTGCTCACCTCCTTTGGTGAAACTTGAGTCCATTTAGGGTATGTCACCATGCCACTCTCTAGCCTGCCACTGCTGCCGCTGCCCCTGCATGCCGTCCCCTATAGTGTCAGGGTTAATTATTGCATGTTTTAGATGCTATCTAGCCTCATTCGGTCACTCTGTCATGGCCATGCTGTTGCCCATAATTTTGGCATAATGGTGCGATTAGGCAGCCTCAGAGGCATCCATGCATGCTGCCCCTGCTGTTTCCTGTCCATTTCCGTGGTGTTTCCATCCTTTTCTGAGGTTCCCAGGTGTTTGGCCAAGCTTCCCTGTGCAGAGCCTTGGTCCCCTTGAAAAATGCTCGAGTCTCCCATTGACTTCAATGGGGCTCGTTATTCGAGACGAGCACTCGAGCATCGGGAAAAGTTCGTCTCGAATAACGAGTACCCGAGCATTTTAGTGCTCGCTCATCTCTAATCAGAATAGATCAGCCATGACGCCTCGCCCCAAACATTGAGAAATGAGTCTGGGTTATAACAACCTTCCTTAGCCACTATTCTGATGCTTCCACCCACCTGATGCCACCCATCTGCTTCCAGTTGCTCCATCTGCCTCCTACCATCTTTACCAGGGACTGGAATTGTCCGCCACCTCCACAATATATCATTGTGCCACTCTGTGGGCTCCTGCTGCTACTGACGCCACCTCCACACTATGTCATTGTGCCACTCTGTGGGCTCCTGCAGCTGCTGATGCCACCTCCAAACTATATCATTGTGCCACTCTGTGGGCTCCTACTGCTGCTGATGCCACCTCCACACTATATCATTGGTCCACTCTGTGGGCTCCTGCTACTGCTGACGCCACCTCCACACTACATCATTGTGCCACTCTGTGGGCTGCTGCTGCTGCTACTGCTGCTGACGCCACCTCCACACTATATCATTGTGCCACTCTGTGGGCTCCTGCTGCTGCTGATGCCACCTTCAAACTATATCATTGGGCCACTCTGCGGGGTCCTGCCTCTGCTGATGCCACCTCCACACTATATCATTATGCCACTTTGTGGGCTCCTGCTACGGCAACTAGTGCTGGTGCCACCTTTGCAGTTCTTTTTTGGCAAAGGCCTGATATTTTCAGGAAAACTGCAATGTATTATGGATGTGGTGTCTCCAATCTTTAAATTTAAATTGAAAATTTCAACTTTGAATTCATTTCAAACTTTGCAATTGTGCCACAATGTGGCCACCTCTGCTGTTGGCTATGTAGGCTCCTGCTGCTGCTGCCTCCGCCTCCATACCCTATCATTGTGCCACTCTGCGGCTTTCCCTGTTGCTGCCACCTGTGGGCTCCTGCTGCTGCTGCCACCACCTCCACACTCTATCATTGGGCCTCTCTGTGGCTTTCCATGTTGTTGCCACCATGTTGCTGCCCATTTGTGGACTCCTGCTGCTGCGTCTGACGCCACCTCCACACTTTTGTCATGTGGTACTTTGTTGCATCTTGCCGCCACCTCCATAATTTGTAATTGTGCCACTCTGCGGCCTACTCATGCTGCTGCCAACTGACTGCTGCCTCCCTGGAACACCCTGTGATTTTCATAATGCTGTTTTCACCCTCCATCGCTCTATGACGTTGCCACTATGTTTAGTTTAAAACCTTCATTTCATCTGTCAGAAGGAATGGAAAGCCTCAGGTTTGATAGCCAAAAGCATGAGTGGATAAAGAACACAGAGGACATGCAAATATCCCATTTACTGGTGATCTCTGTTTGGGATCCACTCCTGTTTGTTTTTGGCTTTAGCAATAATGATGATGGATTGTTGACCGATTGAAAGCGGACACTGATGGACAAATAAAAAGGAAAAATGATCAGTGATGTCAATGTAGAATTACTGCCGACACCCTCTCCACTCTTTTGGGGGGTTTCTACATGTATCAGGGTTTAACAGAACAGGTTCTGTCGTAATCTATGGAATCATCTGATGTCAGTGTAAAAAAAGTGCACTCTGTGATGTTATAGTGGGATCTTGGCCCTCAGCTCGGTCCTTTTGAGCTGGCACAGACATTACCTTGTCAGTCTGCATTCCTGCTTCGCTTATTTGGTGAAGTTGGCCTCTGTAACTGCACATGGAATTGAAGAGTGAAGCGATTTTAAGAGCGGCGGCTGTCATTTGCGTAGCATACTAAAACACAGCATGCTCCCTGTGCAAATTTAAGCATGGCACAATGTTCTACAACACCCTACAGGCTCTCTTAAGCCAAGAAATATCTGTTTCTTAATGTGATTTGTCATGATTCGATTCGGGTTGAATCAAGTTTTTTCGAAAAATTTTGCCTATCTTCTGTCTCCTCCACTTCTTCTTGGTGATGAGACACTTCTCGAGGACAGTGGCCATCAGACCTGAAGACACTGTATACATAACAAGGGAAGTCTCACCCAGGACCCCAGGATGACGGCATCTCCTGAACTGACACCGTAAAGGCAGAGGCTTTGCTGTAGACATCTGGAATGTCCCTGGGCCATGCGTTGGACTCAGTCAACTTGTATTGGCAGCTCTGCGGACTGTGCAGCCTAAGGCAGGAGTGGCTTTTGGTATACCGGAGGCTTGAGTGGCTTATGGAAAGTCGGAGACTGGAGTGGCTTCTGGGAAGCCGGAGACTGGAGTGGCTTCTGGAAAGCCGGAGACTGGAGCGGTTCTTGGAAAGCCGGAGACTGGAGTGGCTTCTGGGAAGCCGGAGACTGGAGTGGCTTCTGGAAAACCGGAGACTGGAGTGGCTTCTGGAAAGCCGGAGACTGGAGCGGCTCTTGGAAAGCCGGAGACTGGAGTGGCTTCTGGAAAGCCGGAGACTGGAGTGGCTTCTGGAAAACCGGAGACTGGAGTGGCTTCTGGAAAGCCGGAGACTGGAGTGGCTCTTGGAAAGCCGGAGACTGGAGTGGCTTCTGGAAAGCCGGAGACTGGAGTGGCTTCTGGAAAGCCGGAGACTGGAGTGGCTCCCTGAAAGCCAGAGATTAGAGTGGCTTCTGGTAAGCCAGAGACTGGAGTGGCTCTTGGAAAACTGGAGACTGGAGTTGCTTTTGGAAATCGAGAAACTGGAGTGGCTCTTGGAAAGCCAGAGACTGGAGCGGCTCTTGGAAAGCCGGAGGTTGAAACAGCTCTCGAAAAGCTGGAGGTTGGAATGGCTTTTGGAAAGCCGAAGCCAAGCGAGGAGGACATGGAAGCCAACCTCACCAGGAATGCTGGTGACTTGGAAGTATATGGGAATGCTTGAGAAACACAGAAGCATCAGGGAACAGGGAAGCACGTGGCCGAGTTGGACGGGAAGCAGGCTCGTGGAAAGGTAAGTCCGGCCTGAGGGGGTAAGTACGGAAAGGCACAGGCCGCGATCCAGGACAAGGATCACTGGTGCATCCGTGACAGGAACATAGTCATCTGTGACTGCTTCTCCTGGCTAGGGCTTTGTGACCAATGCCTCTTCCTTTAAACTATAAGTCATCACTATAGTTATCACCCCTAATATATTCTTCTCCCAAACCCTCACCACTGATCTTCTTGTCAGTTGCCACAATGAAGAAAGCTGACATCATTTTCATTGTCATCATGTAAATGTTCTTGTATGGTCCGCTGTCCAGATCCCCATCTTCCAACCCAGGTTGTTGGGGATCTGGGATCTCTATATCTCCATCTGGGACAAGAGAGGTAGATGGCCCATGAACTTCCTGCTACAAAATGTATCAAAGAGCATTAGTGAGATGCTTCATGAGAAGTCCTTGCTTTTTTAAATGGAGGTGAGGTGGAGAGCTTTGCACAAAAGAGGGGGAGCAAGTTGAAGACAACTGTTTGTATTTTAATTTACCGATGCCTTAACTTCATCTGAGCTTTCCATCCAGGGAATACACATGTAGTACATGACATTATCTTAAAGAGGACAATTATTTAAAATGTCTAGCTGCCCCTCACTGTTCTAAATTTCCCCTCTCTCACGACGAGGTTGGGTCCATTCATCACTACCCATACTGTCTTCTAACACAGTGACATTAACAGCAATTTTATCATATTTATTATTTTATTTTCTATTATTTATTTGTCTTGTATTATTTATTTTATGTTATTATTTTAACCTGTTAAACCCAAATTTCAACCAAACTGCTCATGCCTACATTCAGTGCATACATGCATACATTTCCTGTTCACTAGAGCTAATAAACTATGATAAGATAGAGGAGGGTACAAGTCGAGTAAGAATCCTGAATACAAGTACTAAAAGAAGATAAAATATTGCAAGAATAAATATTGCAAGGGGGTGCCAAGGAGGTGTGGTTGCAGTGTCCTGCGGGATGGGCCATTACTAAATTCTACTCTCAGTTAGCTTCCTGGGACTGGCTGGAGAGGGATACAATGTTTGCCTATACCAGATTTAAGCTCATTGTGGTTCTCCCCTTCAAGAGCTATTGTCCCCAGTATTTACCTGCACAACTATCATGTATAAATACATGACTGCTACCTATTGTCTAAAGCAGTGATGGCTAACCTATGACACGCGTGTCAGTGCTGACATTTTCACTGACACGCGGCTGCCTGAGAGTTAAGTTTCATCCTACATGACCAGGTGCAGTAGCCGGGAGGCTGAGAGAATGCACTTAGCTCCCAGTATTTCCCCCCCCCCCCCTCCTCCCCCGGGCCGGCCCCTCCCCATGTGCGAGCTGTGCCTAGTGTCTCCAGTCAGCACAGGTATCAGCACGGGGCACAGCAGGAGAGGTGACCCAGTCGTACACCCGGAAGACTCCTCTGCAGCTCCTGATAGTTGTGGTGGGGGGAGGATGGCAGCACAGTCAGAGGCCACATCACTGCTGCCTTGTGTGATGTCCCAGCAGCTTCCACCTCTACACTGACCATCTCCACAGCAGGGACCATGGAGGACAACCACTCCCATCATACAGTAAGTGAGGTTTGTGCACTGTATGATAGAAGACAATCATCAGGGCTTGTGTGTCAGTTTTGTGACATACAAGCCCTGAAATAATCGCAATGCCTTGCAAGCCGCCAGACATTGCAATTATGTTGCTCCTCACGCCTTCTCCATACCAAGAGGGCATGAGAGAGATGCAGACAGCGTCGCCTGCGCCCTCGCTATAACCTGTGAACTTTCATGACTGAAAGTTTCCAGGTTACTAAGCAATTTCACACATGTCTGATTGTAACCGATCTTTTACAATGTGCGATTTGCACATGATGTGGAAAATCCCCATATACTGCCATATTGTAGTATAGCAGTACATGGTAGGATCAATCAGACTACCCTAGAAGTTAAACAGTATACATATTTGTTATTTAAACTATAAATATCGCAAAATTATGTTTTTTGTCAAGGTGACACACCACCCGAGTTATGCTCGGTTTTTTGGGGAATTTTGACACACCAAGCTCAAAAGGTTGCCCATCGCTGGTCTAAAGAAAGGGTATGTACAAATATTTCATGCTTTGCTGCTATGAATGGTTACATTATTTTATCTATTGTCTAAAACTATTGTAAATTTCCTGAGGTATAACAGGATTTTATTGTTTGGCAACCCAGAACAGTCTAGACTGTCTAGGTTTAAATTTTTCCAGTTCCAACCAATGGGGGAGTTTCAACATTCTATTTGTTTCAGGTTTATGAAACCAAAAATCAGCAAAAGCAAACCAATTGTAATAATTTGATTAGTAGTTGCTGCATTCATGATAATATTATTAAGTTACAATAATATTGATGAAAAAGAATAAAACAATTTGTTAGTAATAATAATAATAATAATAATAATAATAATAATAATAATAATATTTGTTATTACTATTCATTTCCAATATTTTTTATGTTATTGTCTTCATTATTTTAGATTAAGGTGTACTTTTTATTATTATTTTGTTATTTGTTTATGTAAATATTATTTGTGAATATTCTTCTTAATTTCTGCTTTGCACAGTGAACAGTTAATCACACTCAATGGGGGTCATTTACTAAGGGCCAGATTCGCGTTTTCCCGACGTGTTACCCGAATATTTCCGATTTGCGCCGATTGTACCTGAATTGCCCCGGGATTTTGGCGCACGCGATCGGATTGTGGCGCATCGGCACCGGTATGCACGCGACGGAAATCGGGGGGCGTGGCCGAGCGAAAACCCGATGGATTCGGAAAAACCACCGCATTTAAAAAAAAAATTGTGTCGCGAAAATTTCACTCACCTTCATCCAGGATAGGCCGGTGTATTTCGAGGCATTCCAGCGGACTTCAGCGCAGCAGCGCCACCTGGTGGACGGCGGAGGAACTACCATCATAAATCCCGGCCGGACCCGAATCCACCGCAGAGAACGCGCCGCTGGATCGCGAACGGACCGGGTAAGTAAATCTGCCCCAATATCTTTATTCTGATATCTATAGATATCCTCTTAGATTTAGTTATAAAGTTCTAATTTCTAAATTCTTTCCTTGGCTCGTTAGTGATAATTGGGATAAGTAACGATGATGTCCCTGGGTGACCCCATTACACGCTGGTTACATTGTTTCCATCTATTGCCTTGTGTTCTGTGAGATGAAACTTGTGGGAATTATTTCTGGTCTCTCTCCTGGATCTGTGGGGAGATGAGGCCCAATTACACCTAATAATCATCTCATCTGTTACCTGGAAGATTATGTTAGAGATGATGTCACCGACTTCACAGAACTTTCCTTTTCCAATGTTATTTCTAGTAAAGAGACAAAATAATATGTGAATGTGAAAAAGAAATCCATGCTTATATTTATAATAACAATTATTTATCATTGATATTTATCATTTACCTAATGAAAACTTTTATATTTCCATTCATTATTGATTTTGGTTTAATCCATGAACACGTTATATCATTACACATGATTCGTCCCCATCCTGTGAATGTGTGACAGTAGGATCCCTTCCCTGAGCACCCACTGAAAATGGAGAATGACAAAAAGTTTGGAGAATATGTTGATAAAGTTAGAAATTTTTAAATCTAAACAAAATTTGGATAAATATTTAGCAACATTAGTACAAAGTTTGGATACAATTCCTACTGGTTGGGTTCAGTGCTGCTCCCTGCTGGTAACCTGATAGGTTCATTGCTGCTGGTTGTGCGTAGGCCCCTGCAGTTAACTGTTTGTTGTCTGTGGAGCCCAACCTGCAGTTTGTGTGCATTGCCTAGTGCTGATAGCGCTGCTGGTTATGTGTGGGCATTGTGTTACCAACTGGTTATGTGTGAGACTGGGTGCTGCTACCTGCAGGATGTGTGTGGGACAAGCTGCCGAAGACACTGGTGAAAAATCAGGGGGGATACCAAACAATTCACAGTATTGAAGGCCGGCACCTCTGCAGTTTATCATTGAAATAATCTCAGTTTCAGAAACGTATCCAAATGTAGACTTAAATTGAAGTTATACAAATTTCATCAAACCTTAATCAATGTTATCAAAAGTTTATCCAACCCTTAACCAGGTGTCTTTCTAAATTGTATTCAAGTTTTATTAACAGCTTATCAGAATTCTATGTAAACATTATTTGATCTTCAACAAAAGCTTAAACAGGTTTTTAAATGTATCCCAAATTTTCTAATCCGGATCTAGGAGGCGGGGCATGTGCGTCGGCGTTCGAACACTTTAAGAACCCGCGGAGCACTAATTGGTGCTGATCATTCCCAGGAAATTTTATAAGGCCGGCCACTTCCAGCATTCCCCGCTGTATCTTTGTGTTATACGCCTCAGAGAAAGCTTGTGTTGTTGCCTAGTGCCTGTTTGCTGATTTCCCGTTGTGACCCCTGTTCCTTTCCTGACTTTGACTTCATGCTGCCTGTCCTGACCTCCTGCTTTGCTCCTGACGTTGAACCTGTGCTGCCTGTCTCAACCACCTGCTTGTCCCCAGCCACGATTCTGCCTCATGATTTTGTACCATGCCTTGGCCACCACCACAAGCAAAGTGCCTGTGGAGTGACCTGGTGGTTCCCTGCCACAGCTAGTCCATCCCGCTTTGCAGTGGGCTCTGATGAAAACCAGGTACCAGTTAGACTTGGCTCCTAGGTGTCGGCTTACTCCATTGCTCGCGGTGGTACAGAGTATGCAACACCTCAGATCCTAACAATTACCTCTGTCTGTGGACTACTCTTGCTCATGTAGATGAACCTACCCTGTGGTACATTTAACCCCTTCGACGGCGTGTGACATAATATATTGTCAGCCAATGTGTGATATTGTATGTAGAGGGCTCATGGGCTGAGCCTTCTCCATACCCGGAGGGTGTTTGCTGCATATTGCAGTAAACACCGACTGCTAACACCCGCTAGCACCGATCGCGGGTGTTTACATTGCGATTGCTGGCGGCAAAGCTTCCAGCGGCGTCAAAAGGTGAGGAACATAGTTGCTCCCCCTGACATCATTGGGGAGCTGCGATCTGGTCACATGACAGCCTTGGGTCATACAAAAACCCCATGCTGCCTGAATTTAACTTTTTCATTACTATATGCGATTTGCACATAATAATTGTAATAAATTATGTGGAAAATCCCCATATACTGCCATACTGTAGTAAGGCAGAATAAGGTAGAATAAAGTACCCCAGGGAGTCTGAAATATAGTAAAAAAAAATTCACATCACCCCTCTGTCCCTAGAACTGATATAAATATAAATAAACTGTAAAAATCATAAACATGTACGATATCGCCACATCACAAAATGTCAAATCTATCAAAATATAATTACAATTACAGCATTTAACCCAGTAACGGAAAATAGCACCTTACGTCAAAAATGACACTTTTTCCCATTTTGCAAACATAAAATATTTCAAAAAAAGTCATCAAAAGTATCTACAGAGCTCAAAATTGAAGAATTTAAAACATCAACTTATCTCACAAAAAATGACACCACCCACAGCTCTGTACACTGAAGTATGAAAAAGTTACTAGCACCGGAAGACACCAAAATGAAGATTTTTTTTTTTATTTTGTACAGGAGGTTTTAATTTTTTTAAAAGTATGAAACAATTTTACAACCTACATAAATTTGATATCCCCATGGTCACACCAACCCAAAGAAAGCAAGTCATTTGGGGTGCACAGCCGTAAAATCCAAGCCCATAAGTAAATGACACAAATGCATTTTTTCACTGATTTTTCCACTTGTCAATACACAGCACGGAATATTAAATACTGTCACTATGAAGTGCACTTTGTTAGGCAGAAAACAAGCCTTCATACAGCTTTTTGCATGGAAAAATTAAAAAAAAAAGGATTTTTGAAGGTAGACAGTGAAAACTCAAAAACGAGAAGAGGGCCTGGTTGTTAAAGGGGTTATCCGGGTTTTAAAAATTACTTATGGCCGGACTGGGGAGGGCTAGTTAAACATAATAAACATGTACTTACCTCGTCCGGCGCCGCTGATGTCCCGCGCCGCGGCCCCTTCGATCCGTGCCCCTTTTTGTTTACAGGGGCACGGAAGCCGCGCACAGGGAGCTTCCGGTCCGCGATGTGGCCGGCTCCTCCCATCCGTCCCCATCTCTCAGCGTTGTAAGCGCTGGGAGATGGTGCCGGCCGGAAGCTCCCTGTGCGCACTTGTAATGAAACCGGCGCACAGAGAAGACCGGCCGCGGCGCGGGACATCGGCAGCACCGGACGAGGTAAGTACATGTTTATTGTGTTTAAATAGCCCTCCCCAGCCCGGCCATAAGAAATTTTTTAAACCCGGATAACCCCTTTAAGGAGTTAAGAATGAGTTCTATGGCATAATCTGAGAGATGTGTGAGCTGAGAAGCTGCAGATGCCTGCGGTGTAATAATGAGGACTAGCAAAGGGTCCAAGTCTTTAAGAAAGAAGCTCTGTTCTTATTTTCCCATGTTGAGATGTGGGTCGGAATCCGGTGTTTACCTATATAACCGTATCATAAGCAGATAAACATGGCCGTCATTATCAGTTGGGTAACGAGATTGCGTCTCTAATGTGTGAAGCTCAACAGCGGAAGCCAAAGTACAACTAACTCTGGTGACAAGACCAATATCTTGGAGCAAACCAAAAAGTTGTATCTGGAAGTAAAACAATCTCTGATGGTCATTATATTATATTATGAGTGGAATTATTTCATTTTGAGCAGGGTGAGCTATGGTTTTAGTGGGGAATTCCAGTGAATGTTTTTATCACAGACTTTAACATTTTGTAAATGGAAAGCTAAGCATGGCAAAGGGATGTCTATCGCATTCTATGAATTTTTATATTTTACACTTAATTTTCATAGTTTAGTGTTTTTCAAACCCCGTACCATACAAACCATTATGAAATAACATGTTTTTAATGGATAATTTATGGCAAAAGACCATCCTCTCCACTGTACATGGACCATGAACTAACAGAGACATAGGGGCACATTTACTTACCCGGTCCTGTCGCGATCCATTGGCGCGTTCTCCTTTGAGGATTCGGGTCTTCCGGCGATTCACTAAGGTCGTGCGCCCGATGTCCTCCAGGTGTCACTGCTGCGCTGAAGTCCACCGGAGTTCGCCGGAGTTCACCATCCTATCCTGGGTGCAGATAAGCGCATGTCATGCTATTTTTCCGAATCCATCGGGTTTTCCGACGGCCACGCCCCCTATTTCTGTCGCATGCATGCCGACGCCGATGCGCCACAATCCGATCGCGTACGCCAAAAACCCAGGGAAATTCGGCGCAAACCGTTCATTTTCGAGAAGCTCGACGAAAAAGAGCGATTCGGGCCCTTAGTAAATGACCCCCATGAAGTAGACCAGAATAAAAAACAAATTCCAATAATTTATTTTTGTTTTAATTTGAAAATAAACTTGACTTAAAACATCAAGTTTTGACATCAGACCAAATTGGCAGCAGTACCAGGACTTCTCCAGTTGCAGTCAAGTTCCTTTAAAAGAGTTAAAGGGTGAACAACACCCTTTACTTCTCACCTCATGGAGGTTATCATATTTATCATATTCCTCTTCTTTGAAGCAGCTTTGCCTTTGGTAACTCTACTTTGGGAATGTTCTGCCCTTTTTGAAGCTTTTATGAGAGTGATGGGAAGTATCTCTTCTGCTGTGTCCTAACTCTTCACCTAAGTTTCTGAACTGCTTCTTGGTGCTGAGCCCAGGCAAAGGAGCGACAGAGCTTCAATATCATAATTTTATAAGTTTTTTTCAGCAAAACTACTCAGCAAAGGGAATAAACAAGATATGTTTCTGCATCAGTGTAGCCACAGCATTTTCAAGGTATGTTTGCTTCATAATGCATCAAATCAAATGGTAGATTTCCTTTAAGAACTTGCAGATTCATGAACTTAAAACTAAATTCTACCGATAACAAATCAAAGAGTTTTTGTTTCCTCTGTTACCTCCCTGATCCATAAGAGAAAGTAAGTAAAAGTTAGTAAAACATCCCCTCCTTCAGCATATTCTCATCCTGACTTGTAGGTCAGGTGGTTTGGGACCAGGAAAACTACTTGACTTATGCCAGTTGTTTCTATTAAAGTCTCGGAGACTTTGGTGAAAATACAGTCAGAAAGCAAAGAGGTAGGTGGCCCAAGATCAGTTCATTTATACCCGTGATTATATTCAAAAATGCCTACTTTTTATTTCTCCTATCAAATAATTTTTCCAGGACAACTTTCATTTCTTGATTTCGCAAGCAGTATATAATCGGATTGAACAATGGAGTAACCACAATGTACAAAAAGGCAAGTAGTTTGTTGATGTTCATTGTGTAGCCATCTGGTGGAACCATGTAGATGGAGATGAGGGTTCCATAGTACATGGTGACCACAATGAGGTGGGAGCTGCACGTGGAGAAGGTTTTCTTCCTTCCTTTTGCAGAAGAGATGCCAAGAATTGTTATAAAAACATAGATATAACTGATAATAACTAAAATAAAAGGTATGACCATTATAGGGGTAGCTACGATAAAGATCTCCAACTGTAAGGCAAATTTATAAGAACAGGAAAGTCCAACAAAAGGAACAAGATCACAGAAAAAATGGTTTATTACATTGGGACCACAGAAATCAAGTTGACAAAGAAAGTTAAGTGTGATCTGGGTCAAAAGGTAGCTATATACCCAACAATAGATGACCAAGAGGCGCTGACGTTTCATGTCCATGATGATGTGGTAGCGAAGAGGATTACATATGGCCAAGTAGCGGTCATAAGCCATGACTGTGAGGAGCTGACATTCTGTGCATGCTGTGGCACAGTACAGGTAAGTCTGGGCTATACATCCTATAAGGTGGATGGTAGCTCCTTCCAG
Organism: Engystomops pustulosus; assembly: GCF_040894005.1. Lineage (NCBI taxonomy): Eukaryota > Metazoa > Chordata > Amphibia > Anura > Leptodactylidae > Engystomops > Engystomops pustulosus. The sequence continues at coordinate 220,672,768 of NC_092414.1, forward strand.
CCAAATAACACGCAACATGTTAGGAACAATCAAAGTCAGGAACACTGTTTCAACAAATGATAACTGCTGGAGGAAGAAGTACATAGGAGAATGGAGCTTCTGCTTGATGGTCACCAACACCATGACCATAACATTTATCATCATTGTGATTACATAAACAATAAGGATAACAATAAAAAGAGCAACAGCCTTAGAGCCCGTGACATCCGGGAACCCCAATAATAAGAGCTCGGTGACTGACGATTTATTACTATTATCCATTGAACACAGTTTTTTTGTAATCTTCCAAAAATATTGTGTTTTACACAAACAATTGTATTATATTATTTTTAATATAATTGTATTACATTTAATATTTTTAAGTCAAATGAAGCCAGGTTACAGCAGAGCTACATGGAATGGTATTTTGTTAAACTCCCTCTATAAATGTGCGGGGAAAAATAATTACTTTGTTAGTGATATCAGATTATTTGGTAGATTTAGATTTTTTTTTTAAAGTTCTTTTAACTCAAAGCATCATGATATATAATAATATCTTGTGGATGGTCTTCATAGAAGCTCCTTGTACCTATCTCTTAAACCTGTTACAGGCAGTCCCCGGGTTACGTACAAGATAGGGTCTGTAGGTTTGTTCTTAAGTTCAATTTGTATGCAAGTCGGAACTGAATATTTTATAATTGTAACCCCGGCCAGAATTGTTTTTGGTCTCTGTGACAATTAGATTTTAAAAATGTTGGGTTGTCAAAAGAACCAGAACTAGCAATAAAGCTTCATTGGAGACACATTTGATAACTGTTATTACTGTTAATTGTAGCCTAATGCTAAAGTACATGAAATTGCCAACATCCAGAGGTCCGTTTGTAACTAGGGGTCGCCTGTAAGTCGAGTGTTCTTAAGTAGGGGAACGCCTGTTCTTTAAAATGACAGGACACAATGAAAATAAGACCTGAAGCTGTGACAGATGTGATGATGTTTTTGTAAAAAATTGACTTCAGTTAAGCAATAAGTCATGAGAGAATTTGCTCCGTGGCCTCCACCAGTCTTGGTCCACCTCATTGTTGCTGCAGATGGAAAAAATGGAAAAAATGGAATATAGCTGAAATGTTGGCTTCTTATATCGGCTCAGTTCTTCTTTCTGGACAATGTTAGGGCTGGATTCTTCGATGGCTTCCAAATCTTCATGTGGTTTTTACTTCAAATCCAGCTGTAGGACGATCTGCTTCGCCATGAAGAGGAGAATGTGTGGAACGTTACAGGCAATTCATAAGAGATGAATGCAACACATTGACATCTCCACGGTTTTTATGTATTGCACTTGGCCGTTGGGGGACACTTGGGAGACAGGTATAATCTGTGTGGACTAATCATAGAGCAATCAATTACCTCTCATCATCTCTGAGAATTCCAATTGTCCCTCGTAATTTAATGTATCATAGTGGTTTATGTATAATCTAAAAAAATGAAATTAATCCATGGATATATTTGTATAAATTGGGGCTCATTGACTAAGGGTCGAATCCCGCACTTTCGTCGGGTTTCCCTATGATTTCCGATTTGCCCTGAATTTCCCCAGGGTTTTTGGCGCACGCGATCGGATTTTGGCGCATCGGCGCCAGATTTCATGTGACAGAAATCGGGGGGCGTGGCAGTCGGAACAACCCGATGGATTCGGAAAAACCGCAGAATTTAAAAAATAATGGGGGTCATTTACTAAAGGCCCGATTCGCGTTTTCCCGACGTATTACCCGAATATTTCCGATTTGCGCCGATTTCCCCTGAATTGCCCCGGGATTTTGGCGCACACAATCGGATTGTGGCGCATCGGCGCTGGCATGCACACGACGGAAATCGTGGGTGCACGAAAACCCGACGTATTCTAAAAAAACGCCGCATTTAAAAACGGAAAATGTGTCGCTGGACTCGAGCTTACCTTCACTCAGCCGGACTCGGTGTATTTCAGTGCGTTCCAATGCTCTTCAGCGCAGCAGCGCCACCTGCTGGACGGCGGAGGAACTGCCTTAGTGTATCCCGGCCGGACCCGAATCCACCGCAGAGAAGGCGCCGCTAGATCGCGAATGGGCCGGGTAAGTTAATCTGCCCCAATTTGTGTTGCAAGATCAGCACTGACATGCACTGAGGAGAAGAAGGTGAACTCCGGTGGACCTCGGCGCAACAGCGACACCTTGTGGACATCGGGCGCACAACCTTAGTGAATCGCCGGCCGGACCCAAATCCTCATCGGAGAACGCGCCGCTGGATCGCGAATGGACTGGGTAAGTAAATGAGCCCCATTGTCTAAACTCTTAGCTACCGTCTGGTTTTGAGCCAAAAAGTTCAAGATTTTTTTTTTACATTTTTTCACCCTCACCAGTATTTAAATTTTCATTCACTAATACCACAGGAGGGCTTTTTTTTGCAGTTGGAGTTTTTTTTTTTTGTGGAGCCATTATGGGGTACAGAGAATTTATAAATAGAGATGAGCGAGCACTAAAATGCTCGGGTGCTCGTTATTCGAGACAAACTTTTCCAGATGCTCGAGTGCTCGTCTCGAATAACGAGCCCCATTGAAGTCAATGGGAGACCCGAGCATTTTTTTAATAAAACTGAACAGTAAAAGAACAGTGCAAAAAAAAAAAAATTCCAGATGTTTGCAGATGTTTTACTTGTAAGAACACATTGAAATAACACTATTCTTCACTTTGCAGGTGTGCGCGTGTCTCCCGATAGGTTCGGAGATACGCGCGCACATCTGCAAAGTGAAGAATAGAATTAAAACATTAAAAACAGTGAACACAGGAGCATGTAAGTGCAGAACACATTGAAAGAACACTATTCTTCACATTCCAGATGTTCCGAACATCTCCTAACTTAGCGGGAGACGCGCGCGAACACCTGGAAAGTGAAGAATAGTGTTATTTCAATGTGTTCTTACAAGTAAAACATCTGCAAACATGTGTAATATTTTTTTTTACAATAAAAATACTTTTTATTCAATTTATTTTATTAATTTACTGCTCGATCTCGAGCCGGCGAGATACTCGTCCGAGTAACGAGCCGGTCCGAGTATGCTAATACTCCACCGAGCAGTATACTCGCTCATCTCTATTTATAAACTTTTAAACCCTTACCGCATCCTAATGTACATGTATAATAACAAGTACAACTTGTCCCGCAAAAACATAAGTACAAAAACACCACAGCAGCCTCAGATCATACAATAATAATAATAATCCTTTATTTGTATAGCACACACATATTATGCAGCATTGCACAGAGCTTGCTGAATCGGTCCCTGTCCCCATGGGGCTCATAATCTAATGAACCTACCAGTATGTTGGAGAAAACCAAAGGACCTGGAGGAAACCCATGCAAACACGGAGACTACATACAAACTCTTTGCAGATGTTGACCTGGGAATTGAACAAAGGACCCTATCGCTGCAAGGCTGTAGTGCTGACCACTAAGCCACTGCGCTGCCCCTACAAAGACCCAAAGCTGTATGGGTTTAACCCTTCTATTACAATGTACAATTTGCACATGTAGTTTGGTAGTATATGGTAGGATTAATCAGACAACCTAGGGTTAAAGTACCCAACAGGGTCTGAAAAATACTAAGAAAAAATGTAAAAAAGTAAAAAAAATTTGGCCCACGCGATCGGATTGTGGCGCATCGGCGCCGGCATGCACGCGACGGAAATCGGGGGGCGTGGCCGAACGAAAACCCGACGGATTCGGAAAAACCGACTCATTTAAAAAAGGAAATTGTGTCGCGGAGCTTGCACTCACCTTGATCCAGGATAGGATCGTGAACTTCCGTGCATTTCAGGGAACTTCAGCGCAGCAGCGCCACCTGGTGGACGTCGGAGGAACTGCCTTGATGAATCCCGGCCGGACCCGAATCCAGCGCAGAGAACGCGCCGCTGGATCGCGAACGGACCGGGTAAGAAAATCTGCCCCATAAAGGCTACATTCACACTGCCGTATGGGGGACGTATATACGGCCGATATACGTCCCCCATAGACGGCAATGGGCGCACGGCGCCCTACGGTAGCGGTACAGTGCCGCTCCGTACCCCGGAAAGAGATAGGACATGTCCTATCTTTCTCCGTAATACGGTGCCGTGTGCCATAACTTCCTACGGAGAGGGGCGGGGGTGAGCTGCGCTCACCTCCTCCTCCTCTCCCCGTGCACTGCCGTTGCCCGCTATGGTATGGTACGGGCGGGCAACGGCAGTGTGAATGTAGCCAAAGATGGGTTTTCTCTTCCTGCCTTCAGTTATTTTCCACTGATGTGTTACGGATCCATTCTTTTCCATGGGCTTTTTCACCCTTCAGTTTTTTTCCACTGATCTATTGTTGTAGGTGAACACAAAAAGCGCAGGTTTTACTTTTTGTTTTCCACTGACCACCGATCAGTAGAGAAAAAACAAATTGAAAATCATGGTTCAGTGAGACATCAGTGATAAATCCCTGAAGCCAGGAAGAGAAAACCAATCTGTAGGCGTCCATAGGCCAAAATGGGTTCAGTGAAAAATCACTGGTGAAAAAACTCAGATGTAAATCCGCCACAACACTAAGTGATATCAATAGACAAGGACAAGACAAACAAATACATAGGAAATAGGAAAAGTCGCCTAGAGGAGAACCTAGAGGTGAATGAAGTATCAAATCAATAGGCAATAGGGAGAACCAGAAAGACAAGTCAAGGGGTCAGAGGAAGCCAGATAAGTATAAATGTAAGCTTGGTCAAGTGGAAACCATAACAAACACTCAGGAGAAGGACCTTTGACCCCTTCACGCTCCGCGCCATATGTGTACGGCACAGAGATGTGGGGTATGCATGAAGAGGGCTCACGGGCTGACCCCTCTTCATACACAGGTGGGGTTTGCTGCATATTGCAGCAAACCCCCACCGCTAATACCCGCAGTGGGTGCTTGCTTAACCCTTCCGGCACTTAAAAGACAGCAGCATGTGGGAGCCGCCGTCTTGGATCCGATCATCGCTCCCTCAAACGTTATCGGGGGTGACAATTGGTTGCCATGACAGCCTCGGGTCTTTGTCAGACCAGAGGGTGTCTGGTTTCTGCAGTTTTGTTACAATGAGCCAGTGGCTCATTGTAATGAATACTGTGCAAAAATGCCGTATAGTGCAATACAGAAGAATTGCAGTATATGGTGGGAACGTTCAGACCATCTAGGTTGTATGTACCCTAGAGGGTCTTAAAAATAGTAAAATAAAAGTTTAATAAAAAGTTTTAAAAATAATAAAAAAAGTTAAAAGCCTAAAGCTTCAAATCACCCCACTATCCCCAGAACTGATATAAAATGTAATAAACAGTAAAAGTCACAGACACAAAGGGGGTCATTTACTAAGAGCCCGATTCCCGTTTTCCCGACGTGTTACCCGAAAATTTCCGATTTGCGCCGATTTTCCCTGTAGTGCCCTGGGATTTTGGCGCACGCGATCGGATTGTGGCGCATCGGCGCAGGCATGCACGCGATGGAAATCGGGGGGGGCATGGCCGAACGAAAACCTGTCGGATTCGGAAAAGCCACCGCATTTTAAAGAAAAAGTGTTGCGGGACTCGCGCTTACCTTCACTCAGTCCGGCTTGGTGAAGATCAGTGTATTCCGGGGAACTTCAGCGCAGCAGCGCCACCTGGTGGACATCGGAGGAACTGCCTCAGTGAATAGAGAACGCGCCGCTGGATCGCGAATGGACCGGGTAAGTAAATTTGCCCCAATAGGTATCACAGCACTTCAAAATGCAAAATATATCAAAATATAATTACGGTTATTGCCGGGGGTGAACAAAAAATGGTGCCCAAATGTTCGAAACTCGGCATTGCACATAAAAATGGAATAAAAAGTGATCAAAATGTCGCACAGACCTCAAAATGGTAGCAATGAAAACTGCAGCTCATGTCGCAAAAAATTACACCTTACACAGCTCCGTGCACCAAATTATGAAAAAGTTTTTTTCTTTCTTGTTCACATTTGTTTAATTTTTGAAAATGTAGTAAAACACAATGAAACCTGTATGAATTTGGTATCACTGTGATCATACCAAACCAAACAATAAAGCTGAGGTGTTATTTGGAGCACAGAATGAAAGTCGTAAAAACTGAGCTCATAAGAACGTAGCGCAAACGCTTTTTTTTTTCAATTTTTCGCCATTTTGAATTTTTTTTCCAGCTTTCCAGTACACGGCAGGGAATAATAAATAATGCCACGGAGAACTAAAATTTGTTATGCACAAAATAAGCCCTCACACAGCTCTGTACACAGAAGAATGGAAAAGTTACGGATTTTTGAATGTGGAGAGCAAAAAGTTAGCAAAAAAACCCTACATCCTTAAGGGGTTAAAATAATGTCAAAAATCCTGGTTCCAATAATATACACAGAAAAACATGTGTCATATAGCATAAAAGAATTCCTCTTTATTTAGTCGAAAAGTACATCGGGGCAGATTTACTTACCCGGTCCATTCGCGATCCAGCGGCGCGTTCTCTGCGGTGGATTCGGGTCCGGCCGGGATTCACTAAGGTAGTTCCTCCGCCGTCCACCAGGTGGCGCTGCTGCGCTGAAGTTCCCCAAGGTCCAACGGAATGCACTGAAGTACACCAGCCTATTCCTAGTGAAGGTAAGCGCGAGTCCCGCGACACTTTTTTTTTTTTTTTAATGCAGAGTTTTTTCCGAATCCTTCGGGTTTTCGTTCGGCCACGCCCCCCCCCCCGATTTCCGTAGCGTGCATGCCAGCGCCGATGCGCCACAATCCGATCGCGTGCGCCAAAATCCCAGGGAAAATCAGGGAAAATCGGCGCAAATCGGAAATATTCAGGTAACACGTCGGGAAACCGCAAATCGGGCCCTTAGTAAATGACCCCCGTAATGTTTACATCACCATACATAAAAGAATATAAAAAGGAAGTAAAAAGTATATGCCCCAAAAGCAATTAATAGAAAGACTGTGACACCTGATAATGCTAAAACAAGGTCCCCCCATACAGCCCCCTCCCAGTCCAGGGAGGTATATGACATAATAGATGCCCAAATAAAAACAGTCACATAATGCATGAATGAGAAATAGCGAAAAAAATCATCCATAATATACCGTATTTTTTGGACTATAAGGCGCACAAAAAATCCTTTGATTTTCTCAGAAATCAAAGGTGCGCCTTATAGTCCACTGCGCCTTAAATATGAACCGTACTTACAGACAACAGCTGCCCTGAACTGTGCACAGGCCTGCCACCTGCTGGTCATTCATCCTAATAATCAGGTGTGCCTTATAATCCGGTGCGCCTTATATATGAACCTAGACATTTAAGCAGGCATTATTGATGGTGCGCCTTATAATCCGGTGCGCCTTATAGTCCGAAAAATACGGTATGTAAACTATATCAAACATGAATATTAATTAAAAAGTAATAACAAATGTTCGAGAACCAGGAACAATATCCAAAACAAGGACAATATGATGCTAATACCTGCAAAACAAATCCAAATATGCCAGGAACATCACATATAACCATATAACCATGTACAAATATACACCATGCATGCACTTTCATGGTCCCAGTTCTCTAAGTAGTTCCAAAGATCCATTATACATCCAATGTCATAGCAAACAAAGGACGACATACCCAAAATTATAGACAC